>NC_134658.1:5074603-6332103 GCF_030463565.1 Pelecanus crispus | reverse complement strand
AGAAGAGAGCGGAAACGCAGCCATTCTCGCTCCCCTCATCACAGAACCAAGAGCCGTAGTGCTACTCCTGCACCAGAAAAGAAAGAGGCGACTCCTGAGCCAGAACCCTCTGTGAAACCAAAGGAGACTGTTGTTCAAGAGGCAACTTCAAACAGGTAAGTGGGATAACTTTGTGTGTAGAACTGTGTATTACCTTTTAAAAAATGGAGATTATCTTAATACCTGTTCGGGGCTTGACTTGGGGGAATGCGTGCTTCTCCCTGTCCCCCTGCATTGGCAAAATAATTTATTTAATAATCTTCAGTAAGATTTCTTTTGTCCTCTGTAGAATTCTAAAGGCAGAGTGCTTACCTGCCACTGTGGTTTCATTTTCCTGGTCATCTTTGCCACTTCTGACAATGTCATCTTGTTTTCTAGCAAGTTGACACATAGCCTGTGCATTACTTTTTTCCTTCTCTTTGAATCATTGTACCATGTTCTAATTCTTTTTACAGTTTTGGAGCAGGATGTCTAACATATTGTCAGAGGATGGGCAGGAGAATGTTTGTTGTAGGAGAATATCTTGGCAGCTTCTAAGATGTGACTCCAGGGGCTATGGTTTGTATGTGCTTATAAATTAACTCTTTATTTTTAACAGTGATATCCCAAAAGCTCCTAAACCTGAACCTCCTGTACCAGAGACTAAGGAAACTTCACCAGAACGTAATTCAAAGAAGGAGAGAGAGAAGGAAAAAGAGAAGACTCGTCAAAGATCCCCAACTCGATCCAAGTCAAGGTCAAGATCTCGATCACGTTCTCCATCTCATTCGCGACCAAGAAGGCGTCATAGATCACGGTCAAGGTAGGACTTCAATTTGTGTTGACTGTGAAGGTTGAGAAGTGAATGTTTTCTTCTGAAGGTGCCACTTAATGTAATGTTCTCAGTTAAAGTAGTGATGTTTTTAGAGATGTTGAGCTATGGGGTGTTTTAGACCAAATCAGAAAGAGGCATTCAGTGGATGAATGTGCTTGGGAGTTGTTTCCTTCCTATCGGTTCATGAGAAGATGCTCACAGTGACTAACGCTGGAGAAAGAATGGGGTGTTTAATGCTGAGTATGGCAGTTGTTGGATAGTGGGAATTGTGTAGCCTTGTTTTAGGAGATAGGTCTGATGATGATGTAAGTTACTGCTTTTCCTTTTTTTTTTTTTATTATTTTACCTCTTAGTAGAGAGGTGTTGGTAAACTTTAAAGCACTGATTGTGTCTGAATGTACCACTTTGCATCCTAATCTGAATGCTACTTTAACATGATGCACCTGGAGAAAAGCAACTTTACGCTCAGTGCCCTGAGGAAAATTTCCTCAAATCTGAAAATTAGATAGTTGCTTTTCATTTGAATTTTTGATTGTGACAGGTCTTACTCCCCTAGAAGGCGACCAAGCCCAAGACGACGGCCGTCTCCAAGGAGAAGGAGCCCTCCAAGGCGAATGCCTCCCCCACCCAGACACAGAAGAAGCAGATCCCCCGTGAGGCGGTAAGATTCCCTTTTTTGAGACACTGAAAATGTTAAAGAAGGGAACATTAGTTGTGGGGAATGAGCATTATCAAAATTACCTTGTTCACCTTATCTTAGTTCTGTCAAGTGTATGATTTGAGTGATGTAAAATCTGCAGTGTCATTATTTCGAAAGCGTGTTGTGGGGAAACATAATAGTAGCTGTGAAACGATTTCTTTTGAGTTGAAATAGTGATGAGAATTCCACCTTTTTGAATAGTGGCAATTTCAGAACTGTAACTTCTTCAAATGGCTCTGGATAGCTCCCGGTGTAGATTGACATGACATCTTTTATGACTTTTTTGCTTAAGAGTAATACTTTTTTTTCCTGCCTGGGGAAGAAAATTAGAACAAGTAACTGGATTTTACTTGTTGGCAGTTTTTTAATTATGACTTACATTTCCATCAGATAAAATTAAAATCAAAATTCAAATTAAATTTTGACTTGAAATGTGTTTCTTCTTCATGTTCTTAAAATCTTCAAGGTCTTCTCTCTGGAGGTTGCATTTTTGACAGCATAAGCAATTGTTATAGTAGCAAAGCTGTGAGTTGCTTTGCAAAGAAAATTATGTACTTATGGCAATGTCAAAATAGACATTCGTCTTCATAGGAAGAGAATAGATTCTTACGCTCTTCATAGGAAGAGAATTAAAGTGATGCTTCCTGTGTACACTAGTTGTTTGGTTTTGGGAAGGAACAGTTCTGCCTTTTTATGACAAGGTGATGATTTTTTTTTTTCCTGAGTTTGTGAAGATGTTCATTTCACACAGTTACTGGGAAAACTGTGGAAAGTATCAAACATGTATGTTGCAAGATGTACAAGAGCTCCCTTTCAGCAAATGTTTATCTCACTCAAGGTAGGGTTTCTTTTTTCCAGGTTCTCAGGAATTCTGCAGCCAAAGGTGGATTCTGCAGGTACACAATTGCAACAGAACTTGCCACAAATTTTGCCGCAGAATTCTAGAGGCCCTACCTTTTTAAAATTACAAAGTAAAGATGAAAGACTAAAACATAAGAATGGATAGATTGATTCTGAATTAAGTTGTCTGAAATTTTTACCTACTGGTATAAAAACTTTTTAGTGTACTTGCACACTAAACTCTTAAACAGATCTGTTCTGAAGATCATTAAATCACATGTGCTAACACAGAGAACTCTCTTAACCATCCAAAAGTTAGAGAGCCCAAACAAAACTAATTGCTCCCAGGAGAAAAGCTTAGTTGTAGTCTGTAGATTGACAGAAAGCAAGCAAAGGTAACACTAACAATTTTTTGCTCACTATGTAGTTTAAAAATAACTGTGAAAGATTGGTTGTTATTCTCCTCTTCTACAAACCAAGTGTTGAAGGCTGTCCACCATGTTTTGGAAGTGCTGTTGTATGTGGCTCTATATATGTGCTTGCAAACAAATGCAATTCTGTGTTCATGCTCAAACATTTCTCAAGCTGGCTAGTCAGAATCTAATGTTATATTTGATTTACAGGAGAAGACGATCATCAGCATCCTTATCGGGCAGCAGCTCTTCCTCCTCCTCCTCACGTTCCCGGTCGCCACCAAAGAAACCACCTAAAAGAACTGTATCCAGTCCTCCTCGTAAAACGCGTAGGCTCTCTCCTTCGGCGAGCCCTCCTAGGCGGAGGCACAGACCATCCCCACCAGCAAGTCCACCTCCAAAACCACGTAGGTCTCCAACACCACAGCAGTCGAATCGTGCAAGAAAAAGCCGTGGCTCTGTTTCACCTGGCAGAGCATCAGGTAATCAAATAAAAATGTGTATTCTAGCAGCTTTGTAATTTTGTGGTTTTGTTTTCTCAAAGCTGGTGTGTACAGTTTGTATGAGCAGGAAATCATGCAAGAATGTAACAAAATGCAACTGACTTATTTGTCTTTTAGCACCCAAACATAAGAGTACTGAAAAAAGAGAATCTCCTTCGCCAGCACCAAAACCAAGGAAAGCAGAACTGTCTGAATCAGGTATGGCTCTCACTTTTCAGCACTCGTTTTGGGTGGGGTTTTTAGTCGAAAATGCATGACGATCAAAGGCAGTGGTAAAATGCTGAAGCCTCTTGGATAGACTGGCATTGAAAGCAAGAGTTTTCAGAAATACAAAGATGATCACTCATACCGCCTCAAATACTCCATCCAAGCTTTCTTGGAAAAAGCTCAGCCAAAGTGTATTCTAGCCTTAATGTTATCTTAAGATTTGGAAAAAAAGAGGAAAAAAAAACCCCACAAACAAAAAAAACCCCAAACCCACGCTTGATTATCTACTGTAATATGACTTTGCTTCTGCCTGCAAATTTGTATCTTCAGTTTAAATATTCTGTCCATGTATGTACCTTTTCAGAAGAAGATAAAGGAGGTAAAATGGCTGCAGCAGATTCTGTTCAACAGAGGCGTCAGTACAGAAGGCAAAATCAACAGTCTTCATCTGGTACGGATGACATAGATTTCCTAAAACTGGATTGCAGTTAACTTTTGCAGGAAGTAGTTAATGTTAAGTTCAAATACTGATGAAAATTACTTTCTATGTGCACTGCAGTGCTATTGTAAAGTTAATTCTAGATTTACCACTGATAATGAAGTCGCTTCAATAACTACTCATGAAGAATAAAGTAGAAATTCTGAGGGTTATGGTATATCTCTTGGTAATTGGTTTACATCTTTAAAATTTGCACTTTTAAACTCTTACCATCACACACAAATGCTGTTTGCTATGGATTACTTAATCTGTTGTTGCAACAGGTTATTTCCTAATATTTTGGACTCTTGTATGCTTGAGATCAGTCAATTAACCTGGGCCTGGTGTAGGTTTTTGTCCACTCAGTGTTTCTGTAAGTACCTGCAGTTCACCTTTTAAATTACCTGGCTAGTCAGATTATGTGGACAGTTAGGTTGCTGCAAATATTTTTATCCAGCTCCGATGGATTTATTTATCGCTGGACTTCAACTAACATTTTTAGTTGAACTGCTTTTAAATAGAGGCTGTTGATTTTGTGGGAGAGGAGGTTAGTACTGCAGTTTAAACTGCAGTTATAACCCTATCAGTAACTGTGCTAACAGTGTCGTGAGGATCATTTTCCAGAGAGTGATTCTTCTACGTTTCTAGATTCTGGTTCTTCATCCTCATCTGAAGAGGAGAGACCTAAAAGATCCAATGTGAAGAATGGGGAAGTTGGTAGACGCCGACGCCATTCACATTCACGCAGTCCATCACCATCTCCACGAAAACGACAGAAGGAATCCTCCCCTCGGTAATTTCTTCTTAAGTTGAATGTAACTGATGTCTTTTTTGTCTAGCTACTTACTTAATGTTGTTTATCTGCTATGCAACTGTCAGCAAATACACAACAGAATTAAGTCATATCCAGTTTGCCCAATCTTATTTCAAGATTGCAGTCTTGTTATGCTCATTTGGTAAAAATTACTCTGAACTTTATTTGAATATGTTCATTTTTGCCTCAAATGTACGGCAGATAGATTTGCTTTGTTTTGTTTTTCCTCCACTGCTATCAGGATGCAGATGGAAAAGAGGTGGCAATCGCCAGTGATGAAAAGGTTGGTTAGAAGTTAATCTGTTAAATAGGATTTACATGTAGAAAATAATTTAGACAGGCTCTCATTTATTTTGTCGTGGATAAGTACTTGCTGTCCTTTGTCCTTTGGACTTGTGCGCTCAAAGTAGTAAGTTGAGGGAAATTCAGACTGATGTGTTCCTTAATGCACTGGATCTTGGACCATTTCACTGGCAAAAAAAAAAAAAAAAAGAGGAACACCTGCTCTGTCTCCTTCATTGTTCACTATTTGTTAGTTCACATAAGGCTGTAACAGCTAATAACATAGATGATGTTAGCATCTTACTGATGTCTGAAAACAACTGAATGCCTGTATTCTTCAGGGGTTTTCTTATTCCATGTACACAGATTTGAAAGGTGGGTGAGCATTACTTTGTATTCTTGCTGCCGTTGGTGTTCTGGCTAAAACCCTTTCCTAGACTTGCAACAGGTGATTAAGATCTCGATGTTCTGGGTCACAGATAATTGGAATTTTCAAAAGTCTTATTCCTGTGTTTGTTAGGTATTTGGAACTACTGGTAGCAGGCTAGTAGTGAACACCTGCTTTATTGGGTTTTTTTTATGTAGGCAATATTATTAACACTTTCAGTTGTGAAATAGCTTGCTCTGTGTTGATCTCAGAATATAGGAAGGTGCAGGAAGCTGGATGCTTGATGAGTTTATTAATCTGATGTAATGATCCTTGTGAGCAATCTGTAATTAAGACCTAGCTAGAATATAGTTGCAGTGTACATAATGATGTATGAGATTAAGTATGACTACTTCTACAAATGTAGACCATTCTAATTATGGATCTTGTCAAACAATTCTATGTAAAACAGGTTGGAATTCAAAGATCTTAATCTGTTTTGCAACATACTGAATTCACCTGCTGCCTGTTGTGTAAATACACGTTTAACTAGGGCAGCCATGGCATTTGAAGGCTGATGGTTTTTTGGATCATAAAAGAATGTTGTCTTTTGGAGCAAACTCTTATCTATAAAAAGTGTAACTCGTTGCCTGGAGAACAACAGCCAGCGTATTTGAAATCAAATCTCAGTTTATGTAGATGAGCTGCTTTGCTTTTTCATCACTCTCATTTTTTCCTTTATCCAGTCATTTTATCTGAATTGCTTTTTTTAAAAAAAAGAAATGTTTTACTTTACAAAATACCAATATTCCTCTCCTTTAAAACTCTGGGAAAGTATGTGTTTGACTGAAAATTTCCCGTCCCAGAAGGCTGTTGTAAACCTTGCAGAGCAGAAAATGGCTCATTTTGTGAATAATTTTAATCCAGATATCTGCAGTTTAGCAACAACTCTGATTTTTCTCTGCATTTCAAGAAATTAAGTAATTTTGGATTTCAGATCCATAGATAAAAGCTATTTTCAAGAGTACAGTTTCACACTGTTTAATCTGATCCATCTTCGGACTGCTGCTGAACGCAGTTTTGTTCTGCCTGACACAGCTGGGCCTTCCTAGTTTCTCCCTTGTGCTGGATGTAGCAGTCGCGTCACTGCATGATGACAGAGGTGGTTTTGTTGGATTAGTTTCCTGGTGGATCAGTAAGCTGGTCTGACTCATCAGATGATCACCAGATTCAGTGCAAGGGAAATGGCAGAAATGAGCTTTCAGGAGAAGAAAATGAGAGGGAGTTGGGCTTCCCCTTTGGCTACAAATAGACCAGGTTAAGCAGAATGTGAAGTTGTCTCATGACTGCTGTAGTTGGTTCTGAGAATTACAGTAAAATATGTGTTGTCTCACACTCTTTAGAAAGACTTGAGTATATTTGTTTTCCATCAGTGGTTCTAATAGAATTTCATTTTGAAGTGCATGAACAAGGTGGTTTTGTATAGTGAAAGCAGAAGAACAAACAAACAAACAAAAAATCTCATGGCTCAATTGCAACTTCTCTGAGAAATCCCTTTATCTCTTTAGTAGGAGGAGGAGAAGTCCATCGCCCCCCCCAGCCAGGCGGCGACGCTCTCCTTCACCTGCCCCTCCTCCTAGGCGGCGGCGGTCACCTTCATTACCTCGTCGAAGGTAGTGTGTTGCATTTTTGTCATGAAGTGGTTGCTCTTGATTTGTTGACTTCCAACTATGACATGTAAAAAAAAATGCCACAATTGAGGAGACTGGTTCCTTGATCCATAGATTGCTGAGGGGAATCTGGTTGTGCTAGTGAGATTTTCTGTGGCCGGTGTGTGGCCTGGATATCATTTGAAGAAGTTTGGTATTAAATCAAGTTTTAAAGAATTTTTAGAGGAGTTCTTTTTCCCTTCTTTGGGCGAATTGCAAAACATTTCTAAGTAATTCACATGCCTATGTGGCACCTGAACATTTGTTTTCTTTGTAGGTCTCCATCACCCCCTCCACGCAGACGCTCACCTTCTCCACGGAGATACTCTCCACCGATCCAGAGACGATATTCTCCTTCACCACCACCTAAGAGAAGAACGGCTTCGCCGCCGCCGCCACCTAAACGAAGGGCATCACCTTCTCCACAGTCAAAACGCAGAGTCTCCCATTCACCACCGCCAAAACAGCGGAGCTCGCCAGCTGCTAAAAGGCGTTCACCTTCGATATCTTCCAAGCACAGGAAGGGATCTCCTCCCAGTAGGTCCAATCGGGAAACACGTTCTCCACCACAAAACAAAAGGCATTCACCTTCACCACGGCCTCGAGCTTCTCATACCTCTGCAAGCCCACCACCACCACGAAGGGGAGCTTCAGCTTCACCCCAGAGAAGACAGTCTCCATCTCCAAGCACTAGACCCATCAGGAGGGTGTCAAGAACGCCAGAACCTAAGAAGACAAAGTAAAAAAATCCATCTTTATTGTTGGTGGTTTTGTGAGGGTTGTTTTTTTTCTTTTGTTTTGTTTTAATGCAGTGGGAATAGCTAGGGAATTGCGTTAAAATGGTTCTCATACCTTGAGATTGCTCAAGTGTTGGTGGCTCTGTTCAGCTTCCACCATCATAACATTGATTTTGGAAGTTGATTAGATTGGAAGCATGTGTTAAAATAAAGTGCGACATGGGGAGAAGCATTAAAGAGGCTTTATGTAGGGTTTGAGGGTCGAGAGAAGTTTTGTTCTTAGCTTTGGTTAAAGAAGAATAAACTTTCTTAGTTTAAAGCTAATGGCAGAAGGGAACCAACACTTTTTTTCATTAGTTCATAAATCATTTCATAATGGGTCATCCAAGAGGGGGGGAAAAAACCATTTAGAATTTTAGCAGTTTTCTTTAGTGTGCTGCCACTCTTACAAGCAGATAGTCAAAAGTATGATGCTGGCTTATGAATTCAGAAAGAAAATGTAGCTGAACGTATTGTCTTGCACTCGTTTTTCATTGGATGGATGATAAAATAGCACTGCTATTCTCTTGACTTTTAATGTGGTTATAAATTAGTCATATCAGAAGAAAGGGAGCAATCATTCCTGAACAACAATAGTAGTATTGTTTAACAAGCTATCGAGTTGCAGTATCCTTTTGCATTATGGATCCACGGTGGTATTAGATTGTTTTGCCTTTTGTAACATATGCCGGCGAAGTAACTAATCATTTTTTAAGTGGCAGCTTAACCAACTTAGAAGCATATATGTTCATCTGGCTTTTTTGTTAATTTTTACTTTCTTGTTTTGTCTCTTACATCTCTAACACTAGAATCTAAGTGTAGCTCTTTCTGTTTTTAAGGGCTTCCACGCCAAGTCCACGATCTGCGAGACGGGTGTCTTCATCACGGTCTGCATCAGGATCACCTGAGCCAGCACCGAAAAAACATCAAGGACCTCCATCTCCTACTCGGTCTCGTTCCCCTTCTGCAAACTGGTCACCTGCAAAAAAGGCTAAAAGCCCAACTCAGAGCCCATCACCTGCAAGGGTATTTGTTTGCTAATAAAAACAATACTGTTTTGGGTTATATGGCAAGTTATTTTCATGAAGACTTAGCTGCTGAACAGCTCTAAGCTTATTCACATGGGGAGAAAAAGAAAATCCTTGGAGTGTGTGTGGTTTTTTTTTTTTTTCCCCCGTAGTTAAAAACTTCTTAAAAACACCTTGTAACATAAATTTTTCAAACTTAACATCTCCGGGTCTGGAAGAAAGTGCTATTGTATATAAATTTTAACTTCTGGAAGAAAAGGCTTTCCATTTCATGAGTCTACATGAGTTTCATGGTCTACAAAGTGAGGTGTATCTTACGCTTAGTAGTCTTATGTGCAGACTCGGGCTATTCCTAATAGGAAGCAAACTGATTGATTGGCATCCTTATCTGTTCTCCTAAGGTGTTTCCTAGGGACACTTCCATTCTTTGCCAGAGGAGCGTTTGAGGGAGTTAGACTCCACCTGCAGTATTAATTTTTATGAAGAAGCTTGCCTGTCGTTGCTATGACCGGCATATCGAGTTTGCACGGTGTTATGTTCTGTTTTAAGCAGACACAGCACAGCTGTGCGTTACAAAATCTGTCTTCTAGGATTGCTTCTGTCAGTTGATTGGGAACGTGACTTTCCCCCAGTTCTGAAGACGGTGTTGAGTTTACCGAGTTTCAGATGTCACTCAGTCCATTCAGATTTCCCAGGATGGTTGTGGGCTTGTTCTAACAACATTTTGAAGCTTTAGGAATGAGTTGTAATACCTGTTGAATTGTTTGTTACAGAATTCCGATCAAGAAGGGGGTGGAAAGAAGAAGAAGAAAAAGAAGGATAAGAAGCATAAAAAGGATAAAAAGCACAAGAAACACAAAAAACATAAGAAGGAGAAGGCTGCGGCGGCTGCAGCAGCGGCTGCAGCAGCTGCAGCAGATACCACCTCAGCACAGGAAGACCAGGAAGCAGAGACAGAACCCAAAAAGGTAGGAATTTGGTACCTTTGCGTTACTTTTAGAGAGTCCAATATAGGAAAATCGGTGGAGATGAATGTGCGTAGTACTCTTGGTGGTCTAAACACCAGTCTCACTTCAGAAATGCTCCTTAGTGTCTCCTGATTTTACTTGATGATTTACAATAGCGGGAGGGCTGCGGCCTGGCTTAGCTTTCAGCGTTTGAGGAAATGCTTTATCTTTTGTTTGAAGGAGACAGAAAGTGAACCAGAAGACAACCTTGATGATCTAGAAAAACACCTGCGGGAGAAGGCACTGAGGTCAATGAGGAAGGCGCAAGTGTCACCACCATCCTAGGCTGAATCCTTTGATATAATGTACATTTTATTTGGTTTGTACTCAGAATTCAATTTCAAATTGCTAAATGTGTTTGAGCTTTAGAATATAACATTTGTTGTAATAATTGCTAGGTTGAGGTTCACCATGTACAAAGGGCATGGATTTACATTACAAAAGGTGTCCACAGTGTACTAGTGACATTCTTTCATTGACAGTCAACATAATTGCATTTAGAGTGAGACTTTTTAGAAGCAGTAGGAATTTGTTTTGAAGGTTTTAAACATGACCGTCGATTCCCTAGTTTCTTTGAAATTCAACGAAGCCTTTAGCATAATTTGTGAGGGTCCCATTTGACTTCTTTTTGTATCCACTTACATTACGCTACTAACCTTTGTGGTTTGTAAGCTTGCCCAGAAGTAAAACCACTGCAGAATTACCAAGGAAGTACATATATTTTAATGCTTTCTACTGTTGCCTGTATAGTCTCCATTAAAGCGACTCAAGAATAGCAATTTAGAATGGTACATAAATGAAAGCATGTTGTTTACCAGGACACTGTGGGTTTATATTGATGTAACATGTTGATTTGGAACACTGGAATTTCATTTGTATTTTTATGTTCTTTTTTTAAAGGGCAGTTTCCATGATCAGCAGTCCCAGAAAAATTCCTTCAGTTACATAAATTTTGTTTGTGAGATGTCGTTGCCCCATTCATAAATCTTGTCTCGTTACGGTTCTTCTGAATGGTATAAGCAACTTTCAGAGATGTGGTCTTTGAAAGTTTGAGGAACCTGAACTTTGGATATTGTCATGTTTTCACTGTTTTTTGTTTTTGTTTTTTTAACTAAAGCTATATAAAGCTTGTGGATTAAACAAAATAAATTTCTAAATTTAAACAGATGTTGGCTATTTTTATATGAACATTTACATTTGCTAATCAGCTTTCTTTTGTACAGGGTTAATGAATACAGATACGAAAAAGTATTTGATCCAGTATGCTGGCTTCTGAAAAATTGGAGCTTTTGTTTTTCACTGTCCTGGGGTAGCAGAAATAGCCCTTTGTTAATTCAGTGATGCTCCTGTTGTGTCTGCACTGGTGTTCTTGCAAAGCAAGAGTAAAACAGTCTACCTGGTCAGCGCTCTGGTAGGATGGATAAGCTTAAAACAAACAAACAATTTGCTGGTGAGAATTGCTTGTCATAGCAAGTAAAATGTTTCAAGGTCCTGCAAAAAAGTAATGGCAGGTTTGCGTTAACTTAGTTACAAGCTTTAGTCATGTAAACACTGGTTTGAATGCTCATCTAAAGAATCCTGGTGGCTCGCTGCCTCTCTCATAATCATATTTGAAACTTGCTGGATTGCTACTGTTGAATTTTTTTAAAAATTCAAGCTCTGTTTCTGAAATCAAGTCAATTCTGAAGTCTGAGGTTCCTCTGGAAGGAGGAATGGAACATGCTTTTGAAAATTTTTGTTGTGCATCTGAAGTAGATGTGATGTGCACAATTAAGTGTAGATATTTGATTAGTCTTTTTACTTGACATCGTGTAGGGTTTTAAAATAAAACAGGTATTATGTAGATAGTGGATGGAAGGGGATATCTTTAAACTAGCTTTCTTCTGCACTTCCTTATATGCTGAATCTTTTGTTTCTTAGCATAAGTATACATTGTATGCTAAAGTGCTTGTAAACTTAGTTCAACAACACTTGAATGTTGACTACCATCTGTTATTAAATGTGTATAATAAATGCCAAGAACTTTCTGGACAAACACATTTTAAAAAGTACATCTGAGTTAATTTGGTGCTTATGAAACTACAGAACCTAACAGCGTATTGTGCGAATCTCTTTGCCTTGTTCTTTTTTTTTTTTCCCTGTGATGTTCCTTGGCAGCACAAATGATTCTGAAATTCAGCCTTAAAAGACGATACGTGTGCAGTCTTCACAAGGAGTTAATGCTTCATTCCTTATAATCTGAATCTTACTTTCATCTGGGTTTTGTGACCTCTGTGTGCCTTTTAATCTAAGGACTGATAGAAGTTCTTTAAATATACTCAGTACCTGAGTCACTGACTGCTTATCTTCCCTTGTACCCATTTTTCATCTCCTGCCTCCAGGACCGCACTTTGATAAAGGGCTTCACTGTTGATTTTGGACAGGTCACGAAGGAAGGCCAGGCCTTCCCAAGAATGCCAGGTGTTCCCCCGCCTTTTTCTGTCCTTTGGAATTTCTATTGTTAGGTGCTCCTTCCTTCTCTCTCTTCTATTTTTTTTTTTTTAACTTCTATCCATATGGTTTAGGCTTAAAAAGAGCGATTAAATATGCTCTTGAAGAATGTAACTTCTGAATTGTATTTAGTATTTTAATTCCTTCCTACTTAGCCGCTCATTCAAATACTAACATTGCATTTAAACACCAGTCAAGTGATAGCAAGCCTTCTCTTGTCTTCTCATGAGCTATTACACTTCCTTGCTGCTCTAAATGCTGCTGCATAGACACTTTCTAGCACAAAATCGCTCTGCTAGGATGAAGCCTTCGGCATTTGTCTGTACTGTGAAACTCCCTCCTGGTGAACTGTTGACTTACATCACTGAATTCCTCTCCTGATCCTCTGTAATCGAGATCCTGTCATCCAAACCCAAACTTGTCTGATCTGTTCACCGCTCCATCTTCTTGGTTAACCTCTTACCTCTGTTTCTCAATCCTTTTATTTGTAGTCGTGCTGCTGTAGTTCAGAAAGTAACCTTGTGCAACATGGCAGAACCTCTGGTGCACCAATCTCGCTTGCTCTTTCTGTTCTGAGACTGCTAACGCTGTACGTTTGCTTGTTCGTCAAGGCCACCTTCCTGAAAAGACACATACCTGGTTTAGATAAGTGACTTGCTGCAATAATTATATCTAACTATGCCAAAAAAAAGAATCAAGTTTAATTGGGCTGTATAATTTAGATGAAAATGAGTCTGCAGGAGTGAACGTAAGGATGAAGCGAGTCACTGGCAGGTCAGTAGCTGTAGCTCATAAAAAAGAAAGATGTATTTGTTATGTCAACAGACGGGACAATAGCAGGTGTGTGTGCAATAGCTTGAAGCTTATAGAAACTCAGTGTTGGATTATTAAATTTTTCCACTTGTGTGACTTTGGACATTTGCCTGGGGAGGTCTGTGCGGACTGGCTTCGTGAGCTTCACCGCTGCCGCTTTACACTCTGAAACTGATTTATGAATTGCCTTAGTGTTCGGGACAAAGACTGTTCTGCCGCTGGTTTGGAGAATGTCTAGTACTCCCCGAAAGCTGATGTAATCTGAACGATAAATAACAGCACTAAGGCAGAGTTCAGCGCTCAGGGCCCTAGCTGTAAAACTTGGCACGTTAAAGCTCCTTGCTCAGCTCCGCGTTGTCTGACGCAGGTTAATCCAAGCAGAGGCCCGGACCTGGAGGGCAGGCGAAGCGCAGGCTGTGATGGGAGGAGCAGCCTAAACATTACGTGCTTTTTTGCGCTCCGCTGACTTCCTTCTTCAAACGCCGAACCTACGAATAACGTGTGTTATGGTGTAAAAAGCAGTGCTATTGGAAGAGTAGCTTTTGGCAGGGCGTCGGACTGTATTTTGATTTTCATTTTGGCTGTCGTGTGTGATAACGTACGTTTTAGTATAGCATCATCTGCTTGCAAAACTGAATCCTCTGCTTGAAGCCCGTTGTTGCGCATCACATGCACCCAGCAAGGCAGTTGCGGCGCTGACAACGCTCGCTTCCCTTCTCAGCCGGAGTCCAAAACCGCGGCAGAGGCTTTGGCAGGCGAGGGAGAGCTGCTGCTCCTTAGGGTGCTGCCTTCCCACCTGGCTTTCCGGCTTTCTCCACTTCGCCGAACAGCGACTTGGTTTCCCTCTTGTACAATTTTTTTTCTTCCCCCTCCCCTGTCCTATTCACAGGAGTTTCCAGTGGAATTGTTTGTTTCTCTTGATCAGGTCTCGGTCATTGTAATAAATTACTGTGAAAGTAGTATACCTCTTTAAGGATAATAAAAAGCCTGTTCAATCTGAGAACAATGGTGTAGGCAGTTGTGTATTTCCAGACTTTAATCAACAGTTTGACTTTTGAACTTCTTGCTTCAGCTCTCCCAGAATGAGTTCAGAGAGGTTTGTAACTGCTGGAGCCCGTTCAGCGGCGGCGTGAAACCAGAAGATGGAGATCGTTGCCCCCCGGTACGTGATGTCCTGGCAGTGACTCCTACCCGAGCTCTTTCTGCCTCGGAAATCAGATAGCCGGCTGCGTAACACGCGGCAAGAGCATCGCCTCTGTCCTGCTGCCTTACGCTCCTGAACGCATAGCGTACATGAACTGCCGATCTTGTAACCCTGGCTTTTGTTTCAAGCTGGGTTCTGGTTGCAAGAAGCGGTTTGATGCTTTCTCTCGGTCGGGTTGAGTTCTGACTCGACTCAGTAGCGTTTCCTTCTAGTCAGAGTGAAGCGTAGCTAACATCCATCATGCTTAAAAATCGTGTGGTCTGCTTGTGATAATTTGTTTGCTTCCTTGGTTGCCTGGAGGCAATCAGCATGCAAAGATGTGGGCGAATTCTTTATGTGCCCAGTTCTGTGCGTGGATTGAGCCTCGGGAAGATGGCTGGGAAGAGTGAGGTTTCATTTAATTGACCTTAAAATAGAACAACCGGTACCCAGCTGGAGGCGATCTGACTTCGTTCAGAGGAGTGGTCCTCAATTCTGCACTGTGGGTTTATTCGCACGTTTGGCTGGTTTGAGGGGTGGGTGAAGGGAGCCGGCGCAGAGTTCCGTAGGTAACTCGGAGGCCGTGCGTGCCGTGCCGGTCAAGCAGCTGAAGATGCTTATGAGAAGAGGGATTCGCCTTGGGGGACCTGTGTGGTTTTTTTGCCTTTAAAGGAAAGTATTTTGGGGTTTCGCCTTAAATGCAAGCTGCGGTTATTGCAGGGCTTGCCTTTTGGGATAGCCTTGAAGAAGCGGAGGTGGGAGCTGCTCCCCGAGCCGCGCTCTTTGCCGGGGCGGGGTGCGCTTCCTGGGACGGGGAGTGGGAGGGCAGGACTGCGCGGGGAAGCCACCTCTGTAACTGGATTCAAAATCAAAACTAGACTTCAACATGTTGCAAGAACAGTCACCCTTCAAAATGGTATCTGTTAAAAGTCTAATGTATGGTTATCTATTGAAAAGTTACTCAGTGTAGAAACTTTCAGAAAAGGAACCATAGAATCATTTAGGTTGGAAAAGACCTTTAAGATCACCTAGTCCAACCATAAACTTAACACTGCCAAGTCCACCACTAAACCATGTCCCTAAGCACCACATCTACACATCTCTCAAATACCTCCAGGAATGGTGACTCCAGCACTTCCCTGGGCAGCCTGTTCCAATGCTTGACTACTCTTTCCGTGAAGAAATTTTTCCTAATATCCAATCTAAACCTCCCCGGCGCAGCTTGAGGCCATTTCCTCTCGTCCTGTCGCTGGTTACTTGGGAGAAGAGACCAACACCCACCTCACTACAACCTCCTTTCACGTAGTTGTAGAGAGTGATACGGGCACGAAGCCTTATTTTTAGGAACACTGGCGCAGGACTTGAGTCTGTGGCCCCAAGCACCCAAAGATTTGGGTGTTTCGGTAGGAGAAAAGTGTTATTAACATTGCACAATAGTCTTTAATCAGGGGTGGCTCTTCCCCAAGAGAAAGTGTAGTTTCTTCACGATGTGAAAAGGAAATAGCATCGGGCTCCCTTGTCCCGTTCGCTGAAGCATCAGCTGTTGATGGCCACTAATGAAGAGCAGATGCGTAGCGTGGCAAAGCAGTAAACATTTTTCCAAAGAAAAATATACAGAAAATATAGAAACTTTACCAAAACTGTTTTAAGCTCTGCACGTGTTGAAGGAAGAGGTGTGCTTTGTGCCGTCTTGAACTGAGAAAGAACGGCAAGAAAAGTACAAACAGCAAAATTCCTCAGACGGATTCAATTCCTGGCAGTGAAGAAGCAGCCGGACTGAGCTTGTCCACAAACCTACCAGAGTAGCATGGGAATTGTTCAGTTGTTCAGCTTTTGAAGAGGCAAATGGCTGTTAAAATCATTGGTTATTGCAAAACAACTGAAAAAAAAAATGTTCTCGTGTTGCTTTTGTTTTAATTAACTTTCACCTAAAGGCTATTTGGCAAAATCATGAGTAAAAATTGTTGTGGTAATCAAATGCATACCTTTTTTTTTTTTTTTTTAACAAAATCTGAACACGTATATGGTAACTGTGTGCGGTAGCAGCTTGGCGTACAGGGATGGTGTGTCAAGCTCACGAAGAAGAGCCTCAGCTTTAGAGTCAAGAGACTACAGATGCGTAAATCAGGCGCTTAAGGGCTGTACCAGTTACCTTCCTTAGGAAAAATGAAACTGCGAACGCAAAGGAGGCTAAAACTGATTAGTTCAGAAGATGCTTCCTGTCTGCTAATTGAAACCAGGATTAAAAGCAGCGACTTAAATTCATCCAGGCAGGCCAATAAGAAACATGGGTTCTGCCCATCGCCTCTGGAGCGAGGTAAGGCCGGGAGCGCTCGGGCTCCTGCTCCGACGGAGCCCGGTGCCTTCCCGGCTGAGGCTTTGGGAGACCGGGAGCTGGCCGCTGCTGGCGGCGAGACGGCAGAGGAGCTGGAGACAGCCCGCTCCATCGGGTAATGTCGAAGTCTGGACTAGCAAAGCCAGCTCTGGCCCGGCGCACGGGGCCGGTTAATTAAATTGGGCATCTTCGCCTCTCACCTGCAAGCGGGTTTGCCTGCAGGTCACCAGGCTGGGGACGAACCCAGCTGTTGCTTAAGGGAGAAGGGTCGCAGCCAGTTTGTCACGGAGCTAGAAGTACCACTGGAGAGGAGGTTCCTTGGCTTGTTTTTCTTTTTCTTTTTTTTTTTTTTTTTTCTTTTTCAGCCTTCCATTTAAAAACACGAGCTGCCGTGTGCGTCCTGGGAGGTTTGCTGGTGCCTTGCACGGCTGAGAGGGGGCCGTGCCCCAGCAGCGAACAGGGATCGCACGGAGCCAGCCCGAGTATCCCGGGGAGGGGGAATGCTGCCAAAATGCCCCTTTAGCTGGGAGTGTCGTGTTTTATGATGGGACGTGGCCAACTCCCCGAGCAGGTGAGTCAGCGTTTGACGCCCTGAGCTGGCTGGGTGAGACTGGGATTAGAGGGCACTGTGGCTCTCGGCGACAGCCGGCGGTGGTGCATCCCCCCCCCCCCCCCCCTTTTTTTTTTCTTCGACCACTTTATGATTTCAGGAATTCCAGACCGCAGCCTTCTGTAGTGAGCTGGTCAGTTGAACACCCTTTAACTCTAGCAGAACCCCCTCCATGGTGGATGTGGAGAGCGGTCCTGTCCTTATCGGAAACTCGGTGTGACGGCTGACGAGGGGAGCGAGAACAGCTACCCCCGACAGCCTCGAAACAGGGCGGTATCGTTACTGGAATTCCAGCAACTACCGACCCGAATCGTGGCTCGGATGGAAATTTACTGATGACTGAAGCCCATCATCTCATGATGCTATGAAGGGCAGTCCCAAGCGAGGCCCTTGGAGCTCTCCTGGACCGCGGCGGCTGCACCAGCACCTCCCTCTGAGCGGGAGACGCCCCGCAGAGCTACCCAGCTCCCAAAATCTGCAGAAATTGGAGGTCCATTGCCAAAGACCGACAGTGGAGCCTGGGCCGCAGCCCTTCACTCCTCGAGGCTCAGCCCTTGCCCGTTGAGGAATGCCAAGGCATTCGACGTGAGTGTTTCCCTGAACTTGTTTTCCCCGTTTTGGGGGAATTTTTAACAGGTATACCTTTATATATATATATATATATATACACACACGCGCACGCGCGCATTCGTGTCTCTGTGTGTGTGAATCAGTTTAAGTGGTCTGTAGATGTCTGATTTAATTACAAAGTGAGTCTTACACGGCTGCGTTATCCTTATACACATAAACCATTGACCAAGTCTGGGACTAAGATTGGACCCAGCCGCACCCGGGCTCCTCTGGGTTTAGGAGTTTAGGCGGCAAGGGGGTCTGTTCTGAGGTCTGTTCTGATCCTCGTGGCTCAACGGCAGGGTCCCCCTCACCCCCCGCACCCACGCTCTCTGTGAATCTTTCCAACTCAGCGTAACCTCAGTTCCCTTCCTGCACCTCCATGTAGTAATAGAGCGAACCTTGCCGTCTTCCAACCTGTAGCTAAGTCGCCGTTTTGATCGATTTTGTCTGATCACTTTGTTAATCACTGATGATTGGGTGTTGTTAAAATATCACAATCAAATCCTGCGATTTGCCACAAGTGAATTCTAACCTGCTACGAAATCAAACTGTGTCGAGCCACTCCTTCGCGATACGCTAACGTAATCGGCAGGACTCACACACCCGCATCCGCGACGCAGCCGCCGCCTTGGGCCACGCGTGCCCGTTTGGTCAGCAATGTTTTGCTCTTGTTTGCTGCTGAGGTTGTTCTGGATGACCCCAAAAATCAGCGCTGCAGGAAAGAGCGTGCCGGCTCCCAAACCGGGACCGGTGTCGGTGCTGGGAGTGCAGCTCCCCGGCGGCTTGGGGAGAGGATTTGCTGCAGGGAGGGGGATGATTCTGAGCCTTTGTGGTTTAGTCACAAATTAATTATGTTTGGCGTTCGTATTGTGGCAGATTCCTCAAGAATGGTTTTTTTTTTTTTCTTATCCGGGATCAATCCCATGGGGGTTGCACGGTGAACGCCTGCCGCAGCCGGTGGTGCGGGACGTGAGCTCCGGGCCGTGAGCAGGGACTGGGGGGGCTGCACGGTTGGATAGTAGGAAAAATTTCTTCACGGAAAGGGCAGTCAAGCATTGGAACAGGCTGCCCAGAGAGGTGGGGGAGTCCCCATCCCTGGAAGCGTTCAAAAAACGGGTAGATGTGGCACTTTGGGACATGGTTTAGTCTAGTCTACCTTTGACTGGTTTAGTGTGGACTTGGTAGTGTAGGTTAATGGTTGGACTGGATGATCTTAAAGGGCTTTTCCAACCTAAACGATTCGATGATTCTATGAATCATATTTAACTCCCACATCTGTTTCCCCAGCCAGGGCACGCTGCGACGCACGATGTAACGGGTTACGGAGCAGAAGGGACGCGGGGTCCGGCTGCCTCCTTCCTCCTCTACAAAGGCAGGATGCACTCGCCCCTCGGGCAGAGCGCCGGAGGCAGCCATCGCTCGCGAAGTCAACGCCGCCTTCGTGCGCGGCATCGAGCACGTGGCTCCTGAGCAGCCGTCATCGCGCGGGAGACGGGGAGACGAGACGGGACGGGAGCAAGTGGGAGCTGGCGGCACGGCCACGAGGGCTGCGGCACCAGCACCCGACAGCGATACGGGCATGTGTCGCAAGCCATTTGGAGACAGATAATCATAGAATCATAGAATGCTTTGGGTTGGAAGGGACCTTGAGATCTTTGCTGTTGCGTTAAGGTAATAAATCCGGGCTGTGTGAGGAATGGAGAAGGATGTTGTCGAACAGATACTTGCGTGCTCAGGTTGCTCTTGCCAGCTGTGGGTGAGGAGCGGGGCTGGTCCGGTGCACGTGAGCCGCGTCTGCTACTCCCGGGCAAGGCTTGGGCGATGCTCCGAGCCCCCAGCCTGGGAAGCTCCGAATACTTCTGTTTTACTTAAAAGAAAACACGGAAAACGGCTATCTTGGGAAAGTGACTCCATGAGGGGAAGAATTGTTCAATTCTTCTGCAAAAGCTTTGTGTTAAATTCAGGGGCAGAGCTGCAGCTTGTGTAAATTGTTGTGGCTCCGCGGAAATGAACGGAGTTCTGGCTGCCGACGTCAGCTCGGGGATGGCCCCTGGAGAGACGTTCCAGCTCGCGCGGCCAGGCTCACAAGAGCACGTGCAGCACTTATCTGCTCGGCCAGATCTTCCTTTGCGTTTTCTCCCCAGCCTTGACCCGCACTGGTGCCGCGTCCCGCTCCAGGCCGTCCCCAGGAGCACAAACCTCGGCTGCCTCCGTGGTGCCCGCGCCCTGACCCGGCGCGTGCGGTGGGAGACGTGAACGTGCCCGGCGGGACGGGCTCCGGGCTGCCAGCGCTGTGTGGAAAGCTCACGGAAGGGTATTTGCCTGGGCCGGGGGTGGGGGCACAGCAGCTTTTTGTAATTCCTCATTCAGGTTTCAAAAATAATTGGCTACATGCTTCAAATGAAACTGAAGCCAGCGGAGCGGTTGCAAAAAAGTTTCAATCCTTTTGTGAATGACCCCCCACATGCTTCCCCTCTCCTCGAGGAGGGAAGCTCCCATTAAAAACTGATAGTCTCTCCATCAGCTGGATTTTAATTCGGCAAGCGGATTTGACTACTGATGTGAAAGTATTACCTTTGTCAGTGCGATGATATTTTTTTTTAATGAGACAGAAATGGTTTGGCTCCTTTCCAGCTTATTAAAATCTTTGCGAGGCCACATGCGCCGGGGCGAGGGGACAAGAAGGGAAAATTACATTAAGTGCATGATTGGCAAAACAAAATTGAGCTCGCTCTTATTTATTTTTAATCGGTTACAGGCATGTGAATGAATCCTTCTATTATTTATGCGGGAGGATGAAGGGAGCTGTTCTTACAGCTTCGGGAGGAGGCAGACTCTGCTTTCAACTTCAACTCTTCTTTCCAGACGAGGGACGCGGACACCTCGCTGTTATCCAGGATGGAGATAAGGGAAGGCAGCTGTGTGAAAAGGGAGTAATTTGCCTGTTTTGAGTGGGAGTGGGGCATTACCCAGGAGGAGACCATCTCCACGGGCGCAGGGCTCATGTCGGTGCGTTGTGGGTTCCCGGGGCGTAAATCTCACGGCTGAAAAAAAGCCTTTCACCCTCCCACGGGCGATCAGACTATTTCAGCCGGCGCATGCTATAAGCTAGGCCATCCCAGCGTCTCCTTACGGCTCTGGATCGGCTGGCGGGGTTGCTCCAGCCGCCAGCCCGAGCCGAAAGCGCTGCTCTCCGCCTTACAAGGCTCTGCTGCGTCGCTCGCCCAGATCACAGAGCACGGAGCACCTTGCCTCGAGGTGGGCTGCGCGGCCCGCGGGGACCTGGCCCTTCTCCAGCTGCTGGCTCCTTCCTCCCCGCTCTCGGCGCCTTCCGCTGCCTGCGCGGCAGCACGGAGGCACTGCAGCAAATGTTAATCTAATTTACTGCTCGCTGTCCTTCTCTGGGTGTTTTTTTGCTGGCGGAGGAGGAGGGACATGAGGTGGGTGCTGAGCTGGGGATGCTGAGGCACTGCGTGAAGCCAGGCAACTCACGGGATCCTTCCCTCCTGCCTCAGTTTCCCCATCGGTGCGGTGGGTTTGGCATTCCTTGGTGGCATAATGAAAATTCATATTGATAAAATGCTCGGCGACGCTCATGTGTTTAACATCGTTTCCTGATGACTGAGACTCTTTTGGCAGTTCAGGAGGCGACTTCGCTGTGGAGAGGCCAAGGAGCGGTACCCGTGAGTGCCGTGGCAGGAACACCCCCAACATTTTGGGATGCATTTACTCACGTAACGCCTTTCCTAAACCCCCCCCGAGGCGCCTGGTGCTGGGGTCCCCCATGGCCAGATCCCAAACCTGGATAAAGTTCAGGCTGGCGGGGAGGACAGAGGAGAGAAATGAAGATTTACAGTTGCAGGGGTAAGAGCGTGGCAAAAGAAATACCCTCCTGGCTGTGCCGTTCGCCCCAAAAAAGCATGCGGCAATGGGTGTGCGGGAAGGCTCGGGCTGGCCGGAGTCGCTGCAGCTCCCGGCCGTCGCCGCGGTCCTTTGCCCGGTTTGGCCTTGCTTTGGCACCGGCGCTGTGCCGGCTGCCGGGACCTTCCCGCGCCGCTGCGGCAGGACCGCGGCTCTGAATGCCGCTATTGTGAGCCCCGCAGCCGCCTGGCTCCGCCGGGGAAGGGGGCCCCGGCTCCCCAGCTTTTCGGGTAAGCCGTGGGGTCGAAAGGCTGCGGTGGGAGATTCCCGGGACAAGCCAACGATGCCGAGCCCTGCACCCTCTGAGCGCCGGTGCTCCTGCCCCACGCCCTGCCGCACCGTCCTGCCCCGAAGGTAGATGTCTGCTCTGCAGGCTGTAAGGTCCAGGTCCCCCCTGCTCCTTCCTGCACCCGCTGCAATCCCCACAGCTCTGGTTTGCTGTGGGTGTGTTACACCCACCTGCTATCAACCACAAACCGTTTGAATTTTGTAAAAAAAAAAAAAAAAAAAAATTAGCACCTATTGCTGGAAGTGAGGCCCGCAAAGGAAGAAAAAAATGCTCTGAAGTCCCTCTCCACATCGACCCAAATTGTCTGCAGTAATTTTTCCCCCGTGCTTTGCTGTCGTGGCTGAGAGATTTTCCGGTGATGCAGGTGGTGCAGCAGGAGTTCTGGGGGGGCTCTGGGACCCCACTTCTGCCTGTGCTGGGCACGAGTTTTCCAGCTGGGTGAGCAGGCGGCCGGATCCCGGCGTGGTGCCGCGTGGGTCTCCTCCATACCAAGGAGGAACCGGGGCGGTGTTTGGATGCGGCCAGCAGCACCGGTTTATCTTGGCCGATTGCGGGGGGGGAATTTGCCTGCGGAGCCCAGGTGGCCCCAGCTGCTTCTCCAGCTCCTCCCGCAGTGGCCGTCAGTGTCCCCGTGGCAGCCACCCTTGGCTCCCCGGAGATGGAGACGTCGAGGATGCAAAAAGCAAGGGGCAGAGCTCCCCGGCACCAGCCGTGCTGGCCTCCGCGGTGACGTGCCACGTGCTGGACCTCGGGCGCTGGGACGGAGGACGGGTGAGCTGCTGCTGCCCAGCCTCGGGGCGGGCTTGCTGCTCCGGCTTTCCGTGGAGTTTAGGAGCTGAGATGGAGCTGCACTACCAGCTGGCAGGGAAATAACCCCTTGGAGCCTTGGCCTGGGTGGGAAGGGGCCTCTTTGGGAGTGCCGAGAGCGGGGATTTAAGTGGGTCTGGATGTAAGCAAACCTCGTGCAGGTTTGCTGTGCTACAAACAGGGACTTGCCCTGCTGGGCTGAAGCCCGAGCAGTTGCGCCCATTGAATTTTCCCCCCGATTGTGCCCTTCGATGCAAATCAAGGCGTCTCCCGCCGTGACGAGTGGATTAGCAGCATAATGCCAAGGCAGATGGTGTGGCACAGGGCGGATGCAGCGGGGACCTTCCCCGACAAAGCAGGGGGGCTTTGCCAGGACGTTCAGGGAGCCCTAAATCTGTCTGCCCCTGGGGCGAGTGCCCTGAAGCCAGCCCGGTGCGGCTGGACGCATGGCCCCATCCTCCTGGGAGCAGGGGTGTGCGGAGAGCGGGATCTCTACCTGCTGCCAGCAGAGGATTTGGGTTTATTGTCTCGAACCGCACATCCCCGCTATTAATGAGCAGCCAGGGTGTCAGCTGAATTTCAATGAAATCACAGATGCAGCCCTGCTAATTGCTCGTTTGCTTACCCGGAGCAAGTGTTAAAACAGTAAAAGAAACCGGAATCATAGAAACCTCTTGTGCAGCTAACGAGGACAGCTGTAGAAAAGCAGCCCGTGTTTTAACCACCTTGGTGGCAACGCCTGCCTGCTGCTGTGCGCGGCTCCGTTTCGGTCCCGCTGTTCACCTTGCTGCGGCGGGCAGCCGGGGAAGCGATGCAGATCGCCTAGAAATACTGCGATTCACGGCCGGGACAGATGCAAAGGGTTCAAAAGGGGAAAATCTCGGCAGCGCTGGTGCTCAGGGAGATGCCGTGTGGAGCCTGGGTGGACTTGGGCAGCCCTCGTGCGGGGCTGGCCTGCGGGCAGAGGGGCAGCTGCAGCCCTCAAATATCTGCCCCAGTTTTGTGCCCCAGCTTTTGGCTCTAAATGGCTCTTATCATAACTTAGTAGGAGCCTGGAGAGTGTCTTATGGTGCTCGTTACGCAGAAAAACCACTGGCCTAGAGAGGTGATTATTAACGTTGCAAAATCAAATACCCGGTGTTCAGAAATACCAGAATTTCAGCCTGAGCAGGTAGAGCATGTGCTGCAGATAACCGGCTCTGTAATGGGAAGATTTGGGAAAGCTTTGCTCTGGTTCTGCCCCGCAGGATTGTTGTTCTCCTTGTCTGCAGGGCAAAAGTGGCTTCGACGAGGACTGCAGCTGCTTCTGTGAGCTTTTAAGCCATGGCTCGGGAGGTTTAAGTTCAGGTCTCTGTCCCACTGTGGGCATATCGGGGCTCTGGGACATCGTTCCCTCGGCACCGCTGTGCCTCCTCGGGCTGCAAGGCTTAAAGAAGGTGGAGGAGTTTCTATCGTTGTGTTTAGAGAGCTGCCAGCACTATACGTGCTGCTGCAATACAAATAATTTTATCAAAAAGATTATTTCAAAGTCCTGTTAGAACTGCGAGATCTTGGCTTCTCGTCTCGACCACATTTCCTTTTCTTTCTTGAGTCCTTTGAAAAAAATCTGGCTCCTTCCACCATGACTCAGATAGGAGGAAATAAAATCCACATTCATCATGTCGCCGCTTGAGTCAGATTGGCATTTACGCCATTAGTCTGGAGCAGGTTGGCTCCGTGATTGGTGTTCGCTGTGTTCCTTGTGATGAAAGTAATTAATCTTAGATGTGGACTTTGCCCAAAGAACCGCCTGGAAAGCTCGGGGGAATTCAGGTGCCTCCTTCGCGGTGCACAGCTTCACCCCATCGACAGGAGGTCCCTCCGTGGAGGTCTGGGGCTGAGCTGGGGGAGCAGCAGCCTGCAAGGGACTCACGTTTCTGCATTAAGCCAGGGCCAGCGAGCAATTAATGCTGCCGTCTGAGCTTCCCCTTGCTCTTGCCGCTCGGCAATATGGGTTGCTGCGTCCCATGACCCCACGAGTACCGCCCATGCATCGCCCTGGGGCACAGCACCCTTGACAGCACCCAAGCAGGAGCACCGGCAGCCGGGATGGGATGCTCCGCTCTCCCGCAGATGCGGCTGCGTTGGGTCCGTAACAAAGCATCTCTGTAGCCGCTCAGGGATCGAGTCTGGTGCTCCCCGCGCATCCTCACCCCAGACGCAGCGCCGTCCCTGTTACCGTGGGCCGTGGCTGTGATTTATAGCCCCGGAGCAGCCCTTTGCTGGGCTCCAGTAATCCCGCCGTCCTTACGTGACAAAGAGACAATTAGGCACACCACAGTGTCTTGCTGCCTGCCAGGCCTCGAGGGGCAAATGCACCCAGGGAGACAATGTGGGTTCCTCGCTGCTTCTGATAGCTGCCTAATCTGCCGAGGGATTTAGGCAGCGCTTGTCTGATGTTCCAGGCTTAGCGCTGCGGGAACAGCCGGGGACCGCTGCCTGGGGAAAAGATGGGGCGAGGCGGCTGCCAAAATGGCACTGCACCACGAAGGGCTTTTGCGCCTACGGCACGAGGGTGTTTGCCCCGGCGCCACGTTCAGTTTCGAGGCTCACAGCAGCGGGAAGAGGAGGGCACTGATGTTTTCCTTACCTGAGGCAGGACACGAGTAATGGGGACACACCTCCACCCGGGCTGGAGCGGGGACCTGCCTCCCTCTTGCACATTACGGCACTGGGAACAGGTAAGTGTTCAGAGCGGCGAGGGGGAGGTGGAAAATCCCCCGTCCTGCATGAGGGTCTGGCACTGACCATATCTTCCACACCGTGTCCTGGCCACCCCACCCAGGGCTACGCCAAGCCCAGCACCGGCTCCCTGGTGCGGCTCCATTTCCGTCTTAAACTCCGGATGAGCAAATGCACTGCTGAGGTCAGCGGGGTTGTGCTGAGAGTGGGCTTGGGTTGGTGTTCAGGGGGATCAAAACGGGGCAGGGCCTTGGCTCCTGGGAAAGAAAGAGCGACTGAGCCTGGAGGGAGGATGCTCGTCGATACGGCTAGAAGCGGAAACGGCCCTGGCAGCTAGCAGAGACGTGAAACTTCAGGTGCTGACTAGTGTATACCTGCACTGCTGGATGATCTGCTGCTCTGCAGGTGATCCTGGGGCAAATCACTTAACCTCATCCAGCTGTTCTGCTAGGAGAAGGAATTAACTGAATTATTTCGTTTTGATGGCCCCTCTGAAGCAGGCTGACGGATCGCTGCTGACCCACCAGCGACTGCCAGGTCAGTAGAAGACTCTGCCAGGTTGGGGCAGGGGCCCATTTCATTCCAGGCGTGCAGATACGGAAATAAAGAGATTTCAGACCCTGGGTGCAAGCTGAGTCTTGGCATATATCACAGTGAAATGAGCTGGCGTCCTGGCTGGGGCCTCGAAGGAGCTGTTTGCTTTGTCCTCCCCTTGCCCTTGCTGGCCCCGAGCCCCGGTGTGGGGTAGCACCACACACCTTCACCAGCTGCACACGTTTGGCAGCCACTCATGAGCAGAAAGTAGCCCCCTTCTCTCCTTCAAGGGCTTCTCCCGTGCTTGAAGCTTTGCTGTGGAGCGAAGAACAGCAGCAGTATCTTTACTGAGAAGAAAACACATGGAGTGGTTTGTATTTTTAAAGGCGACAGTCTTGCAGTAAATTGGGATGGATTATGGGGTGCCTATGCTGATAGCAAGGTTTTGGATCAAGCGAGCATGGGCATAAAGATGTTTTGGTGTTGGATTTGTGGTTTGGTTGTTTTTTTTCTTTTCTCTGATGTTAGCCTGCACCCCAGAGAGAAAACACACTGGCTCGGTGTCATTGCTTTAATTGTACTGATCCCCTGCAGATGCCATTTGCAGGCTGCTGAAGGGGCTGGTGCTGCTACTCTCTGCTCACACACAACGGAGCACGCAGGGTAGGAGAGGCTGCTGGTGCTGCGCGCTGGCTTTTGATACCGTGTCTTCCCCCAGGGTCTTTTACAGAACTTGCAGACCATTAAAAAGCCACATCAAACAGCATTTCTTCCATTTAAGCTTCATGACAGAAGCCAGTCCGCAGTGTTGAAACCCAGTTGGGAGCCGCTGGGACAGAATGGAAAGAGTTCATTAGAGGAGTCCCCAGCTACCGGCAACTTCCAGGCTTTTCAGATGATAGAAATTCAGCAGGAGACCTAGGTGGTGGCACTTGATTGCTGTGCTTCAGGGTAGTGTGGCTGCTTTCACCACTGAATCAAAGCCAGGCAAACTTAGTATTTTTATTTTGAGAGAAGCAGGTTGCGTAGCGTTTTTTTTCTTTAACCAAATCACGCTATCAGTCCAGCTCTTTGAATCATTTGGAGACTAACCTTAAAAGAAAACAGCCAATGACTTTAATTTATTTACTTTCGGACAACTTCTATACATAAAGGTGGGGAAATACAGATTTTATTTAAGCAGGCACAGGAAACGGTGTCTTTTTTTTTCCCAAATAACTTTTAAACCCAGAACTGCGATAGATTTTAGGTTTTCTTGAACGAACTCGAGGCACGTCTGCGCAGTGCCACTGCAGGGATGCGTCCCAGGAAGTTTCCCAGCGCCTGGACTCGTCTTCCAGCTCCCTTCACGCTTAGCTGAAGCTCAAACTCTGCCTCTCAGTTCTTTCCAGGACCATTTCTACAAAAGGGTGAAGCTGAAATCTTTGTTTCCTGATGCTCACGGTAGAGAAAAGGCCAATATCTGAGTTTTAAAAGTAGGGCAGCGAGAAATACATGGAGGCGACAAGAGGCATGGCAACAGCCTCCCACTGAAAGAGGAGAGCCGGGCATTCAATTACTCGTGTTGTATGTGTGGTCCTGAGAGCCAACTTTCTTTTTCCCCTCCTTGGCTATCACCTCCAAACACAGGCAGATGCCAAGCAGTTTAACTTTCCCAGTGTTTCAGCGACGCTAAAAGCAGCGAGGTGAAAACTCTGCCCGTGTCAGCGTTCCCGTAAACCTGCCCCCACCGTGCCGCAATGTAGGGGACCTAAGGCGGCCCAGGGAAACCTGCAGACAATGCCTGCTTTGTCTACCTCCCTTCTCCTCGGGCGCTGTGAGATGCTGAGTCCAAACATTTAACCACAAAATGCATTAATTACCGTCCAGCTCCCTGGGGTAAGGACCATATGCCAGTAACCAGAAAAAAAGCATGCTATTGCATGGAAAGTACATCGATTGTTAAATGACTCTAAGCTGCAATTACTGCCACTAAAAGTTCTTGATTAACATTTCCTAGAAACATTCAGTCCTCCAACCTCTGCGCTTGGAGCGGTGTTTGCTTGGACCGTGCAAAAGAGGTGCGACCCAGAAATTGTGGGATGAAGTCAACTTCCCGCATAATGATAGGGGATGTGTCCTCTGCTCCTGTAATTCTGCCTCAACCCACAGCAGAGAGCTGTTTTCCACTGTGTTTTTCACCAGTGTCAGATGTTAACTCTGGGTCCGGTTCCATGCAGCGCTGCGCGTCCTCAGCTGCTCACTTGAGCGCCTTGTGGGACCAGCTCCGTGAGCCTGCAGTTAATGCTAAAATTTGGCACCCGCCCCGGATGAAAATGAGCTATCCAGGGACAGCTGGTTGGGAGTTATAGCGAACTGCAAACAGTCTGACACAAGCAGAAGTTTGATTTCCCCCGCACTCCCTGCAAATCTGGCGGGCTAACACCCTCCAAAAACAAACACCGCTCGACGCAGGGGTAATAAAACATGAATGAGCGATATCGGCATAACAAAATAGTCCATGCTAGGTGGCAGGCGATGGATGGAGCCCAAAAGTCTCGCTTTGGTGTCTGGATGGGAGGCTTAAGCAAATTGGAGCTTACGGGGTTACTTTGCTAAAGGGGCACCATCCCAGCTGAGCCTCTGGGCCACGTGGGCTCAGGGCCTGCGGTCACCGCTCTTCCGCTTCAAGTCTCCAGGGAAGGACTTTGCAGCATCCCAGCCTGCAGACAAGCCTGGGAACCCAAATTAGCATTGGAATGAGAATGCTGGTATTTTTAAACCAGGGCGTGTCGGTTCTGCTTTTCTTTTAATAGGTGTCCGTGGGCAGGTTCTTCTCACAGCTTCATCCACCATTGCTTTAAAGAGCTGTAACGAACCCGACCGTCAGGCCAGGCTCTCGCTTCCAGCCGCAGCCGGCACTGGATGGGCCAGCGAGCTGCCGTGCTGCGTTCTGCCTTCCAAACCTTCCCCAGGACCCTTGCTTCTCGAAGCAGTTTAATTACGCTTAAAAGCCGGGATGTTCATCCGGCATGCGGTCCCGCTGAGCTGCAACATGACCTGCATGCTGAGCTCCTCCAGTGCCTGAAAAATTCCCCGTAGAAATAAAGAGCCATTTTTGAAACCCGGGGTCAAGGTGGCAGCGAATTCCACCGGCTGAACGTGCACAGCGAGGGCCAGGGCAGGAGGGCGTGTGCTTTGATATCTTTAACATCTGATGCCTCCAGTTTCAAAAGCACTTGGAAAGTTTGAGATGGAAAATTGCTGCATAAAGGCCAAAAGCGCTAGCGAAGTGAAACAATAATATGCTGTTCTGCTGCTCTGCCGAATGGAAATAAGCCGTCTCAATACAGCATAAAATAATATAGAGGGAGTCACCTCCTGAGCTAAGCATAGGTGGGGGGGCCAGAACTGCTTTGTTCTGACTCCCAGACTCGGTGCAAATTTAGCTTTGAATAAGTCACTTAACTTTTCTGACTCATTCCTCACAGCCGTAAAAGGTGGCTAATGCTCACTTCCCTACGGATTGTTAGGAGGACTGGTTGTTTATTTTGTAAAGCCTGGGCAAATTAATTCTAAGTATTATCGCAGAAAACCTTCCAGAATAACATAAGCAGCAATTACAGAACTAGAAAAGAATCGAGAGCTTTCAAACGTTCAAAAGCGTTCTGAGCATCGTTAGAGAAAGAGGTTTCGTTTGAATGGGGAGGATGAGGGGTTTGGTAGGTGCCAGCTGGAAACCAGGAAAATGTCATCTAAAAGTAAAATAACTGAAAAGATATTAAGCAACAGACAAGGCTGGTGCAGCTGGATATAAATGAAATAAGCGGGCTATTAGCTGCTCTGCAAGATAACAGCATGCGCACTCTTTTGTTAGAGAAGAAATTCAGTGGTAGTGAGAAAACCAGCCCTGGCAGCTCCTTTGTATGTCTGGTAAAACATAAAACAGCGCAGAGTGCCTCGCAGACCTCAGATTTGTTGCTTTACACCTACCCTTAGCGGCGCCGTGGGAGAGCTATTTCTTTATACTAAAAACACTGCCTTTTGGAAAGCAGGTGGTTCTTTGCTTTGGGGAGTCTTATAAAGTATTTCAAGTTTTACAAAACCCAGTGATTTTTGAAACTTTTGGCAGAGGAGGATGGCGAAGCACAGAGAGGAAGGCTTGGTCCTTGGCTGAGAGGGGTGTCTGGCTCAGCGTTCCTTATCCGGGCGCTGCTCAGCCCCGGTTGGGAGGACTCAGCTCTTGCCTCTCCCAGCAGACACCCAACAAGCAGAAGAGGATAACTCCGCCAGCGTGCTGCCATGGCCTGGCAATACAAGCCCCTCGTTACCACTTCCCGAACCTACTGGGGACATTTGGCCAAACTGGTGCAAACTTCTTAACTTTGCCGTGCGGAAAAAGTGAACGGAAAGCCCTAAAAACTGATGTTTGTGGAAGGTCTACACGACAATCCCATTTAAGGGAAATGTTTTTCCCTCCCCTCCATCCCACCCATGTTCCAATGACGGTGTCCTTTGTGGTACAGGCTGCAATTAATTTAAGGGAAAATTATTCAGGGAGATTCCTCGACAGGGCTGAACCGCACGGTCCTGCCTCACTCCCAGATCAGTTTGGTTACAGTGACACACCAATTCCCAATTTAGACTGTCCCACCCCATGAATCAGCGCGATTCCTTGGACTGTCTGTAGAATAAACAGAAACGAGTCTTCCTCCGACTCCGCGGGAATCCGCTGAGCTGAGGAGGGCTGTACAGAAGCTGTAGGAACGGGAATGAAAAGGACTTTGTCACGTCGGTTGCCCAGCCCTGTGAGCGCCGGGAGAGGGGCTGACAGCAGTTTTTCCTGCTCCGGATGAACAATTCAAGGGCATTCAAAGATGAAATTTGCTTAAAGACATCCGGTTATGCAGAGCTGAGGGTAGTAAAATGCCTGGAGAGATACAAGGTTCTGTTATTACCAGTGAATACTCCGCTGCTAACCATTTCATCCGGAGCCATTTCTGGCTACACGGATGCATTTGGGTACAAATTACAGGGAGGCTCGTCCCAGCGCCGGGTCACAGACGGCATAAAAGCAGTCGAGGCGGAGAGCTGCGTCTGCAAGTCATTCAGCGTCACCTCGGGGTATCCCACAGCCCCAGCGCATCCTACCCTGGGAACGGCTCTGCCGAGACATCCAGGTGCAGCCGAACTCAGACTATTAAAAACAGAGTCTGAGCTCCTGCAAAGAAACGGAAGGACTGGGAGCGAGGGCGGGTGCTGCCGAGGCATAAAAGCCGCTCTGTTCGCAGCGGCTCGGACTGCGCAGGCATGAAGTCGCATGGGGAAAATGTGATCGCAGGCTGCGTGCTGCCTTGTGCTATTTTGGTGAAAAGACTGGAAAGGGCAAGCGGTTTAATTTCATTCCGACGTTTTTGCCCAATTCTCCTGTGTATTTTTCTGTCCAGCTCCGCAGTCCCTGACCTTAATAGCGAGGGAGAAACTAGGCTGGAAACACTCCTCCCTGCCTCTCGAAATAGATTTTCCCCCAGCCAGGAAAGAAGCTATTTCTGCTGCTTTGGCGCAGATGCCGGCGGTGTGGCGGGCCCGCACCCCGAAGCGCGGCGGGGCCGTCAGGGGGAAGTTTCTCGTTTTGAAGCTTTTCCCCGCAGGCTGCAGCCCCGGGGCTGAGGAAACGGCGGGGCTGGGGGCGAGGGGACACACGGACACGGGACACGGCGACACCCGCGACCCTGGGCCTGGCAGCACCCACAGGGCTGCGGCCTCCGCCGAGGCCGAGCCCCAGCAGGCCGCTCCCGGGCGCTGGGCCAGCGGGCACCGCACCGCCGCCGGCCTCGCCCCGGGGGGTGTCCCCGCCGCCCCGGGGTGGGTCCTCGCCGCCCCGGGGGTGTCCCCGCCGCCCCGGGGGGGGTCCCTCGGCCCTGCCGGGAGACCCCCACCCCCCCCGCTCCTGCGGCCCGCCATAGAAACCGCTGGCCCCTCAGCGCTGGCCCCGCCCCCTCGGCGCTGGCCCCGCCCCTCTGGCGCCGGCCCCGCCCCTGTGGGCTGGCCCCGCCCCTCGGCGCCGGGGCGGCTGGGGCGGGGCGGGGCGCGCGGCAGTCGCGCGCAGGGCGGGCGAGGCGAGCGGTGCGGCGTCCCCGTCCCGGCTTGGCGAGGGGCGAGGCGGGCGGAGGCTGAAGCATGGCGCTGTCCGTGCCGGTGAACGGGCTGAAGGAGGGCGACAAGGAGCCCGTCATCGAGCTCTTCGTCAAGGTAAGGCGGCGGGCGGGCCGGGGGAGGGGGTCCGGTCCCGGCGCCGAGGGCGCCTCTCCCCTCAGCGCGCGCGCTCCGACCGTTGGGCGCCCCCTCCCCCAGCCGCCGTTTTCCCGCCCGCTCCCGCCCCGGGGGGCTCCGAGTTTCCCTCAGCGACTCGCTCGGGGCCGCCCCTCCCCGGCGGACCCCCCCCCCACCTCCCCGCCGGCTGACGGGGCTCCCCCTCGCCCCCCCCGGCCGTGCTGGGTGCGGGGACCCCCCCTTCTTCCCCCCCCCCAGATCCCCGGGGCCGGCGGGGCGGCGGCAGCGCGGGGCTCTCCTCAGGGCGGCTCCGGGCCGGGCCGTAGGCGACGCCCCGTCGGTCGCGGCGCACAAAAGGGCCCTTGGGCGGGGGGGCGAGGGGGTGTGCCCGGCGCGGGGCGGGAGTGCGGGGAGCCGGGGGCCGAGCCAGTGCGTGCCGATGGAGCGGGCGATAAGGCGGACCGCGAATAAGTCACTTCTGAAAAAGTGTGCCGGCGTGCCTTTTGCTGGAAAATTCTTTCCCCACAGCAAATGCTGCAGCTGGCGCGTAGCAGGGCTGTGGGCACCGGTAGCAGAGGAGCTACCGGTACCTTGCTCGGTGCGGCGCAGGACATCGCCCCGGCCTTCAGCAATCCGCGTTGGCCGCCCAAGAGCGCGCACGGAGGTGGTGAAAACACGAAAGAGTTACTTTCCGCTCAGTCCCCTGCCTAAAAACTCTCCTCTCCTGGCAGAAACCAAACATGCAAATGCATCACCAGTTTTTCTTCCGAACTAGAAGAATGAGCATGTGTCGCACTGCCCTGATCTGGCAAAGATACCGTATGGTATCTCCACATGTTTTGCATTCACGTATTGCAGTATGATGCAATATTTTGCATCCTCCGGGGCTCTAGTGATGCAGCATCTTCCTTTGACTTCGTATCAAAAGGGCAGAGAGTAAATGGTGCTAATCTTGTTCTATGCTCAGACTTACTTTGAAGAGAGCTTCTGTAGAAACAAAGTATTTTAATTTTTCGGATGAAGTTTCTTTCTGTTGCAGTGAGAAAACAATGGAAAGCCTTCATCTGAGGTCTTGGGAACGGCTTAGTGTAAAAGCCATGATGACAAACATGACAATTTCCAGCAGACTAGGTAGAGCTTTGCAAATAAGTTATTAAATACAGATTTTATTTATTAAGCGATACTCCAAAAATACTGCATTTTTCCCATTTTGGACTTTTTAGTAGTCTCGAGAGGCAGTGAGGGGACCCAGGGAAAGCATTGCAGTGGAGGATTCCAGACCTGATTTTAGTCAGAATATTTAGGTTCTTAGTGTAGAGGTTAGAACTTAGTAGTACAGCAATTAAGTTACAGATTACTTTGAATTATTTATAGCTGTACTTCTTTAATATAACATGCCAACTTATCTTCATCTGTCCCAAAGTTCATTAGCCGATTTTTCTTATTTTTAAACAAATTTGAGCAGTGATTGATGGCAGAGGGATTTGGGGGCAGGGGAAGTAAGCTTTGTGGGTCTGTTTAAAGAGGGTATTTCATGCATGAGGAGTAGAATGGAAGAAGGTATAAAATTAGTTGTGAGGAGATGCATTGATTCTAATTAAATCAGTATTAGACCAATAAAGATGTGAGACTGTATGAAAAGGGAAAAGCAGGGATTTTTCTGTCCCTCACAATTGAAACTTCTTTATTGGTGTGGGTTTAAGAAGGCTATATTTGGGATTACCAGTGAGTAGTATGTACCTCAAGGAAGCCTTTTCCCAGTGTTATGAATGACTGCTGCAAGCTGTGTACGGTCTGCCTTTAAGACAGAGTTCAGGTTAAAAAAGAAGTTATTCTTGGCTGCCGTCATGGTCTTCAGGTAAAGGTTATTTCCCTGTAAAATCCTACAGAGGAAGAACACCCTCCACCCCAGCAGACAGACCAAAATAGTTGTTTAATCTGGGTGTTGCTGCCTGTCCCACGCTTTACTGAAGCTGTTAAGTATTATTGGAACAGTGTTTTTGTTTTTGTAAAGCTAATAAAAGTCTCATTTGCTACCTGTCTCATTAAGGTGGTCACTTCATAAAATGCTGGCAGAATATTTATGGTTATTCAATAAAGCTAATAGTGTCTGCCTGGAAGAGTACTAGATTTTGATTTAGTCATTTTTATCCCCTGTAGAAGGGAAGCTGAGTTTCTGCTTTTGTCGCACGGTTTTCACCTGGTTATGGGTGCGATCTAGAAAAAGTCTGAAGTTACTGAGTGAATGTTAGAGTATTTTGCAATGTAGCTAATCACTTTTTAAACAGTGTATGGGGGCTTGGTTCTACCTATGTGCTGTTAGTCAACGAAGCTCTTAAGATAGAGGTAGTGGAAAGACTCCTTGACCAAGAAAGAAATCTCTGCCAAATGCCTGCAGCTGAAGGGCGGCAACTGTATGACCTGCGTACAAAGGATTGTAGCAGCCAGACTAAGATGAAACAAAGGTATGGATTAAAGCTTGAGAAACAAACCTGTGAAGCTGGAGGAACCGTTTGGCTTCATGCCCAAAATGTTGGGTTTGAATCTTACTAAATTGCGATCAGTAACAAAATAGGATGGGCACGGCATGGGGAGGAGCGCGTACATGGTTAGGTTTCAGTTATGAATGGCTATATATAGGGCTGCTTGTCACCAGCAAATTGCTTTGATTTATTCAAGATGACCGTGTGTCAGTCTGCTGTAACTTGTATTTTCCTAGTCTGTGATTATGCATGTGCAGAATTAGGATATTTAGGTAAGAAAGTGTGTTACAGTGCTGAAACTGAGGTGAATAATCTGTTTCTTGGTCTCATATAATGAGTAGCTTCAGCAGCTTTTTCATTACAGCGCTGGTGGGCTGCCTGCGGTCTCTTAAACTAAGTGTAAATATTTTTCAAGTCTTTCCTCTGAGAGCTGATTAAGAGAAACTAGTGATATATCTGATTTCGTTTAGTTTCCTCATATGTTCGCATGTTTTATTAATGAGGGAGGCCCGCTTCCATTGTCTAACAAGATTATTTTTATATGCCCTAGTGGCATTTTAGAGTAATGAAGACTGCATTGTAATGAACATGTGCACAGAAACTTGAGCATTGTGATCCGAATACCACTCGTATGGGCCACTTGTAATAGCTGCAATTTAGTTGATGGTATGTAGATTTTTATTGTAAATAAAAAGCATGGTGGACTGACTTGGTCAAATAGAACCACTCATCTGTGGAAACCACAGGACAGAGCTTACAAAACTGCTTGTGCAGTTTCTTGACGACAGTGTACAAAGGAGGTGGGGATGGGAGCTGCCCAAAGCAGCTGTTCTAGAGGGCAGTTGGTGATTGCGTTCTTGTAATAGCAAGGTGAAGACTCAGAGGATCAACAAGTTCAGTGTTAAAGAAAAAAACCCAACAAACTCAACAAACGAGAAATTCATAGTCATATATCTGCTGGCACGAGACGGGTTATAGTAGATGTAGGTAACCACTAAGGAAGGTGCTTCCTTCTTCAACTGTGTAACGTGTGTATACTTGCAAATTAATTAGACCTTGGATTTCTGGCAGCTTTCAAATAAGATGTCATTGCGAAATTGGGCACCTGTTTTGAAAATCAGATAGTGTCTACTATGTGTTTACCTGTGAATTGTACTGTCAGTAGAAAAAAAGCTGTGATTTCACATTTAATAAATACCCTACTCAAACACTTCCAATGATTGCAACAGAAACTTGTCTACGGTTTTGCACATCTGAATTAAACAGAAATTTGGCAGGCGAGCTGTCTGTTTGTCTTCTGGGAACTAGGTCCGTTTTGTTCAGTTAAATGCTGGAGCCCGTGGCAGGGAAGGGATGTGTGCATCTGCATCTCTAGCAGCAGACTTGATGTTAGCTCGGGGCTGGGTGAGAGGAGGAGTGTGATGTGCCTGAATCGCACGCGTTCGGGTCTGCCTTTGTCTTGCGGTCGCTCAGTGCCCGTGAGTATCCTTACGTAAGCTCTGACGTGTCGTTCTGGAGTAGTACAGCTGCTGTATATTGGTTTATAACAGACCATCCCATGATCTTGTTTGTCATCATTGGTGGTTTTTTTCTTTTTTTGGCAAGTACAATATAGCTGTAAAATTAAAAGATATAAGATATAATTAACACTGATATAAGGAAATAACAAGACTAGAGACATGCAACGTTGCTTCTCAGGGATAGTCTTGTCAGGGGCAGGCTTGTCACTCGATAATCTTATTAGATAACTCTCCTCCTTACGTACCAGATCATCCTTTGGAGGTTTTGATGTAATAACCTCAGCACCTGAGAACTTTCTCAGTCTGCCTTTGATATGCGTTTGATATAGATAGCAAACTTTCAGGGGTGGCTTATTTCTTGGGAGCAAATTCGGGAGTACTGTAAAGGATCCCTTTATAAACTGAGGCGTAACCATCTTGGTATATCCTGTGCTTAGTTGTTATAAATCAGGCCTTTTCCTTCTTTGGCCAGCAAACTATATTCCTTTAAATTCTGCTTGGGAAAGTTCTCATAGCCAGAAACATCCTTGGTTTTTTGATTTGAATCTGATTGCTAATACAGAAACTGGTGCACTTGGTACAGTATTGTTTAAAAATACGGAGATGGTCTCAAGTGTAAATGTTAATTTTTTTGCAGAACATTGGAAAGTAAGCTTTCCAGTCATTTTCAAAGGGATTACACAGATGAGTTAGCTTTTCTTCAGTCAGAAATTGCTTCTGAATACACTTCAGCAGTAATGGTTTTATTCACTGGCATCTATCCTCCCCTTTCCAATGATTAACATCTAGACAGCTCAGTTAGATTGTCAAGAGAACTTGTGTTTTGCTTGGCAGCTGAAATATGCCTGACACTCGTGCACTTTTCCTCCTTTCCCCACAAAGTGGTCCGAGAACTGGCCGAGTTCCTGAATTTCTACCCATTGCCCTTCACAGCCTGCTAATCTGCCGGCTGGGATTGCACGGTCATCCGCAGTGGTGCTTCTGAGTCATTTGCTCCGTGGGGCACGCAAGTGCTGTATGCCATAGGTGCATTCTTTGAGCAGAGATACTGCTCTAAAAGACAAATCTCAGTTTTCCCAGATGGGAAATGGCTCGGGCTGTGCATTGGAGCGGGGGGAGAAGCCTGTGTGTCGGAGCACGTGTTGTGGGACAAGCTTTAGGGCCTGGAACCTATCAAAAGTCGGGGGTAAATGCGTATCAAGGATCTGAGCAGCCTGAGTCTTGCTCCTGATGTTTTTGTATGTCAGTCTGTGACTGTGTGTACGTGCAGTAAGGAATTCACAGAAGCAGGGAAGAGCATACTTAACACCAAAGTTCTTGTGAAAATATTTAAAGAGAATGAGAATCCTTTTAAAAGAGATGTCTTGTCTGTACATAGAGATAACTGGTTGTTGAGAAATAACATGGAGATACGAGGAATGTTTCTGTAAACCCAGTTTCGCTGTTGGGAAGTGGGTGGGAGGGTCTGATAAGCTTTCAGTGGGCAGCACTGTGACACTGTTAGCATCCGAAGAAGTTAGTAATCCTTACCCTCGCAGCCTGAAGCGACTCGGCGTCACTGTCTAGTCTCTCACTGGTTATCCTGACCTAATCTTGTGGAAGGAGACGGCGAGGAAAGAGAATTCTTAATTTGAAGAGTATTGCTGTCTGTCTTTTAATGTGAATAGGGTGAGCAGAGAAGTAGTTGGTTCTGTAGCTGAACTTGCGGATTTTTGAAGGCTGTGTTGTCTCTTACAAAAACCTGTGTTTGGAAGAGCCTAGTCGGGGAATTCATTGAACTTCTAGCTAAATAGTAATCTATGTACTTTGGAAGATTACTTTTGTACTCAGAGCTTGCAAGTTTGATTTTTAAAGGTGTACATTAGTTAAAAGGGACAAAAAGAGCCCTGGGCTGTCGTTATTTTCTCACCAGTATGAGCATGTTCGGATTGTCTTTTAAAAAAGACATTTATTGTGATGTGACTAACACAAGGCCTACACACTTGTTATAACAGTGCCTACATCAGTTCCAAGTTCTGGCTGGGCTGGACATACCACTTAGAAATCCCCAAGAACTACTTTTAAGACTGGATAACTGTACTTGGGATTTGTAATGGGATTTGTTGTCTTTTTTTTTTTTTTTTTTTTTTTTTTTGGGTAGATGTTCTCTTTTGCCCTGCAGCTGGTATCAACTGAGCAGTGCAATTCTATAAAACCTGAACTGAACAGCATGGGAGGAAGTAAGGTGTTTTTGTCTGCCAGTAGATGCTTAGCTTGTCCGAGACAGCAAATTTAATTAAAGATGGTGGTTGGTTGCAAGTTGACTGTCCATGGAAAAATTATTTAGATCTGTACTTGTTATCCATCTGATTCGATTTTTATCTTCCAAGTTCTTTGCAAATAACCCATAACAAAAAACTTATTGCCCTTATCAAGTTGTTTTTTTTTTCTTGTGTATTCTTTACTTTGGAATGATACAGTTTCACTCTTAAAATAGATGCTAGGTACTCGCTCTGTGCTCATTTGTTGTTAAAATGTTCACAAACTCTTAATACAGTTAAAACACCCAAACACAAAATCATTGTGTTGCCTTGGTATTGAGTTTAAATAGAGCTTTGACTTCAGGAGCTTTAAATCCTTTATTTAGAATAATTTTTTCCTCAAAAAGATAATAGTTAATTTTTTTAAACTTGTTTTGAGTTTGTTTTTTTTAATTCAGGTCAAACATGCGTTTGTGGTACAATCTGATTTTTTAGGGCTCTGAATGCTGTGTTTGTTTATGCTGAAGTGAAAAACATAAGCTGAACTGCTGTTAATGACAAATGTCTTTGTGTGCGAGTTCTCTGAGAGTTCAAACTTATTCCTTGTATTGTTGGCTAGACAAAGGGCAAGGAACTTTACACGAGGAAAGGAAATGACTTAGTTCGGTAGACTGAATATCCATATTAGGTATAAACTAAATATAGGAGTGTAATCCAGGAGTGAAGCCATATCTGTATATTTTCATGAGAAGAGCTAATGACATCAGTCAGTGCTACTGAATCAGCTTCAGAGTTTTTTGGCTCTGTTAAAGCATTACTATTTTGGCTGGAGTTCGATGGGCTGTACTTTGGAGAGCTGCTTTTCATAAATAAAGGAAATAGTTTTTTTACATGGTTTTGTCTAAAAATAAAATCAAAGCAAGCACGAGTATATTTCTGTAGTCTTTCAAAGTGATGTATTAGCCACCCTAATGAGACATGCTGTACTGGAGCTTAATGAGATAAGGCGAAATGTCCTGCAGGAGGAAGTTCTACTCCGCAACTGAAGAACTTGGATACCATCTCCCGAGGGATGTGGCATACAGTCGTAGAGGTGCATTTTAGTAACTGAGCTGCACGTTGCTTGTGTTGGACCCAGAAGCAACAGAGAACAAGCCTTCCTTGAAACCTTTGTTCTCTAGCTGCTCTAAAATAAAAATTCCAATGCCAGTTTCAGTCTAAGGTAATGTTTTTCCTTGCTAGAGCTTTTGGATAAGCTGTTAGTAGGGGGTATGGGTTCAAAACGGCAGCTCTCTTTCAGTGAGTTTTGAGAATTTGCGCAATTTCTTTGCTCATGGGCACATTCTTCTGTGGACATTGCTGTTTACATTCTGATTTGGAGGCAGTTGTGGTTTTAGCTGTATTCTTTATTTTCCCAGAATTTTGAAGCTCCCAGGTGATTGCTTTTGGCTAGCATTTTGACATGATACTCATTTGGGCATTTGACATTGGCTCTCCTGGTAGGGTTCAGTCTAAGTCAGCCTGGCGACTTGAGTGACCTGGCTGTTGGAGAAGGAGCAGTGCACAGGGTGAAGTTGGAGCAGCTCTTCATTGTTCCTCTCTGCTAATCTGTCCAACTCATTGCTCATCTTAGCTCTGTAAATTAGGTTATAAAATACCATAAACGGAGTTCTTTGTTTTCCTGTCCTGCAGAAGTGATGCATGTTCAAAGGTTTATTTGGAGAACTCTTAAATGCCAAAGATAAAAATTTAACTTGGTCATCTGAGCCCCAGTGACAAGGTTTGCAGTTCTTTCCTTATAATTTTTATAGATGCTTCATTATTCAGTGGGGAGGTTTTGGAAGTAGGTCTCTTGGGCTGTAGGCAAAGCACACACCGTACTTTGCTAACAAATTTAATAAGTGTGTGGGGAGAGAGTACTTGTCATATACAATGCCTGTTCCAAGTTCATATGCTAGGTACTCGAAGGCAAGTTTCAAGCACTATAAAAGAAACCCGTAGTACTGTATAGTTAGTTGCTGCCCACATTTTCCTTCTGGAATATTGCAAGAATGTGTCAAGCTGTTACACAGCAAATTTTAGTCAGTTTGGCCTTGTTTATCTTATCGAGGCTTGTTACAACTGGATCACTTTGTTGAAGGCATTGCCATTGGAGTAAGAGGGACAGAAGAGAAGAGATGCCAGGCTTCTGCTGTTAATGAGTAATTTTAATTTTCCTGTGTCAGACTAGGAGGTGGTCGTGTGCATGGCTGTCCACAATTATCCCTAGTTTTTGTATTTGTATCATTAAGCTAATTTCTTCACTGAAGAAGATGGTGGTTAGTATTTAATGCAGGTTTTGAGTCTGATTCTTCATCTGATTCTCCCAAAGGATGAACATGGGATAATTTCGTTTCTCCAAAGAACTAGAAGTGCTTAATTAATTTCTACTGAATTGTGAAGTTACTTTAACATATCATGAAGATACCGTAGTTTTTTCCAAAAGCTTTACAGTGAGAATCGGGTAGCAATGAACAAGAGTTGCAGGAAAGTGTACGAGACAAGTCTGCTAATTATTTTGTTAGGAATAGCATCACAGGGCTAAAAATAGTGTCAGCCTAAAATGGTCAGTTGCTGTTACAGTCAAATGTCTAACACAGCGGTGGCTTATCGGGAAGGTAATGACTTAAGAGGCTACTTGAATGGGCTGATAAACATTCCTTTCCCTGGTGTAAAAGCCAGATCTCAAGTAAATGCAGGGAGCTCAGTTCGGTTTTGTGTGTTGTTTTTTTTGGTTTTTTTTTTTTTATTAAGCCTTTTGAGTTTACAGGAATTTCAGCTGATGTGGAAGTTGGATTGATACAAGTTGCGCAAAGATGGTATAGCTTGTCAAGAGGCAGTGGTAACTAAGGCTGCTTTTTCCCTGAGTGGGGGCTGATGTCAATCAGCATATAGAAAATATAGGCTAATCATCATAGGTGTTTTGTATTTGCAGTGAATTCCAGGTATGAGCACTGGCCTTAGGCTTTTTGTTTTCTATTTTTCCCTAGCTTTTTCTTAAAGGTCTAGCTATTTAAGATCACAGTGATTACCTAAATTGTTCTATAGAACTAAAATTGGGGGTGGTGGTGTGATTGTGATTTGAGAGTTTTAAATCTAACTTGATACAGTGTTACCAAGCTTTTTCACATTCCCTTACAAAGGTCATATAAAGGGGTTGCACTAATCAATATAGTTCTTAGAAGGAGAAGACGCTGATATAGGTGCTGTAAGCTTAATTTGGTGCTTTCTGAGGTCGGTTGTCTTCAATTTGGAGATGAATGTACATTCTTTTCCTGGAAAATATTTTCTTATTTTTAGGTGGCACATCATGAGGTATATGCTTATCTTGTCACTTCCTTTAGGAAAAAAGTTACCTTCTGAGTTCAAAAGCAGTTGAAAGGTATGGGGGAAACTTACGGTGGAGGTTAGTTAATAACGACATTAGAGAACAAGATTACGTAGAAAAGGCACGATGCAGTGGTAGTGCCCATCGCTGGCTGAGATGCTGTAGGCTTATCTACTGACAGCGCACAACGTGAGGAACAAAGGTGGATCTGAAGTAATAGCTATGTAAGGTGCCAAACTGCTGACCTTCGAGGTGAGGAGAATGATGTTGGATGTTTTATTTAGAATCTTCTTGACATTGTGAAAGAATTGCAGGAGTTCGCTTGCTTGTCAGAGACATTTAATAGTGTGAATAAATCTTCTTAAGGGTTGCTACAAGCTTATTTTGTTCTTAGACTGAATCTTCAGTGACTTTTTAACTTATGTTAGCAGTAAATGAGCAGGTTAGGTTTCAAAATCATAGAATTGTTTAGGTTGGAAAAGCCCTTTAAGATCATCCAGTCCAACCATTAACCTAGCATGACCAAGTCCACACTAGACCAGTCAAGGGTAGACTAGACTAAACCATGTCCCAAAGTGCCACGTCTGCCTGTTTTTTGAACACTTCCAGGGATGGTGACTCCCCCACCTCTCTGGGCAGCCAGTTCCAATGCTTGACTACCCTTTCCGTGAAGAAATTTTTCCTAAATGCATCAGACAGCTTTGTTAAAAAGCTGTGCCGCGGTATCAGCTGGAATACACGGGACCTACCCCTTGACACTTAAGGTACTGGCAACCTGAAGCTGTCTTGAGACTTGCCTTGTTCCTGTCTCTTAAGGGATTGACATGGATCTTTAAACATGTGACAGGTTTTTTTATCTATTAAGAAAAACTTTTAAAGGCGAGAGAGTTGGTTCATAAACATGAAATGCCAGCTGTAATGAGCACTCAGAACTGAAGGAATGTAAATAGTATATTAGATACTGAACAGCTTTGCCAGATGTGAATTCTAACATAAAGATGAGGTCAAGACGAATCTAATCTGCGAGCCTAGCAGTACTACCTTGGGGAAATATTTTAAATCCTCTTTATTCTGTCCTCTTCGTGTGTGGAATTTTTTTTTTTTTTCCCTTTATGAGGTGGTCCAGACTCTTCAGCTGGGATCCACATCACAGTTCTCTGCCTGCGTGGCTGTGGGCTGGAAACGTCCTGTTAGACAAGGTGTGCGTAGTAGGTAGTTTCCAGGCCTTTTTCATTCATCTTTCACGTGGAAGTGCTGATAGCTCTCGCTGGCTAATTCTTAAAGCAAGAGGATGTTTTTGCAATGTTTATGAAGCGTTCGTTGCTTGAACACTCTCATTGGTATGTCTGGTGGGAGAAGGGAACAACCATGGAAGGAATTGTCCAAGGTTGCTGTTGGGTTTGTGTTGGCATAGCTGTTTTGCTGATGTGTTTGAATAATAAAGATTTTGTTTACTTCCATTAGTTTGCTTATCCTTATAATACTGTTCTTTACATTTTCTATTTTAATGGTTTTTTTCAATACTCCTGTTTCATACTTACCAGGATAGCGGAATTTGAAAGAAAAGTATCTCGTAGCAGCACTTGCCAAGTATCTGCAGACAATCTTTCAATAGTAAGGTTAGAGTAAGATTTACTTGCTCACTTTCAGTGCTATTAAGACAATGAAAATGAGTGGTTTAAGTTCTTCTATGTCGCAAGCAGTGCCTGCTGCTGTCACTAGCTATAGGTTTCCAGTAACCTGATTATTCCAGTAAATTGATTATATTGAAACATAGCATGAAGGTCCTTCTAGTATTCTGAATCTTCTGCAGGATGAAATTGTCTTTCCAGCTGTGTCTTTTTTTTTGTTTGTTTGTTTGGGTTTTCTTTTTTTCCTAGTTCTGACCTTGCTTACCGTGGCAGGGAACTTCTTTAGGCTGTCAGCAATATCAGCCTCATTTATTATAACGTGCCACTCTTGCGCATTGAAATGTCCTGTTAAGTTTTGGTCTACCTAGTGGCATAAGGACACCACACAGAAGCAAAAGCTTTCACGTGTGGGTTGGGGCACTAGCTATCCACTGTCCTAGAGAGGCAAAATAAAAGGTGAACTGCCAAGTGGAAGTGCCCCTTTCATCTTGCAATCCCTCGGATTAAAGCTGGTTGAACCAGATTTAGTTAGCATCAGAGTTCAGGGCTTGACTCTAGCTTGCTCCCTGACCTGCTCCTCCCAGAAAAACACAGAACAACTCCTTTCTCAAACTAACAAATCTGGAAGTATGAGAATGAATTGAACACTGTGTATTGCAGACAACACTTTTTCAGTCCTGATCTTTGCAGCTTGCTGTCTTGTCACTTGTTTTCTTCTTTTGAATGCTGCTTCATTAATATTTGAGACGTTGGGACCCTTTAAGACATGTTTTGGCTTGCAGAGTGAATGCTTACATATAACATCCCTGAAGCTCGCCCATCTACTGCCTGGACAGAAACACAAAACACAGAAAATGGTGGCACCATGCAGAGGAGACCTTTGACTGGTGTTACATCAAATACTGTTATGGTCCTTTCGTGGACATAATTCTTTACATCATATCTGAAAACTTTGCTCAATAAACAGCATGGAATCCTGTTTATTCAGCTTGGCAAGATAAAGGTCTGAGCAGACGCTGTAAGGATTTGGACTGATACTACCAGAGCATTTTCAGTATTCATGTGTGGAACATTAAACCACCCCTTTCTGTCATCTTTCATCTCGGGAGTTTCGAATTGCTGCATGTTTTTCAGTTGAATCACTTTGTTAGTTTACCTTACACCATTTCCTCTCAAAACAGTAATCCGTATAGGATTATTATTAATTTACTCATTTTTTGAATGAGCTTACTGTTCATGAAACATGCAAGAGTGATTGTTATCTGCTGTTTTGAGGTAATGGGTATGCATCATGATGTTTTTCTCATGTAGTTTTCCCATCAGATTTTTTTTTTTTTGGTTAGAACTCAGATGTGTTTCAAGATTGCTGAGTTCAAAATTTGAATATACTCTCTGATTTCGCCCACCCCACCCCCCACCCCCCCGGTGTATTTTTTGGCACATTAATCTTCTAGACTTTGCAGATTGGAGATTTCTTATTCAGGGGAGTGAGGACTTCCTTGATGGTATAATCAAATAGCTCCAGTAGTTGTCTTTGAAAGGTATTCTGTGAGATACTTCTAAAATGCATTTTTCCCTCTTCATCCAAACTTTATTTTTTCCCGCTTCTGGTATGTCAAATCTGGGAGAGATTCCCTCAATAGTTTTGGATAAATTAGGAAATGTCGTCTAGCTTTCTGCCCTTTTCTTTTGTTTTATTTGTGTAGGCAGAGACTGAACTGTATTACATTTCTCATCCAATGCACTTTGACTTTACTATTATTTCTGCAGTCATTTGATGCAGTTTGGGAAACTTGTAGTGTGCTCCTTTTAACTGGTTGCTGTTTGAAACAATTTTGCGGGCCTCTGGGACCAAAGATTTCTAGAACTCTATTTTACTCTTGTGTCTTTCAGACCTATACTATATAATAAGGGCTTTGTGTCCTTTGAAGTGTTTCTTTGCTTGTCTGTTTATCTTGTTAGTGTTTTAGTAAACTTCAACACTACCTTGGTAAAGTAAATGCATGCAGATTCTTGTGTTAGGAGTCAAGTTAATTTTTATGCAGGTGTAAAGACAAACATTTCACAATTAAAATGGATTTTTTTTTTTTCTTCCCTTAGCTTGTTCAGACACTTGAACAGATGCATGATTACTTACACTCTCTGGTGTTTTTTTGGAAAAACAATCTTATTTGAATGAAATCACTGCTTCAGGGGAAGAGAAGGGGAGGTGGTGGCTTCCGCATTGGCTGGACGAGCTAAGCTCAATCTTCCAGACAGTGGGATAAGTAGATTTTTTTCTTTTTTTTTTTTTTTTTTTTCCTCCTCAAGTAGCTGGTGCTCTTGTATGGGCTGAGCTACTTGGCATTGGGAATTGCAGTAGTTTTACTGTGTCTATGATAAACCAGGTTGATGTCTCAGTGAGCGTACTGGTTTGTTTTACTGTCTTGTAACTCATTCTTATTTGAAATTATTTTCTTATTTAGGTTTCTTTAAAAAGTAGCCCTGTTTGGTTTTCATATAATATTGTAGGGTATATGTTTGCCCAGCTCTTCTTCTGTGTCACATCTTACAATTAATGAGGTCCGTTTTGCCACCTTCTCAGAAGTTTTTTAATAACAGTCAATTTGTGGAGGGTAACACAACTTTGTCCAAGGCAACTGGATATCTTTAGTTTTTTCTTACTGCGATAAATCCTCTGTGGCAGCTGTTAGCTTTTTAGACTGCTTGATGGCATCTCTAGCATGGCAGGAGTTGGCCATGGGTCATGGTCAAGTTAAACATTGTTTGGCAGGGTACTTTCCCTGGTGGTAAATTAAAAGCAGGCTCTTCAGAGCTAGTTCTCAATCAGTATAATCTTTAAGCAAAGTACTCACAAGTGAAAAATACCATGTTCCCTTGCTGTGTGTGGTGGTGCACTTTTTTCTGTCTGCTCCTAATCCATACGAGTGAAAACCTGGCATTCGGTGAAACGCAGCTGGATGATGTTCTTGAGTACATGTCCTTCAGTGGATAATGGTAGCTTGATTTGGTAGTGATAACTGAAAATTAGCCCTAATTGTAGGAAGGTTGGCATTATTTAGTAATAAAGATTTCTAGACTGGTTTTGGAAAGAATTTGAAATAAAAGCTCAAAGCTTCTCAGTATAGAATGAGTATAATCTTGTTGAATTAACAAATAATCTAGGCTGATGTTAGTATAGAGAAGTCAACATTTAATATTTTCTTTGCTCTGATGGTGGTGAGGATTAGACACTGAAGATATCCTAGAATATTATGGCCTGAATTCAAAGACAAGGCAACGACAGGTTTCAGGCTTCAAGTAGTGGGCTTAAGCAACAATTGTTATATGATTAACCCCCTGCATGACTAGGCATGTAGAATTTCAGAACATTCTTGCCATATTTAAAGGTTTACAGTTTAGTGCCAGCACAGCTCTATTCCAGTGGAGAAAGTCAGAGTTGGAACTGACTCTTGCAGAAACACCTACCAAGCTCGTTCCCCTCTGAAAAAAATCCTTATGTGATTGAAGGAGAACACCATGTTGCATTGCCAGCGTGGTGTTGCTCCTGATGACTGGTTGTAGCAGATCTGTGCTGTAGCTCTCGGTGCATCAAATACAAGAAGATAGAAAACGGGCCTCTGGGGCAAACAGTTACATAGCAGAATTCCTCGGCTCAGGAGCACTGAAGCCAAAAGTTTCTTGGCGTTCTGACTGCATTCCTTTTCCAATATGTGCTCAGAATAACTTGGGACCTTTTGGAGCAGAAGTGGGACAAACGTTTGAATGTAGACGTAAAAGTCTATGCTCGGTTTAGCTCTTCAGCTGCAGATCTGAAAATGTTTAGGTTTTGTTCAAAGTGCTGTATGTTAGTGGGCTAGAATCCTTTATTCTGATTCAAATAATCCAAAAAGCCTGCCTTGCTTAAACAAAAGCAGATGCTATTTGGTTTTTGTTCATTTTGAATGTTACGCTTGTGTCGTGAGAGAAGAAAAGTTTTGGTACAAATTGGCATTACAGCGTAAATTCATTGACCTTTTTTGGTCCTCATTGGTCGCTTTGGTTTTGGTATTGGTTTTGGCTTAGGAAAATGGACCTTAATGAAAGCCATGGTCCAGTGCTATGTCGTAAATTTTAAACAATTTTCTGTTCCGTTCTGTGACTTAAAAGTAGCTTTGCTTTGGGTTCCAATGGGCTAAGATGTCTTTTTTTTTTTTTTCTTTTTATCTCTCTTTTTTTAAGTACAATAAACAAAACTGCCTTCTGAATTTTAGTTCAGTTTATTTCAGTTGCAATTTTTAAATGAAATAGCAAAGCTTCGTGGTGGAATTATATCATGAAAGAAGGCATGGGGTTCAATTCAATACCCTAACTTTCTTTCAGACTTTTTGCAGCTGATAAATTCCAAAGTCTGTCTGATGTTTAACATCTCTCAGTCATTAACATTAATTTTTTTCTCTGTGCCCTTGGAACTTCGTTTTGCTGATGGAGGGTCACTGCTTTTCCCTATCGCATTGACAGGCAGCAAAACCTGGGCAGCCAAAGACTTGGTTGATGTTATAAATAACTCCTGAGTTCAGGAAAAGCCCTGAAGTTTTGTAACAACAAATCTTTGTATTTGGTTCTGTCTGCAAAGTGTGTATTTTGTGCACAGGGGAACTGTTTTGCTTTTTCATCTGATGCTATCACTGAAAGTATTTTAGTTCTTGGCTTCTGAGTAACTTCTTACTTTCTACATCTGGTGATGGATCATAAATCTTTAAAGCTCTTAATCAGCCCTCTGCAATGAGTTTTTTAAAGTCATGTTTTGCAACTCACAAAATTAACGAAGTGACTTGTAAAAACTAGTTGTCTTCTAGATGCTTGCCTATTGTCCGCTAGGACACTATTCGTGCATTTTCAAATATTGGTTTGAAATTAGGGGAGCTGACTAGTGCTTATTTAACTTAATATGCTCCTCAGGAAGTGCCTCTATTACATTTGTTGATGTTGCGGTACTGAAGCTACGCCTCTGGACTTCACCTGGTGCTGAGGATCATCTGTATGTTGATGGCAGGCGGTTGCATCCCAGTGATTCTTCCTTCGGTTACATGCCTTCATTTTTTCTATTCGAAGGTTTCCTTAGTCTGTATCAGAGGAGATCTCTGGCAATGTGTGTCATATTGCACCGGCTCTGGTCTCTGGCTTTGAGGTCAGAAGTGCTAAATGGAAGGTGAAGGGTGAGGAGGGCTAACCCTGCCTAGGTCATGTACCGGCTCCCATAAGTGGGGCTCGCGTGAGCAGAACAGGCTGGAGACCGGCTGAGCGTAGCAGATCCGGAGTCGCGTGAGAGCAGCAGCGCGAGCAGCTCCTCTGAGGTGCCCCAAGGTATGGCTTTATGCTCCTAGGGAGTTGCACTCTGGTAAATGCCCACATTCCTCCTTTTACTACTTTATAGGAAAAGTGTGGTAGCTTTTCCATCAGAGGAAGTGAGGTAAAGCTTAGTTGGATTTGGGCACGCGTGCCTGTGCTGTTACTGCAGCATAACATGTGCTTTGGTGTAAGTGGCATTGTTGAAGTTGCCGTAAAACTTGAAGACTGAGATCAGTCCTGAATCAAAAAATTGTTTCTGCTTCAAAGTGTGAATTAGCCTGGGCAGTACAAAACATCTATTTTCCTTAGATGGGGTGAAGTGTTGTCTTTTTCAATATAATTTTTGAAAGGAAGATAAGATCTTGCATATGGGGGGGTGGAAGGTAGGTGAATATAAATCTACATGGGTGTAATTTACCTGCAGGAAATGTCTGTTCCAATGTAAACACAGTAATGTAACGATAGTGGAAAATTCTGAAATATACGCTGCTATCTGGAGGGATGGGCATTGTGGTTAAATATTAACATCCATAAAAGCATACAGCTATTGGAAATAGACTGCAGAGTGAAGTCTTTCTTCATGTAAACATCTTGAGGGAGGAACACGGTAGTCCATATAGTAGTTGGAATCGTTACAGCAGTTACATGCACAGTAGAAAATTGTGGATTGAGCTAGTATAAAGCAGAATGCCCAGAGTAACCAAACTGACTCTGTTTTATCCTTTTTGTAGATGCTTTCAGAATTTAGTTTCCTGAACACTGAGAAGTCATGTGCCAGCTGTTAAGACAATCTAGTATCGTTAATCTGCTGCAAGTTTTACTTTACTTTCCAAAGATAAAGGAGGCAATTTGTAATCTATGACAGAAAGACTTTTTTTCTTTCAAATCTTCATTAATGATGCTAATAAAGGTTTGAGAGCTCTATATATTCTCCACAGCAAAGGATTCAGAAGGATAGTCTCCTCTGACAGGAGGGATACTTGTAGGAATGAGACCATAAGCTTGAAGCAACATAAATCAGTTTGAGTCCTGGTACTTGTGAACAACTATGAAAGGAATCTCCGCCTTATCTGCAAAGGCACTATTGAGTTTTTTTAAAAATAAAATAGCCTTCTGAATTTAAGACAGTTTCACTGAAAAGTTTTCTGTTTTCCTGATCTTTGAAAATCCTGCTGTTGGAAAATCCTACTGTTACTGCTCTTAACTTGCAAAGTCTGCCTTCATTCTCATGGCCCCCACTCAGTGCGTGCCTGGGAACTGACAGAGCTGAAGAAAAAGCAGTTCCTTTGCGTGAATGTTTAAACCTATCTCTAGATCTGGTCCTGAAGTTTAGTTCTCTTTTGATGACGCTTTTTGTTGGCGTTTCTTCTCTTCCCTCTTTCCCAGCCCCTCTCACCCTCTCTTTTTTGAAACGCTGGATCTGCACCAGTCAATGCTCAGGCCTTGTGTTCAGCCCTTCCACTTGTGTAGCTCTGCTTCTAAATACCCTGTGCTTGGTGAACATAATTGCTTTCTGTCATTTCTCTGAGGGGTACAGCCAGCATATCCTACAATATCTTTTAAAATGGCCTAGGGAACAGGTAGTAGTGATGAGGAAAGAATTAGCCGGGTTTTGAGAATTATACTGATTAAAATTATTCTTGGAAGTGCTCTAATAACCATAAGCAAAATCCTTTGAAACTCACCTAAGGTAAAGTGTGTGTCAAGATAATCTGACATGTATGGCTTTTTTAACTATGGAACCAGTTTTCTTTTCAGAGGATTGATTTTGATAACAAGATGCAAGGTTTTGCTTGTCTAATTCTAGCCCACTAAAACCTAAAATTTTCCAACTCAGCAATACGTACTTCATTGTCAGAGCAATCATGAGATGCATGTCATCACTGGGTGCCCTGGAGTGGCTTACTGTTGCTGTGTAATGGACCTTTTGTTGTGGTAGGACAAAGACTTATTGATAAATTGCCTATAAAAAGTGGCTTTGGAATATTACTTTATTGTCAGTGAAGTCTCTATGTACTTACAGTTATGTCTTTCCTTACAACACCTACAATACAATAAAGATTCATAGTTCCTGGCTGCACTTGGCTCGCTGTAGCACTACACAGTGGGAGATATAAGCAGTGAACTGGAAGATGAGTGCCATTAGTTAGCTATGCCTTGTAGAAGAAGGAAAAAAGAATAATAAAGAACAAAGAACAATATCGGCATTGGAAAGCTGCTATCAAAAGGTGTGGCTGCTCAGGCGAGCATGATTAGCTGCCCTTGCTTGACTGTTAAGAGCGGTTGTGAGCCGTGCGTTCATCTTCAGTGTGAAAGATAACTTACTTTGTTGTCTGAAATCTTGTTTTGATACATTTTGTGAGCAGCTGTTAGAGGACATGACAAGTAGATTAGTTGACTTCATAAATGTGCAAATTTCGCTGTAATAAAATCCTCGTTATGGCTGCAGCAAAAAAATCATTGGAAGGTGCAAGTATTTAAAAAAAAAAAAAACAACCAAAAAACCAAACCAAAATGATGCAGAAGTCCATGCATATCTTCCCAGTATATGAAGTGTATTTAAATATTCTGCGGATGCTCCTCTTTGTGCATTGTATGGAGATACCTTCAGGATATCTGGTCCAGGTGCATCAGCTGGACTTTGAGAGGAAAGGAGTGTTCCTGGCAAGATGATACTAGGTTTGACTGTAAGCTTGTTAGGTCTTTGGAAGAGGTAGTGATGTGAAGACTGCACAGGCAATAAACCCCATGATTTGTTACTGTCTTTATTTAAAGATCTTTCAGTAATTGTGAGCATGTGTAGATGGCATAGTCCTTCCTTCTCATTAATGATCTGTTCTCTTCTGCAGGCTGGCAGTGATGGTGAAAGCATAGGAAACTGTCCTTTTTCTCAGAGGCTGTTCATGATTCTTTGGCTGAAGGGGGTGGTGTTTAGCGTCACAACAGTTGACCTGAAGAGGTAAGAAATACTTGATTTATCTGATAAGCAAGAGTACGGTACGCTTGGTGTAACGAATGTTTGTCTGGAGCTTCTATATCTTGTGTGACTTATTTTCTGAAATTAAAAAGAAAATCTGTCCTCATAAATACTAAGAGGCAACCTTGACATAAACGGTGCCTTCATTGATGGTTATTTATAAGTATCTGTAACCAAAAAGAATGGGTCTGATAAATTCTCTTTAATTTGTTAAATGATGCTCTTCTGTAAAACTAAGCGCTGACATGAAGTCTCTTATAACTGAGTACTGGATCTTACTAACTTCACATTGAGATCCCACAAGTGAAGACTGCTGGATGGGTATTTTAGATCAACCAATCTTTGACCAAATCTCCAATGATTATTGGATAACTGTCACAAATAATGTGCAGTCTACTCCTGCTTTTAAAGATTTTAATGTGGCTTATTACGCAATAAGAATAAAAACAATGTGAAAATATCTGTCCATGAGGTAAATACGAGTGAAATAGAAGTGAAATGGGTGGGAACAAAATGTAAAATATTCTGCCTTTGTATAGCGCTAGCTAGATATGTCGTGATGCTGTATGTCACCTAAATTGCAGCTTCTCCACCTATGAAATGAATACCTTAGTGGCTAAGAAGGGTGAGATATGTGAATCCAGGAGTCCTAATTTCCTAAGGTTGGGTGTACTTTTATTAGAAGTGGTAATGCTAAATTCAGCAGAGGCCTTGTATTTGTTTTTGGTGTGAAGTAATGTTTTCACAGCACTAATGTAATGTAACGTTAGTCACTGAACTCTCTGGAGAGAGGAGAGACTGCCAGTGCTTGCAAACCTTATTTTCAGAAATAAAGCCAATAGAAATATACAGTGTTCTCCAACGAATCAAGTGTGAAACGTGTAAGAAAGAAGTCACCCTGCTAGACTTAACCTCCTCTTGTAATTTTTTTTGAAGGAGATGACTTGTTTTGATTTTTAAAAATCACTGAAGTTGCTGCTTCAGTGCTGGCAACTAGTGTTAAATATTTCCATGTGTAGTAAGGCTGAGGCAGACCACTCGGAGGGGGAGAAGGCAGCTTTTGTCAACTGTGTGTGCATTTGTAGCAGCTCAAAGATCTTCTCTGGCCAGTGTGGGATTTTACTGCAAGTAATTGTTGCAGCCAGCACACATAAACCAAATTTATCATATATTCCATTTAGCGCTGCATGTGGTTTGTAGAAACCTCAGGAGTAGAACTTGTGCTTGCACACTGCTCGTAGTTTTGGACTTCCTTTACTTTTAATGATGGTGTTACTTAACCTATTGCAGTTATTGGGGCGGCAGGGGGGATGAGAAGAAGGTTGAAAGACTTTTTATACTTGGAAGCATTTTTACTGCTGAACCAGTAAAAGTTCAACAGATATCCTTAAAAATATAGAGATTTTTAAAAAAATAAAGGAAAGAGATGTCATTAAAATGCCAGAGGTGCCTGATGAATTGGCTTTATTTGTGTCCCTTTGGCAACTCTGAGTTAATTGGATGGGGGGATGGGATGTTAAGACTGAATTTTAGAATATAAATTGGTTGCAGATGTTTAAAATTGTCCTTTGTTACACAAGGAAAGCTTTCTTTCAGTTTTTTTTTAATATTGGGGAGGCGAAAACACAAAATAAGTGCAGCATTAAAAAACTGCATGGCAATAAGTCAAATGAACTCTACTTTTTTGCTGTACAGTGAATGTATTTTCTGGTAAAGGAAAAGAAGGACCACTAAAGCTAATTCAGATTTGAATAGATGTTGATACAAACTTCATTACTTTTAGACTTTATATAAAGCTTCATAAATACAAATTTAACGCTCTGCATTGTCTAATACCTAGTTGTAGAGTAGTGTAGCTTGCAGAATGCCGAATTCAGCTAACTGCTCAAGTGGAAATGTTTTATACCAGATGGTAGTTTTTTCCCTGTTAGCATTACCAGAATGATAATAGGTGTTAGATGTTGCCTTAATACTTCGAATACTGTCACAAGAAACTGCTTTTACAAGTACATGATTCAAGCCAATTACCCTTTCTTCTTTTTGTTCCTGTTAAAGGCACAAACTTGTTGAAGAGCTGGGTAGTAATGGTTTTAAGCATCTGAATTTATTTTGCTAGCCAAAAAAAGAAAAAGGGTTTACTTGCAAACCATGCTTTGCCTCATAACGTAATTTCTGCACAACAGTAAAGCAAGCTCTGTCTGTTTGTGAGGCTTAAAAGGTCATGGTTGGGTACAAAAGTTCACAAGTAAGTAACTTGGGACACAGGAAAAACTGAGTCTGATTGGACTGACTCAGTGGCATGTATTTTTCCCTTCCGTAATTGCATTGGACATCACACTGTGCTAACAAAAGAACATTTTGCAGTTCTCAGTTCTACTCTTAAGACACAAAAATACGCACATAGGCAAATGAAGTGGGACGTACTGGCCTTTCAAAGAAATGATGCATTTCTTGCTTCTGTTTGGTCAGACAGAGGCTTTATTCTTTCCCTTTTGAGAAGCAGCATTTCTGTGCTCGGAGATTTGGCTTGTTCTGGTGACTAGAGCAGAGTTGCAGTACATAAACCGTTTGTTGGGCTTGTAACAACATTCTAGGCCAGCTTGCATTCAGTTATGGTTTGAAATCCTATTTTAAACACCTTGATTGTGTGGTTTTACGATTATGTTGACAAAGATTAAATGAAGAGATTAGTAAATATTAAAGACTGCCCAGAGGTGAATGCAACTTCAGGAGTGTAAAATACTGCTTAGGAATTGGAGACAGGGGTTTGTTATTTTTTAATTGCTGGCTTTTTTTTTTTCCCCCACATTACTCTTCAGATACTCATTGCAGTGCTTGTGTAGTTTATAAATCACTGTAGGGCGTATTACATTTGGGGGCTGGCTTTTGTCTGATCTTCAAGAAATTATTTGAATGCTAATTGTTGTTCTGGTTTGTGGCAAAGCCATGAAATGTTTATACCTTAACTCTGGTGTTAAAGAGTCTGCCCACTTAATTAGCCAGTCATAGCCAGATATTTAAGTATGTGTCCCTACCTCCAAATACCCTGGTAAACTTTGGGGCAGGTACTAGCTATCATGGAATTGTTTTGAGTGGTTATAGGAGTTTGGTGGGGTGGGTTTGGGGTTTTTTTTGTTTTTTTTTAAAGCTGTCCAGTTTTATCTCTGAACTAAACTTCACTATAATATTTTTAATTGCCACCTTGTTTGACTATTAAGGGAAGTTGTACTCAGCATTTTCAGGATATTCATGTGTACTCATGCTCTAAAGGCTGTGGCTTGTATGTGGTAAACCAGGGTTTGTTTATGATCTGCTGGCAAGAGTAGCAAACTGGAAGTCAAACCCTGTATTATGTTTGGGCTCTGGCTGTGGGATGGTAATATCTGCTTTCTTTTTCTTGAAGGATACAGACTGGAGTGGCAAGAGGGGTTAATAAAATGCTCTGGGAGCCTTGAGATGCACTCTGATTCACTGGAAAACTTTTTTTGGTTAGTTCATTAGACTAGTCTGTTGCTGAAATAAAATCTTTCCTTTGATAGTATTACTGCAAATCCGGTGGTCTTGCCTGTGTTTTTAAAATAACATTCCTTTTGAGGAATTTTATCTAGACAACATGCGAAATTGGAAGTGAGCCACAGTGACTTCCTGTGATTGTTGTGGGTTACAAAGCTGTATTTAAATGAAGTGTTAAGCTACTTAGAGCATTAACCGATGACAGACTTTAAATCCTAAAAGTAAGAGGGTGATGGCAATGATTGGTGAGAAATAACTTCTTGGAAGCTTAAAAATTGAAAGCGGTTACTTTCTTGTATTAACAGGACTTCTGTCACCTGGCTAAAAGCAGGGTGCTTAATGTTCTTAAGTGTGAAAAGCAGTTTTCTCATTCATTTTTTACATGTGATGCCCAAGTGCTCGTATTTGTCGTAAGCACGCTTTGGCATTATATACTGTTGCAGTTTGCCCTGCTTAAAAGGTTAAGCAGTGGGCAGGACGTGAAATTCTGGCAGGGGTTCTTAATTTTGTAAGAAATTGAAAGCAACATTTCTTCAGGATAAACTTGTAAGCTGTGCTTAGTTTACAGAGTTTGAGTGCTATCCCTGAAACCACTGCTTTCTCATGCTACCCAGAATGGCCATGTTTGTGTATATTACTAATCTAGTTTCCCTGTCCAGTACAGTCAGGAGGCTTTCTTGAACTCCAGTTCTAGTATCCAGTAAATCCATGCCTGATGCTGGCTCAGAAATGTGACCACGTCGTAGAAAGCCCAAACGCAGTTCAAGGGTTACGGTCCGGTTGGGTTTGTTCAAACAGTAACAAAGGGGCAAACTTTCTGCTGGATCAGGTATCGGTTGTTGTTCCTCATCCAGCATAACGCTAGCAAAAGGCGGTGGTCATCCTGTAGCGTGTGCTCTGGTCAGCTTGACAGAAATGGAATTGTGCGGTCGTGCCTCATCTGGATCGCATGTGCTGTCGGATGGCAGTAGACGGGGATGGTCTGAGGAGCTAGGAATTGCAGAGTGCCCTCTAAAATGGGGAGAGGTTCTTAGACTGTGTCCTTCTGAGCAGTCATCCTGGCCCATAGTCAATAGCTTCAGCAGAGGGAGCCTTTAAGTGCTGCTACTGAAGAAGTGCCAAGCGGTACTGTAATTTTATTTCTGCTTGCACTGAGACAGTTGCACTAGCATGGGACTAACTAATAGCACGATGATTTACTGGGGGAAAATTGGCTGCAGCTTTTTGGAGGATGTTTTGGATTTTATAGCTTGTAATGAATCCACATCTCGTTATTGACTTCAACTTTGCATCTGAATCTGCTGACAAGGCAGATGGGAGAGCTTTACATGGAAGAGTAAGTTAGGCATTTTGGGGTGAGTGAATAGGTAGGTGCATATGCGCAGCTGATATATAGGCTTCTAAATAAATGTCTGCAGTGTTGTTCCTTGTCACTACAGTATCACAGCGCAAGCAGAGGAGAGAGAAGCCAATTGCTTATAAAACAGACTGGCTTAGCTTGATAAGGATTAGTATGAAAGGAGCTGGAGTGAATAGCGAGAGGTATTGCCAAAACTGAGTTACGATTTAGAAATGTCTGAGTATTTTAGGTTGATTCTGTTTCTCTTGCGTCTAGTCATATTAATGTCAGGGATTCTTCTCCCTTCGCCCAAATATGCTGCTCTTATTCGTAAATAGCGTTTTTTTTCACTGGAGGAAGCTTTAAGCATCGTTTTTAAACACGGTGTTTAAGCATCTGTCAGCTCGTCTAGAACCAGATTCTGTGTGCACGTAATAGAGCAGTTTGTATAAACCATTTATCTCAGACTTGCTTATATCCAGAGAAGCTCTGTGTGAAAGGGGAGGATTATTGCTTATCGCAGATTACGCTATATATAAACTCTGTACTGCAGATCTTGGGAAAGAGAGTGAGTGTGTGTGGTATAATGTTGACTACCGGGGGGATATATATGTATTGACTTGAGAAAAAACGTAGCCAGAGGTAGGAGGAAACGGTTGCTTTAAAGTATTTTAAATTAATTGTTATCAAGTGTATATTCAAAATTATAATCAAGCTGTAAACTAATTTTTTAAAAAGAAAATGGGTGATATCTTTTTAAAACTGCAAGGACGTGAACACTTGAGGCAGTGCTTTTGTGATTGTAGCAGTGAAAGCTAGGGTCATGGATGTCCCATGCTTACTTTTGTATTGGTTTGTATTTCACCCTAGAAAACCAGCAGACCTTCAAAATTTGGCTCCAGGCACGCATCCGCCCTTCATAACTTACAATGGTGAAGTGAAAACAGATGTGAATAAGATCGAAGAGTTTCTGGAAGATGTTTTGGCTCCACCCAAGTAAGTGTTAAAATGGTAATTTGTCACCTTAGATTAGATGGAGTGTTCTCAAAGGGGTTTTCTGCACTAATTAAGATGTTCTTCAGCATCAATAAACTGAAGATTAGACATTGAAAACAGCTTGGAGGTCTCCCTTGTCATACCTTTCCTCCCTCCAGCTCCCTCATCTGTATATTAAAAACTATCTTCTTTTAAAGATTCTTTTTAAACTGTCCTTCGTAGACTCCTGTCACTCTTCCTACAGTTTTCAAACTAAATTACTTTTCCTTTTGATGACTGGGGCAGGCCATTCTGATGATGTGTCCAAATATTGTAAATGAAGATGAGCCTGCTACACAAACGTAGTCCTGACTCTGTAATAAACTGGGAAGCTGTTTTAAGGGGATGTGCGGTGTCCTTTTGGAGACTCCTATTTGCAGTCATTCTTCTAGAAGTAAGGTGTTACTTGAGTCTTCAAGAGTTTGTCGTTTTCTTGTTCTCACCAGGAATATCAGTGAAATAGATGCATTTAATGTTACTTTTTTTTATTCCTTCCAGCTTTCTATAAGCAGACGGACAGTTGATAATTGTACAGAACCAGTGATTACTAAATGCAACTTGGAAATAATTTTTTAAAAATTCCTTCATACTAGGCATAATGATGAGTCCTGGAGATTGATTATTTAGTATTTGGAAATTATGGTGGAAAGTACTGAATACTTTTAAAAATAATTAAACTACACAGCACAAGCATGAGAAGGGTGTGTTCCAGCTTTCTCTAAACTTGGCTTTCTTCTCCCTCAGCTGGCAGGCAACGGCAAAATGCAGACACTGCCTTTAGCAGACTGAAGTGTTTTGTCTTTTTAGTGTGGCAAGACTTCACTTTTTTTGTTAAAAGATTTGTGGAGTCCATGATATTTTGGGACAGCTGATAATTTAAACAAAAAAAAAAAAGATCTCCAGCGAACAGAGAATGAACCAGAGTATTTAATTTGTTACCTGTGTGATCCCTAACTATATTGTTTACAGAACTGTGATCTGCCCCCTTGGCAGCACTGCTGTGCTAGGTGAGGGAGCTTGCTCTCGTGACCTTGGGCTGTTTCAGACACTCTGTGGTTGAAACAAATGTCTGATTCAGAAAGCAGAAATATGCTTTGGTATTGCTCTGAAAAGTGATTAAGAAGTGTTGGGATTAAAAATCCTAACTTAAATGGAAGTGTGTGATACTACGCCTAAGTCCTCCACATTAATCTGAAAATGGATAAATTGGGAAATGTACGTGATGTAGAATCTTTTCTTTTAAAAAGGGTCATTTTGTGCTAGTTAATATGTGATGAGCATCATTCTGCTAAATGTGCTGTAGATCTTTTCCTTTCTACTTTTTAGGTACCTAAAACTTTCACCAAAGCATCCAGAATCAAACACTGCTGGAATGGATATATTTGCCAAATTTTCTGCATTTATCAAAAATTCTAGACCAGAAGCTAATGAAGGTAAGTTACGTGGGGGCCAATAGCTGTGCACATGTTCTTTCATTGTCTTGAGTTTTTCAGAGCAGCTTTACTGTGAAGTGTCTCACTGACAAATTTCGCTGCATGTTGATGGACACTTGAGGGAGTCTCATGAATTAAACCCGTGGTTTAAAGTTAACGGTCAGAGACAAAGATTTCAACGCTCCCAAAGAGAACTTCAATTAGACAGTGTTCAATCAGAATTTTAGTAGAGTATGCATGGTTTGTAAATCCCTGTAATGCCAATCCCTGGCATTGAAACTTCTCTATGCAACAGCCACTCCAAACTCTTGAACTCAGTAACATCCAGAACCAAATTCCATGCACGGTTTGTGTCATGCCCAGTGGTTGAGTTTCCATGCCTTTGCTGGGAGCCTTTCTGCACACTTGGTTATTTGAGCTTTCTAGGATTGAGGGCTCCGGTTCAGAGTTCTGAGTTAAGTTTAGTTCGTGTTGCTTTCTTTAAAGGATTAATACCTTTCTGTGTGGAGAGAGCATAGTAGAGGGAAGGTGAGAGATCAGTAACAGATAAAGAAGGCACAATTACACCTTTAAATTGTTCAGTACCAATCTTTTGTCCTCAATGTACTTGGAGGGAAAACTTAAGTCAGGGAATCAGAATGCCTTTCTGCTGTTTTTCAAATGGAGAGATTGAAAATGCTTGTGAACAGCTGAGCATACTTCTCGATTTTGTGGGGTGTGCTGCCCTCTGCTGCTGTATTCCATAAACCTCCGCGGTAGTCTGTGTGTTTAGTCATGGCTGTTAGCTGAGCATGTGACATTAAACAGATTATGTTTAAATGAATATAAACCCTAGCATAGTTTAATTCTAATTAGTTTAAGCCACTTAGGAATAGTCTTAAGAAACTGACATAAGCCACTTTTTAAACAAAAATAAACACTTGTGGACAGTCTTAGAGTATTTTAAATCAGTGCAAACTCATATATAAACCAGCTTTTAAATAACCTGCATCTGTGTGATATTTAAAGGGGTTCCAGTTTGGTTTCAGTGTTACTAGTGACCACGAAGGCAGCTCCAGCAGTAGTGTTGCCACAAAAATTGTACAAGGGTTAAATATCCTTCTGTATGTGGTCTGTTCTGGGTGGTACAGCGATTTGGAATTTGTTTTTCAGATCTGGTACCAGTATCAATATTCTGAATAATAATTTGCTTTGAAATCTCTGTGCTGTGGTTTGGCTTTCTTTTTTGTTCTTAAAACTGTTCCTTCCTCTGTAGCCTTAGAACGTGGCCTCTTGAAAACCCTCCAGAAACTGGATGAGTATCTGAACTCTCCTCTTCCTGATGAGATAGATGAAAATAGCATGGAGGATATTACAATTTCTACCCGCAAGTTTTTGGATGGCAATGAGATGACATTAGCAGACTGCAACCTGCTACCCAAACTGCACATTGTCAAGGTAAAAGATTTGTGTGTTGTTAGGTGATAATGGAGGACAAAATGCTTATGGTTTATGACATTCTGGAGTCCAACTCCTTTCAACCATGTGTAAGTTTAACTACGGTGTTAGCAGTACATGAAATTGCGTAAGATTTACGTAATTCACAAGGACTTAAGGGATAGAACAGTTGAATTCAGTGAAGGTGTGAACCGGTCGACAGGCTGGGTGGCAGATAATAAAATGGCACAAGCGGCGACCAGTGTGGTCACAGGAAGTCGCAAGGCTTAAAAGAATGAGGTAGAAGGAAGGTGAACATCACGTGACCAGTTAACGTTTGAAGTGGATGTCTTCTCACATCTGTAGAGAAAACTGCTCTATTAGCAACAAAGTAAATGACGCAATGTGAGATACAAGGATTGTATTTAAAAAAAAAAAAAAAAAAAGAATTTGGAAGTCTGGAAAGAGATAGCCTAGGACAAGTGCAGGAGTGAAGATGTGCCTGTATAATCGTGGCTTGATTTCTTTTCCCTGTCTCCAATGATCTTTGTCAGTTTTGTACTGCAGATGGAGCCACAGATTAAGTTTCTGCCTGGGTGCAGTATTTACTTTGGTGAGGACAGCAATACAAACGAAGCGAGGCAGCACGCTGCCAGGTCTGGGCAGATCCCAGAGGGGCAGGTTCTGCTGACTTTAGAAGTGACTCTGGGTGTACGTGTCGGAAGGATAGCTTAACGAGAGAGGGACAAGGGATGGAAAAGGGGTTGAAGTTGAAGAATGTAAATTCATAATCTAATTCTTTTGTTCTAGGTGGTGGCCAAAAAATACCGCAACTTTGAGATTCCCAAGGAAATGACAGGGATTTGGAGATACCTGACGAATGCTTACAGCAGAGATGAATTCACCAATACCTGTCCTGGAGACAAAGAAATTGAAATAGCTTACAGTGATGTAGCCAAGAGACTCACTAAGTAAACAGCACTTGCAAAAGAGATGACTTCTTGCATATTCCATAACAATGCTTCTAACAGACTGCTCTTTTCATATAAGATAGCAATTTTTTTTGCATGAACTTGCAGTTATTCAAAGTTATGGTGGATAGACCAGGTACAGTAATTACCTAAAGTTTGCAGACTTAATTATAGGCTTGTTTTTCCTTACCTCCTTTCACAGCGAGTTTGAATATCATTAATGCAGTTATGTTAATATTGCACTGGGGTAACTCTAGATTCTTCAGTATGAAGGGTTATCTTGCCCCTACTATTTTTCTTTGCAAACATTTGGTCTCTGTCTATGAATTGGGCTAGAATACTGTCTTGCTATATGGTACAAGGAATATTTATGTATTTTGGAATTTATTGCTTTTCCAGAAGATCTGTACACGATTGTCATATCTGACACATTGAACTGTACCTGCTCGTCTATCCTATTTACATGTAGAAGGGAACTTATTATCCAAAAGAGCCATTTGCAGAATACTTGGAAAAAAAAAAAAAAAAAAATTCTCTTGGATGTGAAATCACAGTAATGGTTGAGAATGGACTCAAATGTGAAGCTTGGATTTGAATGACCTCAGACATCAGGGAAGTTTGAATCTAGGCTTGAGTGCTATAGCAGGAAGCTTGCAGTTCAGAGTTAGTATTTCATTGTGTCTTAAGAGCTTGATAAGATTTAAAAAAAAAAAAAAAAAATTTTTTTTTAATTGGCAACCTACATTTGTCCCGAATTCTGAGTTGCAGCAACTGAATAATTGTCAGGATGCCCTTTACCATCATGAAACTAGAAGAACTGGATGCTTGCCATCTGTTCACCTTAAAAATTGCAAGTGGCTTTCTTTTTGGTGGTTAAGAGCCTTTATTTTGTATAGGTCTTTCTGGTGATATTTACTTACAGAATCTGTGCTGTCATAAACAAAGTACATGTAAACGTTAGCGTCCTAGTTGATAAATAGCTACTGTATATGGTGAATAGCAGTGCAATGATTAGTGATGCAAGACTGAACACTGATAGCTGTTAAAGTGGGAGTCTTTCTGGGAACTTTTTTAAGCTATTTCTTTCCTGAAAAAAGCTAAAGTGACCTTTAAAGATAACATTTGCCTTAAATTATAGTATGCATGTTTTTTCCTGAAAGGAAATCTATTAATTACTCTTGTAAAGAAATGGTGCGTGAAATCCAGTCCTTTACATTGAATTTATCCTAATTGCTTGTCTGTGCACCTGGACTGCAATTTTGCATAATCATAATCATTGCACTACTATACATAATCTTTTTACAGCAACACTGAGGAATAGCACTACAATTTTTTTTAAAAGCAATTTTCAAATATTTCTAAACCAGGGAATAGTTTTCTTGTTTAAAATTAATGATTTTGATGCATGAAAGAAACGGCTAGCTTATTTTTAAAAGACCATCATAAACAACTCCAAAGAATGCTAGACTTATATGCCTATTTTTTTGTAAAGATACTTTTATATTTAACTGATTTTTAGAAGCTGGAAAGTGCTATTCCTGGTAGGTTGTTCTTGGAATATTTAACATTCTGCAATAACATGGAAATGCTCACATAAACACTTTTATACACTAATTTTTTTTGGTAAGCACTGGCTTTATGAAAACCAGCCTGACTTTTCTAAGCATCCTGCTTTTGCTACTTTATATACCCATGAAGTTAGTTTGACATAGAAGAGGTAGAGTAAAAGATCCATATTTGTATACATGGCTTGTGGTGCCTTGTCTTGCCTTCCTGAAGCTAGAATTCCGATATAAAGGCAGTTAGCAATCCTGTTACGTGTCTTTCGAAGACAACCATAGACCCTATTACGATTTATTACAGGGGTGGTTAGGCACAGAAAGAAAATTCTGCAGAGCGACCTGGTTAGGAAAAACTTAACTGTAGCCTTTTAATAATTACTGTATTCTAATGTCACGTTCTCATCCTCAATAAAGTTTCTCAGCCATAATAATCCTCTGTAGGGATTCAGTCTTTGCTACAACGTGACATCTAGAAAAAGGAATGACTTCAGTTTTTGTTAGATAACATTTTAAATGACGCGTAGGGTTAAAAAACCAAACCCAACCCAGCCCTCATTGGTTTGGTGCTCTTCGCCATCGTATAGTTAACCTTTAAAAACAAAAATATAGGAAGCAATGTGATTGTGGGCATAGCTTTGTTAAATTTTTAACTCTACTTTAAAACCTAGATAAGGATGGCCCTTGGAAGTTGTCTGAGGTTGTAGTAATCGGGCCTCACTCCTTTTAAAAGCAAATTAGCCATTGCGTGCATGCTTTAGTACACCAGGCAATTATGTGCGTACGAGCATGAAAAACTTTCGTGCAGTTTTCTATTGTGCGCGCTGCCTGCATATCAATGCACACAAATATTTAACGTGTTAAAATACCAGGCTTGTTGTCTTTTATAGATAATATATTCTCTCTACTTTTTAGGCAATCTTCAGACAGTTGTAATACATTATATTCAGCATTAAGTATTTTAATGATTGTGTCTGAAAGCTTGTAAACAAAGTTAAAGCTTTTGCTGTAACTAATGTATTTCTTATCTCAGTACAACGAAGTATTGAGCGTCGGAGCCTTTCCCTTATAGGTGTAATTCAAATGAGGACCAGGTTAGCAATTTCTGAGGCGGTTACCGTACGATAGCTGTTAACAGTCCTGTGTGAAAGGAGCTGGTATCTTTTAGGCTTCCTATTGCACGGTTCTGTTGCGTTGCGGCAGAAGCTGGCCAGCCTCTTGCTGCCTTCAGCAGAGGCCAGGAATCGAATGGAGAGCGAGCAGCTTTCACCTCTGTAGGTGATCCCTGCGGAACAGCAGTTATAGCTAGGGTGGTGTGTAAAAGGCTTAGCGTCTGGTGTGGGTAGAGCACTTTCATCTGGCCCCAATCACCAGCGCTACATTAATTAAAAAAGCCCTTTCATAACTATGTAAATTCTTGACTTCTGTCAACTTGTTTACAATCTGATCTTTAAATGCATTTTTAATTTCATCAAACAGCAATTAATCTACCCCCTGTTTAAATTTAAAATGATGCTTCTAGCCCCTTCTACAATTTAAAAACAGCAGTTGCCCTTTCAAGTAGGCATTCCAGTTTGCAAGTTGGTTGCATGTATTAGCATGCTGAATAACTTACTTTATTCTCAAGCTGAAATATGCTTAAATTCCCATTAAAACAGGTGACTTGTGTATTTCCTGAACATAAAGGGAAAATCCATCATCTTCACCCTGTTTTGTGTGGGAGAACAGATTATACTATATGCATGATTTTTTTTTTTCCCCTTAACAAAGCTTTCCTTCTTGAAGAGATTCCTTATATGTAAGAGCTGGCTGTTGAATGAGAGGCATGTGAATTCTGAAACAATTTCATGCACCCCAAAGCTTTCCTGTCCATCTGCGATTCGCTGGTGGTCTGTGTAAATGTTCCACATGGACAGTCACAGCCACATAGCTTGTATGTTTGCATTTTCCCATAAAATTGGTGTTTTTTCTGCAATGGGCATGTCTAAACTGATTGAGTAGCATGCAGTTCCATGATAAGAAGAGAGATGTAATCAAGTTTTTATGCTAAAGTAGCAAATTAGCATTTCGTATCAAAGGAGCACAGACATGAATAAATTGAAGATGCTTGAGCCAAACCCACTGATGCCTATCTCGATGTAGAACAAAAAGTGGCTTAGTACAGTCAACTTTTTTTTACTCTTTGCCACTCAGAGTACTATCTGAACACATCCAATTAATATTTTCAGAAGAAGGCTTTATCCCAAGTGAAAAATATTTAATCTGCCTCAGAACCCGTGCCACCAACTATTACATTTTGTTTCTGGAGGGTGTGTGGGGGATGGAAGAATAGTGGAGCAGAATAGCATATCGCGACTCCCAAGACAGGACATCAAGAATTGGAGCATGGTTTGCAGAAATACTTGAAGAGTTGATACAATTTATTGTAGTTTGCTTATGTCTTTCACTCTTTGGAACATCTTTTACAGATATACCAGTATACTGCTGGCAGCTATTGTTAAAAATAAAATTATATTTTCACTACCAAGCAGATCGTTCTCTTATTTCTGAAAGCTACAGTTCTCTCGTGTAAGCTATGATTTGAATGTGGTGTGCTAAACTACAGACAAAACTTTGTAGTAATTATATTCTCAATTTTTGGCCTTCTGTTTTTTTTCAGTGGTGGTGTGATTTAAGGCAGAATATGTGTTGATTCTAACATTATAACTAGCTGTCGTGCCCCTTAAAGTTAAGAACTTCACTTTCTTAAAGTTAAGAACTAGTTGAGAAATACTGAATTCTACAGAAATTATGAAAAGTGTTTTTTTTCTTTTTTTCAGGTTTTAAGTGGAAGCTCTTAAGAACATAAATTTTGGTAGCTTGTTTTTCTGTGGCATACTAGGTTTTCAGAGTTAAACTGTGAAAATTGATTAAAAAGACAAAAAGAAAAAAATCTCATGTTTGGTTCAACTTGCTTCCACCCAGATAACCCACTAGGTAGCCATTTCAGGAGTTGAGACTGAATTGATCCTGTCTATAGAATTTATGGATTTCAGACTCTGCTCTTACTCTGAGTTTCAGCCGTGTTTCCTTACTTTCTTTTGCTTTCAAATATGTCTCAACTAGCTGTGGTAAACACCATACACCTTTGCTTCGAATTTGAGTATGTTAACTAGGTACTAGGTCTTCAGAGTAAAGACCACCAGCCGCTGGTGGAAGTTTTCTTTAAAACTTCCTAAGCATTATCGTGTCAATCTCTTGTCTGTCTTATGAGTGTTTGAGGTGCATCTGGGGTGTGATTTTTGTTTTTGAAAGGAAATTTGTGGGAATCCAGAAGACATTCCTGGAGCCTGTAATCTGGGATGCCATCATCTGAGTTTGAGCATGTGCAGGAAAGTAAGAGACGTGCTTGAAGTAGTGGCAAATCCAGCATTAAACCCTTGGTAGGATTACATACCCCTGTCGCTATATTATTTTACTGACTGCGAGGTTTGTGATCAGAGGTGGGGTCTGCAATAGGAGTTGCAGTTGCCGCCTTTGAGTTTGGTCACGTACTTCCATGAAATGCAACAGGGTGGACCAGAAGGTAATGTAGCACCCGCTTCGTGTGAAGACCACGCTGAAAGGGAGTAGCGTTGAGCTGTGAAGATGATGCTAGTCCTGTGTGGCGAAGGCAATAGTCTTGGGATATGCAATAAGTATTTTGTACAACTGTGATTTGCTGCATGAGCTGCTTTGGACTCGCTAATAACCTTTATATTTTTCACTAGATTTTGTTTTTAAGATATCTCAAGTGACTCCCCAGTCTGGTGTGGAAGGTTCCTCCTGGATGTCCTAGCAAGAAACAGCTGGATTTTGGCTTGAGTGGAAGCTGTGGAGCCCGCTCCCAAACAGTTCTGTGTAGCTGCTGACTGTGAGCAATGGAAAGAATTTAAGAGCTTGTGGGGAGCTAGGTGAGGCTGAATGTTTCATGCTTGTTTCTGGCCAGTGCGTTCTCCCTGTTCTCAGGGACAGCTCTGATCCAGATCATTTTGAACTTGGCTCGAATCCAGGTTTCATAGCTCTGGCTTACCGCTCCAAAACTGTTGCCATGTTCCCAAGGAAAACTAGTCTAGAGATTTGTGATGAATTCCAGTGGTTTAGGATCTGGACTACCTAAACTGTGATAAGTAGTAATTGTGAAAGCAGTCGGTATCTGTTCACCTCATCGCAAGGACAGAGAGCCACGCAGTCTGAGAATTGCAGTGACTACTGCGAAGTGTGTCACCCTTCTCCCGTGTCCTGTCCACCCCTCGACATCAACGTGCCTTAGCTAGACCCCAGTTACGTTTAAGTGATCGTTTTCTTTCCGTTTGTACTCTGCCCTATTCTAAGTGAGCCTAACAAGGTACTGGATGGAAATTGCTGTCGGTCTCTGGTACCAAGGCAGGGGGAGATCTCGTGATCTTGAGCGCTGGTTCACCTTGAGATGTGTTTTTAGTGGCACTAGCCTTGAAGTACTGGCACCTTGTTTGGAAATACTATTTTAGATACTCAGCAACTTATTTTTGTGAAGTTTCACTAAGAAGTTCCTAGAAATAAACTAGCATTATGTTAACAGTGTTCCATTTTTTACGTAGGGCTGTTGCACACATTTCAGAAGATTGCCCTTTTCTGTCTTGGTTCATTCCTTTAGCAATTAACGTGCTTTATCAGAGCTCCAGTTTTTTTATTGCAAAGAGGGTAAAACACACTATTTGCCAAAAGCCTCAGTAATACTAATTGTGCTGTGGAAATTCCAGAAACAGTTTTCTAATTACTTCCTCAACTCAGTTTTCTTATAAACAGCAGCAAAATATGGTAGCTAAAAGGCTGAGGAGACCCTGCAAGTGTCTCTGAGTACTTGCTAGTGTAGGAATAAAGCAATTTGTCAGAGGGTAGCTGGGATTTTTATGGAAGGAAAAAGAAACCTGGACAAACCTTTGTATTTGGTGGAATGGAAAAGGAACTCATTTGACGTGGTTGCCTGAGGGCTTTTGGACACTCATTACAATGAAAGCTAAGTATGAGCTGAATGTCTAAACATTTTTGCTGTCTCTGAAAGTCTCCAGGAGAAAGAGGGTGGATGTAGTGAGTCACTAATGAAGAATATGTTTAACTGCAGTGGTTCCCAAACTCTTCTCAGTGGGTCCAGGAGGCCAAGGAGAGCCTTTGATGGGCTTACATGAAGTGGGGGGTAGCGCTAACAGCATGAATGGCCCGTGAGAAGTTGACTGACCCTTTTAATCACAAACGTTTAGGAACTGCTGCTCGAGGGCTTCACTTTCTTCACTGAATTCTTTCTGCAAAAGCAAGATTCACCTTGAACTGGCGAACAGTTCACACCCAAATGCTTGGTTTTGTGGTGGTCTCCTGAAGTCAGTAGGCATAGCGGTGAGACTTAAAGCAGTTTAATGAAAAAAATGCAGCAACACTGGTAATAACAAAGCTCTTTAGTCTGGGTTAGTACTTTTCCAAGACTGCCAAAAGCGTGTGGTGGCTGAGCAACTTGGGGTCGTGATCGCAGTGTTCAAAAGTAACGAGAGTTTGGGGAGGTAAATTAGTCAAGTGTCATGAGATAATTTCTGAAAAGTATTAACTTAAGGCGACGTAAAGAGCCTGGCTTTTACCTGTGTGTGAGAAACGAAAAGTCCTGGAGGTAAGCAACCCTTCTTCCTGCAGATCCTACTGCACTTGGTCTTGCTAAATCTCTGATGAGCTCCCAAAGCTGATGCTGGATGGTTTCCAGAGCTGGAAAAAGAGAACTCATGATTCTTTGACTCAAGAGAAGAACTGCTGTGTTCTTACCACTGGACAGAGAGATGAAAACAGTTGCTAAACAAAGATCAAACGTGAACTTTATAAATAAACAAACAAAATTGATGCTAAGGGACGTCTCAACTCCTTTGCCTATGGCAAAGGGCTTGGCAGGACCTAGGAGAATGACTTTGTCAGTTTGCACATGGAATTTTTATTTTAAAGAGTCTGATTAAAGTGATACTGCTCCTCTTAATGAGTTTGAAAGTTATGCTGGTGAAAAATCGCCTTCTCCGTCCTTGCATTGGTTGAATGCAGGGTAGAGGAGAAAGCATTTACGGTGTTGAACTCTAGATGTAGAACATGGCAAAGTTTTCAATTACGTGTGATTTTAAAAGCTGGTTGTCAGAAGCTACTGTTCATAGTAAAACCCTCAAAGGCAGCGGGCTTGACAGTGCTGAAGGGGGAGCTCGGGGAACTGCGAGGGCCGCCTGCCTGGCTGCGCAGCAGCGGGTTCTCTGCTCTGGTGCGCGTTTCAAGCCTGTTCCAGTCCTTCCCGTGGGGAAGCTGGGACTGCGGGTCGCAGGAATGGGTTTGCTCAGTAGCTTATAAGAAGCTGGTGGTTGGAGTGGGAGCGGAACCCAGGAGCAGATAGCCATTATTTTTACCTTTTTCCCTTCTCTTGTCAAGTTTGAGGAGCGACATGAGGTGGGAACAGGAGGCTTCTTGGTCAGACTCTTGCCCAATGTACCGACCTCGCAGTCTCGCCTCCCCCTTCCTCTTCCCAGCATTAAGTAACTTCCATCCTTGACAGCTTCTGCTCCTCTTCCTCCTTTGGTTCGATGCCCCTACTGCCTGCTGCAGTCTTTGCTGTGTGACGCTTTCATCTGGATGTGGAGCGCAGCTGCAGCCGGCTCCCGTTTTTAATGGAGCAGCCCACTCCAGCCTCCTGGCAAGGCAGCCAGCCCCGGGCCCGGTAGCCGTGCGCGGCGCGGCGCAGCCTCCTCCCAGAGCAGGGATGCTGTATGTGCGCAGCTTCCCGAGGAGAACGCAAACTCCTGGATGCTCCTGCAGCTGTTGTGGGATGCCAGGCAAAATATGAAGACCCCGGTGTTCTTCCTGAATGATTTACTGCCCGAGGCTTGAGTCTCATCAGGGACTTGCTGCCTTTAAACGCAAAGCAGCAGAGCTGGGCCCCGCGAACAGCCAACAAGTCGAGCTATTGCTCTGTAGCTGCACAATCGTTGGAGGCTGTTTCTGGGGTGAAGTTCTTGTTGGGAAGAATCTAACGAGGGAGAAGGCTGGTCTAGACAGTAGTTCCCTGGACTTCACTCTGGGGGCCATGAGTTCATTTCTAGTCTGCGTTGGGCAAGCTGTTTCCATTTGTAGTGTCTCGGCTTTGCATTCTTAAAGGGGGATTAATTTCCTTTTAAAAGATTTTTGGTGGTGTTTTCCATCTGTAGCTACCAAAGAGGAAACTTAGAGAAGAAAGCATCGCGGGCAGTCATCTCCCTGCGAGACCCAAATGAGACCCTTTGGAGCGCAGAGCTCGGCCGATGCGCTTGGCGGCAGAGCTGGCCTCCGGCCGAGCCGCGGCGTTGCTGCTCCGGGCCTCGTGTCGGGGTGAAGAGGGGAGCCGAGGTTGCTGCGGCAGAGAGGGGTGCTTGAGGACAAGGGCATGTGCCCTGAGGAGATGGGCTTTTATTAGCTCTGCTGGTCGCAGCCACCGCTCTTTATCTGCCGGCTCCCTGAGAATGGAGTTGCATCAGCGTAACAAAGCTGCATACGCGTTGATACCCATTCTGTGGCTTGTAGCTGCATTTTTTTTTTTTCATTTGATCTGGATGGGTTGATCTGTATCCATGGGCTTCTGCTGCGGATACGTTTGTAACAAACCTGAACGATGAAGCTTGCGCTTTCTTCTTGTCGTTCAGGGCACTTGGACAACTTAAACCGCTGTTTGCGTGCCGGCTGGCGTTACCTGTGGCCAATGAGCACGAGAAGCCAGGATGCGCCGTGCAAGGACACAGGGTAGGAAAATGCTGAGAGTTTTTACAGCTCCTGCTTGTGTATGTGGGTTTACGGTGTAGGCAGGCATATGCTGCTTCAGCTACTTCTTAGTTTTAATTTCCTCGGGCAGTATTTCTTATAGGGACTGGGAGTTCCTGTAGTTTGTGTTTTGGGTTTTTTTAAGGCAACGACTGGCTCTCTTGCTGCACCCACTCGCCTAGGAATCAGATACACAACAGCACATGCGCATTTACTGCAGGCATCGTGCAAGGGGGTGGGCGGATTTGAAGTGTTCAGCCTGCGATTTCTTCAGAGGGGTCTAACTAATTTCAGAGCGTTTTCCAGACTCTGAGCTGGAATCAGCTATGCAGTAAAACTCGCCATGGGAAGGAGTGTGAAATAATGCCGCTCCGACCACTGAGTGAATTCTTCTCTGCTAGATTCCTTGAGGAGAGAAATTTTGCACACTTGCAGGCAACTCACAGGATGGAGATTGTCCCTGGTCCCAGCTACCTGCCCTCCAGGCCCAGCGTGTGACAGACCAGTTCAGGTAGTCTAAGGTCCTTCTGTGCTAGTGGGCAGTGAAAGATGCACATGAGCAAACTTTCTCACTGTGTGACTAGCCCACAGGGCAATGCAATCCGTAGATGCTAGTGTGCAAAATCCCTTCTCAGGCTGGCGCTCTCCTTCCCCTCCAGATGAGACTTTCCGTATTGCTCGTTACAGCGGAACTTGCGCAGCTTTCCCATGAAACTTCCTGCTGCAATCTGGATTTTGCAGTGGCTACAGCGTTGGTCTGAGCCAGTCGATAGTTCCTAGTGTCTTTGGGAGGGAAGGGATTTGGGGAAGTCTGGGGTAAGGAGAAAAGTCCTGCTGTGTAATGTGCTGTATGCGATGAGAACCTTGCTGGGAGCAACTGCACGGGGGCTCCTCAGGGCAGAATCCTGCCTGTGAGCCTCGAGAGCCGAGACGCAGGTGCTCGACTGTGGGTCCAAATGGTTAAGCCTGTGCTTAAGGAGGGAGAGGCTCCTGAAAGTGTTGGATGGTTGTAAGAGAAGGATCCCGAGTATCATAACGCGGCTCGATGTATTGGAAGTCTTTGAAGTCTTCTCCTGACATCCATCCCGTACCAGCATCTTTCATCCTTCGCCAGCGCTTCCCCAGCTGAAGCTATTAAAGGGAAACTACAGAAGCCATAAATCCTGGCTGTTAACATCTCCAGTGGTAAGATTTCACAATGAGCCCAAGTTGCTGCAAAAGATAAGAGAAGGCCTTGAAACCGAGGCAAGTTGTGACTGGTTCCCCAGAATAGCTGAGCTTCACAGCTTCGTTGGGGGTCCCTCCAGGTTACTCGCTTTGGGGCGCAGTTGCTGGCTCTGCCGCCGACTCTCCGGGTGCCCTTGTGTGAGTCACCCAGCGCGTGTCTGCACCGTGCAGCGCAGCCTGGAGGAGAGATCCCCGGCTCTGACCTGACCCGAAGGGCTGACGCTGTATCTGGGCTGCTGTATTATAGGTGAAACAGCCCAGCTGCACTGCTGTCCTGCTGCGGTTACGCTGCTTCCAGGGATTGATCGTATTGCGCCCGCGGGGAGCTGAGCTTATAAATGAACCCGTTTCAATGGAGCGCGGGCACATGTCGGGGGCCCCCGTTGCACGTGGAGGGTGGAGTGCCTCTCCCAGAGTTTGCAGAAGGGCCAGGGAGGAATCCGGGAGTCCTGATTCCCCAGGATCCCTGCTTTGGCCACGTTGTCTGGTTGGAGCAGGCGATGAAAGGCAAGGTCTCTTTCTATCTTTACGTGGAGATAGTAGCCGGAAGGCTCCCTGCTTTATCAGGAGCGTTGGTTCAACAGAGGAGAAAAACGCAGCCTGAATTGCCAGACAGCAAATAGGAGCGATTCCTGGGAATGTTTCCTTGAGTGAATGGGAACATTGTTAGTGGGCAAACTGGAATCAATGTTACACTCATAATTTTATTTACACCCTTGCTGTGATCCTGATCTCTGCCCAGCCTAGAGTGCGTATCTGTACAGAGTTCACTTCAGTATAAACACTTGGCTCTGCAGAATGTGTCGGTACATCAAATTGTCTGCCAGGTGCCTTCCTGAATGATTCTTTTCATGGGAGACTTTTTTTTTTTTCTCATGTCTTCTTCACAGCACTAGTCTAGCAAGTCTCTTTTTAGCAGCAGGCCAGGAAGAACTCACGGGTCCATGGGACAAAAAGTCCAGGTACCCCCATGAGAGGGCCAGTGGCATCGTGGCAGAGCAGTCGGAAGGTCTTGGCCCTCTCCGTGTCGGAGGCTCTGTTTTCCCGTTGGCATGGCTTCTTCCCACAGTTCCCACCCGTAGCGGCAGTGGGAGAGAGAAAACCTGCCTCTCGGCGTGCTGGACCTTGTGCTGTGGACGCAGCTGCTCCTGAGCCCTCCGAAGGAAGGAAGGTGGTGGTTACCGTCTCGGGGAAACAGCTTTGGCTGGGGAGCTGTGAGGGAACCTGTCACAGCGTCAGGGCTCAGCAAGGCCCCAAGGTCTTGGTCAGAACGTGGGCTGGGCTCGGAGGGAAAGCAGCAGTGTGGACGCGGAGCAGCTCATGTCACATTTGGCCAATGTCCTCGTATAAACATCTCGGACCTGCAAACCACTCGCTCAGTCCTGCCAGTTTCGTTGGCTTTGCTCTGTGCTCGCTCTCTTCCTCCAGGCATTAAAATGAGTCTCTGAATAATCCTGCTCTTGATTTTCCTGCTCTGAAGTCCTCCCCAGCGTCACCAACTTACTGCCCTTCTGTGGGGAAATTGCCCTCTTGCTCGGGCGGCGCACTGCTCCTCGGGGCCACGCTTTTCCGTTCCCGTCACATGCCGTGCCGCGGGGAGGCTGCGGGCCGCTGGTGTGTGCGGAGGGCAAAGCGGATCCGCTCGCATGCCGGGGAGCTCTTGGATTTGGCACCAACGCCCAGACAAACCCAAGGCTTTGAGGAGGCAAATGCTGCGTCTAGGAATTCAGATCAGCAGCTGTTAGTGAAAACCTCAGTGAGGCAAGAGGCTCTGGAGCTGCTGTTGCCCTCCAGGGATGACTTGGGTCTTTGTCAGGGCGTACGCGTTGCTCGCCCAGACCTTCTTGGAAAAGGAAGCCTCAATATTAGCTACACCGATGAGATCTCTTTTGCTCTTTTTGAGCTGAAAACCAAATCCTCCGTGTTTGCTGCCTTTCCGATTAACTGGGGATAGGATAAGTCCTTCCGGGCACTGCGTTAGTGCCGAGGTGCAAGCAGTGCTTGCCTATCGTTGCTTGCTCCGAGCAGAGGATGTGGATCTTGGGGAATCGGGGCTCCTGGGTCTGCCCCTGGCCCTGAAGTATTGCTTTATCTTCTGTGTGCAAAAGGGGTCCTCAGGGCCCTGGAAAGCCCCGTTAGAGCAACAGCTTAATGAATTGCTGCGAAGCTTCCATTTCTGTGACACCCATGTCTCTTACAACCTCTTAATCTCTGGAACAAGGGAAGGCAGCGGTAGGGGAGATGCACAGGAAGAAGCCCGGGATGAACTGGGAAGATGGAGAGGAGAAAGGAGCCCAGGAGCGCCTGCGTCCTGAGCTGGCGGCTCCGCTGCAGAGCTGTCCTTGCTGGGACACGAGGCAGGCGGTCCCAGATCCCGTGGGAGCCTGCTGCTTTGGGAACACCGCATCGATTAGGGTGGGGAAAGGGCCCTGGGTTTGTTTGCACGGTTTGGCAAGATTTTCCTGGTCCCGAGGAGGAGCGCAGGGCTGTTATGATCCAGCTGGCCTGTGGAGGTCAGCCTCTGCTCGGGGAATCTCCCCGGCAGCTCCCGGGGAGCAGCAGGGTGGCCCAGCTCCTGCCCCTCCGCACCCTGCCCAACCGGGGGGCATCTCTGAGGCTGCTCCTGTCCCCCCACCCAGGGTTTGGTGGCCCTCGCCACCCTCCTGCGACATCCCGCTGCGTTTTCTTAGTGGTCCAGAGGGAAGAATACAGAGACACTGGGGCGTGTTTGACTTCCGGAGAGGTAGAGAATGAAGGAAATGATATGGCCGTAATGCTCTGTTCTGACCCCATTTTAACAGCGTGAGTCCATTTGGGCTTGATCTAGAGAAACGTTTGTCCCCGTGTTCTAGGGTCTGTGCCACGTCTCCAACGTGCTGACCCGCGTCTCGCGCTTCTCAGGATGCAGGTCAGAGATGACCACAGATGGGCATCAGGACTCTTCTTGGTGGTTTTTTTCTGTGCTTTTGGTGGTTTTCAGCTCCCTCCTCATCCAACAAGTGAAGAACACTGGAAACGGATGAGTGTTTGCTATTGTAGGAGTCCCCATGCTCGAAATGCCACGGGCCGCTAAGCTCTGTAGCCTGGCCAAAACACAGCTCTAGATGCGGGCGAGTTTTTGCAGGACCCTGGGGAACTGAAGTCCGTGTGATGCCTCTCTCCGAAGCCTACCAAACAGGCCAATGGGACAGGCGCCTCTTATTATGGCATTTTAAGACCATCTCTTTCCCACAAGGCATTTCCTTGGCCCATCCCTAATGGATCCCCACTGAGATTCCCAAAGCGTGGTTGGATACCTGGGCGGTTCCTCGCGCTGTCTGCGCGGTGCCCAGTGCTAGTTAGCAGCGCTGAGTTTAGGCTCCTGAAATGACCTCTGGGCTGGGCTCCTGTCCTGCCCACAGGATGCGGCTTTTATGCCACTTTTAGTCGCTAATGACAATGATTGTGGTCATTATGGGAAATTGGGTTGCTGGAGCTCTGAAGCAAAGGTCCCCATTGCAGGTGTGCAGTGAGGCTTTAGGGTCAATGGAGAACTGATGGAGAAGAAAAGTGTCTCTTGCTCTTTGATCTCTCTCGTAGCACTTGTCAGCCCCTTCTAGGAAGACGGTAACAGTGAGATCTGAAGGTTTCATGTCCCTGTTTTTCTGGCGATAGATGGGATGGGTATTAAACCCAGCTTTCTGGAGTTAGCGCCTGGTGCTGCACCACAAGCCCTTGCTGCCGCCTCCACCTGACGAGGGCCATGTGGGAGCCTCTTCCAAGCAGAAATCCATTTTTCTTTTTTAATGCTGAATTAACCTTGTCTGTGGCAATACAGAATTAAATGACATGGCGAGTTTGGAAAACCCAAGGACGAGGAGTCCTTTCAGGCTTTTCTTAGCATCTGCAGAGCTGTTCAACGCTGGACGTTGATGATGCCCTCTAGTGTCACGTCGCGGGGGATGAGAGCTCGGTCCAGGACAGCGTTGAAGGTCCTTGCCTCGCTAGCCCATGCAGCAGCGGTTGCTGCCAATGCCCTTTGCTCTGGCCCTGGTCATGGTTTAGGATACCAGCTTTTCCTCTCAGGTGTGTAGGAAATTCCCGTGGTGAAGGCCCAGGAGTTTCCCTGGAGCCGGGCACCTTAGGTGTTACCAAAGCAATAATTCTTCCCATTCCCCACCTAATCAAGCAAGGAGAGCTTAAGCGATGTGGACGCTGTTGGTGACCACAGCAGATGCTCAAAGACTCTGCTGCTCTCGGGCTGGGTAACCGTCCTCGCTTTGTGCTCCCCGGGCTCCATCACAGCCATTAATATGCGGAGAAGTTGGATTCATGTTCTAGACGAGCTCATATTCTTTGCTATTAGCAGGTTTCTATAGATGCCACAGAAAGCATGTTATTAAGGCAGATGAAAGGCCAAGGAACGAGTTTGCTGTGCTTGTGCATGCCCATGGGGTAAGCTTTCTGCCCCTCCCCCATTTTTTTTATTGTAACTATCCAGCATCAAAGTTGCTTCGAGAAGCAAGCGAGCTCCCCAGAAAGGCCCTGCGATGGCGGTAATGGAGCAAAACCACAAAGTGTTTCACTGCTTGTGAAGTACCAGACTGATCGCTGGGCTGAGCCAAGCTGACAGGTTGATCTTTCGCTTCCTGCAGCCTGTTGTTCTACCAAAAAAAAAAAAAAAAAAAAAGGCAACGCCGCCCCCCCCCCCCCTTTCCCAGAGACTCCTCCACCTGCCCCACTCGCTTGCTGACTTGTGCATTCCTCCTTCCACATGTTATAAAGATTAATCGCTCCAGCTGGAGCTTGGTGCGACTGGGCAAGGCGCGACGTTCCTCTGTTGACATTGCTGCTTTTGACTAAGGGAGGCCAGAGGTTTTTGGGCTCGCCCCGGCCAGTCGATGTGTGGGCAAGCTTCTCGTGGACTTTGGCTGCTCCTTGTCTAGGGCATAAAGGGAAATGAGCCCCCGGCATGCACACAGTCCCTGGCCGGAGGGATTTCTCTTTGCAAGGTGCACGGCTGCCTGTGCTGTTGCAGATCCCATGGTTTTGCTCTGGAGACCAGAGGGGCAGCCAGGTCCTGAGCTGGGTGGCAGGGGTCTGGACAGGTTTGGAGCTAAACATGACTCTGCTTCCTGCCTCAGGAACGGGAAAGTGTTGCTGTGCTGGAGAAGCTGCATTCGGGTAGCAGATAAAGCAGCATCTCCGTAGGACAGTGGGGAGCCTTGGTGGAACCACGGTCGAGGGTCTCGGGTCTGCAGCGGTGGCCTGTTCTCCGTGCCAGTTTCTGCCGGCTTTGCAAGTGCTGGAGGAAGCTCTGTCTCTGTGCACGCTTCGCATCGCTGCCGGAGCTCTCGAGCACCTTAGAGCCTGGAGAGCTTTTGGCTGAATGTACGTCCCCTCTCTCCAGACCCGAATCCGTCTCACAACCACACCAGATCCTCCTTCAGATCCGTACGTGAGGATCTCCAGCCCTGAAGAGAGGAATGTGGCTCCTGCCTTGCCCGGCTCAAACCAAGCATGGGGAGAGCCAGGAGAGGCTGTGCCAGAGCTTCGGGAGAGCAGAGGCTCTCCCCAGGGTTTTCTCTGCCTCGTGCTGTCCTGTGCACGCCTGCCCCGAGCTAGGAAGTCAGGGCTGAAGGCTGCAAGGTCAAACCTCAGAGGTAAGTGGCTATTTCTGGAATTTCATAGAAGAGAGGAGAGATTGGGAGCCTAGAGCAGGATGCACGGAGGGGAAGGATGCATCTAGAGAAACGAGGACTGGGAAGAGGCACAAATCTCCCCCGAGCCGCGGAGGGGAACTCTTGTCTGGGGGAGAGGAAGCAAATGGTGCAGATTCAGGTTAGATGTTAGGAAAAATCTCCCGTCCTCTCGGCAGGCTGGGGAACCGCCGCCACTGGGGGTGAAGGACGTGTTAAAGCGCTCCAGACAGATGTTTGTCTGTGTAAACACCAGCGTGCCTTGGGCGAGGGAACAGGTTCGGCGGCTCCTTGGGCTCCAGCCCTGCTTCTCCGTGATTTGTATGCACATAACTCGCTTGTGAGCGCGTTTGCTCACCTATGCGCTTGTCCCACCGTAAACACGCGTTTTGGATCTGGAACAAAAGTTCAAATACATATTGCTTTTGTTGCGTTTTGTCATCTATTTCTAGTCTCGTTGAGCGCTGCAAAACAGCTTCTGGCTATGAGAAGGATTATACAAATGAAGCTCTTGTAGGACTGTAATTTCAGAGGGGTTTTTTTTCTTACCATTAGTTTTTTTCTTTTCTTTCCTTTTTCCTTTACTAAAAAAAAGTTCTTTTGTGCACTTTGGACCAAGCTTGTCATATTTCTTAGAGTCTCCAGTGACTCCTTCATACTACAGACTTTCTGGAGTCCTCCTTGTTAGACTAAGAACTGCATGATTCATTGTGTGCTGGAGATTTAATACTGCACGTAAAACGTTCCCGGTTCATATTTGTTTTCTTTCTTTCCCCCCCTCCCCTCTTTTTTTTTTTTTTTTTCTTTTTCTTTCTTGGCTTCTCACTTACATCCTGGAATTTTTTCACGAGATATAAAATAAATACATTCCCAAATATGTCCAGTAGGAAATAATCCACTTGGATTTTTCAGCTGCTGTTTTTAAGGCCTTAAAACAATTTGCTGCTGTGCAGCTTTCTCCAGGGATGGCTGTGTGTTGGGAAGACCACCTCCCGTCTCTCGTGGCCCTCTGAAGATGCACATTGCTTCGTGAACAGCTCAGCCTCTGCATGCAGCTGGGCTCATGTGTTTGGAGACGCGTATTCCTAACTGAAGACTTTTGGGGTTGCTTTTCCAATGGTGAGATGTAGATTTTTAGGGCCAAAAGGGACCTTTTTTGGTTATTCAACCTGGCTGAATCCCACCCTTTAAGGTCACTAGCGCTGTGGTGGCATGTCCCATCCCGGCATCCATCAGCAGGTGGTTCGCTGGCTCTGTCTGATGCCACCTCTGTACCCGGCAGCCATTCCAAGAGCAGTGGCCGGGGTCAGCTTCTTCCAAGGACCCCTGGACCTTCTTCCAAAGTCCTCTGATGGGCAGTTAAGTGATGACCTGAACCTGGGAAGAATTAGCTGAAACCTTTAATTAGAGGTTGCTTTAAGCCTGCCTGTAGCGAGGTGTATCTGTCCTGCCCAGGCTCCTCTTCATCTGCATTTTTTAAATATATGGTAATGAATTCAAGTCCCTCTTAGCCATGACCTGAGAATCAATTTTTCAAAGGAGCCCAAGGCTGGGTTTCTTGGGACTTGGTCCTGGCAATGGGCTCTTAGAGAGGCTCTCGGCCCTTCCCAAAGCACTTGAGGAGCCTGATTTCCAAAGGCACGTCAGCAGCCTGGCAGTGTCCGTCAGCCTTGCTGTCCAAGGAGCCCATCCCCGGGGTGCAGCGTGCTTGAAGCAAGGTGGTCCTGCTCCCTCCGCTGCCCGAGGACGGGCTGCCTGAAGCAGCGCTCGCGGCAGCGATGGAGTCGTATCACCTACAGCTAGGGCGGGTTAGCTTGGGTGTAGCGGCACACGAAGACACTCTGACTTCTTGCAGGCCAGGAGCACCTCCTGGTTCCGCACTGTGCCCTGGGGATGCGTTAGCCCGCTGGCTGCTGCTGATCTGCTGCTGCTTCCTGGTAGGCGCTTGCCTCCATCCTGCTCGCTTCCTGATGGAGCGCTAGTTTGCATCACAGCTGGACCTCAGGATGCAAATCCCCTGACTTTTCCCGTTAACGTGGCGATTTGGGCCCGTGGTGGAGCTGTTATCTCTGTGCTCGAGTGACTTGAGCAGCCTCTGTGTGTGTGTGATGTTTATACGGCCAGGCAGTGTTCCTGCTTCGATGCCTTGTGTAAATACCTCGGGGGTCTAATGCAATTCCTGGCTGCCAGCACCTCTCTCCTCTGCTCGAGGAACTGCCTGGAAAGGTGGCAATAATCATATTGGTTTTGCTTGACTGATTTGTGCTGGGGCAGGCTCAGCTTGGAAATGAGGGCTGTCCAAGGCAGCCCGCAGCAGGACCACAGAAGATCATAGAATCATAGAACCGTTTAAGTTGGAAAAGACCTTTAAGATCATCCAGTCCAGCCCTAAGATGCTGCCATCAGCCCTGCGTCAGGCACCATCCTGGGACACTCACCCAACTGGCACCCAAACCGCCTTTGCAGAGGGGGTGTTTTTTGGGAGATCTGCTCCTGGCTCTCCTTCTCCAGGTGACCCCAAAAGAGACCTTTGCAGCACCTCAGCCTTGGAGAAGCAGGTTTGCCATCCCTCTCTGAAGGACTTTCAGCCACCCTGTGCAACCCTCGATCCCCCCATGCTGGGATGCCCCAGATCCTGGTCCCATGCCAGGCTACGGACACCCAGGAAAGGGGGGGGGTCCTGTCCTGTGGTGCCATCCAAACCTGTAAAAACTGGGAACGGGAAGGGACGGTGGTGAGTGGGGACGTGGTTTGTACCAGCTCAGTGATGGACCAGAGCCTGTAGGTTCAATCTCACGGCTTCTTCCTTTAGTTTCGTATAGGGTCTCAGCTTCTCGTTGGCCAAGGAAAAAGTGATCTGAGGGCTGTGACCACCCTTTGTAGAGCCAAGAGGTCTTTTCCAAGAGTGCTGCTTCTGCAGGTGCATCAGCTGCATCCCCACCGGCCTCGCTGCCTCCTCCCGCGCCGGCGGTACCCGGGGGCTGCAAACCCCGCCGGCCGCCGGCGCAATCAGCCAGCCATCGCGCCGTGGAGCCTGTGGATCCCGCGGTTCCCGGGCTGGCTCGGCAGAGGAACCCAGCGCCGCTTTCATTCACCAGCCTGTAAACACCGTGGTTCAGGCGTTGCTTCAAGTGTGGTTCAGCCATCGCTGCTGTGGGGGCTGCAGCTTCCCGGCTGGGGTGGGGCAGGCAGCTGGGGGCTGTAATTGCTTCAGCCACCCGACTTTAATCCACCTCTGTTGGTGAGTCAGTGCCCCGAGGGGCTTAAGTTAAGAGCTTGGGCTCACTATATATAGTCAGTGGGGCTGCTAGGAGGCAATTCAGGAACCTGCCCCTCCCCGTTGGCTCCCCGGGTACCAGAGCTGGGAGAAATACCCGGAGATGGGGAGTTAAGCAAACCTGTTTTACTTAATGCTGGGCCCAGACAAGGAGCCCATCTGTGGTCAGTTGTTGCAGTTCATCTGTGGCTGAGGCAACTTCGTAAACCACTTGAATTTGCTCCTAAGACGGCGTCTGACGGCGCTGTCTCGCGGTGCAGAGCTCGCGGGCGCGTCGGCCCTGGGAGCTGGGGTTTGTCCTCCCGCCCCAGGGTTTCAGGCTCTGCCGTCGAATTCGGGGGGCTGCCTGCGTGCCCCCAGTGCCTGCAGCCGGGCGGGCGGTTCCCGTGGCCCCGCAGCAGCGCTGGCGTGGGGGGCCAGGTGTCCCTGGCACCCCATTGCATCTCCCCTGGCATCGCAGTTGCTCTTCATCGACTTCTGTTCCCGCTTGCAGAGGGCAAATATTTGAGCTCATCTGCCAGCCGTGTCTCCTGCAGAGCTATCGCCGCACGGGATGTGGCGGGATGCAGCTGGCCTTTGGGGCTCAAGCTCCTGAGCAGCAGCAGAGAGGACCCAAACCTCCACCCCACCAAGGTGATGGAGAAGATGGCTTTAAATCATGGCTTTAAATCGGGGCTTCCTTTGTGCCCGGCTTTGCTGTGTTGGCTAGCAGTGCTTGGCTGATCGCACTGATGTAGCAACTCCCCAGCACACATGTTAGTGGTTTTGAGGGCTAAATTGGACCTTGAGAATTAGCAGCCTTGTAAGTCAGTAACAACATGTCCTAATGAATGCAATATGTCCCTAGGAAATGAAGGCTCCTTTGCTCGACTGGGAGAGGACCAGTAAACAAGAAGGAATGCTTCAACTGGAGATGAGCAGGAGATACAAAGTCGACATCTAGATTTCAAACACACCCCAAATGTGGGTGGTGGCGGCGGGGGTGGGGGGAGCGCGAGCCATTTGCAGTTGTGAAACGCGGCAGTGTCTGCCGCCCGGCCGGCCCCTGCATCTCCCTTGGGCGGGGTGGGCTCCGAAAGCCGGCTGTGAAATGCCGGGCTGTCCCTCCTGCCCCTCGCCGTCGCCCCGTGGGGTGGGATGACTCCGGCAGCCGTCCTGCCGAGCGCCAGCAGTCCCCACTCTCATGCGCGAGGGTTGCGTTTCCCCCTGCCCCCAGCCAGAGCCTGCCTTCGGAAATGCCCGCGGCCTCCGTGCCCGTCCTTGCGTCCGCGGGCGAGTGGGCAGCCCTGGATGTCGCCTGTGCCTTGCACGGCCGTGACGTGCGGGCGGGCTGCGAGCGGCCGCCGTCATGGCGAAGGTTCGCGTTTGGGGATGGAGCTGCGGGGGTCCGGGTGTGCCGGGAGGAGGTGGAAGGGGCTGGTTTGCAGATGCTGGGATGAGGTTTGGGGGCCGTTCCTGTGCCAGCTGCCCCGCGCTGCTGCTGCGAGGGGCCAGAGCAGACGGCCGGGGCAGAGCACGAGAAGCAGCGGGTCTAGCTCAGCCCCCCCTTCCTACAGCCTCTCCCACAAGAAGCTGCCAGCCGCTGCCTGCAGCCCAGTTGCTCCCAGCATCCCCATGAGCTTGCCTGGCCGCTCTCCGAACCTTCGCACCCTCAGCCCCGGTGCAGGTTTCACCATTTAATGGCTCCAGGTAGAAAAGCTCCCCTTCCACAGGTTTGCAGACGTGCTGCCGGAGCCTCTCAAGCATTAACGCTGCGCTGGGTTAGGAGTTTAATCGTCCCGCTGCCTCGACGTAACGTTTGATGGTTCCCCTAATTGCACATGACAGGTACCCGGGGCTCTGCTGTGTCAAGAAGCAGCAGGAATGTCTGTCTGTCCGCGGCTCTGGGCCTTGAGGCGTTCGCTGCCGTGCTGCCCGCAGCGGACGCCCCCCCCCCCCCCAACGCATCCCAAATGTGTCCCGCGTGAGGGCTGGCGTGCGGCGATGTCCACACGGCACGACGATTGCTCGCAGGCACGCCAGCTAGCTAGGATTAAAGCCTTGCTTGCACGCATGGGCGATGCTCAGGGGCGACCCTGCACCTCGCAGGAGCAGGGGGCTGTACCCCACCCCCGGGGCAGAGGCGGTGGGATTTTGGGGTGTGCGCGGCCCCGAGCTCCTCGGCATCGCTGCGAGCGCTGGGGTTCGTGCTCTGCATGCGCGGCCAGGGCGAGCAGGTTGCGACGTCCCGGGCCGTGCTGCCTTCCCTTGCGTCGTCCCAGGTCGACTGCCCCATCCTGCCCGTCCAGTTGGCAAAGTGGCGACGTGGGGCTCTGCCAGTAAAACCGCTCCAGGAAAAGATCTAGGAAAAGGCCAGCCTGGTTTCACTGCCATCTCCTCCTCCTCACTCTGAAGTCACCGTAGTTTCAGGTAAGTTTAACAGATGATTTATATTCACCACGCATTAAAGGCAGCGCTCACCGCTCTGTCCTGCAGGCTGGCTGCCCTGCGAACCCGCACGGATGACAGCACACCGCAGGGAATTGCTCGTTGACCCCAAGTTTCCTCTACCAAATTCTCCCAGTTAGCTTGCAGGCAGCCTCCGGAGCGGAGCACAGAGCGGGGCGCGTGGAGGGACCCGTCCCCCTCCGCTCCCGCCCTCGTGCCGGGAGCGGGGTGCTGGGGCAGCGTCAGCTCCTGGCCGGGATCAGCTCGTGGCAGCCCCAAAGCCGGTCAGGAAGCAAAAGGCTCTGATCTCCTAACACCCCTCGAGCGCCCGCTTCGGTGTGCGGTGAGCACCGGCTGGGTTGGGTGCTGACCCGCAGCACCCGCTGCAGGTGATGCCTGCTCCGGCTCGTGGAGCATCACCAGTGACGTGTCCTCACGCCGACAGATGACTTTCTCCTATGGCCGCTGGCATGAGTGCCTCGTGGTGCGTGTGCTGACCAGAGCAAGCGGCTGGACCTCAGGATTCCCTCTGGGAGATGGGACCTCTTGGGTCTTTCCCCTCAAACCAACTGTTTTCCCCAAACCTGCAGCAGCCTGACACCTTCAAGACCTCACCCAGCTCCACCAAACCTGGAAAAGGGCTGAAATTGTCCCCTCGCTCTGTGATTCCCATCCAGACGCCCCGAGATGGACATGGAGATGGAACCTGGGACGCCCGAGAGCCGGCGGGTCGGGGTGCTGCCGCCACGCAGCCCGTGAGCACGCGCGCCCTTGGCGGGAGCAGGGAAGGGAACATGGGAACGGCAGCGTTGCCCAATCCACGCGCATGGAAATGAACTGCTTTGTGCGCAAAAAAAGTTGTCGTTTTGCAGAGGCGCTGGGTGTGTGCGCGTGTGGGTGTTCAGACTCTGCAGAAGCAACCTTGGATGCCTGGAAAAATCTTCTTTGTGCATTTAATTAGTGGTAAATGCGATTTACATGCGAGATGCCTCTTGGTCTGAATCTGCTGGTTGATTAGCAATTGCAGCCAATTTATATTGTGTACTTTGTTTGCCTTAGACCACAACAGCACTACCTGAACGTAACAGATCTTTCTGCCTTTGCATTTCAAAGCCGGGCTGGTACCGGGGTGTTATTGCACAATCCGCTCACGCTGCCCCGGGACGGGCCGTGTGCCCGGGGAGTTTGGCCCATGCTCCCCCCGCCGCCGGCTGCGGCTCTCGCCTCCCACTTGCCCTGCGAGTTGGGGACGGTGCAGCCGCTCCGATCAGCTCCCTGGTGTGGCGGGCGGTGGGCCCGGCTGAGGAAAACCAGATCGCAGGGCTGAGCACGGGCTGCACGGCCAGCGGCAGGGACAGGGGACGGCTGGGGACCGGCTGGGGACCACGCTGCTCCCCGGCCACCGCTGATGCGTCAAGCAGACGCGATGCTGCACCGGGGCTCTCAAAGCACGCCGGCTTCACTTGGAAACAGCGGCACTGGGAGTGGATAGGGGCTTCTCCCAGTAGGAAAAGTCTTGCTGAATTTTGGTGCGTGCAGAGGGGAGGCCAAAGCATCTTGGCAGCTCTGGCGCTGGGCTTTCGGAGAGAGGAGGGGAAGGGGGATGCTCCACAGCCGGGTGTATGCGGGTGGTGCTGGGGTCGGCGCATCCCTCCTGCCTTCCCCCTGCGCCTTTCCTCGACGGCGCCAACGGCGCCGCGTCCTCGGCCGCGGGCTGGGCTGTGACCCCGGCGGCTTCTGCGCGCGCGCTGCCTGCGCGGTGGCGAGGGCCCTGCAGAGGCTGGCAGGGGAGGGCTGCCTGGACGTGTGTGTTATTTCCTGTGGTCAATGCAAACCATTCCCATAAACCAGCAGCGTGTGTGGTTTTGGTTCGGGTTCCTTTTTTCCTCTTCTCTCCCCTCCAGTGCCTGCGCTAATAAGCCGGGTCCCCTGCCCAGGCTGCGGGGGGGTGTGGGGCGAGACGGGCTGAGCTTTCCTCTTGTCCTGGCAAATCCCAGCGGGATGGCAGGGAGAGCCGGGTCCGGCCTGGCCGCTCTCTGCCCGCCCCATCCACATCTGGGTGGTGGGATGGGTCCCTGCGCCAGGAGATGGGGATGGGTGAGGCACGGCTGGTGCGGAGCGGGGTGCAAGCGTGAACCCCCAGGTGCCGAGCCCCTGGGATTTAGGGCCCAAAGGGAACCGCTCCTGCCCTCGGCTCCTTGTCCTGCTCCCTGACACAGCCGGAGGGGCTCTGGGATTGCTTCTCTGTCCCTTGGAGATGGAACGAGGAGGGGGCTGATGGTTAGCAAAGGAGAAACGGAGCTCCCCTTTGGTGCTCAGAGTTCCTCCCTGCTGCTGAAAAGCCAGGGTCAGAATGAATCCTGTAGTTCTACCCTCCTTTAGAGGAAACGGGTTTTTTTTAGGATGTTCCCAGATCTGTGCAGTGAGTGGATGTGGTGCATTGGGATGCACGAGCCCAGTGGCTACCGGGTCAAAGGGACCTGGAGCAGCTCAGCCCTGGCACCAGCCCTACGAGGGCCTGGGCGACAGCCCGTGCTCCGGCCCGCTCACCGCCTAAGCAAACAAGGAGGAAAGAGGGGATCGTTTAACCCAGTTTTGCAGAGACAGAGCGAGATGAAAGCATTTGCCCCAGGTCATTCCATAAATCTGGGGCAGAGCTCGGATCCGAGCGTGCACCTTCCCCGTCCTCGCCCCAGCGCGGCCGATCCGGGGCAGGTTTGTGTCTGCTTGTCCTCTCCCTTTGTCTTGTCCATCGCTCCGAAACGCTCTCGGGCGCTTTCATCTGCGCCGTGCTGGCTCTCGCCGCTCGGGGCCAGCATCTCCTCCGCTCCCGGGAGGCGGGCGGGCAGGCACGAGCCCTGCACGTCCCAGGAAGGTCCCACCAGCTTTTGCCAGCCGCAGGAGGGGTCAGCCCTCTCCCGAGCCGAGTCCCACCATGCTCTTCTGGAGCGGGTGGGAAAGCCGAACCCTTGTCACCTCAATTAAAGTCGTGCCCGAGGTGGGTGGGATGCAGCCGCGGTCCTTTTGCTGAGCTGCAGAGCAACGGGGCTTTCTCTGGCCACCATGCCCGAGCGCATTAGACCCTTCTTGGGGAAATAGGGCGAGTCAGGAGCTTCGTTTGGCTCCCGTTAATTGCCCCTGCTGGGCTGGAGTGGGGCAAGGGTTCACCGGCAGCGTGCACTCCCTCTCTGCCCCGTGTCCTTGCCCCTTGCGGGGAGGGGATGGGCATGCACCCATGGGCAGCCATTGGGCTCCCTGCAGCACCCCGAGGGTGCTGAGGCTCAGGGTGGGCTCTGTGTCCCCAGCTTCAGCACAGCACCCACAGCCGAGCGGCTTGTCCAGCCTCCTGGCACAGTGCTGCAGTGCGACGGCATGTCCCGCCTGCATCTTCACCCCCTTGCAGGGAGGGCAGCTGGTCCACCCCAAAATGCCTGTGCAATTCCCTCCGTGAGCCAGGGGATGGCCTCTGAGGCTGGGGCCGTGGGTTCACCCTTCCCTGCCTGCATGGGGGGCAAGGATGGATGTCAGGAGGTGCTGCAGGACACGCTAAGAGGGTCAGGCGGCGCCTTTGGGGGAGCAAGGGCTGGATGATCTCCCATCCTTCGTCTTGACTCAAGCGTTTAATCAGGGGAATGTTGCCACCATGTCGGGCTTTTGATGAGCTCTCATCTTCCTTCCTGGGAGCCAACGAGGGTTCAGAGATTGTCCTGCAGCTGAGAAAGGTAATCAGTGTGCTGGGAATGGGAGCCTTTGGGATGCTCCGGTGTGATAGCAGAGCGGCAGGAATGCTTGCTAATTTTTTATGAGTGCCTCAACAGGTGTTACATTTTTTTTCCACGCTAACTCTGGCCGTGTTGCTGGCAGAGGCTGGTGATGTGGGGCGTTTGCATTGGTGGGCTTGGATTGAACCCATGCCCGGGAGTCAGTAACCGTGCTCAAAGCACGAGGGGTCCAGGTGAATCGGAAGGATGAACTGTGCGATGGTGAACACTTTAATTTTCTTTAATTCTCACTAGACATGGATATTCCCATCAGCTTGGAGCTGCTGTCTGCCTTGCTCAGTGATGCTGGTGCTACCTCGCAGGGAAAGAGCCAGCGTGGGCTCGTGCACGTTGCGAACGCCGCTGCACTCGCAGCAGGGTCCCCTTGGCCACCGCAGGAAAACTCTGCTCGACAGCGACGCTCCGCCAGCTCCCTCCGTGCCAAAGCCATGGGAACTGCCTGACTCAGCGAGGTCTCAGCTGGCCTCTGCAAGGCAAAAATCCGTCCCTGGTGGGAGGGAAGGCTGGGGCAGGGGAGGGAAACGAGCCTTCCTCCTCCGGGAGCTGCAAACCCTGCGGAGATGAGTAATCCCATCCCTCACCAGCTGTCCCGGGTCTCTGCACGCTGGGAAATGGCTTCTCTGCGAGGCTGGTGGCCCTGGAGTCAAGGGGACCAGCAAAGGCACCGTGGTCCGGAGAGGGTCCCTGCTCCTGCCTCTGCATCCCTGCCAGCATTGCTCATGTTCCCGTGGGAGGTTTGGATGCTCCTGTTCCTGCTGGAAGGTTGTTTGGACCTCCACGACACACATCCATCCCTCAGCAATGTCCTGGCTGACATGTGCGGTTGTCCAGGTCCCGTCAGTGTTTCTGTCCGTGTGTTCTAGCGAGGCCAAGGCTGCCGTCTGGGCTTGCAGAGGAAAAAAAAAGACAAAAAGGCCGGACCCAGCCCTGTCATCCTGGCACAGATGAGGTCAGCCAGGCCTCTGCACGGCACATTTCTTACCAACGCCTTTCTGGGCACCTTCAGCATCTTCCTGCAGTGGTGAATAGCACGGAGGGGCTGAAATTTCCTCCTGCTTGGGCTGGACCCGAGGTCAATTCCTGCTACAGGGACGACGCTGGCTTGGATTTGGCCCCCACCAAAGGAACAGCGCTGCGACTTGTTTGTTTGTTTGTTTGTTCCCCCCCTTTTTTTTCTTTTTTTAAACAGATGTTTATTTTCCTTGTGGTTTTGGCAACCCCAGCATTATTGTACCGAGCTCGCCGAAGCCCGGCCCACTCGGGAGGGAGAGGCAGAGCCGAGCGAGCCGGTATCTCATGGGCATCAGTCGGTGGCTTTTTGGGGCAGGGGCTGAGCTGGTGTCTTGGTCCATCACCCACACGCCGTGGACACGTGGTCCCCGAGCACGGCTTGTAGCCGGATACATCCCAACGTGGAGAGCAAGCACAGCTCTCAAGGAGAGACCTCAAACTGAGTGAAAAGACTCTGATTTGGGGCTGACAGCAGCAGGGTGGGAACGGGAGCAAGTTCTGACTCTTGCAAAGCTCCTCGTGCCAATGGGAGGTTAAAAAGGAGCTTTTTTACATCTGCCGGAGCTGGGCTGTTGCACAGCAAAAAAAGCTCGTCCTAAAAACCTGCAGCCTAAGCAGATAGGAAGGCGAGGGCTGTGCGCTGCCGTTGCACACCTGGGGAGGCAGAGCTTTGTCCAAGCCCTGCGGGGAGGTGGTCGCAGAGCCAGAGCTGGCTCCTGCCTTTGCTGAGGAGCCAAGGAGCGCGGCCGTCCCCTGCCCTGCCTGCGCTGCGGGAAGCCGGCAGCCATGCGCCTGAATCGCGGGGACGCGGTGCAGGAGAAAACCAGAGACCGCTCCTCTTTGCAGCTCCCGGGGTCCCCTGTAAGCAAAGAATTTGGCTGGCATTTTTAATGTGTTCCTTTTTTTTAATGATTATTATTTTATTTTGTTTATTTTATTTTCCAGATGAGCTTCGGCCAGCAGGGTCGCTGGCAGTTGTAGGCTGCTCCGCTGGAAATTAAACTGGACTTTTGGTGCCCAGCTTTTCCTCGCTGAAGCGCCAGCTCTGGGCAGCACAGATTCCCCCCAACGCCTCACCTGGGGCTTCGGGCTGCATTTCCTTCCAGCTGCTCATTTTTCATCTGCAGAGCTGAACCTCTTAATACTTTTGTTGGCAAATGCAAAAACAAAAAAAAAAAAACAAAACAAAACAAAAAAATTAATCCTCTCCTGTAAAAACAGCTGATTCAGATCCGTAGTATCTTGATGTGGCAGAAAGAAATTAGTTCTTGCATGTGGGCTGAGAAAGGCTGTTTGTCCAGGAGGATGGGGGTGGGGAACGGCTTCCTTGATTCCTTTCTTTTTTTTTTTATTTACATGATTGAAATCTCCCTGCTCGCTGTATGGGCAGGGGTTGTTTCCTTTAGCAGTGAGACGGTGCTGGGGAAACGTGTCGGGACAACCGTGCCAGCAGCGCCTGCCTCCCCAAAGCACCGCTCGCCCTGACCCTCCCCAGGCTCCATCCCCGGGCACCCTTGGGTGGGCTGGGGACCCCCCCACCCCTTCGGTCCGAGAGCGGAGGGGAGCCAACGCCAACAGCCCCGGTGGTTTTGGAAGAGCCCCGGCAGCATCCGAGCAGTGGATGGAGAGGAAATAACTGGGAAATAATAGGATTCAGTCCAAGGCTCGCTCTCCCCAAGGATGCTGACGCTGGCAGAAGGGGAGGAGGTTCCCGGCCAGGCTGGCACCGCGCTGGGCACAGCCCCGCCGGGCCGCTTGTCACAGCCAAAGCGGGGGGCGAGCGCCGTGAACGTGAGCATCTCGCTGAGAGCAAAGCTCTGCCCCGCCGGCTCAGATGGTTCCAGGGGGACTTAATCCTGGTCCAAAAGTTGGACCTGGTTTGGTGCAGCTCCGTGGGCAGGTTGGGCCCGTGGCCCCTTCTGTGCCGTGGAGGACCACCGGCACGGCGGATGCCTCCCTGTCCCTGGGCTTGGGAGAGGTTCAAGCCTGGCATCCCATAAATTATTATTATTACCCTTTTTTTTTTTAAAAAAAAAAAAACAAACCCAAGAATAAAAATTCCTTTGTAATTGTGAAGCGAAAGCCTCGCAGGGCTTCTGCAAATGTGCGTAAAACTGACTCCGGCTGCCGCCGGCGAGAGACCATTTCATGGACAGGCAAACCAAGTCGGCCGGTGAAGCAGGGAGTCTCCGTCCCCTCCGTCCCACTTGCCCTCAGGTTTTCCCTAGCGCAGGCAGCGGGAAGCTGGGGTTGAGCCCAATTTCCAGCCCTTTCCATTAGGCCCAATTCCTATTTTTCTCTAAGCCCATCCTGAGCATCTCCGTGTGCTGCCGGAGCGGAGATTTGGTCCCCAGCCGGGAGCGTCGGTCCGTTCCGGAGCAGCCCTGAGCTCTGCGTTAGACCGGCAGCTTTCCGACTCAGAGGGTGAGGTTGGGGAGCAAAGAGTTAAAATTTATTCCATCCACCTGTATATTTTCACAAGCCTTCAGATAGCAATCAAGAATGCAGGAAACGGTGTATTTAAGGGGTCTGAATTTGCCAAAACTGTGTCACAAGTCAAACTTTTAAAGCAAAGTTTATTTGTAAGGTTACAGAAGCCCGAAGTATCTCCTGTGAAGGGGTAAGTCTCTTTAAAGCTATCCTAATTTTTTTTTTTTCCACCTCTGCCTTTTAAAATGATTGGGCTTGGGAAGAGGGAGAGGATTCATGAAGAGGGGCTTGGTTTTAATCTAATAAGCTTTTTTTTTTTTCCCCGTAGGCAAGTGCTAAAGCTCACCAAGGCACAGATCAACCCTGCGCTGGGTTATAGAGGGACCTTTGACGTTTGCCTTGAATAATTTCAGCTTGTTTGGAGCCGTGTGAGGGACCCGGCGGGGCTCAGAGATGCCCCCGCCGTGGCTCCCCAGCTCCGGGGGGGGGGCTCGACGCCGCCCAAATCAGCACCCGCCTCGTGGGCTGCTGCGACGGTGCACAGCCAGCACATGTGCAAGGTCTTCGGCCATTAACCCTGCCCACCCCTGCGTGCTAATTAACGGGGATCCTTGAATCCGTAAAGGCTCCGCGAGGGTGTTTTTATAACCTCTCCACATGCGGTGTTGAAGCGACAGCCGCAGAGGCGGTAACTGTACTCCTAGCGCAACGATAACACTTATAAAAAGTTCATTATATATAAAAATATTAATTATGTTTGTATTTCTTGTAGTAGGTAGGAGCTGGGTGGCTTTTTATTTGGCCGCTCGTCGCTCGTGGGCTCGCGGGGGGCAGGGAGGGGGCTGTCGGCATTCGTGTCTTACACCGAGGGCCGGCCACGTCTCCTGGTGACGGTGCCTTTGGCTCCCGGTTGCTGCCCGCCGTGCGAGGGGACCGGGATGGAGAGGCAGCCGAGGTCGGCGGCAGCTCCTGCCTACGTGCGCCCGGGCAGGCGGGCACGCCTGAGCCCGGCTCTCCCCCTCCTCCTGCAGCCTCGGCACCCGGGGCAGGGGGCTGGGACGGGCAGGGGCCATCAGCCCCGTGCGCAGGGGCTGGGGGTGCCCAGGGACACCCCGGAGGCAGACGGCGAAGCCGTAACTCCATGGTGCTTCCCAGCTCTTCGACACACGGCGGCTGCCTGCAGCAGAGCGGGCTCGTCCCTGCCTGCAGGAGAGCAGGCAGGCGAAGCCCCATGGCCGGGCGTGCGGCCCGCGTCGCCATCCCGCCCCGGGCCGCTGCCGCTCGGCCGGACCCCGGCGGCTGCTGTTCCGAGGGCGTCGGGTCGACACGGCGGGGCTGGAAGCGACGGCATCCTCGGGGCTTGGCAGCCATCGCCTGCGCGGCGGCATGCGCGCGGCTCCCTCGGGTTTATTCAAATCCCTCGGCTGCCTCTAATCCCTCTGGAAGGAATCGCTGATAAATATGGGCCGGGAGCGCCGCAGGTGATCCCTCGGCGCAGGGCAGCGGGGCCGGGCACCCGCGGTGGCACCCTGCCACCGCAGACTGGGTGGCCCTTTCTTGGGTGGTGACTGATGACTCTTGTAATTGAGATGAGGCTTTAATATCCACCGGCGGGTGAGCTGACATAAGGGAGGGGGGGAGAAAGCAGCAGAGATAGGGGCAAACACGGCGTGTCTGGGTGAAACGGGCGCTGCTCAGCCAGCCTGACCGGTTGAACCGGCCCGTGCCCGGGTGCCGCATTTCGGCACAAGCCGCCCAGGGCTGGGCTCGCACCTCCTCCCCGCCGCCGCGTGCCCTAACGCGGCACCGAGATGCCAAGGTGCATGAAAGTTTTTGGTTTGGTGTTTTTTTTTTTTTTTTTTTTTTTTTTTTTTAGCTGCAAGAGAAAGCGCGAGGTCGCCCAAAATGCCAGCTGGGTTGGGGTTTGCATGGGGAAGGCGAGCGGCGAGGTCTGGAGGGCGATGCTGGCGTTGCGACATGGCCTGGCTTGGCTGCGGCCACCGCCGCGGCACGGCCCCGAGGAGCCGGCTGGCTGCACGGCTGGAAAAAAACTCTTTGCAGAGAACAATGCGAGCGGCCGGGCCCGGGGGACGCCCGGCACAATGGGGCCGCGCTCGGCAGGGACGGGCCCTGCGGCACGTGGCCGTCCCAGCCCAGCACCGGGGCGAAGCGGCTCAGCACCACGCGCGGCGGCGCCGTGCTGCTCGGGCATCGCCGTGCTGCTCAGGCATCGCCGTGCTGCTCGGGCGTCGCCGCGCTGCTCGGGCATCGCCGCACTGCTCGGGCATCGCCGTGCTGCTCGGGCGTCGCCGCGCTGCTTGGGCATCGCCGCACTGCTCGGGCGTCGCCGTGCTGCTCGGGCGTCGCCGCGCTGCTCGGGCATCGCCGCGCTGCTCGGGCATCGCCGGGCGCAGCGGTGGCTGCGATGGGAAGGGGCGTTTTCCCCCGGCTCTCTCCACCCGAGTCCGACCCTTTAAACTTCACCCTCCAAAATGCAAAGGCCAGAAACCTACTTTACAGTCATTAAAAAAAAAAAAATTATAATCAAATAAAAGGCTGATGCCATGTAAAGGGGCATTTATGAAAGCCACCAGCTGGCGCGTCCAAGGAGCAGTGATGTAACACAGCAATAAAATAATCTCTTCGGGCCAAGACAATGATCTCCATGAAGCCAGCGATGACTTAGAGGGTTGGAAATGCCTCTCTGCTCCCTGACGATGGTGCTCAGGGAGGTACGTGGGCGCCTGCAAGTGCTGAGTGATCCTGCTTTCTCTCAATGAAAAGAAAAGAAAAGAAAAAAAAAAAAAATCCCCCTTTAAGAAAATTCCTGCAGCATTTTCCACACATTTCTTTCCCCCCCACCACGTGGATTATCTCCTCTGGTTCCAAAGCCACAGGAAAATATCATCGTATTTTTTCAAATGAAACCTCAAGGTAAATAAAGGCAAGGGTTTGCATCTGCATTCAACGCTCGCCACTTCTATCGCCCGGGCGGGGGGAACGCCAGCGCAGTTTTCTGCCGATATAAGATAGAAAGGTGGAGAACATTTTTTAAAATGTTCTGAAAACATTCCATCATCTATAGGAATCAAAGCCCCATTGAAAGCTACACAACCCCTCACATTCGAGGTTTTTAATGAAAACCAAATTTTTTTCATGCCCGGTGTTTTTCTTTGCGAGGATTTCCAGGGGAATACAACTGAAGCGGGGGGCGGACGGGGGGAACTTGGCTGGAGTTTCTCCTGGCCCTATAGGGCCCTCACTGCGGGGTTTTTTTTTTTTTTAATGGTTTAAAGATAATATGGCCCTCGTATTTTTGGCCGTGTCAAAGTGCTCTCTCTCGCCCTGGATCAGTGCTGGGTTATTTTTCACTGGAAAATAAATGATGGAGCAGGGGCAGGAGGGGAGATGGGGGTCTCGGGCACTTGCTGGGAGAGGAGGGCTCCCAAGGTCGGGCTGCCAGGCTGCGGGCAGGAAAGCAAAGGCCAAATTTTGGGCTTAATATTTGATGGTGTGGATTTGTGAGAGGGGCTGGGTGCCTGGGGCCGGCCAGCGCCTGCCTTCCGTACCTGGGGAAAACATCCCTCGTGCTGCAAACTGCCCGGCCCCGGGAGCGGAAACCTCTGCGCAGCCTCCCCAGAAAGCAGAGCGGCGGGGTTTATGTCCTTGCAAAAAAATTCTGGGTAGAAAACCAGTTGCTTTGGGTCAGCTGGAAGGCTACTGTTAAGAAACACCTTCTTTTTGGTTTTTTTTTCTTTTTTTCCGCCCCATTTACTTTTAGTCTAACTCCACGTGGGAGTGAGCCATCGTCGTGATGAGGATGCTGGCGAAGAGGGGCCGGCAGAGCGGCCGCAGTGGCCCCGTCCCACAGCAAGCACCTTCCCTCGGGTCTCTCCCTTGGCTGCCAGCACCCCGAAATCCCTGCGGAGCCGCTCGGTGCCCGGCGGGGTCCCCGGCGGGGCGCGGGGAAGGTGAGTGGGCGAAGCGTGGCCGCCCACCCAGGCGGGGACGGCGGTGGCTTGGCCGGGGGCACGGGACCACACAGCTCCGCGGCGGTGCGAGGGAGGGGTGGGGGAGCCCTAAAAGCGCCCGGCGGGCAGGCAGGGGCGGCCGGGGACCCCCAGGTTTCGCAGGAACATTTAATCCCCTCGTTAACGTCCCCCATTAGAACAATTCATTCTTTCACTCTGGCTTAAACACCCAACTTTACTTTTACAGCTCATTTCATTTATGACTGAGAAATGAAATTACTGTATCGATTCCATGGCAGACAGCGAAAAAACCTGGGTGTTCCCAGTCGTAATAAACCCGCCGGCTGCAAAGACAAACAGCAAAACCTGCCAAGGGGGGGGACCGGGCTGCAGCCACCCCGGGAACGGCACCGGGGACGGCACCTCCAGGTCCCCTCTCCGCAGCCAAAGCCAGCTCTGCTAGGGTTATTTTCCTCCCCAGCTTAAAAAATGAGCTGTATATGTTTGCAGGGACCCCGGGGGGCTTTGCAAGTTGCTAGAATGGAAAGGAAATATGCTGCCTGGTAGCACCGGTGTGAAATATCCCTTCTGGAGCTGAGCCAGAGCCCAGGCAGGGGCTGGAGAAGGGGTGCACCGGATTACCGGAGGGGGATCACCGGAGTGCTGCGTGGTGACGGAGAGCCTGACCCTGTCCTTTGGCCGCCCACCCTCCTGCCATCACAGTGCGGACAGAGCCAGGATTTGGGTAGTCCAGCCCAAAAAAGGTCACTGGGGTTTTCCTGGCCCTGCTGCTCCGCTGCTTGGTGGGGCTGCGGGCAGCACTGTGCCGCGGGCAGGAGTTTCGGGCAGCACCCCGGGGCTTTCACCGCCCTCCGCCTGCCCGCTTTGCCGTCCCGGGTGCCATCCCAGGGGTGGTTTGGCTGCTCACCAGAGAGACCAGTGGGATTTCCAGCCCCGTGCTCCCTGGAGCGCAGAGTCGGGCTGGAGGCGAACAGCACCCCATCTGCCCGGAGCCCAGGGTGCATTAAAAATATTTAAAAGCAGCACCCATGTAAGCACCCTGCCCGAACCGCAGCAGGACACGGGACCCAGGACCGACCCCTCAGGGGCTGGAGCAGCAGGGGTGACGCTCCTGACCCGCTCCGGAGGCCGGATCCTGCCGTGCGGGAGCAGAGCATCCCCAGGGCAGCGGCACATCCCTGCGGGGATCCGGCCGGAACGCGGTGCCCGCGCGGGGCTGGCGGGAGGTGGCAGGTGCCGCCGGGTGCCGTCGGGTGCTGCTGGGTGCTGCCGGGCACGCGTCCCCCCCGCCACGCGGACATGCCCCGTCACGCGTGTGCGCTCTGCCCACGCAGGCAGGTGCACGCCCGGGGGTGCTCACCTGGGGGGTGCGCCGAAACGGCACCGCGCGCACACACACACACGCTCCTGCCGCGATGCGGCCTCGACTCCCCTGCCCGCCTCGGCTGGCCTAATTAAAGCCCGCTATCGCCCCATCTAACGCGATTCCAAGGTTAATGAGCCCTCGCTCTCCATCCTCCCCTTTGAAGTCGAGCTGCTTTCATTGCCCGGTGTCTGACGGCGACGGGAGGTGCTCGGTGGAGCGAGCCCGGGTGCCAGCACCGTGTCCCTAACATCATTTTTAGCCTCTGTGGGTTAAGCCAAGAATAAAGCCTCACAGGGCATGAGCCTATTTTAATTTAAACTCTTCTGATCTCCCGGCCCAGCCCAACCCCTGCGCAAGAAAACACCTTCCCTGCATCCCAGCCTGCTGCTGTCAGGGAATTAACAGTTATACAGGCGACTTTGTTTGCATGGCTTAAATAAAAAAATAGCGCGTGTTATTAAATGACAGCCCTCGTGCAGAGTGGCACACAAGGCGCTCCGGGGGGGTTCGAGCCGTGGCTGCCGGTCTCGGTGCAGCCGCCACGCGAGCGGTGCAGCCAGCGCCGGCGTGCGGGCGCGGGTGCCGTCGGGATGTGCGCCCTGGTGACACGGCCCCGCTTGGTGACATCCCTGCGGGGCGGGAGGGATTTGAGGAGGCTGATGGGGATCCAGGGAACCGGGTTTAAATCTGGCACTGGGAATGACTCCTGAGCTGCGCAAAAGTATTTGGGTGCTTAATTCCCACTGGCTTTCTTGTCTGTTTTAGCCCTTGATCCCAAACTGGCTTTAGGGAGAGATTTCCAAGGCGGGTACCGGGAATGGCGTTGTAGAAGTGCCCCGGACGCACTAAAAATGAACCCAAACTGTTCCAGGCGGACCATTCCCCACCCGGGGAGAGCCACGGTGCACCCGGGGGGCCGGCAGCCCTTGGAACCCCGGCTCCCCCGGCAGCCCCGGCCTCGGCTGCCCCCTCCTCGCCGCGATCCGGGGTCCGAAGCCCCGCCGTGCCGCGGGGACGGCTCTTACCCGCAGCCATGCCTCAGCCTTATTCCCCGCACGTGGGCTGGGCCGGGGGAAAACAGGCGTCCTGGCACGGGCTGAAGAGTGAGGATTTGCTGCTGGAGTCCTATTTGTGGGAAAACACAGCCTGCCATTTTTTTTTTTTTTTTTTTTAATCGGAGAGTCTCCTCTGCAATACACGGAAAGATTTGGGGCTGATTTTAGCTGAACAAGCTGTGGCTCAAGGCTGAATGGTGGCGTCGGGACTGGCCGAAGCTGGGGAGCAAGAGCTCCGCAGAGGAGCTACGGCGGACCTGAAAAACAAAACATCCCGGCTGCAGCTGAACAAAACAGCTCTTGTGACCCCGGAACGCTGTTTTTATTGGGTTGTTTTTGTATTGCACCGCACTTGAGAAATTCTGAGCGATCAGGAATGAAGGATTGTTTTTTTCGGGTTTTATAGTTTGGGCACTGAACCAGCCCTCCGCCCCCCCGCTCCGCTCCCAGCTCCCATCCTCGCCGAGCCTCTCGCCAGCCAGCACCGCAGAGGAGCCGGCCGGGGCTCGCTGCCAGCAGGTCCTGGCGTGGCTGCGTGTTTGCCCTTTACGGGCCTTGGCTTACCAGCTCCTGCCTTTTCCACGCGGGTGGGAATGGCACCGGGCACCTCCCAGGGATGCTGAGCACCAGGGCTGGCCCCGGGGGCGTGGGACGGGGACAGAGCCCCAGCGAGGCCGGCGAAGGGGTGGCAGCTCCGCTTCGGGGGGCCAGTTTTGAAGAGCCTGTGAGAAGCAAAAGGGCTCATTTTTGTGCCTGTCTGGGAATTGAATGGAGAGAACACCCCCCCCCCCCCCCGCCCCCAACCCATATATATAAAATATATATAAAAATATATCTCTCCCCCAAGGCGCGTGGTCCCGCTGAGTAAGTAGATGTGAATGACGTGTAACCTAACACTTTCCCAGACACCCTAATGAATTTTCCATGTTTTCCACCATTTAGCTTCTAAATAGGCAGTATTCAAAAAAAAAAAAAAAAAAAAACCAACCCACCCAAACCCAACCTCAACAAACCACCCATCCTTTGCAGCAGGACGGCCCCGCAGCGGGATTAACCCCCGTGGATGCCCACGGAGATGATGCCGAAGTGGGAGCCGGCGGCTCCGCTTCACGCTGGTCCGGGCGATGGGCACCCACGGGGGTTGTTTGCAGGCTCAGGGTGCGGGAAGGGTGCTAGGCACCTCGCCTGGCCGTTTGGCCCTGCTATTTCAGAGGACCAGGATTGTGCCTTAGTGATGCTGGTTGCTCATTTGTGCAAGGTTCGTTGAGGGCTTGACGAGGGAAAGGGACGGTGCGGGCGAGGCGAGACCCCCGCGGCAGCAAGGCAGGCTCCTTCCCCTATGTCCTGTGAAGGCTAGAAACTTTTTGCAAGTTAGAAGTTTATTTACTAAGACTGGCAGTTTGGAGACAACACGGTCATTAAAATAGAGGCTGGGGTTTTGAGTTTGGTCTGGAAGGAGAATATAATAAGATTTTTGCTGAGACTTTTGTTAGCTTTGTTCTCAAAGGAAATATTCTTCATTTTTCCTCGGAGATTTTTTTAGCCCAAACTCCGCTCAATTTAATATCTGAATGTTCAAAGTCATCCAAGCTCCAGTGACTTTTTTTTTTTTCTCTCTCCCTTTCAGTTTTCATTTGCAAAAGAAAAACCAAACATTTCTGCTCTGGCTGCCCCGCAGTATTGCTTTCTGCCCTGTTTTTCCAAGTCCCCCTGGCACAGCGGGAGCCCTCGGGTGCTCGGCTCTGCCGTGGGGCAGCCCGGACCAGCATCTGCAGCCGCTCTCGGCTCCCAAAGGGCCTTTGGGAGAGGCTGACGCACCCCACGTCCCGCGCCGCCACGCTGGGTTCCAGCTTTCCCGCTTAATTCATTAAATCGGTGCAAAACCTGCGCCCAAGCAAGATGCAGCCGCAGCATCCACAGCACGCCGGATCCTGTGCTTGGTAGGTGGCCTGTATAAAAATATCGCCCACATAAAACTAACACCCATCCGGCCCGCGGGTGTTGGGTCCAGTTAACACCGTGGGCTCACCGAGCTACCCAGGCCTGCCAGCGCTATTTTAGCTGCCGCCGCGTCCTCCCCGCGCCGGCTGGGCGCAGCACGGCCTCGATCGGCAGCGCCTGATCCAGCCACAGCCTCACTCCCCGATGGGCATCACCCATCGGCACCAGCACCAAAAGCACTTTGCAGAGGGGCTGCACCCCTCGAAAGCTCCTTTCCCGCGGGTGACCCAGCGCACGCCGGTACAGCAAAGCCCTTTTAATTGGTCCTCTGTTTCTTTTCCCTTTCTTTCTTCTTCTCTCTTTTCATTGCGGCTTTAAACGAGGCTGTGAGTGAAGCGTGGATCAATTTGGAATGGAAAGTTCCTGTAAATAATAGCTACACCTCGGGGTGTTTCCTCTCCCAGTAGATGTGAAGAAAAGGCGGTTATGTCTAGGGTTTGACTTGAAACATATTTCCGCTGGCCAGGGCTGCGGAGCCGGGTTCTCGCCCATATTAGCATTTATTGTGGTTTTGTTCGGGCTTTTCCTTTTTTTTTTTTTTCTTTTCTTTTTCCCCTCTTTCTTTTTTTTCTCTTTCCGTGCAAACGCCGCTCTGGGTTATGCTTACAGAGATGCTGCAAAGGAGAGGCAGAACGTCGGCTCCGGCACGTCCGCCCCGAGCCCTGCTTGATGGGGAAGGCGCTGGCATCGCCCCGGCGCGCCGCTGCCGTTGCCTTTGCCGGGCTCATGAATAACGCTTGCGTTGAGTGGCTTGGCTCCTCGGGAGCCCCCAGCCTACAGCGCATTGGCATCAGATGCTATTGTAGGCTGGGATTTTTTTTTATTTTTGCTTTTCAGCTGTCATTTGGGTTCTGGAGGCGAGTGGTGAGTGCTAAAGGGTTTGGGCTTGGACCGCCTGGGAATTTGGGTCCTGTTTAGGATTTGTGCCGGAGCTTTTGTGTCTCGGGAAGCGGCGCGGCGATGACAGGCGGCGGTCGGGGCGCGGGATGCTTGGCTGGGGATGCAGGGATCACCTGCCAGGTCTCGCTTGGCGCAGCGAGAGCGGTCCAGCCCCACCTTGGCGAAGCCTACGGGGGTTTTCTCAGAGCTGACAGCCCGGGGTCCCCCCACCCTTCGCCTCCCCGTGAAGGCACCTGCCTGCCCTCTTCCCCGCACACCCTCACAACACCTTCTTGGGCCAAACTGTGGCCAAGAGCAGCCGCGAGTCCCCCCCCACCCCGACACCGGATCGGGGCACCAGGATGCTCGGAGAGATGCCAAAATTAGACCCTGGGGAAAGAGCAGCGTGACGAACCTTCCCCTGTACCGGGGCACAGATCTGCTCCCCCCGGCGAGAAGTGAGCAGGCGGAAGGCACCGGGGAGACTTGTAACCATACATTTATTATTCCACACGGAAAGTCATTAAAATGATTACACGGAGGCCTGACGATATAATCACGTACATTGGATAAGAACATCGACACCGATAATAGAAAAGCAGAACTGACCACTTTGCTATATGGCTTCGTACCAACGCGACTTCCACCCGCTCACGAAAGAGCCCGACTCTGTTCTCACCGAAGCCAGCGCAGCAGAGACGTCTCCAGCGAGAGCTTCTTCCAATGACTTCAACAGGAGCAGACCCTCCTCTTCCTCTCCCTCCCTCCCCGCCTCCCCCCTCCCCAGTGACAAGTGCTACAGGTTAAAAAGATGGGCTACATATTAAATATAGGGCATTACCTTCAAGTAGGGCTGGTATGTTACACAAATAACCACATTATTTGGTATCACTAGCATTTTTTTTTTTAATGTCCATCGTAAGACACCATTAAAAAAACCAACAACTTTAGCCTTCTTTATCTGCAAAGATCTTTGTTCTCATCTCCTTAGTTGTTTGTTGTTATTTTACCCTGCACATACAAGTATTAGAAGCATTATTAAGAATCGGATCCTTCAACACATTTAAGAATTATATTATTATAACAAATAAGACCAAAAATTAGATTTTATAGTTAAATATTCTGTGAGCCAGACAAAGGGGTTTTACTGTACAAGCGATTGTGCATTTTTTTAAAAAAGCAAATTATAGTGCAAAGCAAAAAACATTGGCCTGTCTTGTGACCATTTGCATACAAGAGGTGCATATATTTACACCTTCACATGACAATATGTCATAAAAATAACATCGTTGCCATTCTTTTTATTATTTTCTTTTAAATTCACTACAAACAGTCTTAAATTAACCTAGTACTACGAATGCCTTGTTTTCTTTGTGCTTTCAATCAGTGGCGCGATCGGATGATAAACGTAAATGCATCAAAACACAGGCTGCCGTGGTCCAGTTTCTACAGCTGGCAAGCACCGGAGAGGTGCTTGCTGTCGCTAAGGCAAGTGGAGGTTGCAGTTTTGCTGGGGTAGGGCTTTTTTTTTATTATTATTATTTAAAAGAGTTGTTCTTCTTGTTGCTTATTTAGCTCATGAGTGGTCATCGCAGCTTTCCAACGAAGCCAGGATGTCTTGCTCCAGTCTTGACGTGGTAGTGCAATTACAACGCTCTGTACCTCAACCGAGTGCTGACAAGCTGCCAACTGAGATTTGGTGATAGGCGGCATGGCTGTAATGGTGTCACTTAGGCAGAGGGGCTGGGAGGGCAGCTGTGGGGTTTCAATTTTCTTATGCTCATGCAAAAAAAAACCCAAAAAACAAAAAAAAAAACTTGGTTACTGGTGGCACTGGGGGCTGCGGACCGTCCCCATCCCCTTGCCACAGGGTAGGCTCCGGAGGGCAGCGGGTACCGCAGTTACCTGCTCCCCGGGAACCTGCCCACGCACCCTCAGCCCTGCCGGCGTGAGGAATTCCGAATCCAGCCCGAATTCCCACGCCTGCAGAAAGCACAGCCGGCTTGCGGGAGGCGATGCAACCCTGCAGCGTGCGTCAGAGCCAGGCCACTAACCCGGCCTTGGGGGAGCCCCTGCCACCTCTCCGGACACCTACAACCTCCCGTCGTGGTCCGTTCGGGTTGCAAACCCTTTGGTATCAGCTACAAGGGTGTGTGGTGCCCGGGAGACCTGGTTCCTCCAAATGCCACGTGATGCAACCAGCTACCGATGGGCCGGTGGTACCTTTAGTGCCCCTTCTTCAACTTATCTACAGCAAGATACCCATGCTCTGGGTCACTTGGGGGAAAGGAAAGGAGGGTGAGGGGATGGAAAATGCTAGATAACATTGCTTTGCAATATTCCCACCACCAAGGGACTGCGTAGAAATTGCTCCTTTCCCCAAATCTCAGTTAGCGCTTTCAGTATGAACTGACAAGTGTAAGTCGTTTCTTGATAAAAAAAGTCATCGTGTCAATCCGCTCTGGGTGAAAACATGGGAAAGAATCATAAGAGAAATATGATGCTTTGCCACCAGCTGCATGTGTCGCCACTCAGAGAGGATGAAAGGAAGACCCAGAGACCAGTGGCAGGGTCATGCCAAAGGCTCCCGAGTCCCTTTTGCAGCTAACGCGCTTGGAAGTGCATCTCATACATCTTGGATTGTCCTGAACGCCGCCTCCGCTTCAGCCACCATCACTGAGATTTGCTAAGAGGAGCAAAGAATTGAATGGTGAGGTCAGGACAGAAGAGCAAACAAAACAAAACACGTCTCGTAAAAAGTACATCTCATATGTAAACATACAGGAAAGGGGGCGTCTGTCAGGCACGGGATCAACCACGTTACTGTTTTAAAAATGACGACAATGATAAAAATGAACAATACAACCTCTGTCGTCAACAACAAATAATAATAATCAACATCACAGCTCTTGTTCACATGGCTGATGCCGGCCGACCCGCGAGGAGCGCGCAGTCCCCGCACGTGCCCGAGTCCCCGCGGTTGGGCTGTAAACCAGACTCTCACGTGCTGTGTGCGGCTCTGGCGTCGTCCCGGAGCTCTTTGGTGGTCAGGAGCCCTACACTGGCGGGGAGGGAAGGAGAGGAGATAACAGGGGGTTTTTTCTTTTTTTTTCCTTTTTTTTTTTTCAGTTCAGTCTTCCTGCACTGGCAGAGAGATGGCTTGGATGACTCCCTGGTCTTTTATCTTCTCTGAAACATTTTGCAGAAGAATGCTGAGCTTTTCGTAACTTTTGAATGCTTCGTGTGGGGAAGAGGGTGCGAGTGAGATGACTGAGAAGTGTTCTGCAAGAAACATCTGATTCCGCGTATCCTTTTTTTTTCCCTATGTACAATCCACATACTTAAAACATACTAAAGGAACCACATCAAGCGACAAATTCAAGCCTCGTGGACGTTCATCTTGAAATGGTAGGTCCTGGTCCATCTTCGCTTGATGTTTGCCCATGCTTGCATGCAGAGGATCCTGGTTTGCTTTTGGTTTAGGAGACTTTGGTTTACCTTTTCCCTAGGCATCATTTCGCTCTATTCACTACCAAAAGGAGTAACGTAACGGTGGCTGATTAAGTTAAAGCTATCGGTGCCCAGTTGAGTTCCTCCTAGTAGGGTCTCCAGACTGACTCATCCATCCTCCCAGTAGTCGTCATGGTCGTCGGCGAGTTACTGTGGCTCCCGTCCGCATCCACCCCGTCGTTCTGATTGCCCAGGTTGGGATTCATTAAGTTGTTCCCCGCCGAGGCACTTGTACAAGAAGAGAGCATCCGGGTGGGGGAGCGCTCGCCGCCCGCCACCATGGAGAACTGGTAGGAGCCCGAAGACGTGCCGTAGTACAAATGGTAGGGAGAGGGGTTGGCCTGGAAGGGTCCACTTTGGTTTTGCGTGGAGCCGGGGTAGGGGGGTGGCAGGTAAGTGTGGTGGAAACGTGTCGTGGTGGGCATGCTGGTCATGCTGATGCCCCCGATGCCCGTGGCGGAGGGCGTCGCAGTGTAAGGGAAGGCAGCGGACATGGCGCCGGGGTAATGCATCCGCGGGTCGGAGAACCTGGTCTCGGTGAGAGTCGGCAGCGTCGGGAAGGAGCGATCGAACTGCCGGGGGTCAGAGAAGGGGCTCAGATCTGACGTGCCTGTTGGGGTGGAGGAAGAAAGTGGGCGGTTAGAGCACCATCCTCGAGGCTTGTAGAGTTTGTCCTATAGCCTGGGCCATCCCCTGCCCAAGGAATTAAAGTCAGAGGGAAAAGCGTCTCTTGGATCCGCTAGGGAAGAGAGCTGGCGAACTTAAATACAAAAATCCTAAACCCATTTGTTTAAGTTGTTCCCATTTCCTGTCCTAAAATTTGTTGTTTCCTATCCAAGAAGGGACACGTCTAAGCCGACTTCTCTAGGGTTCTATTCATCTCTGGCAGATTAAAAAAACACACCCCATAAACACAGAAAAAAAATGTTTAGCCATTACATCAGCTGTGTAGTAAATAAATGGATGCAGGCCCCAGACGGCCGGTCCCTGAGATAGTCGGTGGTGTATATACACACACACGGAGACAGAGAGGAAAAGCTGGAGTCCAGACCAGCCTGCTAAGCCTTCTTGTGGGTGGCCTGTTCGTGCTGATACCATCAGGGGATGGAGCTGATAAACACACAGCTGAAAACTCCCAAGCTAGGAGCCACAATATCCCTCTGCTCAACTTCTCTTGTGTATTTTTCTCCTTCCAAGAGGACAAAGAGAGTGAGAAATTCAGGCTTTCTTCTGCTGGGGGAAAGGAGACTTGGGCCAGCATGGTGGGGACATCACCCAGCTCCCTCGGGAGCTGGAGCCCCCCGCGCCTTTTCTTGGGGGGGTATCAACCCGAAGGGGCCAGCCAGGGGAGGGACCTCTGCCCGGCGCTGCGGGTCCTGTCCTCCCGCGGGAAGCCCAGGTTGGAGAGGGGAATCCAGACCAGCAGACCCTTTGAGGACCTCAAGGCTTTTCTGTGGCTACCTCAGCTGTCCCGCAGCTGGTGCCATTTCCTTACAGAGCCCAGCACGCCTCTGGCCTTGGCGCACCTGAGACCGAGAGCAATGAGTGTTGCTCTCCAAGGAGAGACGCGAAACCCCTGTCCTCAAGACCTCAGCAGCCCACGCTGGGCTCCGGCACGGGCTATCCGGGAGGACACAGCTGCAAACGCTGTGGTTGTGCCTTTCTCAGCCTTTTAACACCCCTCAGGAGATGACAACCTCTAGAAAGAGCGGTTCCAGCCCAAAGTGCTTGGCTGGCACATCGAGCTCAAAGCCTTGGCCAGCTGGAGGTGGCTCTTCAACCCTTCTGCTTACTCCCAAGACCCCCATTTTTTCCTTGTTAAAAGCAGGGGCATCGCGCCTTTCTGCTTTGGTAGTGGATGTCACCTGGCCTCAGTGACTATTTTTTGTCACATCGGCTGGATTTTTAATCGACTCAGAGCAAGAAAATCTGTGAGATGAGTACGATAAACATGCTTGTTGGTTTTAGCTATGCGTATGTATATAGACACACACATTCATACGACTGTATATTTGCTACGCATGCATAAGGATGTGTTTTATATATATTTATTACAATGAAGCGTTTTTAACTTCTCAGGGCTGGTGTTCCAGGCCCTGCAGCATTTCCCCAGGGAAAAATACTCGAGCGAATCCCTTCCAGCTCACTAGTGGCAAGGGCATGCTCTGGAGGAGCGCACAGGGAGGGGATCTGATCTGAACCCTCTTTCTCATCCCAGGTGAGTCCTTCAGCCATCGGCCGCTGGAAGGAGAAGAGGAGGGGAGGTCCCTCCCTCCCCTCCAGCCTTTTTGCGGGCGATCGGCAGTGCCTGCCTTCCCACGCAGGCTCCACGGAGGAGAAAGGCGGGGGAGCACCTGGTTTGTGAACGTGGCTGCGGCTTTTGGTGCGAGATAAGAGAGGAGCAGCTCAAAGCCGTCACGAACCGCACCGCGCTGCACACACCCGGGGCTGGATGCAGCCGAGCCGAGCGTGGAAGCGGCTGCCCGGCCGCAGGGCCGTCCCTCTCGCATGCTATGCGGAGGGGTAGCGTGCTTGGGCTGGCTGGAAAAGCACAACACTGCGAAAAACGCTCACAACTGACCGAACCAACCTGATTTCACATCCTGCCGGCAGGACGCTCCGTCCCATCCCAAAGCCATGTTACTGCAAAAGCAGCACCGAAACTGCTGTCAGGCGCTGTGAGCTGAGGTCTGGAGACCAGCTCTGCAAGAAGCAGCTTGACCAGAGCCCGTAGCTTTAGCAATCCAGCAGCATCACAGAGTAAGGTAGGACCATGGGACAAAAGTCCTGGCTGAACTTGGACTGGAGAGAAAAAGTGCTATTTTCTGAATGCTTCCTCCTCACACGCACACAGCCCTGCCATTGCGGGCCAAGTAGCTGGACTGTTTTGCCATACGCTGAGAGAAAGCAGCTTCTAAATCCCACCCCAGCCCTCAGAAAACCCCGGCCGCTGCTCACTGGAGCAGACGACAATCTCCAGCGATCAGACCACGCTCCTTCGTTAGCTGTCGCATGCCCATAAATAATATTCCATAACATGCAAATCGAAATAAAACGTAAGTGCTCAGGGCACATTTCCCTTTTCCTCTATAACACACTCAAAGGGTTTCTTTTTTTAAAGGCTACGTTTTATTGGCCTGAACTTGCAACGTTTGGCAATGGGTCCTCGCTACTAATTTAGTCGCAAGCCTGTCAGAGCGTTAATTGCAGGCTGTGTGTGTGACGAGCAAAGCACAGCGATACCGCCGGGTCTGGAGACACTCCGGCTATTGCCTGCAAAATCCCGGCGGGCAGCGGGCGAGCTCTGCGGGTGCCGGGCTGTGACCCCCCCTTCTCTGACAGCTCTCTGCAGGGCTGGGCCTCTGCAGCCTGAGCGCGTGTGGGTGCGAATCCTGCAAGAAAGCAAATCCTGCAGCAAGCAAATCCCACAGCAAGCAAATCCCGCAGCAAGCAAATCCTGCAGCAAGCAAATCCCGCAGCAAGCAAATCCCACAGCAAGCAAATCCTGCAGCAAGCAAATCCCACAGCAAGCAAATCCCGCAGAAAGCAAATCCTGCAGCAAGCAAATCCCGCAGCAAGCAAATCCCGCAGCAAGCAAATCCCGCAGCAAGCAAATCCCACAGCAAGCAAATCCCTTGGCCGTGCCTGCCCCGGCCAGGGAAACCCGCGGCCCCGCGGAGCGAGCAGGGTATCCGAGCGACGATGACCAACTCACTTTCCATCTTCGCTGGGCTCTGGGCTTAAAGTCTGGCCCAGAATAAAGCTCTAGCTTTCCCCAACCAGTCTAAGGCTAACCAAAAAAAAAAAAAAAACCCCCAACACAACCCCAAACCCCACAACCCACTTGTGTATTTTGTCTCTCTGTTATCTGGGGGGGGGGGTGGGGGTGGAATCCGGCCTTCCCAGGCTGTGGCAAGCAGACACCGCGCTGCTCCAGTGTATCACGTCGGCCTCCGTCCCCCCGAGGCCCCCAGCAGCCCCCGGGGAGGCGAAGCCCGTCCGTCCCCGCTCCCCGCCGCGACACCCGGGCGGGAGAGCCGCCCCGGCCGCACGGCGCTGAGGTTCCCCCCGCCCCGGGGCCTCCTCCCTAGCCACCGCCGCGCTGCCGCGGCCCGGCCCGCCGCGGGGCTCGCCGGCCGCCCCGGCTCCCCGCAGGGCCCAGGGCGGGCGGAGGCGGCCGCGCTCCGCGCGCGCCGGCGGAGGGGAAGCCCCGGCCGGGCCCCGCCCGCCGCCAGCAGGGGGCAACGGCCGCGGGCCCGCGCGGGGGCGGAGGCGGCCGCTAGAGGGAGCCGCGGCCGCGCCGGGAGCGGGAACGGGAGCGGGAGCGGGAGCGGGAACGGGGAGCCCTGCGCCGGCCCAGCGCCCGCACGGCGGGGCCCCTCCGCCACCTCAGCGCCGTCACCTCAGGGCTGCCCCTCCATCTCTGCTCCCTGGCCTCACGGCTGCCCCTCCATCCCGGCTCCCACACCTCACGGCTGCCCCTCCATCCCGGCTCCCACACCTCACGGCTGCCCCTCCATCCCGGCTCCTTCACCTCAGGGCTGCCCCTCCATCCCGGCTCCTTCACCTCACGGCTGCCCCTCCATCCCGGCTCCTTCACCTCAGGGCTGCCCCTCCATCCCGGCTCCTTCACCTCAGGGCTGCCCCTCCATCCCGGCTCCTTCACCTCACAGCTGCCCCTCCATCCCGGCTCCTTCACCTCACGGCTGCCCCTCCATCCCGGCTCCTTCACCTCAGGGCTGCCCCCTCCGCCTCACGGATCCATGCAGGTCGGAGCCACACAGCCCCATGCCTGCCCCCCGTCCAGGGGCACCGGCCCTTCTGCCCTCTGTCCGAGGAGAACGCTGCTGAAACAGCCCCAGCAAGGTCCAAATAAAACATTGCCATTAATACCCTCCATAACCACCTAACTCAGCAGCAAAGCAACCCTCCGTCACGCTCAGCCAGCCATCAAACGGCAACCTGGAGCAAGCAACGTGCTAAGCAAATGCCAGGGAAATAGGAGCAGGTGAAGCTGCACCCTCAGGGCCCGTGTTCCCTTCCAAATCACAGCCAACACCGTGCTTTAAAAATCCCATCTCGCTGTCCCCTTCCCCAGCACAGGCAGAGCCCAGCGCATCTCACACACACATCTGCGTGGTAGTGCTGCCTCGGAGGATTTACTACGGTTTGCCTTGCTTACTCGCCGTCCAGCCCCCATTTGCTTTTTTGGACCCTGGCAATCTGAGCTTGAGTATTGCAGTTGTCCAGTTGCCAATCAAAATATTTGAAGGAAATGTTTATTTTCTTCTCGAAATCACACCAGCTGCTGCACTAACTGAATAAGCCCATTTAGCTGTAAGAATTTAACCATTGTAAGAGTGAATTGAGTCCCCCAACTACTCCAAAATCTGACCCAATCTATCAGCGGAAATGTCAATGTTTTGGATGGGAGTTTGGGGAAGTGTGGAATGTGTATTAAATAAAAGCCATGTAAAGGTCAAAGCCCTGATTAGTAATGCCACTGTCTCCTCGTTAGAGCTGTGCTGCCCAGGGGACCGCGGAGGCCGGGACACACCCCGTTATTTAATTGTGCAGCTGCAATTTGCACCTTTTGAGGACCCCCAAGTCCCCCCGCACGTGGAGCCGGATAGAAACAGGCTTTCAAAGCCGCTCAGCCCCTTTCCAGATAAAACAACCGTGCTCAAGTGACACAGCAGCTTTCTTTTCGCCTCCGAGACAATACGGGTCTTTTCTTGGGTGGATGGCAAGGAGATAAACGCAAAGAGCTGCCTCCGAGCGCCTGCGCGGCGATGGGAGCTGAACCTCGGCTGGTTCGTGGCAGAGCCAGGCAGGGTGGCGAGGGCTGGTTGTGAGCGTGGAGGTGCGGAGGCTGGTTCGTGAGGCTGCTGACCACAGAGGTTTCTCTGGGTGTGTTCAGCCGCCTCCCTTAAGACCGTGCTGGGTTTGGGAGCTGCCTCGGATGGAGTGAAACCGGTCCCTGCGCGCTTGCTGGGTCAGGAGTGGTGGATCTGCTCCGAGTTCCCTGGAAGCCTTGGTGGAGCCGAGGCAATGAACCTCACAAGAGGTTTTAAGGACTAACAGCACTGACGTGCATCCATCCCAGCAAAGCGGTGCAGGCTTCCGCTGCCTCCTAACCCAGGAAAATATCTGTTCTGCTTGGAGAGAGGAAGGGGCAGCAAAAGCAACGTCGGGACCTCTTCAGTGCTGCAGCATGGAAAGAGCTTTGAGGGACAGCTAAACAAGAGGCTCACCCGGGGCACGTGCACAGAGCACAGCGCTGGGGCTCGATGTACGGCAGGAGGAGATGATCGGATCATCTGGGGCCGTGCAGCGATGTACGGAACCTGAGCAATTCCACAGCACCCAAGATATCCCTCTCTGGTTCCCATTTTAGAGACGTGGGGAACATGCAGTGGCTTATTGAATCAAGTCAGCAATAAACCTAAGCACATGTGTGCACTACACAACACCCCCAAATACACAAAGTGTGTGGTACACACAGAGAGAATAAAAATTTAAAGGGAACTTTAAAGGGAAATTTAAAGGGAACTCGATAGTGTGGAACTCTCCAAGTGTACAGAATATATAAATATCTTCAGCCTGGCCATATATCACCATTTTATTTATATGCATATACACGCCTTGCAAAATTGTCATGAAAAATCTAGCCTGGGGGAAAATAAAACTCCTTTCCTGTCTTACGCTATGATGATTGACGACAATGTAAACACTAATGATACTTTATGCTTATGTATATAATACGCATGCATGTGCGAGACGGCGTGGGGACAGAAGTTCTCTCTCTGTACCTTTGGCTATTTTTTCTCTACTAGCTTCTGTGATGCTTGGACCTCCAAGTCGTCTTTCAGCATTTTTCTGACCTCTCTTCCTCTCTGCTTCCTTCCCCTGGTCGTAACGGCTCCATCTGGGAGCACGGAGAAGCAGGTGGCCAAAGATGTAGAGAATCTGCTCTGTACGGGAAGGTGCACGAGATGCATTTGATCTCTGAAGACCCAGCTCATCTCTAGAGAAGGCGCTGCTCTCCTCCCCACCCACGCACGCAGGCACGCTCTCACGCCTCTGCCACATATGTGAACAAGTTCATTCGTTTCCAAGTCAGAGCCAACTAAAAAAGAAAACGGCCCCTTCCTCCCACCCCATGAAAAATAGAGCAAAATTTATTTTGGGGGAGGAGGGGAGGTGTTGAAAAAAAAAAGAGGGTGTGAACAGCATCCGTTGTTACACGCCCATGGAGCAATTGTTCTGTATCTGATATAACCAGCTCACGAACTGGGTGCAAGTACTTCCTCTGCAGAGTTTGAAAAAAAAAAAAAACCCAAACCCCAAACCAAAACACAACAACACACACGTCGCTTATCACAGTATTGCCAGGCACCACCTCAAGACTGCCGAGCACGTTTGCTGCTCAGTTTTCTAATTCTCTTCAAATACCACGTGCTGGCGTGCAGACACCCACTCAGCCCCCCAAACCTACCCTGGTGAGCATCCCAAACCTTCGCTCTGCTCTCCTGGGTCCTCTCCCAGCACTTTCAAGCACCCCCCAAATACGCTGGGCAACAGGCTCCTGATCTGTGCAGGCGGGCAGGGCAGCGAGGCAGGGAAATCCCCAGGTATTCCCAGCTCCGTGAATCACACGCCACATCTCAACCTCCTCTGCACACTCTTCAAGCTCCGTTGGGATGCTCCCAGCCATTCGTTGGACCCATCCTGCCCTCCTGGGGGAGAACCCTGCTTCTAGCAGCCAGCCTGGATTTATTCAGGGCCAGTTCAGCCCCATCTCCTGTGCCAGCACTGTCCTTCAGAGTTTACATCAGCTCCTCTCCCTCCCTGATGTTTACCCCCTGGATGTATTTATACAGAGCAATCAGCTCCGCTCCCGGCCTGCCTTTTGCTAGACTAAACAAGCCAGGCTCTCCCAGCTTCCTCTCCCGCGACAGCCTCCCTCTTCCCCTCGCCAACCCCAGAGCCCTCCTCTGCCCGCATCCCCCTGCCCGGCACGCAGCGCATCAGGCTCCATCCCTGCCGCTCCGTCCCGCAAAGCTAATGAATAAGCTAACGGTGCTAATTGCAGCGGGTGGGTGGGCTGAAAGGGAAACGCTCCCTTGATTGCAGGCGCTCCCTCTGGCCTGCCTGCGCTTTGCTCTTTACCTGTATTCAAAGGGTATTAAAAAAAATTAACAAGCCCTGACTACATAAAAGGAAGTTGCTGAATTTACAACCCAGCCTGCAGCTAGACCACCTTGCCTGCCGAGCAGGTTTGGACCAGGCCAAGTCTGCCATGGGAAACCCACTGCGGAGCAGCAGGCTGATAGGGGAGGCTGATGGCGTGATAGGAGCCGGGGCTCCAGCCCTGCTCCGCACCGCAGCCGAGCAGCCCGGCAAGGTGGGCAGTGCCCTCCTGCAGCGGGATCCCGGGCGGGAGGCTCCCCATCGGCGGTCTGAATCTGGCAGCGAGGATCCCAGCGTAGTGAAAAATCCCACGTCAAAGGCAGGATGGCATCCCTGCAGCCTGAGGCAAATTCAGCCGGGCCTCTTGCAAGCTTGTCTGCTATTTCGCTCGTCTGCTATTTCATAGGAAATGCAGCACTTTGGCACCCTGAGCTGTGGCTGGGAGACGGAGGCGGCTGCACGTCAGCGGCAAAAGCAGCGGTTGCGGGTGCTTGGATGCTCTCGCGGGGGATGCTCCCGTCCAGCACTGGCCTGTGGTTCAGCTTTGACCGTTACATGCCAAATTCATTTAAGGGACATCCACTGCGCAGCGGGCAAATGTAATTGAGAGGAGCAGAAAAGCAGTTTAAAGATAGGCACAGGAGCCCACGGAGCCTGAAAGCAGGCAGGAAACCCATCTTAAGCGTGTTCCTTCCTTTGAGGCTGAAGCTGAATCCCACAATATGTTTTCTTCCCACTAATGCTTGCCTAGCTTCCTTTGGAAACAATTTAGTCTCTGCCCATGGTAGAATGTTTTTATCCATTAAGAAACGGATATTTTAAAGAAACCATAAGTCAATCTGGACAGGGATTAGGAAGCAGCAATTCAGTGTATTTGCTGGGCCCATAATTCAGGAGTTAACCTCAGAGCAGCCACGTTGCATTTCGGAAACAATAGGGCACTCGCTGCCTATGCCAAGAGGCTTCTTAAAAGTAATGTAATACTTTAAAAATGTAGATTTAAAAAAGAAAAAGAGAGCGAGATTTTTACTTTAAATGCATATGGTGAAGCATTCTGCTGATGATGACTGGCCTACGTTAAAAACTTCGCACTGGCTTTAAGTAACGGATTGGAAATCAAGCTGGTTAAAGCCGAGCAGTTTCCAGATCAGGAGATCTGAAAGCTCTTCACCAGCACGGACAATGTCTCCCGAACCGTTCCGCAGACGCTAAGGCTGGGAGAGGCAGGATGGAGTTTGCAAAAGGATCCAGCGTTTACTGTTCTCCCTGTGAAGTCAAGGGAATTTGGTTTCGCCGGAGCAATATGAAGAGTGTGCAAGGGGATGTTAAGTGCATTAATCAGAACAGCTTGCTCTGTTGCTGAGTAGATCAAATTTAAAATCACTTTGCAATTGTCCTCGTGTACACAAGGCCCCTACATGTTGCCGGACAATGCACAAAATTGCTTTTGAGTGGTTGAAGATGTTTCCACCACAAAGCTAGAACACAGGAGCCGGCTGCGCGGGAGGTCCTCCTCTGTTGCAATGGGAATAAAACGGTTCAGCATGAACCGCTGCTGAAACGTGGGCAAGGGCAAAGCGTCACGCGGGGAACTGGGGGCTGCGAGGACCATCCCGGCTCTCCCCCGGAGGATGTGTGTTTGTCACCATCCCACTTCCCCAGGGCAAGGGGGCCCCGAGGAGCAGCCGAAGACGGGCAGAAGCAAGTTCCTTTAACATCTTGCTTCACTTTTGAGAGCTACTTGATTTTTTTAAGCTAGGAGACAAAACTCGAAATGAAGCAAGCACGCAAGGCTCTGGCTTCGCGTGCCCCATAATAAGGAACCATTTCAAGCCATCCTAATGACAGCTTGGTGTCTTGCTGCGGAGACGGGAGAGCCGGGATTTCAAAACCTCAGATTTTCCAGACCTCACTGGAGAAGTATTGGGCCAAATCCTCAATGGAGGCAAACGGCTCTGCTCTGCTGAAGCCGGGGAAGCAGCACTGGCTGCTGCTAGATGAGGGTCTGCCTGTCCTACCTGCCCAGCTACTGCGCCAGATTCTCATCACAGCTACGCTGGGGTGAACCCAGAATTACCCTATTTTCCCCCCAAAAGCAGTGGAAATGGGAATGAAATCCGGTGTGTGGAGGGCTGCAGAAGTCTGCCCTGTTTGCAGCCAGCCATGGGAAGGGTTTGATTCTCTGCCCATCTGCATGGGGTAAGGCAAGGCTGAAGCCACTGACATACACTGGCACTGGGCGGTGGGAAACCAGTGCGGGAGCAGGATCCGACCCGCTCGGCCACGGTGCTGAGCACACGCTCTCCTCCCATGTTTCCTGGCATGCCCTTCAGAAACGATCGGTTTTCTCTTACCGGGAGGTTTTTGGTTTGAGACCATTTAACCTCAGGATGATCGTTTTACGTGGGGGCTATTTATAACCTCCGGGGGCTGCTTTACTGAAAGTCTTCTGCAAATGGCCGAGGGCCAGATTCTTCCCCCATTTACACCAGCATCCTTGCTGCGATCTCCACTGCGGCCACAGCCTTCGCTCCCGAGGCTGAAAGATTGGACTGGGCCAGAGCAAACACCTCTCCAAAGATAAACGCTGTCTCCTACGTGCCCGTCTGCTTCAAAGCCCAAACTCCGCCTGCTCTGTTCGGAGATTTAAGGTGCCCGGATCCCCCCTCGGTGGCCGAGGCTGTTTCTGAGCATCTCGGCTCCCCAGCCTGGCTTTGCCAGAAGCGGATTAGGAAGCGCTCATGCAAACTGCTCGGTCAGCAGAACCGGGAGGCCAACCACCTCCGGCACACGAGCGGAGGGCTGCTGGGCGCCGGTGCTCGCAGAGGGAAAACCTGCCTCTCCGCCTCTCGCTGGCCCCCTTTTAACCCCCGCACAGGGATGCAAAGATGCTAAAAACGTTAAGGTCGGGAAGCACCCAGGCAAAGGACAGCGGGGGCTGGATGAACTCCAGCCTGCCCCGTTCGTCCCTCCTAACCAATATCTCGTTATTCATTTTGCTAATCGGCGTCTCGTGTGTGTTACCTAAGAACGTGCCAAGTCGCGAGAATTACGGGCCTGTTAACTCCTGTGTTATTCTTGGCATGGGCCAGGCTCCACTTGCTTGGGTAAAAATTATGATCTTTGTGAATAAGCCGTGTGTGTGTGAGAGAAAGAGGGTTTTTTTATTATTATTATTATGATGATTGGTTGTAGTCAGCGTTGTGTCAAAAGGACAGGGCTGAGATTAAAATTACTGAGCTGATTCTGCTCCCAGTTACGCTGGTAAGAACCCACAGTAATTTTAAGACAGTTCCTCCAACTTGGGAACAAGGGAGCCAAGAGCAGAGCGTGCATGAACTGCCTTTTGCAGCATTCCTGGTACTTTGGATTCACTCCGCAGGAATGATTTTAGATGGCTAATTTTGTGTGTCTCCACTCCTGCTGTCACTTGACATTTGGGAATTTGGCACGGACGGTAGCTTGTGGCCAGTTTCATTTTTTTTCTTGTTGAATTTGTGTCATCACCTGATTCTTTGCTCCAAACGACGCTCTTTGGGTTTCTGGCACTACAGGGGACTGTGCTAATTTAAAATACGCATCTTTTTTTCTTCCCCCAAGAATCTCTTTCTTTATTAAGCAGCCAATGCGACGAGCCCATAAAACTCTTTCTCTCTCTCCCTCTTGCTTTTTTTAACAAAAATCAAATGATAATCCTACCCAAAATGCCCGGGTTGTTCTCATAAACCATGCTAATATCAATGAAAATTCCAAGCATAAAGATTTGCATTTCAATGAGAAATAAATTAAATTTTCACTGTAATTTTGGGTTGGGAGGAGCAGGGCAGCTTTTACAGTTCGGGTAACGTTTTCAAACATGTTTTTGTGCCCGAGACACCCTCTTTGCCAATGACACTGAGGTTTTCAAACATCTACGTCACTTCTGAAAATGCAACACAAAGGCTTTTGGAACTTTTCATATGAAACCGTCCAAGAAGGGCCACTTTTCACCAAAACTCAAAATGCAAACAGCTCAAATTCTATCCCTTAAATGCCCATTCGTTTTTCTGCTGATTTTCAAAGGCAAACACCACCGAGATTAAAAACGCATGGAAAAGGAGCACGTCTCACGTGCAGACAGGAGAACACTCATCTTAATACATCCTGGTGGGGTCTGGCTGTGCTGGGAAGCGCAGAAAGCCGGGAGCAGCAAGGCAGCTGGATATTTTCAAATGCAACGCTTAGTTTGGGGCTGAAATTCAGGTGCATGGAAATTTAGCAGGCTGACCTCTCTCGGGTAACTCTGGTGGCAATTCCTACCTCTTTCCTGGCAACAAGCTACGATGCAGATTCACGGGGAATGCCCGAGGGCTCAGCTATGCTGATGGCAAATACGGGAAGAGCAAAGCCTCTGCGTGTGCGTGTGTGTATGTGCGCACGCGTGGCCCATGCAGGTGTGCATATGTGTGGGGAATTATGCCGGAGTTGGGTGATGGATCACCAGACTTGGCATAAACACAATGCAACAAGATAAGAAACCATCTGGATTAGCATGTAAAGTATAATAAACCCTTTCTAGTTGATGCTTAACCGTCTACACGGGTGCCTTCATGTCAAAGAAGCTACTGGATTCCAAGTACGTTGCTCTGATCTCCCTCGCCTTCCTGCTGAAACTGCTCAGTTTTTCCTAAGACCCCGTATCGAATGGTGCACAGAGCAAAATCACCTGGGTTTACGATTCAGCAGCCGTCTGCTGATTTAATGGGTGCAAAAAGGCTTCCAGGGTCAAGAAACCCAACCAAACCCCTCCCTGGCTTGTCCCCCGGGCTGGGCTCCTTACGCAGGGGAGAGCTGGACTCCAGCCCCAAAATACCACGCAGAGGGAGGCCTGCTCGGCCGGGACGGCTCCGCTGCCTGCCCAGCCGTGTCTGGAGCACGAGGGTTCGGGGTGCGACGCCAGGCTGGGGCACCCAGCCAGTTACCTTGTATTGGAGTTTGCGCCTGGGACCCGAAGTGGCTTGGGGTGCTGAGGGATCCGCGAGGGTTGGGTGTTGTTGGGGTGACTCTCATGGACTGGCGCAGCCGTTCCAGCTCCCCGTAGCGGTCGGTGAAGGGTTTGGCTTGGTCTTCTAGCTTTTGTCTGTGCCCTGGAACATGATAAGAGAGTCTGATATCTAATCAGTTACCCTTTGGCTAGAGCGCCCTGGTTAAACACAAAGTCAGCGCAGCCTCCATCTTCGCGGTTTGCTATTATTCACACGGGGGTAACGTGTGGCCGTCCCGGCAGAGCTCGGCTCCTGGCACACACACGCAGGAAGAGCTCACGGTTCAGACAGACGAAGCCTGCTGCAGAAGGGACACAGACTGATCCATGCGGGAGGCCCCAGGTCGCCTGGCAAGTCAGCATCCGATCAAGGAGCGGGATGCGGGCGCCAGGGTCAGGATGCCCTGCGCCGAGCCCGAGCGACCAGCCTACGCCAGCCCTCACTCGCTCCGAACAAGGAGGGGAGACACATGCACGGCAGGAGAAACCCCATCTCCTGGCAGCGTGGTGAGTGGGGAACCAGCAAAGGAAACATTGAATTTTAAGTGTTTTCTACAGCGTTTGCTCAGTGGACAAAGAATAAACTCTCGTCTTACTCCAGCCCCCTCCCCAGCTCTGCCCACCCAACGGGGCCAGAGCCAGGCAGGGCTGGAGAGGATGCAGGAGGGAAGGGAGCAGCCTGGCCGCAGCACCGCACCTTGGCCATCTCACTTTGCTTCTTTCTGTTCCTCTTTTCCTACCCGTAAAATGGGGAGACTATTCACCTACCTCCCCCAGGCAGGGCAGCAACTAATGAGCATTTGTAAAGCACTCCCAGCTCCTTAGGTAGCAGCTGCTGGAACAGGGCAATAATTATTAAATTTATGCTAATTGTCCCGAGGCAAGAGGCGCATGAAATACACTTGATACATAACTTTCGCATTTTACTATATTAATCATCGCTGAACGGCTTCGCTCTCTCTGGGCCGGATTCCAGTCTCAGTTACACCCGCACAAAGCTGGAGAGACTCCAGAGAAGCCGGAGCTGCTTCAGTTTTACATCAGCGCTGGGTTCAGACCTTGGATTCTCCTTGCTCTGTACCTGCTGCAGCCAGACGGCCGTGCAACACCCCCAGCTCTTTGCACCTGTCATGAAAGGACGTTCCCAAGGTGGCAAACGCTTTATCCCAGCGTAATCGAGAGCAGAGCTCGGGGGCACTGGAGGCGTGCAGGCATGCCAGGGAGGTAGGAGAGGAGCTGGGGAGAAACGCTTCTGCAGCTCTTCTGAGAGCTGAGCCTTATCAGATCCAGCCCTATGGCCAACATCCACCAAGCCAAGCTCAGTTCTCGGTGGCTTTTAAGAAGAAAAGCGATGCATTTGAAAGGTGAAAAACGCAGCCACCTCTTGCTCGCACCCTCTCCTCCCTCCCTCCCCCCCCCCTCCATCTGCATAGCGTGAGCTTGGTGTCAATTTATAGTAAAGTCACAGAAAGTCCCCAGACTTCCCCCTCTTTAAATCTGATGCCTGATATCTTCTGATCTTGCATTTGCTTGGCTCGCTGCTCTCAGGCTGCATTTGCCAGGCTGTCTGTGGAGACGCCGTATGGCTCGGATGGGAGGGGAGGGCATCGACTCCGGAGGGGATCACGCTCCCGGCTGAGCTCCCTGCCACGGCAGCGCTCCACGGGTACCCCAACAGCAAACTGCCCCCAGGCACAGTTTTTGAGGGGCTTTTGCCCTCCCTCCTCTGGGAGCCCCACATCCAGGTGAGCCCACCCTCCCCCCGCCAAACTCTATAATCCCCAGGCTCCTGGGCGTGTAAAAGTCCAAAATGAACAAAAACGTGCTGACGCCAGAAAGCAAAACTTGGTAAGGACAAACTCCCAGCAGAAAGCAAAACTTGGTAAGGACAAACTCCCAGCAGAAAGCAAAACCCAGTAGTATTTTGAAAATGTCTTTTCCCTGCTCTGTGAAGTAAACCAAGGAAACCTCAAATCAACACCATAAACGACCTCTTCTAATCTCTGTGCATCCCTAGACCTCGGGCATCTCTGCGTTATCTGAGGGCCTTCGGAGACGTGAGCAGCATCTGTCACATGGTGTTTGTGCTTTCCCCAAGGGGCAAAGCGTGTGCAGTGAGGTGTCTTGTTTTGGTCCACATTTTATTATTTCAGTATACATTTGAGCACGGAAGAAGTAAAATAGGTTTACGTTTTTCCTTTAACCAGTTTTCTCAGGCAGAGCTTAACAGAGAAGCCAAAAGGACTTCAAGTTCCACAGAAATTTAATGGAAATTAAATCCTCTGCCTCTATCTCAGCTGAAACCCTGTCCTGTGGTAGTATGTGGCATGTGACGGAGAAAATCCTGAAAAATAAATCAAGTGATCTCTGTGCTGATAATGTTTTTAAAGATTATTCAGCTGTACGACTTAAACAAGGGCTTCATGTGGCTGCATCATGCTGCACTGTGGTTGCTCCAGTCCCTGTGCTGTCTGAATGCGAGCACAGCCCCGTGGGGTTTTTAAGCCTCGAGTAAATAGCAGCGCTGTACTTACACCCTCCAAAAGGGGCTGGTTTGTGGGGAGACCCAGCAATTACCAGCAAAACCCCCCAAAACTTAAAACCATCCTGATAAAAAGAAAGAAGAAAACTTGATGCATATCTAAGTCAAGGCAAACACAGGGGCTCATTGAGGAGTGAAAGCCCAGAGGAGAGCTGCAGTGGGATCAGGACCCTTCCCGGCTCTCCCAGACGCTCTCCGGTTCGTATCCCGCCCCATCTACACGAGCGGGACCCGGCAGCGCTAAACCGTATGAAACAAGGCAGCGAATGAGTTAAACACCGCCAGCTCGGACTGCCAACACTCTTTGGTACAGGCTGTCTCCCCAGGACTTCCTGCCACTTGTCACTTAGAGCTAGGGACGTCAGACTTTGTCACGCAAGAGAGAATCGCTATTAATGGGTTTCTTTCATCAGAACAACCTGAGCTTTTTAATTTCTGCAGCGGTTGGCTTCATTAAAAGCCCTTCCCCATCTACCCACAGCTGTCATGGAGAGGAAACCAATGCCGTCAAGTGAACAATAGCTCATACCTTAGGGAAGAGGAAGGTGGTTTCTAGCTTAACCCAAGGACTGACTCAAAGCCTCCCAAAGCCAGTGGGTGGATTTTCAATCGACTTCAAACAGCTCGAGACCTCATCCCAAGAAATCTGTCTGAGAAGTCTTAATCACCTCAACCTGTGAATTTTTGGGGCATGAAACCTGCTGTTGGGTTGGAGATTTTGCACTGCGTTTCCAGCTGTGCTAGCACTGGCTTGCAGGTCAATATTTATGGAAACAACAGTCCTTAGTACTATAAAATGAGGGCAGCTACTGACCTTAGGCACTTCTTGTCAACAGCCCAAGTGTTTTAACGCTGGATTGGGTTTCCAAATCAGTTAACTCTGATATTGAACATGACATGATGTAAACATTGACAGATCACCTACGATCCTGATGTAATAACAAGATCTGTATCAGCATATCAAACAAACGATCCCATTGAACACTTCCCAGCTGGAAGAGCCGATGTGAATTTGACACTTCAGGCCAGTAATAAGAAGCATACTGGAAGTTTTGGGTGTTTTCTTGGAATGCAGACAGCGAAACAGTGTGCGCCGCACTGGAGCTCAGGCCCTCAAAGCTGATTTAAAGACATGCTTTCTGCATTAAAACATTTCAAAGACCAAACAGACCCTGCTCTTCCTTCTAGGAGCGTACAACCTGATGTGGCTTCCGAAGCTGGGACCTGGATGGGGTTTCCAGGCAGTGTGTGTGGGGGTGCCCACAGTGTTCACCAAAAGGAGCTTATTTCCCCGGATTACTGATATGCGGAATATAAAGTTGCTCAAAGGTAGAAAGGGGCTGCAGGAACTTCATGGCTTGAGTGACAGCAAAATCTCAGAGCTGGCAGATTTGATTTGGAAAAACACCCTCTGGGGTGCCTGGGGGTCCCGGTCCCCTCATTTATCTGTGTTTGGATGCATATGGGGTTACTGTCGGGAGAGGCAAGGAGCCGCACAGCCTGCTCTCTGCCCTCGGCGGGTTCGGATTTGGGCGTCACGTTCATCCCCGTCCCCCGCTGTAGCCCCACGCTACCAAAGGACGGGAGAGCAGATGGTGGGAAGTGGCTTGGCCCTCCCCAGGCGTCTTGCTGCGAAACATTGGCGGCAAGCTGGAGCGAAGGAAACGCGGAGCGTTTCAGCTCGGGAGGGAATGTTCATTAACACACACATTTGCAGATCATTTCCTTAGCTCCACTGAGGAGGAGACAAGAACCAGGAGACGGCGGTGTGGGCTGCGGCAGCAGCTCGAGCCAAGCCATCAGTGGCCGCAGAGGCCCCTACTTGTCCACTTTGAAAGCAAGGCTCCAAGCATCCCACCGGCAAGCTCCCACCATCCCTCACCCAAGGCTCTGCTCAAATATGGACAGCCAAACTCTACGGCTTAGCCGAGAAGGAGCTCACCAGGAGCAGCCCGTGCAGCCATGCCACACGCAAGCCAGTGGCTTAGTCTCTACACGTCCGTGAGAATGGACCACAAGAAAGCAATCAGCAGTGGATAAAACTCCGGCTCAATGTGCAAAACACCTTTCAAATCCCTCTTGTAGCCCTCAAAATAGGTACTTCAGAGAGACACGCCAATCCTCTACAGAGGGTTGAATTTTTTCCCAGTCTGAGCCTCGGCTAGACTATCAAGTCCCAGCATGTGCTCCAGAAACAAGCCACATGTGAAACGCCTGTGTTATGGGAACAGTAGGCCTGTCCCTTACAGCAGATGTTGGGGTGGTTTCATCTTTGCACACCTATAACACAAGACATCAACGTGCCTCGGGTTTTCCCTGGAAACCCACCTCCGGCTTGAGACTCGCCATGGGAAATTCCCAGCCGAGAAGAATTTGGTGGAGCCCCACGGCCAGCAAAAGAGGGAGGGGAGGACAGCGTGGAGACGGGAACCAGGCTGCCCGCAGTGCCAGCAGCTGGAGGGGACTCAGTCGTGACGTCTCCACGGAGGAGGACGGAGATCTCCACTGAGCTCCGGTGAGCAGCAGCAGCCAGCAAGTGCCAGCGCTACTTCAGCCCACTTCTAAAAGTTGAAGCCCAGAAGTTCACAGGAGGGAACAGGAGGAAAATGTTAGAAGGAACCGTCTCTGCTGCCGAACAAAGTCAAGCACAGATAACTCATTATTCACATGTTTGAAGTTGGCCTGCTTACGCCATTTGGAAAGAGAATCAGTCACGGCGAGGCTTTGCTTTGGTTTCCTCTGGCTTTCGTGAGACACTACCGCTACTGTCTTTCTCCAGCTTGGAGAGAAAGCGAGTGTGTCGCAATGCGCCTCGGCTCGCATGTCCTGGCAGAGGATTTACACCGACTTGAACAACGAAAGGAAAATAATATTTAAGGGGGTGGGGGAGAGAATTTTTAAAAAAAAAAAAAAAAAAAAAAAAAAGGCTGCTAATTTATAAAGCTTTTTTAGCTGGTGGTGGTCTGAGATGAATTGGCTGCCTCTAAAAGGATGAAAATAAATATCCCTCTTTTTGAAGGAAATAGGCTGGCTCCCGGCCAGCTGGCAGGAAACACAGAGATATGTTGCATTTACAGTAGGTTTTTTACTGTCTGAAGCTCCAGCAGCGGGAGAGATGTTCGTTCGAGGCAGCCTGGTATTGATTAGCTGGCTTTGCAAGCCCTTAATCTCCTCTCACTTATGGGTTAGTCCGTTGACTTCGCCTCTGCCTCCCTCCCTGCCCACCCTGCGATGGGAGGCCTCGCAAGCAGGGCAGCTTCTGATAAATCCTGTTGTGGCCTTTTATTACGCTGGGAGACCCCCAAAACTAAGCCCTCTGGAAGGAAAACAAAGCAGGGCATTAATTCAGATGTTTAAACAGAAATCGAGGCTAGCATTTCCAAAAGCTCCTGGGATGCGAGAGCCACGGCCCATGTTCAAAACACAAGGAACATCACACCCAAATTTCCATGCAGCTTCGGCACAAATCCCTGAAAGACATGGGCTCCCCATTCCCAGGGTTTCAGTGGGGAGACTGAGTCTTTCTGGATTTGCAAAAGTATTTAAAGCACTTTACAGCACAGGTAAAGCTGGGGGCATTCTCAGCAGCAGACTGGGTAAAATTCATCAGGTTTAAGCATTTAGCCCACTCGTGCCTTGCTGAAAAATCCCCGCAACTGCTTTCCTGCATCTTTCTGTCCTTAATGACCTCTGAAAATCTGGCTCTGAGACTGCAGAGTGAATTAGGTGGTTTTTAAAAGTTTTGATTTGCAGATCTGAAAATTTCACCCCGGCTGTCACAAACTATCAGATCAGTACACATCTGCGGGAAACACAGCAGCTTTCATAACAGGGTGCAAAACCCACCAGCCTCACTGACTTCTCCGCAGTTGCTCCCATTTCCAGGAAGGCAAAATTCATTTACGGGCTGTGATCCAGTTCTCGTGGAATTAGGCAAAACCCCTGATTCAAAGATTTCAAAGCTGGGTGCTTGGGAGGAAGCAGACAGATCTCAAGTACATCCAGCTGGTATTGCCTCAGTCATGTCTGAGATCAGATTTTCAGCTGCATATATTAGCCGTCACTACGCAGATCAGTGGAGTGATGCCAATTTACAGTGAGTTAATGCCTGCTATCTAATAACTTGAAATGGGACCTGCGTGGTACCAGTATAGCTGGTTTTTCCCAGTTAGTAACCTGTTCCATTAGGGCAAGCACATCAAATTCCTTTGGGTGACACTGGTTAAGGGTACCCTGCCTAGGATGGGGAGGACCATCTGCTGGGTTCAGACCTGTGCAAGGAATGTGCCGCGGTAGGGCTAATGCCTGTGAGATGTATCTGGCGCTGCAGGGCCACATGGCAGCTGACTGGGGACGGCACCATTTTGCCGGCCGGGTCCCGTGCTCTCGGTAACGCAACGCAACCCAGATCAGACCCAAACTTTCCCAAGGTCTGAGGATGCTGAGCGCTGGGTTTCCCCTTTGCCCTAGGACAGCACTGGAGCCGAGCCCTGACATTTGAATGTTAATATCCCCGATCCCAGGATGGAGCTCCAAGCTCCGTCTCCAGAGACTGGCTGGTATGTCAGATAATTACAGCTCCTGCCGAGCTTTGCCAGCGCACATAACGCAACGCTATAAGCAAGAGCCCCAGAGCAACGCTACCTGCACGGCACCCTTAATCCTCTCCACAACGCTGCTCCTCCAAAGCCAAAAAAGCAGAGCTGCGCACGGGCTATCTGCAGGCAGAGGGGCTGCACCGGGCTCTGCGGCTGCCTGCTCCCACACGTGGTTTTGGGATGTGCTCATCTGGGAACCTCCAGCAGCACGGGGCTCGACCGCTCCGCGCCTTCCCGCTGCCGTCGTCCTCGGCGCAAAGGCTCGGAGGCTGAGACAGGCACCGGGGCTGCTCTGCGCTTGCTGGGTCCCCCTTCTTTCCTCCCCTCTCTCCCCCTCTCCCACTACAGTGCGTAGATTCACTGGAAAGAGTAAGATAAAATAATGCAAAATCATGTCTAAGCACCTTCCGCTGCAGGATATGATTTATCTCTGGCTGATTGCAGAACAGGTGACTGGTCTCCGGCAGCGGAAGAGAAGGGTCTTAGGAACTAAATTTCATCTCACTCTGAGTCAAATCCTCTTCCTCCCTCTGCCACATCATTGAAGTGATTGGTTGCGCTGATAAGCCCTTTCGAGAGGGAGAAACGAGACGTGTCCTGCCCTGACATCTGATGTGATCTTGTGGTTTTGTTTGATAGTTCTAGTCCTTTAGCTGTTGTCTTCCCTGAAATGAAACTTGCCTTTTAGCACTGACTTTCCCCCCCCCCCCCCAACCTTTTCCAATCCGTGACCCTTCGCACTGTCCTCCTGAGCTTGCAAATCCTGCCCGAGGGAAGCGGGGCCACACTGCATTAACAACCCTGCAACGTGCAGCCCCAGCTACAGCTCAATAAACCCTCACCGATGACAACCTCCACGTACATGCGGTGCTCCCACATCACCCGCTGCCCAGCCGGTTATTAGATCCACTTTACAAATGGGTAAACTGGGGCACGGGGCAAAACACGAAGCAAAACACGCTCCTTTGCGCAGGAGCGAAGCTCACCAACATCCTTGCTGCAATGCTCCCAAATACTCCTTGTTAGTGCCGACGTGTCCCGTCACCTGCATCCCAGCCCAGCCCGCTCGTCCCTTTGCACAGCTCCCCTCGGGCCGCGCCGCTGGACCCCGCAGGAATTTAATTTTGCTATTTATTTGTACACACAAACTCGCCCCGGCGCATGGCATCGAAACACCGCCAACATCCTTCTGCAAGAAGCCTTCAATGAAACTTAATCCTCCAAACAACCCCCATCCACCAGAAGATCCTTTCGCTCCAGTTTAATCTTCTTCAAATACACTATCGATGCCCACTTCCCCAATTCTGATTTAGTTTCAAAGCGGGAGCAGGTATGCCTCTTCCACCCCAGCTGAGAATCATGCCCTGGGGTGTTCCCAAAGTTTTCAAAAGTGGGAGGTGTTGCAACGAATTTCAACAAAGATTTCTTTGTACAATGCGAGCAAAAATAATTTCTCTATTCTGACCCCCAACACTGCTTTGCTTAGAAAATATTGGTCATTTTTAAGTAAAATGATTTTGAAGTTATTATGCGCCAGGTGATTATAAAAGGCGAAGTGGAATTTACTATATGTGGCAAATAAAATAATTAGAGGAGTGAATTTACTGGAGCCCATATAATTTTGGTTGCTCTATTAATACTTCTTTTGAGGCTGGGATTACAGCCTCGAGCTGTAGCACCAAAGACACAGACAATGCAAACCCATTGCTTTGAGCGTGGTTGGGCAACCTTTGTCCCTGCTCTGCTCTCCTGGGGGAATGCTCTGCCAGCCCCCAGCACCTGGGCATCCCCCGGGGCATCCCCGCGCCCTGCCGAGGGGTAAGTGGGTCCCACATAGGGCCAGGGGTCTTGCACAGCCCCACCTGCAGAACCTCAGCGCCGGGCTGCTTTTCTTCCCAAGGGATTTTTATCCGGCCCCCCCTGCGGAGCTGAGCCCTGACTCCCTCTCGCCTCGTCTTTGCAGGATTGGACCCTGAAGGGGTTAACTGGATAGCAGTGCCTATAAGAAATTAGAGGAGGAGGTAGTTTAACATAATTGCTTGCGATGCATGTATCAACAGCGGTCCCAAACTGCCTCTGCAAGAAAACAATGCCCTGGACGGTCTCAGCAGATACCAAAGGGTGCAAATTCCCCCTCTGGGATCAAAACACATTAGCGATGGGAATACAAACAGAGAAACCCTCCTTCGCAGCAAGTACTGATTTGCAAGGGCTCCTGCATGAACTCCGGAGCCCGGAGCCGGCGTCTCCGCATCCCTCCCCACCCCAGGGGCCGGCTGCTGCCCCGCCGCCCGCGGGCCTCCTCCACGCTCCCAGAGATGTGGGTTCAACCTCGTCCTTTGCCTCCCGCCCAGCCGCTCGCTGCGAAGGCCCCGGTTAATGGGGAAATTGGGAGATTTTTAAGGGCTCTGGCAGATGGAAGGCGAGAGCGGGCGGTGCGGAGCGCCCCACTCGAGCTGCCTGGTGGGGTGTGCGGTGGTGGCACCGCTGCCACGCCATCCTCCCAGCCCCTCGCCCCGGCCCGTGTTTGCTTCTCATTTGTCTCCATCCAAAGAGCAGACAGGACAGGGAAGGGTGGGATGGAGCTGGAGGGTCTCCGTGCAGGAGGCACGGGGCGGTCTGGGCTCTCGGGCACCATCCATGCAAACACCCCATCCCGGGCACCAACAACCCCAACAGCAGCCAAGGGACAGCAGAGAAAACACCAATAAAACTACAAGATTAGAATAAGTTGCATTCCCACTGAGGATTGCCTGTGCCTGCCTTGTTTCAGGACACCCCAAAAAGCCTACACCCCATCCAAAGCCCTTTCTGGGTAGGACCCTCCGTGGGGCTGGATCAGACGGGGAGAGGCAGAGACCCGCCAGCTCTGCACGGGCTCCGTCCTCCGAAACCGGCGGCTGGAGCATGGCCGGGATTAGCCTGATGTCCTCGGGCAGCACCATCCCCCCCGTGCCCAAGGGCCACCGCAGGGAGCACCGCGGCGGGTCCCCTGCCAGCGAGAGCGATGCCAAAGCTCCCGGGCTGTCATACGGAGCCCGCAGGGTTTCTTTCAATGTTCGTCTCAAACGGCTGCAGCGCATCCAGAGCAGAGAGTTAATAGGGAAGCGAGAAAGTGTCAGTCAGGATTTCCTCCTCTTCCTCCCCAGGGAAGGGGACAGGTCTCAAGAAGTGGGAAATCAACATGTTTTAAGCACCACATTTTAAATTAGAACAGATTATAGCAATTTTACATTGGCATATAACTGTCTGGGAAGTAGTGAGGTCATTTACTTATTTAAATGATCTTGTTGGTTTGATTGATTTAGTTGTCTCCCCCCCCCCCCCCCCCCCCCTTATTTTTCCTTTTCTTCACTATTTCCCCCTTTCCCTGCCCCACCCACCCCCACCCCCCCAAATTCCTGGACAAACTGGGAAATGTCTGTGTATTTATATCTAGCTAAGGACAAGCAGGGGAATAAAACAAAAGATCCTAATAATACCCAAAACTATCACCCCACAGGAGCACTTCAGCAACGAGCCTGCTTTTAATTATGGAAACATCTCAAGTTGAAGTTTTGCGCATCCCCACGAGGAAGCCTTTTTGCCAAGATAAAGATCTGAAATCGTACAATACTGGCACAACGCAGCCCCTGTCCTGGGTCTCCATTCGAGCTTCTGAGAAGCACAAGACCCTGTAATAATTTATTATCTCTTCTCCCAGCACTTGCCAAACCCATATCAAATCTCCGAGGGTAAAAGGCGCAGCAAACACTGCCCTGGGCACGCTGCAGACCATGGGGTCCCAAAATTGCCCGCAGGAATATGGCAGTAAGGGGTCACTTTGCCTTTGCTCCTCTTTGGCTCCCATCCCGTAACCCCGGCCAGCTGCCCCTCTTCCTCATCCTCAGCTATTTTCGGCTGTCCCTCACTGACACGCACCCACGTGTGCCACTGGGTAGATCCCGATTTCCCCGTGTCCCAGGAATAGGAGAGCTACAGATTTGATTTCACCACCCAGATTCACGGAGCTGGCATCCCCGAGGGCCACGATGCATCGCCCCAAGCCTCCCCGCAGCGCACCCGAGCCCCGCAGAGCTCTTCCAGGTCCCCGTCTCCTCTCAAAATTGCTTCAAATCATAACAAAACCATGAGACAACCTTTTACCTTCCCCCCCCCCCCCCCCCCCCTCGTGCGGAGGAAGCATGGTGCAGATTTACACAAATGCCCCTGCAGCACAGGTCCATGGGACAAAGCATCCCGAGATGGGCCAGCCAAAATCCCTACCAGGCCAGGGGGCAAATAACAGCTTTGCCGTGGGGTTCCCAGCATTGGCCCTGCTCCCTGGGAGCGGCTCTGCCTTTCCCAAAAGTTCCAGCAGTTTCCGTTCCATGAACACGGTGTCCGGCGGGGCTGGAATGCGATGGGTGAATTTATGCACCATTTAAGTTAATTGCGTGACCCCCATACAGCCACTTTTCTCAAAGGTAATGGGAACATTTCTGCTTCATCTTTCTCTCTTTCCCCCCCCCCCCCAAAACGGTGCAAATGAGGGAAGCTCTAACGAGATGCTCTGTTACAAGCCATTTACCAAGGAGTCAGAAATCTCGCCAGAAGCCATCAGTGCTTTTAAAGACATTACAACCCAAAAGTTAGCAAGGAAATAACCAACTCTGCAATATATTAAACACATCATTTTGTACTTTTGATGGCATTTAAGCCATTAAGGCATGAAAATATGATACTGCTAAAGGAATCAAGTTTGCACAGGGCTGCTGTACCCCAGGAAAAACAAACAGGAGCCTGGAAGGTCGCACCACGGGGAAGCTCCCACCGCCGAAACCCCCCAAATCCGGGCCCTGCTGCCAGCGAGCGCGGAGGGGCTGACTCAGCTCTTCGGCCTCACCCAGCCACGGCACGGCCTCGGCTCTGGGCAAGCTGCCTTCGCCTTCAAATAAACACATCCCCGCCGCGCTCGGGGGCTGCGGGGGAGCGGAGCTGGTTTGGGGGTCGAGCCCAGCACCGAGCAGAGCGGGCGGTGGGGAGGGACCAGCTCCACGCGTGCAACCATCTGAATTAAAGCGCTGAGGCTTCCCAGTGCAGCCCACGGTGAATGCAAATCCTGGATGCTTGGCCTCCCACCCCCCTGTCCAAAATCTGCGGGTGAAACTGGGCAGGGTGGGAGGCTCCAATTAGCACAGCACCGTCTTATAGGGGATGCCTAGCGATTTCTAGTTGTTAGCAGCATATCAGGGCCTCTACAGAGCTTCTTTTGATTAATGGGGGGGAATATTTCACCTCTTTTCCCTTCCCCGAGTAAAACAGGTTTCAGTTTTGCTATTTCTGGTAGTAAATCTCAGGCTCATCTGCAGCCACGAGGTATGGGGAAAGTAGAGGGGGGATTGCCTGCCTTGCTAGCACGGTCCATGCATCCTTTTTCTCTCTAGCCTCAAACTGGAGCATCCACTAGGAATAAAAGGAAAAAAAAAAAATTACATCCACAGCACAGACTCCTCTGAACTCAAGAAAAATGGGTTCAGATGCAACTTAAATTTAAAAAAAAAAAAAGTGAGAAAGGCTTTTCCAGGGTAGTTTGTGGACACGCTGGGGTTTGGGGCCGGCGAGGCGCTGGGCGTGGGATGAGAACCGAGACGGAGGCGGTGAGATACGGGGGTGCGGGCAGCAGCACCGAGGTGTGTCCAGGCTGGCAGGTCACACACAGGACGGGGTGGTTCAGGGCACTGCTTTTATCAGCATGGCTTCGAGAGGGATAGAGAAGCCGCAGCGAGGTGTGTGTCATCCCCAGTAAATGCTGAGACAACCTTTTCTCCTCCCCGGCCGCCACCTGCAAGCGCTCGCTGGCAGAAATGCCCTTACGGCGGGGCCGGGGCCACGGGCACCCTCGTCCCGCAGCCACCCCGGCACCCCACTGTTACCAGTGGCAAAGCCCTCTTCAGGCTGCATTTACAGACAGGATTTCCCCCTTTACAGTCAATCTTTCTCCCAGCTTTTTTTGCTTTTTTGCCCCATACTTGAAGCCAAGAGCCCCGAATGCACTGGGTGCTCAAAGGCAGGCAGCACCCAAGCCGCAGCCTTGCGCCCGCTGCCTGCTAGCACCCCAAGGACACAGATGCCACTAACACCTTGCACAGGCACGGCCAAGGGGGTTTCCACCCTCTGCAGATCCCAAACTCTTCATTTCCCATCCAAAAGCGTGGGGCTGGGCTGCGGCTCAGGCTGACGCACATGGGGGGCAGGCAGGGAGGGAAACCCTCACCCAGCTGAGGCTCTCGAAAACACGAAAGCAAAAAGCGGCGGTTCTTGGAAACGACTCAGAGCTGTGGGAGGTGAGAAGCCTTTCCACCCACCGGCTCTGTGCTGCGCAAGGGGGGAGCGGGTGCTTGCAGCAAGCCGGAGCGGCAGCCGCCGGGCTGTCTCCTCCGGGGTGGCACTGCTGCCAGCATGGCCCCATCGCTCCCACCCCAGGGACACAGGGGGAAGAAGCCTTTTGGGGAGGAAAAGTGGCCACTGAGGGGATTTGTGCCTGTGCAGGATGGGGCCCAGCTAGAAAAAACACGCAGAGGCAACGTGGTGGGAGAGAGAGGATATGAAATGCTCTTGCCTGGCCGGGGGAAGCCCAGCCAGAAGCCCCCTCCTCCTCCTCCCGGTCCAAGCCAGCAGACGCTGCAGGATGGGGACCCGCTCCTGGCACTTGCTGCGGTCACACCAACCGGGAACATGACCGAAAGCACCAAACCTGATGCACACACCCAAAACAAGCAGGGCAGGAGACACCAACCACCAGCACCAGCACCTCCGCAAGCATTCGCACCACTGCTGCGGCCAAATGGGCAACAAGGGGGGACACGGGGACCCCGCTGCCCCTCGCTCTTCAGGTGTGGAAAGCTAAACTACATCCCTCCCTTCCTCACCCTGCATTTCATCATTCACAGAATCACAGAATCATTTAGGTTGGGAAAGCCCTTTAAGATCATCCAGTCCAACCATTAACCCAACACTACCAAGTCCATCGCTAAACCAATTAAGGAGAGAGTAGCAATTTCATGTTTCCTGGCTTGGTGGCTGGATTAGAATCATTTAGGCTGGAAAAGACCTTTAAGATCATCAAGGCCAACTGTAATTCAGCCCAGGACAGGAGAAAATTAAACTGCAATGTAAGAGCAGGGCGGTCTGCAGCCCCCAGTGCCTCGCTCCCTCCTCTACTCACCTTCTTTGCTGCAGGGGTGGGGAGAAACAGCTCCATTCACCCAAACTTATGCAGCATTAAACCTCAGGAAGCAACTTTACACTCAAAGCAGTCCAAGCCCTCGCCATGCAAGCAGAGAGGGCTCTGCACATCCCAGCGCGGCTGCCTGGCACCCCTTCCCACCTCCCCGGCACCAGCACCTGGGGCACTTCGCACACTCATAGCCAGAGGGTTCATTTTTAACCCCGGCGAGCACGGCTGGGTATAGATGTGCTTCCCCACGTGGGTTATGGGGGGTGATCAAGTCCTCTTGGTCTCCCTTTCCTCCTCGACATGGTAGCCAGGACAGCAGGGATGGGGTGGAAATCAGAAACAAGGGGTTAAGGGCAAAGGAGATTTAGGAAGTGGTGAGAGAGGTTAAGGAAGACTGAATGGCAGCAAGAAAAAAAAAGTCAAAGAAAAAGGCATTTAAAGGAAAAAAAAAACCCATAAAAAACCCAACAGACTTTGCACAAGAGTTCCCAGGAGATGGGCAGAAAGGGGCTGGGGCTGCAAGGGGAAGCTGGGTGGAGGAGAGCAAGAGTGACAGCGGGGAGGAGGTGAGAGGTGGGAAGGGAACGGAAGGGAAGGGAAGGGAAGGGAAGGGAAAGGGAAAGAGAAGGGAAAGGGAAGGCAGGCAGCAGGTGGGTGTGATGGGGGAGGCCCTGGAGATGCTCCCATTTACCCAGGAACAGACTAAACATCCCTGTATAGCTTCCAGCTATTCATTTTTCCATGTTCTGCCTCTTGTGGATTATTTTGCAAGCAGCTGTGGATGCGAGAGGGCTTTGCACCAGGGCTGCAGCTCGGCCCAGTCGGGCTCTTGCTAAATAAAGAGCTGCAGAGAAGGGGGGGAAAAAAAGAAGGAAATTCCACAGGAAGTTCAAATATTTTATTACTTCCTGTTTGCACAAAGTATGTCAACACTTGGCACCCGCCGCGCCATTTGTTTAGAGCTAAGGTGTCAACTTGAAAAAAACGTCCTTTTTTGCCTCCAGATCTAACCCAGAAAGAGCCTGAGCACAAGGGAAAAAAAAAAAAAAAAAGTCTCAAAGCAAGCGGGGCACTCGGAGGGAGCCTGCGTGATGGCTTGCAGGGGACGCTCGCGGCCCGTGGCAGAGCGGCCGAGACGGGGGCTCGGCCAAAGCCGCCGCCGCTATCGGCCCCGCACACGCCCTGGCGCTGCTCCTCCTCCTCGCCTGGCTGTGGGTCCTTCAGACGGGCACGCTTGGGGGTCTGCCCCACTGCGCTCCAGCTCTCCCGGTCCCCCCCACCCAGGCTCCATCCCCCAGCCCCGCGAGGGGCTCCGGCCGTCACCCGCTTCCCTGCGATTTCTCGCCCAACTCAATTTCAAGCTCCTCAGAAGTTTTTTTTCTGGGCGCAGCTTTAGTTAAAAGACTCGCTCAGTGGCTGAGATGAAGCGATGGGACAGGGGTGGAAGATGAATGGGATGCTCAGAGGTGGGGCGTGGAGTCCAGCTGCATTTCTGACCCAAAAACCCCACGAGAACGTTTGCTGGAGGAATTCTGCCGCATCTGAGAAGATGATGCCCAGGGCATTCCCAGGATACCAAGACAAATGGCCAATTCTTTCCACATTAAGGGTGCTTTTCTGCCCGCTCGCGCCAGCCCCTCCCCAGCCCCACACCCAGCCACCTCTGATCCTGCGCAAGGGCAGCCAACGCACACCGCGTCCCGCTCATTTGCAACGCTGCAGCCAAGGGGAGGAAAAAAACCCATATACGTTTATGCGCACACATATAGATATGCACATATATACACACATATATGTATTTTTTTATATATATGTAAAAAAGTACATACTATCTATACGCACACATTAAAATGGCAATTCCTGCCGGCAGCTCTCGCCTCCCAAAGCCGAGCAGGGGAGGGCAGCGCAAGCCATCGTGTTTGGCCCACGGTGGTTATTCCCGGGGCTCTACCGGCTCCGCTTGCCGAGCCCGGCGGGTGCCGCGCACCGAGGGGTGCTATGCCGGAGAGCCACCCAGTGGCAGGTTAACCGGGAAAAACCACGCTGGGTTTCCACGAGTGAGCTCGGATCGTTTTGCAGCCGGTATTTCCACGCCAAGGGATTCTGCAGAGGACTGCAGGGAAGGCAGGGCAAAGGGCATTATTTAATTATTCTTCTTCATTTCAGGCTCACTAGAAAATGCAAACCAAAGTGTGGCAAACAAAAGGGTTTTTTTAAATTTTTTTTCTTCCAGTGCAAGACTAGATTTTCATCAATCCTGAATTTAAGTCCCAGGGTCAAACTGGGAGTCAAAATATGACCTTTACTGCCAACAAATCTACGATCATCTCAAAAAAAAAAAAAGACAACTTGGGTCTAAACTCCTTAGATCAGCAATTTATGGGCTATGAGGGTGCAGGGATGGGGGAGAGATCGACCTTTGGGGTCCACACAAGGCAAGGGCATAAGCAGCGAATAAACACCACGCAGACCTCCCTAAGGAGCCTACACCTCCTGCACAAACATTTTGAGGTCCGCAAATCAGGAAAAAAAAAAAAAAAAAAAAAGCAGAGAACTGCTGACCTTGCAGCCCGGGACAGCATCCCAGGGAGGGCATCCCTCGGGCACGCCAAGCTGCTCCATCCTCCGCTTTTGCCTAATGATGCCAAACGAAGGCACAGCCCCAACCCAAACAGCGCAGGGCCAACGCGCCCACGGCTCAGCCCCCCAGCTCCCTGCCTGGCTACGAAGCCTTCCCCTCCGTATCAGAAAGTTTAAATTAAAGATCGTGAGCGATCGACCGAGATGTTGAAATTCAGGAGGAGCGGGTATGATTCAGCAGGGGTTTGGCGAGTGCCGGCTATCGGTGAAGTCAGAGCAAACCAAACGCTAAGAGTAGTAACTATCTCGCCTTGTATTATTATTTATGTATTCCTGATTATTATTATTATTAGAAAGGCAATCTGATGGAACAGATAAGGGGCTGAGCCAGGAGTCAGGAGACCTGGTTTCTATTCCTGACCTGGAAGAGTTGTGAAATTCCCTGCCCAACCCCTGCCTGCTTTCCCCTCCCAGCCCGGGGCTGAGCCCGCTCCCGGTGTCTGCAGCGCCCACCACAACCCACGTTTGCTCGCCGCCGCTGCCGCAGCCCCACAACAGGGACCTGCCTTGTGTTTCTGGCTTCAAAGGAAAAAAAAAACCAAACCAAAAACCAACAGCGTTGCATCGCCTGGATGCTGGCTTTGCAAATCCAGCCCGGCAGCTCGACAGGCTCCCGTAAAGCCTCTCGTGCTCCAAAATAAAAAAATCAAGGGGGAAGAAAATCCAGCAAGCCCCGATGCAAATCAAACACCAGCCTCCACCTGGCCTAGCATCGAGGGGCACCGATGGCCCAACGACAGCATCAACAGAAGATATTTTCGAAAGCGTATTTAGAAGGATCAAACCATTTCCCTTCAATTTGGGCACCGACAGCTTTGCAGCAAAGGGAACAAGCTCTGCCTTGTAGTCCCCGTGGGGGTGCTGAGCGAGCAGGGCGAAGCCGGAGCAAAAGGCCGGTGGCACGGGGTCCCACCGCACAAGGGGTCCCACCGAGCAAATTAATGCTCACGGCAGAAGGAAACGCCTCCGGCCGACAGCACCGGAGCATCTCCCCACACTCCTCGGATCACGGGAGATGCCAAGGTGAGCTCAAACAAGCCCGACGCCGAAAACCAAGCCGGCGAGGGCGATTCGCCTTTGCAAAGAGCCATCCCCGCCAAAGAGGCACCGTCCCGCATCCAGGAGAGCCTGCTCGATCAAAACAGAAAGGCCTTTCTGCGGTCGGATCACCTCTTTGGTTTTCTCAAGCGACGCAGCCCCTGCCCGTGGGCGCTGCCAGCCAGAGCCTTTGACAACCCGAAAGCGAAACCACGGCTAACCAAAAGGGGAAGGCGCTCTCCGAGCTCTCCTGGGCCCGTGCGGACAGACAGGCAAATACAGGCACGGTACGGAGGAAGCCTGCAAACATTTTTAGTTTAAAAATCAGCAAGTCAGCCTCCAAAGCCCGGGCACGGCATCTCTGGCTTTGCAACCCCCCCAGAAACACCCTGCGCCCCGCCAGACTCCAGCCCTTTATATTTTTGCTGTCCAAGCCCAAAGCGTTTTCCCGACGTCCCAACCACCACAAGCACCGGAGCGATAAAGCCATCCCTCCACGATGGGACACAGAGCATGGCGAGGGCAAGCAGCCGGCGGGGCCGCGCGCGGCGCTCCGCCGTACGGAGAGAATAAAAGCGAGGACGCCGTGCCCGCCGCGTCTGGGCTTCGCTCCGCCGTACGGAGAGAATAAAAGCGAGCACGCGGTGCCCGCGCTCTCGGGGCTCGCTCGGCCACGCCAATGCCGTCTCGTTAGCTCTGCGTGCTGCGAACGGCGCCTGCCCCGGCTGCCTCTGCCCGGCCGCAGAAGCATCCTGGATGCTTCGGCCACGCCGAGCTCGGCCCCCTGCATCCCCCTCCCGCGCTTGTCAGGGGCTGCCAAATAAAACACATCACTTACTTCGTGGCTCCCGGGGTCCGTCTACGGTCACTTTAATGGCTCGGTGATAGGTAGCAACTTGGGTGGGGTTGGTGAACACAGTGATCGTCAGGGTAAAGCTTTTTCCTAAGTAGGGCGAGGTAAAAAAAAAAAAAAGAGAAATTAGGATATTCACATGGGTTCAGCTCTTGCGGGAGCAAAAGGCTCCTGCTGGAGCAAGCTCAGACACAAATATCCACATCCACCAAACTCCAACACACACATCATTTAATTTTATGAGACATTATTGCCGAGACACAAAGCTCGGCCGGCTCCCGCTGGGGTTCAGCTGGCTGCAGCAGAGAGAGGCTTGGACCCGGTTCAGAGCGGGAGCCAGGACCTTCCTGGATGGAAAAGCCACTTGTCCCCCCCTCCCCTGCCCTGTCCCCACACCGACCCCTCCACCCACAGCAGCTTCCCGCTGCCTGCCCGCTCAGATGCTTCCCCTTTTCTCATGGGAATCCAGCCCAAACACGGCGCTGGCCGCGGGACCCCCTCCGCGAGGGGCGGATTCGGGTCCTGGCGCCCACGGGATGCTCCTGCGGAAGCAAGCTGGCGAGGTGGCCTCAGTCTGCAGGCGACGGGTGCTGGCGTTTGGGGGGAAGCCCGGTGGCTTTGGCCCCGCGGGTGCGCCCGCATGGGGACATTTGGACGGGAGCTGTGCCAGGCTCTCGCCGTGCGGCCACCTGCGGCCCGCGAACGGGGGTCAGGGCCCCCAGGAAGCTGCAAAATGGGGACCTGAATCCGGCCAGCTCCGGCCACCAAAAGTGGCCACCAGACCGGTGGCCCCACCAGCTGTGGGAGCTGTCCCCTTCTCCCAGCCCTGACCAGAGAGCAGGAACCTGCTGCTGGGACAGAGTGCAGACACCATCATGGGGCTTTCAGGGATGCTTTTGAAGCACCGAGCTTGCCACCTTTAAAAAAAAAAAAAAAAACCAAAAAAACCCAACAAAAAAAAAAAAACACCACCAAAAAAAAAAGGGGGTAAAGCAGTGAAAAGCTCTTGGGAGCCCAATTTTGCAAGAACACAACAGTGATCCCTTGGCCCAGCAGAACAGGTTTCCATCCGCAACCCAAAAACGCTTTTGGCATCATGGAGGGCGTTACCACGCCTGCACCCTGCTGCCGCCCCGCTCTCCTCTCCCAGCTCCCACCCCAGCCCCAAACCCACCCACCTCCCGCCGCCCAGCCCCCGCTGCCCCCCTCCTCGCCCCATCTCGGCTGCCGTCGCCCACTCGACGCCCAGCCGGCGGGGAGGCCGCGGGCTTCCCGCGGGGACCGGCGCCGCGCGCTCTCCCGCAGCCCCCCCGCATTCGGGCGTCCCTCGGGTAAAGGGGGGAGGTTGCACGTGCGTGGGAGCAAACCGCCTTAACCACCCCCCCCCAGAGCAATCACCGTGGGATTTTAAAGGTATCGAGTATTTCTGAGGTATAAACCCCAGCAGGAATCGGGCTGGAAATGCCCGTGCAATAGCCCGTAGCTCCTCCAGCCTTTATTTCACAAATAAACGCAGTGCAAACCGCCTCCCCTCCTCTTCCCCTAAAGGGACTGGGGGTTTTCAGATCCTGACCATCACACATCTACGGGGTTGGACCTGAGAATATCCATAGCAAACCAAACCAGTGTTTATACAGCTAGAAGGAAAAAAAGAATAAATGGAAAAATGAAATTATCTCCTCCGGAGAACATCCTGCAGTTATCCCAGGTGGGAGAGTTTCCCTACAGGAACGCTGCCTGCAAAGCGGACAGCAAGCACCAGCCCATGCCCTACCTCAGCCTTCAAAACAGGACTTAAACACTGCACAAGCCTCCAGCTCTTTTTCTGCACAAAAAAGGATTTTTTTTTTTTTTTTTTTTTTTTTTTTTTTTTTACCCTTCCCAAATACAATTTTAATCCTCGGCGAAGCGGTCGCGCTGACAACCTGCACGGAAGAGCCGCGCTGCCGCAGCCCGCAAAGCATGAAGGCTCCCGGGCGCCCGCACGGCCACGTAAAAAACAACCAGCGCGGAGGATTTGTTGGCAAAACGTTTGCAGGACCGGAGTGCGGGGATGAGGATTATTAGGAGCAATTATTTAGAGAATTCCACGGGAGAAGAGGCAGGGGGAGGGAGCCCCTTGGTTTGCAGGCGAGGAGCAGGCAGCGTGCAGGCGAGTCTGGCTGACACAGAACCCTCCCGCACGCCCGAGGAGCCGTGCACGGCTCTCCTACTTACTACTGCATCGGGGTTTTTTTTTTTTTTAATATTTTATTTTTAGTTTTTTTTATTCTCCATGTCAAATAACTTCCCTGCATTTCGGTTCCCCCCTCTGCGCGCTGCAGATATGAATACCCCTCCAGGGAGGAGAGCCGCAGCGCGGAGCCAGCCGGGCCATTTCTGTGTCTCTTAACAGCTCTCAAAAATCCTCCCATGAATCGAAAATGACAATTATTACTCAGCATCATTTTTACTCATTTCCCGCCTTCTCGTGAAGGCAGGCTGAGGTTACTCTTTCCCACTGCGCCCCGGCCCCAGCCGCGGCTCACCCGCTGCGTGGGGCTGGATCCCAGCTCCTGGGTGGGTTTGGGAGCACCCACAGCTCTGCGGGATGCTCCGGGGGGATATTCCAGCCGGGAGAGCAGGCGGTGGGGTGCAGCGAGCATCGCAGCACCCCGCTGGCCTCGGCTTTCATTTTATATAGTGCAATCCGAGCAGAAAAGGTTGTTTTGGTTTTTTTTTTTTGGTGGGTTTTTTTTTTTCTTTTGAGCGAAGCATAGAGGGAAACTGCTCCTTCTCCCCTCCCTTTGTCTTACACATGGAGATGGTAATTTGGGGGGGGGGGGGGGGGCTAAGGACCTGCTCTTCCCAGTTCACAGTGCTGGGGAATGATCCCAGACACGTTAATACTAAAAATACCCAATTCTGAACCACCTCAAGTCATGTTTTCAAAATGAGAGCCTCGCTGCTTTTGATTTTACAGGGCTCCTGCAGCTCAGGCACACGTACGGGCTGTCCACGGAGGCAGACTGTCCGCGTTTACAGATGCACGCTTCCACACGTCGGATTTACACAAACATTTATACACACACACGCACACAGAGCTCTGCTCCAACAAACTATTTCACAGCAAATCCAGATTTCTGCCAGAATAAACGAAACCAGCACCGGGCTTTCAGAGATTAAGCCAAACAAGGGAAAGCAAGTGCGACACCCAGAATAAAAATTCAATAGAAACGATTTTTCACACTGAAGAGGTCTGAAAGAGCCCCTTGCCGGGAAAGCACGGCCGTACGCGGGGAACTAAGCACACGCTTCACACTGCGAGAAAACCCCACTGTGCCGCCTTCACGCCAGCCCCAGGGAGCCCCGACGGGGTTGTTTCTCTTCAAATATTACAAAGCCTCATCCCACAAGAATATATTTAAAAAAAAAAAAAAAATCAGCACTTGAGTTACGCTCCTTGCTCCGAAGCCTGTTAGAGGCAGCAGAGGTGTTTCCACTGCTGTCATGAGTATTTGCCAGGACTCTGCCCGAGGAAGGAGGCTTATGCACCCGAGTGCTTTCTGAGACTGTAAACTACTGTTAATTCAGAGGCTGGGACTGCAGAGGAGGAAAGTTAATAATGAATTCAAGAGTCAAGCTGAGATTGGGTTGCATTCAGTTTGGAAATTTGTGTAAGGAGGATTAAAAAAAAAAAAAAAAAACAACCCAGAAAGAAAAGAGCCTAAGAGAATAATTGATTACAGAAATGAAAGCTTAATTCATAAAAGAAAAACATTTTCCATCCATCAACCTGCAACCAGTTAAGTGGAGAGTTTTAAAGAAACTGCAACATGGAGAAGGAGCCAACAGGAAAAAGGAAATGTATGAAAGAATGTAAACTATTCAAGTTTCATAAAGAGGAACAAGTAAACAGTTATTACATGCAAATAATTCCTAACATCACTGCTTTTAATTAATGCAGAGAAGTCAAAATATATCTGACATCGTGTGTATACATTCGAAGCCTTTGAGAAAACGCTGCCATATAGCCATTAAAATATCATATTCTTATTTTTTGTTTAGACGAACGATTAAGTGCTCCGATCTGCAGCGTTTATTGGCGATGAAACGCTGAAATTCTGTTGATAGTCTTGGAAATTCAGGTACGGCCGGGCTGCGAGGGCTCAGGCGGGAGGGAAGGGCAGGCAGGGCTCTGCCCCTGACACCCGCTGCGTTTTCGGGGGATTTATTTCCCTCTCCTGGGACGGCACAGCCTGATTTCCTTGACGATTTGTTTTGAAAAAGCCTGGGCAGCGTGATCCGTTTAGGGCTAAATGACAGAGCCAACCTCTACGGCCAGAAACTAAAATTTCTGTCCCGCTTATTCCATGCGGCAAGCGTGGAGAAAACGAGCGAACCTTCCCCAAAAAAGCACCCGCAGCTCTGCCCTGCGCCCGGCTCCCGCACCTCCCGCTCGAAGGGAGCCTTTCCGCACCCCTGCCCACTGCGCTCTTCGTGCCGAGCACCGGATTATTATTTTTAATTTAAACACCTGATTTTTTTTTTTTTTTTTTTTTCCCCCCCACCATTTTAAGAAAAACCCGAGCTGCCAGGTGGGTTGCTGCCCCTGAGCACATTCACCTGCGGCGGGGCCGCTGCCTCCTCCTACCTCGCCGAGAATTTGGGGAGGATTTGGGCCAGGGCTGCCTCACCCCACCGCCGAGGTTTTACAATGAGTTTTGGGTTTGGTTTTTTTTTTTTTGGTGTTGGGTTTTTTTTTGTCTCCTTCCCCCTGCACTGCCCGTACCCAGCGCCTCGGCAGAGGAGAACCCCGGGGTAGAGCCACCGGCGGGGCTGCTCCCGCATCCCTCCCGCATCCCTCGGGAACCGCTTCGGGGCTGGGGGGGGGATTCCTCCTCGCCCCACAAGCCCAGCCCGCAGCAACCAAACCACGGGCCCGTGACAAATACACCGTTAAAAATAAAATAAAACTAAACTTTTTTTTTTTCCCACCACTCTTTTTTTTTTTTTTTTTTAAAAAAAAGCGAAATAAAAAAGCCAACCATTTCCTGGCCGGTACCTACCCCTGCCGCTTCTCCCAACAAATCTGAGGTCGTTAAATCTCGCCACTTGGTTTTTCATCACGGCGGAGGCGTTGCGGAGCTCTGCCGAGTAGTTTTCGTCGTTCCCTGCCATCACCGTGACCACCGTCCCATCGGGGACATCTCCGAGGGCTACGACCTAGGGCAGGGCGAGAGGATTTTAGGCTGAACCGAACTGCGGTCCGCGCTAACCTGCCCTACGGTTTCCCTCCCTAAAACATCCACCCACCCCCCCCCCCAAAAAAAAAAAAAAACCAAACCAAAAAACCAAAAGCAAAAGCAATCCGAATCCCCGAGGAAGGCTGGAAAATTGGAGGGGGAATGGGAAAATGAGCTAAAAAAAAAAAAAAAAAAAAAAAAAGGGTTAAAAGGAGCGAGGGGCTTCCGCGGGGTGGGGAGGGGGGGGTCAGGCCGGCCTCGGTGCCGCTAGAGGGGAATTGCGCTTTTATTTGGTTTGATTCGGGGGATTAAAAACAAAACAAATAATAATAATAATAAAAAAAAAACCCAGCAAAAAGTGTTGCCGAGCGCTGGGCGCCCGCTCTGCGGGCCCCGGAGCTCCGCGCCCGGCCCGGGGGAAGCGCGGCCGCGGACGGGAGCGCGGAGCCTGCGCCCGGCTGGCGGAGAAAGGCCCCCCCCGCCCGGGGAGCACCCCCGAGCCCCCACCCCCCGAGCCCCCCGAGCACCCGGGTTGCACCCCCGCCCCGCCGGGCTCCCCGGGGCTCCGCTGCCGCCCTGCCCGGCTCCCCCCGCCGCTCCTCCCGCGGAGCTGTTTTGGGGCTTTGCTCGCCCGGCCCCGGCCCCCCCAAGCCCCGGGGGCGCAGCGGGGGTGCCCGGCCCGGGGGTGCCCCGTCGGGTGTCCCCGGCCCGCGGGAGCGGAGCCGGGCGGCCGCGGGGAGCCCGGGCAGCGCAGCCCGGTGCCGGCGCTGCAGCTCTTCGCTTGCCTTTTTTTTTTTTTTTTTTTTTTTTTTTTTTCAGATTAGATCTCCCTTCTCTCCTCTCCCTCTCTCCCAGGAAGGTAATTAACCTCCACTCTCATTAAACTTCAAAGTTGCCTGAGAGCTCCTAACTGTACGGAATATCTAAGATGCTGTGACCGCGGGGCAACGCGGAGACTTGATTAAAAATAATAAACCGGGCTCCCTCGAAGGTGATGTCAGGAGCGAGCCGCAGCGCAAAAGGGCGGGGGGGAAAGGGGCGAGCGGGGCGGGGCGGGGGGCGAGCGCGGAGCCGAGCCGGTCCCCCCGAGCCGGCGGGGCCGCCCGCCCGGCCGCAGCCCCCCCGAGCTCCCGGCTTACCTTGAAGGCGACGGGCAGCGTCTTGTTGCACCTCCAGTGGGACGGCAGCACCGAGCACAAGAAGTTGGGGCTGTCGGTGCGCACCAGCTCGCCGGCGTGGTCGGCCAGTACATCCACGACGGAGCGGACCTCGGGCCGAGCCCGGGCGCCCGGTGCGGGGGCCCCCAGCGCCCCGCTGTTCTCGCCCATCTTACCGCAGGGGAAGGCCGTGGAGGGGGGTGTGAAGCGCCTGCTGGTGCTCGGGTCTACGGGAATACGCATCACAACGGCGGGCGTCAGGGAGCCGCCGCGGCCGGGGGGTACGAGGAGGGGGCCCGGCGCCCACCGCTCGGCTGCGGCGGGGCTGGCTGGCGGGCAGCGGCGGGGGCAGCGGCGGCCCGGCCCCGCGCTGCCTCGCTCCGTCCCGGCAGATCGCCGTCCTCGGCGGGGCGGCGCGGGGGAAGCGCGGAGGGGGGGCGGCGGCTCCCGCCCGGCAGCGGGGCTCTCCCTCCCGCTGGCTTCGCCGCGGTCCCGTCCGCCCCGCCCGGGGAAAGGCGGCGCGGAGCCCCGGCAGAGCCACGTCGCGGCCGGGCGGCCTCGGCTGCAGGCGGGTCCCCTCGGCCGGGCGGCCCCGAAAGCAGCTCCCAAGTGTCAGCCGCGCCGCCCGGTACCGTATTTACTGCCGGCCCCGGGGGGGGGCGGGCCGCGCCCTGACGGACGGGGCGCCGCGCCAATGGGGGGCCGGCGCGGGGCCTTCCCCCCGCCCACCGCCCGGCTCCCGCGGGGCGAGGGGGCGTGGCCACAGCCGAAAGGGGCGTGGGCGCGCCGGAAAGGGGGCGTGGTCTCTGCGAAAGCGGGCGCGGTCTGGGGGAGCCCCGCCCTCCCCCCGCGCTGGGCTGGCCCGGCGGGGCGGGCGAACGTCGGGGCCCCGGTGGCTTCTCGCCGCCGCCGCCGGCGCAGGGTTCTGGGCGCCACGGGGCCGCTTTGGGGCCGGAGCCGCCGGCGTGCGGAGCGGCTGGGAGCACAGCGCGTCCCCCGCCGCCCCCCGCCCCCGCGGTGCCTCGGCCGTGGCGGGACGGGGGGGCCGCGACGGTGGGAACCGCCGGCACACGCGGCCCCGGCGGGGGCGGCTCGCCCCGCGGCCTGCGCTCAAAACCGCCGCTCCCCGACCTCCGCCTCCTGCCCTCCCCCCAAAAACCCCGAAAACCGCCCCGCTCTCCGGCGGTCCCGGGGCGCCCGCAGCGCCCGGCGGCCCCGGCAGCTCCCCCGGGGGCTGCGGCTGCGGGCAGAGCCGGCGGCTCCGGCCGGAATCGTTGGCGAGAAAATTCGTGGCGAAGCCACCGGTTCTGCGGGAAGACAACGGCGGCGGCGGTTCGCTCCGCTCCGCGGCTGCCCGCGGCGCCCCGGCCGCGGAAACGCCGAACCGCGGGGCGGGCGGGGGGCGACCGGGCGGGCAGAACCGGGGCCGAGGCGGAGGTTCCTCTGCCCGGGCGCTTCCCGGCGGGGCCGAGCTCCGCCCGAGCGCTGCCCGCGGTGGCCGGGGCCGGGGTCGGGCCCCCCCCGTCGGAGCGGAGCCGGTCGGGCCGCAGCGTTGCCGGCTGCGCGCTGCGAAACGCAATTTTCTTGCCACCACACCAAAATCAAGCCCAACACACACACACAAATTCCTCCTTTTCCTGAACTCCTTCCACAAACTAACGAAACATTTTCCTCCGCAAGCCGCAGTTACCCGCAGGGGAGAGCCCGGGCCGGGCTCCGCATCCCGCTGCTCGCAAGAGGCAAAAAAACCCCGTGTTTGTCCAAATGAAGGAGAAAAAAAAAAGATTTTTTTTTTTTTTTTGCCTAAGGAGGAGGACGGAGGCTCCCCCGCGCCGCTAGCAGCCCAGGCAGCGCGGGTGGCTGCACCGGGCCCCGGGGAGCCGCGCCGGGCGAGCCGGGCCCGTCGAGCCGGTGCCGGGGGCAGCTGGGAGCCCACCCGGCCCCGGGGGGGCGGCGGTGCCCCCGCCAGCCCCGCGCATCGCCGCGTCTCCCGCAGTTACCGGCGCTGCAATCCTGCCCTTTTTAGGTGAAAGCGCCGGGTTTCGTTCCATTCCCCCCCATTCAGCAGCGGGACACCCCCCCACACCCCCACACCCCCCGGAGCAGGGGGCAGAGCTGCGGCCGGGGGGACCCCACGCCGGCCCCGGGGCACGTCCCCATCCCGGTGCCCCCCCCGGGGCCGGGGCACGGAGCTGTGCGGGGGGGGGGGGGGGAAGGGCACAGCGCGCATGCGCGGCAGTGCGCCGGCGCGGCCGCTAGTTGGCGCCAGAGTGCCGCCGTGCGGCGGGCGGCTGGGGGTGGGGGGGGGCGCGACGGGGCGGCCCGGGCCGCTCCCCCCCGCAGCCCCCGGGGCTACCCCGGGGCTACCCCGCCGCAGCCCCCGCCGCAGCCCTGCAGGCGTTCCCCGCTCACCCCCGCCCCCACCCCGAGCTGCAGCCCCGGAGCTGCGCGGGGCGGGGGTCCCCGCACGGGGGGGTGGAGCCCCGCCGTGGCTGCCCGCCCCGTCCTGCGAGCCCCCATGGCGGGATGGGGGGCCCGGTGCCAGCGGGACCGAGCCGCCTGCCTGCAGCGCGGTGCGCGCTTCCAGCTTTGCATCTCCCGCCTTTCCCGGTTGGTTTGCTTCATCCGCTCGGTGCCTGCCCACAGCCCCGCCATCCTTCCTCGGGTCCCTTTTATACTGGGAGCAACCCACCAGCCAAGGCACCGAATTGCATCACCTCGGTGTCCTCAAGGCAACACACCACGGCTTCCCCAAAATATCCTGAGTCGGTGGCTGAGGGTGGCTATTCCCAGGTGCGCAGGGTGCCGAGTCCCGCTCCTTCCCCAAAAGCCGCTCTCCCCGGCACCCTCTGCCCTCCCACCCTGACTTGTTCTTCGTTTCAGGGCCGGGGACGCAGCCTCACCCCCAAACCCCTTGCCTGGCCCCGCACTTCTCCGCTGCGGGGGTGCGGCGTTAGTCGCCGACGTGCAGCGATGTCAAACGAGACCCAAAGCACAGGGGAGCGGCAACCCGGGCTCCCCCCAAGCCCACCTCGGCTGCTGGTGCCCGGAGGGGCAGAGCCCAGCAAACCAACCCCGCCGCTGCTTCTGCAAAGAGGTGTCCGAGCGAGCAAAGCCGTCCCGGAGCTACGGCGACCCGCGGCACCGGCGATCCCTGCGTCTTCGTGGGAATTATCTGTCATTTGAATTATCCTTCTCGGCACGGCAGGAGTCAGAGTCTCAGTCACGGAGAAAATCTCGCACTGCTCTCGTCCTCCGCAAACCAGGAGACGTCGGCGCGTGGGGATTATTCCTCCGCCACCCTCCCCGCGCTCCAGAGGAGGTTAATAGAGTATAAGACCCAGGATTTGCATGGGCCTCTTTTCAAATACTTAAAAGCTACTGTTCACATCGCGAGGAGGTCAGCGGCTCTTTAAATCATTACTCACTGGGATTACTTCCCTTACAGGCTCCTCTGTAGTTTTTAATTCATTTGGGCTGCTATTTAGCAGCAGAGCCACTCGTTTCGACGGCAAGGAAGCGAGCGCGGAGGCTTATAGGAAGTTTTCTATTAAAAATTCATCGCAAACTCTGCCTCAGACCTCTCAGGAGCACGGCGCTCAGTAGGGCCATGCGGGTGTCTGGATCTATTTTGTAGTTAAGGGAAGGGGATCTGAGAGCAGCATGCAGGGAGGGAGCGTGCTATTCATTCATAAATCAAACAACAGATGCTGGGTCCAATGGGGTGCACGACGGTGACAATTTTTAACCCCTGAGTGTCACCGCTAAAATGGGCTCCCACGGGGCAATTACGGGCGCTGCAGGCAGAGGTTCCTGCGGGAGGAAGCTGCGGGGCTCAGGGGAAGAAATAAGGGGAAACTGGGGCGGGGGGGGGGAAAGGCGGCGACTGCCCCAGACATAAATCAGGGGAAGCCTGCGCTTGGGCGAGGGACCAGCTGCGAGAGCGGCCTGTTGACGACTCCAGCAGGGCTGCACCGGGCTCTGCTCGGCGGCTGCGGCACCCCGGGCTTGGGCGATACCCGCAGTGGGGGAAACCCTTCTCAGCACCCGCTCGCAGGGCCAGGGCTGCAGCCTGACATCAAATCCTGAGCCGGGACATCCTTTAACCCCATGGGAGCCACGGCTGCCCAAATTCGCCTTGCTCTCTGCATACGCAGCCCTGGCACCTGGCGGCCAGGATCCTTGCGTGGGGCAGCAAGAGGAGGGGGAAGACTTTAGCAAGAGTTTCAGATCCTGGCATGAAATGCTGTCCCCTGGGAAAATCAACATGAGATTCCCACCCAGTTGCCTGGGACCAGGTTTCATTCACCATCATTTGAAGGACTAGAAACGGCCACGACCGGAGAAGTGGATGCTGACTCTGCAACAGCTTTGGGGCTTGCCTGTCCTCCCAGTTCTCCCCATTTTATACCAGTGCATTTAATTACCAGTCCTCCCTTAAATCAGCATCCCCAGCGAGACGCTCCACACGTGCGTGCACCCACACACACATCCTCAGCCGCTCAGGGACCGGAGTGGTGAGCCCCGAGCGCACGCACTGGGGGGAATCGGGAGCGATGCCACTGCCGTCGGGGGATTTATCGTCTCCCAAAACAGCGCGCGAGGGGAGCCAGGCCCCACCGCTCCCCGCCCCGGCCGTTGGTGGGTGCCCTGCGCACCGGGCGTTGCACAAATACTCGCGCGTGTGCAGCGCCGATGGGATGAGATGGGGTTTTTTTCAAAAGCTGCGAAGTGACTTAGGTGCACGAGTGCGATGGACACGAATCCTGCGGTTCCCAAGTCACAAAAGTGCCATTCTTCATTGTTCGGAACCGCGATTCTCCTGTCCCCACGACGGCCCGACAATGAGGAGCATGTTCAGGGCGCCCATCCTCTGTGCTATTGATAGCACGGCCGAGCTTTTTGGAGCGTGGGTCCCATCTGCCACTTCCACTCCTTTTTAAAAGATCCTAATGACTGTCAGATCCTTTTAGTTCTTAATTAATTTCAGAGTTCAACTGCAAATAGGAAACAAGGCAGCTTTTGCCCTTACGCATATGAATATTACTGTTCCATTTAATGTGGTTACTGGTGGAATGCTGTTATTCATTCCTGCCTGCAATAAAAGCCACATGTTTTTAAAACTTTGCACTTGAAAAAACTTTTAGGAAAGAAATCAAGTATGTTTTGTATGCATGGCATGAGATAAAAACTAGTCATAAATATTCAAAGAACAGTTAGAGCTTTATGCTTGATTTAAACAAGTGAACAGAGAAGTACAACGGTTGAAGTAAGTGGAGAATGAAAGCCCAATGCTCCTTTAAGAATGTGCTTATGCAGAGAAAAGGAACTATTCATGCAAAGGTTATGGAGCACCTAAGGACATCCCATCTCCTCCAGAAATGCCCAAAGGTGGATAGCATGACTGGAAACATTGGGCTTTGTTCAGAGCTATTCCAGTTCATGGGAGTTTCTCTCTCTTCGGGGGTTTCAGAGGAGTTTTAGCGGGGTGCAATGCCTCATGCCAGACCCTATGGGGAATGAGGACTCTTCTTGCATGGAAACGTCTCCAACACGTCCGTTCCCCACGTTGGAAGGCAGATGGTTGAAGTCGTGGTGAGCGTTTCATGGGGCACCTGGGACCCCTGGACAGACCTTCCTTGGAGCCCCCGGAGCCCGGCATGGCCAAAACACGAGGGAAGGGACTGAGCGCTGGGGCCCCGGGCAGTGCCCGTCCCGCAGCCGTGCTGCTGGAGCCCGGGGCAGCGCCGAGCCCTTCAAAACCCAAAATGCAACAGGGGGAGAAATAAAAAAAAATTCCAAAGGAAAGAAAAAGGGGAAATGTCTGGATGGTGGAAAGAGGAACCGAAAGGCACATGACGACAAGAAAAGTACAACAGGGTGGACGCAGAAAAACACAGTATGGTTTCTAATTGCAAGGAGAGGCGCTCGCAGGAGTTGCTGTCACGGAAGGGCTCCCGGGCAGAGCGCCGAAAGCCAGGGCGCAGGGAAATCCTCCTGCACGTGCTGAGCAAAGCACTCTTGCAACACAAAAAAGCTGCAGAAAGCTGGGGGTTTTTGCCTTGGAAAATAGCCATGCATCAGCCAAACTGCCCCATCGCTCGTCCCCATCCCCGGTGGGGTGGGAAAATCGACCTCCTGTCCCCATACGGTGGCTGAATGTGCAAAGGGGTTTCCTAAAGAGCATTTTTCACTGCTGTTCCCTACAGCCTGGCCCAAAATATTGGGGTGATGCTGGATATCAAACGGGTGCTCAGTGCTCCCGTGCTACGCTGAGGTTTGCAGGGCAGCAGGGAGCCTGCAGGGACCCTTGGCGAAGGGTCTTGCATCCACACACTGAAACAGCGGCTGGGGTACGTGCTCGAGCCCTGGCGAGGCGAAGCGAGGCTGTGCTGGGCTCCGGCTGCCGAGCGATCCCTTTGGGGAAGTCAAATGTGAAGAGAGAGAAAGTGAACCTTGGGAACCGCTCGTGTTCCCACACGCTCACCTACCTCCCCGCGCAGGGCACCTGGCTGTCGGCAAACCTCGGCCAACGGTTTAGCTGCTTCAGGGCTGCCCTGTCTGCAAATACCCCTCAGATGTGGGGACAGAAGTGGGTGCTCCGCCCCCCCAAGGAGGGCAGGAGGGGGCTGGCAGCCGCCTGCGATGGGTGCTGGTGTCAGACGACGGGCGCTGGCATCAGACAGGGAACTCCAATTTCCCTTTTGGTTCAGGTCTGATAGAGCATCTTAGGGTCACATTTCAGCAAAAGCAGCTTTACCAGCAAATGCAAACACACTACATTCGTTTAACTTCCTTGTGGGATATCAGCATCGCAAAGGGAAGCCAGCCCGGTCACCCTGAGGGCATCCCACCGATCCGAGAACTCCCGACAGCCCTTTAACCAGGCAGCCCACAGATGTGCTTTCCAGGGTGGCCTCGTGCATCGTTTGCATCTTGCTCCGAAGAGGATCACAGGGTCGCGCCACCACACGCTGGCTGACCACAGGGCAGCGGAGATGCCTCACAGCAGCTTTGCTAAATTTCCAAAGCCCTTCCTGGAATATCCTCTTGCTGGAGGTGGAGAGTTTCCCCCCCAAACCTCAGCCTGCGACGCCTCGCTGGGAGAACCACCGGCATGCCGCGGTGGCCGGCAGTGACACCGGCATCGGCGTTTCCTCCCCACCTCCCTCGGCCCCAATGCTTTCCCCATCTTCCCCCCGAGGTGGTTACCTCATTTCTCTCGCCCGGGCTGAGCCCTGACGGCGGCAGAGCCGGCGGGTTGGGAGGGAGGCAGATCACAGGAGGTGTTTTATAAATGCATGGTTTATAAATGTGCCTAAGCCACCAGCTTTCATCCACGCAAGGGGTTTCCCTACCTGTCTGCAGGCAGATGAGCTTTGCAGAGCAGTGCCAGCACAGGGTGGCTGATAGTTGTTCTCCAGCAAGAGAATGGTTTGGAAAAACCCCCAAAACTGATATTTAAAGGCAGAGGTCAGGGTTGGGAAGAACGGGACCGACTGCAGCAATGGGGCCCAGCGAAGCTGCGAGGTCTGCACAAAGCAGCACCACGTGCAGCTGGAGAAACGCAAACAGGAGGCTGGCGGTGCGTTTCTCCAGCCCATTGCCGTGCCGCTCGGTGTGGGGCACGAGCAAACGGCCGGCAGCGCGCAGGTCGCCTGCGGGCAGCTGCCTGCTCGGCCCCGCGGGCAGGTCCTGCATCTCTGCATTCGGCCGTCACCCCCGGTCCACCTCGCTCGGGTTGCTCCTCAAGCAGCTTGCCCGTGAAACCACCGGCACACACAGCTCATTAACTCTACCTTATGGCTCAAGGCAGAAGACACAGATGAGGTTCAGGCTGGCTGGCAGCCCTTTTGCAATGCCGGGGCCATGACTGCGCTCCAAACGTTTCTGTCAGTGCAACGCATTGGCCATTTTCTACAAAAAATAAGGTCCTGGGCAAGGACCAGCTCTTCCCGTGTGAGGTGTTTATCATCCCTATGTGATCAATCCCTGATCTCTGCCATCTCCGCCAGACTTCGTGGTAACCCGCAGGAGAGAATCAGTGATGATCCTCCAGCAGCGACACGGAGCAACCGCAAACTCTGCCGTCAACGACTCGCCTACAGCAAAGTAATTCTGAGAAAACCGGCCTCTGGTTCCAGTTGCAAATTGTCCTGCAGGCCCGCACCATTTTTTCCAGGTTCATTTGCTTTTTTGCAATTATTCACTACTTTCACTTCTATGAATAACTCTGGGTGATGCTATTTCGTAGCAGGGCTGCGGTCGGGCCACTTTGACTAGATGGGCTCTGGGTTACGTTGCTTCTGCTCCTTCCTCGGATTATTTTTTCCGGTGCAAACATTTGCTTTCATATTTGCCCTTCCGTAAAGACTCTCATCGGTGTGAGTTTGCCTGACATCCCGCGCCAATAAGTCTGGCGGTTGTAGAGTAGCTGCAGAAAACGAGCCCCCGAGAGGGCTCAGCCTGCGAATTCACCCAGCACTTACGCATCCCTTTAGGCACAGAACAAATCCCCAACTTGGAGGAATTAGTCACAGGCTAAAAACGACGCAGAAGGTACTTTTCTGGTTTCTGGCTACGAATTCAGACAAATCAAACGCGGTGTTATTTAGGGACTGCTGTTAAGTCATTGGTTGCTCCTCATCCATCTCCAGCAGCTTGGAAAGGGAACCGCGCCTGCTTGCCTCCATCAAACCCCTGGCCCCGTGCTCATCAGCATGAGCTCATTTTTTTTTTTTGCAGAAGTTTCTTATAAAAGTTCGTATGCAAGCAGGAGGTGCCTGTCTGCCTGGGTCAGCTGGCTGACACCACGAGCAGGCTCCTCGCCCCAGCCCAGACAACGGCCCGGGAAGTTGAAGTGGTTCAGCAGCAGGTTGGGGCTGGAGACGAGAGAAATGGAGAACTTGCCCAGACGAAACGGTAGCGGCTTTCAGTCTCGCACGAGCAGGCAGCTCTGCGGGGAGAGAGGGATCTTATCTGCGAAACACAACCTCAGCCGTGTCCTGGGGTCTGAACTGCTCCGTGCCTGCCTGACCCTCCAACACCGGTGGTTTTCAAGAACGTTTTTACATTTTCTCCTCCGACCGAGCGGCGGGCCCTCGCTGGCAGGAAGCGCGGGCTCCAGGAGGAGGCACTGGTGGGGGAAGCGAGATGTCTGGGTTCAATCCGCAGCTCCGCTGCAGCATTCCCCAAGGACCCCAGATGCGCTGTGCAGGGGCTCCCCAGCAAGTGCTTCGGTTCCCCCGTCTCCCACCCCTCGGCCGCGGCAACCCCCCTGCACCAGACCCTGCCACGCAACACGTTCCCAGCACCACGTGTGCATCCCACCTCCGGCAGCAAGGACCCCCCGGTTTCAACCAGCCCCCCCAGACATGACATTAACCTGAGGAAAGCCCCGGGGAGCCCCGGCAGGCTCGCATTCACATTCTTGGCATTTCAAGACACAACGGGCACAAGCCCATCCTGCCGCCAGCGAGCGCTCCCCACTTCCACTGATGTCAGTGGGATTCAGGCGGGCTGGATTTCGGCGGGATCGGGGTCATTTCATCTCCCAGCGGCATGGGTCGGCTTTGCTCGCCCGCCGAACGGCAGCAGTGGAACCACAGAGGTGGTCGGGGCAGGAGGTTGGATGTCTCCAGTGAAAGTTTGAGGAGACAAACTGTGAATTCCCCATTTCAGGACCGTATCCCAATGCCCCTGCTCTTGTTGGATGTGATGAGAGTATTTCATCCTCTCCGACACGGGGTGGAACAGTGAGAGCGACCACCCGAGCAATGATTTCTGCAGGGCGTTGGGTTAAATGGTGTCTGCTGGCTGTCGAGGTAGAAGGAGGTTTGAAATGACTAAAAGATGCCACCTTAAGGGCTTGGCTAATCCACCTCCTACACCAAAGTGTGTGTTGAATTTCCAGGCAGTGCAGGAGGAATTCCCAGCGCTGCCAGTCCCATTCAACCCCTTCTGAGAAGGGCGTCGAGCTCTCGGTGCTGCCGGGATGGAGGTGCTGGGAGCTGGCATCATAGGTGACCTGCTTGTCCCACCACAGACCCAAAGCTTTGACTTTGTGGGTCCGAATCCCTCCCACAGTCACAGATTTAACTTTTTTTTGTGGGGTCCTTTCATCACCATTAACCAACCCCATTTGTCTTCTGCCCAGCTAGATCCAACCACAGCATGCAGAGCCACATTCCTCAAGGATAACGTCCCCTCCGGCCGGGGCTACCTGGGCAAACAAACCCTGGAGGATGGGTAGGATAGGCACATATTTCTAGTAAATATGAGCAGCGTTTTTGCATTTTAAAAATATCCTATACTGCTGTCTCAGAGTAAATGAAGACGAACTCTGGCATTACAGCAGGAATGAGCCCCTGCAAACGACAGGAGAAAAATGTGTGTTGGTGGGGCCAGCTAGCACAGTTCGGGCTCGAAAGAGTTAACCAAAGTGGGGGCTGATCAGGAACTATCTCGTTTGCATCTGTTATCCCACTGACCTCCATCTGAGGGAGGAAGGTGATGGGGAGAGTTGCAGGATGGAGGATCCAGGACTGAACTGCCCAGCCCCGGCTCCCGGTGACACCCGGCTGCACACCGAGGTCCCACCAGCACCCGCTCTACCGCGAAACGTCTCCATAATCCCACCCAAACTCAGCCCTTCCTCCAACAGACCAAAAGTCCCCAAATCGACATGAGAAAGCGAGCGGTGACGGATTTCAGCAGCCGCCGGGCTTGCAAGAGCGGGTCAAGCCCCTGCTTGTGATCGCAGGGCTGCCACGCTCAGTGAAAGCAGAGCTACCAGGGAGCAGAAACGTGATATTTTGGGAAAACCCAAGTGAAGTGAAGCTCTGTGCCCAGCTCGAGGCGCAAAAGCAAACGCACAACGCTGACATGGAGTAAATTCGGGTCTGAAGCTTTGCCACGTCGAGGTGCCTATTAGCTGCAGAGGTAAGGAAGGTTTGAAGCACGTGCGTGGGACCCGACCCACGCCAAGCCAAGCACGGCCATGGGAACGGGGCCGAGATGCTGGTGGGTGTCCCGCCACCCCCTTGGGGATGAGCAGTCGGGGTTCCTGTTCCTCCCAGCCTGGCAGTGTCGCTGAGTTTTATGGAAAAAAAAAAAAAAGGTAGGCTCGCTCATTCGGTGAGATTTTTTCCAAACTGACCCAGGGCTAATAAAAAAAGGTGTTTAATTACAGGGTTCAAGGTAATTGGGCACAAAAGTGGCCAGTACAATGCGGCGCGGTGCAAAGGAGCTGCAGAACGAGGGCTTAGTTTTGCAACGGCACATCTGATTTAGTCTTTACGTTCTCTGGCCGGCACTTTCTCTCTCCTAATGAGGGAAAACGGCACGGCCTTCCGCAAATCCCCACGAAGCAGTTTATTCCTGACTTCAAGTCACTGAAATCACGGCACCGCGCTCTGTCCTTAAATTATCTCCGTGCATACGCTCCAGTTTAAAGGGGAACGGCGCAGTCCATGTCTGGCATTTAATGCGTGCCAGGCTGCGAAGAAAGAAACAGCCTCCCCGGCTTCCCCGTGCACCCCATCGATGCGCGGCCCCGTCCCCAGCTCGCGCATCTTCTCGCCGCTCGCTTGCCCCCGCCGTCGCTGAGCGTGGGATGCAGGGAGCAATATTCCTTTAAGTATTTTGTAAGCAATAGGAACAGAAATGGAAATAGGCAATTTTCGCGGGAGTTTTTAGCATTTGTAATTGAGTGTAGCTTCCTCCCCGGCTTTTTGGCTTCTCATTGGGAGAGAAATCGAGCTACAGCTGGGGATATTCCTGTAACAGCCCCACTAGTGGCAGCGGCTGGATGGGAGGCGTGCGCGGGCTGCGTTGCTGGTTAGGAAACGTGCCACTCCCGGGAATAACCCACATGCTCGCTCCGGAGATCAGAAAGCAACTGCTGCAGTCGCTTGCTGAGGTTTTCCTCCAAGAAAACTCCCTTCCAGCTGCAAGAGAAGCACTGTTTAACCAACACCCATCTAACGGACACACGGACCCCGTGCTGTCGGCTCCATCCTGGAATGCCAGTGCTGCACCTGGAGCCATGCGGGAAACCTCTTGCAAAGCCCCGATCGAGGTTCGTTAACACAACGAGTATCTTTTAATGACCGGCTCGCCCTGTCCCGCAATCACAGGCGCTGGCGCGCTCTCCATCGGCATGCGGAGAGTTCGTGACGCCCTTTGTCTGTCTGTCTGTCTGTCCCTGTGCCAGACTGAGCCCTGGCCGGGACCCAGGAGGCACAGAGGGTGCGAGAAGCCAGGGCAGACTTTGGTCCAGGGTTGTGCCGCTAACATCATTCCTACCATTTTGTTTTGATTTTTTTTTAGAAGCTATTTTAACAAAAACCATGCTGCCTTGTGAAATCACATCCCAATATAGCTGCCATAAACACACACACACACACACGGTGACTTGGGGGGGGGGGGGGGAAGCAACTCCGGAGCCCTAAACCCCATCGTTACCAGGAGAAAAGACCCTTGGAAGGTGCCTCCTCCCGGCCAGGCTCCCCACGGGCACGCGGCTTCCCCGCGCCGAGAGCTTGTGCCCACGAGGCCAAACCCCGCCGCGATGCCAAAGGCACCGGTGAAACCTCAGCGCGGGCAGTCAGAGCCCCAGCCCGCGGCGGGGCCGGCTGGGGGTGCGTGGCCGGTGCCGGCGGTGATTCGGGGCAACCGCTAGCGCATCCCTTGCCACCCCTGCCCCGAATCGTGGCCGTGAAAGCCGTGGCAGCTCGGGGGCACGAATGCCTTGTGGGACGCTCCTCGCTGGGGTGATGGGACCAGCCGGGGGGCAGGAGGGCCCTTCCCAGCCGCCACGAGGAGAGCTGCATCTCCCCAAGTGGGAACAGAAACCCAGGAGCCTCTTATCCCTCCATCCAGGACCCGGCCATCCCAGAGGCAAAGGTCAGGTCTGTACGGGGCCCTCCTGCACGACGAAGATTGCGGAAAAAAGCCCATTTTTCAGTGTCTCCCTTCCTAACTGAGGCCTTTTATTTTTTTTAAATCTCTCCCTTCTCCTCCTATTTTGGTTGTTTTTATATTTTATTTTACAATAGCTTGAGTAATACGTTCCTCATGTTCCAAAAGCACTGGCTGCTTCCAGTGGGAATGGAAAATCATTGTTTCTTTTTATTTTCCCTTTTCTTTTTCTTTGTAATATGTTTATGTTATGGAAAATACCCCCAGATTGCAGACGCATCGGCTGTCCCGCTTTCTTGAAAAAAAAAAAAAAAAAATTAAAGCGTTTTTAGGAAGACAAGAGATGATGATGAGGAGGATAACGCTGCGGTTGAAGGCTCTGCCTGGCACCCTGCAGACGGCTGTCGTGGCCGGCTTGGGTGTTGCTTTAGGCTGTCAGCGCGTCGCGACATCACGACGGTCCATACAGCACCCGGCGCGCTCCGCCGCATCCCGCCCCATCGGAAGCGGCCGAGGCGGGATGCCGGTGCCCTGCGTGGGAGGTGGGTGCTCTCCGTCCCCCCCTTTCCCACGCGTACTTCTCTGCCAGGGGGTGCCCAGGAGGGAGCTGCCCCCGGGGATGCTTCTGCGAAAGGCCCCGTCATCCCCGCCGGCTGGGAAACCACATCCGCCGCCGGCGCGGCAGCTGCCCCGGCGAGGCCAGGGCAGCAAAGGGAAGCAAAGGGAAGAGGCAGAAACGGGAAGAAACGGAGAGAATTTTTTCCAGACAAGGCAGGGAGCGGCAGCAGGTCCAGAGGGCGGAGGAGGATTTGTGTTTGCAACCAAAAAGGCTGAAGCAGACGCGGCTTCAGCCGGCGCTAATGCTGGGGATGCTTCCCCGTGCTCCAGCAAATGCCGATAGCCTGCACATAACCGGGCGCACCGTACCAGCTCCAGCAAATGCCGATAGCCTGCACATAACCGGGCGCACCGTACCAGCTCCAGCAAATGCCGATAGCCTGCACATAACCGGGCGCACCGTACCAGATTTGCAGCGTGCCTTCACTCGTTTCTCTTGCCCATCCCGGAGTGCTGCCGTCGGCATCCCCCAGCCCGGGGCACCCGGACATCCCCCTTACAGCACGGGGCGCATCCCCCCCGTGAAGAGAAGCTCTTCCTCCGGCATCCCCACCCTGAAGAGAAGCTCTTCCTCCAGCATCCCCCCCATGAAGAGAAGCTCTTTCTCCGGCTCCCTGCTCCCTCCACCTTCCCCTGCCACGGCGCATCATGGATCCCCGCTCAGCAAGACGGTCGGCCTCGGGTTTGGAGCGGCGTCAGCGGAAGCCAGCCGGCGGCACGGGGCCTCACCTCGCCCACGCTCGCCACGGGGCCCGCAGAGGTTACACCAACGACAGGACAGGGTTAATGATTTTTAGCCAAGAATTGAAGTTAAAGGCTGCTGGGCAGTGCTGAGAGTTTCTGGTAGATGTGGCACTTTGGGACATGGTTTAGTGGGCAGGGGGGTGTTGGGTTGATGTTGATGATCTTAGGGGTCCTTTCCAACCTTAGTGATTCCTAGTTTTTACTTTCATTAAAAAATAATCCAGCCACCAAGCCTGGAAGCATGAAATTATTACTCTACCCTTAACTGGTTTAGTGGTGGACTTGGCAGTGTTGGGTTAATGGTTGGACTGGATGATCTGAAAGGTCTTTTCCAACCTGAACGATTTGATGATGCTATGATTCTATGATCTCTGGGAGGAAGCGGCCAGGAGTGCAGATTCAGCCCCAGCCTTTGCGCCTGCTCCATCCCCGGCACGTCAGGGATGAAGCCCCGGAGCCAAGGAAAACGAAAGTGTGATGGGAAGCCCTGGGGGACAGCTCAGCCCTCGGGCTCCTGCATCGCTTGCACAGCTGATGGACGTCACCCCCACGGCGACATTTTCTTCCCACCCTGGAGACACCCAGGAGAAAAATCAGGTGCAAAGGCGCCCTGTAGCAGGAGGGAGAGGGGACGCCCGTCCTCAGGGCTGATCCCCGAGCCCCCACCGCCAGCACCCCAATGCCACTGGAGACCTCCTGGCAGGTTTTTCAATGCTCTCCCCTCATTGCTCAGCCTCGCTCGGGGAGTATTTACGGCGTGGCCCGTGGCTCGGGCTCGTCGCTTCGGATGGGAAGTCACATTCTTGCTCCTAATGCCGACCATGTGTGGATCCGAGCCTGCAAACATACAGCTCATTCTTTGTTTCCTAAACCGTACGCGGCCAAAACAGTGGACCGCAAACACTGATGACATATCGGAGGAGATCGAGTCTAAGAAATCATCATGAATTAAAGTGCTCAGCAAAGGGGAACGCCACTGTCTCTCTACCCCTATTAGATCATAACAAGGTGATGAGAGACAATGGATTTATACTCCTTCCCCCACCCCCCAAATATATTTAAAAAAAAAAAAAAAAAGAAAAAAAAAGACTTGCCACCAGTCAGCAGGGTTCCCTTGGAAAAGGCAAAGCCACTGACAGTCAATCAGGAACCGGCGAGCTCTGAGTGCACAAGCCTGCCCCGGGAGGGGAGGATGAATGGTGGCAAACCAGATTTCATGGCCACATGGTGCTGTGCGCCAGACCCCCGGCGCGTGGGCGAGCGCGTGTGTGCGGGGCCGGGGCGGCACGGGGGCTCCCCGTGCCTTCCGCCCCCGGGGAGCTGGGGGGGCAGAAGGAGGGTTCGCACAGGGGTACAGGGACTCGGGGTGCTGGGTGAGAGCAGGCTCTGGCTGAGCTGTGACTGCAGGGGAGTTCCTGGGTGTGCAGTGCTCACAGGCCTGCAAACATCTGGGGGGATTGCAATGCTCTCTGGTGAGCAAACACCCACAGGGACTGCAATGCTCATGGGTGTGCAAACATAGAATCATGATCATAGAATGCTTTGGGTTGGAAGGGACCTTGAGAGATCTTCTAGCCATCCGGGGGGATTGCAATGCTCTTGGGTGAGCAAACGCCCATGGGGATTGCAATGCTCACGGGCCTGCAAACATCTGGGGGGATTGCAATGCTCTCGGGTGAGCCAACATCCACAGGGACTGCAATGCTCACAGGCCTGTAAACACCTGGGGCTATTGCAATGCTCACGGGTGAGCAAACGCCCATGGGGAGTGCAATGCTCATGGGCGTGCAAATATCTGAGGGTATTGCAATGCTCATGGGCATGCAAACATCTGGGGCTATTGCAGTGCTCAAGGGTGAACAAACGCCCATGGGGAGTGCAATGCTCATGGGCGTGCAAACATCTGGGGCTATTGCAGCGCTCGCAGGTGAGCAAACGCCCATGGGGAGTGCAATGCTCATGGGCGTGCAAACATCTGGGGCTATTGCAATGCTCACGGGTGAGCAAACGCCCATGGGGAGTGCAATGCTCATGGGTGTGCAGACATCTATGGGGGCATCCCTCCTCTCCCCAGCATGCAGGCTCTGCCTTGCTTCTCCCGCCTGCAGCCACAGATAACGTATCCAGCTGCGGGCAGGCATGGGCCATGTGCTCGCATCTCCCACCCCAGCACCCCATCACTGCAGCCCCCCAGTGTGATGCGCTGCCGTCACGCTGGTGGGGAGCTTAGTTACCCATGTGCCAAAAAAAAAAAAAAAAAAAAAAAAAAAAAAAATCACCTTGGGTGGTAGGGGATGAGACAAGACGCCTGCCCTGCCTTTAGGGAAATACGACGGCAAGGCTCGGTGACGCCATTACACGTGCACAGTGCTACTCGGTGCCTGCTCACCCAGCCTCCGCCGGGGGCATTGCCCAGAGCACGGCGTGGCAGGAGGAGGAAAAAAATGACTTGAAATACTGTCAGGGTTACAACTTTCTGTGGTTAGGAAGAAACACAGAAATCCATTAAAAGGAAGTTTGCAGAGCGGGAATCCTGCGGTGGCCAGTTTTGGGAAGGGTGGAAAAAGAAACCTCTGCTTGGGGCGAGCTGGGGCCATCGGCTCTGCCCCGGCAGGTGAGGAACGCTGCTGGCGACCTGGGGGTGCAGCGTGGAGAGGCACCGTGCTGGGGCACGGCCGGAGCACCAGCCCGGCTTCCCCACGCCCCAGGATGAGCCAGCCCCGGCGTGCGGCAGCAGCCCGAGACCGCAGCCCCCAACGCAGCAGTTGCGAAACTCTGAGTAAACCGTGCCCGTGGCAAATGGGTGAAAGGCGCGGATGCAGCGACCTTCCAGAGAAGAAACGATGGCCACCCGCCGCACCAGGGCACTTGGCGTCACCCACTTTCAGAAGCCAAAGGCGACCGGCACCGGCTCCGCCACTGCAGGGATTCCTCCTGCTCCTCCTCCAGCATCTGCTGGGGCAGGTCCAGGGCCAGGAGAAGTCACCTTGTCCATCCAAGCTGCCACGTCGCAGGGATGGGGTGGGTCCCCCATGGGACCACGGCTCATTTCTTCCCCTGTGGGGTGGGCGATATTCTCGAGGTGGGGGAAGGATTTCAGACCCCCCTGGCAAGGCTGCCCTGCGCGGGACCACAACCCTGCAGAGCAGCTCTGCAGGGACCCTCTGAGCCCCCACGCTCCCCGCTTTAGGCAGAACCCTGCCTGTTCGTTAGGCTAATGAGGCTGTGAAGGGCCAGCGGGGACCCTCAGGCTCCCCACACCCCACGGACCACCTGCTCCCTTTAGCAAAGTAGAGAAGAACGTGCAGAGACAGGAGGAAATTTGCCACGATCAACTGGAGGCGCGGACCCGGAGAGCCCAGGAGAAGCAGCAAAGCGGGGGCTAAACCCCAGGATCAGTCCCAGCTCCTTCAGAGCAGCGCTGAGCGCCGCATCATGGCCAAACAGGGCTGAGAGCATGCCTACACTTGTGCATTTGCAAAATAAACAGTAAAATGCCCTCCTTGGATGCCAGGACCGAGGCTCGGTGCCCTTTGCATCCTGTGTGAGGGCGCGAAGCCACCTGGGGAAGGCGGTGGGGCGAGGGCAGCTGCCCGCGAGGACATCAGTATGATGGAGAAAGAGGCAAAAAGCGTGATAGAACACCGGGGAGCGTGGACGGATGGTGATGGCTCACAGGCTGCTCCCGCCTGCTTTCTGATTTACAAAGGCCAAGGAAAAAAAATGTCAAACATCGGCGACCTGAGCTAGGGAGAGGAGAAGGAGCCCAGCCTGGGCATCCTAAGCAGGGGATGGTGCCGCCAGCAAGCCTTCGCAGGGCTCACCCCGAGGCAAAATAACTCCCAACCCTCAGCTGAAAGGTCCGAGAGCATCCGAGCCGCTGGCCCCTCGCTCCTCCCTCGGCGGCCCCGTGGGCATCGCACCCGTGGCCGCCCCTGCAGGTTTCCACCGAAAAGGCGGTGGTGGCTGTTGAGAAACCAGCCCCTGCGGCCCCGCCCCGATAGCCATCGGTAGCGAAGAACTGACTCACGGATGTGACATTTGTGGTTTGATGACTTAGAGGCAACCGGCTGCCACGGGGACGGCGGCTCCGGAGGTCCCAGGAGGGCACGGCCAGATCCAGGAGCTGAGCCGCAGGGTGCTCAGATGGAGCAGAAAAAGATGCAGTTATTTTTTCCTTGGAAAAAGCAAAAAGAAAAAAAAAAAAAGTGTTTGGCAGCCCCGTGGAGGAGCGCGGCCGCGGCTTGGTCGGGTCCCACGTGCTGCGTCAGGAGCTCAGGCTGGCACCCACCGCGGGGTTCGGCCGTCGGGAGCAGCGGGGCGGGGAGGGGTGCCCCCAGTTCAGCCCAGTTTATCTTACAGCTTCTGGCTGGTCTCCAAGAGAAGCGAGGAGATGTGAAGGCAGCCCCCGGGCCAAGCCAGCACTGCCCACCAAAAATGGGGTTTATATCCCCAAAACTGTCAACTGGAGGCAAATTTATTTCAGTCCCCGCCAGATATTTTACTCGGTTGCGAATCCGGCGCATGTGAGCAGGGATTGGTGCCGCTCTCCCACGTGGGGCTCCTTCACCCACCCCATTGGAAAGCCGAAAAATCCCTTTTCTATAAAAAAAAAAAAACAAACACCAACACGTTTCCAGACTAACTAGTGAATACCTTTGGGATTTTTCATTTCATTCCTTAAATATTTGTGCAAACAAACACCCATTTTCACGGATGTGCCCAGAAAAGCAAACAAAAACTATGAATGCGGTTGAATCCCTCAGAGCCATGAGGAATTTAAATGAACGTTCGTGAATGTTTTGCAGTACTCACCCAAATCTAGCCGGGCAGGAGAAGACACACTGAGTTCCTTAAAGAAAACAAGGATTTCTTGTCCTAATACTAAACAAATGTTTCACCATTTGGCCATATTCCATCCTTGGTGCAATCATTTAATTCTCCCCCATTTAATAAAAAATTATGTCTGAAACAAAGTTGTTTATTGCTTTTATGGGTTCCTATTTGTATGGAAATTGCATACAAGACGTGATATTTCTGTTGCTCGCTCTCTTTTTATTTTTAAATGAGCAGGCCCAGTTAAACCCCGGCATTTCTTCATCTGGCTTGCGGAGGGAGAAGTATAGATTAAAAAGAACCAGGCAAATGTTTTTTATAAACTTCTCTTATTTCCTTGCCATGGGACTGCCTTTAATTAGCTGCATGAAGTACAAAGGACACATTTATAATGCCACCATCTCCGAGCGGAGGGCACTGTGATGAACGTGGCTGTTCTGCCCATTTGCCCTGTTCTCCGGCATGGTTATCCGTGCTGGGGCTGGGAAGCCGCTCCGGATTTATCCCCCCATCCCCGGCTCTTTCTGCTGCCTCTCCAACTCCCTCTGCTCCGAAGGCTCCAAGCCATGCAGGTGTGGTGATGCAGCTTGACATCACCGATCGCCGCAAAAGGACACGTAACCTTTTGTGTTCTTAGAAAGAGGCCAAAATCTGGTCTAGAGCGAGGCATTTGTGCCTGACCTGCTGCGTTTAGCTCTTTGCGTAGGGGTTCATGCTGCCCCCGCCCCGATCTGCCTGGGCGCGGCGCGACGCGCCGAGCCATCGCTCAGGACCTGCGTCCTCGCAGCCACGATCAGCTCGAGCTTTTGCTCCCGAGCCGCATCAGGAAGGGAAAAGGCAGAGGTTTGCAGAGCTCTGCCCGATGCATTAACAACCCCCCAGCTTCTTATAGAATCATAGAATGCTTTGGGTTGGGAGGGACCTTGAGAGATCATCGAGCCCAACCCCCCTGCAGTGAGCAGGGATTGAACGTGCAAACTTGGCGTTATTAGCGCCGTGTTCTAACCAACTGAGCTAACCCGGCTGGTCTTCCCAAAAAGGTCTTGCACACACCTGGGAGCCACGGTGCCAGCGGCTCCGTCCCGCGCCAACCCGCCCGGTTCACCCCGCGCAGCCCAGCTGCAGAGCTACGACGAGAGGGCGGCAGCGGAGAAATGACGGCGGGTTCGGATCTGGGGACGCGAGATCCTGCTGGGAGCTGGGATCGAGCAGAGGAGAAATTTGGGGAGAAGCGACACCGTCTCGCGGGCACTTGGCCCGTCCCAAGGCAGCGGGAACGGACGAGAGCGTCGAGTCCCGGGGTGTGCGGGGAGACCAGGAAGAGCAGGTTGAACAAACTCATCGCCCCACAAAGTTACGCATTTAGTAAAGCACTATCTACAGTTGCCGTGTGTTTTCGTATTTAGGGTATTATATAAAAGTAAACATATAAAATTGTAAGCTTGAATGCAGCACTAATGTCCCCAGCTCTTCTCTCCTTGCAAACCAGTTTCTCTTTAGCAGGAATTTACATTTCTGCAGATTTTTGCTCGCCCCGCGCAGCACCTCAGGCTGCACCCGCCCGGCACCTGGCTAACGACTCTGACTGCAGCAAACACATCAAATCAATCCCAGCACCGCTCAGCCCCGACCCTTCCCAGTGCTGCAATCACGCGGGAAAAGGCGAAAAAAAAAAAAAGTGAGCAAACCACCCACCAAACCCGGACAAACACAGCGGCGTCCCGGAGCATCGCACAGCTGGCAGAAAACCCCAGCGGGCAGCGGCGAGGAGCAAGGTGCCAGCAAAGCCGCATCAGAGCCCGCTGCCGGTTTGCTTCCTTGCAAAAAAATAAATAAAATGCAAAACCCGACGACGTTTCCTGCCGCCGAGGAACGAAAGAGCTCGGTCTGTACTCACCGCGCAGGAAAGCGGAGGAGTAGGTGGCGAAGGAGTCAAAGATGCTGTTGGAAGCCATTCCCCTTGTCCTGTATCCCGGCTCCGCTGGAGGAGCTGCTGGCGGGTGGGAGGAGGAAGAGGAGGGATGAGAGAAGCGGCAGCGAGGAAGAGGAAAGCCCCGTCAGCGGCACAGGTAGCCTCCGGCTGGCTGGTGGTTCTGTGGTCGGCACGGCAGAGCCGCCGGCTCGGCATCCGCTGGGTGGGAGAGCGGCGTCACCTGATCCGTGGCGTCAACGGGCCAGCGGTATCGCTGCAGCTTCGGGGTGCTGGGATTGGGTTTGGGGTTTCCCCCCCCCCCCCCCCATTTGTTTTTGACTAATAATTTTATGGTTTGTAGTTGGCGGTTCATGGGAGGCTCGCTCGGACTCGTGGCTGAGTGACAGACGGGAGCGGAGGAGACATTTCTCTCTAATTAATTATATTGTTGCCTTAGAAGAAACGAAGAAGAGAGTCCATAGATTCCTAATTGGGTGATTGAAGTAATAACCCGTTTACATGCCGTGGTTTTCTCCTTTTAATTTCTCCTTTTAACTGCCTTTTCTCCCACATTCACCACTTGTCTGTATCCTAATTTTGAGCTGTACACGGCTTCCCGACTCCCAGCTGGGTATGGGGACTGCGTGCTGAGACTGTTTCCATATGTATAGATGGGTGGTTCTTCTTCACAGGGATTTTATGTGAATTAGTATTAAGCAAAAATATGAAGCACATGCGGCAGAATAAACAGCACTGGCTGTGGAGAGGGGACGGGGGAAGGTGGAGAGGGCTGGCGAGGAGGAGGAAGAGGAGGAAGGCAATGGGTACGGCTGACTGCCGGCTTTGCCCAAATAACAGCAGATAATTTTTGTATATTTTTTTAAGTAATAAAGCCAATCCAGTAATACAGGCACAACAGGTTTCCAGGAGCACCTAAAGATGCTGTTTCTGCTAGGCTGCAGAAACACCAGCACCCAGCGGGTGCTCACGCCTGGAACAGGAGCCGTGGTCGGACACTGCCGCGCCTGGGTTTTCTCACAGAAAGTTGCCATTATCACCCTCGGAGAGGAGTTTTCCCTAAATGGGAAGCGATGTCGAGTTGAAACACGAGATGCTATTTGTCCTTTTCTTTTTTCCTCTCCTCCTGAGAAAAAGCAAAGGGAGCTCTCTGATGGAGTAAGCCAAATGCAAACTAAGCCTGAGCGACCCAAATCCGCAGGCAAATAGGACCCAAGGCAGAAGACGCCGGCCGTCAGGGCACACAAGTGCGACTTCAGGGTATTTGGAGATTTTGGTGTTCATCACGCCTTGCTGCTCGCTGCTGTCCTCCACCGAGTTTTTCATCCGATGGGTGCTGGCGGTCAGAGGTATCGAGATGTTATCGGCTGAGATGTCGCAGATTCCTGCGGTGCTATTAGAGGTTGGGGGAAAAGGAGGAAAAAGAAAAAAAAAAAAAGAGCTGCTTGTATTTACTGCGGCTGAAAACTGCTTGTTTGCTGCTTTTAAGCAAAGAGGGGGGAAAGTGGTTTCAGAGCAGCGAAGGGGGCAGAGGTTGTGCAAATGCTGGCACAAAAGGGAAGGGAAAAGCAACCCAGCCTGGAAAACACCCGCTGCTGCACAGAGCGGGGTCTGTGGCACTGAACAGCATCGCCTTGTCTCGCTTGCCAGACACCCACCACAGCCACAGCTCCAGCCCCGGCACGGCAGGCTGCAGGCAGCAACGGTGTTTTCACCGGAGCGGTGGCATCGTTCCGCTCCCGCTCCCCAGCGGCAGGGGACTGCGGTCCCCTGCCCTCCACTGCGGTCCCAAGGGGAGCGGGGTGGCTCAGCCCGGCAGCATCCCGCTCGCCACCCCTGCCTGCTTCAGCCTGACCAGCCTCTTGGGCAATATTCAGGTTTTTCAGGCTATTTTTGGATTTCATGGCTCCTTCCCTGCAGAAAAAGGGGTGGGAGGCTTAGCCCTCACCTGGCTTAGGTCCCACTGCAGTTGATGGGGAGAAAAGTCAGGATGAGGAAGAGGAGGAAGGGAAGGGGAAGGTGCTTTTAAGGTATCCTCCGCTCCCCACATCGTTAGGTGCCAGACGGGAGCTCCGATTCAGCTGTGCTCATTTACACGCTGACCAAGCATCCTTCAGCAGCACTAATGGGGGAGGCTCCAGATGGGGCTTTTCTTCTCCGTCACCCTCCCACCACCCCCTTCTCCCTAAATCATGGCTGTACCGCCCCACGGACGTGGTCCCGAGCCCCTTCGGCACAGCCGGTGCTTCTGGTCCCGGTCATCATCCTGATGTGATCCACAAAATCAACCTTTCTCCTAAAATTTCTCCTCCTGCCCCTTCAAATCACGTTTTTTTCCTCATGTGGGGCTTTAAATTGCAACGCTCCCAGTTGCTCCTGCAGCCGGACGTACGGGGCGTTACGGGGCTGCAGCCTGCTGGGTATTCCAGGCGTTATCCAGGCACGGTACCAATGTGGCACCGGCAGCGCGCGAGGGAGGTTAACGACCAGCCCGGGCAATGCACTTCATTACACGCATTTATTTGCGTCTGGGCGAGAGTCACGGGCATCCCCGATGATTTAGTGTTTGCCGGTACTTGTGGAGATGCAAAGTTCCTCCCCGAAGCCCCGCGAGGCTCCAGAGCGATTTGAGGACCAAACCCATGTTAAATTCTTGCCCTTTTACTTCTGTTTACAAAAATGGGGCCTTTTTCATTAGCTGCGTTACCACAGGAGCTGCGAAACGGAGCCAGGATGAGGTGAAACCCCATAGAAAGTACAAGGGAATACAAACTGATAGAAGGAGCCCTTGGTGTTAGTCTGGCTTCTGAGATTAAAGACGCGGTTCTATTTGCCTCTGCAAACCACGGCTCGGGAATGGGCACGTTTTAAAAATAACTGATTAAAAGCTCTTGTGCAATTAATCCACCGCTGGGATGGCCCCCCCCCGCTCAGAGCCTGGTGCACAGCTCTCCCCTGCAGCCGCGGCGTGGGGTTGGCTTTTGGGTGGGTTTGTTCCCCGCGTGTCTGGGGAGAGCTCTGTGCCGGCTAGAGGCAAGTGGGCACGTTACGGAGGATGAATATTTCCTGCCGATAATAATATAGATAGAAAAAAAAAAAAGTGTCAGACAGCCCAGCCCCAAACCTTCCCCCTTGCTTTTACCACCCTGAACCTCTGGATTCGCTTTGTGGGCTTTGCTGTGAGTGAAGGGCAAACCCAAAAAGCCACCGAGCCCGAATGCTCCCCTGCAAACAGAGCCCCAGCTTCCAGCCAGCCCCGCTGCAGCTGCACGCTGCCAGCCAAAGCGCAGGTACAGCAACCAGCACCTGCGCCCTCGCTGCCTGCACCCTCGCTGCCTGCACCCTGCTGCCTGCACCCTCGCTGCCTGCACCCTCGCTGCCTGCACCCTCGCTGCCTGCACCCTGCTGCCTGCACCCTCGCTGCCTGCACCCTCGCTGCCTGCACCCTCGCTGCCTGCACCCAGCTGCTGCAAGCCGCAGAACCACCCAGGCACTTCTGGTTTAGCAAACCCACCGGTTTTACCCCCGTGCGAAGAGCTGCTTCTAAGAAAGATGCGACGGTCCCCGCAGCACGCAGGTCGCTGTGTGTGCAGCCGGCGCCGTGCGCTGGCGTGGCTGAGGGCCTTCGCAGGCCAGCCGCTTCCTCCACCGCTCAGCCAAAACCGCAGCTGGGCGCAGGCTCCCGCCTCGCCCCGCGCCGCCGGCTCTCGCCTCCGGGAACAGGGCGGCCAAACTCAGCTCCCAAAGGTGCAGGCAGCGGGTCTGGCAGCACCGTACGCACGCACACTGCACACCTCCCCATGCAGCCCAAGCACCGGCGCCTGGACACCGGGGAAATGCAAGAATTAAGGGCTTTAGCACCCGCGGGTCTGCTCCGTAGGGAAAGCCACCGCAGCGCTCGGTGCTTCCCGAACAGCGTCACTATGTGCAAGGCAGGGAGGCGGGATGAGGCTTTCACTTTGTCCTTGGGAAAGAGGCACGGGGCGACGGGGACTAAAACATCCATTCATCTGGGGAGATGACTGAAAGCAGATAAGCCGTGCCCTTAACGGCGCGCAGCCCGGCGCGTCTGCGATGCGCTGTACCATTTCAGCACGCAGCATTTTAGCCAGCCCAGTCGCCAGCATCTCACCCCGCTGTCCCAAAACGGAGGGGCCGCTCATGACCCTCTCCAACACCCCGGGCTGATGCCGGTGCCCAGCCGAGCTTGCCCGAGCCATGAGGCCACGATGGCGCATCCCTGCTCCACCGCCAATCCCGGCACCAAGCCCCGCGCTGGCTCTGCCCGAAGCTATGGGAAAGGAGGCATGTGATCAGCTCCATAAATACTGCCGCAACGCGGGAACAACTCACGGTTGTGTCCGAGCTTCACCCCAGACCTTCCTCACCGGCGCCAGGGTGCTCCAGGAACGCCCGTGGCCGGTGCACAGCGCCCGGCTGCGTGGAGCCATGTGGGCACGCGTGTGCGGCGAGTGGCACAATGCCGGTCTTGTAACTCCAATGCCGGTGGAGCGATGCGGCCTGACCCTGGAGCAGGGACAAACCACGGGATCGCTCCCATCACGGCTGCCTTGTTTTCCCTGTGCATCCCAGGGGGTGGAAGGGAAAGCCCCGGAGCCTGGGAGCCATGTTTGCCATTGGGGTGATGCAGAGCCCTGGTGCTGAGCTGCTGGTGGTGCCGGAGCCGGGGAGCGGTGGAAGCCAGCGCGGCAGAGCCGATGGTCCGTCGGAGCTGCCGTCCAGTGCTTGCAGGAGCAGCCGGGAAGGTACGGGCGGAGGGACTCTGCAGCGTGTCCGGGGGATTGTCCGCAGGGGTGACCATGGCCCTGGGATGAGGCGGGGAATAGAAGAGAGAAATGAAAAAAGCAAATTGAGGAGGGGACCAAGTGTCTGAGGCAACTTGGCGATGCCTTTGGGCACAGACCGGGCGCCTGCCCAGTCATCTCCGGAGCCTGGAGGGGCTTTGGGGACAGAGGTGTTGGCAGGGAAAGAAGGACAGGACGGGCTGGCCGTGCTGCTTCCCACTCCTGCGGGACCCCGAGACTGCCAGGGAAGGGGTGCAATGCCAGCAGACCCGTGGGACGACAAGCAGCTCCTTGGAGCAGTTTGCAACACGCGTCCGCGCCCCGGCCGAGCTGTTGGCACCCCTCCGCCACCGCACCGCAGGCGCCCGGCGGGTCCGGGGGTGTCTGATGGGGCGAGGGACACGCAGCGCCCCGGAGATGGCAGCCAAGCAGCGGCGCTTGAGCCGAGAGCACGGGTCAGCCCGAAGGGAGAACCCCGCACGGGCCGGGTTGCGCCATCGCCGGGTCACGCCGCAGTCACGCGCCGGCAGAGCGTGGTCACGCCAGCACCCTTCACCTGACCCCGGGGATCACGGGCGGGCGCCGGCGAGGGCTGGCGGGGTCCTGGGGGGTGACAGCCCCGTCCCGCCGTACGCCCTGTCCCGGTGAGCACCGGCCCCTCTGCGTCACCGGCGCCGAGGGGGTTTGCTGCCTTTCCAAGCGGGATAAGCAAAAAAGTAGCGGGGCCAGCAGACGCATGCAGCCGTGGGGCTGAAGCCACTTCACGTCCAGCCCCACAGAGGGAGAGAAAGTCTAAAAATCCCCCAAACCTCAATTCATCCACAGAGCATGAGGAAATTCACTTTCCTTTTTGGGTTTAAAAATATCTGCCTGTTCCGAAATACCCAGGGAATCGTACCGCGGTCACCCACCCGTTTTAACTGTCGCTCTCGCAAACGGCAAGGCAAAAACAAACAACAATTTATGGCGAAGAACGTGAATTTTTGTGTCTGGTCTGTGGTCTCGGAGCGTGCGTTCTCCAAGGAGAGTTTCCTGCAGAAGCCAAGGAAGCCGAGACGGTCGCTGGTGGGTTCTCCCTTGACGCCTCCCGCCAGGGATGACCACGCCAGAAGTCGATCCAAGTTTACCAGCACGGAGGAGACCAGGAGCAGCCTGGGGTCCATTCCCCACCGTGCTCAGCGCTATCTATGGTCCCACCACGACCTGCACCAAGAGCAGGGGGCTCCTGCAGCAGAGGCTGCAGAGGGAGGCTCCAGGCATTTCTTTTTTAAGAGCGTATTTTGCAAGATTGGGTGTTAATAAGGAAAAAACATCACCTGGAGGGCTTGGGGGAAGCTGCCATCACCCTCCAGCTTCCTTGTTTCCCTCCCCAGGAGACCGGGTTGGATTTGCTTTATTAAACAGAAGCAATAATTCACATTTCAAGGGGCACCTGCGAAGCAGGAGCAGCTGGGCTGTGAGCAGGTAGGGAGGCTGGGGCTCAGCCAGGGCACATTTTGGGGCAGCGATGAAGACGGGGGCTCCCAGGAGGGTCAGGATCCCGGCTTTGCCCCCCGTGAAGGACCCGCTGCCCTTGGGAGGACGCGCCGGGTTTGCGTTTCGTGGCCGGCCACTGCTTCTCTCTCCGCTGGCGAGCACGTGAGAGCACGCGTGGGCTGCAGCTCGTTATCAGGGAGCTTTTGAAGTGGTTAGAAAAATGAGTGTTATGCCCACAGCCTGCGGGCAGAGGTGGATTTGGAGACATTTTCCACCTTGAAGAAATAAAAAAAAGAAAAGAAAAAGCGAACCAAGACGCAGAGAGCCGGCCACCCACGGGGGAGCTCAGCGGAGCCGTTGGGCTGACACGGCCTCGCTGGGTACCGAGCATCCGTCCACGGGTGATGGAACCCCCCCGCGCAGCCGCGCTGCCTGGAGAGGGGAGGATTCATGTAAAATACCAAAATAATTCATCTGGACTTCAGAGGAAAGGTGGAAATTGCAGCCCCTGAACACTCAGTAAATGAAGGAGACAGTGGAGGGGGGACCCCTAAACTTACAAACATACATACGTACGTACATACGTACATACGTTCATCCCAGTGCCCCCCACGCTCCTGCTTTAAGGATCTGATCTATCGGGCTCGTCGTTCTTTCCAATTTTAAAATCCACGACCAAATCAAAAGGCAAAGATGCGCTGGGAAATTTTTTGATATAAGGTCACACAATAGTACAAAATACCAGTATATTAATATAGTCATGGAATTGTGGAAAAGAGGCTTTGAGGAGTCACCCAGCCCCTTCTTACAGTGCATATATATACACACACATGCATGCGTTTGGTTTGTTTTTTTTTTTTTTTTTATTACCACAGAATTTGTAAGTGATCCAATCGGAATTATTACCCGGCATTTATAGAGCGTTTCACAATGAAGGTGTCTCCATAAATAAGATTCACATCTTTTTTTCATTAAAAACTTTTAGCTGAAAATGGCTCATTTAAAAAAAAAAAAAAAGGCACAGGTTGTAGTTTGGCTGAGATTTGGTTTTTTCCACAAAAACCTTACTCTCCCCCCACCCCATTTCTTTCACTCTTAAGTAGAAGGTTTCACCTTTGTTTTTAAATGGAACACTGAAGTTATTTTTTGCTGGTCTGTTTAAGAAAGCCAATTAGCTATCGCTCAAGTCACTAAATAAATAAAGTCGCCCCCGAAGGAGGAGCCCCCCCGCCGGCTGCGGACGCCACCCCCCAGCCCGGGGGCCGCTGCCTTCTCCATTTGCAACCTCAGTCCAAGACGGAGGCGTCGCGGAGCCACGGCTCTCCAAGCCAGGGGGGGCAGATAAAAATCTGGCTGTTTGAGTAAAGCCGAGGAATAAACCTTCCCACGAGCGCGGCGCTTTGGAGCGGGCGGGGAGCAATCCCTGCCGCTGCTCAGGGAAATCTCTCCTTCCTACAGGCGCCTGCATGAGCCCCCCCCCAGTTTTCAGACAAAAAAAAAAAAATTGCTCCTGAGCACTTTTTGTGATGGGAAAGACCTGGGAGCAGAAACATCCGAGTGCACGGAGGAGGCACAGCCAGATGTTGTCCACTGGAAGGTGCCTCCCGGGCGGGAAGGTGCAGGAGGCATCGGAAAAGCCGGGCTCCTGCTCCGCGCTTCAACAAGCGTCGCGTTCGGGCTGGCGTTCCACGCCAGCTCCAGGCACGCCACAAGTACCGGTGTAGCACCGCAGGGAGAATATCCACCCGAACGGGGGCTTGTGGCCCTCCGAGATACCCAACGCGATGGATTTGGCATCGCCTTAGTTTAACTCGGCTCGGGGTTTCTCTTCTAAGACCAGTAAAACCAGTACAGGACGCCGGCCTGCTGAGATCGCTGCCTGGGCTAAGCCACGGTGACCGTTTTGGATCTTACTTGCACATCAGGCTTTTGAGTCTCCAAAGGTGCTGTTAGCCAGGTATCGCCGTTATTTTGCCTTCCGAAATAGCGCTCAACCCAGCAGCGTCAGGGGAGGAAGGCACAGCCACGCGTGGTGCAAAGAGCCGCGGGCAAGGAAAGCCCTGGCAGCCGCCCTGCGCCAGCCGAGCGAGGTGGTCTCTGCTTTAAGGTTCAAAACCTGGCGGGGTTGGAGGTTTTTTTTCCCTGTCTGGCTTCAAAAGCACCAGCGGTGCAGCAAGCCGGGGTGAACTTTTGTTAGGGTGGTGGGTTGGGAGTCAAGAAACGGGGGTCTGACACCCAGTCCAGCCGTGACCTCGCGCATCTGCTCGCAGAAACCAGATCCTCCTCACAGCCACCCTGCAGAAAGCGCCCGTGAAAGCAGCGCTGGGTGGGAACCGGGATGGGGTCAAAGCCCTGAGTCCCGGGAGGCTTTGACCATGACCAGCTCCAAAATCCCGACACGAGCCTCCAACGCAGCAACCGGCTCTGCCGGCTGCAGGAAAGGACCCCGATCCCTCCTGGCTGGGGGTAAAAGCTACTGTAATGTCAATAATAAACATAATTTATTACCAGCTGGTCACCGGTTCTCTCCTGCCATCCATATTGCAAGTACTATGTTTTATTTCAGAGACAAAATTCTTTATTAGGACTACAACTGAGTTACTTGCTTTCCTCCAGAGAGAGGAGATGCAAACCAGAAGAGTTAACGGCTTAAAGACCAGGGACGAATTTAAAAGGATTCAATCCGTGGTGTTCTGTTCCCATTCATTCAACACCCCTCGTGCTAAACAAAATAACATTGCCTCCGTTTCTTACTTTTTTTCCCTTTTCTTGTCCTTTTTTTTCCCCCCCTCACAGGCAGCTGTTTCTCTTGATCACATCTGTAGCAAATCTGCACTTAATCCCCCACTGACAGTGCAGAAGAGGGTGGAAAAATGGAAGGGCTGATCCCAGCACCCGGGATGTGGCAGGGAGGGAGGGAAGGGCTGGGATGGAGCAGGGGGCTCCGGCCGAGGCGAGTTGCCAGGAGCGAGCCCCAGTCCGGACCCCGTCTCTCCCCATCCCGTGCCCCCGTGGCTCTGTACCTGCAGAATCCGGACCCCGTCTCTCCCCGATCCCGTGCCCCCGTGGCTCTGTACCTGCAGAATCCGGACCCCGTCTCCCCCTGATCCCGTGCCCCCGTGGCTCTGTACCTGCAGAATCCGGACCCCGTCTCTCCCCATCCCGTGCCCCCGTGGCTCTGTACCTGCAGAATCCGGACCCCGTCTCTCCCCATCCCGTGCCCCCGTGGCTCTGTACCTGCAGAATCCGGACCCCGTCTCTCCCCATCCCGTGCCCCCGTGGCTCTGTACCTGCAGAATCCGGACCCCGTCTCTCCCGATCCCGTGCCCCCGTGGCTCTGTACCTGCAGAATCCGGACCCCGTCTCTCCCCATCCCGTGCCCCCGTGGCTCTGTACCTGCAGAATCCGGACCCCGTCTCCCCCTGATCCCGTGCCCCCGTGGCTCTGTACCTGCAGAATCCGGACCCCGTCTCTCCCCATCCCATGCCCCCGTGGCTCTGTACCTGCAGAATCCGGACCCCGTCTCTCCCCGATCCCGTGCCCCCGTGGCTCTGTACCTGCAGAATCCGGACCCCGTCTCTCCCCATCCCGTGCCCCCGTGGCTCTGTACCTGCAGAATCCGGACCCCGTCTCTCCCCATCCCGTGCCCCCGTGGCTCTGTACCTGCAGAATCTGGACCCCGTCTCTCCCCATCCCGTGCCCCCGTGGCTCTGTACCTGCAGAATCTGGACCCCGTCTCTCCCCATCCCGTGCCCCCGTGGCTCTGTACCTGCAGAATCCGGACCCCGTCTCTCCCTGATCCCGTGCCCCCGTGGCTCTGTACCTGCAGAATCCGGACCCCGTCTCTCCCCATCCCGTGCCCCCATGGCTCTGTACCTGCAGAGCCGTGGGACCCAGCTCCACCCGCCTCGGGGAGCCCCGGCTGCAAGCGGACAGAGATGCAGCTCGAGGTTTTGACGCATCGTTTTAATTTTATTTTCCTCTAATCCACCTCCGGTGGTCTGAGCCCTCGGGCACTTTGCTGCGGAGCAGGGCCATGACAAGAGCAGGTCGGCAAGAGATTCCCCCGCACGGCATCGCCCCGAGCAAGCTGGGAGCGGATGTTTTGGAGAGGAAGGAGAGAGCTACCGGCGCTGGGAAAAGCATCCCCGGGGTGAGCCCCGCTGCACGCCAGCCAGCTGCCTTCCCAGACAGGGAAGTGTGGGGCAGCCCCACACCCCACCGCTTTGAGGTTGTTGCTGTGTCACCTCGGGCAGGCTTTGGTCTGGATGTGGCGCTTCGGGCCGGTGACCTGGCAGCGGCGGGGGGCGAGCGGGCAGCGGCGGGCAGGGGTCCCCGGGTGCTGCTTGATGGGCGGCTTCTGCAGAGACTCCTTCACTTGGCACCAGAAAAAAATGGTCAAACCTGCCTTTCCCTCGCCCCGACGCGAAGCAGCGCTAATCCTGCTGAAGGCGATGGAGACGCACGGACGCGGGCGAGAGGCGGCGCAAACCTGAGAAGCATCGTTCAAGCGCAGAAAAAATAACTGAGGACTAAGCCTGGCTGTTTCGGGGATGCAAAAGACATGCCCGGCCGGGGTGAGGAGCTGCAGTGGGTGCAGCCCCTGGTAGGAGCTGGGGCAGTGGGATTTTGGCCGGCTCCTGCCAGCCCCCAGGAATCTGCCCGGAGCAAGGAGCAGCCCTGCCAGGGAGCAGCCGGGATGCGGTGATGCCGGGAGCGGAGACCTGTTCGCAGCAGGACGGGGGCACCTTGCCACAGTCTGCCAAATTCTGCAGAATTTCACCCTCTGTGAATATCCAGAAAGTAATTTGTAGCCTAAATTGTGATGATGATGATGATGATGATTATTGTTAGCATCTTACCGTAGCCAACGTGGGGAAGGTTTAGCACTTAAGCTGCAGCACCCCAATATGTGAGCGCCGGTGATAACGCCCCGAGACCCCCCAGCCCTTCCCTGCGCCGGCCCGGCGAGATGAGGGGTTTTGCATCCGCACCACGGCATGTGGGCCAAAGGGTCCTGTGCGGGGCCGGGGTACCCGGGGAGGGCTGGGGGTCCCCTCGAAGTCTCCAGCAAGGTCTGGGGGTCCTCATGAAGGGCTGGGGGTCCCCAGCACCCGCTGGGGGATGGCGCTGGGGGCACGTCCAAATTTTACCTTTCATGCCCAAAGCGCTTCACAAGAAGACCCAGCGATGCAGGGGGAGGCTCGTGCGCAGGAGGGGGCACATCCACCCCCCCGCCCCCGTCACTTGATTTCCCCACCGCCAGCTGCTTTCACAGAAACCCTGCAGCCCCCGGGTGCCCCCTCCGCCTCCCCCAGCGCCACGGGCTTCTCAGAAGGACCCATCGCCCCTCCCTGCGCTCGCCGCTCTCGCTTACTGGAAAGAGGTGCGCAGAGGGCCCCTGGCACGCTCTTTCCTTTCTCACCGCTTTTTTTTTTTTTTTTTTCTTGCTTGCCTTTTTTTTTTTTTTTTTTTTTCAACTTTTTTCGAGCAAGAGCTGAGCGGCGTCATAAGTGAGCCCCGGGCGGAAGCAGCACCACGGGGCTCTTGTCACGAAGGCAGTGGCAGGTGACAGGGACGGAGGCAGCGCTGCAGGCAGGATTTGGCAGGGGATGGCTGCGAAGCGCCGGGGCTCGGCTGCCAGCCTGGGCAAGAGACCTCTGGGCAGCACCGCACGATCTCTGGGGGGCTTCAGGACGCCCGTGAGGGTTTTGGGGTGAAGCGGTGGTGGGTTCTCGCTGGGGAAAAAAAAATCCCCTCCGTGGGGTGGTTTGGGGGTGATGGGGGGAAAGGGGAAGGCGTGCGGGAGAGGAAGGAGATGGGGGAAGCGATGCTCGAGCACCGGCGTGGTCCAGCCACGGCTCGCAGCAGCTATTTAAAGAGCAGACCGTGGGAAACTTCTTCAGACGTGCGGTTTCTCTAAACGGAGGGACTTGTGTCTTCGCTGCCGCCGGGTGAGTCACAGTCAGAGCAAGGAGGGGGGGGAGAAACCAGAAAAAAAAAAAAAAAAAAAAAAAAAAAGACCAACGCCAGCCCCCAGCAGTGGCGATCAGTGCCGCTGCCTCGAAGGACCTGCAGCACAATTATCTCCCGCGCAACAGATCAAGGTCAGATCTTTTAAGAGGAGGAAGCTCCAAAGAGGGGTTTTTTTTTTTCCCCTCTTCAAACAGGAAAACTGTCCCCTGCCTCAAAAAAACCAAAGAAAGAAACCCCAAACCTCTTATCTGAAATTGTGTCGCATGGAGAGGGCAGGAGAGATGCTGAGGGCTCCTCTGACCTGGAGGGGACCCCCGAGGGGACCCCGGGCGGCGCCGGGACCTCGGGCAGCTGCGGAGGTCGAGCATCCCCACCCCCTCCCCAGGGAGGGACCCCCGAGGTCCCGGCCGCCAGCACGGGGCTGGGGTCACCTCCCCGAGCCGGGAGGGCCCCAGGTGTCCCCGGAGAAGCCCAGCGCTGCCCCTGACCCCGCGGGGAGCTGAGCAGGGGCGGCGGGGGGAGGCAGGCGCAGCCGGGATTTTTAAAGGCCTTTTTCTCCTTCCTTGCGAAGTGGCACACTGCCCTGCCGAGGGTTTCAGCCGCTGGCTTAGCAACGGGGGAAACTGAGGCACGACCCACCGTGCGTACCCAGTTCGTCGTGGGTTAGCAGCGTCTTCATAAACCTGGGGTGGCTCCAAGCCGGAGCGACTCGGGCTGTTGAAGTGGCATTTTTCTGGGTGAATAATAGACATTTCTGGCTCTCTCCGGGCCATCACGTGTGCGATGTGAGGTCCTCCGAGCTCAGGAGCGGGATCAAGCAGGTGGCTTTGGCCAGCGAGGAGCCGCAGCGGCAGCAGGAGGTGGCTTTCCCTGGGGCCGATGTCAGCGCGGAGGCACCCACGGGGCGACGGGGACTTCAGCGAGCGCTGCTGACGCACGCGGCAGCACCCGGGGGGGCTCACACCTCCCCGCCGGCATCGCCGGGTCTCCTCCTGAAACGAAACCGCTCTAAGATCGAAGGTTTGAATTCCTGTAATTTGCTCTGAATCATTTTGGAACGGCCTCTGCAGGTGACTCAACCTGGGGGGAAAAAATAAAAATAAATCACAAAGCCACATTTCATTCACGTTTGGGAGGTACCGGAGGGGTAAAGTCAGGGCACATGCGGCATCGTGCTGCTGATGGCGGGGATGGGTGATGGGCGATGGGTGATGGGCGATGGGTGATGGGCAATGGGTGATGGGCGATGGGCGATGGGTGATGGGTGATGGGTGATGGGCGATGGGTGACGGGCGATGGGTGATGGGTGGTGGGTGATGGGTGACAGGCAATGGGTGATGGGCAATGGGTGATGGGCGATGGGTGATGGGTGATGGGCGATGGGTGATGGGTGACAGGCAATGGGTGATGGGTGATGGGTGATGGGCAATGGGTGATGGGCAATGGGCGATGGGTGATGGGTGATGGGTGATGGGCAATGGGTGATGGGCGATGGGTAGTGGGCAATGGGCGATGGGTGATGGGTGGTGGGTGATGGGTGACAGGCAATGGGTGATGGGTGACGGGCAATGGGTGATGGGCAATGGGTGATGGGTGATGGGTGATGGGCGATGGGTGATGGGCAATGGGTGATGGGTGATGGGTGATGGGTGATGGGCGATGGGTGATGGGCAATGGGTGATGGGTGATGGGTGACGGGCGATGGGTGATGGGCGATGGGTGATGGGTGACAGGCAATGGGTGATGGGTGATGGGTGATGGGCAATGGGTGATGGGCAATGGGCGATGGGCAATGGGTGATGGGCAATGGGTGATGGGCGATGGGTGGTGGGCAATGGGCAATGGGTGATGGGTGGTGGGTGATGGGTGACGGGCAACGGGTGATGGGTGACGGGCAATGGGTGATGGGCAATGGGTGATGGGTGATGGGTGATGAGCAATGGGTGATGGGCGATGGGTGACAGGCGATGGGTGATGGGTGATGGGTGATGGGCGATGGGGGATGGGTGATGGGCGATGGGTGACAGGCAATGGGCGATGGGTGATGGGCAATGGGTGACGGGCAATGGGTGACGGGCAATGGGTGATGGGCGATGGGTGACGGGCAATGGGTGACGGGTGATGGGTGATGGGTGACGGGCGATGGGTGATGGGCGACTCCAGCTCCAAGCCGGGGCCGGGGCAGCAAACAGGCGCTGGCTTTTCCCCAGCTGCCTTGGTTGCAAGAATCCACCCAAACCATAGTTTTTCCCAGTTCCTGAGCAATTTTGAGAACTGCAAGAGAAAATATCAAGGCTCCAAACCCAACAAAGCAGATCAGAAAGGGGAGAAAAAAATATACAGCAAGGTTTGCATTTGGCTTGGGAAGAAATGCCAGACACCAATTTTTCTAAGGTTTCAATTTAAAAAGTAACAACTTCTAATGTTGAAGCTACTTCCCCCAGGCTGTCCCACCAGGCTCAAGGGAAATCCAAACCCCTCACTGCAAGCCCTCGGGGCTTGACCTGCAGGTCCCCCTTGGCGCGGGTAGCGGAGCCGCCCCGGGGTGCCATGGGGTGCCAGTGGGGCAGCGGCAAAGCAAGGTGCGAGGAGTGGGTGTCACGTGGGGACGGGGACAGCGACTCCAGCCCTGCACTGCTCAGAAGGATTTGAAACCCGGTGGCCGCAGACGCTGCTGAACTTCGCAGGAACCCTGCGGGTGACACAAAGACACGGGCCAAGAGTCACCTTATCTGTGACCCAGATAACTGATGTGAAACCAGCCCAGCGCAGGGGCCGGCCGGGAGCCGGCTCACCCCAACCAGCGATCCAGCCCCGCCAGCTGCCGACATGGTCCCCGCAACAGAAAAGGGCTGCGGGAAGCTCAGGGCATCCCTTCGGGGCGACAGCTGTGCCAGAGGGCCAGTGCGGAGATGGCTTTGCACCATTTCTGCCCCAAAACTCCAGGGGTTTTGCTCTGGGGACCATGGGGAGGGGGTGGAGGGGGTGCAGGGGATGGGGGAGCACCCCCAGGATGGGGCCAGGCTGCACGCAGGACCCCAGGTCTGAGCATCCCCCCCCGGGTGCCGCCAGCTCTGTCACCCGCTGTCCCCGCGGCCGGGAGGAAGCGGAGGAGGGCGTTTTTCCTCCCCCCACCCCGGCTCCAGCAGACAGAGCCGCTGCATGAAATCATGAAATCGCCTTTTTTCTCAGCGATGTAGCAGACACAACACGCAGCAGCTTCCGGTGCCGGGGGGGCCGCGGCGCAGCGGCTCACGCACCCCTGGCCGCCCGCCGTGCTCCCCAAGCAGAAGTCTGCGCCGCGCTGGGGAAGTCACTGGTGGCCGATGGCCCCGGGGTGGTTTGCAGCCCCCAGCGTGCCGGGGTGGCCGCGTGGGAGAGGATGCTGCTGGGGGGTGGCTGGCGGGAGGGAAGGAGACGTGGCTTCCAGTGACCCCCACCTGCAGCTCTCTGGGGCTTGAAGAAAAGCCAGTGTTGCAAACCCCAGTGGGGATTTTTCTTTCTAGCGAAGATTTATGCTGAATTACCGTCTCTCAGCACTTTGCTTCTCCCTTCCCCAGCACATGATGGGGGCCAGCGGTTGCAGGGAGGGGGATGCCAGCCCACTGCTTTGCCCAGGTGGACGCGGTGCCGGACCCCCGTGGCACGCGGGGTGGCCCTTGCTGATCGTCGCAGAGCCCCAGGATCGCGGGGCATGGTGTTGGACTGGCCTAAAAGCGGAGAGGGAGGAACAAACCCCAGATCAGCACTGGCTTTGCAGGAAAAAGCAAAAGGAAAAAATATCACAAAATTAAAAAAAAAAAAAAAAAAAACCACCCAGACCCAACAAAACAACAACAAAAACCCCAAAACAAAGCAAAATAACAGGTTTTGATGGTTTCCAAACCCAAGAGGCACGCCAAGCCTGGGCTCTCGGCTCCTGCCGTGCTCCCCAGGAGCATCCCGGTGCCACATCCCTGTCCTTGGCGCTGGCAGGGGACGGGGACGGGCGCTGGGGCTGGGTGCCAGGGCTGCCTCTGCTCCCCCCCAGCCTCGCTGGGCCCGGCCGTGCCGTGGCGGCGAGGACAAAGCCGCAGCGCGCTCAGCCCAAAGTGCGGCAGATCCCTGGCACAAAGCACCGGGCCACCTCCCTGGCCGTCCCCGCTCACCATCTCCTCTCTCGGGCCGGATTCCAGGTCGGGGCAGTGCGGACTGCGGGGCGAGGAGGTTTTTCCCTTCGGCACGAGCAGCCAGCCCGACCCGACTCCGAGCGACGGCTGCAGCCGCAGCAGCGCACAAACACCGTAGGAATAACTCACCAAGAATCTCATAAACACTTGCAACCGCGGCCAGTGCATTTCCTTGATTACCAGCCCGAAACTTTTCATTAGAAATTACTTATTAAACAGGGATCTAACCTTTCTCCCGGCTGGCAGTGGATAACGAGTGTTTTATTAAGTCGTCAGGAGCGAGCAGCAGCTAATGCAAGCTGCATCCGCTGCATCCGCAGGGCTCTGTACTTCATTAGCCATGGATTATTATGCCATTTATAATTAAACGTTCAATGCTTTAAAATACGGCGTGGCAAACAGCGGCGATCAGGCGGAGGGGATTGGAGAAGGCTCCTGTAAACGGCGTGTGCCATACAGAGAAAAAACACCTTCCCGTGCTTTTGGCTACTGGGCGATTTGACTAATTCTCCAGTTTTTCCAGCTCTTCCTCAGTGGCCCGGGGCTCTCCGGGCAGGGAAGATGCAACACCCACGGGCTTCTCCGAAGACTGCAGCCATGAACTCACCGGCAAAATCCCCGCCAAGCGCCGCGGCAGCAAGCGGTGAGATGGCACAGGGCGAAACCCTGGCCTTCCTTGCCCGCCGTGCCCGGGGTCTTCACGGACAAACCCCACGGAGCAGCCGCTCTCCAGCAGCACCGTTTCCGTAACGCGGCCATTCTACAGCAGCACCACGGTCCAGAGAAGGCTGATCATTTCACTTGATTTTAGCCCCAAAGGAATGTCTCGTTTTGATCAAATTGGAAGCATTTTTTCCAGGGAAAGACCAGCCTTCTCTGCCCCACCACAAAAAGACAAACTTTATGGATGAGCCGACAGCTCGTCCCACTCCAGATTTTGCCAAGCCCCCTACGCTGTTATTTTGGCCTAGAAGTAACTTGGTGCTTGTGCCCGTCCCAGGGATGCTGCCAAGGGTGATGACAGCCCTACGCGAAACCCAACATTTCCCTTGACGTGGGTCTGTGCTGCCCCGGAAAGGACTCAGCCGGCTTCAGATTTGGGGCTGAAAGTTGCATCTGGACCAGCATTTGCAAACCCAAGACCCTTTCCGAGCGGCAGGCAGAGCAGCAATGGCCACACGGACAGTCCCAGCACTTTCGAGAGCAGCAGCAGCTTAAGAAGAAACAATTAGGAAAGGGAATTTGGGTAGGCAACAGGCTGAGCTTTCCTCTTGCCCAGGAACAATCCCATAAATTTCAGCTGAGTGAATTAAGGGCAAATTGATGCGCAACTTGTTACGCGGCTCCGATACTTCGGTCTTGTCAAGAAAGAGGATATATGAGAACAGAGGGGGTTTTGTGACACTTTTTAAGGCGGGGAAGGGAACGAATGCTTCCCTGATGGAAACCGAGCTGCAGCACGTGAGCGCTCGCCGCGGCGTGGAAACGAACCCAAACCAAACCCAAACTTGTCCCAGTGCATCCTGGACCGGGGCAAAACCTCCCAAAGCAGCTGCTCACCCTGAAGGAAGAAACCTCTAAAGAAAAGACTAATTAACAGAAGACTTCATCCCTACACCAGTAATTTAAACCTGACGAGCGAGGAAAGAAAAACCACACTCCCATTATTTCAGCCTCGCTAAGTTTGGTCAGTTGGGTTGTGCTTTTTCATTAGGCACTCTCTTGCAATAAGTAATTTTCCTTAATGCCTCGAATCACTCTTGATACCGCTGTGGTGTGCCTGTGGCCAGCGTGAAGTATGAGGAGGTCACAGCTGATGTGTCTTTGTTGGGATGGGGTTTCATTAAATGTGAGTGACCACAGAATTTAACGGTGGAGCCCGGCAACACTGCCCACTAATTGCTTTAGTGTGCTTCTGGTACCACCACAATTTCCCCTCCTCGGTATTGGGATTTGTCTACTGAATCCAATGCCCTTCGTCAGGATTGCAGGGAGATGAGGCCTCGTTATGTAAATATGGCTTTTCCTGAGTCTTCGGTATTTCTTTAGCATTGAGAAGAGGGGGAGAGCCCTGTGCAGGAAACATCTCCGCGCCAGCGGAGCACCAGTGCCTGGAGGACCTCCGGCTCCGTTCACCAGCGCTGCGAAGTGACCTGCCGGTGACATCGCCCAGCAGCGCAACCCATCGCAAAGCGTCCCTGAGCCCATTTCACAGATGGGGAAACCGCGGTGCTGGCAGGGAATTGCCCAAGGTCACCCCACAGCCCAGTGCGCATCTGGGAAAAGGCAGAAGTCGTGCAAGCGCACCAAAAACTAGGGCATCTCCTGGGTGCTCGCAGCACTTGCAGAAAAGCGAACGCCTTTAAGGTGAGCGGGGCCGAGTGCCCCACGTCCCTGCGAAGCAGCAGGTAAACCAAGCAAAGCCCCATCGCAGCCAGGAAGGGGACGGCTGAATCGGGGACCGAACCCCAACCCCTGCCCCGCGTCCCCAGCAGCTTCAGCCCCGCTAGAGGCTGCTTGGAGTCGTCTCTATTGAGCGGCGTTCTGGCTTGTTTTGCTTTAACTAAGTAAAATCCATCTGCTCTATTGTGCTATTTCTATTCCTAAATCTTGCATTACATTGAAAGTCTTTTAAACCGTCTGCACAAGAGGACTCTATGCGGTTTCTAGGGCATTTTCTGTTTAACTTGCATTAAAGTGTACCAAAGAGTTACAAGTGCATTAGCGGTCCTGCTCCCAAATTGCTGTTATAACCTTTGCCCCCGGCCAATCAATCTTGCTGACACCCATTAAAATGAGCTCATGGTGCCGTTTTTATGGCCGGATTAAGTGGTATATCTGTAGCTCAGGCGGTTCGGTAAGGGCGTCACACTGCTAATGATTTCTTTATTGATCTTTAATGATTTCCTACATTAGTACAAGCAACATTAGCCTCAACAACATGCTCCGGGACAGATTGACTAAATAATTCACTGCAGCAAACTGTGATCACATAACTGCACATTCCTCCTTTGTGTTAAGAAACAGGGGTGCAAAGTGCATAATTATATCCTCTGATATAAGACAGAAAGCCGTTGCCTCCCCCCAGATTTCTCCCAGCCGTGCCCCCCAGGTGCCAACCCACCACGAGAAGAAACTTTCCCGTCAGGGCTTGGTTTGCATCTCACGTGGGTACGCAGCAGTTTGGGGAAACCTCGCGCCGTGGCTGCCTGCGAGGGCAGGGCCTGCCCGATCCCGCGGAGGCGGACCTCTCCCGGCTTGCTCCGCTTCACCTCCAAGCACGCCTGGAACAGCAAAGGAGCTGAGAGGTGCAGAGGTCCTCAGCAGGCTGAAATGAAGTTTTAAAATCTCTGGGATGAGTCTGGAGTCTGTCACTACCTGGAGGATGGATGGATGAATGGATGGATGGATGGGTGGGTGGATGGATGGATGGATGGATGGATGGATGGATGGATGGATGGATGGGTGGATGGGTGGATGGGTGGATGGATGGGTGGATGGGTGGGTGGATGGGTGGGTGGATGGGTGGGTGGATGGGTGGATGGGTGGATGGATGGATGGATGGATGGATGGATGGATGGATGAATGGATGGATGGATGGGTGGGTGGATGGATGAATGGATGGATGGATGGGTGGGTGGATGGATGGATGGATGGATGGGTGGATGGATGGGTGGATGGGTGGGTGGATGGGTGGGTGGATGGGTGGATGGATGGATGGATGGATGGATGGATGGATGGAGGTCTCCCCGTGCCACCAGCACACACAGGGTGGATGGGAGTGTTTAAAGGAAACCTTCTGCTGAGCCCAGCTGTAGAGGAACGCCTGGGGCCGTGGCCAGCACGGGTGTCCCTGCAGGCAGAGCACTCTGCCACGCAGACGGTAGCAAGAGCAGTGCCAGGGCCGCGGCAGAGCCCTGGCACTGGGGGATGAGCGGAGCTGCCGTGGGGCCGGGAGCTGTGCAGCGCCGGCCACGCTCCTCTCCATCCACCTCCCAGCCACCAGACCCCGGGGAAGCCCTTCAAATGCTGGTTTTGCAGCATCCCTTCACTATTTCCTTGGTTCACCCTACCCGGGAGCTCCTTCCTTTGACGGCACGCCGAGGACCGAGGCCAGGATGGGGACGGCTGCTCCCTGCCAGCCACCGGCCACGAAAGCAGCCCGCACGGCTCGGGGTGCATCGGGGGTCTCAGGTGCCGCGAGAAACCCGCCTGCGACCTGCAGCCTTCCTGCTGGGAGGTAACGGGGAAGCGCCGGTCCCGCTGCCGCGCCGTTTAATTGGGGAAAGCACTCAGTGGCGTGGGTCAAATTCTCCACAGGTGCTGGCACGGAGCCAGATGAGGCTGGGCATGCCACAGTCTTCATTAGCGTAACTGGTTGCAAACCACAGCTCTTGACCTGCAAATAGAAATGATTTCTTCATTAATGGAGATGTCAACAGTGGGGAACCTGTGGTTTCTAATGACACAGCCATTTTCATCGAGTGTACAAACAAACTATTAAGAAAATAGAAAACCGGAGCCTTCTCCCCTCTCCCCTGACTCAAGGCAGGGATTTTTTCCTTGAAATGCAAGGCGATGCTTCCGAGGTCCTGCCGCGAAGGCGCTGTCTGCTACAGAGGGGCTGAGTTGAGCATCGCCATGTCCTACTCGAGTTGCCTAGAAAACCCCTCCCTGATGTTACCACCAGCACGTCAGCGGTGGGAAAGGCTCCAGGATGGCACCTGCAGACGTCACGGCTGGGCGGCCCCGTAGGACAAGGCCAGAGGGACGCGAGGACACGGGGTGGTCGATCGTGGCTGCTTTGGGGACCTTGGCTGCGACTAACGAGGTGTCTTAATGATGTTCCTATCCCTGCTGCCCCAGATAGCTGCTGGGGGGAGCTACCTGCATGTGCCACAGGGACCCTGGGCTTCCACGTGGCTTTTCTAAGCACCCTAAAAACTCACCGCTGACACCAGGTCCCGGGGGTACCGGTGCTGGAGGAGCCGCCACAGTCTGTGCCCTCCCCGGCCGGCACTTGCCTGGCGCCGAGCCCGCAGGAGCTGATGGCTTCACTGGGTGATCTCAGTGCCTAGGCAAAATGTCCCAGAAAGACGTTTTTTTCAAGCCCTGGTACAGATGGGCTGTCTAAACAAATGAGGCTGCTCGGACGAGTCCAAATTAGAAGCCAGAAAAAGACAGACCATGGCTCTAAACAAATAAACAAACTAAAGCAAGAGCTCGTTTGCATCCCTCAGCCCTCAAACAAACCGCAGAGGATATTCTCGGCCAAAACACAGGGACAGCATCTAACACCTGGACCGAACCCCGCTGTCAGCCGCCGCTTCAAAACCCTCCCCCAAAAACTTGCCGAGGGCCATTTCCACCTCTCCTGCCTGAATGCCGCGGCACGGAGGACGTGCTCGTTGCTCTAATTATTATTTGCAGGCGCGAAGCACCGCTGGCAGCGTTCGGTTTGCATCGTGCCAAGCGGAGCCACTGCAAGCCGGTGCTGTGGTTGGTGGAGCCGGATTTTGCTGAGATGCACCGGGGCGGCGATGCAAAAGCTGCCATGGCCCCATGGCAGAGCTTCACCTGAGCATCTTAACAGCGGTTCAGAAACGAGAGCCCGTTCCGGCCTTGTGGTCATGGGCAAAGAGTGGAAAAAGGGAAGGGAAAAGCCTCAGCCGTGCTAAGGAGAACAGCCCCTGCTTCTTTTACTTTTTTTTCTGGGTGTGTTTTTTTTTTTAAGGACACCCTAGGTGGCTGAGTGTGCAGGGTGGCAATGCTATGGCCTCGGGAAGAGAAAGTGGGTTTTCTACAGAACAGAAAAAGAGCAAAAGGCAAGAAAAAAACCAACCAAACCCCACTGAAACAGAGTACTTGAGCATGGGACAGGCTCAGACCGAATCCGGCACTGCCAGGAGGAAAACAGCAATCCACTCCAACGAGATCGACACGGAGAGGTCGGAGCAGAGACGTGGGGTGCAGAGATGGGGTGCAGCTCCAGCCCTCCCCACGCAGACGTCCTTTGTCCCTCCGTGAGCCTTTTCCCAATGGCAAAACCCCTGCAGATCAGAGAAAGCGGCTCCTCGGAGCCCACTCTGCTCCTTTCCAGCCCGAAACACGTGCACAGCCCAGCCCCTGCCCATGGCTTCTTGCAGCGGACGTCCCTGTGGACATGATTCACGCCTCGGAGATGCCGTAAAACGGGCTGCTGATAAATCCCACCCGGTGAACTCGTCAGCAGGAAGATGTAAAGGATCTCCTTAAAGGATGCAGCCATCAGCCAAGGCGTCCGCTGGGAGGGATCAGCATCACCGCCCTTGAGTCAAAGCAAGCGATGTCCAACGTTACTCACTGAAGCCCTGAATTTATACCTGAGTTTGGGGGGCTGGCAGCACTGCGGTGGGAAACGCCACCTCCTTGAGTAACTTCTAGATTAGAGTTTTGGGGTTGTTTTGGGGGGGAGGCATAAAGAAGAAATAAATTTTTAAAAATTGCATTTAATCACACGATCTACACGCAAGCAAACCAAGCACCAGGTAGGTGGGCAGCCTCGCTGCACCAGAGGGAGGTGATGGGTGGAGACGGATTACAGTGAAAAATATTTTTGTTCTCACCCGTACCTATTGTATTTATTTGGAATAAAACATACATTGGTAAAAGAGCATCCCCTTGGGGGAGCAGTCATAAACCATCACTCGGGAGCAACCTTCTGCCAAGGGACTGCCTCTCTCGTCGGCCAAGCAGAAACCCAATCCCGTGGGTTTTCAGCCCTTTAGACCCCAGGAAAACCTCACTGGTGTGCGGACAGGACAGGCAGGCAGGACGGGCAGGCAGGGATCCATGCCCTGCGGGGGAGAGGACGGTGCCGGCGGCTGTGGGAGCCCCGACCGCGCTTCCCATGTGGCTTCAGAGCCTCGAGCTGCTGCCGGCCGTGGCCGGCGGCTCCGACGGCGAAGCCACAAACGGCCCCGTCTCCCGGCCCCTAATGCCTATCGACCGGGGGCCCCGCGGGGTGCCGCCGCGGTTGGGGACATCGATTGCCGTCACGGCGGAGCAGCAGCCAAGGCCGCGCGGGGTGGCACGGGGAGCGCAGCCCGGGCACCAGCGCCGCGCGGGAAAGCCGCGTGCCATCGCGTGTCGTGCCGAGGGACCACGGCAGCGGGTGCCGCCCCACCCGCCATCCCCAGGGGTGCGAAGGGGCTGGGCTCAGCTCACCCATAAATCCAGACCTGAGCCCTCGAGGAGCTCCCGGCCCCATGCGGGAGCATCCTCCGTGCATCCGGCTGGACCCTGCGCTGGGAAAAACCCCGGCAGCGCTCGCCACGTGTCCGCGGCGGCAGGATTGGGGACCCCATCCCATGGGGCACCCAGTTCCACCGTGCACCCAGGTCCCACCAGCGGAGCGTGGGGCTTTGTCTCCCTCTAGTGCACATCGCTCCAGAGCAGCTCGGCGATGGGACGCGCTGGCCGGGGCACCCCTGGCCTTGGCCAGGGCCCCAGGGCCGGTGGCTAGCACAGGGGCTGGCCACCGCACCCCACAGCGCCGGCCGGCAGCCCCGCTTCCCCGCAGCAAAGCTGGCGGCAGCGTAACGGCAGCACTCACGGCGTGTCCGGCTGCTCCCGATGTAGGGAACGCGTCCGAGCGGAGGCTGCCATCCTCTTCGGACGCGGTTTGGATGCGGGACCCCAAGAAACCACCCGCCTGAAGCAGCACCCAGAGTTTGTCTCCTACGGTGACACGACCGGAAGAGTTTTATCACGTCCCCAGGCACCTTCTGTATCGACTTTCCCAGTTTGTCCTGTTAAACAAATATTCTGGCAGGGGTACAGGGTGACTTATTATCCTTGCATTGCAATATCTAATCCACCGATATATCTATTATTCATTTATTTTTCTATTATTCATTTATTCACTGGGAATTTAGAGGCAATCAAAAAGGCACTCTTGGTCATTTTGCTATAAAAGCATTTTTGATCCTCCTCCCTGCCAACACGAACTTGTCTCTCTCGCTTAAAATACATTAATGACCCATTACAGGGATGGGATCTGATGCCCTGCTTATATATAGGAGCGTCTTCAGAGATTTTGAAATTGATATAAATAAACGGGGGCTTGTTGTTAATGCGCTCATTAAGCAAGGGGTGGGCTGGGATGAGGAACACAATATTTTCCACTCCGAGCTCCCTGGGGGCTCTGCGATCATAGATGTTAATGCCTAAAACCAGTGACAAGCCAGGCTCTGCTGCCCTGCTCCAGAAGCCAGGAGGACCTGAACTGTGCCGGGGAGCACCGTGATCCCTTCAACCGCCCCAAATCACCGGGAATCGCTCACCAGGTGGCGGGGGCCATATCCAGCGTGTTTGGAGGGTGAGGGGATCACCCAAGGGAGCGGGAAGGTCCAGTCCTGCCTCTGTCCCCGTCCCCATCGCCGTCCCGTCCATCCGCGGGGGACTGGGAGGCCGTGGCCGTGCTGCGGCTCCGTCAACTTTCAGGTGCGTAATTGCAATTTTAATACAGACACACAGATAACCTTGCAAGAGATCCTTGCCAGAGGGGCAAAACCTTATTTCCAGAAAAAACCCCCAAAGCCAAAATTCACAAAGTCAATTTAACAACCATTGATGATTTATCCAGTGCAGCTCTGCATCTGGCGCCGAGCACTGCACCCCGCTGGAACGCATTCATCAGCGCATTTGCCCTCCTTGGTTTCACTGGGGCCAGTACCTTACGCCAGGATCTCTGATGGAGGAGGTGTCACGGCTTCGCCGGCTGCAGACCGGCACCGGCACCACTGTCCCGCAGCCCCGAGGCTGTTAGCGACCAGGGACGAAGTCGCACCCGCAGCAGGGGAACCTGTCTTTGGCACCTGGGGAAGCAGGCTGCGGCCACGCGCGAAGGGAGAGGAGCACCTAATGAAGGACCGGCTGCAATATTACTCTAAAACCAGAGTAATATCATACGAAACACAACCGGGTACGTACATCAGCCTGTTTGTACTGGCCGAGAATTGCCTTTATTCACCAGCAAGGAGAGCGGGCAGAGCCCATCCTGTTCTGCAAGACGCGCGCAGCCTGGGCCACCGCTTTCTGCCTCACCTTCAAGGATCACGCATCCCTCCAGCGTCCACATCATACCCTTTTCCCGGGAGCTAGAGACCCTGTCTGTTAATTAGGAGTTGGATGTGAAATGGCATCGCCCGCCACCGCCCTGATGCCTGTCTGCGGAGGGCAGGGCTGGGTGCACGTTGTCACCTCCGCTTGGCACCAGGTTTTGAGCCGCAGGGACTTGGAGGGGAAACACCACTCAAGAAAAGCAAGTGGCAATGAGAGAGCAAAGAAAAGAATTAGACAAGGACTAGCTCTGCCTCTGTGCCACCTCTCCCATTGCCTGTCCCCAACAGCACAGGGACAGGAAGGTCCCTTCCCTGGGGCCAGAAGTCACCAGGATCATAGAGCCGGGCCAAAGGCTGCCCTCAGCCCCGGAAAACCCCAGGAAAGTGAGTCGGTGCCCACCCGGCCCCGAGCCAGCCCTCGGCACCACGCTGCTCCTGGCACAGGCCGGCTGCGTCGGTGGCCACCGGGCTGTCCCAAACCCTGCGTCCCGTCTGCTGGAGTGGGGAAAGCACCGGCGCAGGGTCTGGCAGCTCTCACAGCTGCATGATGGCAACTCGCTTCTGTTTTCCTGTTCCCAGCAGCGGTCACCCCCCGGGGTGGCCTTTTCCCGCTTCTCCCTTTGCTCCTGACCTGAGACAACACAGGTCCCTGGCCACGCAGGTGCCGTGACCCGATGGCTTCCCTGTTCCCAGCAGCTCCTTTTGCACAGGCAAAGGGCGAGCGCAGCTGCCAGGGCAGCCTCTGCAAAGGGCTTCTCATCTCCTTTGCCCAGGGGAACCAGCCACAAGCATCACCCAAGGCTGCTCAGGGCACAACAGGGCCATCATGAACCCAAAACCCATCCTCGACCACCAACGCGACTTCCCTCGGCTCTGCCGGCTGAGCACATGGCATACAGGGTCACCGTCACCCACCACACAGCCGCCTCTTGGGTTGCACTTTGAGACGAAGCCAGACAAGGCGGTTTGCCAACATCCTAGTTCTTCTTTAGCGTCTCGGCTCTTCTCCCACTTCCATAAGCAGCATCCTCTCTGCTTGTGGGGGGAACGGGCTCGGCCAGCGCCTCGACCCACCATCTGGTCCATCTTCCAGGAGAGCAGGTCACCTCTGAGCATCCCCCGTGCCTGGGAGGAGCCCCCCACCCAGGAGGAAAAATGAAAGCAGGGAATGGGCTGGAAGTGAGGGCTTGACCCAAGCCCTGATGTCAGCTGGGGATTTTCCATCCCTTCCAAAGGGTACCAGACCAGGTGTCCCCACGATTGCCATTGCCCGGTCACAAGCTCCGGTGGCACTGCGCTGGTGGTGGAGCCAAGAGCGGCTGAGAGCACGGTGCCAGAGGACAGCCCAGGTGGCATGCCCTCCTCTGGGCCCGCAGGCTTTTGAGATGAAAAGAAGCAATAAAATCCCAACGAGTGAAGAAGCGGCTAGGTGAGAGCCAGGAAGCGAGCGGCTCCCTCATCCCGGCCATTAAATGGTTGCGGAGCCCCTGCAACGGGCAAGTCCTTCATGGCACGAAGGGCCCAGTATGGATTGGGGACGGGTCTCAGGGCAGGCGCTTGACCCTAAAGGCTTCCTGGGGACACCGAGCTCTCCCCAGGTGCCGCAGCCCAGCCCAAACCTGCTGTGCCCCGGCTGCACACGGCCATGCAGAGCATCCCCACGGGCCTCCCGCGGCATAGCCGGCAGAACAAACCCCCTTGGCGCGTCGACAGCAGCTCCCAGCAGCTGCGAAGTCCAAAGCACCCAACGTCTTTTCTTTATCCTCCAAATACCCATTTATCATCCTCCTCCGAGGCCGCCGCAGGGCACAAAGGCTACCGCAGCAAACCTCCGCAGCGGGCACGAAGCCTCTGGGCCACAGTCAGGGCCAGGCAGAAGATGTTGATTATTATATTACTGAAACACATTAAAAACAAAACCAACAACCCCCCACACACACATAACCCCTCAACCAAAAATGAAAACAACCCCAAACCCCCACTAAACAAATGGCACCAGCATCATGCAACAAAATAAAGTTATTACTGGCTGCAAACATTCAGGCTCCTGAGCAAGGTCTTTCATAGGTAATTTCTGTTGTAATTAACATCTCCGGGGTTAATGGATCCGAGTTTCGGGGGATAAAGAGCCGCATTGTTAACAGCCCATGCTCCTGGCTGCGTCCATCCAGGCTGGGGCTGGACCGACCGGGAAATCTTCGCTTTCATCTACCATTAGCGTCAACCCAGCTGTTATACCCAGGAAATTAAAACTATTCACTGCAGTAAAGTTTTAACGTCCGTGGTTTTATTTGACATCCCGTGACTTATGGGCTGGACTGGATCTCCCTGCTCTGATCTCTTGGATTTATGAGTTTGAAAAAGGCACCAAGCGACAGCCCCCAGCACCCGGCCGCTGGGCGGGGAGCGACGCACGGCCCCGAGGTGCCCGTTTCCCTCCGCTGGCTCCCGGCTCGGCAAACACGGGGCCGGAGGCAGCTCAGTTTGCAGCTCGGCAGCTCCATGCTGCCTCTGTCCTCAGGAAACCTCCCCGCTGCCGGCTGCATGCTGGCCTGAGCAATGCTCAGGCTGTGATTTTTTTTTTTACATCCCTCAGTGCCGCCGCGCAGGGCAGCCGGCGCCCAGCAGAGCATCACGGGGACACCCGGGAGAAGGGATGGGGACGCCCCGGGAGAAGGGATGGGGACACCCCAGGAGAAGGGATGGGGACGCCCCGGGAGAAGGGATGGGGACGCCCCGGGAGAAGGGATGGGGACGCCCCGGGAGAAGGGATGGGGACGCCCCGGGAGAAGGGATGGGTCCTCCAGCACCAGCTGGCACTGGAGGTGAGGACAGCCTGCTGCAGGAGAGAGGAAAACCCGTTGTGTAGCTCATCCCGGTCTCAGATGGTCCCGTGTGTTTTATAGCTTCTGGTACCCTCCTGGCCACAGGTACCTCCCTGCAAATTTCCATGCTGGTCCATCCATCAGCAATTTGTGCATTTGGGAACAGATGGAGGAGGCAGGACCCAGCACCAGCCTCCACGGATGAGTTTTCACTGTGGGCAAAGCCAACAAATCAATACTGCATCCGAAACCTTAGGGAGAATTACACTCTGTACCAGATCTCCCCGCACAGGGACAAGGAGCTTCAAGCTGTCGGAGGGGAGCGCGCGGTTCGGGAGAGCCAAAGTGGCTTCTCGGTGCCCCGGGCCGTGCCAGGAGAGCGGCTGCAGCGGGAGGCTCTCGCTGGAGCTACTGCAGTAGCATCCTGGATTTCAGCAGGCAAAGAAATGCTTAACGGATGGATTTTGCATCCATCCTTGTGGCTCCTAGAATATCTTCATAAGCCACAATGTGCCCTTAATCCCACAACAAAATCAAGTCAAAGAGCAATTAATATTCTGATACCTGTGGGTAGCTGAAGTGATATAGAGCTGAAGATTTCTTTTTCCATTTCACTCCAACTGTGGTTTTGTTTTTTTCCAGCCATTCTCTGGTCAGTGGTTTTAGGGGCACCAAGGTTCACTTTTGTGGGTAACCTCCACTGTTAGCTGTTGATTTAATTAACTCAGGCTCCTCTGCCTTCTTGACCATACCAACCCCAGCAGGGCTGGATTTCAAACACAAGCCATGAGTATTCCTCAGGGCTTAAAAAAAAAAAAAAAAAGCCCATAGAAATTAAAAAAAGACAACTCTGAACGACTGGGATCTGCAATTCCAGGGTAGCAATATCGGGTGCTTAGTACCAAAACCGATTAGCAACAAGCATTTGTGACTTCTTTAGCATAAATTTGAACCGAGCGTTAACGAACGTGTTCAATGGCTAAAAGTCAAGGCGCGACCACGGGGATGCTCGCAGCATCTCCCAGAGGCAGCACTGAGCAGCAGCTCCTGCTGCTTTGCAGAGACCCCTGCTTGCACCCCCCAAAAAAAGGGAAGATAAGAGTTTCTGGGCAGGTCAGGCAGAGAGACAACCCCGGAGCCCTGGGAAGGGACCCGTGTTGCCCCAGCACAGCCCCACAACTGCAGCCCCCATGGGCAGCATCTGCAGGTCCAAGCCCAGGTGGGGTTTGGAGGAGGAGAAGCTTCCGAGCCCTCTGCGTTAGGAGCGACGGGAAAATAACCGTTACCAACAACAGCATTTATCAACAAAGTCGCCAGTCTGGACCCCGGCGAGAAGCAAGGTCCCCAGCCTCCAGGGAGGGGCCAGCACCAAGAAGCCCCCAGCAAGACCCGAGGATGTCCTCCAGCCCCTGCTGAACCTCCCTGACCTTCGCCGGCAGCCGAATCCCCGCCCGACACATTGGCCCAGGCAGGTGCTGCCTTGTTTTTAGCAACCTCGTTGAAATTTAAATTGATTTGTTATTTATCCAACTGACAACAAAGAGAGAAAAAAAAAGTCCTAACTCTGTGCGCTGGGGAGATTGGATTCCTGTATCACTGTCAGCTGCATTAACTTACTTCCTGGACCTAAATTCAATTAGGGCAGCATTCCCTAGCATTAATAAATCAATACCAATGCCATTTTGATATATTTTGAATGTCTTTCATTATATATTTCAGGGCAGGGATTAGTGCTGAATTCGAAGTTAATGGGACGTGACAAGGCAAATCAAGTTGGGGAGGTAAAGCCTTAGAGCCGTTAGCTGTAATTGCTTTCTGTTGCAAAAGATTGCAGCGGCGAAACAAAGAGCTGCTGAACTTTTCTTGTCGGGGAGTAATCCCAGCCAGGGACTGTCTCTCTTTGCAAGGGGGAAGAAGAGTTAAACACCAACAGAAAGTCTCCGGCGGGGTTTGTGCCCGCATTGCCGTAGGGGTACGGCATCGAGTCCCTCCTGCGGCAGCTTTCGGGATGGATTCGCGCCTCGCGGGTCTCCCCGGGGCTGCCGAGAGCTCCGGCTACGCCAGCTGCAGCATCCCCAGCCACCCGCACCCTGTGCTGGTTTTTCAATTCAAGGGTTGTGGGCAAATTGAACTGGCTTTGAGGCTCAGTTAAAAAGGGTGAGACATTGGTGCTGTGTCAGGGAATTTGTCCCCCAGCCCCTCCGAAGCGGTCTTTTGGAAAATCAACGTGAGAATCCAGCAGCCTGGGCACAAGCCCAGCCGTCGGGTCTGCACGTGCACCCCGGCCCCCTCGTCTCAGCCCAGGCATTTTTCACAGCAACAGGGCAGCCAAAACGCAAATAGTTCCTACTGCAAAGACTCATTGCAAAGCAGAGTTTGCAGAGGTGATGGAAAAGCCTTTACCTGGCGCGAGGAGAGTTTATGGGTATCAAGAAGAGCACGAGCAACAGGTAAGCAGACCGGTGCCACTGGCACAGCTAAAGACATAGTAGAGCATCCTTGATATTGGCATCCTTAGGCCTAAAAAAGAAAAGGCAAAAGTCCAGATCCTCCACTGGGATTAACCTCGGCGGCTCCCACAGACAGCCCAGCCCTAGTTTTGGCTGCTCTGGGCAATAATCCCTCGATAGCCGCCACAGCAAAGGTAAATCTCCACATCTCCTCCTCTCTGCCTCTCAAATTGATCAGGACAGTCCTGATTGCAGATTAAGTGACCGGCTATCAGTGACTTGAATCCTGTCCATCAATCACTCAGTTTGGTCCCTTGCAAAACATTAGTGAAGTAATTTCTCAGAGCGACTCTTTCAGACAATAAACCAGGCACCTTGCAAAATGGAGCGTGCGACTGTTAAAGGTCTTAAAAGCATTTGCCAATTATGAATGGCCTGAAGGGAGCCATTCTTGCTGCATCTGGGGATGAATAAAGATGGAAAATAATAGTATATCAATGGTATTGCAACTTTGCTATATTAATCTTTTAAGAATTAAAGAAGTTCCTCGGCCCTTCAAAACAGGAATGGCCCGGGATACCTCTGGATTTGGTGCATTAAAAGTGGAAACTATATAGTCTGAGACTTGTTCTGACCCATCCCCACTGAGTTTGTTGCAGTTGTGTCCCTGAAGAGCTGATGCAGCCTGTACAGGGGACAGAGACACACAGGGAAGGGCCCTGACTCCTCCACCAAAACCCTTCCTCCTCCACCAAAACCCTTCCTGAACTCAAACTTCAAAGCATCCGAAAAGCCCAGTGTTTCCTTTGCCAAGCAAGCGAGCCCCCAAGTTGCATTATCCTGTCCATAAAATCAAAATATGCTATTAAGAGCAATTAAGAGTCAGGATTGCCCTTTGAAACCAGGTGTTTTCACTTTCAGGGGCACCATAAGCTGCAAGAATAGGGGATTTATATAGATTTTCCATAGCTGACTTGGGGAAAAAAAATAAAATGGAAGGAGCCCACTAAAGCGTAGCCCCGAGAAGGCAGGTACAGTCGCATCCTTTTGCAATTCATTAGATCCTTCCTCCTCCGGAGGCAGGTGCTGATCTCACCCGCGGGTTGGGCAAGGGAAGGAGGTATAAAAAAAATGCCGCATTGTTGATCAAAACCATTTAGCCCCGACAAAAAACAAGTAGCTCTTTTTCCAAGTGGACTCCAAAGCCTCATAAAAAGGCACCGAAAGTGGAGCGACCTTATAAACCTCCTCCCCGAGTGCCTTTGGGGGCAGCGCAGCTCGGACCGCGCCGTCCAACAAGGTACCCAAGCCAGCTGCGCCCCTAAAAGCCAGCGACTGCCGCCCTTCAGATGATGCAAAAAGCCAAATCAGGCTTAACCCCAGCAGGGGATCCCAGTCCGGAGGCAGGATCTGGCGCTCCCAGCCAGCGCGGTTCCCCAAATGCCTCCGTCGGGGCCGGGCTCCCCTGAGGTCCTTCTGGCCGGTGGGGGTCTGGCTCGGCGAAAAGCCCAACAGAGACGTTTTGGCCACATCCGCGGCTTGCCAAATTGAACAGGGCATTTTCTGCCCACTTCTGAGCAACTGTAATGCGGGTTTATAACTCCTGGAGGGTGTGGAAAGTCGGCTATCGCAGGCTTTTATTTAACTTGGCCGTGGAGACTACAAAAACCAAAATAGACATTCAATTAACGAAAGCAGCGGTGAGGATTTTTCCACCTTGGTCACAGGCAGCACACCCTCCTGGACGGGCGCCACTCATCAGTTCAATGGCAGTAACTAAATCTGGGCAAAACACACCCAAAATAAGGCCCAGGCCTTTCCAGCATCGCACCCCAGGCCCCCCCGGGAGGGGCGAGCGGGCGACGTGCCAGCCTCGGCCGCCCTCGCGCGCCCTGCAAGGGCCACCCGACGGTGCCCGTGCGTCGACGGGTTTTCCTCGCCTGCCCGCGCTCTCCCTAAAGCCCTTCCCTCGAAGTGCCTCCGCGTGCACGTTTTTGGCCGTGCCCCGCTTTTACCGGGGCAGCCGAACTCCATCCCGCACAGGGCGACAGCCAAATCCCAGCCAGCAGCTCCGGGCAGCTGCCCCGCAACGCACAAAAGGGGTTTCTTTTTCCCCCGCTTCGGCCTTCAGCTTTTATTTTTCAGGCTCAAAACCTTCCACAACCACAAAAGAAGCGGCGCCCATCGCTCGGCAGCCAGCGCTGCCTCTCTCCGTGCCCGGTGCTACCTGCCTCCCCCGCGTTCGTGCCAGGTGAGACACCGAAAGCAACCACCATCCGGGCTGGATTCCCCGACTTCCTCGTCTCACCCCAGCACCTCGCCCACTCCAGGGAGAAGAAGGAGAAGAATCAAGAGTGGCTTTGCCCAGATGCATTGCACAACCTTTAAAAAAGCAGAAGCCTCACTTGCAAGGAAACCTACTTTGGGCAGCCCAGACGAGCCCCAAACCTCTCTGCCCACAATCTTGAGCAATAATTTATCCCAGCCACGACGGGGATCTTCTCTCCCCGTGCCACAGCGAGCCGAGCGCAGCCCGGGCCCCGGGAAGGCTCAAGGTTTGCTCGGGCATCCAGCTGCTGTGAGATCTTATTAAGGGGGTCTTCATCCTGCCGGCTCGCTCCTGACCCAGGGGAACGAAGGAGGAGATGCAGAATGGGGGTTGGAAAGCTGGAAGACCCCACATCTGCCTAAGGGATGCTTGATTTTTCCTATTTCTAATTAATTACAGATGTAAAGCGAATGGCAGAGCGAGCCGGGGCTGCAGAGACCCCGAGCTGGTACAAAATCCCACGTACAAATGTGAAAATTAGACAAGGCGTTTGCCAACCTAAAGCGGGAGGGGGGAATTAAAAAAAAAAAGAAAATATTTCAAACATTCCAGAAATAACACAGGCAGTTCCTGAATTACCACCACGTTAATGGAGACTGCTCCGCTTGGCAAGCCACCGAAATCTGCTGCAATCCCACAAAAATCAATGCAGCGGCAGCGCTGCCAGCCTGCCATAACGTCGGCATCTTCTCGGGCTCCTGAGCAGCATCTCTTCGAGGATGCTCAGACGCAGCGGCGATGGGGCCGCATCGCGAGCACACGCTCGCCGCTCAGCCCAGCCCTACGGCCGTCGCCGCCGGCCGCTGCTTAAAATCAAGAACAAGAGCGCTCCTGCACCCAGAGCCGTCAGATCCGGGACGGAATACAGCAGGAAAAATCATGCAACCTGCACTCCGGCCACTACCTCTCCTTTTCCACCCCAAACAAAGCTCTTATTTCCCTCCCTGGAGAAATTTTTGAGCCTGCCTTTCAGCAGGGTTAGAGCTCGTCAGAACGACGGCAGGACTCATTTCACGGACGAGCCCGTCTCCCCCTACTTCTTGCCTTTACTTCAGACATGACCTTTTGATTTCTCGGGTAGAGTGTAAATTACATGTCGCCAGCATAAAATATTAAATCCAATTTATATTTAATTATTGATGTTATTATGTATTCCATAGTAATGGCAGCAGGAAAAAAAAAAAAAAATCCACCCCACCATTAAATAGCTCGGTTGCATTAGCAGCTTCTTGAGGTTAGATATCTTCCTCCGTTCCTTCTTAACGGCAAGATTGATGGGTATGGGGAAGTTTGTAAATAGTCTTCCAGAAATATTTTATCTGATTATTGTACCTATAAAAGGGAGCGGGGAGGGGGAGAAAAGGCCTTTTTAAACCGCTACTAATTATTTGCTCAGCTAAAGGGCAAACAGCTCGGCGAGCTGCGTGCATCTAATGCTCTCCAGCAACCCCACTGGAGGTCGGCAGCCCCAACAGCCCCCGTAGGCAGAGACGGGGCCGTGGAAACCAGCCTGGGTTTAAGAAAAAAAAGACGGTGGAGAACCACAATGGTTTTTTCCAGCTGAGATTTAACCAGTATGTTAAACACGAGTGTGACATTTTTACTAAAATATTAATCAATTCTGTTTCGACTTGATTAAGCTAATTTTCTCCCCATATATATTTAATGCCAAAGCCACCCAAGGTGCGCGGGGCTTCGTTGCTTTGGTTTTGCTCCTGTGGTCCTCACGTGGGATGAAAGGGATTTATGGGCACCCAGCACGGGCCAGGCTCCCGGCGGGGAAAAGCTCGTCCCACCACCCCAAAGTGCGGCAAGGCTGCGCCGCCCAAATCACCTTCACCCCCCACCACGGCAGCTTCACGTCCACCAGCACACAATAATAATTCCATTTATTACTGCAGCGCCCGCAGCCCCCCGCCAGCGTCCTCAGCTCCCCGCTCAGCACAATAAAAACAACATTATCCCCCTCACTTAAAATTCAAATCAATAGACCAAATGGAGAGAATCCGACTCAAGAAAAGTAAAGAGAAATAATTCATCTGGGGACTGACAGCAGGCCGCTAAGTGCTCGAGTGTCACCACGCTGGGTGACAACCTTTGGGACCGGCCAGGCTTCGGAGGCGAGGGGGAAAGTTTCTCCAGCCCAAGCACGTCACGGAGCCGCTCCCGTGAAAGAGCTTTGCTCAAACAAATAAGCGGGTTCCTCCGTATCGCCCCCCGCGCGGAGCTTTGGCAGAGCCAGGGGAGCAGCTCGGCACGGCCCCGCGCGCCGGCCGCGGGCGATGCTCCAGCGGGAGCTGCTGGGCTGAACCTGCACGCCTGACGACATCCAAATCCGCTGCAAGTTTCTCCCCATTTCCTGAGCCAGCGTCTTAAAAGTCAAAACCGTCAAGCACGTTATGTCAGTGTTTCAAAATAAAGTGCTCCCACTTGTTGATGGGAAAGCTTTTTTTTTTTTTCCCGTTTTGTTTTTCAGAGAAATGCTCCCTTAGCAGCCTGGTAAAGCGGCCCAGAAGCCTTTTCCAGCCAGTTCAAAAGCAAATGCTTTGAATTTTTTTCTTTCCGTTAGCTGAACAGCTTTGCAGGTATTTCCAGGCAGCCAAATACAGACTCAGCTGCTGGCCACGCGATCCCAGCCCGGTGCTAAAGCACCCCTAAAGCTGCTGGGGCAGGGACCGCAGGGGCCGACCCAACTCCTCCTCTGCCCCCCAGCACCAGCCCCGGGCCAGGGCAGCCCAAATTTTACCCTTCTGCTGCCCACCAGCCCCTGCTTTCCCCAGGGCTCCAGCGCAGGGGGACCCTGAGCGTATCGTGAGACATTTCAGCATCGCGACAGCTCCGAGGAGCAGCGACTGCTTTTCAAGGCTCACGGTTGCCAAAGCAGCCTCTGCGGTTTGCGGCACGGGAGCAGCCAAAAGCCCCTTCCCCGGCTCTCGGGAGAGCCGCTGGTGCGCAGCGCAGCGCAGCCGGGATCCCGAGCAGCCCTCGCCTCCGCTCCCTCCCACCGACTGCAGCTGATTAATCCCTGATTGCCTCCACCCCATCCCGCTGGAGCTGCTTTGCAGGGCAGCTCCGGTGCCAGGTGCTTGGCCCTGCCTCTTGCCACCCCCCAGATTGCGCCAGCTGGGCCTGGGCTTCATTTCTGAACCCACAGGACCGCCAAAGGGGCTTAAGAAGGGGCCAGACTGCAGCACAGCATTGACTTTGCACCCTTCCTACCCTGCCATGGTGCACGGGAAAGGGAAATTCGCCCCAAAGGCAGCAAGAGGCTGAAGCTGCCTCGTGCAAGCCCAGGGGATGCGCCGGCTCCCGGAGCACGGGAGCATCCGCCCGTGCCAGGCAGCTCCGCAAGGGCTGCAGGGTCCCAGCGCCGTGGTGGGGCTGGAACTGAGGGCGAAAACAAAAATCTTGGGTCTTTACATTTATTTAAATGCTCAGGTCTGGGCTTTTCCCAGGTTTCTGGCAGGACGGAGCAGCTGGGAATTTCAATGCCGCAGGATCCCTGCGTGTCCCAGCACCCGGACGCTCCCGGCGCCGGCCCCTTCCCTTTCAGCAGCTCCTCGTCTCAAATATAAATTATCCCCCTCTCCCGGGGAGCTCAGCGAAGCCGCCCCGTCTGGGAGGCAGCTCCGCCTGCCCCGGGCCGCGAGCGCTGCCGATCGATAAGCGCGTCCGGCTGCGGGAGGGCGAGCGCTCCAGCGTCCTCCCCCACCCCGCGCCGGCGGCGGGGTCTGCCCAGCTCCTTGCACCGCGCAGCCCGGATCCGACCCCTTCGCGCTTCTCGTCGCAAGTGTCCGCTTGTTGCTCTTTTATTTTTTTCCTTTTTTCTTTCTGCTTTAGCTATTTTTTTCCTGCCTTGGGGCCCAGCAGCAGGGCTGGCGAACCCTCTGCTACCCCATCACCCAGCCCCGCTTTGGTACCTCCAGTGCCGAAACCCTCCCATCCCGCTCGGCCGAGCGGTCGGTTATGTTATTAATTAAAGCAAGCTGTCATGCCCGGGAGATTTATTTTCTTTGCCGTATCTTTAGCAGTAAACGCCAGTTGGAGAGCTCAGAAGACCATGTCAGATCGAATCAGCTTCTGAACAGGCTTGTTTTGTTCCTTGTCCCTCTTGATTCCAACTGATCCCTCTTTTCCATTCCCAGGAAGGAAGCCGGTGCTGCACTACGCTCCCGCTGCCACCCACGCACCCTCAGCACCGCCGTGCCACCGTGCGCCGGCCCGGGCACCCGTGTGTCTTAATTAGCACCCCGCTGCTGAGAAGCACGGGCGTTTTATCCTATTCAGTTACCCTCTGCGATGCCTAAATCCGTTCCAGTAGAGTCCTCCGCCCGGACCTCTGACCTGGCAGCATCGATTCCCTAAATCGCATTTGTCCACGTCCTAATCTCTACATTTACTTTAAAGGACGTTCATGTATGTGAATAATAGCGCAGCCCACGACGCTTCTCAGAAATACTCAGAGAGCCCCCGGCAAACGCCGTGCGCGGGCATCAGAGACCGGCACGGCCCCGCATCCGGGACCCGGAGGGATTTCCACACCTAAAAATATACAGCCTGGATTATTTTTTTAATCTCATTTTTGTCCTGAAGCCCCCAATCCGAGCTGCTTCAGCACGTTTCACAGGCACGCGCGGACGAACCCCTGCTCGCCCGTTGCCCAGGGACGGCGGGGGCGCGGAGGGACGGCCACCGCCCAGGGCACCGCAGAGCAGCGGGCGCGAGCGTGGCGACGGGCGCTGGCAGAGCGGCCGCGCCGAGCTGACGCCTCCTGCCAAGAGGCTGCTTGTGAACGACAAGTGAAAGAACTGCCCAGGGCAGCCGGGGAGCACTCGGCGTTCCTGCTCCCCTCCACGGGCCCGCCTCGGCCCTGGGAGGATGGGGGTCCGGGAGAGCTGGCTGCGGGTGCACGGCTCCGTTCCAGGGGTTCCGCTTTGGGAAGCCGGCAAGGATGGGATCGAGCCGCCTGGTTAGGAGGAGCAGCCGGGGAAACGCTGCAGCTCGCAGGGAAGGGAAAGACAACCGGCCCCGGCTTGGGTTTCGGAGGGAGGAGAGCTGGCAAAGGGAGACGGATGGGGAGGCTTTAACGAGCGGAGCTAAATGCTCAGAGGGGACTCGTAGATCACGCTCGGGCTCGGCTCGGCCCCGCTGCAAGGGGTGAGCGCAGTCCGCATCCCGCTCGCTCTGTACAAACCCATCTGGGCTCCGGAGGTTTCCCGGGATGAAGACGTTTCCCCCTCTCCCGCCTCCTCGGCTAATTTTACACCGTCTGGCCGGAGCTCGCAGCCCCTGGTTCTCGTTACGCCCCCCGCCGCGCACCAGCGCAGGCACGCAGCATTTTTGCAAAGTTACAGGGTAGCAGAAATATCCTTGTTTTGTTTTTCCTTTGGCCACTCTGTCGCGCTTCCAAAGTTGGGAAAAAATTACGAAGTAGCAAGAGGGGAAAAAAAAAAAAAACAAACCCAACCAACACAGATTAGACAAATGCATAAATAACCTCTGTTCTTTGGGGGCTGATCACGCTCCAGAGCGGAAGAAGGGGGAGGACAGAAGGAGGGAAGAAATTCAAAATCTCAAAAATTGGGAGTTTGTTTATTAAAAAAAAAAAAAAAAATACAAAACCCGCACATGCGGTGACGCCAGCCCCGGCCAGCCTGTCGTGCTCCATCCCTGCGGAGACGCCCCATCGTCTGCGGGTCCCCATCACCAGCCCCAGCTGGGGCTCCCTGCCCCACAACAGTGACCTGCTCAGGCGAAAAAATCCACATTTCCTTCTCCTTGCCGTTGCTGGCAGATCCACTGTGGCACACGCTTGGATGGGGCACGAGAGCACGTCCCCACCTCGTGCCACCGCACTGAGCCCTGGACGAGGGAAACGAGGCCGAGCTGAGGGTGATTGAGGGCATCTGGGAGAGACGTAAAACATCAGCAAGAGGGAGAGCAGTGAGGTCAAAGAGAAGGGAAGGCGCTGGCATGGGAAGGAGGGGGTCTGGCCATGAAAGGAGGGCAAATAACGCTGGTCAGAATGGTTAAATGCGTGCTTGGAGCTGTACAGGGTGCAGGGGTGGGCTGGCAGCAGTGGCGAGCAGGACCAGGAGCTGTTACCGGCCCCCGCTAAGAGGGTGGGCTCTGCGGAGCCGCTGGGGCCACGGCAGCCCAAATTTCTGCACGTAGCGCGTCCGAAAAGCCACGGCCCCAAGGGCTGCGCTGGAACCTGAAATTGAGCTGCAGCAGAAGGAACCGGGAGCAACGCTCGAGCCCTCGAGGTTTTCAGCGCAGCGCTTCCCCGAAGGGAAAAATGTGCGGAACAGAGGGTACAGAGTGCAAAAGAGCGAGTTTTCCCCCGAAATGTAAGAGTTGGAGCCATCACACCCCTGGCTGCCGGGTGGATGGGTGCAAGGTGGGCACCGGGAGGAAATCGTCCCAGCGGCGGGTGAGGAAGCTGCGGGGCTGGGTCTGGATCCGGCACACAGTCCTGGTTAACACATGTTGCAAAACTGAAAGCCAAATGGAGAAGGAAACAGAAGGTGACAGTAAAGATACCGTGACTAACGGGATCTTCCAGGGCCGGTTAGAGGAACTGGCTTTGCCTTGAGGTGGTCGGGGATGTGCTCGAGAGCTACGCGCAGCCCTGCAGATACCATCAAAATGCCACCCAGGTGGTTACAAGAATGACAGATAAAGGCGGCTGAGCAGGAACAGATTTGCAGAAGTGACACCCTCCGGGGCGCAGCACCAGTTTTCGGCGAGGCTTCGTGGTTTCTCTGTTTATTCTCCCAGTGAACAGCTACGCCCCGAGTCCCATGCAGCTGGAGAAGCCTTCCCAAATCCAGCCCTGGACCAGCACCCTCTGAGGGTTTCCTCGCCCCGACCGAGGTTTCGAGGCAGGCAGAGCATTGGCGCAGAGGTGCATGGCATCAGCACGCCTCTAAGGTCTCCTGTTGCCAAAAAAAAAAAAAAAAAAAAACCAAACCACCTTTCGGTCCTGCAGTTAGATGCCTTTTTACCACACTTGAATGCCCAAACATTTTTGCATCAGTGCATTTATCACCCTGCACAAAGGAGGAGGTGACTGCTCAAGGTGCCTCCCAAAACAGGGGGAAGGTATTTGCAGCCCCCAGCAAAGACCAGCACCCATGGGTGTCCCCAGGCACAGGATGCTCCGGGCAGCTCCCACGGGAGCATCTCCCACTGGATGCCTGCGGAGGACCGAGGCAGACCACGGCAGCGGAAGGGAGCGGAGCCGAGCTTGCGTCTCCCCACGGGACCGAGCATCCCCGTGCACGAGCACCGGCTCCCGAGGCTGATCCTCCACCAGAGCCAAGCGAACCCAGCTTGCTTGCAGCCCCTCTCCGCTCCTTTCACCAAAGTTTCACCATATTAAGCAGCTGAACTGCATCATCCAAGGAGTGTCAAATTGGTTTTAAATGGTTCTAATTATAACCAGGAAGTTTTAAAGTGTGTGGGTGGAAAGGAATGCAGCAGATTAATTTAATAGCAGTTACCACGGCACAATAGTCCTTCAATTAAGAGTTCTTTCTGGCTGGGTTGGTTTTTTTTTTTTTTTTTTTTTCCCCTGTTAATAATAAATGTCACAAATGAGAATAGACATATTACTTCATCAGATGCCTTGGCATATCTTGTCGCCGAAAGCCTTTTGTGCAGAAATAGTAGCTGAAAGGGTAATTTTATAGGGCTTAGCACTCACTTAACACTTTAGGGGCCAAAATCAGGCCTCAGAAGAAACCCAGTAAGCTGCACCTGCTTACATCCCAGCAGAATCCGACTCCGCAACCACAAAAAAAAAAAACCCACCCTCGTGTAGTAGCAGGGCTTTGCTATGGTGTGTCAGACACGAGCCCGGCTGGGGAGCATCCTGCTGCCAGCGGCTGGCAAGAGCGCAGGGCGCAGCGTGGGGCCGGGGAGCGCGGGGAGCTCAGCTTTGCATCCCCAAAATGCTCCCACTCGGCTCCTTTTGGTTTTCCAGCCCTGTGATCCTGAGTTCTGCACCAGCCATGGGGTGGCTTTGCGGTGCACGGGAGGGAGCGGGACCCCACTCCGGCTCCCCATGGTTGGGGAAGGGGCTGGCTTCCTTCCCTCTCTGCCTTTGAACAGCGTGGGGGTTCCTCAAATCCAGGTGTCGAGACGGGAAACGATGCATTTCCCAGCGCCGCTCTGCAAAGACAGAGGCTGTGGGGGGGGCTCGGGGGCCGCAGGGCTCGGGGCATCCCACGGGGAGCAGCCCGCGCCCCGGCTCCTTCCCGGTGCTCGTTAGCAGTCACGACGAGCCGCGCCGCCCGCGCCGTGATGTGCCCCAATGCACCACGTCACCCACTGCTCCCTGCTCCGAATTGCATCTCACATCGCCCCAGAAAAGAGACATTGTGGCCCCGGCTCTCTTCTCTGAGCTCACCTCACTAAAGCCATCAAACCCCAATCCTAATTGCTTCACGCCTGAAACGCAGGCTGGGTTTCCAGCATCCCTCCCGGAGCTGTGCAGCACTCCGGGGTGAGCTCCTGCATCCCTGGCCACCCCCCCCCACCTTTGCAATCCGCTTTTTCCTCCCAGGTCTCGGCTGCAGCCAGGCGCAGGGCTTCTCTTTGCAGCTGGAAGTTTTCCCCAGATCCGGCTCCCAGTGCCGCGGAGGGGAACCTGCTGGCCCTGGCCCTGCCTGAAATAGCCTTTACCATTCTTTTTTTCTTCTTTGAAAGGTTTATTCTGGTGGGTAACGAGCGGGGAGACCGCTGGGATAAGGGAAAACCACGGAGCAACCCAACCCAGGCAGTTAATGACGAGGGAGGGTGCAGTGGCTGTGGCCAGGAGACAAAAATACTGGGAAGAGCGTCCAGAAGCGTCTTTAAAAAGAAAACCTGCGGCTGGCAGGAGGGGCAGGGAGGCTGGGGGGGGTCAGGAGACACCCCAACACCTCTGGGATCCCCAGGGCACCGGGCAGAGGATGAGGTGAGGGGGGCACAGCCCCTCCGCTGGCAGGGGTGCCCCACTGGGAGCACTGGGAGCACTGGGTGCCCCATGGGCCCCCAGCACCGCTGGGCTTGCACCCAGGAGCGGTGTACTGGGAGCACTGGGAGCACCGGGTGCCCCGTGGGCCCCCAGCACTGCTGGGCTTGCGCCCAGGAGCGGTGTACTGGGAGCACTGGGTGCCCCATGGGCCCCCAGCAGCGGTGTACTGGGAGCACTGGGAGCCCCGGGGGGAGCTGGCCCCTGTCCCCCCGGCATTGCCGATGAACCGCAGCTTGGGGGTGAGGTGCCTGCTGCTTGCCAGCACCGGCTGCCCTTTAATATTTAACGACGGCTAAAGTGTGCTTCCCACGCAGCGGGGCTCGCCGCGGGGTCACAAGGGAGCGATGACCAGGCTGGGGGAGCTCGAGCTCTGCAGCGGCAAAAATCCACGGGCGGGGGGACGGCAAGGCAGCGGCAAGAGGCGTCCCAAATGTTCGCTGGGGCCCGCGCCGGACAGGGACACGTCCCCCGGTGCCGCAGCAGCATCCCCCTCGCCCGGTGCTGCCCCGGCCCTCCTGCGCTGGTCACGAGGTCGGCGCTTGCTTGCGGTGCCCGGCGAGCCCGCGGGAGCTTCCCTGCACACCGCCAAGTGCTGGAAAACAGCAAAGACTGACTAATATTCCCCAAAATCCGGCTTCGTCTTTGTGATTTGTGTTCGCGTTTGGCCGATGCAATATCGAACAGCTGCCCGGAGGGACTTTGGTACTTAAAAACAACGCACAGGAGGTAAACAGAGAGATTTATTATTTTACTTTTGTGGTTTTGAGATAGTTTATGACACCGGGCTAATAACTCACAAACCAAAATCTTCATTGATCGGGGGAAACGTTACGTTATCCTCCCTCCGCGCCCGGAGAGCCTGCTCCCCGGCAGCCACCCTCTGCCCCGCTGGGGACAGATCCACCCTGGCCCATCCCTGGGGCACAGCCCCATCACCCACAGCAGGGAGGGAAGCAAATCCCCAGCGTCCAGGGCAGCCTCTCGGGAACGCCGCAGTGCTGTGGACTCACTATCGCTCATGCCGGGACCAAGAGCAGGAGTGTCCCCCGCCACGCTGCCCAGCTCGCAGCATCCCTCCCTCCGGCCTCCTTCTCCCTCCTAATTGCAACAGTGGGACCACAGGTCCCATCCTTCCCCGTTATTGACAGCTAATTAATTGCCACTTGTCATATTCCCCCCGGGAAGCGTCCGCCCCCAGCGATCGATCCCTGCTGCTGCTGGGTTTTGGGAGCCCCGAAGGCATCCCCATCCCGCAGGGGCCGGTGGAGAACCAGCCTGGCACCTCCCAAAACGGCTGCGGCATAGAGCGCGGCCCTGCACCGCGGCACCGGGGCGGCCGTGCCGGCCGGCAATGCTCGAGGGCAGAGCATCGGCCGGGCCGTGTCCCAGCCAGAGCCCGGCGAGGGGAGAAATGCAGGGGCGAGTGCCCCGGGCCGCTCTCCTGCTGTCTCACACCAGCATATTTCTGTGCTATATACTGTAAATCTGCTTCATTGGAAATTCACGGTTAATGACTGAGGTGCTCTCATCCAGGAAACTCCGCGAGGTTCCGGCTTTTAAGGGAAAAGATGTAACCGGGCAGGAGTTGACAAGCGCTGCGGAGAGCTGCCCCGCTCTCCAGGCACTTAAGAAGTCTCCAAAAGAAACATCAACCCCCCCGGGAAGGCTGTGATTTATCGGCCCTTAGGGCTGCGAATCCCAGACGATTCCACCCCACGTCCCCCAGCCCATCGTCCCGATCCCAGCTGCAATCCCGGACCGCTGGGCTGTTACGTGGACAGGGAAGGCTTGGGCAAAGCTCGCCCGCAGCCCCTCATTTGGCCGGCAGCGGGGACACCCAGCGGGACCCTCTGCGCGGTCCCGGGGGAGAACCGGGTGGATTTTCCACTTTGCCCAGCCGCTCGCTGCTAGCATTAACGGCAAAGCGTTGCCATCATTTGAACGGTACGGTCAGGAGCCTAATTCAATACAGTCCGGCTCATTGTTTGAGGCTTGAGCATTTAGCTGAAACCCTAAGCCAGCCCTGCAGTAATTTGGCTGGGGAGGAATTGATTTTGACCATCAGCACTTTCTCATTTTCAATAGAGTACGAACGTAACCAGGTTAATTTCTGTTAAGCACATTACCCAGGTACCTTTTGCTCTCCAGCCCAATGATTATGTGTCTGATCTGAAAGATTATAATTGCAACCCAACAGGACACAAACAGTAGTCTGTGATTGAAAGGAACCAGACTGAAAGCAAACCGGCTTCTCTTCTACCTAAAAACCAAACAATTTTCACATTTCCCCTCTCTCCAAATTTCTTCACGGTTAACGACTACACGCAATAAAGCGGCGTATGAGATCTCTTCCAATAAGTAAATATGCTCTGATTAATCTTGTCTTCCAATACACTAGTATGTCGCCCGTCTCGCCGGATTAATGCCGTTATTGCAAGTTTGATTTAGTCCTATGCGAGTTTTAGGTCTGGTTTTCTTCTTCTTTACCCAAACCAGCGCTTTGGCTTGCAAAGGGCTTCCCAGCATGGTCGATCCCAGCACGCTGCCGGTCCCAGCCCTGGGGCTCCCGGCCACGTGGGCATCCCGGGCGCTGCCTCTTTTCCTGTCCCCCATTTTCATCCCAATGACAAAGGAGATTTGGCCACGGGTCTGAGATTCCCAGACGTTGGCACGCTACCAGGGTGGCACTGCAGCGAGCCGGCCCAGCGGGAGCACGGCAAACCAACCCCCTATGTGCCACCCACGCTCACCCCTGCGCTTTCCCCCAAAATCCGAGGTGGGGAAGGGTCCCTGCGACCCGGCTGAGGATGTCCATCCCCCCGCCGCCACCACCCATCCCAAGGGCTGGGACGGGGCTGAGCGCAGGCTTGCCTTGTCTCCAGCCCTGCCTGCACATTATTTCTCCTGATCATCATAATGTTCTTCCGCTTCTAAAGCACCTTTCATCACGAAACAGGATGGAGCGCGGCAGCTGTTGAACAGCATGGAGCTGCGCTGCACAGGCAGGGACGGGCAGGAAGTGGAAGCGGCTCCCGCAGCTGCTGGGACCGCGCAGGAGAGCTGTACTCACGCCACCGCATGCCGGGGCCTTATCACATCCCCCAGCACGCTCACGGCTCCCTTCTGACACGCAAGAAGCCCATGTGGCAGGTTGCACGTGATGGCACCGATGTGACACGCGGCGGCTGGGGAGGGGCGAGCTCTCCTGCGGGACCAAGGGGAGAAGAGGCGTCCTCGGCCGCAGCAGAGCATCGCGACTCCCGCCCTCTCCCGCAGCACTGGCGCCCGGCGCAGGGACCCACGGTGCTGCAGGTCCAACCTGTGGCAGCGCAGGTGCAAACCATGGCATTGCAGGTCTGGATTGTGGCATCGCACACCCAAACCACGGCATTGCACACTCAAGGCACGGCATTGCACGGTCAAACCACAGCACTACACACCCAAGCCATGGCATTGCATGGCCAAACTACGGCATTGCACACCCAAGCCACGGCATTGCACACCCAAGCCATGGCATTGCACACCCAAACCACAGCATTGCACACCCAAGCCATGGCATTGCATGGCCAAACCATGGCATTGCACGGCCAAACCACGGCATTGCATGGCCAAACCACGGCATTGCATGGCCAAGCCACGGCATTGCACACCCAAGCCACGGCATTGCACGCCCAAACCATGGCATTGCACACCCAAGCCATGGCATTGCACACCCAAGCCATGGCATTGCACACCCAAGCCACGGCATTGCATGTTCAAACCATGGCATTGCACACCCAAGCCATGGCATTGCACGGCCAAACCACGGCATTGCATGTCCAAGCCATGGCATTGCACGCCCAAACCATGGCATTGCACGCCCAAACCATGGCTTTGCACACTCAAGCCACAGCATTGCACACCCAAGCCACGGCATTGCATGTTCAAACCATGGCATTGCACACCCAAACCATGGCATTGCACACCCAAACCACGGCACTGCACACCCAAACCACGGCACTGCACACCCAAACCACGGCACTGCATGTCCAAGCCATGGCATTGCATGCCCAAACCATGGCATTGCACGCCCAAACCATGGCTTTGCACACTCAAGCCACAGCATTGCACACCCAAGCCACGGCATTGCATGTTCAAACCATGGCATTGCACACCCAAACCATGGCATTGCACACCCAAACCACGGCACTGCATGGCCAAACCACGGCACTGCACGGCCAAACCACGGCACTGCACGCCCAAACCATGGCTTTGCACACTCAAGCCACAGCATTGCACGCCCAAGCCACGGCATTGCATGTTCAAACCATGGCATTGCACACCCAAACCATGGCATTGCACACCCAAACCACGGCACTGCATGGCCAAACCACGGCACTGCACGGCCAAACCACGGCACTGCACGCCCAAACCATGGCTTTGCACACTCAAGCCACAGCATTGCACGCCCAAGCCACGGCACTGCACACTCAAGCCTCGGCACTGCACGCCCACGCTTTGGTGCCGCAGGTCCAGCCACGGCGCCGCACGCCCAGCTCCAGCCGCTGCTGCCCACAAGCCGGGTGCTGCTGTGGATCAGCCCCGGGGCTGCCCCGCGAGGGTGGGAGATGGCGGCTGCGCCGTGGCACAGAGGCAGCGAGGGCGGACGTTTAGGGAAGAGGCGCTGATGGATGCCCCGGCTCAGGGCGAGGGACCGGCCGTCCCGGTGTCCCCGCTGTTGTGTTTAAGCAAGCCGGGCATGCTGCAGACCTCGCTTCAGCTCCAGCTCGGGGTTACCCTCCCTCCCCACCCTCCCTCGTGGGTGGGAAACATCCCCAGGACTGGGGCTCGCTACCTGTGGCGCTGGCGCGCGGGGGCTTGGCTCGCGTCCCGGGGAGCACGCTGTGGCCTCCGTCACGCTGGAGCCACAATTATTTTTCTGAGAATTGACACAAACCCCTCCCTTCCGCGCTGCCCTGACTGTCTGAGCAGCCTGAGGAGCTTTCCGCTGCGAGGACGCCTGGCTGCCTTCACAGGGGCACTCGGACCCCGCATGTTTGCTGCGGTGGATGGGAGATAACCGATGCTGCTCCCCACCACCCCTCGACCAGGATCTTCCCCTTTGAAAAGGACAAATATAACCGAGATGAGTCAGTTCCTCCAAGCTCCCATCCCCTGTACAATATGTAACTGGAATTTTTCATTTCGGCACTGCAGGGGAGGCATAACTGGAGAAGACAATGGAGTCAGCTACGACCCAAAAAAGCAGTGCCAATTCTGTGTGCATGAGAAATAAAAACATTTTTTAATCTAAAAATAAATTAACTGTAAGTGACAGCGAGAGCAGATCTGCATGTACTCACTGTCAGCCCGCGCAGGACCAGTCCCTGCTCCTTGGCGCAAGGGTTTGGGTGAATTCCCTGCTCTTTCAGGCCAGGTTGGGATTCGCAGCAGTACTCGGCACCTGCACCAGGGACCGGGCTCCCCGAGTTGGCATTGGACCCAGAGGCAAATCCACAGAAGCCAGGGAAACCTCCTGGGTTTATTTTATAACTGCATTACGGTAGCAAGAAGGGAAAAGAGGCTCCACCGAGCTCAGGGCTTGCCTGGGCCAAGAAACTGCACAAACCCATAAAACCCCTCCAGCTTCCCGTGATTAAATAAAAGGGTAGCGAGTACGCAAGCGGCTGATGGCCTCATTCTGCAGCTGAGCTGTGGCCACCCCCACGTCACAGAGCAGAGCAGATATCTGGAGCAGCCTCTGCCCAGAGCCCACCCTCCTCCCCTGCCGCTCGCCCCTCTGCTTGCTCCTAACTTGGGTTCGGAGGAGACAAGGAGCGACCGAGTGCTCAGGTGCCGCAGGAGATTGTCTGGATGCTGCAGAAAATAAAAGGCGGGACACGGCCGGGGTTGCTGCTGCAGCGGCAGCAAGAAGTTTCTCTCGGCTTCCCTTTGCTCCTGGCATGCACTGATCACCTTCCCTAAAAACCCTTTCCACGGGGCCACCCACGCAGGCGGTGGGACACCCCTCGCTGCGAAGGGCTCCAAGCTGGCGAGGACAGGACCTAAGGGACAACCTCAGGGCAGAGGCGCCGGGAGCTCCAGATGGAGCAGAGAAATATTCATAAACCCACGGCCCAAGCACGTAACTCAGATTTTGACAACGCGCTGCCCAATTTACAGCGCGACGACATCAACCGCTTCGCTGGCTGCTTCTTTCAGAAATCCCCCCTCTTCCAGCGCCAGTGGTCCCTGTCCCCAGTGTGGTGGCAGCTCGCTCCACATGCAAAATCTGACGCCCCTCAGCCAAGCCATGAGGGTATGGACAAGGCAGGTGAGGGGGGACACCCAAAAACCAAACCACGTCGGGACAACCCTCTCCTTTTTCTTAAGCTGTTGTCAACAGGGCTATATAAAAGCCTTCTGCCTCCCATTCTTTGCCCCAGTCTGCTCAGTTTTACAGCACTGGCTTCACAAGGTTGGGTTTCTTTTTTTTCCTCTGGCTTGACTCCTTGCTGGGTAACACTGTATTTGATATTTTTAATCACTCAGCATGCATCAGAGTTTGGCAGTGGAAGAAAGTGAAGTTAAAAGAGAACAGAGATAGTTTGCGTTTGCCAGGGCTGCCTGCCATTGCCACAACCCCTCATGGCTTGTGCTGCATTTCCCTCTGCTGGAAAGTCACGAGCCGCAGCTGACAAGGTCAATTTAAAAAACATATCTTTGGCCAGCAGTTATTAACCTTCTAGGGTTTGGATCGTTTCTTCAAAGAAAAGCAAAAGTCCTGAAGCTTTCTACCTTTACTGTACAAATATAAGGACATTACATGTACATAAACAGAGATGCATTTGCATGCGCATATCAATAGTACCAATAAATCCTTATAGTAAATCTACATTTGGCTTTGTAAGGCTGGAAGATCCTGGCCACTGGAGCAATATTAGGGAAATTTTGATTTTCTTTGCTCAGAAGTTGCAGCAAAAGCTTTATCACTTTGTTTTCTGTGAGAGCTGCAACTTTCTCCCTGGGCAAACCTGTTGCGGGTAACCTGAGTGACTCCCGGAGGACGGACGGCGCAGACAGAGGGATGCTCTTTCTCGGTTTCTCATCCGACGCCAGGCTGGACCCCCAATCTCGCCGGTACTTCCAGGTGAGCTGAGGCACAGCAGGGTTCATCTGGCTCACCTGCTGCTTCCGTGACTATGAAGCTTGTGTCACCCCGTTGATTCCTTGGAAGAAGAAAAAAAAGGTTGATTAACAGTGTTTTCTAAACCATGGAGTCACTTCAAGCCCACAGTAAGTTGCCTGCCCGGACGTTAGTGTCTGGAATACAGGGGTAATTTAAAGATTGCTTTCCAGACGGCTCCGAGACGCAGCGACAAGGCTTTGACTCTGCCTCCAGAGATAAAAAAGGAGACTCACCTCTTTTCATCTGCTTCTCCTCAGCACACAGAAGTTGAGCCCGTAACCCCAAGCCATGCCGAAGGCTGACTCCAGGCTGCGGAGAGCAAACGCGAGCGGGGCTCAGGGGAGGCCGCGGCCGCCGCGCCACAGCCCCCTGTGACCCCGGGGTTCGTTTTCAATCGGGGCTCAGGGGAGGCCGCGGCCGCCGCGCCACAGCCCCCTGTGACCCCGGGGTTCGTTTTCAATCGGGGCTCAGGGGAGGCCGCGGCCGCCGTGCCACAGCCCCCTGTGACCCCGGGGTTCGTTTTCAATCGGGGCTCAGGGGAGGCCACGGCCGCCGCGCCACAGCCCCCTGTGACCCCGGGGTTCGTTTTCAATTGGGCAGCGGAAAGGGGAGATGACGACCAGAGGCCGTGATGGCAAACCCAGCTACAAGATGCCGGTGGGGAGCAGAGCTCGAGCCCTCTCCAGCTCCGGGGGGAAATAAAAAAGCCCCGCAGGCGTCGAGGCGAGGAGCGGCGAGGGCCGGGTCGGTGGCGGAGGCCGCGGCCGCCTCACGGCGTGAGGGGAAGGCGCGGGAAAGGGGCGGCAGCACCTCCCGCCCGCTGGGGGGCGCCCGAGCGCGGCGGCGCCTCTCCGGCAGGAAGTGCGGAAGCGGAAGCGGAAGCGTTTGGCCCGGGGCGATGGCGGCGGCGGTGTCGGCGCTGGGCGGTTTGGGGGATCCCGGTCCCGATGGCGGGGTGAGGCGGCGGCGGCGAGGGGAGGACGGGGCGGGGGGGGGGGGTCCCGGCTCCTTCCCAGTGCCGGTGGCTGAGCGCGGGTCGTTTCAGGGCTCTTCGGGCTCGGAGGACGAGGCGAGGCCTGGCACGGCGGCGGCGGCGGCGGCGCAGAAGCGGGAGGAGCGGCTGCGCAAGTTCCGAGAGCTCCACATGAAGCGGGTACGCGGCGGCGGGAGCCGGGGCAGCACAGCGGCGGGGTTGCGGGTGCCCCGTTTGCGTGAGGGAGCGCTGCCCCCGTGCGTAACAAAGGGGTTTGTTCCTAGAACGAGGCTCGGAAGCTGAATCACCAAGAAGTGGTGGAAGAAGACAAGCGACTGAAATTGCCAGCAAACTGGGAAGCCAAAAAAGCTCGGCTGGAGTGGGAGCTGAAGGTGGAGGAAAAAAAGAAGGTAAACACATGATTACAGCTTCCCATAACCCGGCCGTCAGCCCAAGCGCCTGCAGTGGTGCTGAGCCCCACTTCCTGGGAGCTTACACAGATGTTACCCCCCAAAAAAATCCATCTCCTAATTAGCCTCCTGATTATTGACATTACCATCCTGCACTAGAGGTTGACTGGGCTGACCTAGGCAGTTCTGACTAAGTTTGGCGCCCGGCCGCTATCTTATTGTTAAGGCTGAAGCGTTCTTTGTGCTGCGTTAGGAATGTGCAGCGAGAGGAGAAGACTACGAGCGAGTTAAACTGCTAGAGATCAGCGCTGAGGATGCCGAGAGATGGGAAAGGAAAAAGAAGAGGAAAAATCCAGATCTAGGATTTTCAGGTAATGTCTGCGTTCGTAACAAACACCTTTGCCAAGTTGTGAAATAAAAACCTTCACCTTGACGCTAATTCCTTTCCTCCCAAAGATTACGCGGCTGCTCAGCTGCGCCAGTACCAGAGGTTAACCCGGCAGATCAAACCTGATCTGGAGCAGTACGAGAAGCTGAAAGAGCAATAGTAAGTTTTGATTTCAGTCATCCGATATTGGTTGTGGTATTTGTGCATTATTAGCAAACACTGAAGACTTAAACCAATCCTTTCAGCACGTGCATATGCTCGTATACGCTGTAATGTTAATTAGCCTTTTAACAGGATCTCTGCAATCGCCGCTTCGGTAGGGAAGGGGGGCAGCAGCGTAATTGATGAGGTTCATTTCCTCAAACCTGGCATTACTGAGTTTGAAGAAATATTTTGTCAGTTAGATTGTATTTAAATGCCTGAGTAGATTACTCATTTCTCAGAGTAGGTTTGGGGTTTGGTTTTTTTAAGCAGCCTGGCATGGTTTAAGAACAGACGATGATGAGAACAGATGAGAACTTGCCAAGTTTGCGTTCGGACAGATTTAGTTCCCGTGTGGGGTTCCTGTATCTTTTGTAGGCGTGTGCTTTTGTCTCTGAAAATTATTAGTAGCTTGTTTCTAGTACCAACACATTCTCACCTGAATCTGGGACTCCCACAGTTCAGTACGAGCTAAGTGCCCCAAGTGTTAAATTAAGAACCAGACAGAAGCAGTGAAATCTCAAAGCTGTCGGTACGGTTCTGTAAACTGCTGCCCCTCTGTTACTCCTGTCCAGTGGTGAAGCGCTTTATCCCACATCCGACAGTCTTCTCCACGGAACTCACGTGCCATCCAAGGAAGGGGTTGATAGAATGGTTGCAGATCTTGAGAAACAGTGAGTAAATACGAAGATAAAACAAAGTGTGTGACACAGAGCAGCTTTGTGTCATCAAGTCTGCAGGATTCACCCACGGTCTTCAGAACACTGCTTTTTGTCTTAACAGAATTGAAAAGCGTGATAAATACAGCCGAAGACGTCCTTACAACGACGATGCAGACATCGACTACATTAACGAGAGAAACGCCAAGTTCAACAAGAAGGCAGAGAGGTTCTACGGGAAGTACACAGCCGAGATCAAACAGAACTTGGAGAGAGGAACAGCCGTCTGAACCGCCGTCTCCAGCGGCGCACGTACCACAGCCCTCTACGTCTGTTAGATTGTGCAGCCAATTTTAAGTTGTATCAGAAAAATACTCTGTAGGCCTCTCAGTAATTTGTAAAGCCAATAGTATACTTCATGTTGATAGAAGTAAGTTGTGTAACAACTGCAGCTGTATATAGCTTTTACTTGCAGAAGTAACCAGCTTGTGTAATTCCGTGTTCTAAATAAACACAAACTTAATGACACAATTTAGAATAAAGCTTATCTTCATTCTTCAGTAGCTGAGGACTGGTAAAGTCCCTGAAAACACTTGTTGAGCAGGAAGATGAAGGAATGTTTGAGGAACATGCTTGAGCTCTCCCATGGGCAGCACCTGCACAGCAGAGCTGTCCTGGCCGAGGAGCAGGGACTGCCTCAAGCATTCACCTTGGGTCACCACAAAATACATAATCCTTAGTACCTTTGCCAGCCTTGTCTTGGCAATTTAAGTTTCTTAAAGAAGCTTCCAGACTGTAGCTGTCAAAGTCAGTTTATTTTACTAACCATTTATTTTTACAAAAAAATGAGTTCACCTGCTCCCAAAACCACGCAACAGCCAGCTGACCTACTTGCAATACTTTTCTTCACAAAGGTTGTGGGGAGCACCATACTGCTACGTTCTGGAGCGCTGCCTCCTCCGCTAACTTCACAATTCGCTTACTGCCTTGTACAGTGAGCCCGTGAAGGCTGTTTTTAAAGCGACCTAAAATCAAAACGCAACCCAGCACTCAGTCAAGTTCAGCATTAGAAGTCAGCAGAAGTGACAGCTGCTCGGGTGCAACACTTTGGACAGCGAGAGTGGCAATAGCTTCACATACAGCAGTCGGGTACACAGCCTGCGCAAGCTCCCCGCTTGCAGAGGGCTATTGGGGAAGTTACTCTGGAGGCCCTGAACCAGCCACAGCCTGGGCAGGAACAATTCCAGTGCAATGGTCCTTTCAGAATGATGCAAGAATTACCCTACTGTTATCACAGAGCGCAACAGAAGGTAAGTGGAAGCTGAACCTGGAAATAGTTAACTGCTTCCAGGACATAGTCAACTTACTTCCAAACACAGGTCTGATACTTGACACATGGAGAAGCCAGTGCAAAACTAAAGTTTATTTACTTAAACAGTTACACAATGTAAGTCAAGTGTCCAAAATAACAGCTACTGAACTATTGTTTAGAAAAAGTTACCCACCTGTTAAGTTCTAGTCCATTAAAGCAATACAAAAATATTTACAAATATACACAAGATTCCCATCTGTGGCTTCTGGATCACTGTGCTCTAGATCTGAAAGAGAAACCTAAGATTCCAAAATTAAGATCTCAAAATAAATACTCAGTATTAACAAGTCTTCAACCTGATCAAAAAATTTCAGATGTCACTACTGAAGTATCTATAATGCTGCAGTCAGAGACAGCGAGAAAAATACGCTAGCGTGCCCGCAACGGTGCGCTTCTAGGCGAGAAGTTTAAAAATGTTTTCTTTTCCTCCTTCTTGACAGGAACCCATTGCCCATAGGGACTCCCCTTTCTGTCCTCTTCTCTTCCCGGAGAAACTGCCGGTTCTTTAACAACATGGCTCACTGGCTTCTGTAGTACTGGTTTTGCCATTGTATTCTGGAAAAAGAAATTTCCTTTAGAAACAGTGGAACGAGAAGGAACGCCGCAAGACCTGTCAACTTCAAGGGGTTTATCAGCTCATAGGAGACCTGATGCCTACTGACACTTAACTGACACAGGATTCAGGGAAGCTGCTTCTTCCCTTAGTTCTGCATTATTAAAATATATCCAAACACATAACTTGAACTACGTTCTGGTGTAAACCAGTTCTGGCATACACTTTTATGTCTATAGTACAGTGTAGGCATTCAACATTATTAAGCACTGAAAGGTAAACGTCTATTTTAAATAAATACACTGCTGTAGTGTGCTTACAGTGCTCCACTGCTAAAGTACTGATCTAACTCCTCTGGGAAAGTAATTATCAAACCATTAAATTCAACTTGTTACTATTAATAAGATCTTTAATCTGGCAACCAACACTGGGAAAAGCCTGACACGAGGGATGAAGTTCTGGATCTTGGGAAGTCACACTTACATTAGGACTGAAAGAAATGCTCCTCTGTATGGTTGCTCTCTCCATTCCACTCTTGGTCATGTCTTCCGCTAGTCTTCTGGGTTGCTAGAGAAGAGCACACGCAGCTTCAGTGGGAGGATACATTATTCCGTGCAAGTTAAGGCAGTTACTAGAGAATATGAACTTTCAGGTAGAGTCTTTCAGATATTTACGTCAAAAGTAGCTGTAAGCTACTAAATACACAAACAGATCAGTGTTGAACTCAAACTGGAAAACACTGAATGTTTTTATCAATGTCATTGTGCCAATTCACATGTGACCTGATATCCATGCCCCAGTTACAGTTTTAAAAAGGATTCAAATGATTCAAAGCATGGACTGCCATACAATGAAGTGTAGCAGTAGAGTAAGTTGCATGAAGTTCTGCATATCCATCCTACAGAGCTTTGGATAATGACAATAAACTTATCTGCAAGTGATGCAGGCCTCTTCTTCTGTACTCTCTCAACATCTGGAATATATTGCATATATTATGAAAGGGATGCCTGTACCATTTGTCTAAAACCCTTAGTAAATTTACTTCCATTTGAAACAGCAGTATCTGCTCGATCTAGCAGTTATCGCAGTTTTGTATTTACCACCACTCAGGTTAACACACCGTAACAACAGAGCCAAACTAAAATTCAAGTTCAGTTTAAGCTGCTCAAGTTTCTCCCTCCCTTAAATTCACAGCAGCTATAGCCCACAAGTCCCTTAATTACCAACAGATTTTCTTCATCATGTCTGGAACCATAGTCATGATTTCTATAAGACAGAAATAAAGTATGTAAAATGCATTGTGTGCTTGGGTATGTAATTTCTGGGAAACAAGTTTGTTGCATATGAAAAGCTTTTCACAGTTAGAGAGGGTAGAAAGATTTTAACCTTTTAAAAAACCCCACACTATTCACTAGGTTTGGTAAGGAGACTCCTTGTTTTAGGTCAGAAACACATGAGCTAGTCTAAGCAACAGGCAAGAACAACTCAAAGGAACAAACGACATTCACCTCTGCTTCCCAGCCTATCGCGACTGGAAAGCCTGCATGTGCTCGGTGGATCAACCACCTCTTAAGAGTCCACACTACTTTCAGCTTCAAAGTCTACAGTGGTTTCTAGAGTAGTTTTTAGCATTCTGGTAAATCTGCAAGGGTTTGAATTCATAATCACAAACTCCACAGTTAAAAACTATAACACATCCACGCAGACAACAAGTTTTAAGAAGTGTTTACCTTTTCCTTGAGAACACTCCAGTTCATACGTACCTCAGCTGACTCTCCAGGATCTTCACACTCTTGTTTCTCATTTTTTATCTCTTTGGAAGGAGTAAGGATCTTCAAGCTTGCTGGCAAGACTATGTTATCTGTTCCCAGAGCTTTTGCAGCATTAGCTTTTGCAATTTCCAGTAGTTCCCTTTTGTCTGCAAGAAGGAAAAAGGGTCATTCTCTTATGTTTAAATCAACATGTACCTACTCACGCAAGCCTAAAACCTGCACGGTTACTATTGCTGCGTGTATGTAAGCATCAACTGTGATGATTCTCCTCAGAACTTGGGACATTTAGCTTCAGCTGAAGTGCAAAGAATATACTCTGAACTACTTTTTTTTTTTAAATACACTTTTGTAACAACAGATTTTCCTCCACATTGCCATTACCAATTATGCTCTACAAAGCAAGTAAACAGATGAGAATTCAACTGGTTAAGATAAATTGTATGTTTTGAGGTTCTCCCACAACAAAAGTCTCAAAAAAAAAAAGTACCTTTTTCACTCAAATGCAGAGGTGACCTACTCCGAGATCTTGTTCGTGACCTGCTTCTCCAGTTCCTGTAAGCCTCAGGATATATTGTTCGCCCAAATCCGTAATATCTTCGGCCTCTTGAAGGTGATCTGCTTCTCGAATAGGACCTTCTGTAATACGATCTTCCACGAGACCAGGACCTACTGCGGGATCTGTACCTCGGAGGAGAGCGGTGGTACCGCCTGTAGTGCCTGGCGTGGTACCTTCCTCGGTACCTCATGTAGCCACGTGATCTCGACCGGCTTCTGGAATATGAGCGAGAGTATCTTCTGTACCTTCGGGAACCATTTCTTCTAGCCCGTGACCTTGATCTAGATCTGGACCGGCTCCAGCTCCTGGATGAAGCTGAAGAGGAACTACTTGAACTGGACCGTGAACTGCTAGAGGATCTGCTAGATGACCTTGTTGACGACCTATCACAACTTCTCTTAGATCTGAAAGATGACTCTCTTTTCTTCGGTGAGCTGAGGGTTAAGTCATCCATGAAGTTTGTCATGTCATCAGTTTTCCCGACCACTGTTTTCTCCATGCAGGTATTTTCAGAAGCTGGTTCTGTTTTTATTGTCATTCTGCAATACCCGGTCTCTGTTCCTGTTGTGGGTGGGAAGGGGAAGCTAAAGATTTATATGCATCAAGTCACATATACAGCAACAACAAACATTATGACACACAGGCAAAAAGTTCAAAGATAATTAAACATGCCAACAATTCTCATCCAGTTTATCGGCATGTTTTGCACATGACAATTTTAAGTTGCATCATTTCCTCGCCTGTAGTCAGTCTTCTATATGAAATAAAAAAGGCTTCAGTTTCAACTGCGAGTAGTTCTGCGTGGAATTTTGAAGAGAGGTTTGATTGTGTGGATTTTAAGTTTAACACCCCTTGTTTGCTAGGCAAGCACACACCTTCTGTGAAAAGGATACGAGTCAATACCTTTTTTTTTCCCCCCTCCCAAAACAATTTTTAAGGTATTTTATCTTCAATCTATTCTAAATGCAGCCTATTGCATCTACAGTGCAAAATAACCATTTGCCTTCCAGACCAGTACAAATTTAATAGTTTTGTTCTGCAGTTCTAAGGAGTTTTACTGTTTTCCTCCAACACAGGGGGAAGTACCTTCAAGGTACAAAGCAGCCACTTCAAGATCTTGATTGTATCACATTACAAAACTATCTGCACAAAGTTGCACACATACCAGCAGCATATATAGCAAGCTGCTATTAAAAATATTATATGCAATAGGGAAAAATACAGCTAAGGAGTCACTGGATACAACTTCTAAAAGATGTAACGCTTGTTAAGGTTATATATTAATAATTAAAATGGCTGTCCCTCTAGTGGCAGCCATTTTCTATCTACAAAGATTACTGTATTCCAGGGCGTAACTATCTTATCACAAGTACTTAAACCCTGAGTTACGTCACTGCCTTACAGTTTCAGGAAGCTTGCCTTATCACAAAATTTCTGTTAGCGCTCGTTGCAAACCAAAGTTACAAAATAAATTTTAATACCTTACTGAAATCAGTCCAGCATACTAAGTTCTACACGAGCTTGTAAGAAGCATTCCCCTTGCTACTACTAAAGCTCAAGTTTCACTACTTCACCTCTAAACAAGGGCCAAGGTCACAAGCACTGCAGCGGGCACAACTAAGACCAAACAACTGATTAATTCTGACCTCTAGCACCACCCCCGCCTCCCATCGCTGAGCTACCCAGACATCAGCGTTTCCAACACCGTCCATGTTGGGCACCTCTCAGGTATCCTCACACAACCTGTTTTCACCTGGCAAACCGCGCAGAAAGCGCGGGCCCCGCCGCCCACCCGTGAGCGGGCTGAATCCACAGGGCCGGGCTTCCCGTCACAGAGTGTTTATGGGTACTTACCGCTGGGAGCCGCCGGACACCCCCCGTGCTGCTTCCCGTGAGACACCAGGGCGCTTCTGCGAGAAAAATAAAAAAGTCAATAACGTGTGTCCCCCGCCCGCCATCAGCCCGCAACGGCGCCCTCAGCCAAAGGCGAGTAACGGCCTCTCCCGGCCCCCCCCCCCCCCGCCTTTTGCGAGCTGCCCCCCGCCCAGCGCCCCTCCGCCTCACCGGCTCCAGCCGGCCGGGCTTCCCCCGCACGGATCCTGCTCCAGCGGCGACGCCTGAGGAGACAGCCCCGCTTCGCGAGTCACCCCCATAGCGACCGGCCAGGAAACAAGCCGCGATAGGACACAGCCCTCACAGAACCCGCCACCCGCTCCCGCCACCCAGCAGCGACTGAGGGCGGCCGAGAACCTTCCAGAACCCCCCCGCCCCTTACGTAACGGGGAGGCACGGCGCATGCGCAGAATGCGGGGGGAAGGGGCGCGGCTGTCCCCACGCGTGCGCCCTGGCCGCCCTCGCCCCCTCCCCTGCCCTGGCACCGCGGCGCACGCGCAGAAGGGGCTGTTTAGGACCCGGGGGGGCGGTCCCTCCCCGCCCGCCCCAGTGCGCCTGCGCGCTACCGCCCCGCCCTCTGCCGCCGCCGGAGCGCATCAGCTGAGCGCCGCGCATGCGCAGTGCGCGCGGCTCGGCGGCGGTGCGGGCTGCTGCGGGAGCCGGCGGCCCACGGTCCTTCCCCGCCCTCAGGTAAGCGCGGCGGCGGCGCTCCCCGGGCCGGCTGGGAGGCTCGGCCGGTGCCTGTCTCCCCGTCCCGGGTGGCCGCAGCCCCCGCTGGACGTCCCCGGCCTCGGGAGGGCGGCGGGGCCCCCGCCGAGGGCTGGGTGCGCTGACCCCGCCGTGTCTTCGCCTCAGCTCTGGGGCCGTCGCCTCTCCGGCGGTTTCGCGGGTGGGCGTTGGTGGCCGGGCTCTGTCAGCCGCTCTGCTCGGGCGGCTCTCGGGAAGGGGCCCTGGCTGCGGGATTTGCAGGTAGCGTGTAGCGCTTTTAACCCGCCTCGCACGATGCGCGTTGCTGCGTGCCAGCCCTTGACGCGTGATGGGTTTCCTCTTTCAAAGAAATGTCCTTTTTTTTTTCTTCTCCAGTTCTTCAGAGCGCTGAAAAAATGTCAGGCTTTCTTGAGAGCTTGAGGTGCTCGGAGTGCGTTGACTGGGGCGAGAAACGAAACACGATCGCTTCTGTTGCGGCGGGGGTGCTGGTACGTACAGCTTCTCTTACGCTGCTTTCGGGCTTTTTAGATGGTAGCCAGCTGTCGATGAGCTAAAAATTATTATCCGTTTGGAAGCAAAAGGAAGAACAGGGGTACATTGTCCTCGGATGCAGCAGCAGAATTAATGATAAAATCTGTTCTGGGTGCTTGCATCCACGTGTTACTTAAGTTTCACAGCTTCTACCCACGTAGTAACTATCGGGAGCAGGCACATCTCTGGCTTTGCATTTAACCTTGTTCCTAAGTTGATGGCAAAACAAGTTATGCTATCAGTTGACTCTGGGTTAGAGACTGTAAGAATGATTTTATCTAGTAACGTTAGTTTTCCTAGAGTAATCTTATATGTTGCTGTTATATACCTTATATATTATGTTAAAAGGCTTGTGTCCATATTTTAAGCTATTGTGCTTTTTTTTCTTTTGCAACAGTTTTTTACAGGTTGGTGGATCATCATAGATGCAGCTGTAAAATACCCTAAAGTGGAAGATTTCAACCATTCATACCATGCTTGTGGGGTTATAGCCACTATTGCGTTCCTAATGTAAGTAATTTCTTGATCAGAGCTACACGCTCCTAGAACTTATTTTGTGCAATTTGTAAAAGAATGTATAGTCTTTAAATAGAGAGGTAACTAAGAATAACACATCAAATTACTATCTTGAGTATCTCGAATATCTCTCTTATACTTGTTGGTATTTACAGTAAGGAACTACTTGAAAAAAATTAAGTGTGTAGTACAGGTCCAAGTCTTGTTAGTCTTTGGAGAAATGCTTTTTAAGGTTTAGTCTTGTCCCTTTTTAAAAAAAAACACAAAAAACACATCATCATCTTTTTTTTATATAGGTTTCTGAGAAGTTTCTCCTACTGTTTTGTAAACGTTTACTTCTTGCTTTACCTATAGTTACCCAGTTTTATCCTGTTCTGCTCGTACAGGATCAATGCGGTGTCTAACGGACAAGTGCGGGGCGACAGTTACAGTGAAGGCTGTCTGGGACAAACAGGTACGGTGCCATAGGCTGTCGTATAGCAATAGAGCCATGAAGCCTTTAAGTCTTGGAAGGGTCATAGGAGCTGCACCAGCGTGCACGTTGTGTATCTGTGCGTGGCTCTGGTGTGTGACAGCGGGTGCTCTGAAACAAAAGGACACTGAAAGGCACAAGTGTCTGTCCTCGGACACAGGCACCAAACAGCCCTACGTCTTTTTCAAGGTGCTCGGATCTGGCTGTTCATCGGTTTTATGATGGCTTTTGGATCTCTGATTGCTTCCATGTGGATCCTTTTTGGAGGCTACGTTGTTAAAGGTAAGATAACGGCATGGAATGTGACCAGATTCATTGTTCAAAGTTTAAAGTATTTTAAATGACTATTGAATTTTAGAATTTACCTTTAGACAGGTTCTAGGCAGGCCCAGTTTTAATATTTTGGTTCCCTACACACCACTATTCCATACTATCTACTATTATTGGGATGAATTTTATCTGCTTCTAAGTCACAAACTTCCAACTGGCCTCACTAGAAACACAGGTCTTGGTCAACTGGGAACTGTACTGATATAATTAAACTGCTGCAGTTATATGGGAATAATTCCTAGGGTGAACATTATTCCCAGAATAAAAATTATAATAAAAATGATTTTGTGCAAATTGCTCCCAAAGCCTCTATACTAAATTAGGAAAAGGGAGAAAAAAAAAATTCAAATTGCTTATTTAAATTCATACCTTAACAGGTACCACAGTAACTTTTTGTGAAGGCAAGTCTTGAGAAAGACATGAAAACTGCGGTGTAGTAGTCTTTGTTTTTCAAAAGGAAGTTAGGTCACTTAAGGAAATGTAAAGATACTACTTGTACCTGGAGCTGAAGCGAATTTCAGACTAGTCAGGGCACAGTGGTGGTTTTATTTAATTTACATTCTCGTCAGCTTTGACCTTACTCAATTCACAGGGGATTTTCAGGGAAACCTGGGTGCATTAGTTGCACAGTAGCGCTACTAACGTGCACCCCCATTTTGTATATTGTCGTTATATTTGAATATATATGTATACATACTTACACACACAGGTGTTCCAAACAGGATGTGCAGTCCCATGTGATAATTACAGTCTTCACGAGCACTGCATTTGAGAAGCACATTTTTGGTTAGAGAACAAGAGAGGCTTCTTTTATTTGGCAAGCTAAATGATTCTGGGAGGACAAAAGCCATTGAATTAACTTTCCAGTGGGGTGAGGCTTGCGCTTGTCTTCCGTGTCACACAACTGAGCAACAGATCGGAGGGGACCGTCTTGTTAGAGAACGAATGGGGCCTACGAGCTGCCTAAATCCCACGCAGGAAGGATCTGGCTTAGGCGGACGCGTTCGGTAGTAGCAACAGCGCTGAGGCTTTGTTGTCGCTTCACCCCTGTAGCCAGTCGGGAATCCTACGTTGTAACGGACCCCTCCATCTGACTCAGCTCCTTACCGCGGCTTCACAGCGCACAGACTCCAAATGTTCATATTTAAATGGAGCTGGTTATCTTTGCTATCACAGCGCAACGTAGTGTTTCTGAAATATCAGAGATGGGATATTCTTGAAAATGACTTCCAAAAAATTTATGCAGGTTTTTTTTTTTTTTTCTCTTCTTTCGTTAGAAAAACCAATAGTATACCCCGGAATAGCTGTGTTTTTCCAGAATGCGTTCATCTTTTTTGGGTAAGACTACCTTCCTTTCTTCATTTATCTAATTTGTTTATAATGATTGAAACTGAAACTTGCTGTAATGTGTTTTTTCTTAAGCCCTGTTTTGTAACGAGACACGGGTGAATAAGCTGCTGGTAAAGGCAGTAGATCTCTGGGATCTAGGTTTCGTTGCAGGACCAGGAATTGGGTTTACAAATACTACAACTTGGTCCCTGAAATCATGTATTTAAAATACCAGGTATTTGATTTGCTCCGTTCTGTACTCATCTCCCTTTATTCTGTTTTAAACAGAGGACTGGTCTTCAAATTTGGTCGCACGGAAGATTTGTGGCAATGAACACACGTGTGGAAGTACGTTGGCCATGCTTTTTTTTAACTGCACACTCCGCAAATTTTGTAAAACCATTTTGTAAAGGGTGACCTTCAATTGTGTCTAAAAATAAAACAAGGAAAACTTAAATCACAGGACTAAAAATTCTGGTTCTACTCTGTTTAATTTTTTTTACTCTTGTATGTTGATTTAAATGTTGCAATGTTTTTGACAAATGTAAAATCGCTACAAGTAATGATGGAAGTCACTTTTATGATATGTTTGCTACAAGTAAATAGTATAGTGGAAAACAGATGTATTTAACCAGCTGTTTCTATGGTGTTATTTACAACCCAAGACTTGCTAAAAATGCTTTAAAACAACTTTTTAACATATATTTATTAAATATTTCCTATATCTAGACAATATAACCATTTCTTCAATTTCAAAACTTACTGGTGTGTGGCTTTTCTTGCATAATATAGAGCTATGCTGCTTTGGGATATTTTTTCCCCCTCCCTGAATACTTAATTTATCCTATGATGATAACAAGGAAGTCTCTGGTGAGTAACAACTTACCGTTGCTGCGGATGCCATTGTAGAGGCACAAGTACGAATTACGTAGTGGCTCTAGATGGAAGTAGCTCATCCACAAAGCTTGCTGTAAACTATTTGCTAACTGCTGTAAAACAAAGGAAAAGTACTCTTCAGATCAGAGTTCTGTCTTCAGAAGACTACTCTTCAGACAGGGACAGTCGCTGCTGGGGAGAATTTTGATCCTGTAGCATACTCACTTGAGGGGTGAGACAGCTCTTCCTCTGTCTGCCCCTTCCTCTGCATTCACCTAGGCTGGGTGCTCAGGAAATCAATCATAAAAGTGGGGGAAAGGGAGGGAATAAAATACTATTTCTTAAAAGCACTCCTGCTAGGAAACAGCAGGAGCCATTTATGTTGCAGAAGTTGGTCACTGGCAAGTTGAGGAAGTGAAGTGCACGAGCTAAGCCTGGATGTATGACCCACGTAATAGTGCCTTAACTGTGAGATAACACAAAGGTGTAAGCGCGTATCCAGGCTGAGCGTCGCCGTCCACTGGCAGAAGCTGATGAACTCAGCAGATCGCCGGCTCTTTTGTGACCTGGAAATAAGAAAAACTGGCCCTTCCTCCGCGAGTAATTTTTCATTACTTGAAACCTGTCTCACACTTAACTGCAGTGATCGACTTGCTTAATCCCTAACGAATGAACTGAGGCCAGCACGCATTACTGTAGCGAGCATCGAAGAACTCGTGCTTTGTCTTCAGCGCTACATTTTTCCTCATTACTTCATTTTTAAGCCAGTGTGCTGAATAAATAAAAACAATCAAATTTTGACTTTTTTATTAGGTAAGCATTTTGGAAAGAGGATTTTCTATGCCAACTATTTTGAAACAAAGAAGAAACACCGAGGATCACAATCCATTTAAAATCAAGGGTTCATTTGCACAGAATCCTCTGCCCGATCGTGCCCTAGCTCGTGCACCAGAGCCCCCGGCTTGTTTCGGAGTAAAACAGCTCGACATAGGTTGAGGAATGAATGAATTCCTAAAAGGCACTTCAGAAATCGGGCCGCAGCGCTGGTACCAAGCCGTACCAAGGACGATTCCCCAGCCGTGGGGCAGCCAGAGCCTGCTGGGCAGCTGAGCCCGCGGCGGTGCAGACTGTCACCGCACAGCCAGGCTGTTCCGAGGTTTGCTGCCGAATCCTGAGTAAATACCATTGATCTCAGGGGCACCGTCCACAAGCAGAACACTTGAACTTCATGCCATTTGAACTTTGAAATAGCTAGAGCCTGAGCCAAGTAATTATAGATTTTTCTTTAAGCAGTCAGATAACTCGGAGCACCCAGTCTGGCAAGACACAGAGTTCTGGCCCTGATCCAGCTCACTCATCAAATCCTTGCTTAACAAGGCCTTCAACAGAATTAATTTAGCTTAAAAACGAGTACTTCAGTGCTTCCCTAGGTAAGAATGAGTATGTACTCCTTGAAAAACTATACTTTAAAATACATATTTTGGCTCTTAAACTTGGGAGCTAAAAATAAAGTTTCCAAGCATTTTGACTGATAAGCCATTACAGCAACAAATGCAGCCAACTTTTTTGTACATATCCTACAAACAAATACTTAAGGTAAGACCAAAAAAGCAGAAAAGCGAAATATGTTATAAGTTTGCATCTGTAAATTTACACCCTGTATCTTTCAAGCATAACTGGAACAGTTCGTTACTAATTTTTTGTGTGTCCATTGGGATGGCTTTTTTGAGCCTGAGAATTGACACTTCAGTGCTCTTTCAACCCGTTGTAGCTATTAATTTTCTCTAGCGACAAGTAGGAAAAGCTTATCTTGGTCAAATCTGTCATCTGGGTTCCTCCATTCAAAATCCAACAGCCAAATGGGGAAACTGTGAAGACAAACATTCTGGCATCAGAACATTTTATGCATCAAATCATCATATGAAAAAGGCAATGGAAAACCTTATTAGAAGCTTATTTTCATCCATTTCTTTTTTCTGTAATTCAGATACAGCGTCACATTCAGCACCTAAAGGTGCTGTGTTTGTGCGTCGGACTGAATAGCCACTCTGCAGCCGTGAAGGCCAGGCGGCTTGGCCTGTTTGCATAAAAAAGCACCTTCCATTCCACTCACTGGAATTTTCTAAAAATCCCTCTTGGATGCTGCTCAAGTCTCCTCAGGAGCTGTGTATGAAGCACGGAGGGCGGGGCTGTCAGTCCCAGCGGATGTCTGAGCCCCGAAGGTTACATGTTACAACAAACAAGATGATTTCAGATTTAGCCCTGTGCCCACCAACGGCTCTGGCAATCCTAGCTGAAGACTCCAAACATTTGTAATGTTCAGGCTCCGGATCAACTGGGGGAACAGTTGATCCATTTCAAACAGGGCATCCAAAACGTACTATGAAATAGAATTATCCCCCTTTTTGTTTTTTTTTTAAATTCAAATACCTAGAGTTGTTCATCAAGGTCAACAAGGTGCTATATATGCTCCCACACAGTTAATTTTACATTGAAACTTACCTCCCAATAGAACTGGTCGTCAAAGTACTTTGATCCAGGGACGGTCTTAAACAGTTTGAGGTTTAAGATTAAACCTATTTGTAAAAACATATATCCAATATAAATATATACACCAGGGAAAGGGGAATATTTTGTGTAACTGGAGGTTTCTTAGTAACCCGCATCCAAATGTAACATAGATTGAAATACACATTCAGAACCAAATGCTTCAGCAGAGCCCCTTGACTCCAGCTGACCTTATATACAAAGAGAGAAGCTTGCCAGGATCAAGGCTTGTGTTATTAAAAACTAATTACTCTAGTGTCCTGGTTTCGGCTGGGATAGAGTTAATTTTCTTCCTAGCAGCAGCATAGTGCTGTGTTTTGGATTTAGTAGGAGAAGAATGTTGATAACACGCTGATGTTTTTAGTTGTTGCTGAGTACTGCTTATGCTAGTCAAGGACTTTTTCAGCTTCCCATGCTCTGCCAGGCGCACAAGAAACTGGGAGGGGGCACAGCCAGAATAGTTGATCCCAACTGCCCAAAGGACTATTCTATACCATATGACGTCATGGGCAGTACAGAAACTGTGGGGGGGGGGGGGTGGCCAGGGAGCAGCGATCGCTGCTCAGGAACTGTCTGGGTATCGGTCGGCGGGTGGTGAGCAATTGCATTGGGCATCACTTGCTTCATGTATCATTATTATTATCATTATTATACTGTTACTATTAGCATTACTATTTTACTTTATTTCAATTACTAAACTGTTCTTATCTCACCCCAGGAGTGTTTCTCACTCTTACTCCTCCGATTCTCTCCCCCATCCCATCGGGGTAGGGGGAGTGAGCGAGCGGCTGCGTGGTGCTTAGTTGCTGGCTGGGGCTAAACCATGACATCTAGGTAAAACTCCATTAAACAGCCTGCCAGACTCTAAAAATACATCAAAAATTATCAACTTCTTGCATGAAAAATGCCTGTGCATTTAAAGCAATGAGGCTTAACAGCACTGGTAGCTTGGGATTTCAGATGGAAACATCTAGATTTTAAAACAATTGGTTAAACACTGAATGCTTGATTATTTTAGAATGTTTTTTAAAAATCTGCTTGATTAGCTCAGCTTTTTAATTACACTTCAGGTAATGCAAAGGTTTCAGATCAATTATAGCACCAAAAAAAAAAAAAAAATCATTCTGGAGTCTATTTCACAGCAGTTTTCATCTGCCATTTCTCTTTTATTCAAGACAGAATTAACAGCTATAGAAAAACTGCAGCTGCCATAAACCAGACAGAATGTCACAAGAGAAGCACGTGAGTCCTGATGATCCCAAACCACTAGTGATCAAAGGCCTAGCGCTTGGCTGATGCAAGCGAGCTACTGACGTTAGTGAAACTTCGCAGATTTATACCAACTGGCCTAAAAAGTGAGAAGCTCTAGATAGCATTTTTCCGTCACTAAGACAATACCCAAATGTAAAACTATTTTCATCCTCGCACATCTCCTGTCTGAAATTCGAAGGCAGCTGTTAAGCATCTGTTAAAATAAACTTCACCAATGAAAGAATGGTGCTACTAGGTTATTTATGTTGAATAGGTCACTTCTTCAAAAGACTGGCTTTGAAGACTCCCTGGCATTCATGTTTCCCATGGCTTCTTCTACAAATAATTTATTCACAGAAACACACTTCAGAGCCCCAGTTAAACTGGCCTCTTTCTGCAAAGGGTTGCACTGGCATGATAGCAAGTGCAACAAGATGACATACAAAAGAGGAAGAGATTACTGAAACGTAGTTTTCAATACTGACCTGTAATAAAACCTATTACCAAGGCAACACTGATGGTCAGGCAGAAGGCACCCAAGTGAACCAGGACCAAATAACCCACTCTGAAAAGCAAAACAAGTGTTTCACCTTTTACAGTTACTCAATTTAGCATTAAGACTGTGAATGAATCTGTATCTACACAGCATTCTACATCAAAACCTCTCATGAAAATTCTGTAACTCTTGAGTCTGCTGCTGCATCAGACATGTCAAGAGATCCTATCAGAAGCCTAATACAGACTGCAAAGTACACATTTTGCCCTGAGAAACCATCACTGTGGTACTAAAACTTCATTAAATTTGTTTGTTTCAGTAAGAATATGACGAGACATGTAAGGCCCTTATGCTGCACTGTGACTCATTCCTGCCTAAGTTGAGAAAATCAGAGAACTTCTTGTATGACACAACATGAGCTTGATTTGCAAAAAATGAGATGCCAGTGCCAGATCAAAACAACCTATGGAGAATATCCTTAACTGAGCCCTCCAGCTTTTGCAGGGTGTCTCCCCAAGTATATTTTCCAGTTCAGTCTCCAGACTGGCTTTAGTCCAAACTGGCATTCTTGTCCCTGACTCGGAGTTAAACCCTCATTCGAAGAGAAATGCTGTTTCTGCCCCCCCCCCCGTATTAGCATACAAAGCTCCCAAAACACACCACAAAAGCCAAAATGAGTGTTGGAAGGATGCACATCCCCAGCCTTCATCTCCTATGTCTGCTGTGTTTAATATCAAATAAAAACAGAGACAGAAAGCAGGATCAAAAGCTAATATTAAGTTTTGATCCAAAGTCTGCTCAACTCTGAAAGTCTTTTTTTACCTACTTTTTTGGACTTCAGAGATTATCTTAGGTTATCTGGTATAAAACTATTTATCTGTGATGCTGTTCAGGCTTCCTGTATGTATAAGAACTCTTCTCAAGGCATACTACAATAATGATTAGCTAAGCTTATTACTTAATAGTAAGAATTTATGTACCTTGGGAAGTCAGTCCAGTTTTTTATTATTAAGAGAACAATGTGGGCAAGAGCTCCAAGCACACCAGGCAAGCCAAAAGTGAAATGAATTCCAGAGGTGTCATGAATCTTGAGAGCAGGATTCAAGCATCTCTGGGAAGAAGAAAAGGTTTAAGTGATACACCAAAACACAAGTTGATAACAACATACAGTCTTATCGCAGACCTAAAAAATGAACTTTGGTCTTGCAAGTTGCAATCCTGCGCTTTGCTCAAAAGACTTCAGGTTTCCTAGCTTTAATCTCTTTGGAAGAGAGGTTTCCCTTGAGGTATCCTACATTGGAAAATAATTTTATACAGCTTACACAAAAAAGAATTTCAGGTTTTGAGTATTACCTGTGAACAGTAAGATCCTAATATGGCTATCACACTGGCAAGCAGACCCAAAATCATTGCAATCCAAGGATAGTTGATACTGCATGCTGCATGACCAACAGTGACCCCACCAGCTAGCACCGCACTGTGGATATCAGTCTGTAAAATAAAACAACAAAAACATAGAGTGAGAATTCAGTCATCACTTGTAGCAGCCCAATATCATAGATTGCTATTCTCATGCAGGTGCGATCTCTTTAGGGTGAATTTGGGCCTCTGTATACTGTAAATGACAATCTGAGAACATAATTTCTAAGTTACAGCTCCAGCGTTCTGCTTGGGAGGCTAATGATGACTGTCAGGCTGAAAACCTGGCCTTGTTTTTACTTAATAGCCATTATACTTTCAGTGTATTACTGAGAGTAACAGAAAAAGATCTTCTCCACGCAGTGATTTTCCCTCGTGTCTTACCATTCTGAATTTTCCATCCTTTGTGGTCAGAACAGACAATGTGAAGGCCATTACAGCACTCACTGCAAGGGCAAAGTAGGTGTTGCAGATTGCTTTGTTCTTGTCATTCCCAGCTTGTACAGAATTGAAGCTTGGCCAGAATACCCAGAGAAAGAGAGTACCTTGGAGACAAAGACAAGCAACTATCATTACCTGCTCTAAAACACAGTGAATCCATCACTGGCTGTCTCTGGAGAGCTCCAGCCCACATTTGGCATCCACTATAATTCCTGCACTGTAAACAAAGGATAACACTTCACAGTGCAGACAGTCCTGAGAGTTACCTGCTATACCAACACCTTCCCAGAAACATACCACTGTAACGTCAGGCACACAGCCAAAGCACAGCTCTACTGGCATCTGGCTGGTCCTTCGCAGAGTTGAAGGTAGGATGCTCCTTTCAAGAACAGCTTTAACATCAGCTTTGTACTATCTATTCATCCCCTTAAATGCAGGTTCAGATACAAGTGGGAACAATTCCACTGTTGATTTCCAAATAATCAGCACCTGCCTGTTCTGCACAGGCACCAGGGGCTTGCTCCTTGGCCAAAATTTCTGCTCCTTTTCATGGAACTGTGGAATAACTGTTCAAAACCAGCTGCAAGAGAGAATGAAAGCAAGCCGAGGAAGAAGAGAAAACAGCTCATGTGGTACAAATCACTATAAAGAAACCCAAAGTGCACTTTGCAAGTGCACCCAAAGTGCATACCTTGGCTGCCAGTATGACTGGTACTGGTTGTCTTGCCTCCTGGCAGGGTTTGAAGAGAAAAAGAGGATAAACTGGATCAGAAGAACAGAATCCTCTCTACCTCTACTAGGATTACTCCAGAGGAGGGCTAAAGACCAAGAGCTTGAGCTGAGGTGATCATGCTTCACCAACTCAGCTATACACGGCTTAACTTTCTTGTTATTTGTGAAAGAGTTACCTACGAAATAGCTACTCCCTAGTATGTGGGTCCGAAAGAACAATTCGCTTTCCTCCTATAAGATCACTGGACAGCATTACACTGTCATGACTGCATAGGCTTCGCTAACAATAGGAATGAAAACAGGTTCTTCTGCTTCTATGGCCTGGGCCCTAACCGTCAGCATTTAGGAATCTCAGCCTCTATAAAACAAGTTCCCTGCTTGGCAGGATGCATCTTTTCCTATGTGCATATGGATACACATGCATAGATCAAATTCCAGCCAGCAGAGGGAAGTAGGTGGCCTCACACCAAGTCAAGCTGGACCATACATTGCAAGCCGTGCTTTTGCTCCCCGATTCGCTCATAGCTCTAAGTGCACAGATTCGTTTTTAAACAGAACGGTTTATTTTGCCTTGTCCGGTCATTACTTTTTGCTGTTCCGTCAACTTGCATAGCTAATGTTCTGTTCTCCATGCCACAGAGGTACCAGACGCTTGTGCAATTCACCTGACAGTAAAATCTGAAGTGTTCTTGTTCAAGTTAATTAAGAAGTGACACAAGCATTGTCACTATAAAGCACAATGGTTAAACCCAGCTTCTAGCAACCCTGGCAGCTACTGCTTTTGTACAAGCTTACCCTGGCTCCTTGAAATCCTATTTCCATTGCTAATTTTCACCCTTTCAGTGCACCAAGGAGGTGATAACCACACCTCTCAGACAGGATATTTGGCCCATAAACGTTGATTTGATCTGAAAAACTGACAGGCTTCCCAGCAAAGTGATATTACCTGGCCAGGTCATGTTCCTAGCTAATGTTTTCTGCAAGTGGAGTGCTATTTCTACCAAGGATATCCCTTGAGAATCTGGATTCTTCACCAGTTCAGTGCTTACAGTCTATCCAGACAGTCTGGACACATTTCTTGGTTTGGTTTTTTTTTTTTTTTTAGCAGTACTCTCAATTTATAGGTAATCCTACAGCCCTAATCTTGGCATTGCAAACCTCCCTGCCAGACACTGGATGCAGGTTGTTTTCAGTCAGTGCTCTGAGTTCACTCTTAAAAGACATTTGTGAGGCTCCCTATAGCATATTCACTACAGCAACTAATGTGCTAAGTAAAAAGCATTTGTAATTTTATCCCAAACTCAAGCGCAATATTTTCAGAGAGTCACAGCCCTCAGAAGCAGGATACAAAGGAACTTTGAGGAATTTGCCTGACCAGTTTCTCCTTTCTACCCACATTACCTCGGGAATTATTCAAGACATGGCAATATAATTACTTCAGACAGCAAGCACTTGGTTGAAGCAAGCTGCACTGAAAATATAATGAAGGTGTAACAGTGTCCTGATGAGTTAGATTGAAATACTGATCTCCTCAAATTCTCCAGCAAAGCAAGAACTCCAGGGACTCCAAAGAGCAGCATTTAAATTTTTCTTTCCCTAAACTGGGCTAATATTGACCAAGAATTAGACTCTGTGGGCCTTCACAGAAATATCTTTGTTCAGCTGGTGGCAGTTACATAGCAGAAGTCACGATAATAAAGAAACTAAGTTGCTTCTTTAAGAAAAAGAACGGAACTCCCATACATCCAGCCTATCATCACTCAGATCCTCTCTCGTGTGCCTGTCTATATCATATTCCCCACCCTTCATCAGGCTTTTATCGTTTCATTTACATTACTAGGCAGGGACTGCATTTCCATATCTCCGTACAGCACCTTGTAAAACAAAACTGAGCCTTGGCCCCGGCTGGGAACTGTAAGCACTACTGAAATACAAGTAATGACCTCAACTTTGGCGCATAGGTCCCTTACCAATACGCCTATACAAGCCCAAGGGGACAACTTAGCTGGGAGAGGGAACGGTTAACCTGGCATAGCCTTTATGCTGCGACTGACAAAAGCAAACTAAGCCACAGCTGTTGCAGGCGTGGCTTATATGCCTGGTAAGAAACATGCTGAGACTCACCAACTCGTCAGAAACCACGAACCACAGCAAGCAGCAGTTTTCTATGCTTGGCTGCATTCAGACCTGCACTTTGGATGCAAAAGCTTCAGTGTGCTGTGGCCAGCCCCCAAAAACATTCCTTATGTTCTCACTGCAACCCCTTCTTCCAACTGAGACGCTAAAGCAAATGCCTTACCCAACATGGACAATAAATCTGACTTCGGGGTACTTGCATTCTTCTCAGACTTTGGTGACGGCTCAGAGAAACGTGAGGAGACTGCCAGACCAAAGTAGGCTCCAAACAGGTGAACATGCATCATGCTGATATTGTCTGGAATCTGTATCAATAGAATAATCAAATTTGTGGTTTATTTCAGGCCACAGGAAGCCTTTGATGCAGTTCCTGATATAGTTGCTCATTTAACCTGCCTATAAGCAATTTATTTTCACAGTCCCTCAGTTTATGCATGGGTTATTTATGCGAGATTAACTTATCTGAGTTCAAATACAGCTCATAAACACACAATTCATACACAGAGAGTTTGGGGTATGTTTACATCGTATGTTAAATGCAGGTCTGACTCTGCTGTCCAGACTGGGCTGGTATACCATTCACACTGGAGATCTTCCAGACTGGGCTGACACAGGGAGGGGGTAAAGGTTAAAGGCAATTAGTGCCTTTAGGTCAAGGCTTTCATTCACGTGTTGGGGATGGTCAGGGCATAGGCAAGGCCAAGAGCGCTACATCCCAATCCATCAGATCAGCTCCCCCTTTAAGGCCAAGAATATAGATATAGCCAATTATACAGATATAGAGTATGCAGGGTTTGGAGTTCCATGTCTTTAAGTATAGTCCCAAAGTCAGACTTCATCTCTTAATGAAAACATAGCCACAATCTAACTGAGATAAAACACACTGATGTTCCTGTCAGCAGCGCACTAACAAACCACCAAAAGGCAATACTCCAAAGTCCCAGTGAAATTTTCCCCCTTGTGCCTGGAAATTGCACTACAGTACCTGCAGGAATGTTTTGGTGATCCATCTGCTCAGATCGAAAACTATTATCTCCACAACTGCCATCAGAATTAATTGCACAGGATTAGCCTTCCCAAGAACAGCTCCAGTGGAGATGACCACAGCAGTTGTACTCACAGCTGCCTTTGCTATTCTGCAACAAAAGAAAGGAAAGAAAAAAACCGTTCTGTATCAGGACCATGCCAGGGCCAATAAAGAAAGAATAACAGATGGTAAAATGTACTTAAAAACCCAAACACTTCTAAAATGTCTGAAAATATAACTGTGCTAATTCGCAAATAAATCCATATAACAAAGCATTATCCTCCTCAAAGAGCAATCAGCAGTTCTAGATTATTCCAATTCTAACACAAACTAATTACCTTTCCAGATGACCTTCGTTTTCCCTTTGCTGAAGGAAAGCTAATAAACCTTCTATCAGCGCGGAGCATTGGACACCAAGTAGACTGATCAGGAGGTTTAATCCAGTGCTGCTAAACCCATATCTTTTCAGAAACGTCAGGAAAAAGCCAAATCCAAAAATCAGCATGCGGTTGACATCTTTAAAAGCTGCATGACAGAAAAGACCAAGACAGCAGTGAATTTATTAATGCAGACTGGATATCTGGTTAAAAAATAAATTTAAAAAAATCACAATTAACTAAGAAGCCTTCAGATAAAAATTCAGGTGTCATTATTACTTAGTACTTGTAAAGAATTCCACAGCTTGCTTTCTAATCCATAAGTAATCAGAAAAAAAATACCCTTTACCCTGAATTTAATTTTACAAAGTGATCAGAATGGATGCCATAGGATGGGGATTGAGGGGTCAAAAGGCACAACAGAAATGAAGTATGTTTAGCAATGAAATGTGGACATTCATTTTTCCTGAAGTGAATTGAAAGACCTTAAGTTGGACTTTTCAGGGAGAGTTAGTGTGAATTAGTGCTGATTCATTCCTTAAGGGCATTAGGGAAGAAATGAGTTACAAAGAGAAACCTGTACAATGTCCTCATCTGGGTAGAAGGAACAGAAAAAGCAGCAGAAAGAGTTTAATATGGAAACCAGCACCATTGCATAAAAGGTAGAGGCTGTCCAAGATATAATAGCTCTTGGATCTGTAGGCCTGGAAGCGTCCCCCAGGACAGGCTAATGGTCATATTCTCATATGGTTGTGCCAGCCTGTACCTACAGCAAAATATCAAACTGCTAGTAAGTAGGTCTCATTTTTCAAGCTATAAAACAGGGAGGGTAACACAAGAATGTCACGAGGATTAATCAGCTCACGACACTGTAAATACGTTACACACTATGGCTGTAGCAAAATCTTCTAATACATTCCTTTGATCAATGCACAAAATACATCTCAAAAATATATGTAAACCCTTAATTCCACTGTATTAGCTTCATTTCTTTACATCAAGCATTCAAATGGAAAATACTGCCACCCTGAATTCTTACTTTGTAGCACAACAACGCCTTTGCGTGCCAAGACCTCACAGGAGTTAGGCACTTAAACTTCGGAGGGCAGGCACTGCTCTGTCTTGTTACGTTAACAGGAGTCAAGATTACCACAAACAGGGCAGAAAACAGACCAGCAATGCAATTTAGTATCACTTAACCTCTTCGTTCACTGTCATTGCTTTGATACAAATAAATACACACCATACATGGCAAGGTAGGGGACTTAAAGGGCAGGAAAAACATTCTACTTCTCACTAACAAACACACAAACCTGCTGAATCCCATCTCTATTGCACTGCAAAATAAAAGCAGGAACTAACCCTTCCTTTCACAGTAAGGCTGCCAATCTTACCTGAGTAGGAGACGCTTGATACGGCCACATCACCTGGGAACAAAAAGTAAAAGAGGACGATAAAAACAGCTTCCAGGACAAGGATTAGCCATGGCACACTGTTTCGGAAGTTGCGGTAATTAGAAGGCATTGTGCACTAGACTACATTAAGCACAAACACATTAATATTTTTTTCTATAAAAATGTTCCAGTAACCTCAAACCAATGAGCAGGAGGTGTGGGGGGGCAGGAATAAAAACCCAGAGATAAAAAGCCCAAGAGGCGTCAGCAAGGAACAGTTCCTTATCTGCGGCATGTCAGGAGCCCAAACTTACCACAACTGACGTGGACTGAGGTCAAAAAGTATTCATGAACACAAACATATCAAGCTGTCAATACTTTAATGCTCCAGGATACCATCCATACACTACTTCAGCTGCTGTGGGGCCTGACCTATCAGCTAAATGGCAAGTAAAGAAAGACATGGACTCAGAAGGGTAGGATGTTGAAGCTTATGCAAAACCGTTATTGACATTGCTCGTATCCATCCTAGACCCAAGTCCCTTCATATAAAGGTCGGGGAAGGTCCTGTTGAGATCATCAGTGTGATTCTCAGCTTGGTCAGGCTATAGCTCTACACCCGTGTCCCACGACAAACCTTCTCTTACATCATGAATCAACCCAACGCTAGAGAATCAAGAATCTCTGGACATAGAATCACAGAATCATTTAGGTTGGAAAAGACCTTTAAGATCATCTAGTCCAACCATTAACCTAACACACGTAAAGGAGATGTAGCATTTCCTATGCTACTTGTAAGATTGGTCTATTGTTTAGTACGGCTACGGAAACAGCTACAGTGAACACTCTGGAAGACCTTGGTAATCCCCAGGCCGGGAAATTGCAGGCAGACAGCACCATTCAGAGTGCTGCAGGCTTTTAATTGAGAGCCAAACCACAGACCTGCATCCTCCCGATTCTTTAATCTGGACCTAGCCTTCACACAGAAGTGTATCAACTTCCATTACCACCTTGTGGCTACAAGGTACCTGTTGCCTTAGGGGTTCTGAGCCTTTTGGTAAGGCACGGGCTTTTTTTATTTGTTGTGGTTGCCGTTTTTTTTAAACCAGGAGCCACTAGAGTGAGCATTTTGGGCACACAGGCAGGGCTATATGGTGGAAGCTATCTACGGTCAGTATATCCCCACGCACAAACATCATAATTTGATAGGTAAGATTATTTGGTTGTTGAGGACAATTTATGAATCCATAATATGAACATTACTATCTTCTCAGTATTCACTGTCCTTTTGGTAAATTGAACGCTTCTCTGTTAAGGTAGTTCTACTTTGAGACCATTTCAAACTGAGCGCTGTGCTTGCATGCTGGGGTTTGCGATAGTAACAATGCATACAAATGGGTAGAAAGCCACCTACTGGTGACAGAAATATGTACCAGACAAACACATGCAAAAAAAACTCCAGTTCACTTATATTTTAGGACATTCCTCCTGCAAAGCCAGGCTATTTGGCACAACAGTATTTTTCAAGCCATCTGTGAAAGGGTCGCATTCGTGGTGATAAATTGCACCCTCCTCACGCGCAGTATCAAATTGCTTTACCAGCTTTTACCCAGGCCTAATAAAACTCAGTTGAGTATCCTCACCAGCATTTCAGAAACTCCTGAACAACATTCAAAGGACTTTCCCAGATGTGCAGAGCGCTGCTCTGACTTCAGAAAGATCGTGATGCAGGAAGATCTATAAAGATCTAGAAAGATACATTCAGCCTTTCCATGGGAGCTCTGTAATCATGTGGGTAATTCAGACAGAGCCAGCATGCCTGGTGAACTTTCTGTAGACAAGAAAAAGGTAACAGCTCAAACAGCAACTTAGAAATTGATTTAGCTAACTGATGCAGTGTCTTTGTGTGGTTTGTAAATGCAATATATCTATTTAGTTTTCATCTGTTTCCTGCAAGACAAACCCTTAGGACTCATACTCAGGATAAGAATGACCCAGAACTCCTTCCACGGTTCTGCCCTGGCCAAATGAACACAATTAGCTTGACACTTGTTACCAAGTCCCTTGTCAGCGTTAACACTCAGGGAAAATACACCAAAGGCTAGGAATTCACCCATGTTTTCCCCTCAGGATGACATGCCACACTGTAAATGCTGATGCTCGGATTTCCAGCTTAAACCCCCTCCCAAGCAGAAAGACCTAAGCTCAGTGATCTCAGGCAGGGCGAAACACAAAATAACTTTCAAATTAGAGATCCCCTGCCAGCAACACGTCCCCATCGACTCAGCCGAGGGGACCAGACGCCTCCCGTACGTTCCTCCGCGCCAGCTCCAAGGCCGTATCGGGACCTACACGGCTCAGGCTCGGCCCAGCGTCACATGACCCTCGCTCAGGGAGGCCCGTTATCCCCCCGAGAGGCCTGGCAGGCCCATGGCACCCAGCCCAGCTCCGGGCGAGGCCGGGGAAGCCGAGGCACCACCAGCCTCCAGTCAGCCGAAGGGCGGGCGGAGGGGCCGGGCCGGGCCCGCCCGCCTTGGCGGCCTCCCTCAGACTCGGGGGCCACCATTGCTTTCCTCACGGTTTCCACAGTCCAAAGGGGGCCACAGGCCTTACGGCGGGGGCTCTGCCGAGCGGCCCCCAGGACGGGGAGGCCCAAAGCCCGGGCCCCGCGCCCTGAAGCAGCGGCGACGGCGCGGGGCGGGGGCGGTGCCCATCCGTGACTCGGCAACCCCGAGCGGCGGCTGCGGCGGGACCGCCCCGCCCCGCCCCCCGCCTCCCATTGGCTGAACTTCCGCCCCTCCCAACAGGCCTCCCTTAGGGACTGGCCTCCCATTGGCCGAAGGCTGCCTTCCCTCATGGCCCCTGATTGGCTCATCTCCAGCCACCGTCCGTCTTTGGGCGGATAAGGGGAAAAAGAGGCCGAGTCGCCTCGCCCACCCCGGCTTCCTGCCTCGCGATTGGACCAAGTCCTTGTCACTCTGTTATATGCGTCCTTTATTGGCTGGAGGAGTCTGTCAGTCGCTCTGAGGGTATTTTTCCCTCCGGTAAGCCATCAGGATAGGGCCGCGCTGCGGGGGAAGCACAGAGCGCGACGAGCTGCTGCTTCTTACCGTTGCACCCTGAGACTTAGCTTTCCCTTTTCCAACAGCCTATTTGCCAACGAGGTTGCCAATCAATTGTGAGGGGCGGTACTTCAGCTCTAAGCTGACAGAGGAAATTGAGCCCACCTTCTTCCGTTTCCGAATGGATAGCTGAGCTGTCCTTTTATTTTTATTTGTCTCTTCCATTGGGCAACCTTGCTGTCGATCATAATAAGGGGCGGGAAGCAGCCCAGAAGGACAGTAGGCGGGAGAAGAACAAAACCTACTCAGATATTGGCCCACAAGCCATCAATTCACGAAGCCTTTTCTTTGACGGGCTCTCGCGGCCGTCAATCAAGGGTGTGGGCGGGCCACCCGCCAGCGTGGGGCGGGACAAACTGTCTGATGCCGCCATGGGCCTCCTCGGCCGTCCGTCTGTGGTTTTCCGCTGCCGATTGGCCGAGCAAGCCGTCATTCCGGCGAGGTCAGCCGCTTGATTGGGCAGCGCTGGGAGAGGCGGGGCGCTGCGCGGCGGCTGCGCGGGGGGACGCGGCGGGGAGGGACGGACCAGGAATTATTTTTATTTCTTTGTTTCCCGGGGAAAAAAAAAAAAAAAAAAAAGCAGGGGAAAGAAAAAAAAAACAACAAAGCCCCGCGCGAGGGAACCCCCCGCGGGGGCGGATGGTGCTGCCGTGACCGGGGCGGGCCGGGGCAGCGCGGGGCCGGGACGCGCGGCGGGGCCCGCCGGGCCGGGCTGGGCTGGGCCGTGCCGTGCCGGAGGCGGCCGGGAGGATGAAGCGGCGGAGCGCGGACTGCAGCAAGCTGCGGCGGCCGCTCAAGCGGAACCGCATCACCGAGGGCATCTACGGCAGGTACCGAGCGGCCGCCGGGGTGGCGGGGAGGGACGGGGGTGGGGGGGAGGGGGGGACGCGCCGCCCCGGTCCCCGCGCGCCCCGGTCCTCTCAGCGGCTGCCCCGCCTCTGTCAGCGGGGGCCGCGCTCGACATGGCGCCCCGGCTCCCCTCGGGCGCTGCCCCGCCCCGCCGCCTGCTCTCGCCGCCGCTAGGCCGCGCCGGGCCCGCCGCCCCCCCGCCATGGCCGCTCCCGGCTGCGGCGGGGCCGGGGGAGAGCGCGGGGCGTGGGGGGAGCTGCTGGCCAAGGTCCTGTCGGCGCTGCCTGGAGGAGGCAGCCGGTGGGAGCCTCCTCCCCCCGCCAGACCGCCGCCTCCCGGGGCTTCGCACCCTGCGGTGGGGCGGGGGGCCCCTCTCCTGTCTCCCGTGGCAGGCTTCCCACCCGGCTCGCTCCCGGCTGGGCTTTCCCAGGGGTGCCAAACCTGCGTGCCGCCGTGCTTCGGCGGCGTGGCAGAGCAGGCTGGCGTCTGGGCCGCTGGCTTTTGGCGGGCGGCAGCCTCGGCGCTGAGGTTAACCTGGCTTTCACGTGGCGGCGAAGGGCCCCGTGCCGTGGCCTCCGCAGTGGAAGCACCACGAGAGCGATAGGTCTAGCGGTGAGGGACGCGAGCAGGAACCTGCGCGGGTGCCGCCTGGAGCAGGGATGGATGGCCTTGCGGTGGTGAGAGCACAGTGGGTATCGGACTCGCCTCTGACCTACGAAATAGCAAAGGGAGCTGTAGTGAAATGAGATCCGCGTTGCCAGACGCGGGAAGTAGCTCATCGGTGCCTGGGAATAAAAGCATGCTTTCCAGGTGTTTACGCGCAGAACGCACCGAAACACAGGTTCCTAAGCATTTGCTTGTTGTGAGCATATTTTAAAGAGTATTGTAGAGCTCTGGCTTCCAGGGTATCTAAGTATGCCAATTTTTATATGAAGTACAGTAATTATTTCTGAATAAAGAGGAGTTTGTTTTAGTAGAGGCTAGAAAGCTGGCTTTTGAAAGTTATAGTGAGCATAATGTCCCATTTCTGTTTCTAGTTGAGTTGAGGTTTATATGTGCAGTGGCTGGAAACTCGAGCAAACTCATACAATGCAGATGTTGGCTTTGCATGAGGGAAACAGTTGATGGTGAGCTCTGACTGTAACAAAATTGTCACAATATACTGCTCATCCTAGTTGTAGTGAATCTCCACTTGAAAGTAGAGGGCATCTTGTTGCTTTAGACTCCCAGGTTTTGAGAAAACAGTGCTTAGAACATTAAAGAAAAAACCATCTATTGCTTAGAAGTTAATATTTAAAATGACTAGTCTTAAGAAAATAACCCAAATGTAAGCAATTTATTATATAATTAGTTAGTTTTCAAAAGTCATTCCAAATCACGCTCTCTCCATTACCTTTGAGGTGACTGGCTGGAAAAGAGGGGTGAGAGAAGGAAGGAAAACCAGAAAAGGATGAGAACACCACCAGATGAGGAGTGTGTTCAGCGTGTAGAGCTGTTGTAGTTGCGTGAACAGCTCATAGAGACATCTGGCTTCTTGTACTAACTTCTCCCGGAATGCTGTAGTTCAGAAATAGGACTTTTAGCCTTTGTTTCACGTGGCATTTTGATAAACAGAAGTCGTCAGTGACTTCAAAGTATTGTCCCGCAGAAAGAAAAGAGAAACTGGTATGAAGGCTTGCCTCCTTGGAAGTCTAACCAGAGAGAGGTACCTCTACATGGATTGTGGCTCTTTTGTTTCTTTTGCTCTCCTCCTTTTCTTTTTTCCCCCCTCTTTTCTTTCCCCCCATAATTCAGAGAGATTACATACAGGTAGCTTCTCATATAACTACAGATTTCTAAATTCTTGTCATTAGTATAGTTATTTACTCAACTTATCTTAATTGTCACCATCAGCTTACACAAACCCAGTAAATACAGTTATCAGTAGGTAGCATCGTAGTGTTGTAAGCAAAGCAGCTAGGCTGAACAAACAGCATGATTGAGATACTTAACTCTTGTAGGGTTTTTGTTTGCTTTTTAAATTAAGATCAATCTTCCCATCCTTGTTCCCTCTCCAATCTTGCAATGCAGAGCAAGGCACAGCTGTCACTAACAGACACACCTGAGCGTAGTTGAGAGCTGCAAAGCTGAAGAGTTCTGGAGCAGGTGAAGCACTGAAGGAGTTGTCCTGCAGTAAAACTCTGGTGGCAGGGTTCTCTACATGTGTAAATCTGAAGCAGATTATAAGAAGCGATAGAAAAATAATTTCTAGTCACAGAACAGAGCTAGAAATGCAAAATCCTGGGTTGCATTGAAAAATGTGAATATCCTGTCTCCCTGAATGTTATTTTTTTTGCCAACTTCTGCAGTATCCTTTTTAACAAGTTTGCTTAAGGGTTCACAACCTTTCTTATTTGAAATTTTACAGCTGTAGTTCTTTAAAGTACTTTCCCCAATATTCACCACCTGAATTAACTGGACTGTTTGGCCTCAGCCCTTCATAAACACTTTCAAAGTTATTCCTGACCAGTCTTCCCCCCCCCCAACCCCTTCCCCACCAAATTTTCAACAGCTGCTCTCCCTATTCTTCTTTAGACTGCTTTTTCCATTCTGCTGTTTTTCCTTCCTTCGGCTTTCTGCCTTTTTTTACCCTTTCAGGTTAGTTTTACTCCCCATCTCCAGCTCTCGGGTGCTTCAGGCTGTGCACAAGTGCTGCGTAACGTGGCACGCCAGCGCTGCCCTGAGCAGCTTTGCTCCTGTGTGCTGTGACCGAAGCCTGGGATGCCAGCGGTGCAGTATCGCTGCTTCAAGTGAATATTGCTACCTGTACTCTGAAAAACCAATCTAATATTATGTGCAAGCATGGTAAAGACTTGTGCTGTTTAGGACTATTGCAGTATCTGGGGAAAGAACGTTGTTATAATTAAAGCACAACTGTGCTTTCAGTAGATCTCCAAAACCAACAAACTAATGGTAAGAATTGTGAGATGTTGTTATTTCCACAGTTGTCCTGGTTTTGGCTGGGGCAGAGTTAATTTTCTTTCTAGTAGTTGGTATAGTGCTGTGTTTTGGATTTAGGATGAGAATAATGTTGATAACACAGGGGTGTTTTCGTTACTGCTGAGCAGTGCTTGCACAGAGCCAAGGCCTTTTCTACCTTGCGCCCCAGCAGCGAGCAGGCTGGGGGGGAGCACAAGAAGTTGGGAGGGGACACAAGAAGTTGGGAGGGGACATCGCCAGGCAGCTGACCCCGACTGACCCAAGGGATATTCCATACCATACAACATCATGCTCATATAGAAACTGGGGGAAAAGCTGGCTGGGGGGCGGGTCTGCTGCTCGGGAACTGGCTGTGCATCGTCAGCAGGTGGTGAGCAATTGCATTGTGCATCACTTGTATATTCTTTTATCATTATTATTATTTTCCCTTTCTTTTCTGTCCTATTAAATTGTCTTTATTTCAACCCATGAGTTTTACCTTTCTCCCCCATCCCACTGGGAGGGAGGGAGCACATGGCTGCGTGGTGCTTAGCTGCCTGCCGGGTTAAACCACAACAGCAGTGTCCACTCCAAACTTTGCCTTTTACACTTTTTACGCTATCCATTGCCATTCTTTTACAACGCTTGAGTGATTAATATCTCATACCTTTGACACTGTGCCTGCATTAAAACCTTAATTGTTAATTAAAGTATTCATTGCAGCTTGTCATCAGTTAAGCAATTAAAGTTTACTTGTTACTGCTTGTTTCTAAGTCTTCTCAGTCCTCATCCTTGATCTATTTAAAATCCTTCAGCTTTATTGCTGATACTGCTTGTCTTGGCTCTACTGAGTCATATTGGCACTTGGTACCAATTTTGTAGCTGGTTAAGTTTCAAGATGAATTCCACATGTTACTGGCTTAAGTTACGCTGTCACGTCAGCTGACTTATGCTATGTATCACGGATGTCCTGACAATAGTCCGTAAACACTGTATGTTCCTTTAGAATTAGGATTTTTTTAGCACTCTGTATATATATTGCCCTTCATCGCAGGCATTACCTGTGCTGGCAGCCAGGTGAGTGCCTGGGGGGATGTGTGTGTGTCTGTAATCTCCGGGTGGTTACGGAGGTCCCCGCCGATGGCACAGAGGCAGTCTGTCTGTGCCCCGGGCATCTCCAGCCGCGCCGCGTTCCTTGATACCGTCATCCCTTTGCTCAGGTACTCGCGCGGTTCTGTGTGCCACCTAACTTCTCATGTGCCTTATTTCCAAGGACTTGATTTTTGACTCTGCTGACAGCCAAATAAACTGTAAGGAAAAACAGTTTATTACTAACTCCAAGAATGTGGCCTTTTTTAGGCTTTTTCTTTTTTTTTTTTTTTTTTTTTTAAATCCATAATGATTCTTCCTACTGATTTATTCTGGCACTTTTTTTTATAAGCTTCCTACATGGGGAAAAACATTTTCTTCTCAACCTGCCCTGGAGGTCTGTAACAAACCAGCAGTGCTACCTTTTATGACTTTAACTTAAATTCAGGTCTCAAATCTAATTTAGCTTACATTTAAATGTGTTCTACTGTGTCAACCCCAATGGTACATGTAATATTGCTTCCCTCTGCCAGGGACTTTCATTCCCTGCACACTGCAATTCCTCTAGCTTTATTTTATGCGTTCTGGATTCGGGTCTTTTCAGCTGAGTTACCATAGTGGGCTAACAGTTTCGCTTGTTTCAGTACCACAATACTGATTGCTGATTATATGCCTGTGGTTCAGCAGTCTGTTACGCTTGCTTCCAGAATGACTGTAAGAGTTTTCTGTTTTGTCTTCTGTTCCTTACATTTCCATAGTTCAGTGATTGGTGTGTTCTGTGCCGTATCAAGAGACTGAATAAGTAGTCAGGGAGGTTTCCTGGGATTCTTTACATTTCTCTTCCTTTTCAAAAATGTAGTTGGCAAGTATTTTGCCTAAGTTTCCAATATGCATACCACATCCCAGCAGTCATGTTTTCTCTCTTGCATACTTCCTGTGCTCATTCTGGACTGCTTTTTTTTGTCCGCTAGCAATAATCTTACCTGTGTCTATATATTTGTGTCTTGACATATGTAAAGCTTTTTTATCTGAAAATCTCCAGTGATGGTCAGTCGGCATCCCCAGTGTTCTGTCTGGCATTGGATGGGTAACCTTGAGATGGTGGCTGTTGACTATTTGGTAATTTCACACGCGTGCTGAGCTTCACCTTTCTAAAGCCTGCCTCTGCATTTGGTGCCCTGCCAGCCTCAAGATGCCTTCCACTCCGTTGCCTTGTGTGAGTCAGGCTGCAAAATGAAATGTGCCATCAATTCTGCTAAGATTCACTTTCCAGCTTTTGGCACTTGCTGATAATAGTGGGGTGGAATGGAGGTTTAATTTGCTACCAGTTTGGATTTGGGGAGCATAATTTTTTCTAGTGTTTTTTTTTTTTTAATATTTTTACCTTACAGCAAGCACAATATCTGTTTCTGTGGGGCAATAAAAAGAGAACAAAGAACAGGAGGGGAAAAAAAAAAAAAGGAAATGGCATCTGGCACTTGAGGCAGGGGGGAGGAGGAATAAGGAGGAAAATTATTTGTTTGAAAATTCAAAGGGGGAGCACAGCCACTGTTGGGTTATGAATAAATCTTTATTTTCAGTATACATTAGCAATCAATTGACCTTTCACAGAATTTGCAGCACTGTAATCGCTGCTCCTTCCCGTTTGGTACCCTGCTCTTCTCATGAATGTGTCCATCCTTCCCCCTCGTCTTGTATTACCCTACAAGATTAGACACCATATGCTAGTTTTATAGGGGAAGCCCTGTCCTCCTTAAACCTCTGTCAGATCACTGAAGTCAGATTTTTTTTTTAACATGTGTCAGAAAATTGGATAACCCAGATTTTAGGTATTTATCTGCAACAATCTTCCCCTCTATTGAGAGCAAACTTGGAATTATAATTGGCATTATGGAATATATTTGAGCCTTTCTACTATAAGGGCTACAGAGGTTAGAAAGCACTTCGCCTAGTGAATATTATCTCGAAGTGAGGATACTGACGCAGCAGCTATCAAAATTGGAGAAGTGTGCGGATGTGCCCAGAAAGATCAATGACTATCGGAGGTTCCCAGCACCAAATGGCTGGTGCTGGATTCCGAAGGAGCGCCGGCTGTCTCGGTTGTAGGATGAGCGTGTTGGAGCGGAGGCGCGGTGGGGACAGAGACTGGATAACAACAGGAACGCGCTGAAGGGAAGAATGGTGTCGGGAAGGAATCGAGGGATCGAAGGGCAAAGATGAAGTAAAAGTGGCCAGTACAAAGCAGAGAAAGGGAGGAGGGCTACTGCTAAATTTTGTTAGTCATTTCATTCATGTGATCTTATATGAAAGGTCTGTTGTATGAAACATAAGCCTGTTTTTCTTTGGGGGTTTAATTCTCGCTGGATGTTTTTCAGCTATCACTAATTTAAGCGTTCACTGAAGAGGTGTCCGTTCACTAAGCACTTGTAAATTAACCGATGAGCCGTGTGCTTGCCAGGAACAGCAAATCTTGGTGTGCAGCGTGCCTTTATGGAAGAAGGGAAGCCGGGATGCGCGTTCCTTTCTTCCGCCTACAAAGCCTCATTGCCGTCTGCGGACTGCAGCGTGCTGCAAAGGCACCCGAGCTGGTTGTAACCCAGCTCTGTACGTAACTCTGGCAGCGTGGAAGCCCAGCGCAGGTTGTAAAACCAGCCCGTTTCGAGGAGGGAGCCGATGTCTTTAGGCTGCTATCAATATCCATTTTATTTTAAAGCTGGGCTGGAGTGTTTAGTTGTGGACTGCAGTCTCCGACCCTGCAGTCCTGCATGCTTTAATTGGGGGCAGGGGGACGCAAAAACCCCCAAACCCAAAAAATGCCCCAAACAATTGATGGCATATAGTACCTTTATGACGTTTTCTATGAGCGCGTGTGTGCATGTGGACTCATGCAGCTGAATGCATATGTAGAATATGTTACACAACCGTGTTTGTTGCTGAGGCCAACATAAGTGGATGAAGTCTTTTATAAAAGGAAATAACTTTCTTGTCTTAGTCTTGTACTCATTAAATTCTTAATTGCTTTTGAGTCCTTCAGATTACTGAGAAGTAGGCTCTTTGATTTTGTTGGGAAAACCTTATTACAAATGTTGTATTGTTGCAATTCCAGTGTAAAAGGTGGTAAATGTCACCACGGCCTTCAGATTGATATGAATTTAATATTAGAAATCACTTTAATGGCTGTATTACAGAACTCTTATTCAGCAAATGCTTTGACTTAGAGTGGCACTTAACACTTGAAAAGCATTAGTTCTGATAACCCTAATTTGCTAGGAAAAATGTAGTCTCTATGGATTTCAGTGGCAGAAAAATAAACAATAGCCGTAACTTTAACCCAGGAAAAAGTGCCTACGCAACACAACTGCTTTTCCAGCTAAACAGACAGAATAATGGTCGCCTCGGTGCAATGCCTTTATATATTTTCTCAAATCTTAAGAGCTGCACATGCACAATCCAACAGCACGATCAAAATGAACACAGTGGTGGCTGCGTACCCAAGTGTCTGTCCTTTTATGTCCAAGTATTCTCTGAATGCAGCTGCTTTTTACAGATTTCTCTTGAAGATTTAAACTTTAAATAAACAGAGAACAGCAGCATATGCAAGCATAATCTGTCAGGACAAACGTCCATTTAAGGTTTTTTTGGTGGGTTTTGGTTGGTTGGGTTTTGTTGTGGGTTTTTTTTTCTTCTTTATAATACTTATGCTGCAGTTTCATTCTTCTCCAAGAGTAATTTTTGACTAAGTCGCTGGGGATGGTTCTGTAAAAACTGAAAAAAAGCAGTACCTTAACTTTTCCGAGTGCGTGTCATTAATTTTGTTTCCATTAAAGTGCTTCCTGTAGCCTCTTTATTTGCATTTTTATTTTTTTTAGTCCCATTAGGTTAAACTCCAGATACAGAATATTCAAAAAGGTGGGTGGGGGGAGGCCGGGGTGGGTTAAATGTAGGAATAGTTGCTTGTTTGTCTCAGACTTCACAAGTGTATTTTCTATGAAGTCTTTGTTTAGCTTGTGCTGATTTAAAGCATACACTCATGTGAGGACATTTGAGAGCATTTCTGTAAGTAGTTCCACTGAAGCAATTCCTTTCAGGGGATCCAGTCACAGTGAAAACCTCGGCACTGGGCTTTTGGGGAGAGCCTGGTAGCATCCAGCGGGAAAGCCTAGCAGAAACTCTTCCCCTGGGGGAAGCTGCAGGGCCAGGACAGTTGATAAGGGTCGCTTTCAGGTGTATGCAGTTCATCTTTGATTCGCAAGAAATCAAAGTGTTTGCCCGGTCGCGTGGTTTGGAAGCTGAGCTCGTGTGACGAGCGACGTGAGGGGTAACTGCACGAGTAGTCCAGTTGCTTCTAAACCTCTGCTGGTACCTAACCCTTTTCATGCAAGTTTTGTATTTTGTATCTTCTCTGAAGCTCTGAACAACTTCCTAAAAAAAGCCACGTGTCCGTGAGCGGTGCAGAAACTTGACCCTACCTGGCACTGTGCGTGCAAACTCTTGGCAACTTATCAGTAAACATTCCAGGGCAAAGTTCTACTGGTTTTGTTGGCAGTGGCAGTATGATAGAGGAGGAAAAATAAGTTACTAAAAAGAAAAAGAACTGCCCTTGATTTAAAAAATAAAAAGATATTTAAAAACCCCACCTTTGTTGTAACCCAATCCAGTGCAAGGTAGTTGCATTTTGGGGTGCTGGAGTAACACACTAGATCTCTGGGTGCTGCGTTTTGGGGGAAAAGGGGCTTTGCTGTTTCTTTCTTAGCAGGATGGATTGGGCTGGTCTCTCAAGTGCTCTCGTGTGTGTTAGGTACGATCTCAAAATACTTTGAGCTCTGTAGCCAAGAAGGATCATTGATGGTTCAAAATGCAGGACTAAGAATAAGAGAATGTGGCTTTGAAATAATTAAAAAAATAGAAGTTAGACCGTCTGGTCTCAAGTCTCATGTGCCTTCATTTTTCTGTTGTTTTTGAGGTTTTTTTTTTTAAATGGCTGCATTGACTTTAATGTGAATGTTTCCAAATATCTCTGACAACTCAGTATCAAAACAGTCTTCCTAATTGCTATAGTTAGAGGCTTAAAATATATCTCAATTTATTGGTGTTGCAGTTTGTCTGTGTTAAATGTGGAAAATGAGTGAACATCTGCAGTCTGTTGAGGAGAGGGAGCACAGAAATTCCTGAGCTCCAAGTGCAAGAGTGCAGGCTAGAAGAGCAGCATTTCAGCTGTGGCAGCGTACCTGTTGGCAAGACTTCACTTTGTAGAAGTACGCTGCAAAGCTAAAGGGAGGTTGTCGCTGAATGTCTCGTAAGAGCAGCGAGCCTTCTTTTTCTTTGCTACTGCAAAAACAAATGTAATTAACTTCATTAGACCAGGCCTGATTTTAATGTAGTAATAAAACTACCTATTTTGTAGAATTATTTTGAATGAGGTTTTCTTACCTGTGTTATAGTTGTCTATAGTTTTTATTCCTGAACTGTTAATTTAAAAAAAAAAAAAAAAGTCAGTCTCTCTACTGGAAATACTGACCTGAAATGACTTTTTTTTTTTACAGTACTTTTCTGTATCTGAAGTTCCTGGTAGTGTGGGCCCTAGTACTGTTGGCAGATTTTGTCCTGGAGTTCAGATTTGAGTATCTGTGGCCGTTCTGGCTCTTCATCAGGAGCGTTTACGATTCCTTCAGATACCAGGGTTTGGTAAGTATAACACAAAATTACTGTCCCTTTGTAGGGAAATCCTGCAACGTTTCAGGGCATATCCCATGTTACACAACTAACTTAATGGTGCTGGTGATCATTTTCACGAGAGGAGGAATTTTCAAGTGACTAGGTGACCTGGGCTCAAGTCTCTTCTCTCTGACTACCTGTTTTATCTGTGGCAAGTGGAAGTGAAATATATAGCCATCAGATTTTTGCCATAGGAAAATATTGTTTGAATTCTTGAGATTAGTGAATTGGTTTAGATCCCTGTATAACAGGGTTTTCTTTAACATAAAACAGAAGCCCTTGCCTGTTTAGATATTTACTACTCTCTCGGAGAGTAAATGATGCTGCTGGTTGGTTGGTTGTTTTCCAGAAGGAGAATATAGTAATTATAATATTATATCAAGAGTGTAAATGAAAGTCTTCAAACAAAATAATAACGAATAAATATAGCTGTTTGGAGATTAGTTGGAAGAGTGGATGGGCACAAATTCTCAAGTTGTGCTTGTTCTCTCTTAATTGGCCAAGTTTCTACTTTTGTTGGCTAGGCTGCTCCATTTCTTTGCCCTGATTATAAACAGCACTAGTGTTTCTATGTTGAAATCATTGTGGTGTCACCATTAATAAATAAACTGGTAATATTTGCTGGAATAAACCAAAACACCCTTCTTTTCCCCCACCCCTCCTTTCTTTTAGGCCTTTTCAGTATTTTTTGTTTGTGTAGCATTCACATCAAATATAATATGTCTGCTCTTCATACCAATACAATGGCTGTTTTTTGCTGCCAGCACGTATGTTTGGGTACAGTATGTCTGGCACACAGGTAGGTCACTATTTTTGATTTATAACTTACTGCTTTCAATATGTATCTTCCAGCTTTTATTAGCATGCAGAAACCCTCTTCTATTTGTTACCACGTTGGTTTTAATGCACTTTTGTTATAGTTGAAAAATGTTCTTTTGCTTCTGTTAGTATGCCAGTTTGCACTTGATTCATGTCTGGGTGGATCTTGTAGTAATCATTAACACATGACCAATGGAACTGAAGGTGTATAAACAGGAATTCCAGAGCAGAAAAAAAAAAAAAAAAATCCTGACTTCAAAACACTTCTGCAGTAATTCAACAAATACAGAGTACATACAAAAAGTTGTGAAACAGTGTTACGTTCTTCCTACTCTATTAGTGTGTTCTTAATTTTGGTTATTATAATAGTTTAAATTCCTATTAGTCAAATCTTTGTGTCAACTGGATTCAGTTTTGGAGCAAAAAGGCTGGTAATACCAGTGGCTGCCCCAACAGTTTGAAATGTGTGGAGAAATCTTCTCCTTGCCCCCCCCCCCGCCTTTTTTTTTTTTAATCCTTGGTTGTTTGGGTCTGTATTTTTTTAATAAATCCTGGGGTTTTGGGGCAGCCATTGGATTGGGGGGAGGTGGTTTATTTTGCATGAGCACTAATACTTGACGTGGGTTACGTATATGTCTTTCCCTCAATCAAAAAAATTCAGGAATGAAACTTGATTTTGTTGTTGTTGTTGTGGGTTTTGGGGTTTTTTTTTAGTAACTTTTCCCTGCCCAAGTCCTTGGGATTTGGGACTTTTTTAGCATTTCATGTTAGACTTGCCGTCAGATCACAAGAATTTGCAGGATAGCATGGATCATTTCTCAGCTTACTGGTGAAAGCAGTCATCTTTCTGACAAGTTAGTCATTTATACTGATGACAATGTGGGAGCTAATGGAATACACTGTGAACCAGTTGCTGCCCAATTTAAAATACGTAAAAAATCTGGAGTTATTTTTAGGGTTGTATTAAGATGTTAAAGTGTTATCTGAATTTGTTGTCAGGGTCGATGTTTAGAAACCCTAAAGGAAAAACCTGATGGGACAGTTTTAACTGTAGTTATTGAGCTTGTTTAATACCTTAATCATTGCAACCTTAGGGATTCTTCTTTTTTAAATGCTTGTCTAAGGTGATGGGAACTTGCTCTTTTTTTTCTTGGTTTGGGTTTTGGGTTTTGTGGTTTTTTTTAGGAAGTTACAATCTTTTTAGGTGGTATGTCTACCTAGCTGAAATGTTGAGTCCCTTTAAGCTGACAGTTTCTGCTATAGGTTTCTCATTTATGCAGAGTGCAGCTACTCAAGAGAGACCAAATTAGAGACAACAGTAAATAACATCAGGGCCTCGGAGTAATGCTCTTTTTAGTTTTGAATTTAAGAGCTGTTTCCAAATAAGCACACAGTATGTTGATGTCAGTATGTAATCAAAAAACTTTGTTTGGTTTTATGAAGCTTGTGGCATATAACTGGAATTGATTTGTGGAAATTTACGGTGGCTATATTGCATGCAACAGTGGCGTTTCCCATTGGCCAAGAGGATGAAGACCTTAGTTTTGCTTGGCTACTATTTTACATTCTCACCAGTAGTGCTGGAAAGAGAAATCAATACCGCGTCCTAAATGTGCCCCTGATGGAGCGTTTTGAGTCACAGACTGGTGTCTGCATTACTGTATATGGAGTAACCAGTACTGTGCTTACTCACTCCTGTTTTCTCAGCTGATTTGCTCGCTGCTGCTACTCAGATATACCTAACTTGGAGTGAAAAAGTAGTCCAAGCTTACCACTTCTGACTCAAAGATCATAAGCTGTTACATTACCTCATCTTCTGCAGTTTCTTCCATTTGTGTTCCTTTTCTGTATAGGGTTTTGTGCCAAGCTATTTCATTAGCTGTGCATCTGTTATTTTTCACTGATGCCTTATAAAAGTAATAAAGCAAGATAAGGGGACAAAAGTTTTGAGTTGGTTTAAAATAAAGACATCCTAGATACTTTATTCTGAAAAAAACCTCTTACGGTTCCCTATATGTGTCTGAAAAGTTCCCTTGTCTTTTGGAATGTTTTAAAAATAACTTTAAAATATTTGCTGTTTGTAATACATTACTAAGGTGTTTCTCTCTTTTCTCTCACTAGAGAGGGGTGTGTGCTTACCAACAGTATCACTGTGGATACTTTTTGTTTATATCGAAGCAGCCATTAGATTTAAAGATTTAAAAAACTTCCATGTAGACCTTTGTCGTCCATTTGCAGCACACTGGTAAGTGGGTTTTTTCCCTCCTTTTCCCATTAACCTTTATTTCACCACAGAAATAAATATTCAGGGGTTTTTATTTTGGTTCAGGGTTTGGCTGTTCAGTTCTCCCCTTGCACATCTGTCCTTAAATATTCCACGAGAAAAGTACGCTAAACATTAACCAAGTGCAACCTTCCTGAAGATACAGCGCTTGTGAGCTGTGGGGAATTTGTAGCATGGATATTCCTGACATTTCTTGAAAGTTCTTGGCATCAATTTACAAATTTTGTATTTACATAATGAATAGATGGTAAAAGTAGGAGAAAAAAAAAATTTGCTGATAATTTATGTATCCGATCACGAGATTTTTTTTTTTTTTTTCCTGTAACAAAGCACTCCCCTCTTTGCCCTCCAATGAGAAGGATTCTCATGAGTGTCTGATTTCATAATTCACCAGGGGAAATGAATAAACTTCAGGTTGAAAATTGTGACAAAATAAAAACCAAACACTACTTATTACACTACTTCTTTGGAAGTGATAAGAGTGACCTCAGGCAAAAGACTTAACTGCAGAGTATCCATATCTGGAAAAAATGCACTTTTATTCCGCAAGTTTTTAGTGTAGTATGTATTGATCAGGCTGCGTTTAAAAAGTGTCCTGTGTTTCCTGGACTCGTTTGGTCCAGTTCCCTGTGATACAGTCTCCAATAAATTAGACATCTGTCATTGTAATTTATATTGTCTACATTGTGCAATAAATCCCTTAAACACTAATTAAATTCTATAATAGGTTACAGAAGCACTTTAGGAGCTGTGAAGAAAGGTCTTTGCTGCTGAATTGGGTGCAAGCATTTCAGCTTGTCATCAGAGTTTTAGAACTGTAGCTACAGCTGGCTTTACACAGTATTACAAAAGAAGCATTTGGCAAAGATAATGTCAGATGCATATGCAAATGATCCTTGCATTCTGGCAGCTCCCTTAGAAATGCAATTTGCACAGTGCTATTACTGAGCAAAGAATGAGGAGATTTTAATGGTTAATAGTCATCTGCATCTGAGTTTTCCCCTGGTCTAGGACACCTTCAGTGTTTAAAATGCAACTTCACTGTGCTTTGTTAAAATACTTGTCAAAGATATATTTATTTTTATACAGGGATGTTTGCTCATTGATTGAGTATCCTTGTTAATAAATCACTAGCATGATTTGTAAGCATTCTGTATTGGTGCGTTTGTCACAAGCTAATAAGAATACTTAAATTCCGCATGATGAAGCTGATATACAAAAAAAATAATTCCAAAGTTCTGCTACGCTTCTGTCATCCCTGTCAACAAATGGAACAGCGGAGTCTGGCTGGAAGTGAAATTCTTCGTATCTTATCTGTCGCTAAGATAAGTGGAAGAACTAAGTTTAGAGATTAGATGTTTTTTGCTTGCAGCTTCAAGGTCAGTCTCCTAAAGGAGGAATTTCCAAAGGCCGTTTGTTGCCCACAAAAGCTGTCTGAATCGTGGCCATCCTCACCAGAGGCAGATGGCTACCGAGGCTTTACCTCCAGGGTCCCTTCTCGCCGTGCCCGCCGCGGGCGCCGGCACCGTGGCCCACAGCCGTGGTGCCCCCAGGGATGCAGCAGCCCCAGCGCGCTCTGTTCTGCGGCTTCTCCGGCTCTCGTTTCCCGGCTTGTGCTGCAGTGGGAAGGTGTCGCAGGGCCTGTTGCAGGGGCGGTATTTTGGAGAACCATTGTTTTGTCTCAGCTTTAAAGCATGGAGGAAAAGGGATCTGCTCTTCAGTTTCTGAGTGTGAAAGGATGGGGCTAAGGATCAGTTTCTCCTTCCACGGTTCTGGATGAATGTTGTTAACGCATCTCCCAGTTTAATGTCTTACATGTTACATGGCCCTTTTGGAACAAAACTTGGGAACTTCTGCTGTATTTGGCTGTTTTCTCCTTAAAAGATACATAATTCCTAGTCTGGTGCTTGTCTAAAAGCTGTCTTTGCTATGCGTAATGCAATTGCACTGTCGTAATCCTTTAATCTGTGTTACAGTTAATTGCCGTCTGTAATGAACTGTAATTTTATCTTGATAAAGAAGTGCCTACGTTTTTTGAACTGTAGCTTTGTTGTAGTACAGCAAAAAAACGTTTTATATATAATTTTCTATGAAGAGTTGTAATCCAGATGTATTCACAGCCATATAATTTCTTACAATTTATTAATTTGCTATTCTGGTTACATTTTGAATAATAACGTTACTTTTTTTCTTAGTATTGGCTACCCTGTTGTGACTTTGGGCTTTGGCTTTAAAAGTTACGTCAGCTACAAAATGCGTTTAAGAAAACAAAAAGAAGTGCAGAAAGAGAATGAGTTCTACATGCAGCTTCTCCAGCAAGCTCTGCCCCCCGAACAGCAGATGCTACAAAGGCAAGAGAGGGAGGCAGAGGAAGGCAAGTTATACTTATTACTTAATGTGTTTGCTATTATCTGCTATTAAAAAAAAAAAAAGCCCTGCTAAGTTAGAGCTTCTTTAGTCCATGTTGTTTCAATGAACGTATAGTGAACTTAGAAACACAGGAGCCAGAAATAAAATTTTTTTGGCAGTCGTTAGTATGACAGTAGAAATGAATTATGTCCTCTCTGTTTAGTTCTTCATTAGCAGTTGCATCAATCTAGTCAGTCAGTGCTCTGTGCAGCACAAGTATTTATTATTAAATCCCTTGGTTACTGTTTCCTGCCTGTAATGAGGAAAAAGTCTTAAAATATCATGTGACTTCTGATTTTCTTTTCTAAATAGACTCTAGTAATGATTGTTTTCTGCAGAAGTGATTGATGTGTGCTTAATGATTTTTCTTTGTATGTCACAGTATTGATTGATTTAATGAACTAAGTTGTTTTTTTTTTTTTTTTTTTTTGGTATTGCAGCAGCCAAAGGATTATCTGATATGGATTCCTCAATACTTATGCAGCACAATGGAGGCATTCCAGCCAATAAAAAATTATCTGCAACGTTGCCAGAGCTAGAATATAGAGAAAAAGGGAAAGAAAAGGACAAGGATGCTAAGAAACACAACCTTGGAATAAATAACAATATTTTGCAACCTGTAGACTCTAAAATACAAGAAATTGAATATATGGAAAACCATATCAATAGTAAAAGATTAAATAATGATCTTGTAGGAAGTACAGAAAACCTCTTAAAAGAGGACTCATGCACTGCCTCGTCCAAAAATTACAAAAATGTCAGCGGAGTTGTGAACTCCTCTCCTCGCAGTCACAGTGCAACTAATGGGAGCATCCCTTCCTCATCTACTAAAAATGAGAAAAAACAGAAATGTGCTAGCAAGAGCCCAAGCACACATAAGGACTTAATGGAAAATTGTATTCCTAATAACCAGCTAAGCAAACCAGATGCACTGGTAAGGTAAGTTTGATCTGAGTGTTGTGTAACAGCCTGTCTTATCCTCCCTTCATTCCAATACATCGGAACTCTCTTGTTTTTTCTTAGGAAAATGTAACTTGTGATCCCATAAAGAAGACAGAATTGTCTAGTAATGGAATAAGATAACTAGGAGCTGGGCCTTTTGGGTTCTGTTCCTGATTTTTGCCTCTTGTTTGCTATGCAGCCTTGAGCAAATTTCTTCCTTTCTACCTCAGTATACGATACTTACCTACCTCACAGGGGTGTTGTGAGGCATAATAAATAGCTTTGACAATCATTTGATAGAAGGCATGAGAGAAATGTGCAGAATCATTGTTACAGAGCTCAGTGGATGTGTTCTTGACAAATCTTCCGTGGGGTGACCTTTACATCTCTGGGGAATTCAGTGGGGTTTGATGGTGCCTGAACAGGTGTTTTGTCTTAATTTTTTGTTTCGGTTTCTTTTTTCCCTTGAATTGTTTGGCTTTTGTTTTAATCTTCAGTTGACAAGTATAGGTGCAAAGTATCAGCTACTACGTAACTCCTTAAAATGATAAGTGCAGATTCCTGCTTTCTTACCTGCTGCCCTATTGGTTTAAGTACAGGTCACAGGGATTTAATTTAGCTGCTTTGTAAACTGTAAGGATTGAAAAAGTCACACCTTTACATATGCTTATCTGAAGTTTAAATAAAGATGTATTTGTGAAATGCAGCTCAGTACTACAGCATGTAAGTCCTGAGACAACAGTGCTGTCACATTACCAAAACAAGTACTTGTAAGAAAGGTAGTGTGTAACTGTTCAAAATGGGGATAGAGGTATGTCTAGAACAAAACTGTTGCAGAATTATGCACTCTCCTACCATTCCTGGCTTAGGTCTCTCTTTTTCCTTTTCTCATGTGCACAACACTCTTTGGGCAACAAATCCTTGTTGGCTAACTTAATTGTCAGATCAGGTTCGCCTTCCCTGCAGGTACCTTTTGGTAATTGGACTTCTGACTCTGGTCTGTCTCTGAGGATTTGTGCTATGTGAATACAATTACTTCAATGAAAGTATTATTTTCTCCTCTGATAATCACTCTGCCGCTGATTGGCGTACCTCTGCCGATTAAATATCCAGACTAATTGATACCTAATGTCTGTAGAGAATGTGTATGAAGCAAGTAAGAAACCAGTTAATCAATCCAATCTGTGAATCAAATTAAACCAAGATTAATGGGATGCAGATGGCTCTGTCTTCAGCAAAGCTGCATCTAAATAAACACGTCTACGACTGCTGTATTTGTATGTCGCCGGCTTCACGTGGGCGTCTCTATACTCTTTACACGGCTTCTTTGCTCACTGAAGAAGAGAACAGGTCAGTTCAGCTTTGCTGCCGTTCAAAATGTGGTTCGAAGTCCTGAGAAAAGAGAAGGAAAGTGCTTTATAGAATGACCTACCAGACTAGGAATTTTGTCCCATGTAGCTAGGACAAGGAATGAGATTTAAACCTCGTGTGTTTTAAGTTTTAAATTACACGTTGAAACTTTTATAAGCTGGGATGTGAGCTTAGGCCAGGTGGTCATTGTGACCGTCCAGAGCCGGTTTTCTAATGCAGAGGTGAGTGTACAATAAACGAGGCTGTGCCCTTACAGCTTTCTAGCTCCTCCAATTCACTGGCTAGGGACGGAGTACACAATTAGCGTACTCTGAAAGTGCCTTTGTGTAACGGAGCCTTACTCTGCCCTGAAAGTGAATTAAGCTACTTCAGTCTCTTGTTTGTCGAGTGTTTCTGTGCGACGCGTGGGTGTGATGTGGCTGTTGTGCTGCAAATTCATGTAGCTGCTTATCGTGCACTCATTTCCCCGTGCAGGCAAGCCGAGAGCACTTAAAACACCAACTTCCCCTGTGTCGCTGCTCGCAGTTTCTTACAAACGTAGGTGACTGAAATCATTCATGAAATCTTGTTTCAGTTCAGATTGAGTATGTAACTCCTACACCTATAGAAGCATAAACTTACCTGACAAATTGGATAGGATGGAATGCACTTAAATTTAAAAATTCATGATTTTTGGTTGTTTGTTTTTTTTAACTTGTCAGTTATCCTGTCCCTGGAGTGTCAGGCATTTGTTTATATTTTCCACTAGTATTAGTCATTCCCATTTGTCTGGGATTTAACTCACTGTTACTAAACTTTTAGCCTGCATCAGTGCTGTACCCTGAAAAGGACTGCGTGAAGTCCTGCATTTGTGTCCAACTTTCAAATCCGACCTGCTCAGCTTCCAAATAAAGATGCTTTTTATAACTTCTTGTCCAGCAGACTCACAGCAGGATGTCAAAACCAAGCTGCTTTCCTTTTGTGTTCACAAATTATTTCCCTGAGCTGACTAACCAGTATTAAATGTAAAGTATGCCTTATGACTGCTAGGGATTCAGGATTAACAGCGGTTATTCGAGACGGTAAAGATCGGGGGGGGGGGGGAGGGGGGGTGAGAACAAGACAGTCTTGCATGCTTGTTAATTTTTCCTCTTAAATACTTGATGTCACATATCTGAAAGGTTAGTGCTAATTAATTTAAGTTTACATTTTATATTCACAATGTTGTTCTTATTTGAAACAGTAAGTTTTTATTTTTGTTCTGTCTGGTCAATTGTTAGAGCATGCGTGTTTAGTTTTTTGGAGAGGAAGTCACCGATCCCCATCTCTAGGTATTTCAGCGAATATAATGCTGTTGTCATCTTGATAGCTGGGGCAGAGGGATTCGAGAGGCTCCGTCCCTGCCGATCAGTCTTGAAAGTAATCTCTGCCCTAGGTTTTGTTGTTGTTGTTGTTCCTACAGTTGAAATGACTGTCTGCTTCTGATGGATGCTGAAATCTGCTGTTTGTCAAGCACTTAACTGAATCTCTGTCATCTGAGCTGCTTATTTCCCAACACTATGGTAATTGGGCCAGTGGAGGGATGCGTTTGCTCTCCAGCGCAGGGTGAACTTGGTAGCCCTTAGTATTGTCTGTCAGCAGGTGCAGAGCAAGTTGAGTTCCTGTTATCATTTCCCTCTCACTTCTGAGGTGCAGCAGGTTTTGTTCACGTTTTAGGGGCTCAATGTGTGGAACAAGTCCAAGCTGAAATTGCTGCAGAATTTATTTTTTTTTATTGCATATTACATAGTAATAGTTGTGTCCTGCTTCTAGCTATTTGCACCCTTAAAATAAAACAAAAAAACACACACAAAAACCTGGCAGTGCAGCTTGGCAAAACTGTTTGTATCCATAGAGGTCTTGCCTTTGGCACATGAGGTGTTGAAACAAGCTGTCTTATGTACTAATTATTCTCAGAGGTAACGATGACATCTTCTGGCAACTGGACTAAGAAAAATATTTGTGAAGCAAGGGCTAGTCTACCACATCTTATATTGCTTTCCTAAAATTTTATGTTACCTGCAGAGACAGACTTGAAGGTTTTAATGTACATTTCTGTCCATTTGATGCTAATTATTGTACATCTTCCGTGGCACCATGGATGTCCTAAGAGCGATTGCTGCTTCTTCCTTATCCCCCCTGCCTGAAATGGCATTAGTATACCAGAAGGCTTTCTGCTGTCAGCTGCAGTGGGGGAGATGGTCAGTGTTTCATGAAATACGATGGGAGTGAAGGAAAGCGTAGAATGTGAAAGTAAAGGAATTGGGAATGTAAACTAGAAATCCGGGAAGCGATCCTTCTAGCAGACCACACTGTCAATATAGTGCTTGTACTGTTCAGAAGCAGAATAACCTTTTGAAATGCCAGCTACTTAGATCAATTCTGTGTAGGAGAAAAATAAGTAACTCGGCTTTCTCTCTGTGGATTACTGTCTTTTTGGTAATGAAAAAAGCTCTGAGGAACTGCTGGTAACAGCATATTAGTTACAGCAGGAGAACCTCAATGCTGTGGGATCACGTTGGCTTCTTCAAAGTGGCTTCACTGCGGGGCATGCGTATGCCAACAGATTGGGCCAGAACAGAACAAAGGAAAAAACGGGTCTCTTAGAAAAGTATCTAAGTGTCTTCTGGGTCTTTTAAAACTTCAATTTTTACCTAAATTGTGTTTAATTTCTGTGCAATTGCCAGGTGCTTGTGGAATTGCGTTAACCAAGTAAACTAAGCAACAAGGATATGTTATTCACCAGTTATCAATACTTAGGAGGATTAAGCTGGATTGAGTTGTCTTTAAGTTGATCCATCAATCTTCCCTGAAGCATTTGGAAAAATACTCAGTCTTGGAGGTGATTACTGATTAATTCTCTTCATCAGTGAGATCAGGAATCATGAGGCAGTGCTGAGAACAGAAAATGGGTAAATCTGCATTTGTGGTAATGACAAACCGAAAGAAATTGGCCTTAGCTGTATAAACAGCACAATGTAATAATCTGCAACTAAACCCTCATTTTAAAAATAGCTGTGTGTCAAAAAGACTTGTAGCTTGTGCGGCAATAGAGAAAAGTATCTTCTAGAGCTCACGTTTTCTTCATGTGTGTCGTCCCCCCCCCGGCCCCCTTTGTAAATAGCTTTTCCAGTAAGCCCAGAAATAAGAGACTTAAGCAGAAAATGAAATGGTAGAATGAATAATAATTTTTAAAAAAAGTGCTGTCTTATTGGGTCATTTATCATTGTAACAGGAGTGCAGACTGCTACGGAGGGGAGGAGGGAAAGCTCCGCGCACTAGTCTGTGCTCGTAGCAGCGAAGCTTTCTTTTATGACATTGTGTTGGGTTACCTTGATGATGTGCTCTCATTTGAGAAAGGGGCAACAGAAAGGGTGTTTTTAATCTCCTTGTATTTCTGTGAAAATGATGGATGACTCTGTCTATGTACAGAGAAGAGCTTTGACTTGCTGTTTCACAGGAGGAAATTTTTAGTCTGAAAATGTTTGACTGGACTTTATAAGATGGATAAGAACATGGTTACACACCGGGGAATGCAAGGAGTACGTGTGGTTTTGAGAGACACTAACTTCATGTGGTTTTTCTTTTTTCTTTTTTTTTTTTCTTTTTTTTTTTTTAAATGAAGTTTTATCTCTAGCTAATTGTGGCAGGTCTGGGAGAGAAACCATATAGGAAACATTTGGTCATTGCATTATGATGTATTATTTGCTTCCTAACTAATTTTAGATAGTAAGGAGCATTTATTTGCTCTATAAATTGCAGAAAATGCCTGCTCTGGTATTGAAAGCTATAGGAAAAATTACAGCATAACTAAAAGGAGTAATTAAAATCTTACTTTAAAACTTATTTCTAAACAAGTCCATCGACAGATAAATTTCCAGTGGTTTTGTCTGCCATTGACTTGGAAGAGATTAGTTTTCTCTGTATTTCTCTTCTGCCCCTTTGGAATTGCACGGCACTAGTTGATCACTCGCTGTACATAGATTGATTGTGTTCTACGTATGTTATTCTGCCTTTCGACTGTTTAAGTTAGGTCATCTGTACTGATAGGAGCAATTGTTTCACAACAGAATAAAAACTCTTAACTGCATGGTGGCCTGAAAAATTCAGATGTGTGGAAGTACCGGAATCCTTTTATTACAGTAAGTGGAACCGGTTAAGCTGTCACTCTTTCACTCCTGAGCCTACCACGAGCTCATTTGTGGTGGCTAGTAAATTGGAGAGCCTTTGTGTTTTAATGGATGCACAAGGTATATAGTTCCCACTTTACACCTGCTAGCAGTTTCTAAGAAAAAGAAACTCCTCTCTGCAGCGCTTAGCGAATGAAGGGTTGCAGGCGAGCAGCGCGCGCTGCTCACGGGCAGTAATGCTCTATCCGTACGTGGTCTGTCTGGATGTCTTTTAGCGGCATGGCTGCTGGTTTTTCATGAACAGCCGAAGCACCCACAATTTGATCAGTTCTTGTTGAGTTTAGTCCTGACTTCTTTGTGATTTACAGTGAAAGTCATAACGGCAGGTCGGTCTCATTTTCCTGTAAAAGTTACCCAAAGTCTCCTGTTGTCCTTCAGAGTAAAAGGATGACTCTTTGACACTGGGAGCATGCTTGAAAAGTTAAGGCGGAAAGGACATCCACGAGGCTCTGGCTCTGTGCTCAGGCAGGATTTGAGTGATGGATCATGAGTGTGGGATGCTTTCTGATCCCGATTCTCACAAATTTAACGTGTGCCATTCTGGTTGGACTCTCTTACCTATGCTGAGTAAAAAGCAAGGCTGTGGCTGGCGGCCTCGTGGTTTGGAAAGCAGGCATCCTTTCTGCTCACGTTTGTGTGCGCTCTACAGATCGCGCAGGTTGCATCTTTACAGCACGCTCTGGACCAGCCCCATGAGCGCTGCAGGTGCGGAACCCTCACTGAAACCGGCAGGAAAGCCATGAACCAGATGGCTTAAGAAGTTTGAACTAATGTCAATACTCTCTTGCCAAAAATGCAAATTCAGCTTGTCCTCTGCCAGCACCTCTGATTTATCGGGCTTTACCTGATCAGTGCTTCTTTTCCTGGAATACTAAATACACAAAATAAATCCTGGCGTATTTTATTTGAGCAAGTTTGACATAGCCTTAGTTATAGAGAAAAGGCTATTTACAGCTGTCTTGTTTTCACAGTTACTACTTTACTGTAGGGATGTATGTTGAAATTATTTATGGGTACTTGTCAATGTAAAGGGTGTGTGATTTATGTGCATTCCTTTACATTGTCCTACCAGCCATTTTTTCACCTATTTATGAAACGCCATATTAAAACCAATCTGTTGGCAGACAACAGTCTGTTAATGCTTCCTACAGCATCTTACTCTCTTCAGTTATTGAGTTTGCTCTTTCTAAAACACTTAGTTACTGGTTATTGGAAGATTAAATTAAACTGTTACATCACCATCCAACGACTGTCCAGCTCTATCACTTAACATGCAGAACATGGTGAAAATACATACCTAATAACATCCGCTGATGGGGTTTCCATTTTTGGTTTGTGTGCTATGGTTACGTGGTTGAATGAATATTAGGTTTGCAAATTCTTTTCCTCCTACAACAGAGTACGAGGTGTTGAAATGATTTGTAGTCTTCAATATGAAATGTGTATTTGCTTTGTACTATTACTATTTGCCTACTGAGTATAAGTTGGGTTTTCTTTCTTTTTAAAGGCACATTTGACCACAATTTATACGATATTAAAAGGAATTCATCTTACCAGTAGGGCAGTTCAAGTATAACTAGAAAGGCAGCTTAGTACAGCTGTAGAAAGTGGGATCTGAGCATTTGACTTATGAGTGTATTATAGACTGTGCTCTTTTATAGGCTGTTTCTTGCTGTTAATTTGCACAGTATACCTCTTCAGTGCAGTTTTAGCCTATTACAGACATACTTTTATGAATTTCCGTAAGTTTGATGATTCCACATTTAACTTCTTGATTCATTCACACAGGATGTCCTTACGCCTTATACCGTTACATCTCTCACTAGCATTTTAGGTTGAGATTTTCCTGCACTGAAGCCCAAAAGAGCTAAGTGTGTTCATTATGAGGAGAAAAACCTGTAAGAGTTCATCTGCGCTAGTGAATGTCAATAAGGGCAGTTCATTTTGGGTTTTGTGACTATTTTCCCCAAGTCTTAATGTTCTACTACCCCTAATTCTGTATGGAGCTTTAGAAAATAAAAACATCTTTATCTTCTTCATCAACATTTAAAAACTTTTAAATCAATAACTGACGGAGCAAATGAGTAGTATGTGTGAATGACTGAGGCATATTTGCTTTAAATAAGTATGTAACGCAGTGCTCATAAACATGGTTGATTATGCACCTGTGACTTTTATTCTAAGAATCAAAAATCTTATTTTGAAAATGAGGGGAAAAAAAGGTGAGCTGGGGGCCTCCCTTTAGAAATTTGTGTTTTATTTAACCAATTTTGGTTGAAAATCTTTTAATTAATAAGCTTGCATGAGTCTTCAAGAACTTTCTAAAGCTGCAGTTAAGTGTATAGCAGATGGTCTCTGTTCAGGAGCAATTAAAACTAAATTTACTGACTCCTGAACTCTGGATGACTTAACACGTACTCTTTATTCAACATGCACATCGTGTACTTCAAGGAAAAAAAAAAAAAAAAACAAAAAACGTTTAGGTGAGAATTCAGCAGTATGCTCCATAGCTCAGCTGTAACTAACAAATGAAACTCATAATTTCTTGAGAAAAGTAAAATTTGATCATATGTGCACCTGTCCTTGTTTACAACCTCTCAGACTTCCCCATTTCACTCCTGCTTGAAGAGGAAAAATATAATTCCATAGGATTTGTTTTACAACTCTGTGGTGCCTGAAGGAAAACAAAATTCCCATGGGAGGTTATGAAGTGTGTGTATAGCTATACATAGAGCTATGTATGTATAGTTATATAAAACATTATTACTATTTAGCAGATAGGCATGATTTCTGAGAGTTTATTATTTTAAGAATCAAGGGTTTGGGAGGGTTGGCAGATGGTATTGCTTACCTTTATATAATGTGCTTGAACCTTTGGGTAACTGGGAAATAAAGTTGAAATTGTCTTTTAAAATTGTCTTTCTTAGGTTGGAACAAGATATTAAAAAGTTAAAGGCTGACCTGCAAGCAAGCAGGCAGATCGAACAGGAGCTACGTAGTCAGATCAGTTCTCTGACTAACACAGAGCGGGGAATTCGATCTGAAATCGGACAGCTCCGGCAAGAAAATGAACTGCTTCAGAACAAGTACGTGTTTCTACACAGCTGTGTAAATTAGTTGCTGATGACTGTAGTCTGGTAAAGGGGAAGTATTATGTTAAGGGTCTACAAAATTTGAGGCGCTCCTCTGCAAATCCAGCAAGACTCATTTGGGACTATTGACAGCAATTTATTTTTAGTAAGTAAAATCCTCCATTAAATCCAATACCTGTTACCTTCCAGATTACACAATGCTGTACAAATGAAACAAAAAGACAAACAAATGATCAGCCAGTTGGAGAAGAAACTAAAGGCAGAGCAGGAGGCACGAGCCTTTGTAGAAAAACAATTAATGGAAGAAAAGAAAAGAAAGAAGTTGGAAGAAGCAACTGCTGCACGTGCTGTCGCATTTGCTGCTGCTACAAGGTACTTTGTTCTGCCCCAGAAGCAAGCTCAGCTCCAGAAAATTACGGAAATGTAGCTGTTGCTACCGAAATGTGTGTTGGGGGGGATTTGGGGAGGCATTTTTCACTCTTGTGTACATACAGGAGTAGTCTGTACTTGATTTTTAAAAAAAACCCTTTATTTATGCTAAGAGGTTTATTTGTGTTAAGGCAGTGGGAGGACTGGGAGCTCTCCTTCCACAAAGCTGAGTCTCAGTACTCGTCTACATTACATGTACAGGGTGTAAAGGATGAATATGCTCTAAATGATCTGCTGTACCTTGATTGTGCTAACAGAGAGACGATGTACCCTGCGTGGATCAGTCTACTTCAAAAAAAAAAAAAGGAACATCCCCTTTCATGTGGGGGCTGTGAATCAAGGATTCATGCAACGACGTTGGCCAAAACACTGTCTTGATCTCGCATCTTGAAAGTATTTTGCTCTAGTTGGTGACTACGAGTGCTCAGCACAGTGGTGTTTCCGTAGTAACATAGTTGTATAGATGGGAAGTTTTTCAAGATGAAAGCAAGGCACCAGTGTGGATGACTTTAATCTGCAGTGCTCCAAATGTCTAAAAAGAATTATTTCGGCTTTTCTGTTCTCCATATTTCATACGTATTCCAAATTTCCTAATACTTGAGGCATAACGTTGGGTAACTTTTTGCATTGTTGCCGTAAGGGAAATTCTCTTGCTGAAAAGAACAGAGTTACCTTCCTCTTTTTATCCTTCAGTACTTATATTAATTTTAATGTTATAAACAGTTCAGGATTGACAGCCTCATTCTTATTTCACCACCTGCTCTTCTAATGTTTTTTCTGCAGAGGAGAATGTACTGAAACTTTACGAAATCGTATCCGAGAGTTGGAAACAGAGTGCAAGAAGCTAACAATTGACATAAAGCTGAAAGAAGATCAGATACGAGAACTAGAAATGAAAGTTCAGGTAATGAGAAAGCACCAGGGGCTTAGATCAGCATCACAATGAGTGCTTTCAGCCCTCTGAAATTGGTGGATCTACATAAGAGGCAATCAACACCCTCAAGAACTATGCTCTTCACATGTCTGTCTTGCCTGTCTTGCATCAGGCTTTGTAAGAACGTGGGTATGAAAAAGGTTAATAGTCTCAGCTCCACACCACTCAATTGTTTAAATTATCAGAATCTTTTTCGCCCCAAACCAATGGTCTGGGTAGACTGAGAATATAATCCCCTCAACAACATTTTTTGTCTAATGTGAGGAGCTTGTTGCCAGTCTGTATCATTATAAATTAAACTGCTAGCAAGTAAGGTTGCTTACTCAGTACAGTCTTAATTACTGGCCAGGCTTTTTTTTTTTTTTTTTTTGTGACAGTGCTTGAATATTGAAAGTATGTTGTGGTAGACTTGTAGCAGACACGTTGTCTGGCATGTTAGGGTTTAAGAGCTCAAACGTGTGAGTTGAAGTGGACCTTATTCCTTTAAAATGTCTATTCCTAAAGATGTACTCGGGCTGTCAACTGACAATTTGCGTGAATATGTATTTTTAATGGCTTGTGGTTTTTTAGACACTCTTCAAAATCCACCTGGTGTTATTGTGAACTTGTTTCCAAATAACATATGCAGCCTTGTTGTTCCTGGTTTTACCAAGCCCTTGAAAACAAGTGTGGTTTATCCATGGAGAATATGAGCATGGTTTTCAAATAATTAACACCAGCTATGATCAAGCTTTTTAATTTTATTACCATCTTCAAACTGTTAGAGAACCTTTTTGTTACAGGCATTAATATTTCCCCCGTTGTATTGTTTCTTCATTTAAAAGTATAGAGCTATTTTTGGTGTATAGTATTTGGTTTTTTCTTAGTCGAAATGTTCATGCATACTTCCCAGCCACAAAGTGCCTGTCTCTTATGTGCAGAATGCTTGCTCCCTCCTTTTCTCTTTTCTGAGTTTCTGGGTTTGCAGCACAGCTAGGTTCAACGTGGGAAGTATTCTGAGATAAAGAAATCCCTCTCGTCAGCCAACTAAAATAGCTTAAAATGCTGATGCAGTATCACTTTAAACTGTCTAGCAAGAGATCAGTCCCCATTTTGCTTGTGGGAAGCGTTTTCATATTCCACGGCTTGGCTAAGAGTACCGTGAAGCTGCTTAGCTGGCACTTGGAAGTGCTGAGGAGGGTTTCTGGGTGGAGGGTCTCGGTACAGATGATAGAGGGCTGGGAAGCAGAGTAAATGGTACTTGCTCACCACACTGTAATTATGCATTGTACAATATGGCTTTAATCACTTGTATGATGGTCATGTATAATTACTGGAGGTAATATTACAGTGTCCTTAATTAACCATCATTTTAATTTTACAGTATTAATACCAGGCCCAGTGGTGTGCTGTGGGGAAGAGAAAGACTTCTCAGTGTATCTCATGTGTAAAGTCGATGAGAATAACATTTGTCCTAATTGCTCCTACAGGAACTGCGGAAGTACAAGGAAAATGAGAAGGATACGGAGGTGTTAATGTCAGCACTTTCAGCCATGCAGGATAAAACACAGCACTTAGAGAACAGCCTGAGTGCAGAGACAAGAATCAAGCTGGATCTGTTCTCTGCATTAGGAGATGCAAAACGGCAGCTTGAGATTGCCCAAGGTAATATGGGATAGTTTAATTCAACACGTAGTACCGACTGAAATAGTGAAAATGTGACAGAAGGAATATCCTAGCTTTTTATTTAGGGGTGGGCTACAGTCCCCACGCAGCATTTCAGCTTTCAGTGGGTTTTTGTCTTTTACAGCTCTGTGAATGTGAGCCTAAGCAATCCAGCTGATCAGTTTAATAGCTTGGGGAGATTAGGTCAGCTGAAGACAATAAATGTCAAGATGGGCATTTAAGTTAATTTATGATGATTTTCTATGTTTTTATAAGCCATTGCCCTAAAGCTGGAGAACTTTTTTTAAAGAGCTAGGAGATAAAATAGCAATGGCCATCTGTTAAGCCACTGTCCTTGAATCCTAATAATATTTTGATATTCCTGAAGTAAATACAACCTCAATGTGGGGGGAAAAAAAATAACCCAACTTGTTTTAACCTCCACGCTGGTGGGGTAAGCGTGGGCAGCGGTGTCCGTGCTGGGCTGGTGTCGCAGCCACCAGAGGGAGCAGGAAGCCAGCATAAACCCCTGCGCAGACCATCCTTTGTTCAGCTGTGCAAACCCTGAAGCAAAATTAAATAACCTTTTGATTTAGTACCTGTTAGACTTTCTTGCGGAAGTTTGCTTGGTTGCAGGAAAATTTGATTAGAGTGAGAATTTTTTTTTTTTTGTTTCGTTTCAGTGGTGTTCCTCTTAGTTTCATAAATTGCTGTAGCGATGTTGCGAGTGTGCGCAAAGGGGGTTTAGGAGAATGGTGAGAATAGGACAGTTTTGAAAATAAAGTAAATAACACATTTAATAAGCAAACACTTGTGCTCCTGTGAGGTGCTTGTAAAATGTGAATGGAAAAGGGCAGAAAAAAGTGGAGCCGTGGAAATAATCTTTTGGTATGGTGCGGCTGTGAATCCAAACAATGCAAAATCTACTGGAAGCGCTGCGTCTCGTTGTGTTACCTGGTAACCAGAGGTAATTAGACATAGCTCCTCAACACAAACCAGGAGTTACTGAGGTCATGTCAGAGCGCTGAATGTCTTCCGGGTGTTTCGCTTCAACAGCTCTTATCATTGAACAGTTGGTGAAAACACGCTGCTGGTTCTAAGTGCTGTTATTTGCTGTTTTCAGGGCAGATCATTCAGAAAGATCAGGAAATCAAGGACCTAAAACAGAAGATTGCAGAAGTTATGGCAGTAATGCCCAGCATAACATACACTGCAGCCACCAGCACTCTGAGTCCTGTTTCCCCACATTACTCTTCCAAATTTGTGGAGACCAGCCCTTCTGGACTTGATCCCAATGCCTCCGTTTATCAGCCCTTGAAGAAATGAATGCCAATTTTCTTTTTGCCCAGTAATTTTGTCATGCCGAAGGCATCACACAGGAGTGTCTCTTGCAGTCAAGATGAAATTGTATTGTGTGAGACTGTATTTGTTGTCATTTAAAACAGGATAAAAGAACATCTGGATTGACTAGAACTGCCCATCGGTTTTTCTTGTAAATTTTTAGAAAACCTCACAGAACTTTGCAATTTATTTTCCTTGGCCAATGCATTAAAAACAATTCTTGGTTTTCAAGTAGCCAATTTTGCCTTTTTATGTACTCTTGCATGGTTTCCTCTTGAAAAATACAGGGCTTTGCTTGATTTTGAACCCTTTCTTCTTTTTTTTTTAATAATCAAATTGAATTTGCAGATTCATTCAGAAATAGTGAGGAAAAACCTTTAGTTTTTACGGCGAAAGGGTTAAATAATCTAACAAAGCTTTGATTTATAGATGTATTAAATACAAATATGTGAAGTTGGAGAAGATAATTTGATTACCCCTCAAAGGACCAAACAAATTTCAGGGGCGTTGTTTAAGGGAAAGAATAAGAGAATAGATGATGATGTGACGGTGGTTGTTGTGTGAAATATTTATATTCCCATCGGTGTTTTTAGTCATTGAGAATTGCTAACAGTCTTGTTCACAGTGCCTTGGGAAAAGACATTTCAAGAGGAAACTTGATAGTTTAAACTATTTTTTCCCCCTTCACTGTCATCTAGCTTATATATCAAGCTCATTACAGAGTCTACTGCAAATTGTACATGGTAATTTGGATGTTCATTATAAACCAAGGTTACATCTTCTGTTTATTTTAATATAAACTCAGCAGTGTTCTGTAACTTGCCTTGATTATACTGCATCGTGGAAGGCACAATATTAATACAGGAAGCGTTATTGTGAAGGCGGAACTGTGCAATGTACTGTATACAAGAGACTGTAAAGCTGGCTAATAAAAGCTGCAGTTCTGGGTTTTTTTTTATTTTATTCAACTGTGATTTACACTTTATATCACCTTGTGTTTGACAGTTTAAATGGAGCTGAATATGTTTCAGCTGCTGTGCCAAGGAGTTTTTAAGGAGTTTTAAAGGAAACTCATAAATTGCACAAAGGCTTAAGTTAAAATGTATATTATACATTGATAGAAAGTGTTTGCACTGGCAACTTCTGAAGTGTTTCAGATTTTTTTGAGGGTGGGGATTGGAGGGGTGGGAAGCAAAACTGTATTGGAAACTAGCATAATTACAAACCCAACATTATGATTTTGCAAACATGCAGTGGACTCTGGAAGGACAAAGTTCTTAAAAGAAAAAGGATTTTTTTAAAAAAGTTCCATGTTAATTGGCATGTATGCTTCACTAAAAAAAAAAAAAGTAGGACACGCAAGTCAATAGAAGTATTAAAGTTCCATCATTTTAATCACAGATATTCTTTTGGGATAAAACTTCTAGCTTTAGCCAGGTGTGCATGTTGCTGTCATATGCATTTTTGAATCATCTTGTGTAATTGTCACCATAAAAGTGTTACTCAGAAATGTCATAGGTTTTCCATCTTTGTGCAAAACATGAAATATTGTCACTGACTTTTTGTGTTGAGGTTCCCCCATTTTGCTGCCTACTTTGGCACAATTTTCTTTCAATACTCGGTCTTGGCTGCATTCTTTTTTTCTGTGGGGTTTACAAAGAATAAACGTTTTCTTGCAGATAAAAAAAAAATAATAATTTTTGCCTTTTTAACTGACCTGATTTAGCCTGGTATAAAAGAACACATTTTGTTTAAAGAGCACATTGTTATTCCAGGTAAGTCCTCTCTTTTGCAACGGAGCTTCACTTCTCTGAAACAGAAGGAAGAACAGATGGGTTTTGTATTCGATGTATCAGCTTAGCAAGTTACCCTGTTTGTGGGCTCTAAAAAAAATAAAAGCAGGTAAATTTCTTGAGAATTGCAAAAGTATGCCTGTAGGTTCAGCCTGTGTTCCTTTCCAGCCGTTCCCCTTTCTGCAGAAGCAACGCTGAGATGGACAATTTGGAGGTTTAAGCATTGTCCTTGTCTAGACAAAAAGAAAGAACAACTTGTCCCTGGTTTTCAGTATATCTGCTTCATTCTCTTAGCAGCCACAGTTCCTGTTGTAAATTTTTTTTATTGGGAATCCTGCAGTTGTATTCAGGGAAATGAGCTGTCTTTTACGTCTTTGCTTTGGCTGCTGCTGCAGCTGGTCCTGACGTGGGTGTTCTTCTCTGACCGCGTTAGGCCTTCAGGTAAAATTTTTCAGGTACCAAGAAATTCCAACCTCAACTATTCTGTGATTCCGCTGCAAGCACTGCCAGAACCTCCCAGTTCTCTCTTCTCAAACCACCACCAGTCTGACATACACATAGATCGAAATACATTATAGATAAGTTTGCGATTTTAACAGATCACAGTGCAGCGCAGCGGAAGTTGCATTCTCTAGTACCCTCTTCAGCTCAAATGGAAATGTTCCTTTAGGAAAGGTGAAAAAAGTATTTGCAGGCACCAGTCTGCTATGCAGGGTAAGCGGAGTGAGCGGAAGGAGATAATTTAAGCACTCAAATCTTATACCAGCCAACCTCTGGATGTTTAAATATTTAAATGTCTGTAATGGAAAATATCTTAATGACTCATCATAAATTGTACTTGCAAGATTAATATATGGGGAATTCAAGAACATAAGACCGCAGAAGGGTCACCTAGGCTATTTTGTTTTTTCTACAGTTAATTTTGAAATATTACTGCAGAATAAATCCTATAGAGAGATCTGACAAAGAAAAACTGAAGTATCCAGAACTTTTTCCAGCTGGCGTAAGTCTAAGAAGAAAAGGTAATGGAAAGGCAGGACTTCTATGTAATGGTTTTGGGCACCTCGGGGTTTATCCTCACTAAAATTTTAAGTAGAGCGGAAAGCAGTATGTAATTTTATTTTTAATATTTAACGAAAAGCTCCTTTATTCATAGAATCTCTTCTATAACTGTGCTGAGATGAACTAGCTCCCCTTTCTTAGCATATTTCATGGTGACGGGGAAGGGAAGGCTTAAATGCGTGTATTGAACTCAGTCTTGCTTCATCAAATAACTTCCAGAAAGTAAAGAAATTGCTGCTTCGACTGAAATGGCCTCTACGGCCAGCTGGAAATTAAGCTGGAGATACCACCTTCAGTGCAGGAAAGCAGGTGAGCATCCATCTGCATTGAAGTAGCTATTTCCTCTGAAGGGTTTAAGCAGATCTTCCTTTTTCTTTCTTAATTGTTAAATCAGATTTGGAAGTTGTTTGCTTACCCCAGCGTTGCCTTAAGCACGCTGGAATTGCACACTAGAGGAACTGGCTCCGAGACGGTTTCTTAGAGCAAAAGAAGCGTGCCTTTGGGCATTTCCTGATCCTGCCGTTACCGTGTCCAGAGCTGGCTGCTCCCAGTATGTTGTTGTCGATGATATTTGTACGCAACGGATGGACTTTTTTGTACTTCAAAATAAAAATCAGGCTCCTTCCAACAGCATTTGATAGAAAACGCTCTATTAAAGAGTTTAACCCTTTTCCTTCACCAGTAGTGCCTGCTACTGAGGATCGGGCTGGTCCCAGGATTAGCATCTGAGAGTGGAAAGAGCCCAACCCAAAGCCTGCGTCTGAGCTCCTCCAGACAGGTTTGCGTTCTGCTGGCACTGAGCACGCTAGTGCAGCCGCTTCATCATCCCCAGCAGTAAGGTGCTGGGGGGTTTTTTTCGTTGTTTTTTTCTTAACATACAAGTTTCAGTCATAAGCTCAATGGTTATTTGTCCTGGTTTGGGCTGGAGTCACACAGGAGTTAGTGTGCGGTGGGGGATGTGTTTCTTTACTGCTGGACACTTCCTTTTCTTGTATTGCAATTTGGAAGCCAAGGTCATAAACAGACCTTCTATTAATGCATAATAGATTATAAAAATGAAATCTGAGATGCCGCGGTATCTTAATTGAATCAGCTTGTATGATGCGCTAAAATAATACACAACCATTTGACTAAAGCATTTCTAATAGAGGAGAATAAGCAGAAAAAAGGGCAAGAATCCATTTCAATCAAGTTTAAATGTAAGTGGCTCATTTACCTGTAATGTCTCCGAGTGGTAATTACGCTGTTCTAGAGCATGTTGTCAGGGTCAGAAAATACTGGGGTTTACTGCTTACAATGAAAAATCTTTAAACTGTATGTCTTACATAATTAACAAGAAATCATTTCCCATCAAAATTTAGCTGGTATGAACAATAATGGTTTGATGATAATAAAATAATAGTGGCTGTTAGTGAAAGGTAGCCTGCTCTCTTTAGATTTCTGGAAATGCTCCAGGAGTAGTACAGTTTTTGTGGGGAAATGCAGCTCTTTCTTGCTCTACCCCGAAGCATCAGCTTAACAATTTCCTTTTCCTAACAAACACAGCTGTAATGCAGTGCCCTGATCATAAACCAAGTGTCAGCTCCAGGTGAATGTTCTTGTCCTTTGCTTTCAAGCCATTCCATTCAAAGCCTGATTGAAACATTCCTTACGCAAAATGCATGACAAGCATTTTAAAGACAATTTAAGACGGTGCTAAAACCAAGGGATTCTTAGAAGATTGAAATAACCAACGTTTTACAATCTTTATCTCCATAATTGCTCACTTAATCTGATCTGTTTCCTCATGCATTTGCCACTATATCCTAACTTTCATTAACCTTGACTAAACAATTTGGTCTCTTGATGATCTTTTTAGGCAGTCTCTCTCTTTTTTTTAACCTCTTCAGGTGTATTGTCACTTAAACCCATCTGTTTATCTGTAATTTCTTTTTTTTAAATAGGCTTAGGATTTGGGTTTTGGTTTGGTTTTTTTTTGACCTCTCTATGAATTGACTGCCATGTAGAATAATTGCAAGCAATTTTTATCCTGAGAAGATTTGTGCTTCATCTGCTTTTAGTCCCACGTATCAAAAAGCAAACCAAAGCGATTACATAGGGCGCATCCGCTAGCCATGGGAACGCACTTCTGTCTGCAAAGCCCCTGGGGCCCTTTGGAGGGCAGCAGGACCCCGCATCTGTAAAGAAACCAAATCGTATGCCATCCTTAGGGACTCAAGTTTTAAAATATTTAACTGTTCTGATAGGGAAAAAAAATTAGAATCAAAGTAGTATTTTATTGGTGATTAGCTTGAAGGCAAAAAAAAAATCCAAATACCCCTAAATCCTAAGTAAATATGGATCTGAAACTAAATGTTGTGGTTCATAGCAGTTTTCAATGACAATATTTGCGATCTGGAGGGCCCGAGGAGAACATGCCTTGGAGTTCTCTGAAAGTGAGAACTTGCTGAGAAGTGCTCTGTGTCCTCTCCCACAGAGCCACGAGAGGGCCCAGGGTGCCGGGAGCGAGCCTGGCGCTGCTCGGAGAGCACGTGGGAACATCACTCAGTCACCAACGTGCTGGAAAAAATTCCATTTCTTTTTAAACAGGCATCTGAATGTTATTTCATAGTCTTTCCATTATGTGGAAGAATAGAAAATTCATCTTGGGAAGGCTGGAGAGCTCAGAAATACATGGATTTGTGTGATAATAAAAGTATAATCAATATGCAAACATTCTCTCCATGTGAGACTATCTAGAGATTGAAAGAAAGGGAAGAAAGCAAGCTTTGCTTTACTCTCCATATCCAGGTGCCTTTCTGTTGCAGAAACCAAAGCGATATAGATCCTTGGTTGAAGTTTGATGCAAATACAGGAAACTTTCCACAGTGTATATACACCTATAGTATTTCACCCGTCTTCTGTCCATCGTGATGGTCCTTACCAGCTGAACTGCCTTTGCTGGGTGCCTGCCTGCTTCAGCAGCCGCTTGCCGGTAGCTCTTTTCCCTCGGGAACGCTAATGTTACAGCTTAAATACCTTTTCAAAGATCCGTGGCTATTCTTGATATCCTACAAGCCATTATGTCTTTGCTACCCAAAAGTGTAGAATTGTCACCTCCCGTAAAAGAAAGGTATTATTTAGAAATGCGGGTGAAAACCACTTAGTCCTGGACCAAAGTCTAGTTTAGGATCCGGAATCTGACTTCTTAGGGCTAAGAACAAATCGCTGAAAGTCTCCTCTATTTGCAAAGGGGTACAGCACATATCTTGACTTGTGTGGAGGAGCTGGTTTAGATTCTGTAGAGAATAATTCTTCTCATTAAAGTTCAATTTATAGTAAAAGATGCCCAGCATCAAAAGTCGCTACATAAAAAAGACTATTTGTAAACACAGAGTATTTTTAAACCTTAGACAAATTAACACTTTATACCAAATTTCAACATGGGCCAGGGAGAAACCGCAGCGGTGCTGCAAGATGTCCTGTTAACACCCTGTTGTTGTGGAGTTGACCTTCATTAGCTCATTCCTTTGGCTTCCGAATTTAAATGCAATTCTCCACACTGGCTCCTTTAAGCTCCGCGCTGTGTCTCCTTGTCCGGTGCGTACGGCGTGCATTGCCACGCAGCTGCGCAGCAGGACCGGGTGGGCCGGTGGGCTGGGAGGTTATTCTTTCGAGAAGATGAGGAGGATTGTGGAATGAAATTGCTTTCCCTTTTTTCCTCCTCTCCCTTCCATTTAGTTATTTTTTTAACTCCTTTTTTTTATTACTTACTGTCGTGGTTTAGCCCCAGGCAGCAGCTCAGCGCCATGCAGCCGCTCGCTCACTGCCCCTGCCCCGGTGGGATGGGGGAGAGAATCGGAGGAGTAAGAGTGAGAAACACTGCTGGGTTGAGATAAGAACAGTTTAATAATTGAAATAAAGTAAAATAGTAATAATAACAATATAATAATAATAGTAATAATAATGTACAAAGCAAGTGATGTCCAATGCAATCGCTCACCACCCGCTGACCAGTACCCAGACAGTTCCTGAGCAGCGATCGCTGCTCCCCAGCCAACCCCCCAGTTTCTATACTGCCCGTGACGCCGTATGGTATGGAATAGCCCTTGGGCCAGTTTGGATCAACTGTTCTGGCTGTGCCGCCTCCCAGCTCCTTGTGCCCCTGGCAGAGCACGGGGAGCTGAAAAGCCCTTGCCTGGTGTCAGCACTGCTCAGCAACAACTAAACCATCAGCGTGTTACCAACATTCTTCTCCTAGTAAATCCAAACCACAGCACTGTGCCTGCTACTAGGAAGAAAATTAACTCTATCCCAGCCGAACCCAGGACACTTACATTAGTAAGCTATGAGTAGCGCTTACAAGTCTGGACCGAGCTCAGCGCATTTGTGCCTTGCGTTGTGGGTATACGGACAGCGAGGAGGCTTTTTGCCCTGGAGTGCTCAGAGCCTGAGCGGACTTGCAGAAGAGGAGAGAGAAATCAAACACGCAGCACGGCCGCGTGCGCGTTGTACAACCTGGCTAGCAAGGCGCAAGTATGCGGGGTTTGCTTCCCCCTCCACCGCCTCGAAGACCGCTCTGCTGGGGCGGGTTTGGAGAGGAGCTCCGTGCGTCTCCCGGTGCGCAGATGGAAGCCGAGCTCTTTGCAAAACCCATCTTCCTGTGCGGATTTCAGCAGGTTCAAGCCCTTGGCAGAGCTGGCAACTCGAGTAAGACCCAGCAATTCAGGCTGAAACTGCCGCTACATCTAAAGATTCATGTGCGCTGCTCCAAGGAGTCAGTATATCAATGCGAGTGCAGAGTACAAAAATGGCCCTGCCCTTTCGGAATGGCGTTTTTACATATCATTAGCACAACTTGCCGAACCCACTTGCAGCAAAGTGAGACCTTAAGGCTCTTTCCATCCGCGGATAGCTGCCTTACCAGGTACAAATGATCCCTTTAATGTTTCGCAAGGACACATTTTTTTTCCAGATGCCAGTTTGAATTTGCTGAATTTGATTGAGTATCATTCACTTTTTTTTTTTGTCACTACATTAAAAAAAAATTCTATACGTTATAGGTTTTTAACGTATATTTTTGAGTGCCAGTAACTGCCTTACAGGTGCACATTGATAAAGCCTGATACTCTCAATTTCTGGCTCTAACGCAGAAATGTGAAAGTATATTTCCTAATCTCTTCTACCTGGTCTTCATATGGAATGTAAGTGTTCCCATATGGCTGGGTGTCTGTCCGTCTGTTCCAGCTTAGTTTTAAAATCAGTTTGCTAATTTCAGTTAAAATTGGCAGCAAATCATTAATGCTAAGGATACACAAGCTCCTACAACCTTTGGGAAAACGGGCAGCTGAGGAGGGGGAGCCCAGTAGCTGCTGCGGCAAGAGCTCGGCGTGGAGGTCGAGTCTTCTCAAGCTTTATGGTTAAGCAGGAGACCCGCATCCACAGGACTGCAGATACTGCACGTTAGTGTGTTTGTGCAACTACTTTGTGTTAAAGCCTGTTTAAAACAACCCAAGTTGTACTTGTTAAAACAAAAAGGCTTGGCTGACACCAAATTAACGTTATTCCTTCTCAGACAGGAGACTTGCCATTTGTGCTTTGCTTTTGAAGCATCTAAACGGCTCTGATTTGCTACAAAAACTTTATGTCGTATATTGGGCTTTGGAAAGTCCCAGCCAATTTTGAATGATGCCAAGAAATCAGGATCACTGTAACTTTAATACCATCTTCCTCATGATGAGATTCCTGGAGGAAATCATTTAATGTCTCCCTACTTGCTTACCCATCTGTAAAATGGGATTTTTGTTTCTTGGCTTCTTAGGGAAGTTTTTTAAAGCTCACTCCGTATTTATTGCTGCTTTAAATGTTTAGGGCGTTATTAAAATGTTCAGTATTTCTGAGGGGGACTTCACTGGGCTCAGACATACAGGAATGCGGAGGCTGCATGTAATAGTTTACAGGTAGGAATTTGCTGGCAGATATTTTGTAAAATATTTGGCTTTCTCCTATGTCTTATCTTGCCCACAGCTGCAAAACTTCAGAAACAATAAAAGGAAAACTTAAATATATGCATATTTCTAACAGAAGAGTCTGATCTCTTCTGGTCCCTTTCTTTTTAATTTGTTTCTGATTTACCATAGCTAAAGAAAAAAGGAGGGAAATGTAGTAACACGATGGAGAACAGCAGGACCCCCACTTAGGCACTGACAGGGGAGAAGCTGGAGGAATTGAAACCATGAGTTTTACTACGTATTATGGCACAAAGTAATGCATTAACAGTCCGATCCTCATGCTGTGTTTCTAAATGGCAGCAATACTTAGAAAGTCAAAACGCTCCTCAAGTATTCAAACACAAAGGCAAGAGTTATTCACTGCAGAGGGAGCCGGTTCAATTATCCCCCATGTACCCAACCACTCCGAAGGGAGCGTGATCCGCTGGTTCCAGAAGAGCTCCGCAAAGCCCTGAGCAAGAGCAGGTTCTGCTCCCAGCCCTGCCACTGCGACTTGCTGCAAAAAGCGGGGTTTTAACTGAAAAATGGTAGGGCGGCTTCTTGCCCCGTAGAAAGTGATCTGGAGGGAGAAGGATTAAACAGGGAAATTTTCTCAGCGCTTCCTCCTTAGTTTTTTCAACACTGCATGTTTAATAGTAGTTACATTCACCAACACTTACTGACTCCCCTCTGCCCTTGCTGAGTTTGCTTTGCAATTTCTTCCTATTTCAGTTGCACCTGCCATGTGCCTGCCCTGCTCTTAGATGGTGATCCAAGGAAGCAAAAAAAGTAAGGGTAAGAACCACCATTGTGTTCTTCCCAGCTTGCGTATCTGATCCGGTTGACTCTCTAGCGAGCTTGTGAAACAGCAACTTTATTTGTTCTGTGATAGCGCTTAAAAGAGCTGTTGGACAGGGATTCAAAATCATCACCGGCAGCCGAGCAACGGCATGCTTTGGGGTCCCTGTTGCTTTTTTTTTTGACCTTTAAAATTCCTGGGGCTCCGAGCGCAACTGCGAAGTCCCACAAGCCAAAGCGATCGCTGCGCTGAGATATCGTGCTTGTCAGGTAGAAGTTGTTTCCTCCCAGCGGGGCTCTGTGCAGTGCAGCTCTGAAGGTGTGCGTCTCCCTCCGCTCATTGCTTGGCTCTTCAGGGAAGCAGGTCCCTTATCCTAAAGCAGGCAATTTGCTTAGCTGGACCTCCTTCTTCATCTCCCTCGCTTTTTCCAGCCAATAAGCAGCTGATGGAGTTTCAGCCCGTTGAAAGTTTGTGGTCTTTCTTGATTGGATTTTGGATTGCATGGCTGCCAGTAATACTATTTCTCAAAGCCCAGGCTTTGAAAATTACTTAGCCTTATGTTTGGCAGTTCAGTTAATAAGTTGCATAATTACAGTTCTAGGACCAGATCCAGTACCTTTAGAAAGTGCATTGGAATCTAAATACCTTCCTCCTCCTCTGCCTTGAAATGGTATGCATTTCTTTCTCCTCTAAATGGCAACAGAATTAATTTCAAAGACACCTGTTGCTTGAAGTGGAGTCAGTGGATTAATAAAAGTGTTAATTATTAAAGCCTGCAAATGCTCCCTAATGATTGTTTGCTGCAAAGTTAATGTTTGATTGGAGAAGGTCATCTGCAAGCCTGAGTAGAAAACCTGTCTCTGTAATAGCAGGTGAAAGCACAATTACCTTCTCTTCACGACATGCACTGGTGCTCTCTGCTACGCTCCGCCTGATCATCCTAAACAATGAGCTCGGAGGAAGAGCTGTTTTGCCATAGGACAGCTGCAACCCGAAAGGTTACCCTTTTTTTTAATTAAGTGGGAGCAATTACATCTGTGACTGTGCTTCCTCGAATGAGGCACGGGCACCTCATTCTGCATCCCTACCTGAAGATGAACCGCGGGCTGAGCGTGGTTTGCAGTGGTTTGCAGCCCAAAGGGCTGCGCTGCGTGCGGTTTCCTGAGAGCTCAATTAACACACGGCAGATAAGCGAAGGAAATGAGCGGGTGCTATGTTTTGACGCCCATAATCTGTGCTGAAACAACATGCATTCAGAAGCATCTAGCAATAATCTGTGCTGCAAAAACTCGGCCTGCTGGGTGGCTGGGGTGGAGGGTGTCATCCCGAAACCTCTGTGTGCAGTTGCCTGTACACGATCTTCAGGTGCAGTTGAATTGCATGGCATCAGCAGGTGCCTTCCCCAAAAGAGATGGGCATCCCATTGCTCCAGCTGAAGAACGAGCTTCTCTGTTAATTTTAGGTCTAAGGCACGCTGCTGAGCCTTTCTGATCCCACCTCGTAGGGGCAAGTTAACTGCAGGCTAGCCAGAATCTGTGCCTGTTTCAGTACTGAATCCTGCGCTTTGACTCTTTTCCTCCACTGAAAATTAATTGGAAAGGACATCAAGAATCTGGCTTAACAGTTTGCTTTGCCTGAAACGACAGCTGGTAGTACTAAGGGTGGGAAGAGACCTCAGTTGTTCCCAGCCCTGCCACTCACTTTCCTTGTGGTTTCGGGCAAAGCATTTAACCTGTCTGTGCTTTGAACTTCTTTCCCTATTTAAAATAAGGATGATAACGTGCAACCTTGAGAAAGACCATCGAGAGCCTTGTAGGAAGGGCGTTGTCATAGTGCTGCCAAGTTCTGTAGTTGTCAGGAGAACGGATGTTTAACTTTACAATTTAAAACAAAACAAAACCCTCTTTGAGTAAAGCGTTGCGTTTGGCTGCTGGGTCTTGGGGATTAATAATGTTGCAAGTCCCCGTAGACCCTTCCTAGCTCATTGCTTCATCGGAGGGATGAAACTAGTGTGTTTTGCAAAAGGAAACATAGGAAGAGTGGGAATACCAAGCGGTGAGTCTGTGCCAGGTGAACAGCCAGAAACAGGAGGGGAGCAGCCAAATGCCGTTTGCCGCAGCTACGCCTCAAGCGAACGAGGGACGCAGCGTAAGAACCGTCTTTATAGCAAACAAGGCAGTCGGTATGCAAAAGCGGAGTTGGAAAGGGTGGTTGCTGACATGAAGAAACAAAAGCTGCTGCTTTATCTTTCAGAACGGACAAGGCCCTTGGAAGCGTCCGCTGTGAAAGCACTGTTCCCCGGGAGGAAGAGGATGAGGGCTTCCGAGATGGCTGCTGTGACGCGTGGCACCAGGAGGAGCCCTGTCAGTCTGATAGAGGATCGCGAGAGATCATCAGGTGGGAGAGAACTGAAATAATTCTGACCTTTTGATATAGGAAAGCTCTCGCGCTTCATGGACTGTCCATGTAATTGTTGCAGCTTTGGGGATCTCTTCATTAACCTCTTAGATGTCCGTAGGCAGGCTCAAAGGAACAGCTTCTGTCTCCTGGGATTTTGGGCCCTTGCTTTTCAGCTTCAAATTAAGCCGATAAAAGGGGATTGAACAGGGTCCAAGCTGCACATGCTCCCATCGTAGCAAAACGCAGAGAGAAATCTCCTGACGGATTCCGACAACAGGAGCCGCAGCAGCGAGAAAACACACAGAGCCTGGGACTTCGCGGGTTTTGTATATTCAGCCAGTTCAGATTTATCAGCCCGCTTCTGACTGTAATTCGCAGGGACATGGGAACGTTTGGGTTACAGCAGCGCTGCTGGGCAGCGAAGGACCGAGCGGCGCGGGCAGCCGGGGCAGCTCCCGCTCGCAGCCGTGACGGCGCAGGCGTGGGGCGAAGCAGCCCGGCTGCGCGCTGCCACAGCCTACGGCTCAGCCCCTCGGGCCCGTTCAAATGCTGCCGAGGCACGGCTCCCGCGAGAGGACTCTCCCCTCGCTACCCCAATTTACGCTTGTTGTTGATCACTTAACGGCCCCCGTCGAAAGGTTTGGTAGGTGCTACTACATCGTCTTAGCTCCAGCAGGAAGCCAAGGGGGTTTCCTGCTCCAGCAACTCCAGCCTTTCAAGGGATACATAAAACCGAGTTGTTGGACCCAATATAGCTATCAAATATCCAACGGCACTTTCACGGGAGGAGGAGGGTGAGCCCTAGGGTCCTGGCTGAACTCCAATTTAGATAATTACATTCTGCCAACCAAAGGTCAACGAGGGAGAGCGGAATTCCGGGCTTGCGCATCCGCGATGCCAGGCACTTCAGGAAGTGTCCGGCGCTTGTGGATCCCTACGGTGTCTGGGGAAGGACGGCAGTGTTCTGGCCGCGGAGTAGGTCAGTATTTGTAAGCTGTCCGTGGCAGAGCCTCTTCTTTACGGAAGGACATGGACAGCAAGCGACGGAGAGGGACCCAGCCTTGCTGTGCGAGTCCTGCGTGAAACACGTTGCGGAGCCCATGAAGATGGCTGGTTCCTCCCCAGACTGATGCTGCTGAGGTACAGGCCGGGCTGCACAGGAAAGGCTGGTGGGTTTTCTTGGGGTTTTTCAGTTTTTTCATTTGTTTTTTTTGTTCCATTTTTTGGTTTTTTAAGAGTCTATTCAGCAGGAAAAAGGGCCAGAAATACATCCAGGCTGAGAAAAGCCTCCAAATCCCGTATCCAATTGAAGTTGCAGCAAGAATGAAGGTTGGCAGAATGTAATTATCTAAATTGGAGTTCAGCCAGGACCCTAGGGCTCACCCTCCTCCTCCCGTGAAAGTGCCATTGGATATTTGATAGCTATATTGGGTCCAACAACTCGGTTTTACGTATCCCTTGAAAGGCTGGAGTTGCTGGAGCAGGAAACCCCCTTGGCTTCCTGCTGGAGCTAAGACGATGTAGTAGCACCTACCAAACCTTTCCTAGCCACAGCTTGCAGCACCTGGATTTTCTTTGGCAATCCCTATCCGGGTTCTGCGGGCAGAGAGCCTGCTTCTTCGCCTGTGGGGTCTGGCGGGATGGCAGCACCTCTGCAGGCTCCGCTCACGGCTTTGTCTTTATTACCGCTATGGCAGGCGACTGCACCTTTGGTCGGCTTCTCCCACACGCCCTCCCACGTTCAGCTGAACGCTCCCCGGAGCCTGCAGCAGGGAATGCAAGATATGCCAGTTCCCTGTACCTAAGGATTTTGCTGGTGCAGTTCCCCAAACCTCCTTGCTTTTGGCCACGTCTAGACACGTCAGCGCAGCGTGGCAAGGAAGGGCAGCTTGCGTTTGCCCATGCATGAAGAGAGTCCTGGATTCGCTGCTGACTGTGTAACAAGCCCTGCCTTGTTCCGTCCTCGTGTGATCAAGAGGACCGGGGCTTCTGTGGCTGCCCTGTCCTTGCGTGGGAGCGACGTCTCGTTGCGTGGGAGCGATCGACGTCCCGTTGCGTGGGAGCAATCGACGTCCCGTTGCGTGGGAGCGATCGATGTCTCGTTGCGTGGGAGCGATCGACGTCCCATTGTGTGGGAGCGATAGATGTCTCGTTGCGTGGGAGCGATCGACATCTCGTTGCGTGGGAGCGATCGATGTCCTGTTGCGTGGGAGCGATCGACGTCTCGTTGCGTGGGAGCGATCGATGTCCTGTTGCATGGGAGCAATCGATGTCTCGTTGCGTGGGAACGACGTCTTGTTGCGTGAGAGGGAGCGATGTCTCGTTGCGTGGGAGGGAATGATGTCTCGTTGCATGGGAGCGATCGACGTCTCGTTGCGTGGGAGCAATCAATGTCCCGTTGCGTGGGAGCGATCGATGTCCCGTTGCGTGGGAGCGATCAACGTCGTTGCGTGGGAGCGATCGATGTCCCGTTGCGTGGGAGTGATCGATGTCCCGTTGCGTGGGAGCGATGTCTTGTTGCGTGGGAGGGAGCGATGTCTCGTTGCGTGGGAGGGAGCGATCAACGTCTCGTTGCGTGGGAGCAATCAATGTCCCATTGCGTGGGAGCGATCGACATCCCGTTGCGTGGGAGCGATCAACGTCTCGTTGTGTGGGAGCGATCGACGTCCCGTTGCGTGGGAGCGATCAACGTCTCGTTGCGTGGGAGCAATCAATGTCCCGTTGCGTGGGAGCGATCGACGTCCCGTTGCGTGGGAGCGATCGATGTCTCGTTGCGTGGGAGCGACGTCTTGTTGCATGGGAGGGAGCGATGTCTCGTTGCGTGGGAGGGAATGATGTCTCGTTGCGTGGGAGCGATCGACGTCTCGTTGCGTGGGAGCGGACGTCATCACGGGCTCTGCCCGGCTACTCTCAGCAATGTGTTCCCGCTAACTGGGCTAGCAAAGGGGTGATCAGGTGTCTGTGTGTCGCTGCTTTGTCCCAGCGGCCAGAACGCACCAGAAAAGTTCGTTCTTCTGATTCTTTGGTATAAATATTTCATGCGTCCCAGGAAAGTCCCAGTGCGGGCTGTGCCGTGCACTCCGAACACAGGCCACGTGAATAGAAGTGGTGTATTAATTATTATGAAACAGCTCTGAGAAACAAATGCAGGTTGCCATGGAAGCACCAGCAGCGACAATGTCACCTCATTTTTAAGATGCTTTCAATGTTCCAAACACAATTTCCTTTCTCTTTCAAGACAGACAATGGCAAAATACCCCGCTGGAGGGGAGGTGGGGCTGTGTCCGCAGGCTCTGCAAAACTTGGCTCCCCTTTATTACAGCTGAGAGATCAACTTGGTGCCCAAGGCATGGGGAAAGGGCACAGGAGCTAACCCAGGAGGCAGCGGAAAGCGCAGGCTGGAGATCGGGGGAATAGGCTGTTCTTTCCCCGTCCACTGATACAAGGGCTGGGGATCCGCAGGGCAGCAAGTCTTGCGACCCCTGCTCCTTGGGAGGCTTGGGGTGTACCAGGAGAAGAGTTAAACGTTAAAGAGGGTTAGAATAGGGACACAGGAAGCTGTCTCTGAGGATTTGAATGGCATAAATTGAGGTCTTGCATGAGAGAGGAAATGAGGCAAGCAGTAATGTTGAGAATTGATAATGCTGATTTAATGAATGCAAAAATTCAAATTACTGGAGAGCGATGAAAAATACAATAGTAAATGCCTGGAAGCTGGATTCTTCCTGCCCCTTTCAGTCATCTATGCAAAGCAAAAAGGTGACCTTTTGACCCACGTTATTTTAATGAACCTTTTGTTGCCCGACTTGCCCCAGGAACTTGCAAGTGTTAGCGCACGTAGCCGGCACTGGTGAATCTAAAGGAATTATCGGTCGTAGCCAAGTCCTGGCTTGCCTGCTCTCAGCTAGTCCCACCTGCAGGCTACAAGCACGCACCTGGAGGCAGCGGTGTTCAAGTGGCCGTGCGGTGCCGTCCGCCGGCCGAGCCGCCCCGGCCGACGGCAGGCGGGTTGCGCGGAGCGATGCCTTGCCCTCCGCTCCCCGCGGCCGGGGCGCGTTACCCTGCAAACGCGCCCGCGTGAGCTCAGGCGGCTGAAACGCCATCGCCCGCAAGCCGGTGTCCTGCGCGCTTATGGGTGCTAATAGCAGAGGTGCGACGCTTGTCCTGTTCTGGCTGTGCCTGGCCTGTAACACCAGCCAGTTCTGCCTTCAGAGCTGTGCTTGCTTTGAGCCTGCGGTTAGTCCCTCGCTTCACGTTTGTTCCCTTGCAGTTGCCTAATTTCTTCATTCTGTGGCCCCCACCTCGCTTTTTGGGTTGTCTTCGCTGCGTGCTTAAAAACCAGCGCTGTTAGCCACCTAGACAAGGGCCTTACGGATATTTCTGCAGTGCTCAGCATAAGTAGAAATATATTTACTGCACCGGTGCTGTTCAAAACTGGTGGAAAAAAACCCCATTAAAATTTCATAGATTGCTAAGACCCAGTGTCTCTGCTCTCTGCAACCTTTCAGTGCAAGGATTTCTGCTGCCTTAGAGGATCTTTATGAAGACCCCAACTGCTAACACTGAGGGCAGCAAGTTTCACCCTGGAAGGCTGGGATCATGGTCGGGGAGCCGGGGCTTGTGTCCCTGTGTTTTTCACCCAGGCCCTTAGAGGGGCTACTCCACCATTCGTGATGGGCCTTAAAAATCTCTCTTGGACTATAAAGAAACACTGCAACCTAACGCGTGTTTGAAAAATTCACACACACTCAGAGAGTTACTAAAAAAATGCATTTTAGCTAAATAACTAAAGACTTGACTTAGCTGAGCCTGAGTTTTGTGTCATTTTCTTCTGCAATGAGGAGGTTTTATTCTAGGCCAAAATAAAAATCAAAACAAAAACCCTTGCAGTGTTTTTCAGGGACCTTGGATGACCACATGCAGCAGGAAAACTGCAATATTCCAGCTGTTAAATCAAGTGATTGTGGATTTTGATTCTTTGCTGAAAGGCAGTGATATCTCCCTGCGGTAATAGCGTGAGCCAGAGCCAAGCTAGCGGGCAGTGGGCAGGCACAGATGAAAAGTAAGTGCTCTCCTTAGATTCATTTTAATTCCCCTCTCTATCTTATGATAACTGCTAAATCATCGGCACCAAGAATAGCATTTGCAGTTATTAAAAGCATCCGTCAGTCCACTTAGCCACTGTAGCTGGTGCTAACCCCAATCTGTCTGTTTTATGCTCCTGCTGTGTTGACTCTGCACCTCTGCAACGATAACAGGGGTGCTGATTTTAAAGAGGAGGAGGGCAGGCGGCGTTGGCTATGCCAGAAAGCAGAGGAAGATGCACGGAGACTTTGCAATTCTCTTCGTAAAGGGGAAAAAAAAAGAATAGAAAATGGATTTCTCAAAGGTTTTTGGCCCTGCCAAGCCTCAGCCCCCATCCAAAAGCAAGCTGTGGCGCTGCTTGCTGGCCTTCAGCTGCGAACACGTTCCCTTCGCGCCGGCGGCTGGCCCGCTAGCAGCGTGGTTTCAAGGAGTGCCTGGCACGTGGGCTGGAGCGCGTGCGAAGTGGGCTTCAGAGCTGAGTCTCGCGGTGCTCTGGCTTGTCTGGTCTCTGCCTGGCACACCCCATCAACTGCAGTGAGACTTAAAAGCTCCCAGCGTCCCTTCGCAAGCAATTTTAATGCTTTGGCAGCTGGGCTTGGAGCCTCTGGGGTGAAAACCCTTCTCCTAGAGTGATGAGGATGGCGACCTCCTTAATCCTAGAGAGCAAATGTCAGCCTGAAGCTCAGGAAAGGGAGGGGAAAAAAAAAAACCCAAAGTATCAAAGGGGACACAGATGGTCAAAAATTGATGGAGAGCACAGCTCCCTGGCCGGGAGCCTGTGGGCATTAATATGAAAAAAATTGTTCTACAGATGTCCAGTTCTTCTGATAAACAGAGTTCTAGCAGCTGATGACAAGATGGGAGCCATTTAACTAAATAGCAGGCAATACAGACTTTCCAGTACATTTCTGATGGATTTTTTTTTTTAAATAATGAGGTTTGTGGGTTTTGAGTTTGTTTTGGGTTGTTTTTTTTTTTGTCTTTTTGAAAAAGCCTCCTTTCATTTGAGCTTTAAAAAGGTTCCTGTATTTCTTATCCCTTCTGTCTCCAGCCTTAATGCACAGCAGCTGCTGAGAAGTCCAACTCAATGCCCGGATGCCGTGCAAGTTTGCAGCGCCAGCAGCCAGCAGTTTTTAACAGCCTGAGTAGTCAATGCCTTTTCTGTCTGGTCCTCAGTCGCTGGCAGTGCCTGTGATGCTGTAATCAGACCTGCTCCCGAAGCCAGGCTGGGTTCAGCGCACGGACGGATGATCCGCATGGGAAGCCAGCTCCGGCACCGAGCTGCTGGCAGCCGGAGGTTTTGGGCTTGCTCCTGGCCCAGCCCTCCAGCATGCAGCAAGGAGAGTGCTGTGGCCTGAGAGAAGATGTCATGGAAGGCTGTACCTTGAACTCTTGCCATTGTTAATTAACCGCATAATCTCTCTCTTATGCAGCATTCTTCGTCAGTTCATTTGTCTTGTTCTCTTCATTTGGCAGATGGAGAAGCTAAAACACAGAGGATCAACGTCTTGGCTAATAGTCATCCATCGAGCCCATCTGCAGAAGCCAAAATAAACCAAAGTTCCCCAAGTGCCAGACCAGCATGCTAACCATGAGGTAACACTGCTTCCCTCCTGTTCTCCCTATGAAACGTGATCAAATTAGTCTTATTTCTCCCTTTGATTCCTCTTGAAGTGCTAGGATGCTACACTCAACCGATTCCCAAATGATTCCCCAGCCCACCTCAAAACTTTGTGCCTCTCGCTCCGTGGAAGAGCTCATCGTTTGCTGTCCGATGAGTAACAGAGCACTAGCAGAGCCGCAGCAGCTGGAGCGCGGGGTCGGGGGATTTGCCGCTCCTTTGCCAAGAATGGGCGAGCGGGGCTGTAGCAGTCAGTGCCCGTGTAGGGCTCGCTGCTGCTGAGAGCATCCCTGGGGAGCAAGGTCTGTCCTCGCCACGACAACGCTCTGCGTTTCTGCTTGCTCATACCAGACACAGACCGAACGTGGATTTCTCACTGGGCCGGCGGTGGGCTGGAGGAGAAGCAAAATATCCCTTCTCACGCCCCACGCAGCAGCTGAGGATGTTTCTTCTAGCCTGGCACCCTCCATCCACCTCCCGGAAACTGCACGCAGAGCGCTGTTCCCGAAATGCGGCGTGATGCGACGGGAGCCCAGCGCTTCTCAGCACAGTCCCTCTTCAGCAGCTGGAGAAAACTAACAATGACAAAAGGTGCCCTTAAGGGTATTTGCTTCCCAGAGGAATGCACTTAAGGGCTCTGTGAAGCGCACTGACGTTATTAAAAGGATGTGCGCGGGGGAGCGCTTGTCAGCCCTAAGTGAAATTGATAAAAAGATGTTTTATGCAACAGGCTGTATTTAAATCTAAGGGGCAATTTAAGCTGCTTTGTGGGTAATAGCATCTCTTTGATTGAGAAGCCGTGTTTTAAATATGGAGTCAGTGGAAGTGAGCGTGTTGGTGACCCTGTTTTCAGGGAAGGCACTGTTATGCATGTTGCAGCGAGCGATGGGACTTGAGGCACAGTGGAGTGACTTTAACCCTTCAGTGGCTTTCACCTGATTACGGACCAGCCCCTCGGCTCTCTTCTGGCATGTCGGAGGCCTGGGTTTGGTCCCTGACCCCTGTGTGGTGACTGGGCTCAGCTGGGAGCACCAGATGAGGGGTGCAGATGCCCAGCTGCAGGCGTTTAAAGGGCTGACAGCAGAGAGGCATCTACGCCAGCCGGATCTGAAAGCCTCTCCTGGTTAATTGCCTTCTGCCTGTGCAAGATCGGCCTCTGTTTCAGACAACTCTCACATTCATTATCGTTCCCTTTCCGAGCTGTCATCCAGCGTTACTGTTCCCTGTTGCACTCCACCCCAGATCCTGGCTCCTTTTCAGTGCTCCCTTGATGCAGTTTGGCATCTCTCTGGGCGAGAAAGCGCTATTGCTGCCACCTTCCCCTATCAGTATCCCGTTCTTGCAGCGCCCTTCTGCCTCGGCGCTCAATACCATCAACTCGGTAATTAGCATCGCCTTATAATTGAATTGTCAAAAGGAGCTTGCATCAGGGCTGAGCAAGTCAGCAGGGTTACTGCTGTCTCCTTTGGTCTTTCGTCATCTTTTTAACGTCTTTTCTCCATCACTTTATCATTTATTAGTCATGATCGCATCTAAGGATGAGATTGGGAGCCTTTTGGGGCAGGCTCTGTGTCTCTCCTTTCTGCAGTACGCCTACAGCGCTGCAGGCAGCTAGAAACCTGTATCAAGAGCTGCTGTTCGGTCCCTACCCCATTACTGGCTTGCAGCCTCAAATCTTCCTTCAAGCCGTGTGCTAAATCTCCAAAGCGACTGAGGGGGATGTTTCCAGAGGAGCTTCAAGTGGCAGCAGATGTGCAGAGGATTGTCCTGCCCAGCCAGGTAGAACCAGCTGCTGAAGCCCCAGCTCTAGTAAGTGCTGGTAAGCAGCTCAAGTGGCTGCTAAAAAGGGCTCGAACAAGCTCGTGCTGCCTGCTGGTGCCGCTCTTGGGAGCTGCCTCCGTCCTCTTCCACCCAGTCCCACTTACCCTGCACTGTGCTTCTAGTCCAGCCTGCGTGCCCTGGTCCTGCTTGCAGCGCTGACCGTCCGCACGTGCCCGGGGAGTCTGGGTCCTGAGCACCTCTCCCCCTCTGCCAGGACAACTCTCCCGGCTCCTCCAGGCAGCGCAGAAGTGCGTACGAGCCTCTGATGTAGCGGGGGAGAAAGTCCAGAGCTTGGCACAGCTGCTTGCTGCAGTCAAATACAAAACAACTTCCCTGCCACTGCAACCCCATCCTCTTGGCCACGAATTTTGGGTTTCCCTTCTGGCAGCAGCATCAGAGAATTTGCAGATGAAAAGCTGCGCGGCAGAGGAGCGGGGCTGGAGCAGGAAGAAACACTGCGCTGCGGATTTGCCAGGCCCCCACCGAACGTGCTCTCCTCTTGTCTCGCTGCCACTTCCTACAAGATTAATGCGGAGAGCACGTAGAAAACGCCTTGGCAGGAATAAACACGTTTTCCAGTCATCTGGGAATCCCAGCAATCTCTGTTGATGCTCCTGCTCGTAGCCAAGCCACGAGCTTTCAAAACACCATTGGGACCCATTTTACAGTAGCATTTCCAAATAAAGAAGGCAGTTCTTGCACAGCAATTTGCAGGGCTGAGAGAGGAAGCAAAGCCATGTGTTGTCTCCTTTGCAGGTGCTTTGACCTCTTTTTCCTGGGACTGTTTTGCAGCAATACTTCCATTCTCCTCTCCCTTCATCTCCCCACTCTGGGATGCTCCGAAATTCCCCAGGGAGTTGCTGTTGCTCTTCACCAGTAGCAGGACTGCAGAGTGTGGCGGAGAAGAGCCTGCCGCAGGACCCGCAAGCCGGAGAGACTCAGGCACCCGGCTGCAAAGACAGCTCGGGCACGGCCGCTTTGCACGCCAGCAAAGTTTTCCAGCCAAGCTGGTCTCTTCCGAAAGGATTAGGCTGACTTCCTAGCCGATTTACATGCTGACTGAGGGCGGATCCGTGGAAAGCAGCTGGGATGGCAGAAATGCCCAAGGGCTGGAGCAAGAGATGCGATCCAGGAGATACTTTCTGTGCCGGTGGCTGGCAGGCCAGGACAAGCCCCTTCAGCGCTCCTGCCTACAGAGGCGGGCGTCGAACGCCCTGGGGAGCCCGTGAGGAGGGGATGAGGTCGCTCCCGGCGTGGCAAGAGAGGCTGGAGGAGCGCGGCTCCAAGAAACTGCTTGTACGCTGCAGATGAGCGGTGAGCCCGGTGCTCTCGTTCAGGGCTGGCTCTGGCAGGAGAGGGCTCCACGACCCCTTCCCTCGCTCTCGATTGCCGAGAACTCGAAGAATTCCTCTTGCAGCTGGGGCTATCGCGGGGCTGTCGGAGCCCGTGGCACCCACGGCCCGGCTCTGCACAGCCCTTGCTTTGCACAGAGCGGCAATCGGTGCAAGCGGCGTTACTGCAAAGAGCGCGGGCAGGGGTTCGTGCGCCAGGATGGCGGCACTTCACCCGCTCCCGCTTTCCAGCAGACGAGGTGCCTTGCTGCTCTGCGGATACTGCATCCCCACACGCATGCATCAACTGTCCCGTCCCCCTACAAGCTTCTCAGCCGCTCTGTTTCTTTCCTCATTAAAATTAAAGCACCCAGGCCTACGTGTTTCAGCGCCCTTCCTGTTCTTGCATTCACCGAGCTACCCGTCCCCGCGCTCCCATTCACCCAGCAAGGGTTTGCTCAGGGCAGGGGCCTGCGCTTTGCTGCTGACTGCAGGAAGAGTTAGCTGCTAAATGGCTGGAGGACAGGAGTATGCCGAGAATAATCAATATTTTATGAAACCTTCCCAGGCAGGCAGGCCTGGGGGTGTTTACAGCCCGCAGGGAGATGCGCTGCCTGACCCGCAGCTCCCGGCAAGCGGAGATGCCGCGTTCAGAAACACCCAAACGCCCGCGGGACTTCGGCAAAATGGAGTCAAGCGCTGCTGTTGCCTGCTGCGCAGCCCCGGCTTCCTCTTGGGAACGCCGAACGAATGGGAAAGATGTTTTCCCCTGAGATAGCGAGGCCTGCTTCGATTTCCATGCAGCTCCAGTGAAAGCAGCTCCCTCCTCCCGGATGGAAATCCTGCCGGGCTCTGCCAGCCGGCCCTGCGCCCCATCCCCGGGGTCGGCGGGGAAATCTCCCAGCGCGGCTGCACGGCTTTGGGGGTCTCTCCACTATTTGGGGGTGTCGGGGTATGGCTCAGGCTCGGCACTTTTGCCACTGTAGCTGCGGGGCGAACGCTGGCGTCCTGCTCCAGCTGAGGGGCTGGTGCCCCGCGGCTCGTGCCTTGTCGACTCTAGCATCCGAAAAGAGGTGAATTCACCTTCACCGGTGGGTGCACGAGGTCTGCAGGAGCCGAGCGCCTTCGGGACCTCTTCGCTCTGCCAGGCAGGGGGGAAACCCGCTGCTGGGTCCAGGAGCCGCCGGGGCGGACGCGCCGGCACAGAGCGCGGCTGCGTGCGTCTTCCTCAGAACAACCACCTCATCCCTGAGGGCATGGCCTGCAGGTATTTTTTGCATTCCTCGGCTTCGGTGCCGCGTTGCCTCTTTCGCTGCAAGGACAGGCCATCCGCTCAGCTCTGCTCGCTGACTAGAAGCAGCACCTGATGTAGCCACAGATTTGGGGGCGGCAGGGTAGCCAGTGAGCCCCTGCGACCCAGGGCTGATGGCCAGAGAGCCAGGGCACAGCTCCCACGCCGCTTCTCTCAACTGGAGCCTCTTAGCTGGGCGCACGGCTGAGGACCTGCCACCAGCACCCTGCCGAATGTATTCCCACATTACCCTGCATCCCAATTTACATGCGATTAATTGAAACCTCTCGTTGCTACGGGGCTGACATCTCCCTGCCTCACCTTGGCTTTCACCTTTTTTTTTTTTGTTTGTTTTCCAGGTAACTGCTCTTTGTTCTTTTATTTTCCTGCTTGGATGTGGTAGAAAAGCTGGGACCGGGGAGGGGGGCGGGAAGGCGGAGCTGGAGCTCGTAATAGGAAATAATGGACTTTTGTAAATACGTAGCCAGCTTTTGCATACGGCACGGCAGAAATAATCTGCTTTTGGTGGATCAGGAGCCACGCGGTCGGACTGAGGCTGCCGGAGGGGCTTCCCAGAAGAGAGGCAGCGAAGGGAGCTGGTATGCTGGGCGGCAGGGCCGGGGAGGGCCAGAGGCTGCACATCAGTCCATCCCCGTTCTCGCATGCTGCTGCATCCCCAAACGCCCGAGTCGAGCAGCCTGAGCATGCCATAATGTGAAGAGCCAGCACTTGGCACCAGCCAGTCCCAAATTAAAGCTGCGGATCAAACCCCACATTTGCTGCTGGGGGTGGTCACGCGCTTGTCGCGTGATATTATTATTATCTGTCCTGGAAACAGCACCATAAATAGCAGCAGGGCTTAACGCACGCGTTCACTGCCCCAGCCTGCTCACAGCGGGGCAGATCGTCCCTTCCCGGCGGGAGAGCGCGGGAGCGACCTCCCGGGCGGAGGCAGTCCCTGGGGAGCGGGGCCGGTGGCTCCGGGACCCGTCCGGGGGCTGCAGGAGCGGGGATAGCCCGGGGAGGGGGCTGACGCAGGGTGGCTGCTGGCTTAGCGCGGCGGCAGAGCTAAAAGCAGCAGCCGGGACCAGCGCGGCTTCTTTTGGGGCTAGTAAAGCTGCTGTGGGCCTCAGCGCTGCGGGAAAGGACCCAGAGCCTGGCTGCGCCAGCTGTGCTGGCAGAGGTTTGCTCCGGCCAGGCAGATCGGGGCCGCTCCTCTGCGCCAAGGCTGCTCGTCAGAAACGTGATAATCCCGACCCCGGGGAGATCGTGACTCTAGCATCCTCGGTCTTTGCTCGGGGATGGTTATCTTTCTTCTTTCGAGTTATTAACGTGGAATTATCGATACCCATATTGAGGTTTGTTGTACCTCCCGGCAGGGTTCAAAAGCAGATAGATGTCCAAAGAAATGTAATCGATTCGGTACAAACGAGAGCAGGATGACGTTCAGCAAGTCGGAGCGTGCATCGGCGCTGTCCGAGGCACAGGAGGTGAAGACGACGCAGGTACCCGCAGCCTTCGGCGGCGGCTCGGGGGCACGGGCAGACGCATAGCTCTGCCATATGGTCGGGAGACCAGCAGCCGCAGGAAAAGGAAGCTGGATTCAGGACAAACTGATTTATCCGAGGCACCTGGCATGGAACAACCTGACACCCGGCGTGCAGCCAGTTTAGCGAATGAAAGGTCAGAGGGGAAGGCTGGGATTGCCACTCCGAATTCCTGAAGCCGCAGCACTTAATTCTGCCTTTCAGCAAGGCATCCAGGCTTAGCTTAAGTTTTTCCGCTGCTAGAGGATCCAGCCCAGTTCTTGATAATTGCGCCAACGGCCAATTATCCTCACTCCTGAGAAACAAAACCAGAAAGACACAACAAAAAAAACCCAAACCTATTCCGAGTCAAATGTATCCAGTTTTACCCTTCAGTAATTGGGTATGACCGCCCTGTCTCCCGGGTTGAAGAGCCGCTGCTGGTCAAGCTGCTGCTCCCCGCAGCGCTGCGCCCCACGTTCAGAGCCGGTGGATTTGCTGCCAGCCGAGCCCGTGGCGCTGCCTCCCATCGCGGGCTCTGCTCGGAGGCGAGAAGAGAGAACCGGGCTCGCTGTCACCGCCGAGTGCCGCACCTCTCGCACAGGGATCGCTTTAAAATGAGAAAATTATTTTGCTTTGCAACAGTGGAGGGGGGGGCGGAAAAAAAAGAGAAGTCGGCAAAGGCCAAGACTCTTTTCCAGAAAAGGATTTGGTGACTTTTTAGAGCGGTCAATGCCTACCATTCCCTTTGCAGTCAGCTGAGACCCGAGCGCTCAGCCTTGGGAGGGCCAAGCTCATCAGCCATGTGACCAGATTCCAGCATTACTATTAAAAGCTCAAAAACATAGAGTCAGCTCCTCCCCTGAGTCTAAAGACTTAAAAAAAAAAAAAAAAAAAAAAAAAAGTCAGGTTTCTCTGCTTGCTGTCTGGGTTTTTGAACTTCTGTTCTGCATATTTTCAACCACAAAAATCTAGAGACCTCATGTTTTAATGGAAGGGAAGACTTGTAATCTGATAACATAACCCTAGGGGCTGTGTGTAAAACAACGAGGCTTGTAGGAACGGGCCACTCCAAAAGCTACAAAGCACATCCAGAGCAAAACCGGGAATCAAATGTGACCCCTGGTCTCTGGATGTACTCATCATGAAATGTTTATTTCTCTTTTTAACTTGCTGGCATCTTTCGAACTGCCAGAGCCCTGCCTGCCCCTTCTTCATGGGAAGGATGAAGGACGCTGTCCTGGTCTAACCCCAGCCCCAGCTCAGCACCACGCAGCCGTCGCTCGCGGCCCACCCCGGTGGGATGGGGGGGAGAATCGGAGGAGTGAGAGTGAGAACCACTCCTGGGGTGAGATAAGAACAGTTTAATAACTGAAATAAAGTAAAATAGTAATGATGATAACAATATAATAATGATAATAACAATAATAATATACAAAGCAAGTGATGCACGATGCAATTGCTCACCACCCGCCGACCGATGCCCAGCCCGTCCCCGAGCAGCGATCGCTGCTCCCCAGCCAACCCCCCCAGTTTCCATACTGCCCATGACGCCGTATGGTATGGAATAGCCCTTGGGCCAGTTGGGATCAACTGTTCCGGCCGTGCCCCCTCCCAGCTCCTTGTGCCCCCGGCAGAGCATGGGCAGCTGAAAAGCCCTTGCCTGGTGTCAGCACTGCTCAGCAACAACTACACCATCAGCGTGTGATCAGCGTTATTCTCCTACTAAATCCAAACCACAGCACTGTGCCTGCTACTAGGAAGAAAATTGACTCTATCCCAGCCGAACCCAGGACAGACGTTTTGTTGGGAAAGAATCCCCTCATGAAGCCTGGGTCCGGGTGGCTGGGTACCCCTCGCCAAAGGCAATGTGCAGCGTGTGCAGCTCTGGCGGAGATGCCCCGGCTGCAGGGAACGACGGCAGCACACAAAGAAAACAACAACCTGCACCGGCGGGTAAGGAGATTATAAGGCTTACACAAGATGGAGAGAGGTGTTTACAGTTATTATTAGCTTGAGAATCTGCCCACCCGGAGCAGCAAGGCACTGCCCGTCTGGTGTTTTCCATCTACGCGGCCTCGATGGTTTTGTTCCTGTCTGCGCCGTACATTTGATGTTCCGGTACAACCCGAACGTAAAGCAACACCAGCGAGAGCAAAATCTGACACTGATGATGCAGGGCTGGAGGTACTGAAGTGGCCGGGGGGAAGAAGCAGCTGGGGAAGAAGGGCCCTGCAAAAAAAACCTTGGAGAGAGAGAGGAATAGCGTCTGAAATGAGCACTGTAGCAGGAGGACAGAGAGCGCGCTGCTGGGCAGAGACAAAAGGCAAGGCAGAGTTGTCTTAAGGAAAAACTGAAAAATGGTTATAATTAAGAACATATTAAATTGAGCTGAGTGGTAATATTACATGAGGCAGTCCTGGCTTTCCACACAGTTCAAATTAGCTCCCTTGGCATTTGCGTTATAATTTCCCTTATCCACCTCTGCTCTAACCTGACAGAGAAGCGTGGCTCAGGGCTGCCACACCAGCAAAGGACGTGAGATGAGGGGGATAGAGAATCTGCCAGGAGCTTGCTTTAGGGGATGGGAAGAGGATGAAACCTTTTTCAAAGGAAATACATAAAAATCAAGGGATGGATTTTGCAGGCTCTTTCCTAAGAAATCCTCGTCTCGGCAATGGGGTTATTTTCTAGGGGACGATTTGCCTCTGAAAGGGAGGGATGCTGGACCCCGTGCGACCGTGGAGGGTTGGACGTATGGGGGGTGTACGTGCAGGGCAGTACGTGTCTCGACCATTCCTGAGACAGGAATTCATCGCTGGTTTTCAGGTCATGATATTCAACTCTTTCAAAACACTTGAGCACATCCACATGGGCGCAGGGTGCGTTCACCCCGCCCAAGGCACACGGCCGCATCGCCAGGGTGCCAGGCCCTGAGGGTTGATCCCAAGAGGGGTGACACTACCAGGGAGAGGCAGCCTTTGGGGGAGCAGAGCATGGGCAGCCCGAGACCCCAGCAGCCCTGTACTTCCAAACATCCTTCATCATTTGGGTCGAACAAGGGGAAAGGTGTCAGCTGGAAAGGATGGGGGACTTTCAGTGCCTGGATGCTTTTCTGGACGCTTTTTTTTTTAGGCTGGGCAGTTCAAAGTGTTGTCTCAAAATGGATTTTTTTTGTTTTGTTTTGTTCCTGGTGAATAATTTAAAAGGCTTAAAAAGCTTAAACAGACCTAAGGAAAGACCGTTGTCTTTCTCTTTCTCCCAAAAGTCGCTGAAAACCTGACTGAACCTTGATTGCATTTGGGAACCGGTTTGATGTTTTGGCTCAGTCTGACCTGGAAACCCGCTCCTGGTGCGTTCATAACCGCAGGCTTGACAGGCGGAAACAGAACGAGCAGTTCAAGTGGCTCGAGCAAGATTACCTGGCAGGTAAGGGGCAGAGCTGGAAATATATTCCCTGTCTTCTCTCCCCCCTCTCTGCCGAGCCCTTTCTGCCTTTAATCAAAGGATCACAAAGGTTGTTTCAGTGGCAAGGCGATAATCAAGCCTCGCTGCTGACTGTGGCGAGTTCTCACCAGCCGGTAGGACCAGGGGAGAGAGATGCTTTCGGCCGCTGTAAATCAGCGCAGCGTTGCTTTCCCTTCCAGAGAACCGCGCTGATTTATGCTGGCCTCACAGAGGTCCCCGGCAGACATGTGCCGGTGGATTAAAATCAGGCTGTCAGGTGCCCCCGTCCTGCTGATGGATGTGACCACCCAGAGGCAGGGACATTTCATTTACGGCAGTTCAGGAGCCGCTGCACAAGGGGATGCAACAGGTTTGCCCGGCAGAAGGGCAGGGCTGGGTGCAGCGGCCGCTCTGGGTGCCCCGTGGTGATCTGCCACCGCGTGCCGGTGAGAACCCGAGTCACGCTGGGCGGCTTTGGTCTCACAAAACTCTCGGGGGCTGAGGAGCGCTGAGGCCGCCCGGGATGCTCTCCCCGGCGCAGGTCGATGGGAGCGCTGGGCTTTTTCTTTGGCGGAGGGACAGGCAGCGCCGAACTGTAATCCCAGCAAGCAGAAGCCACGAGTGCATCAGGGAAGGAGAAGTAAGAGCCCTCCCCGGATAAGAAGCGGGCGGCGTGGTTTCGATTTGATAGCGGGCACAAACGAGCGGTGACCGATGGGGTCTGTTTGCCAGGAGAGCCCCGCCGTGCCTTGCGTACCGTCCCTTCTCCCCTCCTCTGCACGCCCCGGAGCCGCTTGGCTGCGAAGAGGTCGGGGTGTTGGGTCAGGGCCTCGAAAACAGCAGTTTAAGGGATCAGATCGTCAGCACGTGGATGCAAGATCCTGGAAAGAGGATCTCGGCTTTGACTGAATTAAACTGGAGTCTTCGTAGGAGCAAGTAACCTTTCCCGCTCGGGGTACGGAGAAGGGCAGGGAGTTACGCAGGGGTCTTGGAGGAGGGTTTAGGAAGCAGCGTCTACTGAAGCTCTAAGGGGCATCCTGGTATTGCAAAGTATGTTTATTTTCTCAAATCGGGTTGAAAATTCACAGCAACTTCCCCCAGGTTATGGAAATAAATACTCAGAGCAGTTCTGGTCAGAAACGTGCAATTAGCCAGACTGAAAAGAAACATTTAGCCACAACTATTTACACGTGACGTACACATGACATAGCAAACGTTGTACTGAAATAAAACCTCCAGCCCCTCTCCCACATACTGACGGCGCCAGATCCCATTTTGATGCTGAATTGCTTTGAAATTGTTCTGTCAAAAACTTTCTTGCTATCAATATGCTCCAGCTAAGTGTTTCAATCTCGGGGAAACAGCATTCCCCATTGGAAACCTCTTAAGTTTAAATATTTCCTTGTCTCTGCTGATGCTTCCTGGGTTCATGCCCTGCTTCCAGCATTGTCCTCTGTGACCAGCATGTGACAAGGCTTAAATAAGTAATGATTTGTAAAGTGCTTTGATATCCTCTGATAAAAGATGCCCCAGAACACTGTGCATTACAGTACCGTGATTTCTCTCCTCGTTTCTTCAGAATGCATTAAATGGGTGGGCGCTTCAGTTATTTCCTCTAACAGTTGATATTTTACCCTGATGTATTTTTATCTTTTCTTTATTATGTAACTAAGTTATGCTGGTGTCAGTCTGAAAGCTCCAGCACTGCCAGTAAAACTAATCCAGTTTAACACCAGCCTAAGATGAGGACTCAATTCCTTGTGATAAAAAGCAGAATTAACCCAAATAAGAGACTGAACTCCTCAAAGAGCGCCTGGTCCCCCTGTCCTTACACTGGGAAAATTAATTAAAATCAACATGAGCTAACTTTTACTCACAGCTACATCCTTGGCATGTGCCAGGAGAATTTGTACCCCGTGGTTTCGCCTCCTAAAAGCTTTGAACCTGGTAACGCCACCGGAGAAGTCGCACGAGGAATAACTTTTCCTCTCCACCTGCATTAAAGCTGAGCAATCTTTTTGGTGAATAATAAATTCACCATGCAATAAGGCACTTCCTGGGGAACTATTCATGAATTAGATGCTCATTCGGCAAATCACCTTGGCCAAACAAACCGCGAAGAACAGAAAGCGCGAGGAGGTGGGGGGAGGCTGGGGTGCACCCCGTCGCTCTGGTCGGTGAGAAAATGCGACGCAAGCTCAGTGCCTGGCCTGGGTGCAAAGTCAGCGGGAGAAGAAAGAGACCCCCTCCGAGGAGCGCTGGTCTGCTCCCAGGTTTGGTTCACCCTCTGGAGATGACGCTTTCTCCTTAACGACAGAGGGAGGGCAGGTAATTAGCTCCAACCAGACATCTAACTCCCAGGCAGCAAAAACGAGCCGCATCCTTCTGCGGTGGCTGCAGATGCTGCCGCCGCTCGGTATTTTTTGAGCCAAAGTCTCCGAGCGCTTTATGCCAGCTCTGATCTTTGCAGCAGACCAACATCTGCAGGGGTCAGAGGGGCTGCGGCTGGCGCTTGGGAGCCGGGCGGCCCCTTCTGCTCCGCGTGACGGGGGCTTATCCCAAACGCCGTGACGCCAAAGCAGCCCGCTGCGCCCCGCCAGGCCGGGGGGGGACCAGCGTCCTCGCCCGGCTCCCAGCTGCCCTCCCTGGGGCTGCGCTCAATCCCCTGGCACTTCAGCTGCCATCTGCCAAAAACTGGGGGAGCTCAGCCCGGGGCTGTCCCGTGGGAGGCCGCGGCGCGCTGGAGCAGACGCGACCCTGGCGAAGTGGCCACACGGATGGGAAGGGACCGCTCCAGCCTCTCCCGAGACTGCTCTCGGCCGTCGACGAGACGGAGCTGGAAAGGATGCCCGGGATATCAGCTCCCCTGGCTGCTGCCCGACGGGTCAGGACTGCTTCCCAGCGTCCGAGGGCGCGCTCAGCTCCTGCAGCTCAGCCCAGCACTCGGGGCTGCGCTGTGCCACCCCAAGGAAGCAGGGGACGATGTGCTGGCTGTGCAAACGCACGTTTGCAGAGGGAAGAAAAGCGAGTCTGCAGGGGAGCAAACCACAAACACGCACTGGGAACGAGCGCAGCTTCCTATTTCCCTGAACGACAGCAATGCTGATGCAGATTCTCCATCCCTCACCCTTGCCACCGTGCTCAGCTCCCCAGCTCGGCTTCCTCCCCAGTCACAGGAGCCTTTCTTCCCTCCGAAGAAGAGGGACGTGTCCCAGTGACGGGGCGTACAAGGCACCTCCTGCCTCCCCCAGCAGCAGAGCAGGGCCGGAGGCTGCTCCCCTCACGCGCTCCCGCCTCATTTACAATTTGCTGTCGGGGCAAAGCACGAGAGCTCCCTCGGCGCCAGGCTTTTGGAGACGGGCGCTGGCCACAGGGAGCAGCTGGGCTGTGGGATTTCCTGTGCGGGACATTGTTCAGACCCAAAAGCGCGCAGAGCTCCAAAAAAGAGTGCGATTTACTTCTTGGTACCCAAGAGTCTGCAGAGCTGGCCTAATTAACATAGGAAATTTGGTGAGACATTAAGTCTTACGCTCTCAGGTTTAAGCCAGCCTCTAATTACTAGGGATTAGGAGATTTCCCGAGCCATCCTCTGCAGCATCTGGCACTGCGCATCCCTGGAAGCAGGATGCTGTGCAGGTGGTGCACATGCTGGAGCAGCACTGGCCGTCCCACCTCCGCAGCCTTCCCACCTCCGCAGCCTTCCCACCTCCGCAGCTCCGGTTTCCCTGCTGCATGCTCAGCCCACAGCCCTGGCCCGTCAGCTGCGGCTGATCGGGCACGCTGACGGGGCTGACAGGCCTTGATTGCAATTAAGTCGCTGCTACTCATTGCCCTGGGCCTGTTTTCCATCAGCACGGGCGGTTCAGCGTGCGCAGCCTGATTTTATCGGTGATCCAGGTGAAAGCAGCCAGGCCGCGGAGATGTGAGAATAGCTCAAGAGCGTGATACAAAAGAGGTGGCAAAAAATAGAAAATTCAGGTCGTGGTGTCTGGGGGGAGCATGTGAGGATCGTGCCAGCGGTGGGCACGGTAATTAGTATGTTAATTTGGCATCGCCAGGGGTGAGCCCCCTGCTGCCCCTCTGCGTTGGGGGCCATGAGGAAGGTGAGAGCAGCTGGGGCTTCGCTCCCTGTGTTTGTGCACGGTGGTACGGAGCGGGGCGAGGAGCAGCAGGAGCCAGAGCGGGGATCTGGGAGGGGGGGATCGAATACCCCTCGCTCCGAGAGAGGGGGTCTCGGTTCTGGCCTGGATGCAGCTCCAGGCTTCTTAAGGATGCTTAAAAACCTTACTTTTGGGTGGCAAAAACTGCAGGGCAGAAACACAGCCCCATGCTGTGCGTAACGGCACCCGTTTGGCTGCTGTTAAAAGCAGCGTTTCATCTTTGTTTCCTGTCGTGGTCTAACCCCAGCAGCAGCTCAGCGCCACGCAGCCGCTCGCGGCCCACCCCGGTGGGATGGGGGGGAGAATCGGAGGAGTGAGAGTGAGAAACACTCCTGGGCTGAGATGAGAACAGTTTAATAACTGAAATAAAGTAAAATAGTAATGATGATAATAACAATATAATAATGATAATAATAATAATACTATACAAAGCAAGTGATGCACGATGCAATTGCTCACCACCCGCCAACCGATGCCCAGCCAGTCCCCAAGCAGCGATCGCTGCTCCCCAGCCAACCCCCCCAGTTTCCATACTGCCCATGACGCCGTATGGTATGGAATGGCCCTTGGGCCAGTTGGGATCAACTGTTCTGGCCGTGCCCCCTCCCAGCTCCTTGTGCCCCCGGCAGAGCATGGGAAGCTGAAAAGCCCTTGCCTGGTGTCAGCACTGCTCAGCAACAACTAAAAACATCAGCGTGTGATCAACATGCTTCTCCTACTAAATCCAAACCACAGCACTGTGCCTGCTACTAGGAAGAAAATTGACTCTATCCCAGCCGAAACCAGGACATTTCCCATCTCCAGCCTGGTGCTGTTTTCCGACCGGTGCTGAGCCTGGGTGTCCTGGCGTCAAAGGCGCGCGCGGTGCCGCTGGAGCGGCTCCCATCTGCAGCCTCCGGAGAGCCCTTTGCAGGGGTGACACCGCGACTGCTGCGACCGATCCCCCGTGACCAAGCGGCGTACGTGCGCTCGCTGCAACCGACAGCAGCTCCTGGCTGAACACCGGTACAGTCAGACGCTTATTTCGGCAGTATTTGATGCTATGCGTATTTATAATGCCCTTTCTCCATACATCGCAAAGCATGTTAATTGACTCGTTAACAAGGTATCGATGACTGTGGTAATTGAAGTCCTAAGCACGCCTATAAATTAGAAGTTTTACTGACGGACTGAAGTGATGATCTGAGGTCTGGGTCGGTTGCAGCTCAACCTCCGGGCAGTGGGCTGAGTTAAGGCGATTCTCCGAGCCGGGGAGCTAACGGGGAGCGGCTCAGCCTTTTCTGCAAAGCCCTGCGACGCTGCACGGCCATGGGAGGGCTAAGGGGAGTTCTGTCATCCCGGAGACGGCATCCGTCCCCCTTGCCAGCTACTCGCTTAATCAGGGTGACTCGCAACATTATGGCCAACAAACATCAATGAGAGCACATTTGTAGTTGCTGGTATTATTTTCTCCTTAATGAAATGTCAAAGGAAGGGAAAACAGCAGCAAATGTCAGCAATTGGTCTTTTATCACATAGACGGTTAGACGCAGGCTCTCTCGGCAAAGATGCCAATTTATTAGGAGGCAAACCTCGGGTGGATTTGACAGAGTGGAAGGAGCTCAGATTTCTATCAGTGATCACCTTTAACCAGCCCCAGATATGCTAATTTGCTATAAACACACTTTGCTGTGAATACGAAGACATCAGAGTGAACGAGTAAAGCCTCGGGAGCGTGCACTGTCCCTGGCTGGCGGGGACAGCGCGGCTTGGCTAAGCCGATCCACGGAAGCCGGGAGCAAACAGCCACCTCGCAGCAAAGCGTAAGGACCGCCACTGAGCGTACGTCTGGGCGGGTGTGCGCTGCAAAGATTGCTCCAGAGAAATCGGGGACGGCTCGCTTGGCTGTGGCCCCGCCAGCTGGGAAAACACAGCGGCGTTAACAAAAAAAATGCAGAAGTTTCGCTGAAAAGCCGCGTTTATTTCATTGTCATTCGTGGATGCAGACCCCGTGGCAGGGAGGAACGGTGGCAAGGATTTCTTTGTGTTTCCTGGGCAGGAGAGATGATGCTGGGCGTTAGAAACAGTGGAGAGGAGCAGCCCCGCTGCTGCAATACTGGAGATGCAAACTTGCGTGTTTCGGTGATGCTGCAGAGCCGAAAATAACCTTGAGAGAGTACGTGGGCAAAGAGCCGGCAGCTCGTCAGGAGAGACAATTACCGGGGAGATGAATGGGTGGTGATCCGCTGAGCACCGTGGGGCCGGGGAGGTCAGCCACGGGGTGCTTGCAGCTAGCGAGAAAGCAAGAAGGTTTCCAAAAACTCGCCGCTCTGCCGTGCTCAGCACTCAGACCTAAATAGATTTGACCTTGCTTGCCTGGCCCGCAGAATCCGGCTGCCCGCGGGCTCCTCTTGCGGGGAGGAAAGCCTGGGCTGCCCGGCGCGGTAGCAGGCAGATGGGCGCGGAGCTGCCGTTTGGAGCCGCCTGATGCTCTGCTTCCCTGATGACACTGGGAATTTTTTACCGTGACAGGGATATTTTAAATTGATGACTTTCAGGGAGGCCGGCTTGGATGGCACAGCCATGTTCAAGACCTTGATTTGATGACTCCTCTCTCGCAGGCTGCTGCCATGGTCCTTCGCTCTCCGACGCGAGCGGTGACCCTTGAAGAAATACGTTCCGCCGCTCCCATGCAGCAACACCTGCCCGAGACAGCGCAGTCGGCAAACCGAGGGGCAGACATTGACACCGGTGCTGGGATTCAGTGGGAAAACTCGGCAGGGGAAGGCAGCGCTGCAGCTGGGTCTCGCACCCTTTGCGGTACAACCAGCAGAACAGGAATGCGCCTCGCGCGCCACGGAAGGAGCTACAAAGGTCGCTGCAGGAGCGGCTCTAGCAGGGGAGGATTGCAGCAGCAGGAATGCTGCGGATCTTTCCCCATCGGGATCATGGCCAGTAACTGCCCTGTGAAATTGCCGCGGAGGAAACGGTGGGAAGGAAGCAGCGGAGCAGCACGCCAGTGCAGACACCGCTGCCCGAGCGAACCGGAGCGTGGTGTGATATATTTAGCCAGTGGTGGTACAAAATACAGAAATAGGAAAATAAATCACGGATGTGCCCGATACCTGCCGGGTGGCTTTCTCAGGCTAGTTTATCAATGAATTAATTGCAAAGGTGTCCGCCTTAACTCATTCGATATTGGCAAGCGGGAAGCCCTCCGGTGAAATGCAGGCTGAGCTTCCTCAAGGATTTAGTGGAACGTTTGAGCGTGTGCTTAAAACCCGGGCCTTCAGTTAGGTCTGAGCACGTGCTTAAAGTAAGCGCAGATACTTAAGGGAGTCGCTGCAGGGAGATGGATCTATGCGTACACTTAAATTTGTTGCTGACACAGCGATTTTTCAGGTTTTTTGGTATTTGCGTGCTACTGCCCTTAGAGAGCCGTGCCAACGTGGTTAGCCCTCGGGGGGAAGTTGCTTTCAAGTTTCAGTCACCGTCCCCGGCTCCCCTCCTGCGTGCTCAGACCCAAAGCAGGCGCTGAACGGAGATGTACCAGTGACGCCGGCCTCTTGGAGGCCCGGCTTTTTGGGAGAGAGGTTCCGCCTCACCCTTCCACCGCCCGCTCGTGTCCTGCGGAGGGGAACCGGCCACCCGTGGTTTGGCTCCGTGACTCCTGCGTGTTGGCTCCCGGCTGCGAACGTGTGAGGGGAATGTTAAAATTTAACTAAAAAGGGATTTTCAATTACACAAACGTTTCTGTGAATAATAGCCTTTGTAAGGCATTAATCTACAAATCCTAAATATGGGGTTTAACCTCCTCATTATTATCCCTTTAATTTCGGAAAGCCTTTGAGGGCCTTAATCTTCCACACAATTATGTTCAGGCGGTGTTAAAAGCGGCCGTGGTGACACGGAGGGCGGCGCGTGCTCAGGCTAACCTTTATCGAACGCGACATTAAAATGTCATATCCCGTTTTTTCTCATCCCAGGACGGGGACAGTCAAACACCTCTTGGGGCACACGCAACTTTTTTGGTGTCACTCGAGTATGGCAAAGCGGGGCCGTTTGGGTCGCGCTGTCCTGGAGCCCTGGGAAGGTTTTCCTGCCCTGGATCTGTGGGGGACCCCCCCTGTGGAAAGGAGGGACCTCCCCCCCCCCGTGGAAAGGTGGGACCCCCCCCCCGTGGGAAAGGAGGGACCCCCCCCGTGGGAAAGGTGGGACCCCCCCCTGTGGAAAGGAGGGACCTCCCCCCCCCCCGTGGAAAGGTGGGACCCCCCCCCGTGGGAAAGGAGGGACCCCCCCGTGGGAAAGGTGGGACCCCCCCCCTGTGGAAAGGAGGGACCCCCCCGTGGAAAGGAGGGACCCCCCTGTGGGAAAGGTGGGACCCCCCCCCCTGTGGAAAGGAGGGACCTCCCCCCCCCCGTGGAAAGGTGGGACCCCCCCCCCTGTGGAAAGGAGGGACCTCCCCCCCCCTCCGTGGAAAGGCGGGACCCCCCCCTTGTGGAAAGGAGGGACCTCCCCCCCCCCGTGGAAAGGTGGGACCCCCCCCCCGTGGGAAAGGAGGGACCCCCCCGTGGAAAGGAGGGACCCCCCTGTGGGAAAGGTGGGAGCCCCCCGTGGGAAAGGCGCCCCCCCCCCCCCCCGTGGAAAGTAGGGACCCCCCGTAGGAAAGGTGGGACCCCCCCCGTGGGGAAGGCGGGACCCCGTGGAGCTGGTGCTGGCTGCCCCCCCCCCCTCCTCCCGCAGGTGTTTTTTAGGGTGGCTCGGGGGTCCTCGGGGGTCCCCAGGTCACCGTGGGGAACCTCCCCGCATCTCGGGGGGCCCCCGCAGCTTTGCGGCCCCCCCAGGTCTCCACCGCGTCTCGGGGTCCCCCTCGGGGGCTCCCCGCGGCCCCTACAACAGCGAGGGGCACCCACGCAGCGCCGGGGACCCCCCCCCCACCCAGCACGAGGCTCCGTGGGGACACCCCCCTCGGGGGGTGGGCGTGGCCGCGTGACGTCACGGCGCCTGATTTGCATGCGGGCCCCGCCCCCGCGGGCGGTCAGCGCTTGCGCCGCAGCAAAGTTTGCGGCGGGGCCGGGAGCGGGGCCGGGCGCGGAGCGGAGCGGGGCCGGGATGGACGCGCTCAAGTCCGCGGGTCGAGCGCTGCTGCGGAGCCCCAGCGTCCACAAACCCTCCTGGGCCGGCGGCCGGCACAAAAGTGAGCCCCGCTCCCCCCCCCCGCCCCGGCAGCGCCTCTCCCCGGCCCCCCCGCACCCCCTTGTCCTGCACCCCCCGCTGCTTCCTGCCCTTCACCCCGTTCTTCTCCCTCCTTGAGCTCCCCCTTCCTCCCTCCTGCACCCCCTTTTAACCGGGTTTAACCCTGTCCACGCCCCCCCCCCCGCTTTTTCTATCCCTCCCTCTACCCCCTTTCTGCTTTACCCCCCCACACCCCTTCCTTCACCCTTCCCTTTTGCCCCCCGCTCTGCTCACCCCCCCCATTGCACCCCCCTTCCCCCATTGCACCCCTTCTCCCCCTGCACCCCTTCCCCCATTGCACCCCCCTTCCCCCATTGCACCCCCCTTCCCCCATTGCACCCCTTCTCCCCCTGCACCCCTTCCCCCATTGCACCCCCCTTCCCCCATTGCACCCCTCCTCCCCCTGCACCCCTTCCCCCATTGCACCCCCCTTCCCCCATTGCACCCCTCCTCCCCCTGCACCCCTTCCCCCATTGCACCCCCCTTCCCCCTGCACCCCTTCCCCCATTGCGCCCCTCCTCCCCATGCACCCCTTCCCCCATTGCACCCCCCTTCCCCCATTGCACCCCCTTTCCCCCATTGCACCCCTTCCCCCTGCACCCCCCTTCCCCCTGCACACCTTCCCCCGTGCAGCGGTGGGGTGGGTGGGGGGGCTCTCCCTGTCCCCCAGGCCCGGGCCAGGGACGGAGGAGCGTGGCGGGTGGTTTCTGGCCTCGTCCCATCGCTGGCTCCATCACGCGATCGATGGCCCCGTGGCGAGCGGCCACTCGGCCCCTGCCAGGCCTCCTTCCGCTGCGGCCGGGCAAGGGGGTCCAGCCCGGCAGACCCCTGCGCTGCCCCGGAGCCCCGAGCGCCAGGGTGGGCAGCGGGAGGGGGCCTTGCCCTGCCTGCACCTCTTGCCGCCCGAAAGCGAGATCAAACGTCTTGATTTTACTGATCTGATGAGATTGACCCGGCATCCTTCCACCTTTCCGCGAGGATTAAGGGCTGGCAGCTGCGGGGTGCGAAGGGGCAGCGGGCCGGAGGGCAGCCGCGGGGCTCGGGGGGCCGCGTGGCAGACGCGGGGGGCTGCCCCGACGTGGCCTTGCGGGATGTGCCCGGCAGAGAGGTCCCTCGAGATCTGGCAGCCTTCGGACTCGCTTTTGCCGCGGCGTGACCTTGCAGAGCACCGTCGTGCCCTTCGCTGGGTGGGGGGCACGGCCGGCGCCCCGCGGGACAGGCGCACCCCGGGCCTGGGTGCAGTTGTTTGCATGAGGGAGAGGAGGGTGAGGGGGGGTGAGCGGTGCAGAACAGGATGCCATGGAGGAGCGCGTCTCGCTCTGCGCTGCCTCCGGTGCTCCTTCCTCTCTGAAAGCACTTCAGTGGCTGCGCTTAAACCGCTCCTGTTTCCGTCCCAGGCCAACACAAGCTGTGGGTTCCCCGGGGCCCCGCTGCAGCCGGCATCGTCCCCGGCAGCGTGGGGTGCTCGCGGGGTCCCCGGTGGGGCCCCGAGCCGCCCCGCGCAGGGTGCGGGACCAGGGGACACGTGCTGTGCCCGGCTAGCGAGGCAGGGAGCGTGGGGCAGGCAGCCGCCCGTCCGTCGCGCGCAAACTGCCCGCCGCCCCAGCGTGCTCGCCCGGCTTTGGCCGCCGAGGGTGAGAGGACAGCGGCAGCAGCCTTGGCTTTTGAGAAATCCAGGCTTTTCGCTGGCACCCTCTGTTTCCAGCTAGGATGCGAGGTACATGCAGCATCCCGCCTGTCCTTGGTTTTTCCTTTCCCTCTTCAGGGTTGGGACGCGCTTCCGTACGTCGGACGCGGAGCCCCTGCCCTCCCGCACCCTCTCGTCTCCCCAGGGAACCGCTCCCACCCAGCTTCCGTCACTTCCACCTCAGCCGGTGCCGGGCTGGCCCAGGTGGTTCACTGCTCGGCACCCACACCCAGCGCTGGGAGTGGTGCCGGGTTTACGGCTTATCTCCCGTCTCGCCTTCGCCAGGAGGCTGAGCCTCGTCCCCCCTGCAGCCCTGCCCTCCCAGCGCTGCAGGTCTGCAGGGAGCTGCAGAGTTTGGCCCTGCTGCTCGGAGGCCGAATGCAAGGCAGGGAAGCCTTCAGGGACGTGTTTTGTCTGCAGCGAGCAGAGACTCCTCTCCGAGAGCCCTATTGCTTCCCAGGGCCCTGGGTGCCTCAGGAGGGCTGCGGTTTGTTGCTTCCTGCTGAAAGCACGACCCTCCTTAAAAACACGAGAGCAGCAGATCCTGGGTTGCGAGCTCCATGTCCGGGGCTTAGATCCTGTAGTGCAATTTCAGGCTTCGAAATAACCGCCGGACTTCCAGTTTGATCCCAAACTTTTCTCTGTATTTCGGGAAGAGGCTGGTGGCTTCCTTGGCGATCTCAGGGGAGAGCAGAGACCTCTCCCTGGTGCAGCTTCACCGGGGCGATGGGCTCCTCGGGGCTGTGGGTGACCGGTTTAGCAAGTCACAGCACATCACCTGCATCCCTGCAGCTGTGCGTGGGCTTAGCTCGCAGCAAATCCCATCTTAGCCTCTGTGGGTAGGTGATGGTTAGCAGAGCGTAAGGTTATTGCTGCGTGTGGGGCGGCACCGAGCCCTCCCCTGCGCCCGGCTGGGGCTGATGCTCAGGCTCCCCTTGGTCGTGGTGTGAGCCTGGGCGCTCACAATTAAACTGAGGAGCTGATGGAGCTTAAAGCGTCGCTACTATTTGCTGTGGCTTGTGGAAACAGTTTTGGGGAGTGTTCTTGTCTTTGCCCCGTCTCCTTCTCCCAGCACCTCACAAAAGCCGCGGCAGCACTGTGAGCTCCCAGCCGCTCGGGCACGGGGGTCCAGGCTGTAGCTGAACCACCCTGCTCGTTCCTAAATCCTCCCTCGGGGCTTGACAGGTATCCTTGTGCATTTGGGAATCTAAGAGCCTCTTTGTTGCCTCTCTAGAGCTCCCAGAGAACTGGACAGATACCCGTGAGACGCTGCTGGAGGGGATGCTCTTCAGCCTCAAGTACATGGGCATGACGCTGGTGGAGCAGCCCAAGGGAGAGGAGCTCTCCGCGGCCGCCGTCAAGAGGATCGTTGCTACCGTGAGTGTCCGTGCTGGAGCAGAGCCCCGTCCCCTCCTGCTCAAACAAGTCTGTCACCAGGGAGTTTCAAAAGCCGCAGGCCTGGAGGCAGTGCTGGGGGGTGTCGGGAGCGCAAGCCCAGCCCTCCCGGGGCGAGCACGCGTCTGGTGGTGTAGGTTGAAACGCAGGCAGCGGCGCTGGGAAGCCCCCGGGACCGGGACCAGCCCGCCCATGGCGCAGGCTGCAGAGAGCCGCTGTTGCGTGGCGGAGCTCTGGCTCCCCTTGATAAGCTCTGGGTGACCCTGGATGTGGAAGAAGCCTCTGACCCGGTGAAATCCTTCCCCAGGGTCATCGCTCCTCCTGCGAGCCAGGGACAGCGTTTTGAGTGCGGCCAGCACGTGACCGAGAGCTGGCACGCGGTTCTGGGTTCTCCTTCCTGGGATGTGGAGGGTTAAGAGGAGAAGGGAGCAGGACAGCTTGCTCCGATTCCCAGCCCGTACAGCCGCCGTCCCGCTGTAACCTCTGATGCAAGAGGGACCGATTTTCAGCCATCCTCTAGCACCAAGCCTCCCTGGAGCCCCTGCTCACCGGGCTCCAAGTAAAATTAATGCTTCTTTAAGCCCTTATAAAACTGTATGAGGCAAAGACCAAATCGTACAGTTAACCGTCGTAAAACTCAATGGGGTGGCGAACTGCGCTGGGTAATGACGGATCCTTTCCTGGCATGTGCTGAGCTGGACGGGAGGGGAGCGCTTGCCTGGAATGGGAGCTGCTGGCAGAGCCCTTCGCGTCCGCTCTGATCGGCCGAGAGTGGAGCCTTTAAATAAAAGCCCCAAGGCTGAGGCCAGCCTCGGAGGGCCGGGCTGCCGGCCGGTCTGGATGCGGCTCAAGTGAGATCCCCAGGGAGCAAGGCTGAGGATCCAGGTCTGCAGTCTGCAACTAGCTAGCTGTTGCGTTTTTTGGTGTTGGTTTGGTTTTTTTTTTTTTTTTTTCTGGTTGGAGAGCAGCTGGGCAGCGAGCTGAATGTAACCTGAAGGCCAAAAGCACGAGACTAGTAAATAAGAGAAAGTGGCCCCTAAAAGTCTAGTTACTTTTTAAGCCAGTGTCCTGACCTCGGTGTGGGGGATGCTTTGCCACTCCAGCGGGGTTTGGCAGCACGGCTTGAAGCTGGCTGCTTGGCAGCCCAACGTCCTGCAGGACTGTCTTTCCTTCCCCCTTGTCCGTGCTGCTGTCCCCCTCTGCTCCTAAAGCCAAAACTCCCCAGGATTTCACCAAGCGCTCGCACGGCTCAGCCAGAGCAGCCGCGGCTTCGTGCTGGTGGCCGCGGGGAAATCCTCGTGGAGGTGCTGGGCTGGAATTACCGATGCACAGTGCGGGTGTGGGCGGTGTGTGTCCTCGTTAATGCCAGCAAAAATCACTGCTTCAGGGAAGGAAAAGTTTTAATGAGTGCCTTATCACACCTGGTAGTAAATTCAGTCTCTAGTACTAACGAGTGCTATTAATATGCCTATTAGGTAGCGCGTATCTGGAATCTCTGCTCAGGTACCTTTGGATGTATCGGTGTTAAAAGTCTGTAACTTCCCTACCTCTTTTCCTTCCAAAGGCGAAAGCAAGTGGAAAGAAACTGCAGAAAGTGACTCTGAAAGTCTCACCCAGAGGGATCGTGTTAAACGACAGCGGAACGAACGAGCTGATCGAGAACATCTCCATATACAGGTGGGTTAGGGGATGCGCTTCAGTGCGTGCGTGCTCCAAGACTCCTCGTCTGCTCCGGTCTCCACCCAGGCTGAGCTGACGCCTCGCTCGCCACCCTGTCTGGATGGAAAGCAAGGGTGGGGGAAGGAGGGGTGGTTGCTAAATTTAAGGTAAATTTACGTCTGGTGCAATAAGTGTCCAGCCGGGGGTAAGGAAAGACGTGAGGAGCCTGGAGGTGTTGTGTGTGCGGACTACGGGTCCACAGCCAAGCGCTCCATGGCCACACGTGGCTTTACCGCCTGTTTTTGGCAACAGAAATGTCAGAGCATCCGGGGCGACGGCCAGAGTCGAATACGGGGGGATGGTCAGAGCATCTCTGAGCGGGCAAGGATGCAAGTGCCGGAGCTGGGGCTGCCCGCCCCTCGCTGGCTGCTCTGCATCTCTGATAACATTTAAATAACTCTGACACGGGGTCGGGCTGGGACAGCTGCTGAGACTCGATACCGGTGTGGGGAGGGCGAGGATGCATGATCCCATATCTGCTGCTCGGGCTTTGGTAAGTATTTCTTCCAGAGAGGCTGGAGGCAGGCACGGGCCTGGCAGAGCAGAGCTCAGCTCGGATCTGGCCCTTTCCATCTCCTCCATCCCTTCTCCCTCTACATCCCCCACGCTCCGCTTCTGCCCCGCACCTGCTGCTCTGTCCCCCTTTGCTAAATGTGGGGTGGGGGGCGCTGGGTGGGGCCCCTCTCTAACCAGACTACTAACCCGCTCGCTTTTCTCCAGTTCAAACTAAGCAGTCGCCTACAGCAGCTGGTGCTGAGCCCCCCTCTTCCCAGGAGATAAACCCGCCGCTAAAGAGCGGAGCTGGGTGAAGCGGCCGTGCCAGAATCGGGATCGCTGCACTGGTGTGAAAGCAGGCAGAGCCGTGGGGCCGGGGTTTTTTATTCCTCCAATTCTCCCCAGATGCTTTAAGAGCCGTCGATAGAGCTGTTCCTCCCGGTCGGAGCTCACGTCCGAGCATCCCCTCGGTTCAGTCGGAGCATCCTAAATAGGCTGTTGATGGGGGGACTGATGCTGCTCCCCGCAGACGCTGGCGCTGTGGGAGCGGGGATCACGGCGAAAGTTGGGGTCTGTGCATGGGGGGGGGGGGGGGGGGGGGGGGGGGTGTCATCTCCCCACTCTGCGAGCGTCCTCCACCGGTGGCGGTCCCCAGGGCTTTCCTCTAACACCTCTGCTGTCTTCTCTTCGGTGTTTCCATTCACCGGGACGATGCTGGCTCTGAGCTCTTGCCCCAGATCGTGTGCTGGGGCAGGATGGGGTGGGCACGGCTAAAATGCAGCCGCCGTCGCCAGACGAGCCGCTGCCAGAGGCCTCGGTGGTAAAACCGGCTCGCTTCAGAGGCAGGGGTGAGTTGTCCTTTCCCTGGATATTAATGGCCATCGAATATTGCGCTGGGCGTTGCTGGAAGGGCCACGTGCCTGTGCAGACGACCTTCCGCGGCTTCGTCACGATTATTAAAAGAGTGGCCATGCCACTTTGGGAACAAACGGGAGGAAGGGGTGAACTTCCAAGTGCCTCTTTAATCCAGAGCACAGCTCACCTCTACCAGACAAAATATAGGCCATTGAGCAGAGGCATCCTCACACAGAGCAAGAAACTAATGCAGCGTAAATGAATTTTGAATGTGGCTTTTTAAGTCCCAGCATCTGCTGGGAACCGGAACCTTCCAGTCCCCTCCCTGCAGACTCGTGGGGGCAGCGAGAGAAGGAGCTGAATGAGCATCAGGGGTACCATGGGAGAGCTTTTACTGAAGTGTCCCACTTTTTATTCGGGTTTTCTCTTTCCTTAACGCCCGTTTGGCCTGTCGCGTGCCCAGGGAAGAGGCTTTGCTCGCTGCCAGCACTGCTGCCTTGCACTAAACCTCCGGGGCTGCTCCAGCCTGTGCTCGCTGGCTTCAGGCGAGACGCTCGGTCCCGCAGCTCCTGGTGCAGATGGACCCGCAGGAGACAGGGGTGGCTGATGCTGCCCCGCAGAAGGGAGCTGAGCCCTCAGTCACAGCCTGATCTCCCCAAACAGCTCAGCCTGTTGCTCTTCCAGAGCCTTGTGCGGCATTTCAGAGTCAGCCCTGCCCTGCCCGGGGCTGGGAGAGACACGGCCACCCTGGGGATGCTGCACTGGGGCAGCTGAGCTTCCTTCCCCGTGTCCCGTGTGCTCAGGGGTCTCGGAGCATCCCGTGTATCTGCTACTGCGGGTCTCGGAGCCTGAATTTCAGCCTTTCTCGGGCACTCCTGCATCAATTCTTTCCCTGCTTTGAGCCTCAAGATTAAATCGTAATCTGAGAACAAGTCCTTCTCTCTCCTTGCAAGCTTATCCTCCAAGGAAAATCTTCTGGAGTCTCTCTTCTGAAGGCAGAGCATTTTGTCAGGCGTAGTCCCAGGCTGGCATGCTGCAGAGTCTTTACCTTCTCTAACCTGTCCTTTCCCGCAAGGCGAAACGTTTTCTCTTCTCTCCTGCCTCTGCGCGTGATGCGTGTGGTTCACGCCGCGGCTGTGGGAATCGCTCCGGGCTTCTTTTACGCTCAAGCCGGGGGCATCGACTCCTCTGCTCTGGGAAGGAGCCGCGCTGAAGGCTGGTAACGCTGCCCCGTTCCCTCCGCCTCCCCTGCTTGGCCCCGGCGCTGGCAGCCCGGGGTAGGCGCTTGCTGGCAGGTCAGAGGAGGGGTTGGTTGATCTCCCTTGCACACAGTGCCCCGGACAAGACATTTCGTTCTGTCTTTCAGGATATCCTACTGCACGGCAGACAAGATCCACGATAAAGTGTTTGCCTACATTGCTCAGAACCAGCTCAATGAGAACCTGGAGTGCCATGCCTTCCTCTGTACCAAACGGAAAATGGTCAGTCCGGAGGAGCAGATGGGGATGTGGCTGTAGGTGGAGGAAGGAGAGAGGGGCTGCGCTGGTGAGAGAACGGCTCTGCCCCCGGTTAGAGCGAGGGGGGCCCTGCCCCAGCGAACAGCCGCGGGAGAGCACCCGTCCTCCTGCTGCCGCGGCCCGCGGGCAGCCGCTCCCGGCGATGCTGCCCAGCGCCTGGCCGTCGCTCTCGAGCGGGGCGTAACTCCGGGCCGGGTTCAGCCCATCGTCTCGGCAGGTAACAGCCTTTCTGCCCCAAGGTCTGGGGCGGGGGTGAGAGGACCTGGCCCTGCACCCGAAACCCCGCTGCCGTGCTGCGGTCCCAGCTGCTGGGACTCCAGCTGCTCAGCATCCGCCTCCCCCGGCTGCCGGAGCCGGCCTGAGCCCGGCGTGCGGAGCGGCTTTGGCAGGCGGGGAGGTCTCCGGGGAGGCTGGTAGCGAGGTGCCCGGGGGGCGGCCTCGATGAGAGGCATTTAGCCAGCGGTTCTGGGCTCGCCGCCCTGGCTTCCTTCCATTTCTTGCCGTTGAAGCTTCTTGTCTGAATTTTAGCGGCTTCTTTGCAGACGGGACCGTGTCCTCCCCGTGGAAGCAGCACAGGAAACCCCGCTGCGTGCCGAGGATGGCGCTTGGAGCAGAGACCTGTGCATAGGAAATGGTCTCTGGCTCTTGCTTTGAACCCGCTCGTAGGATTTTTTTCCTGCTGATTCAGTGCGTCGGGATGGGCAGGGACCCAGCACTGATGAGCTGGCGAGGGCGAGGAGCGGGTCGCTGAGCGCCGGCTGCAGGTGGGGCAAGCAGAGCCTGGGGGTCTCCGGCGGAGCCAGAGCTGGGGCTCAGCCCCCTCCCTGTGGCAGGAAGGGGCTTTAGGGGAGAGGAAGGGCAGGTCAGATCCCTCTGCCCCCGGAATCCCTTCCCCTGGTGCCTGTTGCGGGGCCCAAGCGGATAACGGGATCTCCCGAATCCGCAGGGAAACAAACCTCCCGAGAGGTGTTCCCACGCAGTGTATCCTGGCGTGGGGATTCCAGGGTCCTTACGAGCATCCCTGTGCCTGGAGTGTGGCCACCACAGCTCTGTTAATATTCTGCACTTCTCCCGACTCATGGTTTGGTTTTTTGGTTTTTTTTCCGGGGAGAGAATAATGGAAGCTACAAGTTGTCTCCTTTCTGCAGCATGCGCTCCCATCCTTGCACGGTGAAGATAAGCCTTGCTCTGCAAATTAAAATTTAAATCTCTCCAGTGCTAAAAGAATTATCTCAGTGGTACATCAGCTCCAAATAAAGTTCTCCAAGGCCTTTTGTGGCAAAACCTAGAAATATTTTTTTTTTTTTCCCCCTTGTCTTTAAAACTCATGGACATCACGCTGGTAGAGTGATGCCCTGCTCCCAGACCAGGGACTGTCCCTGCCCCAGGGCAGGGTCCCTGAGTGCACGCACAGCTACCAGTCACGGGCATATAATTAGTCCGTATTTTTAGTTCATGGGTAATTCTCAGTGGTAGCTGGGTCTATTAAACTTGATTCAGATGTGACAGCTTAAATTGTAAACAGCTGTGAGGAGTTTCATACTTAATTACCATATTTAAGTTTTTGCCATAAAGCGTTTGCACTTCCATCAAAGATGTAAATAGCTCCGACATTCAAATGAGCTTTCCTGCTTTGCGAGGCTTAATTGGCATCGATAGGTTTGCTGGGTCTCCTCGCCCCTCCCGCGCAGGAGCGCCTGGCTTTTGGGGGACGTCTGCGCTCCCCCCACGTCTCCATCCTCCGAGCTACCGGGGACTGCGGGTTACGGACCCGGATCTGGGTTTGTTAGTTTGCAACTTTGTAAAACAAAGCCGTGCCTCAAGGCTCCTGCAGCGTGCCAGCCTTGCAGAGCGTTACTCGTTATCTCCTTGCACTTAAACTGCTCGTGAGCTCTGCCTTCTCCTAATGAAACTGGCATTTATGTCGCTATTTATACATCTCCAGCAACTTGGGCTATTTAAGGTGTTGGTGTTTCTTGTTTTAATGCTGCTCAAGCTCTTGGCTTGGGGAGGAATGGAGGGACTGAAGGGAAGGAACCTGCAGAACCCTGCTCCTGCTGCAGCCCTGCCTGCTGCAAAACAAACCCACGCTGTTGGTCGAAGCCAGCAAGACCCCAGCTTAGCTCGGCGGAGCCAGGGGAAGACCCCGGGGTCTCTCTTGTCCTGCCTCTAAGATTGCTCCCAGCTGAGGAGAGCTGCAAATTCCTGGCATTTTACCCTGCCGCTCTCGGAGCATCCTTGTGCGTGCGGTCGGGCGCGGTGCTGAGGGATGGACCGCAGCTCTGCGCGTCCCTCCCCAGCGCCGGTGTGGCCGACAGCGGCGTGGTCCGGGGCTCGGATCGGGCGCTGATTCCCTTTTGAGATGTTGGTCGTTCCGGTGGGTGATGCTCTGCGGAGGGTGCAGCGTAGCCCAGCCCTGGAGCGGGGAGCCACATCCCTCAGGGAGCTGCAGGGACGAGCCCGGGGCCGTGCAGCACTTGCACTTGTTTAGGTCACGCTTAGATGTGGGGTGCAGGGAGAGCTGTGCGTGCCCTGCAGTCGGGAGCAGCTCTTCTTTCTCCACCTGTCAGCGTGATGGCTGTGACAGCCATGTCCCTGCTTCCTCCATCTTCCCATTACACCTAAAGACGTGTCTACGATGAGCTGCGTGTCCAACGCGGAGCAAGTCTCTGCTTCCATCAATATTTGATTACCCCTCCCCAGCCAGGCAGGGAGCAGAGGACTGGTTGGATCCAGGTTAACGTGAATCTGCAAAGCAAAACCTCCAAATGATTTAAATCTACGCGAGGACCGGTCGATTAACGTGCTGCCTCACCGCTGTCTTTCCAGGCACAAGCAGTCACCCTCACCGTAGCCCAGGCCTTCAAAATTGCATTTGAGCTCTGGCAAGCAGCTAAGGAAGGTAAGTTTTTTTTTTCCCCCTGTTCCCATTCTTCACGGGAAAGTTCAAGGGATGACTTTGGGTTTTTTCCAGCTTTCAGGTGCCTTTTCCCCTTGCCCTCCAAATTTCCAGGCTGCTGTTAAGGTTGGGCCAACCTCTGGTGTGATTTAAGGCATCTTCCAGGTTTCTCTTGACAGCCTTGTAAATCCAGCCAAATTTTGGCTGTGCTCCTTTCTTGCAGGCGGGGTGTGAAGGACCTGGTGCTTGTCTGTGGGACCTCAGAGCCCTGCCGCTGTCGGGATTTTTGCTTTCACCTTCCATGAGATTATAAAATGCACCCAGAGCCTGGGCTGCCATGGGCAGAGGAGACCTGGTGGCCCGTCCTAGCTGTCCCCCCCGTCCCTCCTCCCTGAAAGCTTGCGGGGAAGCGCTCTGCAGGCAGTGATGGGGTCTCCTTGTTTTGCAGAGAAGGAGAAGCGGGAAAGGTCCATCTTGGAAGGAGAAGGGACGAGCAGCCCCAGCTCGGAAGCCCCTGCTCACCCTGACACACGTAAGTCAAGAGCAGAGCTTTGCTCCGGGCTCGGGGATGGGAACAGCCTGAGGTCTGCGGGGTTGTCCCTGAACAAGACGGGCTCCTGGGAGGGCTTGGGAGACCAGCGAGGAGCAAACGCTTTTGTTGTAGCGGAGATGTTGCCCTCAGCAGAGCGCTTGGGACGTGGTGGCTGCCTGCCGAGTCCTTCCCTCTCCCCCTTAAATATCTCCTGCAGTCCCTCGTACACAGCTGCTGCCACCCCAAAACTGCTTACTTCCACCCCAGGGAAACTGGCCATAATGTCTGTATGAGCTTAGCGTTGACCCTCACATCCCAAGTTTGATTTCGGGTTTGTCTCAGACCTGAAACACTCGCCATCCCATCGGGCATCCGGGGGCCGCTCTGCCTCCGGCTCCCCTAAGGAAGGAGAGGTGCGTGAAAAGAAAACAATTAAATAGTAAACCCCCTCATAATTCAGTGTCTGGCTGTGGGTTCTCTGCTGCCTCTGAAACGCAAGACGCGTAGCCAGGGAGAAGCGGGACAAAAGGCTAATCTCTCTTCCATGCTGGCCACGGAGATAAGAGGATTTGGCGTGGAGGAAAATAGCATTAAACTGGGCTTCCTTCCAGGCTGGCACGTCTCATTTCTTCATGCGAAGGCCCAGGACTGGAGGAATCTGTCACAAACAGTGGCACATTGGGATAAGTGCGGCTCGGGGATGCCGCGGGTGTAGGAATGGGCTCTGGGGGATGCTCCGCAGCTGGGACGCTTCTGCATCGCCCTCGCTGCAGGGCGATGGGGAGGATCTGAGGCTTCCCTGAAACAGCCCAGCCTGCGGTGGTACCAGCAGCCCCCAAGCTACAAACTGCTCTTCACCCGGCGCAGGATTTGCCCTCGGTCCTATAAAATAATGATGCATCTTTGTAAGATGCTGAATCAGTGTCGTGGGCTGAGCTGAGGATATTGTCCTGGATCTGTTCCTGCCCTGGGGTTGGGATGCCCTGGGGTTGGGATGCCCTAGCTTTGCCCGGGGCTGATCCTGACTCACCCTGAACCTAAGCGGGTACCCGGGAGCTTCCATCGACGGCTGCTGGAGGGATGAGCCGGCCAGTCCTCCCCTGCATCCCTGTCGAGCGGGGCTTGGGTGCCTGATCTGAGCATCGCAAATTATTCGGGCTGAAACCACGGCCTGCGCTGGGGTGAATGCTGCTCCTGCCCTAAAATTCAGGGCCATCCTGAAGGAATTGGATGCAACCCTTCGATTCGCCTCTTGAGGGGAAGCAATTACTGCAGAAAGGCTTGGTTTCGTGTCGTCTGTTTTCCCCTCCTCTGCCTCATTCCCTCTCCGCTCTGTTGGCAGCAGCAGCCACGGGAAACCTGCTGGATTTAGAAGACCCTGCCAAATCGCCCCTGACCAGCAGCGCAAACTCCCCGCACTTAGATAACAGCGCGTTTGGGCCCAGCTCCTCTGTAAATAACAACGTGGTGTGGGTAAGTGTGTGCCTGGGGCACTGTGGCGTCTGCTGAGCCGGGGGCAGGCAGCGATGCCGCCTCCGTTTCGTGTGCTCCAGGTCCCGTCCTGGGGCTTTTTCTTGGATAAAACCCCCCGGGAGCTCTGGGGTGGCTGAGCCGCTCAGGCAGGCTTTCAGAGATGCCCGAGCAAGCTGGGTTTCGGTGTCCTACTCGAAATGATCGATTAGCGTTTGAGTACCTACTGCCCTTTTTAGGCTCTGTAAATAAATGAATGAGATTGCAAGGCGCTCTGAGAAACGCTGCTGTCAGGTAATTGAATATTACTTATTCTCGAGCAGCATTTCTCAGTGGTTTGTCACTTAATTGAGAGACCACCTAACTGCTCTGTTCAGGGGAAAAAATCATTATGTTGATGGCTTTTGTTTACTGTTCGCTAAAACCAGGTTATATTTATGTTCGTTATTACTCTTATTTTTCCCTTATTCTTATTTGTGGCTCTGTCTGGCTTGTGTGAGCACGGATGGCTTCTCTAAAATGTCCTCAGTCATCTGGCTTAATTGTTTCCCGGGACAGTAACAGAAAACTAATGACGCAGGCCGTGTGTCTGGTGTGCATCCGGAGGGGAGCATCCCCCATGCCCCAGCGCTCCATCGCCAGCTGCGCTGGGGCTGATCTTTGAAGCCCCACTTGACCTGGGACCTCGTGCCCGCCACGTGCCCTCTCTGGAAATGCGCAGTCTGCTAAATTTTGGAGAACTGAATGGTAAAGGCCTTTGCCTGGAGCCTGTTTCTTGACTCTGCCGTGTCTGAGCCTGAGGCTTTTCCGGTTAAACCTGAAGATCAGCTCTAAGTCATATAAAATCCTGGAGGCTTATCGGTGGTCTCCGATCCCTCCCTTCTTGCAGAGTTTTCATACTTTACATATTACATTGAGTCTGTAAGTACATCACAAGATTTTGGGAATAGTCCAGTCTGTCCATAGCAAAGCCCTTGCACAGAGCCCATCTTCCTGCATGGAAAACCTTTCTCCCCCAAGCAACTCGAATGCTTTCCCTGGGGAAACCTTAAGAGCAGACCAGAGATAAAGGATCCCAGAGTTGCTTCCGAGCAGCGCAGGTCCCCGCTGTGCTGGTGCAGAGTTGCTCTCTGGGTTCCTGATCCCAGAAAAGCTCTGAGGGTTGCCTGGAGCATCTTTCCGAGCTCTGTCCGGGTCTCCCCTCTTCGCAGGAACCCGCAGCGTGTGCCAGTCTCCTGGCAGGAGCTGGAAAAGCCGAGGGCTGTGGTTAACCCCAGAGGGGGATGTGGTCCAGCTAAGGGCCAAATCCAGCCCCTGCAGGCAGTGGGGCAGAATTAGCCTGGTTTGGAGATGGTGGGAAAGGGCCGAGCCCCTGCCCCATCCCTGGGCTGCGACGGGAGCGCGGCATCCCCGACCCGAGCCCTGGGATCTGCTCTGAGGAAGCCTGGACCACCCGGAGTTACACCTCCTACCCTGGGGCTCGTGCAGAGAGTGAGATAAAACCTGCCAAGGAGGCAGAGTGCCGAGAGGAGTGTTGCTTTAGGCACTCGGAAGTCAATATATATATATATTTCTTTTGCCTGCCGAGCTCAAGTGCAGAGCCGGATCTCTAAATACACTTTTGTGCATTCTCTTAGCAACTACTTCTCTCTCTTTTTATCTCTTTAACAAAGGAAATGGATGATGGTCTTGACGAGGCGTTTTCAAGGTAATTCTAATAACTCCCTTTACAAGTTCATGCCACCGGGGACCAGCCCAGGAGACTTGACTAGTGACTGGCTTTTAATAATGTGACTGGCTTTTAATAATGCTTCTAATCTAATCAGCCGCCGCGATCTGACCTAGGCAGCTGCCCCATCAGTGCCTCAGCTGTTAATTGAAAGATAGGCTTTGAGGCTGGCTGATAAGCCAAATATTTTGACAACCTTTTAAGGAAGGAGAGAGGCTGTATGTGATAGGGAATTTACATCCCCAAGCAGTTGGCGTGTCCGCTCCTGCTTGCCAGGGTGGTTTGAGGCTGCCTGTTTCCAGCCCCTGTGCTAGCTGCAGCGATGGTCCCAGCTTCTGGCACGGGAGACTTTACCCTTCCTCGCCCCTCCGTGAGTGTCGCGGTTCAGCCCCAGGCAGCAGCTCAGCACCACGCAGCCGCTCGCTCACCCCCCTACCCCGATGGGATGGGGGAGAGAATCGGAGGAGTAAGAGTGAGAAACACTCCTGGGGTGAGATAAGAACAGTTTAATAATTGAAATAAAATAAAGTAAAATAATAATAATAACAATATAATAATAATAGTAATAATAATATACAAAGCAAGTGATGCACAATGCAATTGCTCACCACCCGCCGACCGATGCCCAGCCAGTTCCTGAGCAGCGATCGCTGCTCCCCGGCCAACCCTCCCAGTTTCCATACTGCCCATGACGCCGTAGGGTATGGAATAGCCCTTGGGGCAGTTGGGATCAACTATTCTGGCTGTGCCCCCTCCCAGTTTCTTGTGCCCCTGGCAGAGCATGGGAAGCTGCAAAGCCCTTGACTAGCATGAGCAGTACTGAGCAACAACTAAAACATCAGCGTGTTATCAGCATTCTTCTCCTACTAAATCCAAAACACAGCACTATGCCTGCTGCTAGGAAGAAAATTAACTCTATCCCAGCCGAACCCAGGACAGTGAGGTTTGGGCTAACCCCGGGACCTTGTTCCTGTCTGCCCCCAAACCAGCAGCACCGCTGAGGGCAGCCGGCCTGCTCCACCGGTCCCTGTTGCAGTGCGGTCGCATCAGGATGACTCTGATGCACCAGTTTTGAATGCGTGCACCTGAGCACGCTCAGAGCTTGTGGCCGTAGCTTCGTGTGGCTTAGTTCGCTTTCCAATCCAAATTAAGAGCTTCCCTGCACGTGCACGCCAAGCAATCCAGCAATGTTAAACAAATCCGGTTTCTTGGAGGCGAGTTTTCCTGTCTGTCCTCGTGCGGGCAGGCCCCTGCGGGGCGATGGGGATGCTTTAGTGTTCACGGGTCCCGTCCTCCAGATCAGTGCATGAAGCCGCCTGACCGCCATTCGGGCAGCGTGAGCTGCGGGGGCCCCAGTTTGGGCAAAGAGCTGTCTTGGGTGCAGACGCTACGGGCAGCAGAGCTGCCAGGGCTCTTCCTCCGGCTCCAAGGCGCTGAAAGAGGGAGCTGGGCAGTAGCAGGGCCGAGCCCGACGCCGTCACCTCCCTGAGAGCTGCTCGCCTCCGCCGGGGTTTGCAGCAGCACAAAAACTGCACGCTCAGCCCAAAGGAAACAGAGCTCCGTGCCTTGTTTGGCTCTCGGGAATGATTTACAGCTTTTGCTTCCACGGTAGCCCTGTCCCAAGTTGTGATCGATAAAGGGGCTGCTTGAATTTATGTCTTAATGTCATCTATTTTCCTCACCTCTGTTCCTTGCCCTACTTAATTAAGCAGGTGTTGTTGGTTGCGGTCTTTTGTTTTGCATTGCTGGATGCCGAGCCGTCGCATCACCCTTGGCCTTCTGGTGACTCAGTGTTTGGACTGCTCATCCACCGAGGCAGATGCTTCTGAAAGCGTTCCTGCCGCAACATCACCGCTGGTCATTTTTCTTTTTTATTAAAAAACGTGCGTGTGGCTAGTTTAATCCGAGGCTTATTCGATACCGTGCCTCCCCTGGATGAAACACCAAAGATTTGAGTTAACCTTTTGGCCCTGGGAGAATTGATGCCGCAGTGTTACATTTTCACAGAGGTATTTAATAACACAACAACAAACTGGGGCTTGTTAGGTTTTGTGAAGCATCTAGGATGGGCTGAGATGAAGGCCCTTTAAAGCTGATCCTGTGGGCTATTAAACATCATCTGAGTCCCGCTGTGTCTTAACCCAAAGAGTTAAATGCTTGGGCCGGGGAGCGCGGCGGGCGGCGAGCGTCAGCGCACGCTGCGTGTCCAGACACACCACCATGAAAATGGAGTCATTGCAATGAGGCTGCTCCTTTGGTTTACGCTGAGATAAGATCCCAGCAATAGCTCGGGGGAGGAAAACGCACCATTCTGCCAGACCATTAATATACGGGATGTCCAGACTGCAAATTCCCTGGATGCCTGTAGGGGAAATGTTAGGATAAACCAGCAGCAAAGCTGCAGCAAACTTGAGAGCGCTGCAAATGTTATGTGCCGGCTCTCCCCTTACTGAATTATTTCATTCCATTGGAGGATTTTGAAATGTGGAGCTGCAGCTAGGGTTCAGCATTACAGATGCACCAAGCATCCAGGCTATATAAACTGCACGGATTTCTGTTCTTACTCTGTTTTTTCTCCCCGCTTAGACTGGCTCAGTCAAGAACAAACCCTCACGTTCTCGACACGGGACTGACAGCTCAGGACATCCAGAGCGCCGAAACGCTCTCACCTGTAGACTGGAACAAAATAGATTCCAACACAGGCGAGAAAGATGATCTGTTCATGTTTTGAGGTCAGATGCATCTAACAGCTGACAAGAGAGTAACCACTAAAAGTCTATGGACTGAATCATGCTGTCCCGGGTGCTGTATGCAAGGGACTCTTCTGAGGGCTCTTCACCAAGTCAGCTGACGTTACAGCACAGTTTAGACCAAAGCTTTAGAAATCTAATGCAGAGTTTTGTACCTTGCTTTTATCTAAACCACGAGATGCTCTTCAACATATTTATTCATAGCCGTTACAGTTTACATGTATTATTGGAAGGTATGTAGAGCATCTACAGTATTAGATGGCAATATACTGTGGCAGAACCTTCAGCAGTGCCTGTTCCTCTCTGAAAAAGACTATGCAACACCAAAGTTTCTCTGTATATACTTTTCTAGACAAAGGTCTGCAGACGCAAACGCAATTGCAAGCACAACTGTTACTAATCCACTGTTTCTCGAACAACACATCACCTGCCTAGGCGGAGGGGAGGAGATTTGCAGCAGCTGCTAACAGTGTTAAAATCAAGGAGGTAGCAGAGATCTTGCTTTTGTTGTGAATGTCTGTGATACTCTCACAGTTGTCAATCACCCCTACGTGTTCTGGCTGTTTCTTCGCCAGCTTCGTATGGGAATTGACACTTTTTTTACCCAAAGACTCTTACGAAGTTTTGCACTTTAAAACTTGAACTGAAAGCAATGGTCCGAATTGTCAAGGTAAGCAGTGCCTGTAACTTCTCTTCAGAAGCTATTTACCCAAAAAAAGCCCCAACCCGGTAATGCTGCAGGTCTGTTTCAAAACTGACTACTCGCGTGCACCGTTTCTGATGCGACTGGAAATAGTAAGGCTGTGTTGCGCTGGTGGCTTGAAAAGCAAAACCGCCGGGGAGTAACAATTTGTTTTGCTAAAGCATGTTGAAAGTTGCAGGTTGGGTGAACCCAGGAGCACAATAGATCTATGTTCTTAGCTCTGCTAAGTGGATTTGGCTGTGCATGCCTTTTTCCTGTCTCAGAACCATTTGGCTGTTGCTCACTCAATAGACTCAAATGGAATTGGATTAGGCGAGACCAATACCTGGATGTTCAATTAGCAAGAGGTGCCCCTTCCAGCAGTACTCCAGTCCTCTTCCCCCCGACAGCCCCATCTCCCGTGAGGCTTGGGAAGCTGTCTTCATCTGCTCCTGGAACTGAAAATAAGTAATGGAGGTATAAAGCTTATGCTAATTAAAAGATTAAGTTTAATGATCCTAAATAGTCGCACTGACAGTTTGCAGTGTTTGTGGCCTTATGTGAAGTATACTAATCTGTTTTATAGATTTGTAACTTGGTTTTGAAACACTAATTCATTCCCCAGATAGCTCTTTATAACTCTCTTAAAAGTGCTTGCAGAAAAAAAAAAATAAAAACCTCTTTGTCAGCTGTAAGAATTTATTAGGAAACAGCTGAGTGACTCTAACTTAGATTTGATTTTTTTTTTCCCTAAGTGTTGTTGTGATAAGGTATTGAGGACTTGTGAAGCTGACTCATCATGTCTCTTAATAAAATGTGTGCTCTGTTTATCCTGCAAAATTGTGTTTAAAGCAATTTTACATCTTGAAACTACCATGCCTATGACTTATTTGATCTTATGCGTAGCATCAGTCTCGCGATTGAAGGAATTATTCAAAGTTTGTCCGTGCTACAGAGGCACACAGTAGAGACGTGAACCTATTGCATAAGCAATGCCAAAACTGCGCAGAAGTGGTTGCAGCAAGCACCTTGTCCCGACCCCGGGGAGTGGTGATCTTCCTAGGAAGGAGCTTGGGCTGCAGGAATGGACCGTGAGGATTTCTCTGTACATTGATCTTTCTCCTTTTCTAGAGATTCTAGGAGTGTATACTGAAATGCACAATACTATATATGTATGTATATAGTTTTTTAAGAAATCCTTCTGCTGTAAAGAATATCTGTACTGAGGAAAATAAAAGTTCTACCATTTTTTTGGAGTGTCTGTGCAGGGTGACTTTATTTTCACCATGGTCCTTTTAATGTGTAGAAGCCTTTGTGTTTCTGACTGGTTGAGCTCTCTGTCTCCCTTCAATAGCAGTAAGCGACTGAAAACATCCACGGGAGGTTTGTGTCCATTGGAAGAGTCTTTCCAGGGCCGGCCGGGTGGGAAAGCGGCCGCGGTTAGACACCAGTCCGCGGTGCTGCTCCAGAAGCGCTTACGGGGCTGGATGCGGCCACGCGGGATGCGCAGAGGGACGCGCCACGGCCGCCTTCCGCTCGGTGAATCCATCCCTGCCTGAGCCCCGCGTCGCCGGATCGGCCTCCAGGTAAGGGGGTGAGGGAGGGAGGGCGACGCTTCGGTCTCCTCTGCAGGTAAACGTGGTGCTGGTAACATCAACCCCCCAAATCTTTTAATTGATAGAGTTTCTGAGTTGCTGTGCAAAGTCCGTCTCCCTCGTGGGGAGTTTAATTTGTACAGCTGCCTTTTAGATAAAACCAGCCCAGAGAACCCCGGCACTGCCCTGTGTACTCAGCCTCCCCTGCAATCCCTGCCTTTGCTGGAGCGACCGGGCTCCCGCAGCAAGCAGCTGACTGCGCTGCTGACGCTCCTCTGGGAAGCGCGGGGAGAAATTCCTTCGGGGATGCTACAAACAGATTTAACCTGGGAGCGGCACCACGCTCCCTTTGGGGTATCAGAGCTGGGCTGTGGGCAGAGCAAAGGGACCGTGCAGAGATGCCTCTCTTCCTGCAGTGTTAGACTAACAAAACAGATTTGATAAAAGTTCATTTTTCTGTTTAAATCGCCTGTTCCAGTGTGAGGAGGTGCCCCAGATTTCGAGTACTTTGAGTGCCGGCAGCCTGCGCCTTCATGCATAACTGATGGCGGTGCCGAGGAACAAATTGATCTTTCAGTTTTGATGTGACCTTTTTTTTTTTTTTTTTTTTTTTTAAGCGCCGGTTAAGAAATTTTCAGCATCCGTTTCCTTCACCCCTGATGGCTGTGTGCTTGGGAGGGAGGGGCTCACCATGGTGAGAGGCGGCCGTGCCACGAAAAGGCAACTCCTGCTTGGGGGGCTGCAGCATCGGCCGCAGGCTGGGGGCCGGTGGCTCTGCTCACCCCAGCCCCGTGTTTCCCCGGGGGGACATGGAGCGACTTCGCTGCCCGTTTTCCTCCCTTCGAGCAGCCTCAGCAGCAGAAGCTGTGGCTGCGCTGTGAAATGCGGGTCTGCCACCCTGCGCTAGCGCGGGGCGTACGTAGGACGCAGCGACTCCATCCTACGGACGGTAGCCAGCGTGGGCAAGGAAGCTAGCTCGGAGCCCGTCTTCAATCTCCCTTCCCAAAGCACCTGCTAAAGAAACAAAACCTGCAGCTAGTGCAAACCATGTAGCTCAGAACAAATTTCTTTTGCTGCTGGTGCTGTAACTCGTTAAACTCATTTAATACATCCCCCAAAACTGAAACAACAACGCCTGTCGCTGCCAAGGGGCAGGCTGGGTTTGCATATAGACGTTCAGTTTATCGAGCATTGCCATTTCTCTGTTCGGTGAGTGCTCTCGAGCGATGGTCGGTCGCGTTAACGCGAGTCGAGGCCAAATCCAGCTCTGAGGTTACAAACCAGCCGACTCGGGGAAGCGCCGAGCTGTTAAGGATGACGGCGCGCAGTGCAGCAGGTACCGAGCTCTGAACTTCTCTCCTCTCCCCTTGGAGTGCTGAGAGAGTTTGTAAATTCATGCCAAGCCTGAGCGAGAGCTGTAGGGCTGTCGTTACCCAGATCATTCTTTTTTAAAGTACAAGTAAGGAGAGCAACATTTCATCTGAACACCTGAATGCTGTATTATGGTTTTTTATAGCCAGCCCTGGGGCGCCGGGAGCTGTGGGCTGCTCTGCAAGGCTTTCTGTGCTCTGAAGCAAGAAGAAATAACCAACCTCCTGGAGAAGCACAAATGCATTTTGGCTGAGGATGGAGGGGAGACTGGGGCAGGAACGGAGCGGGGTGTTGGTTGAGCACTGCTCTCCTCCACTCTTACGTGTCAGCATTGCGTGACGGCTGTCTGCAACAGCAAACTGCCAGACCCCGATGAGATTTGTCCCTGTCGAAGCCAAGGGGAGCTGAACCAGAAAAAAAAAAACCGCCAGGCAAAGGCTATGTTTGCCGAAAGCCTCGCCACCGGCCTTGCTGGGACCCAGGGCAGGGGCTTGCTCAGGAGGAGCTCGCCACGGGTCAGCAAACGGCACTGAAAGGCTTTTTTGCAAACGTGTCTCTGCCTCTGCTTTTGAACTTCTTCCAGGGTTTGCAGCACTTAATGGCAGGAGACGATATTGCAGCAGCAGAGCAGAGCGGGGATGCGGTGTTAGCAAATGGCTTTTGTCAAAGTTTCCATCGCAGGGAGCTGCGGAGCCACATGCCAACGTGGCTGCCCTCGGTCCGCACGAACAACGAGGGGTGCGGGGTTATTCTGCCAAACCCCTTCTGCGAAAGCATCTCCTTCTGAAAAAGCCTATCATTTCAGTGCCAAAAGTCCATAAACCGGTCAAAAAGTTAACTTTTCTATGCCCCCCGCTTCAGAGGGAATTCCTGCTGACCATCTGGTCCAGCTTTCCCTGAAACCTGGGGCCTTGATTCACCAAGTCGGGGGGAACTTGCATTTGACGGTGCCCACGTTGTGCCCCTGCTCTGCTGCAAACTAAAATCTGCCGGAGCGGCTCCTCCTGCAGAGGCGGCGCAAGCCCCGCTGGGCACCTGGAGCCAAGCAAGGTGCCACGTGGGCTTAGGAGGAGCCAGAAGCTTTCCCTGTCGGCAGCATGGAGGGGACCCGGGAGCCCACACCAGCGGCTGCCGGGCCAGAAGCTGATGAAATTACCCGGTGCAAACAAGAAGCAAGCGAGCTGGGCCTCTGCTGCCAGCCCTCGGCTCGAAAGGCCTTTTAGCAGCAAGCCGGCATCTGACTGCGAGCAATTTATCAGGAGTGAGTGGATCCTGCTTATGACAGAGGGAGTCTTAATGTTGCATTACTTCATTTATTTAGCACCTCTCCTCTAAAGCCCGGGGGAAGGATAATGGCAAAGAGTGTTGTAGGTTGCTGGGGGCTGGTTGTTATTTTTCTTCCCTGATGAAAGCAAACATCTCCAGCTGGTTCTTGGCTCAGAGAAGAAATATTGGCTTTACAAAAAGAAGGGATGTCAAGTCATTAAAAGCTGCAGGAAGAGGAAGTCTTCTGAGATGGGAGTGGAAGTGGGGCCAAAAGAGCTGGAGCCAGAAAGCAGATGTAGGAAGCGCGGGAAGATGGGAGGCAGTTGCGCAGCGAATGTGCAGGTGGAAGGTAATTAGCGACCAAGCGCTGGTTAATTTACTGCCACCGGCCTCTCACGCTGGACACACGCTTAGCCCCTGCTCCACTGATCTTCGTCAGCAGCGATTGCGTCTCGCTCCCAGCTCCGCAGCAGCTCCCAGCGAGCCGGCTCTCTTGGCCGGCAGAGCCAAAGGAGCCCGCTGCTCTGCCCGGAAAGCGGATTAGCGCTCTGCTAGCCGGGCCACGCGCCGCCACCAGCCCGCGCTGGCCTGCAGCCAGGCGCCTGGGAGCAGGGAGCCGGAGCCCGCGGCTCTCCATCCCACCCAGCACCCAGCTGGCACCGCTCACCTTTGGCAGCACCGAGCGTTTCCCGGGGCGTTAACCCTCCGGGAAGCTGTCGGGCTCGGCTGCGAGCAGAGATTTGTCTTTGCAATTGAGTGTTCGTTCCTCGTTCCCCGCGGCGCGGTCGGGGGGGCTCCTTGGGAGCCGTGGGGAGCTGCAGGAGCGGGGTCGTGCCAGCAAACCCAGCGTGGGAGCGCCGGGGAAAGCGGTGCCAGCTGTGCTCACAGGCAGGGACCGTGCCACCTTCCCGCCCTCCCCTTGGCTTTTCCTTGCAGGAGCCCGGCGTGATTATCACCAACGTCACTGCTCCCACGTCAGGGCCATGGGGTCGCTCCTCTCCCTGCAAAAGAAAACATCGGGAGAGGCAGGTTGTGAAACATCAACCCAGTCAAGTTTTGGCTCCAAAACCCCTGCTGACTCCTGTGATTTATCACTCGCCCAGCTGCTACTTGCAGCTTGGAAAAGATAAGTGTGTGGGGGGAGAAATATGGAGATTTTTTTTTTTTTTTTTTTAAAAGCTTGGCTTTAAAGCCCACAGACTCAGGCAAAGAATCCTGTCCTGACCGAGGTAATGGGGTAGGAACAACGTTACCAGTCACGGCTGAAATAAAACAGCCATCCACTGCAGGCTGTGGCACCAGAGGGTAATTCTGCTGCCTTCTCTTCCCTGACACACGTCTTTTGAACCATGATGCGAGAAAACCAGTATTTAGATACCAAACCCCCTGCCGCCTTCCTTGTCTTTCGTTTTATTCCCCAGGCACCTCGCTTGCCCCAAACTTTTGCCACCGCAGTTTCTGTTTCGGGCAAGCAGACGCAAACGCACCGGGGGCACCACCGAGCCTCGCGGGGCAGATGGGGTGCTGCCCGGGAGATCCTTTCAAACCAGACACTCTGCAAACTCGGGTCCAGATCGCTCCCTCTCTGCCTCCAAGGTTTTGCTGTTTTTTTTTTTTTTTTCGCCTTTCCAGCCATTGCCGTCAGCGATTTCTTCCCCAGCAAAAAACCTCCAGCCTCCGTGGAAAACAGTTCCAGGGCTGAGTTTTCCCAACACTCTTGCTGCAAACCACAGCGGCAGTTTCTGTCTCGGCTGTTAATAATCCCATGGATGGTAACACCACTCCAGGCAAAGTTTTTGCTTAAAAGCCTTGATGATGATACTTTGCAGGGAGTTATTTGGCTTGTACCTTTGTGTTTCTACCTCCCAACTGAAATCTTGCCGTAACAGCCCCCAAACTTGCTGCCTGTCAGGTCTTGTTTTAGCTACAACCCTCCTCCCTTCCCCTGCTTGGCAGCATGAATTTTAATGAGCCATCCCAGCACCAGGCCTGTCACTTGGCTATTGCCTGTATCACACGCTCGTATGTACGAGCCCCAGGTCTAATTAATGTAATAAAATGTGTAAAAGTACTAAATCTCCTCAGACGTGGCAATTTTATCACGTCTATATACTGTCACAGCACAAGTAAAACTGACAGTAAAGAATAAACCAGTTATGTCTCTGGCATTTTTTATTACTTTTAATATGCTACCTTTTTTTTGTTACTGGAAATTTAAATTATAATGGTATGCTTCACTTAAAAAAAAAGAAAGTATCCATAGCAACAGGAACATCTAAATTATTACAGGCTGATCACTTCTCTCCTAGAGTCACATCACATGCCTTTCAAAGACAGTCCCAGAGGTGCAGGATTTTAATAGAATTTTTTTTTTTACCTTTTTTGCAAATAAACAACTGTATACACAGCACTTTCTCCATCAATATGCTGCCTACGGAAAGATCTAAACCTAATAACTGCCAGCATGCTTCATTACCCAGAGAGGGAGGGTTTCAGGCTTGCTCTTGCAATCCTTACTTCACACGAGTCTTTCTCATCTGAGCCGGTGCCTCCTGCTTATCCCATGTGAAACTGGAGAATTTCCGTCGAGTTCATCTGATGTAAATTCTGTCTTGAATCAGGGGAAAGTAGGAGGGGAAGACCGCTGAGCCGGCAGCGTCGGGAACCCGCTTGTTAGACTACAAGCTGGAGTCAGTCTTATTTGTATTTTATTCTTTCCAAATTCCTACTTGTCATCCTCAGAAAACAACTTCAGCAGCTGCTCAACATTTAAAAGGCGATCGGTGGGAAAATACCCAGATATTTTTCAGCCACCATCCCTACATCTGAGCCGCCTTGGTGACTTTTGGTCCGAAGCAGTTACAGCTTTCCACTCTTGAAAAATTTCTTCACCTTAATCATGAGAAAAGCCCTACCGATACACAGGCAGAGCTGTCAAATGTAAGAAACAAACATGCTGGGAGAAATAGAAAGACCTTTTTTTTTCTCTAATCTCAATTATAGGAATCATACGCATCATCTGGATCAATAGTACGTCGAAATTGCTCAGCCAGAAAGATCTTATATATAAAAAAGCAGCGGCTGATAGCCTTCCTCTAAGCTCATGTATTATTATGTTATAGCTGAAATTATGGTAGTAAACCATGTTTACAGGCTCTCTTGGAAAGCTCAGGTTAAGAACAAAGGCTTAGTAAATGTACTTGTACATAGTAACAAGATCTTAAACCAAGCCTGTATGGATCTGAGATCTTATCATGTTCAGTAATAGCAGAGATTTACTTTTTACGTCCTTTGTTTCTCACTGCCGTGTGGTACGTTCCTGGGTCATCATTTCCTGCATTTTCCCCCAGAGGTGGCTGCAATTCAAGGAGGCTATATTTACAGAGCAGAACATGCAAATTACAGTGAAAGGAGGCAGTCTTTAAAAATATAAAACATTACTTATCATTTAACCTTTGCAGTGTAAGAGCTGATGTGTAGACAAGTGGTTGTAGTTCACCATGGCCAGCCCAAAGCAAAAATATTAAAAACCAAGAAAATGTGTCAGAGTCCTTTGGCCGGTGTGATTTGTTTGTAAGGAAGGGCCAGGGAAGCTCTGCATCCATGGAAAAAGAAGGGGCTCCGAGGAGAGAGCTTGCAGGTTTTGAATACAGTTGTCATTGGGGTGATGCCAGGCAAACGCTATTACAGGAACTGGGTGTATCGTCTGTCAGTGACTTTCAGATCAATTTGGTTTCATATGTGAGTTAAAAAAAAAGTCAGAGTGAGAGAAGGTGGGTGGTTAAAGAGGACTGAGAATGATGCAAAAAAATCTGTCAGACCTGCAGATCCAGCTCACATTTGAAAATCACCCTCTTTATAGCTCCGTGAAAACACCTTTTAATAAAGAGTCTGCAACAGGTACCTGTAATTTTGTGGTTGATGCATGAGCCAGAAGACAATCCAGTTCACTCTCACATAGCTTTATTAAAGCCACGGGTCCAGCTGGAGTCAGAAATATTTACTTTACATTGAGCACACAAGCTTATACAGAAATACTGGGCGCTGACCTTTGATACCAGGCGGCAAGTTAAAGCTGTCATTCCCTGCTCCCACCTCCCTCCCAGGTGTACGGCATCAGGTCTAGCAGGACGGCTTCCCTAATCCGTAGGTGGAGCTCTTTGACTCACAGCTTCCCTGAACCCACCTTCTCGCCTCTCGGAGTAATTAAATAAATCCCAGAAGCCACAGCCCCAGGTACTTGGGAGTATTTGTCATCCAGTGGTATGTCTGTGGGCAGGGAGAGATGGGTCTGTGCTGCTGTACCTGGGATTTGCTTCTTAAATTGGGCTGGATTTGATCCTCAGTGTTTATGTTTGAGGCTTTGATGCATCCGTAAGCGTTTTGGGGCTGGGCAGTGAGTCAGAGCTAATGGGCAAAATGTGATTGTGTGTGTCTGAAAACACTCGGTGCTGGGGGGGGCAAGACCTTTGCTTTTATGGGTGACAAGAGGGTGGACCTCATTTTTTCATGTTGGTTAAAGCACTGTGATCCAGCGGATGGCTGGTGTTGCATGAAACTATAGACTAAATTCTGGGGGAAGACTGTCAGAATCTGGGTTACTTGCTCCTCGTGGTCTCCCGCTTATATATCAAGCTGACCCACTTATATATGAAGTCTGGGGAATGCGGTGGGAGAACAGGAAAAGCTTCTGGTGAAGTTATTTAAGGACTTCAGACAGGTATGAGCGTACAAGTCATTTTACAGCTATGACAGGAGAAACTTGGCTAGCGTGCTGGTTTTATTTCACGGGTGCTTCCCCCTGCCCTTGATGCTATGTGCCTTTCCAGTTCTGCTTTTTATGTCCTCAAAATGACAGCACAGCCTCTCGAGGCTGGGGTAAGACAGAGCCAGCACAGGCTGGAGCAAATCTTTTCAGTTACAAGTGTTCCCTTGTCTCGTTAACCAGATTGCATAAGGAGGTGCAATACTGCTGAGCTCAAAATTACATCTCTTCATTTCCTACCTGACACAGCAGCAGCAGACGAGAGAGACAGCTGCAAACAAGTTTAAAAGTATTGCTTCCTCAGAGCAAAATTCAGGAGACGAGACGTTTGGGTTTCATCTGGCTAACCGAAAGCCCGTGGGGAGCTCTGGATGCTCCTGCCTGATGCCTGCAACTGCCGCAGCCACGTGATGTTGGCTCTGGGCTGGCCCAGAGCACCGCAGAGCTTTTGAGGGCACCCACCGTGCATTTTGCAACAAGCTGTGATTTATGGGATGCCTGTGGAGCAGCTGGTCTCTTTGTGATAATGAAGGAGTCTGCGACGCGACTCCTCTGAGAGCAGGGAACGGACTCTTCGACCCCGGGGGTCCTTTGAATGGCCCCGTGCCACCTCTGCATCCCAGCTGACCACACAATCCCACTTGTCATCCCCTCTCTGGCCCACGATCAGCAGATCAGTTCTGATGGCTGCAAGCTGATCTCTTAATCTTACTCAGAGGGAGCACAGGTGTGGTCCTGCCCTTGTATTGTCAACACTTCTCCCCTTATGCTGCTCCTGCCAGCTTCAGTTAAATGTCATTGATTCAGTCTCTTCCGAGTGATTAACTTGCTCTCAAACCCTCCGTATGAACGGAATGCTGAGCTAGGAGTGATGGAGCTGGGAGATGAGATTTGTGGCCAGAATCTGGGAAACGTTCAGTCCGGAGCAAGGTGAGCCTAATCCTAACCTGCCTCATGTCTCTTGCTGTGGCTGCGAAGTTCGAAGCAGGGAGTGATAAAGCCTCCTTTAAATGCTGGCTACCCTGATGAGCTCAGGTTTTATCTGGTTTGGGACCTACTAAGGCCCTTTCAGGAAGGTGCTGAAGTGACAACGTTATGCGATATCTGGAAAGGCAGTTTCTGGCTGTGTGGTGAGAATAAGTGTGATAGATTGTAAAGCCAGGGGAAACCATTAGCAGCATCTAGTCTGATCTTATACAGAGACACATGGTTCAAAGATGTCACTTGGTAACATCTGTGCTGAACTCCAAACTTCCATCTGAGTTACCAGGTCTCTTTAAAACCAGTGTCTTCAAAACTTGTGAAAAAAGACAAGAATTTCCTGTATCTTAAAGACCTTTCCAGCCCTGACACAATAGTGTATTCCCTCTCCTCAAAAGTTTGACCCACCAGGTGCAAAAGTGCTTTCAAAGAGCAAAAAGGTGGACAACTAGCTCAAGAGGAGAGCCCCACCCATGTAAAGCAGTGCTCTGCAATCAACCATTTGATCATCTGTCCCTGGATTTTTCCTCTTGTCTCCAGGATGACTCTCAGCAATGGCTATTTAGGGCTGAAGTTCCTCCTCTTTTATCTCTCGGAGCTTTTGACGCCAGTGCCGGGAGGATTTTCTAGGCTGAAATGGAAAGAGCCCTGAGCAAGTTGGGGGAAAGGCAGGAAGCAGGCCATTAACAAAGCATTAAAGGCTGAGCTGAATTTGCCTTTGGCAAGTACACGCAGGCTTCCCAGGTTTTTGCAGGCTTCTTCCTGGCCCTGATTGGAGATGCCGCTGGATGCTGCTGCTCCTCCGATCCCGCAGGAGCGGGCTGTGGGGAGCGAGGAGTGCCAGTGCACGCGTAGCATACGTCCGCCCTCCTCCGCGCCGCACAGCCCCTGGGCTGCCTTTGAGGGCCATCACGGACTCGGTGGCTTGTGTCAGAGTGATGGCTGGAAAAACCACCTGACAAATTGAAGCAGACACAAAGCAACAACCTTCCAAGATCAGCGTAGGTGACATTGCTTTTCTCCTACCAACCAGCTAGAAAATGAGCAATTACAACCTCCCTGCAGTGCTAGCTAACTCCTACAAAGGTACTTGAGAGTACACGGCCTCAGCACTGGCTATGCTGATTAACTCCATATCCCATACAGCATTTACAGTCCGTGGGCTTGTGCTCCAAGGAAGCTCAGCCTGTCCTGAGTGTCTCTGGCTTCAGCAAGCCACAAAACCTGGGAGAATATCAGCGATGTGAGGACTGTTGCTATTGCAGCTCCCCGTCAGAAACCCATCAGCCAGGCTAGAGGAGACTGTGTCCCCACGGGTCATGCATTTCACATCTTGACCAAGAAATCTTTGGGGTTTGTTTCCTTTCTGAAGCTGGGACAGGAGGACACTGGCCTGAAACATTCATTTCCTTACTTCTTCCTTCCCCCATAACTACTTGTTTCCCCCCCCCCCCCCCACTTCTGATACCTGGCAGGTATGTTTACAACCCCATATTTGTTATTTTCTCCAGTTCTCATTTCCTATTTTACAGCCTGGCCACCTGGTCAGAACCTTTTTAATCTGTATGCAGCGTGCATGGCTGGTGCAGCCCATTGGAGACCTATATTTAAAAATGCGTGCTAATATACAAAAGCTTGAGGCACAGAAACACAAATGCTTTCTTCCCCCACTTTTTGGCACTACTGCGGGCTGCAGCATGAGCAACAACGTATGTTGTTGAGGGAGAAAGCACCAACCCACCCAAGGTTTGTTAGGGTCCTTGAAGAGGATCTGTTTAGCCTGCACGAGGATCCAAGGAAGACTTTTCTTGTTCTTTTGCGTGGATTAGGCATTGCCCTATGTGCAAGCTTAAGGTAGGAAAAGGAAAGACAAACGACTCCTGAAACGTAATCAGATCTATGGGTCCAAGTAGGAGATTTGTCATTCCATGGGATCTCTTAGATACCAGATGGAGAATGATGGGATGGTGAGTCTGGGCTGGTGCTGCCCGGAGACATCAAGAAGGAAAAGCATTTTGCTGTTTCATAGGGCTTCAGTACCATAAAATTGTTTTATTTTGTACTGACCCAGGAAAAATTGAAAGGCAACCGAGGAGGCCATTTCTGAAGTCAGCAGCAACCTGGAGCACCAAACCCCACTCTCTCCCACCAGTACGTGGCAGGGTCCTTCCTACGGCACAGGCTTTGCTGGCACGCTTCCACCAGTAAAGCCCCGTAGTCAGGAAGCGGCTGACGCTGGAAAAGGGAGCTCCTCTGTCAGCGGAGTGCGATTGCCTCTTCAATGCCGATGCCGGGATGATGAGGCATCTACAAGCTGTGTCTGTGTCGGAGGATGTGTTTTGCTTGCATTTACCACGAGTTAGATGGGACGCCTCTGTTCACCAGACTTACACTGGCAAAACGTCCACAATTTGGTGTAGATACCCCCAGGCTCCTGTATAAATACAGCGTAGACGGTGATTCATCCGAGTGATGTTAGGAGTGACCTGTTTCTCAGGTTGGGACACATGAACTTCACCCTGAAGGTGACTTACGAGTTATTCTGGGCTACACTGAGCCCTCTCTGTGTTTCAGTGTTTACCAGGAAGCATGGTGCAGCAGAAAGACACAACCAGCTGATGTGGATTTGGCCTTATGGGGGATATTGGCACTCAGGGGAAAAGTTGATTTTTTTATTTTTTTTTTAAAAAAAAAGAGCAACAATCCTGCCTTTGAGGGGAAAAAAAAATAACCTGCAAAATAGGACTGTGACACCATCATGTCTGCAAAGTGCAGATTCTTCTTCTTTTATGGCTTTAGCTTATGACTTCCCATGATCATTTACAATCTTAACTCATATTTCTTGTCTGGATACTAATGATCTGACACAGGAACTCCCACTCTGGAAATGCGAACTTCACAGTGTTTCTATTTTTCTGTATTGGTTAATGTCTGGATAGGGAAAAGGGTAATTCTGTAATTTGGCAAAGCAATGCATAGCAAAGCACTTCAACATTTACTCCTCTCCACAGGGAATAGAAATATATTTAGCTGCTGGAACATCTGCCCCATTAACCTTATATTTTCTTTTCTTTTTTCCTACGCACTATTGACCTCTTTGAAAGATGTTTAAATTCTGCTTACCTTGAAAGTCCCTGGGGAGGGACTTCACCTGCCAGGCACCAGGATCCATGCAAAACACGCGAGGCATTTATCCCAATCAATAACCTGGCAGCATCAGATCACTACAGAAAGAGCCTGGTAACATCTGAGTAGTGCCAATAAAAGACTCTGGAACCTGTGTATTAATCTTAATATAATTGCCCAGAGGGCATCTACTGACCTACTTTACCCTCCAGTGTAAGTTACTGTACAGTTGACAAATGATTTTAACAGAGCCTTAGTGGTCACCTGAGGATGGCCAATATATAGTGCTATAAGCTGGAATTTTCATTGCAGCACATAGTTTAAATGACTTTTAACTCTTTGGAAGTGCTTCTTTTTCCCTGTAATGGAAATATTTACGTCATCCCATTCAAATGCTCTAAGGTGTCTTTATTTCTCTTGGTCTGGCTCATAATGGCCTAGTTCAAGAGCATTAAAGTTTAAAGGAAATGACCTTGGCACCAAAGGAAGCAGGAAAACATTTTTTTTCCTCTGTAAGATGGATCTGTTTGCGTTAGGAAGGTGCTTGTTCCATAATGGCGGAGGCTTCTCATTTACCACATGCGGGGAGAGTCTCTGCAGCAGATTCAGGGTCTCTCTACATCACTTTAGTAGCACAAGAAAATAATTGAGAGGGTTTGAAGGCTTGATCCAATGAGTTTATCAAGGATTTCCTAAACAGTGTCAGAGAGAATCCAATTTAAAGACAGCAACGTTGGACAGTAACTTATCCTATCTGTAGGCAAATGGCCAGAGGACCTCTATGGCTCATGGAGTTATCAGTTGCCATTAAGTCTAATAACTCTAGTTAATAATCTGACCCAAAGGTTTCTTATACTGTTATCTCTTGCTGAAAAAAGAGGACTGCTTGTCCTGTAACAGCCATTTTGTTACGTTCCTTTGCAACATCCATAAACTGGTGGGTTTTAGTCCCTGACTTGTGGCGTCCTAAAAACAAATGTCCTCTGTGTAGATTTCCATATGGTTGATATGAACTTGGGGTTTTTTCAGGTTTTTTTTTTTTATGGATTGCTACAGAGCAGTGTATTAACCCCAAGGATCTGCTAACCACAAGTTGGAGATCACTGTCCTAAATTATTGGAGCGCTTATCTATTAGTCCAGAAGAATTCACATAGTAATCCTCACCTAAAACTATCCCCTTTGGGCATGATCCTCTTCAGACGCAGCACCAGAGTTGAAAACTGCCGAAGCCCTGTTGAAATCACTAGCCCCATGGCATAATTATTAACAGAAGTGACAGTTCAGGCAGCGGGTCCGGAGCAGACCGTTGCTTGTAGGGTTGACATAAACCGTAAGAGTTCTGAGGCAGGTAATGAAAATATATGACTGTGTTTCATCTTTGGCCAAAACACAGAGCAGAACCCAAAGAAAATTTTTTTCCTAGTCTGTGGACAATCAAGAGGATGAACAGAAAGGCTTTTTTCCTCCCGTGCTCCCACATGATGATTAATCTTCCCAGCATTTGAAGATGTTGGTCATTATTTCCTGGCTTGCCTTGAAATCCACTCTTAAAAAGCAGCATCTGCAGGATATATTTATATCATGAAAGAAGATTTTTGTGAAATATGCATTTGTTTCAATGTTTTCAGAGCAAACCTAGCCCAACCCTTCAAGGAGAGCAGAGATTATCACCTCTGGGGGAAAGCAGAGACTACTGCAGACATATGAGGATGCCTCTGGATTCGGGACTGACAATGGACTACACAGATGGTTGTTGAATAAATGGAAAATCGCCCCTTGGGAGATTATTTTTCTTTAACCACTAAAACAGTCTTTAGTGACTACCCAGAAGCCTGGCAGTTTCCGAAGGCATCATTCTGGCTGGCTCCTTCTGTGGCTGGAAAATTCCCGTGTTTTGTCAAACAGGGTCCCTTGGCACACTTCTGCGTTGTGCTCGGTCCCCACCAACATAAGATGAGACTGTCACCTCCTGGTTTCTTTCCAAATAGTTTGGATGACTGCAGAACTTGTTAGGAAACTTTGAATAGCCAGATTTTACCTGAAAAGGAGGGGAGATCTTCCTGCTCCAAATAACTTCAGATAAACTGCTATAAACAGAGGATAATTCATTCCCCAGGATGCTGTTGGGGCCACCACATCTCATACAAACTGCTTTTTGGATTGACTCCAGATATTTTTTTTGACCCAAACCAAATATTTAAGTTTGGTTTAAGATTTTGGGGGTTTCTTAATGCTTCTGTTTGTCAAAAAAAATGGTTTTATTTCATTTTTCTTAGACGAAACTACTCACCAAGTTCATCGCTGATTTGTCTGCAGTTCTGGTTAGCCTGAACTGCATTTTCTGACAAGTCAACTCTTTTTCTGAAAATTATTCTTAGACGTTTTCCACTTGGGATCTTATTTCTGAAGCCATCTAAAATAGGATGTTGCTCCACATTCACAACAGCAAATTCACTGCGTTCTTGTGGCCCTTATCTCACTTAAGTAGGGGAAAATGGAATACAGTCATTCTGATGATGCCGATTTTAATGAAAAAAAAAAAAAAAAAAAGCTTGTGCAGCCTCCTACATTAGTCACCTGGTGTTACAAGAAAGTAATAAACTAGAACTGTTTCTGCTCTTTCTTCCATGCAGCTTATGCTGTGTTTCTGCTTTTGCACTATTTTTCATCTTTTTTTTTTTTTATATTTTCCCTGGCATGGGAGAGGTAAGATTGTTGAGACATGAACATTTACCATAATTAAGCAAGATCCCTCCTCTTGTGAAAGCTCATTCCTACCCAATTCTGGTTTAAGAGACATAGAATGGATTGTTATCTCAGATGTGAATGGCTTTTTCCCTTTTTCTTAGAAAACTGATAAGTCTGGCTGAGGTGGTGGTGGTAGGTTTTATATTGTGCAAATGTCTCTCACTCCTGCTAGCAGAGAACTGCCATTTGAATTCTCAGCGAGACTTTCGTGCATCCCTGAATGTGAGTCTTAATTCAGATAATTAATATCTTGTATGTATGAATGTGGAGCTAAAAGAAAAGCAGTCAAACCTGCAGATCGGTGCATGATGATGCGTCTCAGTTCAGAGGTTTGGGGGCTAAGATATGCTATTTTCTGTGTTTTGAATTTGGCTGTAGCTGCTGCTAGCATTTCAACAGCTTCATAGGCAGGGTGAGGAAGCTGCCTTCTCTGCATCAGCCATTCACTCTTGACTGGAAAGGAGACGATGGGGCTTAGTAGCCCCTTGTTTTGCAGGTTTAGCACATGGAAATTGTATGCCTGCGCAGCACAAACTAAATGAAATCAGGGCAAAATCCGCTACTACTTTGTCTGCTCTTGTTACTTACAGCCTGCAAACCTCCTCCTTGGCAGCACAAGATGGTCAATAGATGTTGCTGGGATCATCTGGAGGAGGAGGAAGGCTGCTCCAAAGAGCCATGCTTTAAACATGTCTTTCTACACCTTTATCACGTGCTTTATACATTAGTTTTCTCGCACCATATGTAGGTTGGTACTCCAGGCTGTGGCTGGAGGGAACTTACTCTGTTGGCTGAAGTCATCGGGGCTATATATCCACCCTGTCTAGGTGACATTGCCATGGTTACATTATTATCACAATTTAGCCTTTCAGGTGTTTTATTAGAATCCCTCCTACCAAAACGACCCCAGTAATCCATCAGCGTGTGGTCTAATCTAACAAGCAATCATGCTCTTCACTCTTTGTTCCTTAAGTAACACAAGGCAACAGCACACTCTCGTAGGTTAAAAGCAAGCTCCTACATACACTGTGAAACTGCAATCCACTTTCACATAGCAGATAACGAAGTTCCTAATTATCTAGGCTTCTCAGGAGCCTTGTGTCCTCTGCTTGTATTTCTAAAACCTTAAAATAATCAATATCAGACAGATTTCTTCTGTCCTGAGTCATTACGGGCCATCAGGGATTGTTTCGCTCCTTCTCGCTGCGTGTAGATGAGCCCTGCTTCGAGAAAGTTTAGGGCTGCTGTTTGCATAATGTATCAGCCGGTTTAAATGTATGGATTTCCCCTTACCTGATCACAACCAGATAAAATGACGGTAGCTGCAGTGACAGCCCCCACACATCTAAGCCTTTAAACAGACATTAGACCTTGCTGCTTGCAGGTGAGGAAAAGCAGCCTTGGGGCTGCACGGAGAGGGAAGGTGCCGCAGAAGCTTCGTCCTCCCCAAAACATTCCCCGTTGGGCCACGCGTGAGTAAGAGCCCGGGTGGGAGCAGCCGGCAGCCATCCCACGCAGCGCGAGCCCTCCGTTCCCAGCAGGGAACTCGGCAGCTCGTACGATCGGGCTTCAGAAAGCTGAGCAACAAATTAGGCTCCACGCCACGGTAAAGTGTCAGAAATCTTTTAACTACGCGCCGGAAGATGGCACCTTGTTCTGTCAACTGCCGTGCTTGCTCTTTTAGAGGTATCCTTATTCCTTCCTTTTTAAAGCTGGCAATTTCATCAGGTTTTGTTGTCACTATCTATACTTTGTAGTAGCTATCATCAAAGTTTAGGTGTCTTGTTTACATGCTGAGGCTGCCCTGTTTTAAGGATGTATTTAAATGTACTATCCCTTTCCACTTCAATGAAACAAGGGTAGGTTGTTGGGTTTGCGGGTTTTTTGGTTGGTTGGGTTTGTGGGTTTGGGTTGGTTTTTTTTTTTTGGCAAAACTAACTATGTTAAGTCTGAAACTGTCTGCCAGCAATACAGAGCCTTTCTTCCATCTGTCTGCTCTAGCCTTTCATTGCTGTGATGCCTAAAAAATCGCAGGTTTGAGTGGTTCTGAGAGTCGGAGAGGGCTTTCTGGCTAAGAACTGGAGTGCATTTCCAGCACAAGAGAGACATCCCAGCCACTCCTGCAGCCAGAATGGGAGCATTTTCTACAGTGAGAGGGGGGGGGAAAAAAATCAAGCCTACTTTAAAAGATAGGCTGGAGGCTTGAGCATAATTATCTTGCCAAACTCTTTTGCCTCGAGTATTATCTATCACTCTGTAGTTTTTCTTCCTCACAGAAAGGTAGATATTAAAGTCTATTTTTCTTATGGCCATAAAAAAAGTAATTTTCTCAAAATTATTTCTTCCAGTCCTGCTAAAAACAAGAATCATAATGCAGCAGGACCCCCAGCTTTCCAGTAATTACGCTCTGCCTCCTAACTCCTTCACCACCAATTTCTCAATTTATTTGGCTTATGTCTGGAACTGCAATCATACGCAGAGACTGGGCTCTCTATCTTATTATGACACAGTCTAAATTGTTTTAAAAATGTAATTAAACATTTACCTTGAAGACAATGCTTTGTCTTCTTTAAGAAGAATGATATCTTAATTTAACCTAATTTAGAAAACCTTTAATTTCTAAGCATTTACCTTCAAGACAATGTTACGCTAAACACAAAGCAAAACAGAAAGATTTCTTAATTTAACTTAATTAAAAGATAAGCCTTCAACTTTTCTATCACTGCTGTATAAAATGAAGAGCTAGGCACAGTCTTTTGGTTTGCTCAGAACCGTCTATTTTATTATCCCTCTGGTTTGTTCTCAGCTGTCGATTTTATTATCCTACTTGATGCCCCCAAATCCTCTTAGAAAGCAGAGCTATCTAACCTTTTCAGTCCTGAGGCCATCTATAAGAAGATCAAGGGACCACCACCACCGCAATAGTGGAGGTGGGGTTTTTTGTTTGGTTTGGGGTTTTGTTATGATTTGGGGTTGTGGTTTGTTTTGTTGGGTTTTTTTTCATAAGGCTGAGACAAAATGCAGCCTGCTGCTTGAGGTCTCCCCAGGGAAGAGGAGATCTGAGGGGGGTGAAGGATTTTTTTTTTTTTCCCCTTTAGTGTGAGGCTGAGGCAGGGTGTTAGGTTTTGGGAGAAGGGATGATGGAGTGATGGTCTCTTGCCGGTCCCTGGGGGACCACTGATAAATGCAGGGCAGCAGTCAAAGCCCTCCCAACCGCATCGATGCTCCAAATAATGGAGCTGGCAGCTGGCTCTCAGGTTTCTCCCCCTTCTCCTGAGCTGCCTTGCGAAGGTGTGCAAAGAAGCAAAACCAAATCCTTTGCAAGGAGCTCCCGTGGGCTCCAAGGAGCCTGTGGAGCATCTGCAGCACTCAGCGAGGCTCCGGTGCGACCTGCCAAAATGGAGCGGCCAGATCTACTCCCCTCTCCCTCGTGGTGCGGGGCAGGGAAGGGAGAGCAGCTGATCCGGGGGAAACCATACGTGGCGGCTGAGAGATGGTGCCCGCATCTCCCTCTTGCTTGGGCTGAACTGGTCCTGCCGGCAAACCGCAGGGGACGGTTCAAAGGCCATGTTTCAAAACCAAATAATCAAGATGCAAATTTGCCTCTGAGGGTGGTTGTGTTCGAGGTCCACTGGGCAGCCACTAGACAGCTAAAACCACAAGGCTTACTTTTAAGTTTCATTTTGACTCGATGAAAACCTGCAGCAGTTGTGGAGGTGTAAGGAAGGGCAAGGCAGGATGATCACCGGCCTTGGGCATAGCTGGGTCAACAGCAGCTCCTCAAGCCTGCTCCCTGAGCTGCTCTGCTGCCTGCTTTGTATCACTTACAGCACTTCTCATAGGAAAATGGCAACGTAACTGGTTCTCAGCTGAACAGTTTAACATGTGGGACCCTGTAATGTGCTCCAGCCAGACCCAGCGATCAGATCGGGTATTTCTCTCCTGTGGTGTTAGTTAGTTATGACGAAGGAGCACCCTGAGCGCAGGAAGATGCAAACAGCAGATGATTTCTTTCCTCGCAGCTCCAGCTCCTCTCCAGCCTACAAAACATTCTCTTGTAGCTCTTCTGAGTTTAGGCACATCAATACTTTGGTGGCTGCAGTTTACCCTTTCCTGTAAGCCTCCTCCTGCTGCAGTTCCTCTACCTCATGCTCGCAGCGCCCAAAACCCACCTCTGGTGACCTCCACCCATCCAGCTCCATTCTGGGCGGTTTCGGATGCCTTTGGTTTTAGACACCTTTGGTTTTGGGCGGTGGCCTTTTTTCCTCTTTGGTTGCTAATTCTGCAGATGCTTGGGGTTTTTTTTAAAAATGTTTATGAGCAGAAACACTTCGGTTCACCACCTGCACCTCCGGTATAGCATTACCTCACAGGGCAAATGTGAGATTTGGTTAGTTCTTGTACGGTACGTTGAAGGTTAAGGCATGTGATGAGTATTTAAGTATCTGGGATTCAGATTTGCTTTGTGGCACTTGACTCTGGGCTCATAAAACCCAAGCAGCACAGTTTTGTGTGCAGAAAGGTGGCTCCCAAACCACCTCTAGCCCTCTCTGAGGCCCCTGCTCAGGGACAAGCTGCCATGCCAGGCCCTCGGGACAAGTCCCCTCCTGGGGACTTTGACCCTCTAGCACACGCCAGACCTCAGGCGGCTGGCTATGGGGGCTGCGCGGGTAAATCCGCCCCTCAAGAGCCGGCACAACGGGTGAGGTGATGGGAAGGGGCCGCCATCACACCCCTCCCGGCCGAGCCCTCACAGCTCCCTGAGCCCCCCGCGCCCTCAGCCCCTATTTAAAGTAGCTGGGGCCCCGTCCGCCAATCGCAGCGGGGCTGGGGCATTCCTCGCAGCCAATGGGAGGCTGGCTGGAGGAAAGGGGCGGGGTGAAGCGCTCCCCCAGCTCGAGCCGGGCAACTGTGGTAAACAAGGGGGAGGGTCTCCCGGCTTTCCTGGCGTTTGGAAGAGCCAATGGGCGAGGCCAGGTTCCACAAGACAGCCAATAGAAAGCGAGGGCGGAGCGCGGCCCCGCGGGCGAGCGTCACGGCGGGCAGGTCCTGGCTCGCTGATTGGCTCGCCTCCTCCCCAGAGTGACCGTTGGCAGGCGGGGGGGCGGGGCGAGGGGCGGGGCTGCCGGCGCTGTCGCAGTGAGCGGCGGCGGAGGCGGGCGCTGCGGGCGGGCCGGGTGTGCGGGCAGCGCAGCCCGGCGGGTCCCCTTCGGCGGGGAGGAAGGCGGGGCGGGGCGGAGGTGAAAAGCAGAGGCTGCGAAGTAGCTTGATGCAGTTCGGTACTTCCCTGCCGGGTGCTTGGCTGGGCAGGGGAGCGGAGCTGTCCCCCGGAGAGCCCGGCAGGCAGCCAGCCGCCTCCTGCGCCGAATTTAAGGGGCACTTGTGAGCGCTGACAGCAGCGGGGAGTTCTCGCTTCTGAGATGCGCGGGCAGGACTGAGAAGATTTTATTCCCCGCAGGACCCCGAGTGGCTTGGATTTGTCAGAGGGGTGAGTAAGCAGGGCTGGGGGTAGGAAAGCGCCCGCCAAGCCGGGTCCGACGGCGTGCTTTTGGGGCAGCGCCGCTCCTCCCCGTAGGGTCGGGGTGATGTGGGGCTTGTAGGTGGGTCTGTAAAACGTGTCCTGCTTTTTGAAAGTGCTCCTGCTCGCTGTCGTGGTCTGAAAGTTGAGCTCTGTGTCTTCCAGCGCGCATAAGGAGGGGATTGGCGGCGGCGGTGGTGGTGAATAACAGCGAGGCAGAGATTTGGGAGAGAAGGGGAATTCGCCGGGATCCATGTAGCAAAAACCAAAATCCGTAGATATTTCTTCTCAAGCAGCTTAGCCCGAGCCGAGCTGCCCGCACGGCTGGTTTGCAGCCCCACCGTCCCCAGCCCTCTGCGGGCGAAGGCGGCTCCTGGCAGCCCGGTGAGCAGCGGAGCAGCCTCGTCCCTGGCTCCGCGTCCCGGGCACCCGGCCCCGCCGGGGGTTCCTCGCTCCTCCTCAGGGCGCGGATCCTCCTCGGCCCCAGCGCTGCCCCGGCCGGAGAGCCCGGCGCTGGAGGGGATGGTGCAGAGCGGGGAGCCGCTCGCAGACGAGTTGGTGGCAAGTCTGGGGAGAGGCAAGAGGAGCTAGCGTGGCTGGAGGGCGGGGAACGGCCGGGGAGGCGGCAGAGCCTGCGGGACAAAGGCTTAGAACGCCGGCTGCATCCTTCTTGGTGTTGACCGAACGCGCTCCTATCTCCCCCCCTCGCAGAAATGCTGCAGCATGAACCTACCGCCTAGAGAGAAGGGACCGCGCCGCCTCGGCCCCGCTCCCTGAGCCGGCACCGCTCCCCGAGCCAGCCCCGCAGCAGCCGGCCGGCGGGGAGCCCGCACCGGGGACTGACACCGGGAGCAGCCCAGCCCAGCCCTGCCGCTCCGCCGCCCGGCTCCGGCGGGATGCACTCGCCGTCGCCTTCATGCCGGGAGGGGGGACTCTGAACCGCGGCTCCGCGCCCTGCGAGGCTCTCCGGCAAAGGACCCCGGGCAGCGGCGGGGACCCCGCGGCTTAGCCCGCTCCGGAGCCATCCACGTGTCCGCCGCCGGCGGTGCCCGGTGAAGGCGCCCGCTGCAGCCGCTGGTGCGGGGCGGGGGCACCCCTGAGCCTTTCGCCGCAGGAGGCAGCGGCGGCCCCCGGGGTGGCGGCGGCGGATCCCGCCCGGTGGCCGCGATCCGGTGCCCCATGGTGCTGCTGCGGAAGCTGCCGGGCATGCCGGGCTGGCCGGCGGCGCTGGGGCTGCGGCTGCCGCAGAAGTTCCTGTTCCTGCTCTTCCTCTCGGGCCTGCTCACGCTGTGCTTCGGGGCCCTCTTCCTCCTCCCCGATTCCTCCCGCTTCAAGCGCCTCTTCCTGCCCCGCCGGGCCACCGCCTCCGCCTCCTCTTCTTCCTCCGCCTCCTCCTCCGCCTCCTCCTCCTCCACCCGCGACACCGACCTGCCCCGCAGCCCCCCCGCCGCCGCCGAGCCCCGCCACGCCAGCCCCGCCGCCCCCCGCCGCCTCCGGGAGAAGCTCCGCTCCGCCGCCCGCATGGCCGGCCCGCCGGCCCACACGGCGCCGGGCTCCCGGCAGCAGGTGCAGGGCGGCGAGCGGCGAACCGAGCCCGCCACCGGGGCTGCCCCCGCCCGGGAGACGCGAGCTCCGTTCCGCTTCGACTACGAGCGGTTCCGCCAGAGCCTCCGCCACCCGGTGCGGGGCAGGCGGCCCGGCGAGGACCCCGAGACCCGCGCCCGCAGGATGAAGATTAAAGAGGTGAGGAGACCCCGCGCCGCCCTCGCCTCCCCGCACGGCCGTGGCCCCCCTCGGTCAGCTCTCGCCTCCCCTCACAGCCATGTCCCCCCTCAGTCAGCTCTTGCCTTCCCTCACAGCCATGTCCCCCCTCAGTCAGCACTCGGCCATGTGCCCCCTCAGCCCTCACCTCCCCTCACAGCCATGTCCTCCCGCGGTCAGCCCTCGGCCATGTCCCCCCTCAGTCAGCTCTCACCTCCCCTCACAGCCATGTCCCCCCTCAGTCAGTCCTCAGCCATGTCCCCCCTTAGTCAGCCCTCACCTCCCCTCATGGCCGTGTCCCCCCTCAGTCAGCACTCGGCCGTGTGCCCCCTCGGTCAGCCCTCACCTCCCCTCACAGCTGTGTCCCCCCTCAGTCAGCTCTTGCGTCCCCTCACAGCCATGTTCCCCCTCTGTCAGCACCCAGCCATGTCCCCCCTCAGCCCTCACCTCCTCTCACAGCCATGTCTCCCTTCAGTCAGTCCTCAGCCATGTCCCCCCTCAGTCAGCTCTCACCTCCCCACATGGCCGTATCCCCCTTCAGTCAGCCCTTGGCCATGTCCCCCCTCAGTCAGCTCTCACCTCCCCTCACAGCCATGTCCCCCCTCAGTCAGCCCTCACCTCCCCTCATGGCCGTGGCCCCCTCAGTCAGCCCTCGGCCATGTCCCCCCCTCGGTCAGCTCTCACCTCCCCTCACAGCCATGTCCCCCCTCAGTCAGTCCTCAGCCATGTCCCCCCTTAGTCAGCCCTCACCTCCCCTCATGGCTGTGTCCCCCCTCAGTCAGCACTCGGCCGTGTCCCCCCTCAGTCAGCCCTCACCTCCCCTCACAGCCATGTCTCCCTTCAGTCAGTCCTCAGCCATGTCCCCCCTCAGTCAGCTCTTGCCTCCCCTCACAGCCATGTCCCCCCTCGGTCAGCCCTCACCTCCCCTCACAGCCATGTCCCCCCTCGGTCAGCCCTCACCTCCCCTCACAGCCATGTCCCCCCTCAGTCAGTCCTCAGCCATGTCCCCCCTCAGTCAGCCCTCACCTCCCCTCACAGCCATGTCCCCCCTCAGTCAGCCCTCACCTCCCCTCACAGCCATGTCTCCCTTCAGTCAGTCCTCAGCCCATGTCCCCCCTCGGTCAGCTCTCACCTCCCCTCACAGCCATGTCCCCCCTCGGTCAGCCCTCACCTCCCCTCACAGCCATGTCCCCCCTCGGTCAGCCCTCACTTCCTCTCATGGCCGTGGCCCCCTCAGTCAGCCCTTGGCCATGTCCCCTGTCGGTCAGCTCTTGCCCCCCCTCAGCCCTTGCCTCCCCTCATGGCTGTGGCCCCCCTCAGTCAGCCCTCACAGCCATGTCCCCTCTCAGTCAGCCCTCACCTCCCCTCACGGCCATGTCCCCCCCTCAGTCAGCCCTCGCCCTCAGCCATGTCCCCACTCAGTCACCCTCCCTTCCCCTCCTCATCCTCTCTTCGTTGCCTCCGCTCTCCTCACACACCCCTCACCCCCCAGCCTTGCCCCCATTTCCCACACAGGCCCCTCATGCCCCTTTCTCCCTCCTTTTCCCGAGGAAGGGGAATTGGGGGGTGTCTCTCCTGCCCTGCGCTTGCAGAGTGTCGGCGGGCGTGCACGCCCGTCCGTGTCTGCACACACCTCCGCTCACCGGCGAGGAAATGTTAGGGCAGCTTGATAGGGTGTGACTAGAAATTAAAGAGCTGAAATTAGGGAAAGGGAAATTTCAGCTTGGTTATTAGGAGAAAAAAAAAAAAAACTTGCTCGGCGGGCGATGTCTGTGGTTGTGCAAGAGGCTCCCTCCCCGGGGTGTCGGCGTAAACCTGGCTGCTTTACGCAAAAGCTGGTAGATGATGAAACTTGTGCTGGTCCGTGGGGATGGAGGGATGGGATGTGGCCTTGCAGAAGTCAGGGAGGAGGCGTGAGGCTGACTGTCCCTGTAAATCGTTTTGTCGCTTACTCCAGGTGGAGTTGGCTCGGGACTTGTTACCCGCTAACAGCGACCTGAAGGCTGCCCTCGCTTAGTCCCCGATGAGCCTGGGTAACATCATCGGTGGGGTTACGGGGGTGGAACAGAGGGGAGAATTTGGCCTGGTGCCTACAGTCCGTGCATAAAAGCCTGGCAGCCTCGCAAACGTTGCAGAGCAATCTGTGACCTAGTTAACCAAGAGCTATAGGTTCTGTGTAGTAGTCGATTGTGTTTGTCGTATCTTTTGCTATGATGGTTAACCAACTTGGAGTCAATTTTGGTCTAGTAAGAGGAGCCAATAAGTAAAATGCACAGATTTAATTAAGCAGAGTATAAATTTCCTGGCTTTGTTCTCTCACAGAGGTGTAGGCATTCAGCAAAGATGCTGCCCCAGGTTGAACGAGAAGGAAGTCAAAGAATAACACACCGAGGGCTTTAATCCGCTGTAACCTGCGTTTTAAAAACAGTTTTTTAAAGCTTCCCTCCTGATACCTATGTCAGTCATTAAAACAAAGGCTGCACCGCTGGTAAAACTCCAACTTCTCTGCCAGGCAGCCAGACACAACACACCCAGGGGTGCTGGGTTTCTTTATGATCCCAGGCGTGATTGAGCCATCGTTTCGTTCTGCATCTCAGCTGCAGGGTATTTGGAATATTCCAGTACCGGGCCCTCTCATGTGCTTGGAGTTGTGGAGCGTGTGCTTGAATACGCTGCAGGCTCCCGCTTTCAAGGTGCGCTAGGGTAGGAGAGCATACCCGTGAATAACCCAGCTTCCACTCTGTACAAACACATCAAACTGGAAATCAAATGTATGAAAGCTAGTGGAATTCAGTCCTTTATTTGTAGTTAATTATTTTTTAAATATAGGATTATTGCAAGTTGTATGAATTCAGCCCCATCTGTTTATAACAGCCATAATCAGTGCCGGGTAGCAGAGTTAGATTTTTCAAGGATAAGAATCCATAAATACTAGTTTTATGCTGACAGCTAATTACTCTTCAAACAGAGCCCTTATTCCTTAAAAGTGCCTGCACTTCTATTTATTCAGAAAGAGAAAGAGAGACAAATATGGTGCTGAGATATGAGACTGAATGTGCAAAACAAGGGGGGGTGATGGAGCTTGTGGAAGAGATAAGGTGTGTCCTTCTTTTGCGAATCAGAAAGGCATGAGGAAAACAAACTGAGAGGCTAGAAGACAAATGCTGTATAAAAAGAAACAGATGGGTAAAAAAAAAAAATTGCAAGGAAGAAATAACTCAAGTCATGATACTGCATTTGGGTTAGCAAATATTCCTCGCATGATGTGAGAGATGCCAGCAGGGGCAGGTAGTGGGGTTGCTGGCCATCTTAAGGTGTTGTGTGCAATAGCAGCGAGTAGCTTTTCTCTCCTTCTTCCAGAGCTTTAAGCCCTGTAATTTGCTAAAATGTGTTCCAAACTGTCCTGGTACTTCAAGTTTTAGGGTTTTTTTCCTCCCCCCTTAGGCCATTCTTACAGGTCAGCACCTATATAACAAGGAAGATGGATATAGATGGGATTTGTTGATATTTTTTTTCCCCCATCTGTCTGCCAGAGCCTAGATGAAAGCCTGGAGAAAGAACTGGTGCATGATCAAAGACTAGGGCTGATGCCCAACCTAGAGACTTGGAACTTTCTATTTTCTCATAGGATCCTTCAATCTGAGCAGGAGTCTGGGCAGGCGTCTGCTCTTTCCCACCCAGCCTCTAATCTTCATGATGCTTTGGCCAAAGAAGAGGGTGTGCCATTAGTTTCTTGGCTGTTATGCGTGGAAAGTGTCGACTAATATAGTCCTGCTAGACTTTTTCTTTTTAAAAGATAGTGTTGTCCGGAGTGTGAAACCCACCACCGTGGTGTCTCCCACTTTGCTGTTTGGGAAAGCTCTGAGCAGCGCTAGGGGCACCGGAGCTGTTTGCAGATTTAAGGGGTCTGGCTGGGGATAGATCTACCTGACTGACTTGTGTGCTTTGAATGCTGTGTTTCCTAGTAGCGCAGGAAGGAAAGGAGGTGGATTAGCAAGTTGAAATGGCATGTAGAATTCTGTTAAAAGAAGTACTGTCATGAGCTGAGCTGATGTGTGCGTGCAGGTATGCTGCTTTGCACTGGTGGGTAACTTAAGAGAGTGGCAGGCTTCTCAGGTTCGACTTAGCTTTTTAAAGACAAGTCCAGAGTCAATAAGGAGTTGTTTTCCAGAGAAGGAAAAAAGAGAGCACCTGTATTGCTCAGACTGCTGGCTGCAAAAGGTCATCGGTCACCTGGAGAATTGCCTAGGATATCCTGCTGTGTGTTACTGTGGGCAGCTGAGTACTGTGGGCGCTCTGACCTTTTGAAGAAAACTGCAATAAAACCAAATAACAATCTCCCTATGCTACAGGTTGGGAAATTTAAAAGGGCCTGGGATTATTCATCTCTTAAACTGACCTCTGAAAAACGTATTAGTTCTGTAATTGATCAGTCATGCATGGCTTCAGGGAATAGCTAATTTTTTACATGTGCCAAATAGTAATCACTGATGTTCAAAAAAAAAAAAAAAAGTGGTTGTAGTTGGAAAGTGACTGCAGAAATGCCACAGTGGGATTCCATATTTATTTGCTCTCAACGATTTCCAGATCAAATTGGCTCAGTGAAAAGTCAAAATGATTTCCCTCCAACTGCCGCTACTGCAAACTCGGCCTCAGATCTGGGAAAATCAGACCGTGTGGTTTCTGCCTTTTGCATCATAACCAGTAATAAAGATTTTGCTGTTGGAGCTGAGCTGACAGTTTTGCTGATGATGGATGAAGCAAAACAGACTGCTTCTCGCTGTACTGTTGCTGCGTTGGCTTCATGGGTCTTGTAGGTAGGGAAGCGGTGGGGAGAGAGAACAGCATTTTTCTTAAGTATTTTTATACCAACTCTACTAATGACCACCACTGTTACCAGCTAGACCAGAAAGTGTCCGTCAGTGAAATTAAAGCAGCTAGCTTACTTCCAGTCATGAGATGTGAGAAAAATGTGAATGGTGGAAGAGATTTACTGGTTTTTCTTTTCGGTTTTGGGTATAAAAGGCAAGTTTCCTTGCCTGATGTCTGAGAATACCTTAACCTGAAAGTGTCCTTTGTCCCTTTCAAATAAGGGAATATGTCAAATTCAGGCAGGCTTTTAGTCCTCTGCTGGGATTGTACCCTTGGGTTTGACACATGCATTCATTTCCTCCAGATTGGTAATACTGAAGCCTATTTGTTTTACAGTGCAGTTCTCTTCATCCTGGCTTTTCCTCCTGTTTCCACCTTCATTTGCCTCACCTTGCCGTCTGCTGTCCTAAAAGAGGACACAGCTCTAAAGATGTATTTGCTTTTGAAAATCACACCCCAGGGGGAAGAAGGCCGTCAGAGTCCGTCCGTCTACACAGTTACCCTGCATCACTCTGCAGATTAGCAGGTACCCGTTAAGGTAGATCAGTCTTTTAAACACAAGTATCTTGACAGTATAGAATCATAGAATCGTTTAGGTTGGAAAAGACCTTTAAGATAATTGGCAAGAAACAGGAATGTTATCAGGAGTTCAGCTTTCGCGGAACATTAGTTGGTGTTGGCTGGCGAGTTCCCTTTGTGTGGTTTTGACAGTCCTGAGCAGTGATGCCTTCCGCAGTGGAAAAGCGCGTGTTGTTGGGCAGAGCTGGCGAAGCGCTGCTTGTTCTCCTGAATTTGTGCCGCAGCCCTGACCCCTGGTGGGAGAAGCGTCTGGTCAGAGGCTCGCTCCTCTCCCACGCCTTCATGGAGGCCGTGGGTATTCTTGGGGGATTTTGCAGGGGTGCGTAAGCACCGGGAACTGGATTGCGAGTGCCTATTTATTGAAAGCAGGGCTCAAAATGGTTCTCAGTTTGAGTTACAACTGGCCTGTTGGTACAACGCTGTGAATCACTTTATCGGTCGTCCCTGATCCATCTCGTTTCTGAAGCCAGCAGTAAAAAGGTTTCAGACATCTCCCTTTCCCTACACTGTGCAACTTCTATTCTTTCATTTGGAGAAAATGCCTTTTCTTTCTGTAATCTGGGGATGAACAGTACTACAAGCAAATAATGTAATCTGTCAGTGGCTTCGGTACGTGAGTCACACCACGCACCAGTTCTAGGTGGAAGTGCACCTCCCCACATGCATTTTCTTTCTGAGACCTGTGGAAAACATCTAATCCTTTGTGCTGGTCAAATGTAAATCCCGTGACTTCCAACAGACTTACTTTGGACACTGGGGGTAAACAAAACTGTTCTCAGTAATATACTGATTATAATGGACTAGAATGATGGTCTCAAACCAGGCAGATAGACTACGATCAGATCATAATTCTTTCTCTGGGGTAGAGATACTGTTGCAGTGAGAGAATTTCTCTGCGGTTTGAAGCACTGGCTGGCTCCAGGCTTGCTGGAATTTTCCTTTGCTCCATGCTCCTTCTCATGCATTTATTTACTGAACCTGTGAGAAGGATACTGTATTCTAAATCCCACAAATGGTGCATACAGTGTCTTTTTTTGCTTCACTAGCCTCTGGTGGATTCATGCAAACAAAATTTAGACCTCACCTGTCTCAGCCTCTTTCGGCTGTAGGGTATATGGTTAATTGACTAAAAATATATTTGTTCTGTTGGCATAATGCATGAGTATAGAAAATACTTCACATGCTGTGATCCGTGCTACAGTGCTGCTTGCCTTGGAGATGCCGATGATACCTTAGTGCACGCTATTACTGATATTACTCGAGCTGAGGGCATTTTGGAATTTGAAAGTACTGTGCAATTTGAAAACATTTGTTCTTAGCTACAAAATCTAGCACTGAAAGCACTTGTTCCACAACAACTAGATTTGGTGTGAGACTGGTTTATAAACTGCCCCTTAAAGACAATGCACTATTCGCACAACAGCGGAATTGTTGGAGTGTGTAACTCTCCAGGCAGATTACAGATAATGACTGAATGCAAGCGCTGGACATGGTGAAATGGGTTTCCAGGACACGCACAAGCGTGTTGTGCAGAAGGACCTACACCTTGCTGAATTACTTCAGTAAATACACATAAGCTCTCTGAAAGTTTGCAAATATAAAGAGAAGGGGTTTAGGGCAGCAGGGCTGGAGCCTGGCTACGGCCTGTCGGTAACATCCTGCTGTAACAGCGCCCGCGTGCCCTCGGGGAGCAGCACCAAATGTGGCCGTGGTCTAAGCGGGGGTCGCACAGCGCGGGGCTGCGCTAGGTGAGGCTGTGCCTCACGGTGCGGTACCAGTGACACGGTCCGGTGACGTGGTACCAGTGCCAAGCTCCCGTCAGCCCCCATTCTGCCATCCATCTGGGGACTGTGTGTATGCAGTGGTGCAAATATTTACTAAAAAGCAGTCACCTCGGTTAAGATTCCATCTTTCCAGCCAAAATATTTATAGACTCCTGATTAACTTTTTAATCAGTGGTTAAATCTACCCCTTAATCGGAGAAAGATTTTTGTGTATAGTGTTCTTTCCTTTGGATCTGTATGCAAGGCTTTACCAGATGATGTTAATCAATCCTGTTTGTTTTACTCTATTAGTCTTATTATTGCTTAGGTTGTTTATAATTTTGTTTTGATGTTTCTGAATATGTTTTTCAATATTTAAAACAATTCAGGTTTTAGATGGGAGACTGAGACGGGGGAAAGGAAAATGTATCTTAGATCAGTCTGTCATTTAGTACCGAATTTAAAACTGACGCGAAGCTGTCAAAAGGAGAAAGCAGGAAAGAGTATTCACTTTGTTGGTGGGAAAAGGAAATCTTGTGCTTGGAGCATTTTAATTTTTATACTTAGGAAAGAGACTAAATTTACATTCCCCAAAAAGTACTACTTTTCACTGAACACTGAATGGATTTGGCATGAGGCGCGAACACACTCCCATGATTGCTGTCTTTACTGCGTATCCCCTTGGCGCTTCAGTTCATCATATGACACAATATTTTGGAAGGGCTCCAGAGAAGCTGTCGCGGGCAGTGGTGTCAGTGATCCGTGCATAATGCGAGTGTATTGTGCATGATGGACCCAAACCGTTGTAGGAAGGAGAGCGCAGTGGGAACACTGAAGGACTGGATAATAAACATCCTCTATTTATGGGACAGGGACGTTACTCATTTGTACTCTTACGAAAGGAGGCAGAGCATCTACTGTTAATTAGAACAGGACACTTGGTCCTGGGTTCTGCTCCTGACGGCAGATTCATTGTGTCACTGTATGGATCCAGTATGCACCTCTGTAAAATGGGCGTAATTTTTTTTTATCCCCAATCCAGCAAGCTAATACGAGGCATAAAACTGTTTCCTCTTGGGCACTTCGGCATTCCCTGGGAGGATGCTGGAGCATAAGTAATGGCTAGAGGTTGCACTAAACTGAAGTGGCTTTAGTGCTTTCCTTTTGCATCTGCTTATCTTGACAGCAGAGATGCAGAGTCTCTTGTGTGTGTATCTGCTGCATGCTAGAATCAAAGGAGAGACCTCAGCAGTGTTTAAAAAGGGAAAGTGTGCTCTCAATGCTTGCTTCTTCCCTTAGCAGGAAGGCAATGGAGCCTGGCTTTCTAGGAATGAGTCCTGGGTGCCGAAACCCCCGTACGTGCTTAGACCCCAGCTCACACAGTTTGTGACTTTCCCCATCCCTCTGTTTGTAGTTCCTCCTGTGCCACCCACCCCTGCCCAGTGGTGCCTGTTGCTTTTCCCAGTGTCCCCCCTCAGCTGTGCGGGCCAGAGGCAATGATCTAGCTCTGGGTGCTGGGTGCCCATAGCTGCCCGCTGCTCAGCGGCCTGTGGCTGAACAGAGCAGGAGCTTGTGCTGCTCTCCTGCTTTTAGAGGGGCACTCTGTGGGTCTCCCCTCCAGCCCGCTGGCAATTTGCACTGAACTTTAGTTTCTTTGTGAGCTTTACCCTCTGTCAAACCTGATTGAAGTTTTCCAGCTCAGAAGTTACTTGGGAGGATGGGCAGATGACAGCTGAGCAGAAAACAGTTCTCGGGCTTATTTGAGCTAATTGTTCCGATGGTTGTGATTGAGTGGGAGCCAGGAACTCGTCAGTTCTAATCTGCCCTCCAACACTTCTATTGCATGGCCATAGAGCTGCTGTTATATTTCTCTCTCCCTTAGTTTGTGGGTAGAACGATATCCTAAGAGTAAGGCTGCAAAGAATAATAAATGCAAGAGACTTCAAAATTCTGCAGCATCTCATTGCACCAACAGCACTTGCCCAGGATGATGATATACAGTGAAGCTGTATGTTCAGTACATCCTAGCGAATGTCTCTTCTCCAAGAGCTGGTACTTGCTTCAGAGGAAGTCAGTGACAGAACTCCCACTGATTTATGGAGCAAGATGGCTCTGAAGACTGTCTGTACTGAGAATTGGAACCATGTTAGTAACATCCGAGCAAACCGTGTTTAAACCAGGGTTCCTGCTCTAATTGTGTTAACATGATTTCCCTGGGCAGTAAAGAAAGTGCATAACCATGTACTTTGCAAAGTAACAAAAGATAATTATAATGTAATCACATTGCATCCATCCTAAAACCTTCCTGCTGTCTGAGTTAGCCAGCCCAGCTCACAAATAAAATGCTTCCAGTGGAAATATGGATGTTTCTGGCTCTTATTCCATCTGAGCCTCCATTTTCCTCTAGAGTTATCTAGGAAGGATGTATTTATGTTGGTAGTTCAGCATTGTGCTAGATGAACCCAAACAAGATTTCTGGTGCTGTTCTGGCTTTCTTGAAGGCCTTCCTCCAATAGTGATACCATGTTAGGATTCCTCAGTCCTGAAACATCATAGTTGTGTTTTATTATCTTATCCATCAGACATTTGTTCTGCGTGCTAGTGAGCCCCCCAACAACCGGAACATTGTTGCTGCTGGATGCGGATCTGCCCACTCTCAACAGTGGCTGCACAGTAGAATAATTCAAAAGATTGGTTTTTGAAAGGCAACTCCTTGGCTGGTGTAGGATAAAGCAGTAGACAGCTGTCTTCTGGTTCTTTCATTTCTGGATTTCAAAGACCTAACAAAATAAAATTTTGAGTTGAATATTAGGGTGAAATTTGGTAAGTGGAACAGAGTAGAAGCACAGCCAGAGCAGTACTGAGCCACTTCTACATTGGCAGGAACATGGAGTCTGTGACCTAGGAGGTGCCTTCTGTCTCTAATTTTGATGAATCTTTATGGTTCTTTTCTTTAGTTTATTACCCAGATCTCCTAGCTTTCCGTTTCTTGCTTTATTCTTTCATCAGTCCATTAATTGTTGTTGCATGACGACTGTCTAGTGCAGTGCTGGAATGATGCCAGGGCCAAGCCCTGGTCCCTCTCGTGATGGGAGGTCAGGCTAAATGAAAGCGAGTCCCCTTCATCCTGCCAGCTGAATTCTAACATTGTGCTAACATCCATTCCACCAACTTCATTTTTATTAAAGATCCAGTATTTGCAACCTGATTTGTATGATTTATTGTTGACTGAGGGACTCTTCCAAGAGTTTATTGGCCTCTGGCTAATAAATTTGCTACTGTGGTCCAAGAATTTCTTCCAACACTTTTGTAAGGTGACAACTCTGACATGAGGCTCTAAGAAGGCTGTGAGCAAGTTTCTTGTGTCTGTTATTAGCTATTACCTTTGATAAATTATTGGGCTAATCTCTGCTGACTACTTAATGCTTGAGAATTGCTCTGTTCCCCTCTTCAGAAGTTCAAATCACAAGTAACTCTTGAAAGGGGAGAGGACAGCAATGCTCCAATCTGTCCCTCCGAGCAAGGACTACAAAGACAGATGGGCAGCAGGTGAACCAGCAAGAAATCATTAAACTAAACTCATCCTCCCAGATCTCTCCTGTTAAGCCATCCAAGTGTGAGATAAAGCACGAGGTGTGCTGGCAGTTCTCGACTTCCCTCTTTTCTCCTGTTCCAGCATTTGGACTGAGACAAAGACAGTTTCCAAACAGATGTTTCTTCTGCTCCGTACGTCCGTTCTCACTGTGCAAAACAGCAGTGATGCAGGTAACTCTTGTCCTGTATTTACATTTTTTCTTTCTTTCTTTCCTTCTTTCAGTTACCGCATCTGCTTATGACTGCTTTTTGGGCCCAGGAGCCATCCATGTATCAAAAGCAATTCACGCTTTGCTGGTGCTGGGAGGAAAGAAGCAGATCAGATGCATGGTCCTGAAATGGAAAGAGTGAGACGTGTATATTGAGCTGCAGAGTGAACCTGTGACCATGCTAAGTTTTTTTTTCCAGTGTGAAAGGACTCCTTTCATGTCTTACAGTGCGGGTCCTATTCAGAGCTGTGATTCCCTTTTCCAGATTTAAGGGCCTTACAGAGGCCTGTTCAGTCTATTTAGGTTGTCATTAGCCAAGATTGTACCTCGAGCTGTGGTGTGAATCAGTTCAATTTATCTACCTGGCTTCTTACACTGACTTAGCAGCTCCAAGTCATTCATGTTCCAAAGCATCTTGCTGTGTCCCAGGCTGAGAAATCTCTTCCTCCCAAAAGAGGATGTGGCTGATGGTGAGGGTGATCTTCACTTTTGTATCCAAAAATGCTTTGGAAATGTTTTTTTTGGCTGAATGAGAGCTCTTCAGCTGTCCAGCTTGGGCTGCTGGCTTCAGAGCCACAAAGGACCCCAGCCTTACGGTGCATCATAATTTCCATAACCGTGCTTCATGGTGACTGTCAGGCTATTTCTGCTCTGGGTGAGGAGGGCTTTATTTACTTGCCTCAGGACAGCTCCGTGGCAGATTTATGCACAGAGACTTTGGCCCCTGTTTAGTCTTTCACTTCCATACCCACAGAGTATTCCTGCCATAGTCCCACATCCAAGGCTCAGGAGTACAAAGCCTTGCATCTTCTCTGTTTTGTTTCTTTTCATAATTGATCTGTTTGATGTCTGTCCCACAGGCTGTCAAACAGGTAGGCCTAATAGGTTCTAGAGATTTTCTTCTTTTTATTATTTTCCTTGAACAGAAAAATATCCCCACACTTTTTTTTTTTTTCCCTTGCAATCTGCCCATTTTTGGTTAGTTATTGCTACAGCTTCTTTTAGAGCATCCCCTTGGGCTCTAGCTCTCCAGAAATGAGAATCCTGTGCAGATGGTATCTTCAGGGAAAGAGAAAATGACTTACCTTGTCATAATGCAGGTCTGGAAAAACAATCTTACTCAGTGTTTGTGTTTCCATCCACCTTCCCTTTTAACGTGGGGGTGTTATGGTGAGGAGCTGGTGGATTCTGGCCTGGGTGTTTAACTGATCCTTGTACATCAGTCATGTGGAGTGTTGATCACTTTTAAGGATAATTTGTAGTCTTTGTGTGTAATTAGGGATTTAGGAAGACTGTGTGCTGTACATGCTTGAAGGGATGTAGCTGAAATGTAAGAGCCCTCAAGGCAGCCTACAGGTACGTCACAGTGCCCAAAATCTTAAGAGCTAGGGGAATTTCCTGCATGATTTGTGCTGCAGGCACAAAACTCAGGAGGGGGGACTCTGAGGTGACATTTGAAGAAGCACAATTACTAGGTAAGTAATTTTTTTCCACTTTCCTCCCTCAAAGCATGCTGGAATAAAAGAGTAGTCACTAAGAAAAGCCATTACCAGACTGTCCAACCTAGAGTTAAAAGGACCTGAAAAATCCAAATAATAGTGTCACACAAAGCGTATTGCTTGCTTTCTGGGTCCGCCTGCCATCCTTTGTGCATGCAACCCCTGGCAGTAGCTGTAGAAAGAGTTGCTGCGTGTTTGACAGGCACGTCCTAATATGCAACTTTGTTAGCCAAAGTAATGTTGTGAAGTGAACCATTACATTAGAATGTAAAGGTAATGATTTGTGACATCGCAGTAGTGTTGGGGAAAATATTTGCTTGATACGCCTTTTTGTGCGTGAAAGTCTGTATATATATATATTTGGATATATGGTACCTTTTCGCTTCCAAAGCGCAGCACATACGATAATTCCTGAAACTAGCATCATGGTAAAGTATAGCACAGTGTGATGTAGTTCATAGGTATATTTTAATACTTTTAAGTAGCTAATATTAGAATATTATTATCTAGTATTCCAGTATTTTACAAAGAGATTGATTTCCTATCTTCCATTGTTACTTGAACACATTCTGATATCTTCTACTTTGAAAGCACTTCTAAGTGCTACAGCTATATACTCACAACTTAAATTTCCATTTAAGAAATCGTTTGGGTGGGAAATCTGAATGCATGGAAGCAGTAAACCAGAGCTAAGTTCAAATTCTGCACAGTATCCAAAAAACCCCCAGTGTTTTATAAGGACCTTAAATTTCTTTTCCGATTTCCTCATAGAAGATGTTGCTCAAAGAGCTACTTCTGCCTTCATTCTGTGGTAATAACAAGGGAGATCATAATTATTCCTACGGTTTTAAGCTCATCTTTCTTGAAGTGTCCTCTCTTCAATTTTTAATCTTTCCTGTATCTTGCTATTTGCTTTCTGTATATTTGCCAGCACAACATCTTCACTTTCATCTGCATCACAGAAGCTATAGTTAGATTTGCTCTTCCAACACTGACCCCAATTTTTTTGCAGCATGCCAAATTACCTTTTGAGTATCCGTCGATGGAAGAAATCAGCTCTCGAATTTAATAGGGTCAGTTCCTCTGGCAAAGACTGCCGGGAGCAAACTGGACATCATGGATTGCCTTTTTGTGGAAGTTCTCTAAACCTCATGACAGCAATAGCAGTTAGAGGTAACAAGCTTAGGACCAGGAGAATCTTCATCGGTTTATTGCTGGCCTTGTTGTACAGCGTCGGCTTCGGTTGTGCTCTGGAATATCATATGTTTGATCAGTTATAGAGGCTCAGAGGAAATACGAAGCTGACAGCATTAGGGTGGCAGAGAACACAAATACCTTTTATTTCTATTAGATTTTTCCACAAGCTTTGATTCTGGGAAGGGAAGGAGATGAGACTACAGCTTTTCTCGTCTCTACTAAATCACCCTGTGCTTTGGTCTAGACTTGCAAATTTGTTCTCAAAACCATTGTTGTCCTCTTACAGTCTAGCATCTCATTAAGAAACTAACTGCAAAATCAACTGCTCTTGCTGACATGTTCCCTGATTTAGATGCAGCTCGGTCCAGCTGGGTCTTAATGCCTGAGATAGTCCTATTGAAGGGATTTTTTTTCTTCCCCCCCCCCCCCCCCCCCCCCCCCCCCGACATGGTTAAATCTAGTTGCATTAGGAATTTAATTAGGAGTTAGTTTAATTGTGTTTTGAGCTGTTCTTTCTCCCATTCAGCTTTCCTAGCAGGGGCTGTGAGTCAGGAAGACTCTTGAGTTCTATTTCTGTCCTTGTCACTAACACTAACGACCTTGGATGACTCTCTGCTGGTTTGGTGGTTTTTTTTTTCTTCCCCCCAGTGCAAATCAGGCTTCTAGTCCTGTTTTTTTCCCAATTGTGGTGGGGAGAGAGTGCTTACCTCTGCAGATCTGAGCTGAATAGCTCTCCTTTCTCAGCTGGACCATCTGCCTGGGAACAGCAAGCGGAAGTTGAAACTTTTTTTCATTGCAGCTTGCTGGAAGGTGCCTTGTGGCTGTGTGATGGAAGGTGATTTCTTTTAACTTCATAAAGAACTCCTCCATTGCTTCCAGTGATGGAGATCAGTTTTCTGAGCAATGTTCTGCTGTGTGTTTGGCTATTGTGCAAGAGAGAGCGAGCTGTGGTAGTAACTAATGTCATTAAAAAATACCCATGCATGTTTGCAAACAAGCTGCCAAGACTTTGCCAGAAAAATCTGCAGCAAAGCTCCACTCACCCGTTGCTTGAATTACTGTTATATTTACTTCTAGATAAAGCGACATGTAGCAAGTAATTCACGGTATCTATCTACCATCTAACACTAAACAATCAGCTGATGTATTTACAGTCAGTAGGCTGACAAGGTTTCAAATTTTGTTTCAGAATCTGTTACAAAGAGCTGGAGCGCATGAGAGGAGCTGTGTACTCGGGCTGGTGCTTTGGGTATGGAAACGTGAGCCCTTGTGTTTGAGGAAAAATTGGATAGAACAGTGGCAAAGGCAGCTGTCAAAGAGCTGAGGCTTTCCTGAGCTTTGGGCATCGTTCCAAAGGGTGTATTTGCAGAAACTTGCTTTTGAGGAAGTGGGTTTGCAACAGGAATCAGTCTTGTGTTATCTGGGAGGCTAAGTTACCTCCTGCCCCATTAGGGTTGTGCGTGTAATCCCAGCGTTCGCTCCCGCAGATCGCCACTTTGACTAAGTGGTGTGTTGTTACCGTGTTGATGCAGCTGCAGCAGAATAATTTATACTCTCCTGAGTCAGGGACCTTGCCCAGGTACGTGAACTTCTTGCTGCCGTATTAAGTCATCACTGACGCCAAGTGCATGTAGACAGTCGTTGAGTTTTGACCCCGCATCTGCCACTGCCATTTCGTGCAAAATGATTCTGTGTCTGCAAGATCACTGGGTGAAAGAATTTCGAGCACAAATTCACCAAGTGAACTCAGTCCCACGCTGTTTAATACACTCTGGTTATTTCTCTTTATTATGCCTAGTGCTCTTAGAAAAGGATGAGGTCCGTGTTGTACATGGATAAGCTGAGGCACACAGCAGTGGAAGCTGCCCAGCGGGTGTATGAGAGGGGTCAGGAGCAGAGAGGAAATACCTGTCCTGTTGGAGCCGATGAGATTGTGTTCACTTGGTTTTGCCAGGGCTTTCATTTGGTGGTAACAGACTCAGGTTTTACATGCAGTCACCCCTTTACCATCAGATAAAAGAAGAATGATACTTTATTTAAAAGTTAGAGGAATGAGGCGATGTTAGATTAACACTTACCAAGGTGAGACTCTGTAATGGTTATCCGTTGTGTGAAGGCCTATTAAATGAAGAAATCTCTGCAATTCACTTAAAGTTTTATTCAAAGATGGACACTAACATGGATGCTATCAAACAGGCAGGTTAGCTAGCATGTCTCTAAATTGCTCAAGTTCCTGTTGGGATCTATTGGATTTACAGTAATCTTTAATTATAAAATGTAATTACTTTAGAATGGATTATCAATGTTGGTGTCCGTTTCTGTGGGTTGCTTGGTAACGTCTTTCATGTGCTGAAGCACTATCTGTTCTGCGAGTTACAGGCTTTTAAACCCATGAAGTAAAAGCCCGTGGATATTAGTGTCTGCCTAAATGGAACCTTTCAATCAACTGGAGTTAACATGCAGCTTTTTTGTTATTATTTTGCTGTTACGTAAAAATGTTTCTAAGGACAATATCCCAAAGTAGTAGCCTGAGAGGTTGCTCAGCTTTATATTAATGATTTTAAAATAAATTCTAGCCTTTTTATAACATTCTGCCATGGTGTTTGTGGGGGTGTTTATATCTCTGTGTGATAATATTAAAACCAGCAACAGATCATAAACATGGTACTGTTTCATTGCCTTTCCCACAGCCAATCCTGAATGATACAGGTGTTTGCAAGTCTGACTAGAAAAAAATACCATCCATTATTCCAAATATAAATGGCTTATCCTGACATGTTCAGGCAGACTTTTTCTTCTGTCTGCAACACTGACAGTCGGTTCCTTTTTTCTCTGTGTCTTGTCATCTGGCAAATCATTTTTTACACAGCTGGGGAAAATATATGGCACTATATTGCAGGTTAAAAATCCAAACTAGAACAGGGGTATTTTGGGGTAGCAAGAAGGTTAGAAATGGGAAAGAACAGGTCCTAGTTTTGAAACTGATATGACAACTAATCTTCCTCCAACTGCAGAGAAAGGAAGAGAAACCTGTCTGGTAATTTGAGGTGGGAAAAACCAAGTAAGAAATACAGTAGGGGAAGAAATATTTAAAATTACACCCACCGCCACCTTTTCTGTTGTTGTTGTTTTTGTCTGGGGTTTTTTTTTTTTTTTTTGAAAACCCAAACTAGGAATTTCTTAGATAGCTTAATAGTTAAATATTTGAAGGGGAGTTGAAGAAGGGAGGCTAAAGAGTCACAAAAGTGGTTATCTCATGAAGATAATGGCTTTGTGTAATGTTCCTTGGAAGTTCTTGAAAGGGGCTGATTGGTTGGTATATTTAGATTTCATCTTTTAAGCATTTACTAATTATCCCAGCCTAGATGGATAAAACTAATCAAATAGCTGTTTGGGAATGCTCTGCATTTTGAAATCTTCCCTGGTAACAAAAGGAGGGCAAGTGGTAGTGGGGGGGATTTTTTTTTTTTCTTTTTTTCTCTCATCTCTCTGCTTTTTGCAACTGCCTAAACCCAGGGATTTTCAGTGGTTTAGTTATTACATATATTAAAGGACATCAGGTTTGCATATCTCTTCAGAGTGAAAACGCTTCCTCAGTCAAGTTTTCCTGAGCCCTGTTTCTTCATTAGCTGGATCACAGAACTCGCTAAATGCCTTTTTGTTCCGAATTCTTCCCGACTGCCTTTCCACTGGAGTCTGATTTTTCCATGACCTCAGGTTCCCTGAAAATCAGTAAAGTGGTGGCACTCTGAAAATCAAGACTGTGGTCCCCATGGGCAGAAATTGCAAACCCCAGCTGTTCGATATCTCCCATGTAACAGCCTGGGCGGCATCATAAAGGCGCTGTGCACCGAGGAGCAGTGGTGCTCTCCTGTAGTGTGCACGGAGAGGGAGTGGTATCAACTTTGTTGATGCTTTTATTTACTGAGTCTGGAGTGATGATTTTTTGTTGTGTTATTTGGCATATTTGATCTCAGAAAATGTAAGAATTCTTGCCGAGTTAAGGCATGTCAAGAGCAAACAGAAAGGAGAGAATGGGCAAAGCTGTGGTAGCCGTCTAGGTGCTCTTGTGTGCTTGTTAGGCTTAGCAGATGGAGATGTTTGGGGTATCAGTGAAAACATTAAATACTTGTATGATTTCCTGCTGCGGCATTTGGAGGGACACTTAGTGTTTGGCCCAGTATTTTAAAGGAGAGTATTTATAAAGCTGACTTCTAAATAAAAATACTTCCACACATTAAGTAAAAAAAAAAAAAAAAAAATGCACTGAAAGCAATTTTAACCCAGCCTTGTTCCGCAGTGTTTTTGTGCGATCTAAATACTGCAGTGTTGTGAGTCTGCAAAGTTGTAGGCAAAGACCCCGAACCAGCAAACAGCTCGGTGCAAGACTTTGCACTCAGTGCCTGGCTCTGCATGGCTGCAGCTGCTGCCCATGTGAAATACACGGGAGCTTGAGAGAAAGATCTTTTTTGGGTTTGGATGGAGCAAAGCACAAGAAAAGGTAATGGCCTAAATGGTGAAAGGGATGGTGCAGGTTTTCAGAATTCAGTTTGGTTACTTGTAGTTCATTTGAATATATAATCGTCTAGCTGGGGAGCTGAAACTCTTGAAAGTAAAAAAGTGACTTACAGATTATAAAGAAGAAGGAGCAATTTGACAAACTTGATTATAAATTTGGAAGTCTCTGCTATGAATCAGCTGAAAGCCAGGGTGATTAGAATTTCATGGCCAAATAGATAATTGTCTGTTAGATGGCAGATGGCACCCCGGTAAGAACAAAATCTAAAATTACGGATCTATTTCCATAATTTTTGTGGTTCTGGTGCCATTTCTCAAATCTAAAATGGCATAATGTTAATGCTGACATACTGTGATCTGTCATGACTAGAATGGCATAAAATATTCACTTCTAACCTTGAAGTCTCATCAGAAAGCGCACTTAAACACCTCGCTATGCGAATTTCCATTTTCCACCTCTCAGCTCCATCCACTTCTGTTTTGACCCAGTGTTTGGAACCTCTGTCAGAGAAAGCTCCTGAAAGCTCCGTCTCAGTCCTCCGTACAGTATATAAATGTGGAGTCCCCACTTTTAGAAACTTGATGAATCTCTTTAGTGGTTTGGAAGTTGTACTGCTAAATTTGGATTGGAAAGACAGCTGCAGAAAGCCAGAATGGGCAGAATGGCACAGATGCTTTTGGCTTTTAAAACTTTCCCAGTTGCTGCTTTTGGACCCATCGTTAGAGAGAGGAAAGCTTGATCTTGGGAAATGAAAGGGTACCACATTATGCATCTTGCCCTCCAAATATAAAGGGTTTAAAAGCAGTGAGCAAAATTTCATTCTCATAAAGGCAAACTGACAACCCTTTAGTATGACGAGGCAGCACATCCAATCTCATCCATCCTCTCTCTGCTTGATTATCAGCTCAGGACAGAAGAGAGAAGGAGAATTTAAGACACTGCAGCCAGCGCAGCCCAAGAAATCATTTTGTAGTGGAACTTTTTGCAACACTGTGACAAATGCAGCTGAAATGGTTGAATAGGCAAATTAAGAATAAACGTATTTATTCAAATAGCACTTGGGAGTCCTGTGTGAAGTGAGTCGCTTTGGGGTGTCTGTCAGCAGGCCTCATGCAGTCCCTCCTCGTGTGAGAAGACAGAAGGGGAGGAGGAGATTTCCCTTGTAGGATATAAGCGGCCGCTGAAGGGAAACCCGGGGTACGTTTCTTGCCTGTGGTGGAGCTGTCGGCGAACTCTGGATCCCAGGGAGCCATCTGCGCCAGTGTGGCAGAGATGCCTACGTTTCTCGCATGCTTTGAAGAAGACATTTCGGACCTTCTGGAATGGAGGGGTTAAAAAAGTTGAGGGAAGGAAATAACTTTAAATTTCATACTCGGCTTAAAGTGAGGCTGATTCAGAATTACAACGTTAGGAGTTCCGTGCAACAAAATAGAGTCATTTCCACATCCTCTCCATGTCCAGGCTCTCTATGTGCCAGAAGGGTGGGTCCCCCTTCCTCAGCTCTGATTTAGAAGAGGAATGAACCAAATAGATTGCCTAGCTGTTTCCTTTCTGGTGCACAAGCCCTATCTCTCACTGTGGGAAAGCTGTCTTTATGGAAACACCGTCTTTCCTGCAGTAAACTTCAGGACCAAGCTCTGAGACACAAACGCATTTGCTCGGTACCATCAGAGAGAGTCCAGAGTTCCTCAAAGATTTGCCCTGTTACGTTAATGAAGAATGAGAACTTCCCATTTAGAATAATGCTCCCACTGAAAAAAAAACCCAGAGACCTAGCAAAAATAAAATGAACACCCTGAGTCATATGGTTGAGGCATGTTCAAATGAATTTTGCGGAGGGTTTCTTCCCCTCCGTCCCCTCCCGGTCATTATTTAGTTTCCTCGGAGCAGAGCGCTCCAGTGACTAATTTATCCCACACTGAGTTTTTAAAACCCAAGTTGACTTTGTTTGTTTGTCCAGCATTCCTTCCCCTGGTGGTGTTGGAGTCTGAATGTTATCAATCAGTTCAGCAAATGTTTATCCTTGTCCATATGAGCAGCTCTGTGAAACTTTACTTTGGAAGCTTGATGTTTAAAAAGTAGAGGGGGTGGAAATCTGGTGATGTGGCTTTTTGTGTGTGTGTGCTAATTAAGGAGGATACTGCCAGAGGCTTGCAATGTTGGTTTTGTGAAACACACAGCTGGAGGGAAGGACAAAAGTTAGAACTGAAACGACAGTAGGGATTTCATGCCAAAGTAACCTGCATATTCTGATCCTGAAATAGAGCAGTAAATGCTGTTGCAGGCACTAGACAGGGGCACTCTGTGGAGGAATGATTTGTTTTAAACTGTCATTTTCTCTCAAATGTCTTGTTTGAGTGAAGCATTTTAGAGGACTCTTATCTTTGTCGAGCGGCGGTGGAGAATATTGTCGATTCTCTGAAGCCGCCTTCTTCCCCTTTGTTATCTGACTTTTTTCCAAGGATTGAATCAAAGTTTGTACAGGTCACTGCGATGCTGGGTCTGAAACTGCTCAGAGTCAGGCTGTGTGGATTATAAAAGGCAGCTTTATTTAAGGCACTCCTTAGAAGCTGACAAGTCCTAGTCTCTCCTAGCTGCAGAGAGGATACTTGTAGGTTTAATTTTTCCTACCAGCTGGAGCCAAAGGGGTAGGAGGACAGAAAAAGCTGTGCTGGGGTGTGTGTGTGTTGGAACTTGCACAAACCCGCTGCCTTGCAGGCCTCAGGGAGAGGTTAATGTGCTGCGCCTGGGCAGGACAGTTCAAATGTCCCAACAGGAATTGTTTGAGTTGGAAGGGGTTTCTCAGAAATCACCCAGCCCATCTGCAGGACTCTCTTAAGAAAGCACTTTGAGTTTTGATAGGAAGATATCAAAATGTCACGGATCTCCCCTTTCTCCTTTATGAAGGTATTCTGTTAATAAATAGGAAGAAAAATTCTCTGCAGTCCTTAAACAAAGAACAATTTCTTCCTTTGCTCACCACAGTGTTAAGTGCATTGTGTACCTCAGCGGTGCTGCTTTGCCTAAGTTTGGTGTGTAAGCGCTGCAAGGTGGGCAGATGGTGGGTGGTTTAGCAGTTTGATCAAGTTTCATTACTGCTATCGTAAAGAAATGCAAAAACTGGGAAGGTAACATCCCTATACTTAGGGATATATCAGCTTTGGCCTTACATTTTTAGCCCATTTTAATTACCATTCTGAAATACTGATACTCCTCGAAAAAGGTGAGGAATTCAGAGATGGAGGCATCTTTCTAAAATTCCCACTTGGTTTGCGCAGCCCAGGGGAAAAGTGGACTCTCAGTGTGTTGGATACTGTGGTGCTTCTGAAATGCGCCAACCCTGTGTTCTGCACCAGGCGTGATAAGTTTGACACTTTAGCAAACTGCTGAATGCAGCCCCATTCATAAGTGTTCAGTGCAAATTAAGATTTTCTAATTAATGGACCATTGTTTTCTGGGTTTACCAGTGGATGGGAAACTCCCATTTGTTCCCAGAGCTGAAGTTCAGAAAACTTTCAGTTCTGTTAAGCGCTTTCATTGAATTTTTATTTTTACAGATGATGAAATTCGCTTGGGATAACTACAAACAGTACGCACTTGGGAAAAATGAACTGCGACCGCTGACTAAGAACGGCCACATCGGTAACATGTTTGGTGAGTCTGAATCAATTTTAGTGCAATTTTGTTGCATTTTTTAAAGGTCACATGTCCATGTCAGTTCCTTTTTCTGCAATGCAATGAGGTATCTGAGAGAGCTTTGATCTCTTTCCTCTTTCCATTTTTATGAAGTGAGACTTTCAACACATCTCCTAAAGGTTACCTGCTCATATTCCATTGCTGGGAATCTCATTCCTACAGGCATTTCTCAATGCCCAGCCTGTATCACCTCTGTGTACAGATCTAGCACCAAACGTGTCTGAGAACAGTGCTAAAACCAACCAGTGTCTTTATTAAAACATGAAATCAGTCCCAACCTGACAATACTGCTGTTTGTCTAAGCTTGTGGGCATCAGGACCTGACCAAACTGAGCATTTTCTCTCTCATTTCTCCACTGTTGAGCAAGATGTGAAATCCATGAAATATTGAATGACTGAATCAATATTAAAGGCTTTTTATACTATGTGCTTACTGGCTTGTATAATTTTACTTTTTAGCAGATTACTTTTTTTTTTATGTGAGCCACTTGCATAATTTCAGTGCTATTCCCCTGCTTGTTCTGGTGGGATACTTGTTGACTTTCTGGGATATAGATTGTCTTTTTCCTCATTTGCACTCAAAACATTTCCCTGCTCTGCTCACTCTGCCATGGCTTGGCCTTGCCTGCACAGGTTGTGCCATGGTGAGAAGGTGCAGAAGATGAAGGCCAGCAGAATCTCCTTTAGCAGCCCTTTCCCACCCCTCCTTGGGGAAGACTTGCTGTACAGAGGTGTCTCAGCTTCTTTCCACAGGACTCTGTTTTGCAGATATTATCTCTGGATTATCAAGAGTCCCTTGCCCAGATTAGGTTGGAACAGAGTTCTTTAGTGGGCAAATTATCTGTGAGCTTTATTTCCTCGGGGCAAAGGACTAATACAGTATGAAGAAATGCTTTGCACTCTCTAGGAGTCCCAGTCCTTCTCTACCTCGGGTACGTGACATGGGTGTGATCTTTCAGAGGGCAGATGTGGAGATGTACTGCTTTGTGTGGAGAGGTCTACGCAGGCCTCATTAGCTTTGGGGAGCTGTGAGATGTGTGTGGAAATGAGGGTTTGAAGGTGGAAATAGCATCATGTATCTTCTGGGATGGCCAAAACCTTGAAGAGCAGCAGCCCTGTTTGGCCTCTGGACTGCAAGGGCAGATGGCCCTGATGGAGGTGGCAGAGGAAGGGCTGGCTTTTAGTTTAGCCACAGCACAGGAAGAAACCTTGGTGTTCCGCTTGTGGTAGCACCATCAAGTCATTTTATTACCCCAGATGAGGCACTTGTCTCTTTTTAGTTCCTGCAGAAGTACCAGGAGAGTTAACTCACATCTGGTTGTGCTATACTGTAAGTTGCATGGAAGCTGCATTAGCGATTGCTGGGGTATCTGGAGGAAGCAGTTTTGGAAGTGTGCCTTGTAGTAACACAGGCTGTGTATGACCAGCCACTGCTCTTGCCCAGTCTCATTTTGTCAGGAGCAGGGCTTTGGGTTTGTTCGTCCTCTGCCTTCCTCTTTCAATGCCCCAAGAATACCCAGGCTTCTTACTTGAGAATTTGCATTAACTTCAGCACTAAGTTAAGCATTTTGCAACTTTTCCATTCTGGCAAGCTTGTCAAAATTCCTTAAGGAGCGTGCCTGTAGACAGACAAAAATATTGAAAGCTTTTAAATGCATTTATCATGCTAAAACAATTGGCAGTACTTGTGCTTGTTTGTAGCATGCCTGTGAGCACTCTCAAGGAAAATGCTTTGGAGCACAAGGATTTGCAGACAATTGCAGAAAAGCTACATGCTACATTTCAGCCTCTTAATAGGCTTTTCCTCCTTTTAACTGTGGCTCGTAAAGAACAGAAGCATTAGGCAATCCGTTGCTGCAGCCCTCTATCCCTCTTGTCTTCAGAGGCTTTTAGAAATTAGGACAGGGCACTGTTTGCCCTCTTCATGGTTGCCCATTCCCCCTCCTGTCACATCATGCATCTTTTTATTCCAAACTACAGGTGTAATGGAGGCAAATCGGGTGCTCTCCAGGCTGGAGGTGTCAATATTAAACTGAGGTTTCTCTGCAGCTGCTTCCACGTGGGAGGGAAGGAACCTCTTTTGGTCTATTTTGAAGTGTGTTTGTGTGCATGAGAAGCAGTCAAGTTCTTGAAGGGTGATACATTTTCCTGTTGTGGATGTGATGCTCACTTGTAGCCTAGCCTTCAGTTTAGCAGCCTCACCCTGGGGGAAGCGGAGGAGCTGCTCTTTATCAAATATTCTCTCTAATCAAAGTAGAAATACAAAATAAACATTTACCTTCCGCTCCTACATAGCATTCTGCTTCTCTTAACAGCCATGAGCTAGCATGCATCCCCAACATCTGCCCCCATGGCAGAAAAATCACAGGCAGAAAAACTCTTGTATCTCCACCCTAGCTCATCTCCTTTCTCATCTGCCGTGGAAGGTGGCAGCTCGCATCTGGGAGAGTGTCTGTACGGTTTCCATACTTCTGCCTACCCAGAGATCAGACTTGCCCGCTACCCAAGGAAGTGCAAGGCTGCTACACACGCTGGAAGGCAGCGTACTCACTTGGACTTCGATCTCGTGACTTGGTGTTACGTTCCTGCTTGTGACTGATGCTCTCCAGATCCTATTCCTAGGGCATCGATTTCATTGAGATTCTCCCATGTTCTAGATGTAGTTTGTTTGTACAGAAGTCTTCTGATTGCTGTCATTTACAATCATTTCAACTTGGAAGTCCTTTCCTTAAGCCCACTAGCTGTGTTTTTTTCATAGGCATTATTTATTCATCTGTGATGCTTGTGATAAGTTGTGCCACGCTAAACATCCCATCCCATGCTCTCCAGTGGGGTAAACATGTTTTAGACTTGCAGCCATTTCAGAATTGTGATGATTTCCCTGGAAATTATGTCATGGAAGTGGGCAAAGCACACTACTAGGGCGGAAGGATGAATTCTCTTAGAATAAAACCTGCACCACAAGGTTCTACTGTGAATGACTGCACAACTGCGGGGTTTTCAGAATGATCTGCAAAATTTCTCTCCACACTTAAGCTAAGTCAAGACCTGCAGCGTATCTGGCCACTGTTAGAATCAGGCCCCAAATATGCTTGTTTAGAACTATTTAAGAAAAATGGCACAGCTGGGCTTGTGGCTAAGGGTGAAGGCTAGAGATCCACAGGTATGTATTCTGTTCCCAGTGCTCATCTAGTTATTTTAACCCTTCTTAGCCCAGCATCTCCGCATTCCTGTCTTCGATGTTGTGAGCGTTAAATTAATTGATGTTTGCAAAGCATGTTGAATTCCTTGGAGTGAGGCTGCTGGAGAGGGCAACCGTATTATGTAGCGCAGCACTTGAAATGCACCTGTCACTGATATCCAAGCATTAGATAGCTGAATTATTATTCTGCCCGCTCCCTGGGTCTGTCATAGCCACTTATTTTTCTGACAAAATGTTTTTAAAATCCTGTTAGCCTTACAGAGTTTCTCTAGCTATGGGAGAGTGAGCTGGCATCTATTTCTGCTCATGCATCAGCTGAATTGTCAGTTACATTTTGATTGCACAGTCTTTTAACAATGATAAGGTAAGAAGCCTGATTTTCAGATATCTCTTGAAGTGTGCAGTGCTGGCAGCAGAAGAATCCTTCTTTGACTTATAACCTGAGCCAATTTGCTTTGAAATCAGTGACAGCAAGTAAATACGGAACCTTGCTGTGGTGTTAGACAGTCATTTTTCACCACCTAACTGCACATTAGTGTATTAATTTTAGTATAAAAATAGCAATCCTTAACTAGGTTCCCCCCCTTTTTTCCTCTCTCTCTCCACTTGAAATCACGCCTAAAATTATGAATTGCCTTGTCACAGCCATCGCTCCGCTCAGCATATGCTGAATTTGTGCATCATTGCGAGGCTCTGTAGTTTTATCTGATGTGAATCCATGTGACAACTGTCACATCTAGGATACAGCCAGGTCACCAGAACTGGATGGCAAAGATCTGACAGCAGCTGGATCTGAAAGATATAAGGCGTTTAGAGTTCGTCCTCGTGTAGGGCCCTCCATGTTGTTCCACGTTTGATTGTTTGGTGACAGAGTACACAGGGCTATCTGCACAGGCTGGGTAACAGTTCTTGGAAAATCAGTGGCTGCTTAGGCTGAGTTTGTGTACTCAGCTCAGACTTTGGCCTGAACTGTCCTGACAGTTTGTTTTGAAGACAGGAGGTCATTGGTCTTGGTTGCCTGGAAATAGTGCTATTTTGGCTCTCTAGGACAAGCAAGGCCTTGAAGTGGCTGGGGAAGAAAAGTAGTGGCCACATGAATAAGTACATAGAGGCCTCTAGAAAGTACCGAGTTGATTGTCCTGAGAGTCAGAAACTTTCTTTTTTTTCTCCCTGGCAAATGCAGTGCTCTCCTACTGGACTTTCTCACTGCACTGTGACCTGCCCGGTCTCTGATCTGGATGGAGATTCAAGTAACATCTCTTCACTGGACTTAGACCATCAAGCTCCTTTCACAGGAACGTTTGACAGCAGCTGGAGTGCTCTCTGACCGCCACCTCAGGTGCTGGGCCCCCTTGGACACAAAAGGCTTCACGTCCCAGAGTTAGTCCCTTCAACCATCCAGTCTTGCCTGTTGAGCCAAACATTTTCCAAATAGCTGCTTCCTTCATCACTGATTTAGCTAGGAAACCATGAAGCAGGCAGGAAATGTGCCACCTCAATTAGAAGCAACAGGAGTTGGTGTATGAATGAATATTTAACATGGGAAAGGTAGTTGGATGAAAATATTCATTTAACAACATTCTAACCACCAGAAGAGAAATGGTAACCTCCAGTTGTGCAATCACTTGGTGCAGCTTTTCTGTTCTGCCTATGAGTCTCTTTCCCTGTGATCACAAAATTACAAAACCCTGGAGTGTCCTTTTATGTGATTAAAATAATGATAATAATAATAATTGCTCTCTGAATTTGTACGCTGGATTATTCCTGCTGCCTATTGCGCATGACGTTACACGGTTGGCTCCATGGGCTCTTTAAAGAGAAAAATATATTGTAATGAAGATGTTGCTGGAACACTGTTGTTTCCTGGCATCATAATCTTTTTTTTTTTTTTTTTTTTTTATGTATAATGTTACCCAGTTGAGTATTATTTTTCAGGAAGGGCATTGAGTTGATGTTGGCTTTTCTGTCACTGAAATCTGTAGCAACAAACATATTTCCTGTCAGCAGGAAGCAGTGAATCAGGATATCCTCCAAATATCAAACTCGTTGGAGATGAGTTGCATGATTCATGTTAGAGCTGACGTTTATCCCTGTCACGGGGGTTTTTTCCCCTGCTTTCCACCTGCCGAAGATCACTCCTTCCAGACACCAAGGTTATCATTAATACTGTAGGAGATCCGTTCCCGCTCTGCTCTCACCTTGGGTCATGCTGAGAATGGTGGCTTCCTTCAAATGTGCTGTTTCAAGCATTAGCTCAAACATCAGGGCTCCACTGAACCCTAAACCTCGCACAGAGAGATTTAAGCTTATTACAGTGGCTCAGCTGACAAGTAGTAACATGTCAGCTTGAAATACTCATTTAAAAAGTTTAAACAGAAAAAAATGTTAATGTCACATACAGTGGCCTAGGCCCTTCTTCAAACACCTTTGCTATCTATCAAAGCCCTTCTTCTGGGGCTGAGCTAGACCTGGTCAGCTCTGTCGTGGTAGCAGTTCCTGAAAAAAAACTGATTTGAACCAAATAGATTCATCTCCCCTCAGCTGAGATGCACATCTTAGAAAACAAAAATCAAATTCAGAAAATGCAGTGGAGAACAGCCTTGGCCTAAGATGCAAAGCACAGATGGATGTTGCAGCATCTCTCTGTGTTCAGCCCTTTAGGTATGAGGACAGCTGTGAAGATTGGACAGCAAGAGTTTGGACCGGGCCTGTCTTTAGCAGGAAACCGGGCAAACTTCACATTATCTCAGTGTAAAACCATTAATCATCCCAGGCATCCTCATGAGTTTCATGAACTTTCCATTGACCCTGAACAGAGTTTTGAGTTTAATGAGGCCTAAAAGTAGGAGGGTGTTTTGGGATTTGTCAGAACTGCTTTGCACAGCAAAATGGAGGAGAAGGAAACAAAAAAAATTAGAAAAACAGCCATTAAAGTAGCAAATGAAAGCAGCAGAAGAAGGAAAATCATGTTGAGATGTTGTGACTAGAGAGTGTTCTTTGGGACCTCTTTTCAAGATGCTGAGGAGTAGAACATACACCGGTGTGGAGGAAGCAAGCCACACATGAGCAGCCCCGTTACCATGTAGACAGGGGAACAATCCAGGCTGTAACTATTTTTTTTTTTTTCCCCTTTTTTTCAGACTCTGGGGGCTGTATTCAAAATACAGTGAGCTTGTCTTTAAGCTTTTTTTTTTTTTTTTTTTTTAATCACCCCGTTATGGATGTTGTTTGTGCCTCATTCCGGACACTAATTATGTGGAAATAATTGTCTAATCTTCAGAGATATTGAGCGTGTGATTAAAGGGCAGCCAACTGAGAGTGGGTGTAGTTGGACTGCTCACCGATTCTTCTCTGGATTACGGAGGAGTTGGTGGCAACTCCACAGCGAAAGCTGAGTTGGAGGTTTGGTGCTTCCAACTGGCTCGAACTAACATCCAGCATCCACTCCAAGGATCTTAATGGCACCCCTCTGTGTTGACTTGATAATAACACAGAGTATGCAGAGTTGAGTACCAGACCTGAAGCTGCTGACTACACAGATGCCTCTGCTTTGGGCAGAATATATCCTTCAGAAATGCTGCGGGCCGTTTGTCTTCTAGCCACCATTTGCAATCAGATGCTTTACGTAATTTCTGCTGCAGACGCAAACCCACCTGCTGACACGTGCTACCAGAAACTACGTAAAAAAGCAGAGCAAGCTGAGAATATTTAAAAGATGTACTTTTAGCCATGCCTTTTTATGTTGGAAATATCTTGAGATTTCTTATCTTTATCCGTCTGTATTTAGCTTTTCCTTGTTTATTCAGAGGAGATGGGTAGCAAAACCCCCACTTATCTTCTTTGTTTATAATTCACTCCTTTTCCACTCTTGAAGCTTCTGAAGAGATTAGGCAGGTTCAGAACTGGCTTTGCTGCGTTAGATTTCACATTTAAAACTTAACTGCTTTATCGTACCTTTTTTTGTGCTACTGCTGAAGTTTCTTGCCACCTCCATTATGTATCTCATTGGATATTCATCTGGATTTAGTGTTAGATTTTGACATTTTTCTATTCGCCTTCGGGAGATTGCATTTCAAATGGCTCCTGCTACAGAATTTCCTTTTCTACAATTTCTCCAGGTACTTGTTTCCAATTTTTTTTTTTTTTTCATCTGTGCTGCCTTTTGGGACGAGAGAAGTCTCTTATCTCACTTAATCAGTAGGTTTAACGTCATCCCATCGAACGTCAACTTTCAGGTTTGTCACTGGTTTCAAGGTTGGATCTATGTGTTCAGAATATTGTGGTAGGCATTTGTCATTTGAAGACCTTTATGCTTTTAAAATACTCTCTTTCAGCCTCTCAGGATTGTTCCTGTCTCCAGAGAGAATTTTTTGGAGGTTCAAGAAAATCCCTTAGCCTTTGCTTGAGGCATCAGTGTGAAAAACGGGGAGGATTTTTTTGGACTTACTAAAATTGTTCATCCTTCTTCTGATGTTTTATTCTCAGAAAATCTACTGCACCCTAACACACTTTATATGCAGCTCCCATAAGAAAAAAGGAGAAAAAACTCAATGCAGGAAAGTGAGGGTGTTTCAAGAGAAAGTTCTAAAGCAGAGGTTATTTCCATACCAATTTCAATATACCCATAATATCCTTACTCTGATACAAACATGCAATTAAGAACACCTAAGTTACGCCTATTTCTCGCCACAGTGCTTTTATCTGAATACATGATTACATAGGGATATAATTTCTTCACAAAGCAGGAGGATGGGAAAGCACAAATTATGTGAATACTAAAGTGTAGCGTGGTCCAAGATCACAGCATTCCCGGTGATGGTCTTCGCAGCAGCCTTGATTTGTCTGTCTTGCATCTTAATTTCCAATCTCAAATCTGTGCTGTGTTCTGCAAGCAAGAGCAGATAATTCAGGAATGGAGAAGCTGAGGATCAAATTTTTCCCGTACATGAGAGCAGAGAGCTTACTTTGACTTCATCGAGGCCTTCTTCAGGCATCTGGAAGTGGAAGTCGCCTTCAGGCATTAAGATTAACACCTTTTGACTAGGCTAGAACATTCCTTCTCTCTTGGCAGGCTGCATCCTGGTTGCTGTGGGAACCGGCATTTTTAATTTCCTGACTTCTGTGTACATCCAAAATTGTAACTGTGATGTACTCTGTCACTGAGGTAGCTTTGGGGGTTTGCAGGGAATAGAGTCATCAGAAAGCGTTTTATGTAGCACTTCCTTCCTTCAGAATCACTTTGGTGCATCTCCAAGGGGCATCTTCATGAGGTTTTTTGGAGACCTGCAATTCTCATTCATCTTAGTGAGTAATCACAGAATAAAAAAGGAACAGTGAGAGGTCATTTAGTCCCTCCCTTCTTAAGCCGTCCCTAAGCTACCCCACATTGGAAAGTCACCGCAGGCATTCTGCTTCAGTGCTTTACAGTTTTAAAGCTTGTACTGGTGTCTGACCTTGCTCTCCCATGGAAAGTTAAGCTGTGACTTCTTGGCCTCTCCCCGTGGATGTGGAGAATGGTTTACCATCTTATTCTTTGCAGCATCTCTCTGCGTCTTTGCGAAATGTTGCCAAGTTCCCTTCGATCTTCTCCCCTCAAGGCTGAGCAACCCCAGACCTTTCCAGCTTTAATTGCAGGTCGCATTCTGTGGCCTTCTCCTCAGTGCTGTTGCTCCCCTCTGGAGTCCCCAGATGAGCCAAACGTTTCTTGAGGCGGACTCTGTGTCCTGGCTGAGGCTTTGCCAGCGTGGAGTGGAGTGCAAGAGCCCTTTTGTGTCTTGCATGTGACACGCTATTTACCCGTCCGGGGGGGGGGGAGGTTGCTCCTTTTTGCAACATTACAACGTTGTTGATTTCAGCTGAGTTTGTAATCTGCTGTAGCCTTGGTATCATTTTATGCAGAGTGCTGTCTAGCCATTTATTCCTTATGCTTCGTGGTTCGTTGTTCTTCCCTCAGGGTGAAATACGTTGTGTGTCCTTATTGAATCGCATCCTGGTTATTTCAGACTATTTTCCCAATTTGCTAAGATTATTTTGATATCTAATCCTGTCAAGCAACATACTGGAGAGCATTTGGAGTCTTTCAGCCAGGGTCTTGTTGGTGTGACTTTAACAGTATAGGAGAGAAAAGGAAGAATATGGACAGCTGGTTCCAAGTGATGGAGTTACCATGGCTTAATGTGTTCCTGCTCATCAGCTGAGACATGGTAATGGACCATTTGCATTCTCCTGACCCACTGCATTCACAAATAAAATCTATTTAGATTCCTTCATCGTTGATTATTGGGGACCTTAGCTCAGCTTGTGAGCAGTAACTTGAGTGCTTAGCAGTATCTGGACTGACAGCAGGTGTCCAGGCCCAGCACCTCCCATTCCGTTGCATACCGAACAGCATAATTAATCCTATTAGCTTTATTTTGAGGCAAAGGGCAGTTTCATTCCTGCATCTCTGAATTCTGCTCTCACACCTGGGCTTGTGTTAAGGACCAGATCATTTCTGTGAACACGCTATGGGAGGTGATGTTTGCTTGTCTGGACTGTAGATAAAACCACGTCAGGGATGAGCAGTTTTATAACCCAAACTAGAATGCACTGTCTGTTCTGCAAAGCCCCTCCAGAGCGTATCTTTTCTGCTGAGGGAAAAATGCCGTCTAGAGTTACAAGCTGCATCTCTCTCCTGTGCTGTCATAACACATCTGGCACAGCCGCTTTTTGGGAAGTGTGTTTGGAAGACAGAAGGGCACCTTCTTCCTGATTATTATAATGAAGTGTCTCTCCTTTGAATTCTAAGATGAATTAGCAGTCTGTGCTCATTAATGGCTACCTATATCTCTCGGAGTCCATGGATAATAGTTGCAGGTTAGGACGCATGTGTTTGTTTTAATAGGCCTGTTGGGACCCCTCACGTTAAATGATGCAAGTCCTCGAGTTAGTGTGTGAAGAAGCAATAAATAGTGTATAATCAGATTACCTTTAACTAGTCTAAAATTAATTTCAAACATCCAGAAGAGGAGAGACAGCAGTATTTTGCCCCACCAATATTACTGCTGTTGTCTTCTGCTTAACCTTCTTGAACCGTTCCTCCCAGAATTACTCCTTGCTTGTCAAATTACCTATCTTTGCCAGAAGTAATCACCTCTGCTTCACTGACATCTGAGCCTTGTTGCCCAAACAAAGGAGAAAACCTCTTTCCCGAAGGAGCATTTGAACGATTATTGCTTTCAATTTTCCGCTGAGCTCTCCATAGCCAACATAGTCTGCCTGCAATAGAATCTGTATGTCATGGGAAACGGATTGGATACACGGGGAGAGTGGATTTGCAGTATCTCTCCTGTATCGAGGATTGTGTTCCTGAGGCTCAGTCAGACATCTTCTTCCTCTGTGACACTTTCGAATAGAAACAGTTTGATGTGAGCTCCAGGAGGTTTGGAGTCATGCAGTGATGGGACAGTGCCTGTTGTTGGAGGATCGCTAAGTGATGAAAGATGGTTGGAGAAACTGGGGAAAAGAGGATTAAACTGGGGAGCTGCTGCCAAGTATTAAATACTTAAGAGTCAGTTGGCAATAGGTGCTTATCATATATCTTCTCTTCCCTTTTGCTGAAGGAAGTAACTATCTGAAGGGCTGTTACTGTGACAAGCAATTCATTTTTATGCTGAATGCCTTTCTTTTTTTTTTTTTCCCAGTGCATAATAAGAATATTGCTAACCTGTTCCCACCAGCCTGATCTCCTCCAGACACGGTCTACTTTGCCACATCCCTAAATGAGCATGAGCTCTCTTTTTCTCTCTCTCACCTATCACTTGTTCAGGGGAGAGCTGCCACTGCTAGTTCAGTTTGAATGATAGACTTAATTCTTCAGGGGAAATTGATATTTGAAAAACATGAGTGGTTTGTAATCCAAAAAAGCTATTTCTTCCCCAGCTGGAACACATTTTGTATTAAATTTGATCATAGCAACCTAAAAGCCAACATTTCAAGATGCTTCTCTGTGATGCCAGATTTACCTAGAAACTGTGCAGCGCATATGCTAACACCCATTGTGTAGTGCAGGTGGAACTGTGATTCATTAGCACTCCCCGTGAACTTGGAAGATCGCTCCTGCTGACAACGAAAACCAGACCGAGCTATCTTGTGGGCCAGATGTTTGGGTGATCTCCGTAATGCCAGTCTTCAAAATTCCTTGCTTTTAGGTGGGAGGTGGGTCATACTTGTTTGGCAAATGGCTCTTTCAAGGTGGTGTTACATTTTAGTCTCTTTGCATGGACTGATGTACCATGGGCTCTGCTTCTTCCAAGCCGTGTGCTCCGGGATTAGTTGTTCTCCTGTTTCTAAGCATCTTTTCAGGGAACGATCAGCACTTTGTCCTTTCCTTAACTGGGGCAAGTGTGACGTTACCCACCCTACAATATATAGCACTAGGTTTTGAGCTGATTTAGGTATGAAGCTTATAGAGCAGCAGTAACCTTGGCATCAACTTGAGTGATGCCCTACATCTAGTAAAATGCATGGGTTTCTGATGGATCTGCTAAGTGTTTCTTCCAGAACTGCAAGAAAATTAGCATCTCCAGGATCAGATAATTGATAGCTGGCGCTGTAGGTTGGTAGCCAGTTGGTTGCCTGCGAAGCAGGGTCATCACTCTGTCAGCTACCAGAGCCTAAATCTATCAGGAATCATGAAGAGATCAGGCGTGGCACATCAACAGAAACTGAAATTAAGGGTGGTTTGTGTCTTGGGGTGATGGAGGCTGGTTAGTTGGGATCTTTGAGGGCTTGGCACAGTCCCCCTCCGTGTCTGTTGCCCCTGTCGAAGTGCTGACCTGCTGCAGGGCAGGACACGTGCCAGGGAGAGGCAGAATCTGGAGGCAACCAGAACTGGTGCGGTTAGTGAGCTGGGAGCCACGGCAGTGCCCAGCGTGTTGCCCCAAGACTCTATCGATGGCTGCTCACTGCTGAGCTTGGCAGGGGAGGAGAGGACAGAGCTGCCCATGGCGCGTTGCTCCGTAGAGCTGCCTGCGAGCCGCTGGAGGCCAAGGGCTCTGTAAGGTGGGTTCTGCTCTTCCGCGTAGTCACCCCCTGCTCTGTGCATCAGGGGATCGTGCGTGGGGTGGAGAGTATTTGGGGTGTGACCTTTTGACCAATATCTGGAGAGGAGGGGAAGATTTGTAAGAAGAAGACAGGAAAATAACCTTGGATATGAAGTGTTTTCTGATGAAGTCCCTGAAGTGTAGGTGCAGTGGTTTATTTGGAAAGCAAAGAAAAATGAGGTTGTTCAAAAGCTAATGGATTTTTTTTTTTAGTCTGCAGGAGAATGTGCTGATAAGAAAAGAAATAGATCTTTTCTAATTCTTGGACTACTTTTTTGTCCCCTTTATCTCTCTCTACTGCTACCTTGTTGCTCAGATGTAATTTGTTTAGTTTACCTTAAATAAAGGGAATAAAGTTGCTCTGTGTTACAGCTATCAGGTTCACAGACAAAAACCTCAATAAATAAGACACGGTGGCAAGGCTGTAACTCACATCTGGTGGTGTTGGCTTTGCAGGCTTCATCTGCAGTACGTAGGTACCGTTCACGGGCAGCTAAAGGACCGGGCTGTAATGAGACGATTGTGAAGACTTAACCGAGACATTTTCTTTCTTTCTGAAAAGGCCTGTAACCTGTTTGCTAGTTTCATTTGGATTTTCTGTTTAATTAATGTCAGCTGAACAAATAGTACCAGCCCTGTCCTAGAGATCACTAACAACTGGCTTGATCCTACTTGTAATGTGAGCAGATTGTTTTTCTACTTGAGAATATCTTCTGGGACTGGATTGTATCTTCCTCTAGCGATACCTAGTGTAAGGTTTCTGTGCTAGAGCACAGTTATGAAAGGAAAAGTTAAAAAATAAGCTGGTGGGAATGTTTTTGTATGGCCAGCAATGCCATTCCACAGAGAAGATGAACGGCTAGCGCGAGGTGCTTTAGGATGAACAGGGAGAGAAGTGCCAGGTCAGATGATGGTGGATAAACCAGTGTGATCAGCAGAGCTGGTGAGACAGCAGCTGCCTGGGGGACAGGCCAGTACACAGGGGCTGTTTGCTTAGGGTCACAGGGGTAGCGTGTGCCTTGCTCGCTATTGACTCTTGTTTCTTGTCTTGCTGTAACTGGTACGAAGTAGAACAGGCTGAAACTTTGTGCAGCTTGCTGCATCACTTTCCCTGAATGTGGATTTTTAAACCTTTTTATTTCTCTAACCGGCACATTATCTTTATTTAAACTTTTTTTCTTTTTAAACTTGGAGGAAAATGCCTCCTGCTTTTTTGCTGGCAGAAGAAACTAGGGCCCAGAGCAGGCAGGGAGCTCTGGCCTAAACCCAGATCCTATCGCAGCAGTTCCAGACTCCCAACCACTTGTTCTGCCTGACCCAGCGCACTCCGTAGAGAGGACTGGCAAATCTTCGCTGCAAAGCAGATTTTTCAAGAAACTGTTCAGTGATTTTTCACAGTTTACTTTGTTGCCAAGATAATCCTGAGCTGTGTAAAAGTCTCTGTGTAGATTTCCCCCAGAATTCGACAGTGTGCCAGCACCCAGAAGCTGTCTGGTGACGTGGTCTCAGCCAGCTCCCAGGCTTCTCGCACAAATCTCTGGATAACTGTCAAAAGTTCAGTCTGGTCTCCAAGCACTATCAATGAGAAAAAGAACTGAAAAGAACAAGAGAAGCAGCACTCGGAGATGGTTGCTTTTCAAACTCCTGTTTTAACAAGGCACTGATTTTAATCAAAGTCAGTTCAATCCTTTGAAGCCTTCGGTACCAGCGTAACCGGAAGAAGGGATCTCAGTGTTTTCAGTTCTTGTTTTGCCCTGCGTCACCTGCACCCCAAGAGGTGAAGATAAATAACCAGTAACAACTGGAGTCTTTTGTGCCTCAACAGTTAACAAGTTCATCATGTTTCATAGAAACTGCATCCTAATTTTTATTCCAAACAAGATTTCAGCACTAATTTTTGTTTTGACAAATATGATTTGACATAAGAACAGTGGGAGTCAAGACCTTTCGTTTTTGATCTAGGTTTACATTGTGCTGATCTAAATTCCTCCCCCTTTTGCTCTTGCCTTTCAATTGTAAACTTGGTTATTAAAGTTAGCAAAAAGCTATTTGAAACTCTCTGTTCTGTAGCATTTAAACAGTCCTGCTATATGCAAGATTAAGTATGATAGCTTCCTAATGACTTGTGCTGTTCATTTTAATCATTGGCACAATGCATTACTGTACAGATTTTTTAAATGGCTTTGTGGAAAATGAAGGATTCTGTTTCTGTTCACTGAGAAACTTCATAAGGGATTGTTTGCCAAATGGCAGGACCAGGCCCCCTGGGTCTTGGTCTCTGTGACATTAGAGACAATATTCCTTAACCGCTTTGCTTGCTCTAGTGGTTCGGCAGTGCCTGCTGAATAGATGTGTTGGTGAGGTTAGTTTGGGCTTCCATCCATCTCTGTGACAGACAATTCATAACAGCACTGTAATAGCAACAGCAGGGTTACGTGGCTCTCTAAATGCAGGTGATATGGCACAAAGAAGAATTTTATTCGAGCTAAACCCTGACATCAGGGAGATAGTGTTGAAAAGCTGATGAAGATACTTCCATCTCCTGCTGCTTGGGAATCCTTGCACCATTTCCAGCGTTGCAAAGGCAGCGCATCTAGGCACACGCTAAATCCATCATTATTCCTTGCACCTAGATAGCAAAGCTGGGGAGAGTTGAGACAGGGAGACTGCCTCGTTGCATGTGATGTACGTGCCATTTTAGCTTTGCAGCAGGGCAGCCGCCCTTTAGATGACACACCTGCAAGCCATCGTGCTTAGTGGCTCCCCAGACGCAGAGTGGCTGTGGGAGTAAGGCAAAGCCATTGGTAAAAGGCATTTCTCCTTCCTGAGGAAGAGGGCTATTAAAGACCCCACTCTTAGCTACTCATTGCTGAAGCATCACTTTTACAGCTTTTCTAAAGACTCTCAAGGGGCAGACTTGCAGCTGGGAGCCCTTCAAGTCTCATATCTGGCCTGCGATACTCCAAGTTGGCTATTTTGGGAAGAGGGGAGTGAGGGAAGGCGACTCTCTCTGTCCCTCCCATCACAGCTGCTCCACTTTGTCTAGAAAATCGAGCATTTGCTGAGCTATGGAGGCTGAATATGTCCTGGGGTTAGGCCACTTGTTTAGCCATTGGGAGAAGCAGGTGCAGGTCTATGTGCTAAGTCTGGTAGCAAAAGGACTTGAACAGGTAGATTCCCAGCCTGTAAATACCTCACCCCAAGGACGTATTTCATTTTGGCCAAAATTGCTTCCTAGAGCCTGAATAACTACCAAAACACAGACAGACACACACACACACAAAAAAAGAGGCAATCCCCCCCCCCCCCCCCCCCCAAAAAAACCAACACAAAACTGATTTTGACAAAGAGGCGCCTTTTGATTCCCAAAAGTGCAACTGAAAAGTGATACCCATCAGGTAGGAGAGCTGGTTGGACTTTGTAGGAATGGAGCTGGAAAAGCCAGGAGGAAGAGCAAGGGCTTGGTTCACCTGTGCAAGCATGTGAGGGTGTTTTATGAGATTCTGGAGATTGGTCCTGAAATGCAAGCAGCTGTACTGGCTGTCCCTTCTCTTTGGGCCTGCTGTTCTGCACCCTACTTAATATAAACCCTCTGAGGTAGGATGAAGGTAAGTGAATCGTGCTTTGTTACCAGTGAGTCACTCTGTTGCTTAACTGTTGTCTCTTCTCTTGTCAGTGAGTCACTGACACTTTATTAGAGCAGCTGACAGACCCCAGGCCCTGTTCCCACTGGAAGGAGTGTGATGGGGCTTTGTTTCGACGGCAGCTGGATAGGCTGAAAAGATGGCACGGGGCTCAGGCTCCACGGCTCAGAAGGCTGATAGATTTGCTTGGTTATGGGCAACACTTTAGCAGTTTGAACTGATAGAGCAGGAGCAGAGCAGGGGAAGACAAACCGTTTTCTGAGCACGGCAAAAACCACAATCTATTTTCTGGTGCCAAGGGAACGTGTTGAAAATATCCTGGATGCTCTTGCAAGTGCTCTGCAGTCTTTGTTTTTCATTTTTCTTTCTTCATAGTCTGGTTCTGTCCCTCTCCCCTTTCCTTTCCTAATTTTTGTCCTTTCCTTCAGTCCCTGCTCACTCCTCAGTCATGTAGTTGCTGTTATGAGAAATCTACCCAGTCCTGTGCATCTCAGCTTGCTATTGTCTGCCTGCAGGGTGCAGAGGGTGGAGACAGAGGTTCTTTCAAGATGAAGGTTTTGACCTTGGCTGCAAGAAGCCCTATGAAAAGTTGTGGCTTTCTCTGATGTGACTGTCTTCTGTTCTGTGTAGCTCCCACAGAGACTGAAGAAGAGCTAAACCCAGGATAATGTCACGGTCTCCTGATAAAAGACAATTCTTTGGTGTGAAGACTATGTCTTTTGCTCAGTAGACCATCTTACTTAGTAAAAAATGTAACCCTGTCCTCTGGGCACTTTCTAATAGGGCAGCTCAACTGTGCTGTGTGAGCAACGCCTGGATCAGTGTTCTAGCCCAGTAAAACCTGTGGCCGTCCCTTGTTGTTCTCAGGCAAACGTGGGTTGTGTATGTGAGCAGGTGCAAAGTATTTGCATCAGTTGAATTTCACATGTGGAGTTGGTGGCTTGTGAAAGCTTCAGCAAGTCAGATGGAAACTCTTATTGCTCCACTAATGATCAAACGTGCGGTTTCTGTTGTGTACCTGACGCTGGTATGTTTGATTGGCCTGTTTCTGCCTAAATTGGTGGGTTTGATTTGCAGATAATGGGTAGCTAAAAGGAAGCTCACAGATGCAGCAGCAGTTGTGATTGTTACCACAGTTATACTTAGTCCCTGCTTGGTGCTTTGCAGTGCTTTTCAAGCCTTAATTAGCTCTTACATGTTTGGCAGGTGGTAGGGTAGATATTTTCCACCTTTGATCAGCCCTCATGGCCTCCCTTGAAACTGTAAGTTGAGAAGAAAGCTGTTCCCTTTTCTTCTCCACATACTGGCTTGCCGGGACGCTGAAGGAGAGCAGGGCTGTGGGACATGTGCAAATGGGTGAATCTTGTGCATGTGCCGGGGGTCCCATCTGGCGCTCGTAGGTTCCCCACTTGCTTGGAGCTTTTCACCCTTTACAATCCTCGTTCAGCTTGTGATCAGGACCACACATCTGTCACTTCTTGGCCGTAGTCTGTGGGCTCATAGTCAATAGAGATCTTTGTGTTGGGGTCCGAGGAGCCTCAGGCTGCAGTGGCAGCTCTTCTGCCCTGCGCTCTGTAGCGGGATCAGAGGGAGAGCTGCCTCTCACCTGGCTGCCAGCTCCCTGGGTTGCGTCAGTGCTGCAGTAGCCTGGCAGGCTTTTGTACCTGTTGGTTCCTTTGGTTGTTGAGATTGGCATATGTCTTCCAAAGTGTTCCCTCTCTGCTCCAGCGAACACACGTTAAACCTCCTAATGAGCCTTTGGAATTGTGTTTTGTCTTATAAACTCTTGCTGCAAGTGGCTTTAACGAACGCCTGAGCTAGCAGGCAGCGGGGACGAGTCAGGGATAAGAGAAGAGGATGAGCCCTTCTGTTCAGATTATCTACCCCAGACTAGAACAAGCTCCTACAGGCTTTATCTGTGGTTCTTAGAGATAACACTACTGTTAATGCCCATGAAGGCCCTTCTGAGATAGTATCACTTGAATGCTCTTGTTCCTCCAGACTGGCATTAAAGCACATTCCCACTGAGGCCGTGGGGGTACGGCGTGCGTACAGTGCCATCTCCTCTCCGTGGAGTGCTCCATTCAGCACCTTTCACAAGCATTATGTTAATTAATGTAACGTTTGTTAGTGATTTCTGTGGCAGTGCTCACAAGCGAGCCGGGTAGATGCTCGTTCCTCTGGGTGGGTGGAAGTAGGAACAGAGCAGCCTTGTTGCCTACATGGATGTCTCCATTCTTCTCATGCACAAAAGAGCAAATACACTTGTGGCTTGGGACGGGGTGGTACAGGCCCTCCTTCAGCTCAAGAAGAGATGAACCTTTGTATTCCTACCATGAGCTCCTGCTTCTGGTGTGCTGCTGTTCTCTCACAGATGAAACTCCAGGCAGAGACCCTGCCACTTGCTGTCACAAGAGCTGCCATGAAGTCTTTCGGTTAGAAATGCCCCTAGACAAGCATCTCTGCCTTCTGCCTGAGGTCCCAGTTCTTCCCGCTGGTCCCACTGGAGGGTTCCTCTTTCCCATTCAGAATGGCCATGGCCTCCCTCTGGGCAGCGTAGAAGCTGGTGTGGGTCCCAGAGCTGTGTCTAATAGACACACCTTCCCTTTTGGCCATCAGCGAAGTGACCTTGCCTCTCCCGAGCGAGGTTTATCTCCACTCCAAGCCAGTTTTGCAGCAGGATCAAGGGGGGGCTTTTCGTAGCACACAGGGCCTTAGATTTGTGGAGACAGGTAGAATCTCAGACATGGAGTCCTGCTTCGAAGTCATTGCCACCATTTCTGGGTACTTTCGGAAGGGTTTATTTTGAGGGCTTCTTGGTTTCTACTTTAAAACTCCCTTGGAGGAAGTACAATGAGGCTGAAACCAGTAATTTAGAGAGGGGAGTGTCAGCAAGAGTCAAAAGTGACAGAGTGGGTTTTGATTCCTTTTCCTTTTGAAGCTGCTTCCCCTTTGATTATATCCCTCACATTGTAATGTGTAGATCTGGAAAGGTGATTATTTTTTAACATCTCTCCAAATAAGCAGCATGTCAAGCAAATATCACCACCTTTATAAATGGGTGCATATATATTGCAATAAACATGCTAGGATATGTGTAGCACCATCTTTTGACAGCTGAGTATAATCAGAGCCATTGGACATTGTATGACGAGCTCTGTCATGGTCTGATGAAGCAAAGTCTGAGCAGGAATGAAGATGCTCCTGTAGTGAAGAAGTAACATCCCTGTGTGCACAGGGCTGTCAGGGTCCTCCTTAGATGTCCTCTCTGTCCTGGCACGTGACAGAGACACAGCAGTTAAGTCCTAGTGCCTGGTTTGCTCTCTGCATGGTTGTGGAGGGGAAGGAGGTTGTTTTTTATCATTCTCATGAGACGGCTGAAGCTGACACGGTAGTTTCTGGTATTGCGATAGAGTTTGTTAGCTGCAGGGAAAAAAGTCAGCCATGCATTTTGCAATTGCTTCAAAGCTGGTGCAGAAGAAAGGAAACATCAACAAGACCCTTGTACAAAACACACAGCCTGCGGTTCTTCAGATACAGAGCGTTTAGGGGAATATTTAAAACAAATGTTTAAAATGACACAAAGACAAACCAGCGGGGAAGCAAGGTTTGCCCTCCACTTTGTCAAATACAGGGGAGGAAAGCTAAGGAACTCCGAGCTATGCTTTAGCAAAGAGCCGAGCATGTTCCTAATCCCCGATTCATTTCATGTATTTAAAGGCCTTACTTGCTAAAAGCATAAAAGGCTCTGTAAATTCAAGCAATATTTTTCACTTCAATTAATCATCCCAGAAAATTGTAACTTTATTGTCTCTTTGTCTCCATTTAGTCTGAGCAAATCCAACTTTTCTCATTGTCTCTCTGCAGATTATGAAAGGCTTTGTGGATTATATCATCAAATTAAATCAAGCCTGTTAGTGTTACTCTCAGAATATCACAGTAATGGGCTGTGCCTCAGGCAGCGTTGCCTTTCCTTCTCCTTTTAAAATGTTTTGCCTGCGTCCGTGTTGCTCTGAGCTGGTTTGTCTCTCCTTGCTAATAGGAAAGTGTATAAAAATCACATAATCGTTAATATTGAAGAATCATTAAGGTTGATAAAAACAGCTCTGACTGCGATGATGTTGTTTTTCATGGTCACTGCTTTTGGAAAACATGCCATACAAACATCAGCTCAGTTGTTTTTTAGAACCCACCAGTTGATCTAGTGGCTGTTTGACTCCATCTATTGCACTCTCGGAGATAGCTCCAGTTAGATGATCATTGCACAAGCCTGCAGGAATAAATGGATTTCTAGAGGCTGTGTCTACTGCCTTCATCCCTTTTCCACAGCCCCTGTTTTTGATGCAGACAGCATCCGAAAGTCAGCAATCTGTAGCTGAGCAGTAAAGTCTTGGTTGGGTTTTTATTAAAGCAATGATGTGCTGACTGGCTGAAAAGTGTCAAAACTGCAATCTTGTAACATCAACAAAATAAGGCAGGGTGCCTTTCTTATGGGAGAGGAATGCTGAAAGCATAAATGAGCCCTGCGTGAAATTGGTGGATCTGAGCGCTGCTTCTCTGGGGAACGGGTATGATGTACATCAGACACGGTCGCTTTTTTCCTGTAGTAAGAAAAGACCAAAGTCTTAAGGTTCATGACACATGACTCACCTTTGCCTTCCTCTCCCCTCTGCAGTAGTTCCTCGACAGCGCATCCAGCTGGGTTTTCCTCTTAAGCACAACTAGAATTGAAGTAACACTGAAGGTATTACAACAGTGCCAAGCCAATCTGAGCATGCAATAAAAGGCTGGGAAAGCCAGGGGAATTTGGGGTAGTATTTTAAAGTCTGTTAGTAAGAAAAAAGAACTGACCTGAGCCAAATAGAAATACATCTCGGGGAAACCCCTGGGCATAAGCAGCATGTGTGAGTCTTTGTGGTTAGGCTGGAAAGGGAGTTGATAGGCACGGAGCCGGTACAAGCGGTTTATTCTGCAGAAGTGAAACCTGAACCTCATCCAAGCATCTGCTGCCAGAGGCTCCAAGAGGTCTGGCTGTCAGGGGGTGGGTAGGAACGCGGCCTCATCTGAGCAGCGGAGGTGGGGGGAAGGCCTGCACGTGCCGCTTGCTGACGGCAATATAGAGGCAGCTTCTCGCCTGTGTCCCTGGTGTGTCACATCCGCGGAGGGAAGGCTGGTGATGATTCCAAACGAGAGTCTTCCATGTGAGGATTTGTGTTCGCTGAGTTACCCAGGAAAGCGATGGCTTTTGTAGTTTAAGCACAAAGGGTTTTGAGTCACGATGTGCTTCATACTCTTTGCTTTCTCATGCTAGGAATAATTTTAGGGAACCCTAACAGAAAGAAAACTCCAGTGCTGACATTTTCCAAAGCCAGGGTTGTTGACATCTCTCGTTTCAATTAATTGCAACTGCCACAAGATTGTTTGTCTGCACAACCTGTAGAGTTTTCTTGGCATGGCAGGCCATGTCGTTCTCTCTCACTGGAAGTTCTCCTGTAGTCCATTTGCATAAGACAATGCTTGGCATACAATTTTTTTTACATGGATGACATGGTTGGTCCAAGTACTTGGTTGGCACTTGCTTCCTCTGCATGTGTCCCATTGCCATCTGCTGGAGAATGGTGAGCATGCTCACAGGGACCGTTCTGTTAGCCAAAGGAAGGGAGCTGTCCCCAAAGTCACCCACTCTCTGTTCAGGATTCACTGAGAATAGTTTCTGGTCTCTCTGCTGCCAGATGAGGCTGTGTTTTGTATATATGCTGGTACTGGGAAAGCCTGGGTCATGGCATGGTGCAGAAGGACTTTGTGCCCCAGATAACAAATGCTGCATCAGGACAGAATGATCAAAGTCCTGCCTTGGATGCTCTTGCACAATAAAAATAAAATTCTCTTCCCTCACTTAGAAGAGGGTTATGCCTGTAACTGAGTTAGAGGCTGAATTTAGGTTTACAGCTGAACAAAGATTAGGGGTGGAATTGCTTAACCGCTGTGGCCAAGACAAGAACTGGAAAACAAGGCCAAGGCTTGCAGTCATGGCTGGTGGCTTAAAGTGTGGACCTTGAGCTGTTCCAGGTTTGGTTTTTGTTTTTCAGAAGTGTCAGGCCTTTGAAAATTGGGCCTCTCCAAAGCAACCCATTTTGGGTAGCAGAGCTCGCTAGCCCTGTTAGAAGATCTCAGCCTAGACCATGGCCAGTCTGGATCCCATCCAGACATCCCCAGTGTTGGGCCTGGAAGCTGCTTCCTGTCCCAACTCCTGCAGATTGATTTAGAGCTAAAGAAGACTGCATGAATGGGGCTTCATCACGCTGTTCTGTTTGCAATGCAGGAGGCCTTCGAGGAGCTACGGTAGTAGATGCCTTAGATACTCTGTACATCATGGAACTCGAGGAGGAATTCCAAGAAGCAAAGAAGTGGGTGGAGAAGAGCTTTGACTTGAATGTGGTGAGTCAGTTACTGGGAGTGCCTGTCTGTGTCACAAACGCTGCGTGTTTGGCCAGTTCTGATCACAGTCTTCTCTAAGAATCATTTCGGGAGGGGAACTATGAAGTCTGTGGGGGAAGAAATCACTCAACTCTTTTTTTTTTTATTTTAAGGCCAAAGGGACTACTGTGATGGTTCACCTCATCTTCTGCCTATACATGGCACAGGGTTCCAGCCAGGGGCCACCAGATCAGACTCACCGTGTCTGGCTGAAAATGAGATTCAGTGTTTAATGTTTTTTGTTGTTTTGGTCTGGGTTATAAAAACAGCTGTAATTATTAGATACTCCAAGGAAGTTTTATTCATCAGAGAACAGGTTCTGTTTCACCTCAGTTAAATGTCTGCCTGTGATAAGACCATTTTTCTTTTTACGTGCGAAAACACTGATCTCCTTGACTGGGCCCTGCGTTGGTATGTTGTTGCTGGGACTTGCAGTGGGAGCATGGCACCTTGGCAGCAAAGTGGGAGCACGTAGTGAGCCTAGATTTGGAAGGAAGGGTATCATCTCTACAAATGGCCAGAGATGCTCACTGTCTGTGGCCCCCGAAGCTTTCCTAGCCACTTGTTCTTAGAGCTAGTGTTAGACTTGCTGGGGCTCTGGGTGCAACACATGCCTTGCAGTGCTATCAAATGAAGGATGATGTCCTTTATCTCCCTTTGTGGTCAGGGCCCCTTGCCATAGCTCTTGAGTGTTGGTCTCCAAGCCAGCTCTTGTATTTCTTATGGGAGAGCTGATAGGATCTGATCAGTGGCATATGGAGAATGTTAAAACCAGAGTGCAGTTCAAACTTTTATTATTTTAATGCCAGCGTAGTTGTCTGTTGTGAAAAATGGTTCTCCCCACGGGAACAATGCATGCAGCTGCCTTTATAGAAAAGCATCATTTGAGAGGGCACGACTGGCATTCATATATTCATAAAAGGAAGACCACATCTGATAAATTTGGTGAATGCTCTCAGTACGTTACTGAATCGATAAACAAGGGACAAAATCAACTGGGAGATAATTTATCTGGATTTCATAAAAGCTTTTAATCTTGGCCTGCAGAATAGATTGATCTGCAAAGACAAGAATGAATGCTATGGATTGATTGGTGGAGTCAGAAAGCACAGCAGAGGGAGAGAAGGAGGGAAATTAATTAAAAATTGGCTCTGTACAATGAACTCTAATAGTCCAGAAAAGTGAGGCAGGGACTCCAAGGCCCACAAGCTCGTTTGAAACTGGGTGCTGTGATCTGTCTCATGCAATTTCAGTCATCATCTGAAGAAAGCACTTGCTCTGATTTGTAACCTGCAGGTATTCGGAAAGGGCAGGCTAGTGCAGAAGTTCAAGTGCCCCTTTGCTCACTGAAAGTGCTGTGTTGGTGGAAGATCTTTCTGGGTTTTGGCTTTATGCATTTGCGTGAGGGTAGGAGTCATTTATCATGCAGATTCAACAGCCAGGAGCATGTATTTTTTAAAGGCACATTTCAAATGCAATCTTCCTGACATTTGCTGATCATAAGCTGAGTAGGTAGAGCAAAACTTGTTCCAGGTGAGTGGGTTCTTGAGCGATTCAGTGAACCATATCCATCTGTGTCTGCTGTCTGTGGTGGTGGGGCAGATGGACATCACGCAGTTTGCCTCTCCGTAAGCATGCCCATGACAGGCACCCTATAGGCTATGCTCCTCCCTGAGCCTGCAGACAGGGGTGAGTCTTTGAATGACAGAAAGTATCTACCTAATGCAGGAAGTGCATTACGTCTATCTAATGCAGTGCCCCCTTTACAAGAAAATGGAGAAAGTAATTTTTCCACATGGCTGTACAATTTTCTCTTTAAATAAAACATTTCATGGGGCAAATTTTTGCCCTAAACTAACTCACAGCTTTTTGCAAGGTGTAACACAAGGCAGGGCTGGGTGGATGGACAATGCATCTGCCCTAACTGATCTACATATTGTCAGCTGGTGATAAATGGGCAGTTTGGGTGTTTCTCTTCCCTTCAGGCTCCACCTGTCACTGTAGAGCAAATAAAGTACTGTGAGATCTTAGACAAAAAGCTGTGTTACGCTGTGGGTGAGGACTGGGAGACTTAAGTATCTGCCTACAATCTGTTCCCCTTAGCTGCCATTTGTGCGTGCAGACTTTGCAGTCAAGTGTATAATTATGTATTTTCAGAACGGAGAAGCATCCTTGTTTGAGGTGAACATCCGCTATGTTGGAGGACTGTTGGCCGCATACTACTTAACTGGAGAAGAGGTTTGTTTCAGCAGCTTTGCATGTCTCACACAGTCACCAATAATGAACTGAAAGGGTTCTCCACCAGCTTTTCTCTGAGCATCAGATAATCCCTCCGTAACAACAGGCTAAACCTATCATTTTTATGAATATTGAAATGCCACTAATGTTCTTTTAATTAAGTCTCGCATAATTACCTTGCACACACCATGCATGGCTCATTTGCAAAGATCTTTTCTCCTGTGGGCAATTCTAGCAAGACATGTTTTCGGTTGGACACATTGCTCCCCAGTGAAATGCCGTTTGCAGTGATCTTTGTCTTTGTACTTGTTCCTTTGTATTCTAAACGTAGGCAATATTTCATCAAACATCATTCCAGATAGTGCCTCGGACTAAGGAGGGCAACTGATTAGTGGCAAGTGCTCCAAACTCTACCTGGACAGTCTCTCTGTCTGAGATAAAGCGCCCTGGCATACAGGGAAGGAGGGTGGCAAACTGCCAGGGCAGGGTACCTGTATCCTGCCAACTCATGTGACAAAGTGATACAGCTCCACAAAATGTCCCCTTGCCCAGGAGGTGTGGGCTAGGCAGCACAGCCCCTCCTGCAGTTGGTGGAGCAGCTGTTCGGTGGATGGTCCTGTCCCCAGGAGTGCTGCCTACAGCAGAAGGCTCTCGCTTCCACTTTCCTCCTTTCTTTCCAGCCTGGCAGAGGCCAGGGCTTAATGCCATAATCTGTTCTGTAATGTGACTGGACTGGAATTCTACAGCTGGCTGTGGAGAGATGAAGAGATTATTCCTTTGCCCTCGAAGTCTTAGGCGAGCAGAAACTCTGATTGAAGGGGGAGTTTTGTGAGTGGAGGAACTGGAAGGCTGGCTCTTAAATGAGAGCTTAGCTCTCATGCCATACACTGACCGTGGCTGGGTGCTGTCCACCATAATAGGGTGGGATGGCTCATCACTGCGTAGTGGCACCATTGATCCGTGGAGTCATGGGAGCAGCTCTGTTACTTTAGTTTCTTTTTAAATGAGTTCCAGGAATGACTTCTGTGTTTTCCCTCCAGGGAAAACTCTCAAAGAGTCAGTGCCCTGACTCAGGGGCCTGTCTCTGTCACAACTTCAACAGGCTTCAGATCAACAGAGCAAAAAGAAACCACATTAAACCATAAAACTCCAGCAGTGACCTCTTGAAGTGCAGTCAGCAGCGATGCTCAGCAGCCAGGGCAGTGCCTGTCATATACCCAGTCAGTGTCACTGGGCTGAAAGGCAAAAATCAAGTCCCTGTCTCTTGCTTTCCCTTCTGAAGCAAACCCCTACCTCCTTGTGAGTGTATCAAAGGTGTGCAGGCCCACAGGAGAGCTCAGGTTTCCTCAGTGCTGTGTTTCTAGAGCCATAAATTCCTGCTTTCTGAGACCTACTATGACAGCTTGGGCTGGTATAGGGGGGCTAGAGGTAAAAGGCTTGTGCTTTATCTCCTAAGTCACTTACAGGCTTCCCTTGATCAGGACTAATCTCTGGAGCAAAGATTAGTGCTTGTATCATTTTGTCCCAAAGTAATTGTGTGTGGTGGCTTTGTGCTGCAAGGCGCCATAAGCTATAATTTGATTTGAAAGCCCAAAACTCAGGCATTAAAAATGGAAAAGGAGCAGCTTACCCATGAAACCATGAATCCTTCCTGGAAGAGAGTTGCAAGTAAAAGATTTTTTGTTGGAAATCATGTTTTTTGCAACAGGAGATGACACAAGCTAGACAAACCCATGTTGTAAATCTAACAATGCTTCTCCCTAGAAAGATTTCCTTTGATTTTAATTCAGTCATTTTACCTCCTTTATGTCCTCTGCCACCCTGGGAGAAGGGAAGAATTTGTCTCCAAAGAGTATTCTTTGGATCAATTCAGATCACTGAAATTTGCTGCTGAGGTATTTGGGGTGTTCTGAGCTCTGCAGCTCTGGCTGCTCTTATCCAGGCTGAGGGTTTGGCAGGGGACTTGGGACTGGTTTAGCGCAGATTTTTAGAGGACATTCAAATAGATACCAAAGTTCAGCGTGACTTTTGGTTCAGATCTGTCATGCAGCAGAACTAGGGCAGCAGCATACCTGAAACAGTAGATTCTTACAGTGCAGCACTTTTAGTTTTTTTGTGTTTGAAAAAAGGGGATTTGAAAGAATCCAGTGTGGCTAGTATTCACAAGCAGTCCATCAAATATTTATCCTCTCTTCTTCTTTTAACAGGTGTTCAAGAGTAAAGCTCTGGAACTTGGAGAGAAACTTTTGCCAGCTTTTAACACCCCCACTGGTATCCCACGTGGCGTCATAAATCTGGGCAGGCAAGACACACGTCCTTACAAGCATGTCATTTTATTACTGAATGTTTGTAAAAGACCAGGACTCAAGCAGGAACAGCAGCAGTTCCTCAGAGGTGCCCCCCTCTAGTGCAGATTCTTCGAGGTCATTTGTTTTGCCAACTCAAAACCAAGAGGTGCCTTGGCAGAGATTGCAGGTGACTCAAGTTAAACCCAGCTGTGTTTTATTAATTTTGGGCTATCCGCAGTTTCTTCTCTACCTCTTGGCAGGGCTCCCTGCTGCAATAGCATTTTCCTCACTCTCATTTTCTTTGAAAGGTTATTTGTAGTCTGCACGTAGCATGCAGTCCTCTCTGTATTTTTGCAGTGTGCCCAACTAGCTGTGTGTGAATTTATCTAGGCTCCATGTTTGGAAAAATTGGGAAAGGAACTGGATGGGACTGGCTGACAGTTTTGCTGCTAGAAAGGGGGGAGTGTACAGCTCCTCTAGTTTTCTCCCTACCGGCAGCACTCAGCCAGGTGTGTATCCTTCACTTAGAGCCATGACATTTCATGTCAGGTAGGTGATGTTCTCATGCTGGAGGGGAGCTTTGAGGCAGCAAACAGAGGCAAGCCTGGAGGCTGGACTCCCAGTCTCTGATTCTTGCTAGCAGACAGTGTTCTTTGCCAATAAGGGCTCACTGGCTCATTTTGATGCCTACAAACAAATCCCCCAGGGTAAAAGCTGCATGCCGACTGAACAGAGACAGCAAGAAATGTGGATTAACAAAAGCCTTTCATCCGCACCTCTTGCAAAACTCAGAGCGGCAGCCATGAAAATCGTTATTCATCTCCTAGCCCAAATCTCCTGTTTGGCTCGCGTCTCTGTGAAGTGCAAGACTTTTGAATGTTTGGCTCACGCTGATCCATTGCTCAAATATTACTGTCACCCTTCAATTGTCTTATCTGCACACGATCCTAGTGAAAATTTGAGCCACTACCACGACTTTAATTGTCTCTTTTTACCGAAGAGGCATTCTGCTTCCTCTGTGGCTGATAAAGACTCGGCATAGACTAACCTTTCACAGAAATGCCAAACCCTCCCCTGCCCTTTGTGAAGACAATTGAAACAGACTGCGTCTGCCCAGACATTCCTAAAATGTTTTGCTGATGACCTTGACTAAGAGCAAAGAAAATCAGAATAACACTGAGCCCACAATCCAGAACCCATATTGCTGGCTTGAGCTCTGGCTTCAGGGCCTTCAGAAACTGCTGTGAGGGCTCAGAGTATCAATTGATTTAGGAGCAAGGATGAAACGAAGTAAATCTGTAGTCTGACTACTGCAGGAACATGATGAACAGCCAATGGCTGTAAACCCAAAGGGGAAGGGAGTTACTCAGCGTGAGATAGCGTGTGGAAGTGGAAGCAGAGGAGAGTGAGGTGGTGCTGTGAGAGCACGCTGACCCAAATGTCAGGGCCAAACCAAAGCCTAGAAGAGTTTTGCAAGAAGGAATTCTCTCTCCAATTCTACTTTTGCAAGGATGTGCTAATTCCAGAGAGACCTCATCATCTCAAAAGGAGGAGAGTCTTGCAGCATGTGTAGGCTTTTGTTGGTGGTAGCTTGGGGGGGTGGGTTAAGAATGACATTCAGAAATTTGAAACAAACAAAAGCTGGCATAAGTCAGTTCTGCATATACATTTTTGAGGACCCAAGTACAAAGACACCCACCCCCCACAGCTCTTCCCATAGCCAGCTGGCTTTATCTCTTCCTGTCACCTCACACCACCTTTTCCTCTTGTGTCCCCTTTCTGCTGATGTGCTTCCCTGTGGCCTTCTGTTTTCACACAGGCACTGTATCATATCTCACACAGGCTTGTTTTCCATCCTGCTGGTCCAACTGCCACGTTGTCTGCCAGGTCCTAGAGTACACTGTCTTCTCACACTGCTGTTCTGTGCTCTCTGCCTGTGTGTTGCACTGTGATTTCTCTCCCTGTGCATCCTGTTCTGGGTCCCTGGCCCCTGCTTTCCTTCACATCTCCCCTAAACCCTCTGCACCTCCAGATTTTTCCATTTTTCCTTGTCATCCTCTCCTGGTCTCTCTCCTGACTTGGCATTGCTGCTTTGGATATCCGTGAGGGAAGGAGATGTTTTCAGTCCATGCTTGCACTGCACAGTGTTTAAGGAAGACCCACTTATCTGGGGGATAGAGAGCTCTGGGCATTTTCTTTTGTCTTGAAGACAAAGGTCCTTTAAATAATAGTTTCCTCTGAGATGTTACAAAACAGGGCAGCTGTGAAGACCCAGTTTGTCCAGTCTGTAATGCTGAAAAAATGTTTTCCTGCAGGGGGTCATTTCAGGCTGCTCTTTAACCCAGGGACACATTGCAGCCGTACTCTTGTTTCCTCCAGACCACCTCTCCTTGCGTTTTATTGTGATTTGTAACCCCAGGGCTTGGGTTCCTGGCAGCACGGTTCTTGCAGGCAGTGTGTTTGGGATGGAAGTTCCCGGGGGAGGGCTGTGTTGGCTGCTGTGACCCCACATAGCCACTGTCACAACAAACACAGCCCCATTTGGCTGCTTCCAAGCACTTCTCATTTGAACTAGCTCAGAAGGCAGTTTCTGTTTGTGCGATCGTATTTGTTACAACGTCCCTTCAGTGCAGTAAATAAAGAAAAAGTAATTCACTCTTTATAGATATGAGAACACTGTAGGATTGTTTAGCACACCCGCCCCAGGGGCAGCTGCTGCCAGGTCCAGCAGATACGTCCAGTGCGATATTAATACCAGCATTAACCTGGTCAGACTGGAGGACCTTTCTGCCTGCACAGGGAGATTTCTGCCATAAACGCTCGATGTTATTGGGGTACCCATTTTAGCTGCACAGATGAAAAGCTGGTGATACAGCCTCCTGACAGCTTGCAGGGAAGGCTGACGTTTGGCAGTGACTGAGCAATTTGAAACAGCGTGAACATATTGCTTATCTAATGGCTCTTTTTGTCTGGAGGCGAAACAAACAGCTCTGGACCTGAAATGGTTTTCCATATATCGCATGGCAGGGAAACTTTTTTTCTTCCCTCTCAGAAAGATCATTAGTTTTAGCCTCCTGTAAACAACAGAAACCCTTTTCTTCTAATAGCCAAGCTTCCAGGCGCCATCTAGTGTTATCCCCGCCCCCCCATCACTGGAAACCTGTTACCTCATCGGTGTCAACCGCAACCAGCACTCGCAGAGAGACGTGGAAAATCAAAGCCACGTCACTTCTGAGAAGGCTCGGCCAAGCTTCCCTGGGCCAGCACCTGCAGAGGCTGTTTTGGGACCAAGGCTTAAGAATGTAGGGCATTTTCATGTTTGTGTAGATTTCGGAGAGGCGCGGAGCTGTAATCTGTAGCAGCGAGATAGAAGAAGGAAGCGGTCGAATGTCAAAGCAAATGCAAGAGCCTCTGCCCTCCCACGTCCTTTGGTTACTTTTCTTTGAGATTTAAGGGAGAAGTGATGCCCTCCTCATCCCCAGAATTGATTCCTTGCTTTGCTTTAGTACTGATTTCTCTCTTTGCGTGGATTTGGCAGGGTGAGGGGAAACAAACAGAAACTGAGAAGGGATCCCAGTACATCAAAAGTAGGGGCGGAGGCACTTTGTGTAACTGGCTTCTTCAGATCGTGTTTGCCACCTTCTGTGGTTTTATGCTGGCCCTCCTGTTCTTGCAAGGCACATGAGATGAGCACCAGTAGGGTACTTTCAGAATCAGATTTGTCCTGTGCAGATGTTAAGATTCCCTTTTTTTTTTTTTTTTTGCATTACAGTCAGGTTTGCCCAATGGCATCTTTCCCCTAGCGCTGATGTTGCTGTATCCCCTTGCAAGCAAACATATGCTGGGAATGGCAGTGTCAAGTATATGTAAAGAGTATGAGATCTTGTTGAAACAAGGTGCTTCGGGACAGTCTGGATTCTGCATAAAATAGCAGACTTGTTGGACTTGTGGGACATTTGAGATGGGAGAGTTCAGCCCAGGCTACTTACAGACATGCTTTATCCCAGAGTGTCTTGTGTAGGACAGGTAGTCAGTGTTCTTCCAAAGTTTGCTGTAAGCTGATCTGTTTGGGAGGGATTACTCTCCCACAAAAACTGCAGTTTCCCAGCATGTGCAGTCTGTGTGTTTGCCCTGTCCTAAACAATCTTTTGTAAAACTACTGCTCCATCCCACTAGAACTGCTCCTGTGAGAGTCCTAAAAATCTGTGTATGTCCTTTACATCCTGTTGAGACCTGGTGTGCGCTGCATGCACATAGCAAAGGCAGGATCTGCACTGGGGCGGTGGGGGGACCTCGCCCTTTGGCTGTGTTTTCCTGGCAATGAAGGCTCCCTTTTCTCTCCTTGCAGTGGCATGAGTTGGAGCTGGGGTTGGGCATCTGCCGGAAGCAGCATCTTAGCAGAATTTGGTACCTTGCACTTAGAATTCCTGCACCTCTCAGAGCTCTCTGGCAACCCGGTGTTTGCAGAAAAGGCAAGTACTTCCCAACTTGGTCTTTAGCAAATTGGTCTCTTCATACTCCTGGGGTCAGTGCTGGAGCAGAGCAGCACTTTGGTCTGCCTGCAGCAGACAACATGGCAGCAAAGTGTTCCTTCTCCCCAATACCAGTACAACTCACCAGAGGAGAAACCTTCCAGAGTAGCACGTAGGTTCAGAAACCTGTGCTTTGCAGGCTGCAGAGGTCACCAGGGTTCAGAGCATCCTATCCACCAGCTCACTGAAAAGGTCACAGCAAGCTTCTGTTGGAGATCCCATCACACCAACAGGCCTTGGAAGGCAGTTGCCCCGGGGTTTGGCCACTTACATTTGTGGTAGCCCCTTCACCTGCCCCTCCATCACTTGCAGCCACTGGGGAGATGGGGATGTTTTTCCCCATGTCTCGAGTTGTGTGAAGTTGTAGCAAAAACTTACTCAGAGAAGTGTACAGCCAAAACCTAAACCATCTGTTGGATGCAGACTGCAAAGATAATTGTTAATTCTGATATCCTAATAGTAGTGCCTTGTACTTGCAGACCTTTTTACTCTAAACAGGCATTAAATGTTATGCTCCAGCCAGCAAGATTTCTGCTGAGGTTTGTTATGTAGGAAAGGCCTGACAGTTGACATACTGGATTCCTTTTGTGCAACTTGTAACTGAAAATTTATTCGTATTATATGTTACCTTCAGCTTTTTTTCCAAAGTGATCTTGTAGTGCATGTGAGAGCAACTTAATAAATATGCTGTTGAATACCAGCAAGTCATTAGCTTTTGCTGCACATCCCTGAGGAACCAGCTTTGAGGGAGACAAATTGTTCCAGTTAGAATCCAAACTGCCCCCGTGAGCCCAAAGGAAATGGGGCCTGTCCACAGTCCCACAGTGGGGTGAAAACAGACAGCGGTTCTGGGATTGCCAATAAAAAGCTCAAAATGGTACTTTCCAGGTTATTTCCAGTGCAGGTCTGACAGTTGTGAAACAAGAAGAGAATTTGCAGAAGAGACAGGCAGAAAGAGAAAGAAGAAGCTAGGAGAGCAAAATGGAGAATAGGATGGAGTGTATGGAAAGCAATAAGCGTGGTGTGAGCAAGAAGAATGTCACAGAGGGGTGAGCAGGAGAGAAAAGCAGGGGGTGAAGGGAAACTAGAAACCCAGGAAACTCTGTAGGGAAAATAAAGACAGACTGGTGATTTGAAGTAAAGGAGACAAGCTAAAGATTCCTGAGGACAGTGATACTGACAAATTGCTCAGAGGAAGGCAGGGAGCTGAGAAAAGACCAGTGAAGGGAACAGAGGTATGGAAAGAAAATGCATGGGAAGGAAATGAAGGAGCAGGGGAAAAAGAGAGATGAGCACTGAAAATACCAGGGCAAGAAGATGCACCATTAAAAACTAGAACTGCATCCATATTCCAGGTTCAGTCTGTGGCGTTTTGAGCCAGGTCAAGCCTCTCTCCCCAGCCTAACAGGTTTTCTTCTTTGCCTCCTAAGCCCATAGAGGGATAAGGGCAGAACCTTTGTAACTCTCCTGAGTTGAGCGTGCCTGGTGTGTGCCACAGAAAATGTATCACAGTCATCCTAACACCCTCTGAGAGAACAAATGTAGGATGATGTGGACTCAAACAGCCCATCCTTTGGGAAATTACTTCAGAGGAACAGATCAACTCATTAACTTGCAGCTTGGGACTTGTGTGATTTTAGCAAGAATAAAGTCCATCTGTGTCTTTTATTCAAACATGTCATTAATATGCCATGCTACTAAACTTCAGTAAATATTATGCAGCCTGACAACTTACTTGGAAGCACAGACTTAAGTCTGTAACTGGCTTTTGGCGTACAAATTGTCTAATTTTATAAAAGGTTTAGAGTGTATTAGCTGCTCTGTAGGTTATAATAGAATATTTATGCTGCATACCATTTAACTTTGTCCCTTATGGGAAAGGCCTATTGGATTTAATGGGGGTGAAACCAAGGGAGGTTTTAGAGAATAAGTACAGCTGTTCTAGCATATTAAAGGAGCTGTCTGTTGTTGAAATTAAAGGCCCCAATTCATCATGTTAAGTGACCACATGGTGAATTTAAGTACTGTGTGAGTCACTCACCCCTGCCACTCCTTTCCCTTTGGATCATGGAAAAAATCACCCTCCGCATCTCATACATTTCCACCCAGATCCCAAATCCTCAGGATTGCTTCTGGACCACTGTTAGCAAACTGCTTCCACTGCTTGCTAAACGGGGGCCTGGCAGGGTTTTTAGAATCATTTCTGAAATCCCGCAGAGCTGGATAAAGATTGTGCTGAGGAATCCAGCAGAAAAGTTTCTCCGTAACAGCCCTCTCACCGGCGAGCCATGTCATTGGGTTCTGCTTGCATGGTGATTCACAACGTTACAGGCTGCTGTGCTTGTTCAGCCAGGGATCAGCACTGATGAATTACAGAGTTCCCAGTGACAGTGCAAAACCGTCGCCTTTCTCAGCAGAGAAGTAACATAGTTCTTGTCTCTCATCTCTCCTAGGTGATGAACATCCGCAAAGTCCTGAACAGAATTGAGAAGCCACAGGGCCTTTATCCCAACTTTCTCAGCCCGGTGACAGGGAACTGGGTGCAGCGTAGGTATCACTCTGCGTTCAGAGTCCTGCCTGGAGCATTTCAGTATTTCCATTATTGTTTAGGAAGCAATAGCAACTGTCAGAGCAGCAAGCCAAGGAAATGTCTTGTCAGGCAGCCTGTTATACATGTGATTAGATAATGCAACCCGATTTGTAAGATGCAATATAGTAATTGTACACTTATTCTATCAGCCTTGTTTCCAGCTGAGTGTCTCACCTCCAGAGAGAATTAGGGCCTCTCTTACACAGGGGAGGATAATGGTACATGGTTCATCACACAGATATTAGAAATCGCCATATCTCTTTAAGTCCTTACCCTGCAGGCATCACATAGCCCACAGACCTCCTTGGGAGTTGCACGTGAAGGCTGCGAGCAGAAGCACTATGAGATTTACTTCCTGAGTGTGCTGCAACAAGTAAGGAACCACCTGGAGAGGCAGAAGGCTTACAGAGTCTTGGATCCCCCTAAGATCGAGGGATGCATTCTCTTGTGTGCATTCATGTACCTGTCGCCATGGTACCTCTGCGTAGTGCAATTTTGTGCAGGAATGGCAAGACAAGGGCGTGTTCTTTTCTCATGTTGGGAACCCAGCACTGGCCAGCCCTGAAGACATGGGCATTAAGCAGATACTGCTCTGATGTGAAAGAGGAGCAATAACCAGGAAAGGGCTTGAAAAGAGCAAGGAAATATTAGAAGCAGCATACCCAGGGAAAGATTATTTACTTTCCTGCTTTACGCACGCAGCCCCTTCCTTACCCAGAGAAGAGACTGCACCCTTCTTCTTCTGCCACCAAAGGGCAGAAGCTTGCCCTCTGGTAGGAACACGAGAGGCTACTTCTGCCTCTGTGCCCCAGATCTCTGACCTCAACTTTCTGCTCCGTTAAGGATTTGCTTGTTTTGGCAAGGGAGAGTTGCTGGATTTTGTATTTCTCTTTCAAAGGAAAGAAAAGTCTCTTTTTGCAGAAGCTGGTATTAACCTGTCAGTGGATCACATTTATATTGTTTAAGCAGTTTTCTTTGAGTCATTGCGTTACGTGGTGTCCCCATGTCTCATTGCACTGTTTGCTAGATGGCTCCAGACCTTTCTAACTGCTGTATTAATAGCTGATTGTAACTGACAGGCAGTTGCATGGCTGCCATCATCTGAGACAGTGAGAGAGCACTAGCTGTGAGCAGTCCCTGACCTTTAACTGCCACATCAGCATCTCTAATAGCAATTGACAGGGCTTGGCTTGAAAAGTGTCCCAACAAAGCATCTTGGATGGTTGCAGTTGTCTATTAAACCAGGGCTGTCCTTTGGTGCCATGAGGAAAGAAGATAGGCTTCTGTGTTTGTCCCGTTAGTTGATCTTCAAAGTTATCCAATCCCTTTGTAAGCAGTTCAGCTTCGCCTCTGCAGAGTTGTTGCAATACGTTCCACTTGAAAAGCTAATCTCCCATCCCCTACCACACCCCTGAGATGCCATTTTCTTTAGGTGATTCCCAACTGGCAGCCACACTGCACATTTTCCCAGACACAAGCATTAATTCTGCCTACTCATTGGTGCTGAGAGGAGAAGAGGTGCCTGCCTGTTGCCGTAACGGATCGTTACAGAATCTTTGGGAAACTGAAGAGCTGTGCTCTCAATTCAGATGGTTAAAATACTCAGCTTGATACTCAGTATTCATTTCTTCTGCCACGAATTTAATTCTGTTTATGTCTGCAAATTTTACTTCCTTGTACTGACCTGCACCCACCCCTTGCTGACATACAGAGGGGCCTGTTGCCGGTTCTTGGAACTTATTAAAAGTAGCCTCTGATTACCTGGTCTGGGATAGGCTGATTTATGCAAAAGGACTAGAGATAACCTTCCTCCTAGACTTTCACGTCATGAGGGCAACTCATGGCACAGGCTGTTTGTGGCAGTTGCTCATAATATGACCTTGTGGTCCGAATCCATATTCGAGTGAGGGAGGAGGTTGATCAGCCTCTTCTGCATCTCCAGTGCTGCTGGTGAGAAATAGATTAGGACCAAAGTAGGGAGGCAGCTGCAGCCTGCCACTGAGATGTTCCCTGTAGGTGCCAGGCTCTCATTTTCTCTCTTGTCATTAAAGCTCTTTGCGGGAAGCTGTTTTTCTTGGAATTGCTGTGATTTTCTTAAAAGGTGTATCTTTGACCTGGCTGAATGAGCAGGTCTTCTAAATGAAGAGGCAGTGCTGTACCTCTTCTGAGTGCAGTTGTTACCTTTAGAAAATTAAAGCATGGTCCCCTGCTGAAATAAGAGATTTGTTTATGCAGAGTGCCTAGGAGGCAAATGCTGGCAAAGCTGATGCCATATGGAAAGCAATTATGTACCAGAGCTCCTGCTTTGGTGATTTTATGAATGACACACTTAGGATCACAGAGCTTCTCTTTAAAGACAGGCTGTGCAGCCGGTGTTTGCAAATAGTCTGTCCTCTTTTTTTTTCTGAATTCATGCATCTAATCTCATTGTTTTGCTATGGATTATTCCGTGGATCATTGGACACACTGTATCAGGGATATTTGTTCTTCGGGTCAGGAAAATGCATGGCTGTTGATCTCTTCTGTTGGTAGGATTTAGCATTTAGAATAAGCCTCAGGACTTTATATATGCACAGTGAAAGGGAAAATAAAAATCTGAACAGCTAACTCCGAAAACCCTGCTGCATCTGCTTACGTTTAAAATGGGGACGCATGCAGACACAGAGGTGGACACTGTTAATTAACTGGGATGGTTCGGTCCATGGTGAGTAATTTGTCTTGCTCTTCTGAAAAGGGGAGTCCTTGGCTGCTTGAAAGAATGAATGCTGCTTTTCCCCCTGTGGTATAGTTCAAAGATATAAATCCATCCAGCAGTTCCCCCCAGGCAGAAACCTGCAGCTGTCATGCCCATTTCACAGTGCAATTCTTTAGCATCCTCCTCTCCAGTAAGGTCATAGCATTGTGTACTCTGAACAGATAGCCTTGCAAATCCGATTTCTGCCGAAGAAAATATTCAGTGCACATCCTTGTACCTGACTTTATCATTTTAATATGCCGACAACCCCAGCCTTCCCCAGGGCACAGAGTCCCACCACGAGCCAGGAATACAAATGGCATGATCGAGGGGTCCCTACAGCAGCCCCTTGCTGGCAGCTCTGTGTGATCCAACATGTGTTCTCCCTTTCCTCAGGCAAGGAGGCAGCACCCAGTGGCTTCATATAGGCAGAGATCTATCAATACCTGCCATTGCTTTTGGTTTATGAGGCTAGGATTTATGATGATTGCTTCATAAACAGGAAGCATCTTCAAGTTGCAGTATAAAAAACTGTTGCAAAATAAGACCTCCGAATAGTTTTGGTAAGGGATACTAATGCTTTGTAAAATGACAGAACATTTTTCTTCTGATTGCACTTCCTACCTTTCTTCCTTTTTTGAAAAAGAAATGCTGCAAGCTCTCCCCAGGAAACTGGAAAGAGGAAGGAGAGAACAAGGGCGTTAAATAGGGCATGGTTGTTTGCTCTTTGTAAAGCAACTGCTCATTGTATATCATGAACCTGAAGTTCTTTTCTGGCTTTCCCACTACAGACCATGTCTCCATTGGGGGGCTTGGGGACAGCTTTTATGAATATCTCCTCAAATCTTGGCTGATGTCAGACAAGAAAGACTCTGAAGCTAAAAAGATGTATGACGATGCATTAGAGGTAAGGAGCAGGTTGCTGCTCTGTATTTTTTGTGTGGGACATTGTTCATCAGAATGCTTCAGGCAAAAATGTCTTAGACCTTGGGTTTCCTTGTTATTCACTCCTCACCCTGTCCACTAAGTATCCTGAAATCCTGTTGTTCAATCCCTTTAGGCAATAGAAAAGCATTTGGTCAAAAAGTCTGCTGGAGGATTGACCTACATTGCTGAATGGAGGGGTGGCATCTTGGATCACAAAATGGGCCACTTGGCTTGCTTCTCTGGGGGCATGATAGCACTTGGAGCTGAACACGCCGGTCAAGAGAGGAAGCAACATTACGTGGATCTCGCTGCAGAAATAACAAACACCTGTCATGAGTCTTATGCACGCTCAGGTAAACCCGTGGACTGCCTAGAACATGTCAGTAAGGGATAGCTTGCGGCCTTAGGAGACTCAGCTTTTGTGTGGCAGAGGCTTGCAGTAGGGTATTTTGTGCTTCAGCATCATCTGCATCCCTGTGTATGATTTTTCACTTGTCTTTTCTGGGATATCTAGAAGAGAAAGCAGTATGTTTTATGTAGCGGACAGCTGGAGCAGAGGGACAGGCAGATGTGAGCTCCTGTGGCAGAGTTGGGAAACAAACCCAGAGCTGAATCCTAGTCCTGCCTCCCAGTCGCAGAGCTGGCCTTCTCCCAACAAGACTATAGTTTGAGTCTTTCCTTTCACATCCCTTTACAGACAAGAAGGGGAGATTAACAGATATTAATTGCAGGGTGTCCCACTATATGGAGCAGAGCAGCTGAGAAGCCCAACAGGAGACCTGCAGCTGCTGGTAGGAGCCAGAAAAATTAAGTTGCTCAGCCTCTCCTGGCTGCCTAAGCAGAGGCTGGCTAAGTCTTTCTATTTCATGAGTCCAGTAAAATTTGTGTCACCATCCAGTGTGCTTATCAGTCAGTGCTTTGGGAGAGCAGTGACTGGTGAGGAATGAGAGACTGGGTTAGTTCTCTGCCTGCAGGGCTTTCAGCACAATGAGCTTGCATTGGAGTCTGCTCCTTTCCTTGTAGGCATCTCTGCAGCTCTTCTGAGACTGCAGGCAGCGAAGCAGCAGTCTGCTTTCCAGGACCTTGTCAAGCACAGGTCTGTCTGCACTAACTGTTCCCCAAGATTGTTTCACACCTTCACCGCATCAGCAAGCCCATATTGGCAGCCTGTGTCCAGCATGTTTGCGCAATAAACTTCAAGCTAACCTGAAATGGTGTTTGCAGATAACCCTTTCCCCGCCCCCCAGCACTTACAGAACTAAAATAAGCCACCCAAACTAATAACCCCTCTGGTTGTGAGTGCCTGGAGCCAGTTTTCACCTTCAGCAATATCCATCTGCGTAGAAAGGACAGTAGCAAGCCTGCCCACACTGGTTACGTTGCTGTCATTTCAGCAAGCTCATTGTTTTGCAGAGAATGTCTGTGCATGTCACCCTGGCTCTCAGCAAATAGTCCAGCTAGCAAACAGTGTTAGGTCCCCATGCAGACAGGAGGGCCCAGGGAAGGTGTGCAAAATAGTTAGAGAAATAAAATGGCTCCCTGAAATACAGCCTTGTGGTAGACACGTGGGTGCATCAAGAGAAACCTTGTGGCATGATCATAAGCAACCTCTGTGCTCAGTTTCCCTGTTTTTTGAATAGGGAGAGGGTTGGTGTTGAAAGTAAGGATGTGAGTGCTAGCTAATGCTTGCAAGAGGTTGAGATTCTCACGTAAGTGACACTCAAAAAGACCAAGGTACTCGTATTAATGTTTTAGTCATAAAATACTAGTGAAATTGATTAAGCCTTCCGCATCATCCTGATGTCTTCTTTTCGAAGAGGCTGCTAGTGGACCAGAAAGGAAGGCAGAAGAAGTGGTGGCAGGTCCCAGGTACCACTTCCTACAGCCTCCCTGCCTCAGCGCAAGCAAAATGGCTCAGTCTGGTGGACTGATAATTGTGAAACAAACCCCCTGCCTGGGAGCAGTGTATCAATAGCTCTGTGATGGCAGGGTCAGCTGCATGGCTAGATTTTCCTTTGAATGTGTTTTCTCTTTGAGGCTTTAGGACAGGATCTGTTTCCCTGTTCTTTCTCATCTCGGTTCTAAGTTTGTCTTCAGTGACAAACTCTGCTCTCAGGGTCGGGGGCAGTGCAATTCCTAGAAGCAAATACCAGCCCAGCAAAAGTACTAGGACATAGGGAGATTTGTACCTGCCCTCTCCACGCTCAAACCTGGTCCAAGTCTGTGTTTTGTCAGTTGTATCCACCCTCAGAAACACTTTATCCTCACGTAGGTGGTACCCAGGCATACCACCGAATGAGCAACACCTGCGGTGGCAGTGGGCACAGCTCATGCACTCTGTGGAGTTGCCCCTATTTTGACAGCAGCTGTGAGGTTGATCTGATACACAAGCATGGCTGATCCGCTCACCTGACCTCACACAAGCCTTAGTTAAATGTTAGCAGCCTGAGCAGCATAAAAGCACCTGGACAGTCTGTTTACTTGGTTTCTCCTCAAACTCATCATTGCATGTGTGTGTGATTTTTGTCTAGATACCAAACTCGGCCCTGAAGCCTTTCGCTTTGATGCTGGAACCGAAGCCATGGCAACCAGGCTCAGCGAGCGCTACTACATCCTACGTCCAGAAGTGGTAGAAAGCTACATGTACATGTGGCGGCTGACACACGATCCCAAGTACAGGCAGTGGGGCTGGGAGGTTGTGAAGGTATGGTTGGAAAATTTGCAGTAATAACTCTTACAGGCTGCTGGATTCTTACAAAAATCATTCCTTCGGTCAATAAAAAGAGCAGAAATTATTTAAATTGTGTTAGGCACTAAGACACACTAGCAATGGGGCAGGAATACACAAAATAGCTCAGTTTAGTGTGGTGTCTCTGTTGATCATTGCGAATGTTTTCTTCTCCATTTGGGCTACGCTAAAATCAATCAGTCAATCAAAACAGTGGAGGTTTATGGAGAGGAGTGCTACAGACAGCAAACCCTGCTATTAATATAACAGCCCTCTGCAAAAAGGAGTCAACCTTCTATTTGAAATATCTGGACTGCTCAGAACCACTGGTTCGTAGTTGGCCAGGGAAAATCAGCAAACCCGCCTTTGCCCTTTGTCTCAAAGACCTCCCAGCCAGAAAGCCACTCAGTTCTTTCTGTCTCATGCAATAGCCCGTTGGCTGCTGCCTTGCATCCTAGCAGGGGCTGTGTTTCAGGGGCAGAACTGTCATTTGTCTACTGCCCTGGAAAAGAGGCTCTGCAAACAGCTAGAGTTGCCACTTGAGACCTGCTTTTGCTATGTGTGTAACGCCAGGGTCAATCAATCAACTAACTTAGGCGGTTTATGTTTCTCTTGCTATTTCATTAGAACTAGCTTTATTCCCGGAGTCTGGAGTAATCACCACACTCTTCAGTGAGAGACAGGGGCTACTATAAACCTGAAATTTGATTTGTAAAGCTGACTTGCCATGCAACTGATGATGATTAATGAGTTACTCCATGCTGTTGTGTGTTACTGAGATTTCTTTTCCTTTCTCAGGCCCTGGAAAAACATTGTAGAGTAGAAGCTGGTTTCTCTGGCATCCGAGATGTTTACGCCACAACCCCAACCCATGACAACATGCAACAGAGTTTTTTCCTCGCAGAGACTCTGAAGTAAGTCTAGTATCACAGAGGCCTTTCAGAGTAGCATAATTCCTGCAGCATCAACACTCTTGTCTGCTTAGTAAGTTTCTGATAATAAGGGGGAGGTCTCATTCTCTGTGGGGAAAACTGGGCAAGGCTATGGGTGCTGCAAAGCTTTGGTAGTTTCCTCCTGTAGAACCACTGCTGTCATTGGCACTCAAGGTTTCTGCTTAAGGACTCTTCCTGTGATTTAGAGCTGCTTTAAGTGGGAGGCCCTGACTGCTGAGCTCCCTTGGATTTAGCTCTGATGGTTTAAGAGACAGCAGTCTCCTCTGCCAGGTTAATGTCCTGCGCGCAGAGGAAGCATGACTGCAGCCTGAATTTGCTGCCCCTTGGTGCAGATCTGCCTTTGCTGGTAGCGTGAGCTAATGTTTATGGGGTGGCTGGGTGCAGATGCCAGTCCTGTTTTGCCACCTTTGCACCAGGGGTGGTAGTTTCCAGCAGGAGAGTGAGGCAGGCAGTTGGGAAATGTGTCACCATAAACCATGGCAGCTGAGGCCGATGGCAGCCCCCATCACAGTTCTGCTGGCAGTGCTTTCTTGTGCGTGCTTGGAGTCCTACTTGAGTTTCCTTTAATCTCCCTTTGTGTCCATCTTCTTCCCACCCACCCTTACCTTATGGCTCCAGGTACCTCTATCTTCTGTTCTGTGAAGATGACGTGCTGTCCCTGGACGACTGGGTGTTCAACACAGAGGCTCACCCCCTGCCAGTCAACCACACGAACTTTAAAGCAAGTGTGCAGTAGTGAGGCCATTGCCCAGCGCCCTGCTTCTGCAGCGTCGGCGGGTTACTGCATTTTCTTTCCATTAAAGGAATTCGCATTGTTCCTAAAATGGTATTTTGGGGCACTAGTCCAATTCCGGACAGTATTATATTGGGAAGATGAAACCATGACGTAAGCACCTTCTTTTCCTCTGTGAGGAGCTCTATTAGCCTGATAATGAGATGTTTATTCTGGGCCATATTGTACACAGTTCATAGACATTCCTTTATACAGAGAATTTATATGAAATCCACTGACTTTGCTTTATAGTGGCCAAAGGACTGGAAGTTTGCCATAAAATAGACTTCACATACACACACATCCTCCTTTTGTTTTTCTGTTTCATTTTTGCCTTTTATATACTCTTGGATTTGTCACCTTTCTAATTAACAGTTTTCAATATACTGTGCTTTCTAGGTGGTAGGCTTTCTAGGCTCTTTAGGAAGGACAGGATAGGAGAAGGAGGAAGGGGAGTTGCCCTTTATGTGAGAGAGTAGCTGGAGTGCATGGAGCTCTGCCTGGGGACGGATGAGGAGCTGACTGAGAGTTTATGGGTTAGGATTAAAGAGAGGACAGGTAAAGGTGACATTATAGTGGGTGCCTGCTATAGGCCACCTGACCAGGGAAAACAAGAGGATCGGGCCCTCTGCAGACAGATAGGAGCAGCCTCAGGTTTGAATTTGCAGGCCCTGGTCCTCACGGGGGACTTCAACCACCCTGATAGCTGCTGGAGGGACAACACAGCAGGACCTAAGCAATCCAGGAGGTTCCTTGAGTGGACTGATGATAAATTCCTCCTCCAAGTGACAGAGGAGCCAACAAAGAGAGGTGCTCTGCTGGGCCTCATACTCACCAACAAGCAGGGGCTCCTTGGGGATGTGAAGATCAAAGGCAGCTTTGGCTGCAGTGACCACAAGATGGTTGGAGTTCAGGATCCTGAGGGCAGGAAGGAGGGTGAAAAGCAAGCTCACAACCCTGGCCTTCAGGAGAGCAGACTTTGGCCTCTTCAAAGATCTGCTTGGAAAAGTCCTGTGGGATAAGACCCTGGAGGGAAGAGGGGCCTGAGAAAGCCAGTTAATATTCAAGAATCACGTCCTCCAAGCTCAAGAGAGTTCCATTCCAGTGAGCAGAAAAGTCAGGCAAAAATGCCAGGAGGCCTGTGTGGATGAACAGAGAACTCCTAGCCAAACTCAGACACAAAAAGGAGAAGCATAACAGAGGGCTGAAGCAAGGATGGGTAACCTGGGAGGACTACAGAAACATTGTCTGAGCATCCAGGGCTGACGTTAGGAATGCTAAAGCCCAAATGGAATTGAATTCAGCCAGGAATGTCAAAGACAAGAAGAAGGGCTTCTATAAGAACATAGGCGACAAAAGGAAGACTAGGAAAATATGGGCCCACTGCTCAACAAGACAGGGGACCATGTTACACAGGACGTGGAAAAGGTTGAAATACCAAATGCTGCCTTTGCCTCAGTCTTTACTAGCGAGATTGGGCCTTCAGGAATCCCAGGCTCCAGAGATCAGGGGGAAAGGCTGGAGCGAGGAAGATGTACCCTTGGTGGAGGATCAGGTCAGGGAATACTTAAGCAAACTGGACATACGAAGTCCATGGGCCCTGAAGGGATGCACCTACAAGTGCTGAGGGAGCTGGCAGATGTCCTTGCCATGCCACTCTCAATAATCTTTGATCAATTGTGACGAGTGGGAGAAGTGCCCAAAGATTGGAGCAAAGCAAATGTCACTCCTGTCTTCAAGAAGGAGGACCCAGGGAACTATAGGCTCATCAGCCTCACCTCAACCCTTGGGAAGGTGATGGAGCAGCTAATCCTGGAAACCATTTCCAGGCACATGAACGACAAAAAATTCTTCAGGAGTAGCCAGCATGGGGAAGTCATGCTTGACCAACTTGATAAACATCTACAATTAAATGACTGGCCTGGTAGATGAGGGGAGAGCAGCAGATATTGTCTACCTGGACTTCAGGAAGGCCTTTGACACTGTATCCCATCAGATCTAGGTAGACAAGCTGTTTGATGTACGAGGTGGATGAGCAGACAGTGAGGTGGGTTGAAAACTGGCTGAATAGTTGAGCACAGAGGTGGTGATCAGTGGCATGAAGTCTAGTTAGAGGCCAGTAACTAGCGGTGTACCCCAGTGGTCAGTACTGGGTCCAGTCCTGTTTAACATCGTCATTAATAATCTGGATGACGGGGCAGAGTGTAGCCTCAGCAAGTTTGCTGATGACACAAAAGTAGGAAGGGTGGCTGATAACACCAGAGTGTCGTGCTGCCATCCAGAGGGACCTCGACAGGCTAGAGAAGTGGGCTGATAAGAACCTAATGAAGTGCAACAAGCAAAGGTGCAAAGTCCTGCACCTGGGAAGGAACAAGCCCATGCTCCAGTATGTGCTGGAGCACCTAGCTGGAAAGCACCTTGGCACAAAAGGACCCAGGGGTCCTGTGGACAACAAATTGACCATAAGCCGGCAATGTGCCTTTGCTGCAAAGGCGGCTAACAGTATCCTGGGCTGCATTAGACAAAGTATGGCCAGCAGGGCGAGGGAGGTGATCCTTCTCCTCTACTCAGCACTGGTGAGGTCGCACCTGGAGTACTGTGTGCAGTTGTGGGTTCCTCAGTATGAGAGACGTGGACATACTGGAGAGAGTCCAACGAGGGGCCACAAAGATCGTTAAGGGACTGGAACATCTCTCCTATGAGGAAGGGCTGAGAGAGCTGGAACTGTTTGGCCTAGAGAAGAGAAGGCTCGGGGGGATCCTGTTAATGTGTATAAATACCTGAAGGGAGGGTGCTAAAAGGACGGAGCCAGGCTCTTTCCAGCAGTGCCCAGTGACAGGACCAGAGGCAGTGGGCGCAAACTGAAACACAGGAGGGTCCCTCTGAACACGAGGAAACACATTTTCACTCTGAGGGTGACGGAGCGCTGGCACAAGTTGCTCGGGGGGGCTGTGGTGTCTCCATCCTTGGAGATACTCAAAAGCCGCTTGGACACGGTCCTGGGCAACTGGCTCTGGGTGGCCCTGCTTGAGCAGGGGGCTGGACCAGGTGACCTGCCAGCCTCAACCATTCTGTGATTCTGTGATTCTGTGGTGTCAAAATTGTAACTAAATCAAAACCTGTCTGCAAAATTCTTGATCCTAATGTATTTTTATATACTTTTTCTGTGCTCTTAGAACACATTTACCACACATCAGATCTCATTTAACTTTCCTTTATCGTTTTTGTGTTTTTCTACTTTTGTTTGGAACTAAATGTTATGAGTCACTTGTAATAATTTCACTGCTGTAATAGTCAAATCTGTGAAACAGAATAAAAGTCTTGTAAAATAAAAAGCATGTTTGGGTTGATCCTCTTTAAAGCCATCTGTCAAAGACCTGTTACGTCATGCTTGGAATAACTAGGTGACAGTACTGGTTGATTTCAAGAATATTTCACAATAGATGTTGATTTCCAGAGTAATCTAGCCAGTGTATGGACAGCAATTCCCATCTGCACCGGCTCCCTTAAATTGCTTGTTCACCATCTGACATGGGTTAGCAGGAGTTCTACTAAATGTCTTATTTTTCTAGCGAAAAATAAATAATCCCCAGCCAAGTTTGCTCTTCGGTATACGTTGTTTCTGGAATGAAGTAACAGAAGAAAAAGAAAGGAGAAAACTGAAGCCAGATTATTCCATGTGTCCGTCCACTGAACTGGCAGTTTAGCCGGTGTGTCCTCTGTGACTGTAAGCAGGATGGCCGTGCAGAGATGTTTGCACACCGCTCCTGTTCCGACCCTGGCAGTCGTGAGTACCCGCTTAACACTTCTTGCAACAGGGGCTGGATCTGGGATCAGCATCCTTTCTCCCAGCAGCCTTTCCTCTGGTCACCGCAAAGCTGCGTGGCCCTTGGTGATGGAACGTTTTGTTCATGCTTGTGACATTCTCTTGATAATTGGTTCATTCAGCAGCTTGGGAAGATAAAGTTGTTTTGCGCAAGTTGTGAAAACAAAAAATGTGTTTCTAAATTCATGCCTTTGTAATTCCCCAAGAGAAATAAGGTTGTCAGATGGGGACTTAGCATTATCCAGGGGATAAAGATACTGGCTGGTAAGCTTGGCCTAGAGGAATGGTTATTGGTAAATAAACATCTTGGGAGTGAGTTGTGTTATCCGAGAGATTTGGATACCGGGAAGCTGGTTTATCTCAGAGGATTTTTATAATGGATTAAGGGAATTCCATGAATAAAAATGGCCTGCTCTTGGAGTAACTCAAAACACTTTGCCTGGCAAAATTTAAAGCCCCAGAATAATGGTTCTAGTTTCCTTTAGGAACAGATCCTTGGTGTTACATTAAAACTCTGCTCTTGTTTTCTCTTCCACACAAGTGAGCAAGAACGATATTAGTAAAGTCACATACGCTTCTAGAGGAGAGCTGCTGCTTTTCTGCAGTTCAGTGGCTGCATCACAAGTAGGGAGGTTTTTTAGTTGCCCAGTGTGATGATGTAAACTGATGATGTGAGTTTGCTTACCAAGACACTGGTATGGAGCTCAGTACCAGTGACAACAAAAGCTTTTTGTTGCAAACAGCCATGCTGGATAAGTTCCACTCTTGCAGACCACAGTTCTGCAAATACTTCTGCCTGTGCTCACAGACACCCACAGTTAAATCCCTGAGGCCAGTGGATTAATCACGGGCATCAAGTTAAGCATGCATGTCTTTAGCAGGAGTAAAGATTTGTTCCAAGCATCAGCTTTGTTCCAAGGATCAGCTTTGTTCCAAGGCCTGGCCCTGATCCACAAGTGGGATTTCTCTGTCCTACGGCAATGCAGGTAACAGAAATGTTTGCCCCGCTGGTGTCTTGAAATGCTTCTGCACTCTCCTTGCTCCTCTGCACACCTCGAGCCTTGGCTGGATGCTCTTGCTCGAGCAGAGCCCTCCACTCTGGGAGCCCTGCGTGCGGGAGCAGGCTCTGGGATTTTGCCTCCCCTGTCTTGCACCCCCCTGTATTCGTCCTGCTGGGTGGGGGTGGCGGGACTTCTTGTGTTCCTCCAGATGGGAACCCCTCTGTTTTCAAACTTGGAGCAGATGAATGCACGGGGTGTTACATTGAACCAGAGGTTTGGTTTTAAATGTCGAATGGACAGGATCTGGGAAGATGTGTGTCTCTGAGCTGCTTTCCTGCCTTTTAGTCTCAGGCATGTGGGACACCAGTGGGAATTCTGTTGTTGATTTATGGTGGGTTTTTTCTATTTTTGAGTCACCTTACCAGGAAATGTGATCAGCCTAGGTTATTTCCCATTTCCCCTGTTGCATTCAAATTCAGAAGCCGTGATTACCCTGTTAATTTTCACCATCAGAACCTGTGGCCCTATCTTATGTTAGAAGGAATTTCCTGTAAATGAAGTTCTGATAAAAGAGAGCTGCATTAATGCTAGAGATGAAAACTAATAACTGTCGCTTGTAGAACGGCCGGCTGTTGTCGCCTGGCCATACAAGGAGATAAGAGAAAACTATCCAGAAAACAAATGCATCTTTTTGTAACCCACACTTCATTTTTACAGCATTATTAAATTCCCTTGGAAGGCTTTCAGCAGAATTGGTTATTGAATTCAAAAGCCTGGCAGTCGTAGTATTTTTCCACATACATTTTGATCTGATCTATTTATCTGATGGTTTCAGATATGATGCATCGAGCGCTGGCTCCCAGTGCTAGCAGTTGCAAAGTTTCAGCAGTTATTTCTGATCACGTTTGGGTCTTTGGCTTCATTCCCTGTGGAGTCTCAAACAGGTACCGTGCTGTAATTAGGAATCGTCTCAATAAAACACCCCTGCATTGTAAATGCTTTTGTTTAGTGAGAGGCAGCGAGTGTCAGAACTGGAAGTGACCCACCAGATTGGATTGCTTCCTACCGAATAGGAACGGCCAAGGGGGACTTGGGAACGCAAGCTCATGGGAATTTGGTAGGCATTGGCTCTTGCTCTTCAACTAAATGATCTACTTTGAAATGTCTCAGTCAAACTTCATTTCACTCCACAGCCTTTGCTGGCCATTCTTTTTCGGGGATGAACTGTATGTTTGCCGTGGCTGTGAAGCTTCGTCACAGTGCGTCCCCGGGGCAGGATGCAAGCCCCTCTTCTGCAGTAAACACACCTCCGGTTTTCTTGTCCCCTTTGAAAAGGGACAAGAAAAAAAGAAAATTGTCCCCCACGTGAAACCAGCCTGCGATACTCCGTGTTCCATACTGTTTTCCAGAGGATTAATGTTTTGGGGCCTCAGTCTGGTCGGGACTTGCTTCCTCAGGGGGTTTCTGTTTCCAGGTGCTTTTTCCATTTGTGCACAGAGCTCAGATTTTAATGCTGCCTTCCATTACACCATGATCGCTTTGACTTTAAAACGGGCCAGGGCTTCAGGCTGTGGGAACGGGGCCATCAATTTAAACGAGGACAGGGTTTCTCTGCTCTCGCAATGTGCCACCCTGGAACGTGGAGTTACTGCATGTACTCCGACATACGGAAAACCCATCCCTCTACTGCAGAAAAAGTCACTCCAAGCTTTTCATCCCTGCTACCAATTTCTCACGATTTTTCTTGTTTTCAGCCAGACTCTCTCCCTGCTGGCAAAGGGGAAATCTGGGATAGTTTTTCCTGCTGGGTGAGTTTTCTTGGTGGAAATCTTCCTTGTTATTTCTGTATCACAAGGATTCCCTTTGATACAGGTGTGCCTGGGTGGGCCACACAGCAGATGTCTGGATATTTAAAATTCTTCCTGAGCGCTGTAATCTGTAATCTCAAGAACCAGCAGTGTAGAGCCAGGAGTTGTTGGTTTTGTTCTCCTTTGAGGAGGATTAGTTCCCAGCAGATGCCCTGAATTATTTCACCTTTTGTCTTTCATTCTTTTTCTTATCAAATAATTCATCCGTTTGTCATCTTTATATGGTCGCTGGTGACACAGGGAATGGTTCAGATGTAAAATGAGCCCCTCTGCTTCTCATCTATAAATGGTATCATTTTGGCTCTGCCAGCCACCCCGTCAGGTCTCCTTCTCCATCTAGGTGTCCGCAGGCTTCGTCATCTCCTATCACCTCTTGCTCTTGCTCCTTTCCCAGACACCCGAGTAACATTCATCCTCTTTCAAAGCTGTTTCATCCTGTTACATCTTGTGCTCTAAAGGTACTTGCTAGGTTATTTGAGGTAAGCAAAAGCTCTCCACACCTCACTGCCCAACCTAATGAGTCCAGAAAGTTTTAAAGCACCTCTGCTTAAAGTGCTTAACTCACTCACACCGGTCTCTGCTCCCAGAGCGGCATTGTTATTTCAATGATCTGTTAATTCAGTTCCTCCCATCTCCTCCCCATGGCCCAAGCACTCCTTCTTTGACGGATGGGGAGGTGGAGAGCAAAGAGCAGTGGTGGAGTTTAATGACCATTTTCTTCGGTGGTGGAGCTGGCAGAAGGAACCTTCTCCTTCCTCCTTTGGCCACGCAGATGTAACCACACTGATCAGAGTTACAAATAACCCGGTGTTTATGCTGTTGCTGGGCTCCCCGCTCTGGTCGGCTGTGTTGCCCAAGCTTGCACCATCACTGCAAGAGAAACATCAAGGGCTACGTGGGCATCTATGGCAGAGAGAGGAACAGCCCAAACCCCAGGGAGAAGGCTGTACCTCGCCTTCACCGCCCGAGTCCTGCTCCCTCCAATCTTGCTTGCTGTGGTCTAGCAAGAAAATGCGCGGTGTGTTTGTTTTTTGTTTTTTTTTTTTTTTTTTTTAATCTTGTCCTGGGAATTGCTCAAAACTCCACACGCTCCTGGCCTGCTCTGCCCAGGATTACCAGCCTCTTCCTCCTCCCTTGATGCAGCTGCCACTGCTCTCTTAACGGCTTGGTCATGCTCTCCTCATCTCCAACCAAAAAGCTCTTTAAATCTAAAACAAAAATGATTAGGCAGGCTTAGGAAACAGCAAAAGCTTCAAAGGATTAAATGCTAACGCTTCCTGCTACCCTTAGAGAGATCAAACATTCTGCTCTGTTAGCCCTGCAGCAGCAGAAAATGGTACTAAATCTTCCCCAGCAATCAGGGGATTTTGGTGGCCGCGCAGGATTGCATGTAAGGAGAAGAGCGGGAGACTGATTTATGAGGAAAGATTAAAATGACTAAATATACATCTCTTGGCCCCGCCATTGCTAAGGAGCAATGTGACAGCCACGCAGAAGGACCTGAAGGGCACGAAGAATGCAGGGAGAGTGGAAAAGTTCGGGGTGTTGCAGAGGTCCGTGATGGTAGAAATGGCTCAAAATGTGGGGTGATGGTAGAAATGGCTAAAAATTTGGGGATCTTGATGTGGCGGCAGGAGGCTGAGGCTCAGCTGCCACGTCCCCCGATTGCCGTCCATGCAATCCTGGGGCTTAAACCCCAGCGAAATCACTGCGAGTGAAACCCCAAAGAAACACCCATTTTAGCGAGCTGAAACCAAGGAGAGGAGCAGGATACGGCTCTTTTTGGGGAAATGCTGGATTAAGGAACAAAGGCGGCTTTGGAAACTCGGGGGGGGGGGGGGGGGGGGGGAGACGCGCCAGTCTCCCATCGATAATTAAAAGCAAAAACCATGGAAAGCGAGGAGATTGCTGAAGAGGAGGGCGATTAAGCTCCTCCAAGAGTCCTTGCAGCGGAGAAATTTAAGGCCCAAAAGTGGGGTTTTTTCGGCCGGACTCTAGGAAGGTCTCTACGGGGGCCGGAGGAGGGGGAGAGGGGCCGGACGGGGGCCTCGGCCCCCGTCCGGCCCCTCTCCCCCTCCTCCGGCCCCCGCGGGGAGGACTCAGGCCCCCGCCCGGCCCCGGCCCCTCCTCGCCCGGCTCTGCCCGCCTGACGCCTCCCCCGGCCGGCGCGGCCATGGCGGCGGGGCGGTGGCGCTGAGCGAGGCGGGTATGGCGGGTCCCGGCGCGGCCCCTCCGCGCCTGGCTCTGGTTCTCGCCGCTTTGGCAGCCATAGTGGCCGTTAAATACTACCGGGACGCTGAGGTAGCCCGGCAGCAGGTAACGGGAAGGGCGAGAGGTGGCGGGGGAGGAGGAGGAGATGGCGGGGGGACGGGGACGGTCCTGAGGCTGCGCTGCCCCTCACGGAGGGGAGGGAGGGATGAAATGGCGGGCGGGACGCCATCGCGCCGCCGGGGCTGAGGGGACCGCGGGCTTTGAGGTGGTCACCGCGGTTGAGGTGGCTGTTGCCGGGCTGAGGGGACCGCCAAGCAGCGGTGGCCACTGGGGTTGAGGTGGCCACCACTGGGCTAAGGGGACCACCAGGCATCGGTGGCCATCAGGGGGGCACTGGGGTTGAGGTGGCCGTGGGGCTTGAGGTGGCCACTGGGGTTGAGGTAACTGCAGGCATTGGTGGCCACTGGGGTTGAGGTGGCCATCAGGGCTGAGGTGGCCACTACTGGGCTAAGGGGGCCACCAGGCATCAGTGGCTGTCAGGGTTGAGGTGGGCACTGGGGTTGAGGTGGCCATTGGGGTTGAGGTAACCACCAGGCATCGGTGGCCACTGGGGTTGAGGTGGCTGCTGCTGGGCTGAGGGGACTGCCACACATCAGTGGCCACTGGGGTTGAAGTGGCCACTGCTAGGCTAAGGGGAGCACCAGGTGTTAGTGGCCACCAGGGTTGAGGTGGCCGTGGCCAGGCTGAGGTGACCGTCAGGCAGCGGTGGCCACAGGGGTTGAGGTGGCCACTAGGGTTGAAGTGACTCCCTGGCGTCAGTGGCTACGAGAGTTGAGGTGGCTATCAGGCATCAGTAGCCACTGGGGGTGAGGTGGCTGCTGCTGGGCTGAGGTGACCACCAGGCATTGGTGGCCACCAGGCTTGAGGGGATCACCAGGCATTGGTGGCCACAGGGTTTGAGGTGGCCACTGCTGGGCTGAGGGGGCCACCACACATAGGTGGCCACTGGGGTTGAGGTGTCTGTGCCTGGGCTGAGGTGATCGCCACGCATTAGTGGCCACTGGAGTTGAGGTGGCCACCAGACCCGAGGTAGATGCTGCTGGGCTGAGATGACCACCACACATCGGTGGCTACTCGGCTGTCACCAGGCCAAGGGGACCACAGAGCTGTGGTGGCTGCCACTGGGTTGTGGTGGCCACGGGGCATTGGTGGCTGAAGTCTTGAGGTGGCTGCTGGGATTGAGGTAGCCACTGCTGGGCTGTGGTGACTGCAAAGCCGTGGTAGTCACCAGCTAGGCTGTGGGGACAACCAGGTATCAGCAGCCATGGAGCTTGAGGTGGCCACCACCAGGCCATGGTGGCCACCAGCAGGCTGAGGTGACCGTTGAGCTGTGGTCCTCATCGCACGCCAGCAGCTATGAGCTTGAGGTAGCCGCTGCCAGGCTGGGGTTTTGTAGAGCTGTGGTGGCCACCGGGCTTGAAGTGGCCACAGGGATTGCGGTGGCCACCACCAGGCTGAACCAACCGCCCAGCTGTGGTGACTTTGCAGCCAGCCGCTCCCGCCAGAAGATGGAGGGAGAGCGGGAGCACCAGACCCCAGCCCTGCTCTTGGCGTAACGCTTCGCAGCTCCTGGCGATGTGGCCTCTGAAGGGGTCTTTCCTTCCTGCTTTATTCCCTGGAAAAAAAGGCCCAAAACTCTCAGATGTTCATGGATTTTTTTTGTATCAGAAATGCAGGTCTTGTGTGCCCTGAGTGACTCTGACCGTAGAAGCGGCAAAAGAATGGAGGATGTGAGCTGAAAAACAGGAAGGGGTTTTTTAGGGGTTTTGTTGTGGGGTTTTTTTTCTTTTAAATTAGGCTGATTGATATTGTTTTGGATTGTAATCCGTATAATTCAAGTGACTGCTGCGTGCTTTGGAGGGAGCATACCTTTGTTAAAGATCGTACTCCCCCGGCTCTTCGCTTCGGCGTGCGTCTTTGAACGTCTAAAAAGGTTTGCGGAAAAGAGCGGATATTTCTGTAGTAAAAAGACAAGTGTTTTTAAAGGATGCCTCTTTTCTTTGTCTCTTCTTGCATTGCAAAAAGGGAAAAATGGCTCAGAGGAGTTAATTAGAAGAATTCTTCTGATAGGGACAGAAGGGTCAGGACGGTCCTTCACAGGCTGGCGGAGAGGACCTCAGCCCTGCCTGACAAAAAGCCAGATTTTCTGGAAGTTTTGTTTTTCCTAGAGGACAGGCAAACAGCTCTGACTGGGCACCGCTGGAGAGGAGAACGAAACGTGAACAGCCCAAGGTTTTTATTTTTCCTTCATCTTGCTTAAAACATATGTCTTGTCTCTTTCTATGGAAATGTTTATTTAGCTAAACAACCCACAAGCAGGTGGGAGAAGAAAACTCTTTGTGAAAACCACAACTCTCCTCCTCTACAAAAAGACTGAAAAAGCTCAGTCTTACTCCTCTGGCACAAACAGGGAAACTTTTTATTTCTTATAATCCCAGATTAGAAAGAAAAAAGGAAAAAAAAAACCACAAGCTCTGGAGAGCTTTCTTTAACATGAATGTTATCAGAAAGCAAAAGGCCAAGCCCTGACATCTCTCTCCCCTTTTAAACATAATTTTTATCATCCCTTTTGACTGAGCGCAGCAGGACTGGTGCGTGCTCTGCGGAAGTCTTTGTTCCTCCGTGGCTGGGGTCTTATCTCCGGCCCGGTGCGTCCCTGCGGTCCCGCTGCAGGTGAGGCTGTGCAGAGGGGCTTGCGCCATGCTGCCGCTGAGCTGTCCTGCTTTTGTGAGTGTAGAAATGAACGTTTCCGAAGGGAGCGATCTGTCCTGTGGGGTTGCGCAGAGCTGATGTGCTGTGCCAGTCCTGCCTGGAGCGTGCCGTTGCTGGAGAAGCGGCTGTTTCAGCCGGCTCCGGGGAGGGCAGCGTCGTCTGGAGCAGGCAGGAGCCCGGTACCCATCCTATTAGCAGGGAGGCCGCGTGCAGCCAGCTGCTGACACGCGTGTGAGATGTGTGCATGCATGTCAGTCGCCTGACCGCTAAGCTACTGTATCTCTGGCCCGTTGTGGTTGTAGGAATAACCACCTGATGGTTCTGCAGCTGATGGTTTGTCGTTGCTTAACCTATGTGAAAGCGCAGTCTGAGGGGATGGGAACATGCTCTCGATTTAGATTGATTTTTGGATGCTAACATCCAACACTGGGCACCCGTATTCCCCCCTTCACGTTCTGTCTTAGACGCGGTCAGAGATGGTCTTCGGCATGTGTGGAGTATAACTGGTTCTCTTTCTTCCTTCAGCCCTGTTAAGTAAATGATCATGACTTTTTCCTTAATACTACAGCAGCAGGCGGTCTAACCAACTGAAAATGTTGTCGCTCATTTGCCTCCCATCCCTCGAGGTCCATGTCTGTGAATTGCGAAAAGAAGAGAGACTCTGAAAGATTCATCAGCAGGGAATTGCTGCTGCGCTGTGGAGAGGACTAGGAAATGGACCATCTCTTCAGAGCTCAGTACGCATCCAGGACAGCCTCCTCTGCAGAGGAGGAAGCCATCGTGCGCTCCCTGCACGCTTCCCTGCGCCGTGAGCCGGCTCCCAGACAGCGAGCGATCACACGGGCCCTTACGAGGTTAATGCGTTATGTGCCATGCACAAGCAAGATCTAGAGCCGAGGGGGTACTGAAGCCTGGCCCAAGGCTTCATGACGTGACCCTGGCACCTGGCTGTCAGGGAACGGGGCAGTTGCTCAGGAAAATGTCGTCACCTGTTTACAAGGCCAAGGACATGCATCCCCATTCATTTGGGGAACAAAGGCACAGTTTTGGCCCCAGGAACGTGGACAGTCGGGAGTGGATTGTTGCTGTGCGTAGATAAATAACCATCTTGTTCCTTCCTTCCTTTTTTCATCTCTGTAGTTCCTGTGCGCTCCCCTCCTTGTCTTTCCTCAGCCATGTCTGCGTCCAGATCTCTGGTTCGTATTCCAGGGTCTTTATTTCTGTCTGTCTCAGTCCTGAAACTGCCCTGGAAGGCTCTTAAGTGCTTTTGTTGCTGCAGTTGATGGGAGCAAAGCCTTCCAGGTTGCATTAGTGCTGCTTCAGGCTGGCAGGCAACAGATGGAAAATAAACTAGTTCAGGAGCTCTGGGGATGGTAATGGTGCTGCAGGCAATAGAGAATAAACACAGTTAAACAGCAGAATACAGAGTATTTATCCTCGCAGCTTTAGGCTTTTATGGGGGTGGCAGGGGAAGCTGCCCCAAATGATGGGTCACAGGGGATGTGCTGCAGGCTGGCTGGCAGGGATGTGGCTTGTCTGACTTGCTCTGTCTCTCTCTTCCTCTCACACCAACGTGGAGCTCTCTTGTCCTGCCTACAAGTTGTCCCTTTCCCTTCAGTGCTGAGTGCTGCGGAGTGGAAATGACTAGAAGCATCTAGAGCCTTTCTGGGGGCTGCTCCAAGGGACGCCTTGCCTTTCAGTGGTGTTTTCCACTGGATGTTCTCCGTCTGGACTTGGCAGAGGGAGAAACCGAGGCACAGGGTGGCTGGGATCTTGCAGAAATTTCTGGAGAAGACCATGGGATTTGTGGCTCCTCACTGTATGGCTGAATGGGTAGGCAGCGCTGCCTACGGAGCAAGGGGCCGAAATGCTCCATCCAGTCCTGAGGCTGGGGACCTGGAGGGGAACCTGAGCAGCAGTTGCGCACCGTAACGCTGGCACGGATCTCAGCACGGGTGTAGGCTAAGTTGCTTTCTGCAGAGTTACAAGGGCTCAGTTCATTTCCTTTGTGTTTTTGTAATGTGGATAGTCATGTATTTGACCGCCTTTGTTTCACTGCGCATCAGTTAATTACAGAATTCACGGTCTCCAGGTGCTCTGAATATCTGCCGGTTTAGGACTAACTATCTGGAAAAAGTTGGAAATTTTTCTGATGAAAGACTCTGAGGCCGACTCTGAGCAAATGATTCAGTTTGAATTACTCAGCCAGATGTAGTTTTAATATGCTCATGCCAACAGTTCCTGGACACCGATCCCTATTGTAAATAGCACAAAATCCTGCCAAGGGGCGTTAATCTTTCAATTTGATGGCTGTGTTTGTGTGCTGGAAAGAATGCAAATTAACTCTGAAGCTGAGAGGGGCCGGAGTGCGTTTCTGCAAGAGGTTGGAATGAAATCTCACTTGCCTCTTCTTCCCCAACTAGGAGCTGGCACTGAAGTCTTTGGGAAGCGAGGGGCTGTTTCTCTTTTCTTCTCTGGACACAAATAATGATCTGTACCTCAGTCCGGAAGAGTTCAAGCCGATAGCTGAGAAGCTGACGGGTAGGTATCTGTCTACCTCGCAGAGCTCTCTCTGCCAGACCGAGCAAAAGCCAAAGATAACGCACTCAACAGTTTTTATTCACGTCTTATTTTTTAATGGGTGCTGGTTTGGGTCTTATTTACGTGAAGAGAGGCTGCTAAGCTTTGCGTGTTTTTGAAAAGGCTGAAGCACTAGACATCACTTTCACAAAGTAGAGTTTTTATAAGACTGAAGATCGCATTGCTGGACTAGCAAAGGACGTAAGTTACTTTGTCTGGAGCTTAAAGGGGATTTGGGATAGGCGAATGCAACAAATACAGCTCAGCCCAGGCTAGGCCAAAACTATTACGGAGTCGCAGCGTTCCAGTCGTACGCTCCTCCGGCCATAGCAGTCTCTCTCGGATAGCAATTGTGAGAGATCGTGTTTGGAGACCGTATCAGCGTGTGGCAAATGTCTCTTGCTGGTGCCAAGCAGGAAGAAGTGTGGTGATAATAATGCATGGGAGAGCTTACAGTACAGTCAAAATACAGACAATTGTTTGCTGGTGCTGTAGTGAATTGGCCAAAGCACGTGTTCTGATCCCTCCTAGGTGAAATGAGGCAGCTTAGCTGAGCCATGGGGTTTAGAGGGTCCTCCACTAAAAGGAGGGCTCCCCTTTTAATTCATGCAGCCGAAGCTGGTCTCTGGGGCAGGTCTGAGTTCTGCCACTGCATAGAGTGTAGCGACAGCTGGGAAACTCCCAGTGCTCCTGGATTTGCCAGGATAAATGTGTAATCGCTTCACAATTGCTTAAAAGGGGAGGGAGGGGAAACAGCTGCTTAAGTTCCTGTCCTTTTGTCTAGGGGTTGCTCCCACCTCAGAATTTGAAGAGGAGGAGACGCCTGATCCAAGCGGGGAGACGTTGTCCATTGTGGCTAAATTCCAGCCTTTGGTCATGGAAACGATGACGAAGAGCAAAGATGGTTTCTTGGGAGTAGGTATCATGCAGGATGCGTATGGCCAGAAATTCTGGTATGAAGACATCCAATGGGCTGGTAGCATCACCAGGAGTAAGTGCTGGCGCATTAGGAGGGGGAGATGATCTTGCTCAAGCCCGTGGGATTTGCTTTGACGAGCAAGCTCGCTGCTTTCTGCAGCGTTTCGTTGTTTTCAGTGCACTCAGCAGCACTGTGCCCCAATTAATACGCCCTTCCTGGGAAGCTTGAAGCAGACGTTAGAGATGGCTCTCCTGGAGCTAAGTCCAAAAGCAGTGGTGTTATGTGGCATGTTCCCCTCTCTCCCATTTCCTATTACTCACATAATTGGAGGTTGACAGAACTATTTGGTGGTGTTTGGAGCGGTAGGATGAATTTAAAATGTCATACTTTTTTTTCCCCTTCTTCAAAGCCCACTTACACCCATCAGCACTACTGCACATTTGAAGAGTCCTGTCTAGGCTCTGATAGTGTCTTTTGTTCACAGATTTCTCATGTCGCTCTGTCCGGGCTGAGGAATTGGACTGCTCCGGCAGCCCCTATGAGCGTGATGCTTGCCAGACAGTTTAAAGCCTTTCTTCCTCCAAAGAATAAACTGGATCTTGGGGATCCGTGGTGGATAATTCCTAGCGAATTGAACATCTTCACTGGGTATCTCTCCAACAACAGATTTTACCCTCCACCTCCCAAGGGCAAAGAGGTGAGATACGAAACTCAATTTCTATATACCTGAGAGGTGGTTTGCATAAGTGTTCTGCCTTATAGCTCAGGTGAATCGCAGGAGTCCCTAGAGCGGACAAGGCTGTTGCATTATGTCTCCCTGGACTTTCTACAGGAGCAAAAAGGCTGCAGCCTACACCCAGAGTACCGTCTCCTAAATTGGAGATAAAACTGAGAGCAGGCAAAAGCGCTGGGTGTCTGTCATGGCCAGATGAGGCTGACTTGAGTAACTTCATCTTGCTTCATTTAAGTGTTTGGGTTTTTAGGTTAGTCTTTCCCGGGCAGGGAGGGGAGAGGGTTGTTCAGAAAGCACTTCTATGAAGAGATCGTGCCTTGTGGAACAGTTGCTGAGTGCCGTCCCAGAGGTGAGCATTTCACTGACAAGTGAAAGGATGTGTGTACATAGTTTGTAAAGCCAGGCGTGTATATCGCTGTTCCCCGGGGTACCCGGGTAGGTGTTAGTGATCACATAGTTGATATACCTTCGCAGCCTGGTGTGTTTATTGATTGTATACCCACTCTTTCAAAGTCTTAAGTAGTATTGATGGAGGCAAGTAGTATTGATGGAGGCAGCCTCGTAGATCAGTTTACCGTACTCAAGACATTCAAGCGATTGGGATGATGGAAACTTGCAAACAATGGGAACAGCATAAAAAGTGTGGAAGATGGATTTATTTTTAAAAGCAGTCTCTTGCTTTATCTCCTTGTTTTGTGATTAGGTAGGTCTCTGAGCTAATTTTTAAGTCACAGCGATTCTCTTGTCTTTCTGATCTGGTGGAGAGTTACTTTGGAGCTGCAGCTGACCTGCTGTGGAGGAGGTGTTCTCATTTTTGCTCTCTTAAAATTCTTTCTCTAGATCATAATCCACAGGCTTTTGAGCATGTTCCACCCACGCCCCTTCGTAAAAACCCGCTTTGCTCCCCAAGGAGCTGTGGCCTGCATCCAAGCCATCAGCACCTTCTACTACACCATAGCGTTCAGGTAAGGCCACAGGTCCGGGGTGTTAGAGGAGGGTTTGGGAGCAGTCCTGAATTTGTTCCGTATCTCAGAGGAGGGGAGAAGGCTGCTGTGAGCCCGTGGCAGAGAGTGTGCATGTCATTGCATGTGCAGTCATGTTCCCAAGCAAGACCAGATGTCCTGGCTGGGAGGGAGGCGAAGCAGTGCGAGGAAGAGGGTGGTTCACAGCCAGCTCTGGCCCGTGTGTGATGCTTTGCTGACTCCCGAAGAGGGCACCCGTGCTCCCAGTGTCGCTGGGGCCCTGGTGAGGCAGGGACTGTTGCCCAGATCCAGGACAGCAGCCTTCCTCCATCACCCTTGGTTTGGAACCATCCCTGGCTGAAAGGGGAGAGTCTGATTAGCAAGGAATTTGTTAGATTTTGTTTAATCAGGGAGTGGAGTGCCTTTCCAAGGGGGAGGGTCTGGGGAATTGTTCTCTTGTTTTACTGGGAGTGTTTGTTACAGACAGCTTTGATTTGCCTGATCAAGCTGGAAGGGAGGCTGAAGGGGTCTTAGTCTGTTCTTGTGTTTGAAGGAATGATACTGTAATTCATCCTTCCTGGATGGACACTTACTGCCCAGTTCCAAAAGGCATTGATACTGGAGATGATCCTGACCCAGGGGATCTGCTCCAGTCTTTTACCCTCTTCATCATGTGACATGAAAAGCTTTTTGAACTGAACCTCTGCCCCAGTTTAGCTTCATAATTTCTGGTGCCTGGAGATAGCTTCTCCCTGCTGTCATCTGCAGTGCTTGATCTGTTCTTGCCTCCCGGCGCTGCAGCTGATGGCTCCTTTCTCGTTTCAGGATCCACGCTGAGTTCCAGCTGAACGAGCCACCAGATTTCCCCTTCTGGTTTTCCCCAGGCCAGTTCACAGGTCACATCGTTCTTTCCAAGGATTCTTCCCATGTCCGAGAGTTTAAGCTCTTCGTCCCTAACAACAGGTACAGCTGTTTCGCTCTCTTCCTGGGTGCTGAACAGACCTGAGGATTGTTATAAATGAGGCGCTGTGGAACCCAGGGGCTCTGGGATCCTGTCCTGTGCAGGAGTGGGGGCTGGGGGCAGGGAGGCTGGTGGGCTCTTTTTTTATGAAGATGTAAGTGCGGTGACAGCTCTGTCCCTTGCAGTATGAGGGCATCCTGGCCCGTGCAGGGAAGGCAGATCTGCAGACTGAGCTTTGGGCAGGCTAGTTCTGCTGTTTGCTTATCTGTTTTCCCCACACATCCTTCTCTGCCAGCGGTCATCACAGTCATCATGTCCTCAATTCTCTAGATACAGTTGCTCCCTAAACTGGTTCTGATGCAATTTTTCGGGAATAGCTCTGTTTATCAATGGGTCTGGGGGGCATCTGGCTTGGAAGAGGCAGGGAAGGACAAGGGCAGAGGAGGGACAGGGGAGAAGCAGGGCAGAGGTTGCTGGGGACATGGAGCATGGGGTTGGGGACGGATGTCCTTGCACAACCTGGCTGCAGCTGGCACGTGCGTCAACTGAGCGTCCAAGCCTGAGCTGTCCTGTGCCAAACCACTTTAGAGGGAGGTATCTGCAGGCACATGGGAAGATGCACAGGGATGGAAAATTTAAATTGTCCTGAGGTTGCCCTAGAGACAGGCATCAGCTTCTTCGTTAGTAGCACTGCTGCAAGCACTGCTCCCCTTGACCTGTTCCAGCAGTCCCTGGCTGTGGCAGGGACTCTTGCAGATGTCAGATACCTGTTGCAAGCTGTAGAAGGCTCCTCGGGTGTCTGTGATGGATGAGCTCATGCTTTTCAGCCAAGTCCCTGGAAAATCTGAGTGAATTGAGCTCTGCAGTTGCCTGTAAAACTGGCAAATGCATTTCTACTAGTCACTGAGGATCCCTGACCCGTTTCAGAGTCTGATTCACTCACCAGTAACTGTCCCTTGGTACTTGGAGGATGGGGAGAGACGGGCAGGGTGTGGAGAAGCAGCCCCTGGCAATCCCAGTGCCTGGCTCAAAGCACGGAAGTTCATCAAAGCCTGATGCTCTTGCTTCAACATATTTTTTGCTTGGTGTTTCACAGGTTAAGGTTTTGCATGCATAGCTTCACACTAGCTTGTTCCTGATCTCTGGCAAGCAGCTGGAAGCGTTTCAGGGGAAAGAAGCTTCAAATCTCTTTGCCCATGACGGCTGGAGTGAAAATTCTATTATAACATTACCCTGGTGACTCAATCCCTACGGCTCTTGTCAGCACATTTGTGACAGCAAGCAGACACTTACGGCTCTGCCAGCAAGTCCTTACAAAAGCCTTTTGCTTCCCAAAAGCACTTTTAAAAGTTCAGCAGAATCAGAATGTGCAAGTTAAGTCCTGGGAAGGAAGGGGGAGCAAAGACACCCCTCTCCCTTACTTTGATGGTACTCAAGGGTGTGAGTGCCTTTGCCCACAGTGTTGGGTGGGCGCCTGGGCCCTGCTCCAGCAGCGATCTGGTGTTGCTGGTCTTGTGCAGGGAACACGGTGATCTCCAAGGAGCCAGAGGCTCTGGGCTTTAGTGCTGACCCTGCAAGAGGAGCACTGGATGTTCTCATTTGTTTGGGGTTTCCCCTACACAGCTTTAGCCTTGGATGACTTTGAACGTATCGGGTTCACCTTGCAGGTCTCTGAACGTTGATATGGAGTGGCTGTATGGGGCGAGCGAAAGCAGCAACATGGAAGTGGATATCGGTTACCTGCCTCAGGTCTGTAGTCACTCTCAGTCCTCTGTGTCCGTGCAGCATCTCAGCAGGGTTTTATGCTGCCATGATAACCTTAGGGATAACCTCAGTTAGCCCTGTTCTTTAGAGCTTTCTCTTGAACATTTCAATATAACAATATAATCTCTGTTGATCTGTGTACGTCCTTTGCAGCTGTGTGGCTCCCTGTTGCCTGTTCTTGTGATATTTTATTGTTTCCCTCTGTCTGGGTTGAATCCTAAGCTCCTGGAGCTGTGTGACTTTTTCCATTTTTAAAAAGTTGTCTGATAGGTAGGGCGGAAGATTAGGAGCTGAACCCAGGCCCTGAGCCCAGAGGGGTGTATTTAGAAACTGCGTGAGGTTATTCCTCTATTTTGTGGTAATCCCAGCTCTTGGGACAGGAAACATAAGTCAGGATTTCGAATGCCTGAATTTAACAGTCCCATTTTCTCCTAAACTAGATCCACAATTCTTTTTAATTGCCAAAAGTCAGGAAAAGAGACTTAGAAAATAATTTCAGATGTACCAGCACACTGAACTGCAGGAAGCTCCTGAACAGCTTTCCCTGTTGCACCCTCTTGCGGCTAGCCACGGGCTGTGCCAGGGCTCTGCCGGTGATACGAGCAAGACCTTCAAACTAGCCCTGCAGGTCCCAAGGATTTTAAGGATCTGGGGTCCCACAGTCAGAAATCTCCACTGGGAAGGTGGGAACATGGAGTGAACAGGTCTCATGCATTTCCAATCTAGCGAGCACAGTCAGACAATAATGGAAGGAAATGAAGTTGTGTTCCTGCTATTCCCTAACAAAACAAGTCTGCAACTGGTAAAGACAACAGATCAAGCTGTATCTTCACTAGAAGCTGCACAGTCTTATTTTGCAGCTTTATCCTGTCCTGGAGTACAGAAAAAACAGGAGTGGGATGTCTGCAATGTCTAACTCCGCCTGTTCTCCTGCAGATGGAGCTGGAATCGACAGGGCCTTCAATCCCCTCTGTGATCCATGATGAGAACGGAAATGTGATTGACAGCAGGGATCCCTCAGGGGAGCCCATTCAGTTTGTGTTCGAAGAGATAACCTGGCAGCAGCAAATCCCCTGGGAAGAGGCAGCTCAGAAGCTGGAAGTGGCCATGTATCCATTTAAGAAGGTGAGGAAGGGGCCGGGCTCTTCCTTGGCACGTTTATTTGGGGCAGGTCATCTTCACTGAGGTGTCCAGTCACCTCGAGGACCAGCAGAAACCAGAGGCCACAACCTGATCAGCATTCAGAGTAGTGTGAAGGTCTCCCAGCTCAGCGTGTGCCTCCCAGGCACTGCGTGTGTGGCTCGATGGGCTTCCAGTTTCCAGATGAGGGAGTAAAGGCCATTTGGGGTCGCGCAGCAGCACAGGCAGGAGCAAAGCCTGGATGTCATGTGTCCCAGGCTTGTAAATGTAGGCTCATCCTTCCTTCCTCTTATCAGTAGCTGCCGACGCGATTTCTGACTGAAGCAGGTAATCGCGCTGCTTACAAATGGTTTTCCTCTGGCGTTACTTTTGCATCGTTCAGCTACCTTTGGACCAAGCTTTCCTTATCAGCAGAAAACACACAATCCGCCTGTGCCTCTGCATCCCCCAGCGAGGCACAAATTTATAGCATTGGGTGACCCAAACTATATAACATGCCAGTAGCCTGGGGAGCAGATGGCTACTGCCTGTCACTGCTTGCTTGGCTGAAGGGACACGTTTCAGTGGCTGCCTCTTTGTGCCTGAGCTTACAAATGTCCCTTTGAGCTGCCAAGATGTTAATAAAGTTCTCTTCATTTGAGCGATTGGAACAATCTGCGCAGGGTCCCTCACAGCCAGTTTTTAGGCCGTTTCAGTGAGGTTTTGTAATAAATATCTCGAGGCCAGATTTCCCAGGCTGCTGAGGTGCGTTTGCAGACAGCCTGCCCGCAGTTGTGCAGGTGCTTTCTGCAGCATGTAAAGATGGGGCTCTGCAGGTGCCGGTAACAGCCCACTTGCTGTGAGGGGCTCGCTACAATCTCACCGGGAGATGAAGTTGTCCCTGGGGAAAGCACCACAGTTGTCATTTGCTTTAATCTGCAGGATCTACTGCAGATAAAACTCTCTGTGTGTCACCTATGGGATGTGGCAGGTCTGGTTCCTTCAGACGCGGCTCATATTTGAGATGGGCTGTTCTGTGTCTATTTCTCAAGCAGTCTCTCTGCCTCCAGGTCTCCTATCTTCCCTTCACACAAGCTTTTGAGAGAGCAAAAGCAGAAAAGAAGCTGGTGCACTCGATCCTGCTGTGGGGTGCCCTGGACGACCAGTCCTGCTGAGGTGAGGACATTCCCAGCGTGGCTAGAGGAATGATGTGCCTAGTTCAGGCTCTGAGAAGAGCTGGGGGTCAGGGAGCTGGTCACGAGCCAGCAGTAAATGTTGTGTTACTCCTTTTGGCATCGCTCATGCTGAATAGAAAAGGGCTGGAAGTGGGGAATTACTGATCAGAGCTTAGGTCCCCAGTGGCAGGATCAGATCTAGTTGAGGCAAGCCCTAGACCTACTTGCTAATTCGAGTGCCTTTGTCGAGGTGGAGGCATGGGTCTGGTCTTTCTCTTTTCTCTTCCCCTCAGTCTGCTGGGGCAGAGGCAGCATTTGAAGGGTGAAAGGGACGCTGCTCCCTGCTTTGTCCCTGACACCTGCATAGGAGAAGCCAGAGCCAGATGTGGGCTTGGGATTGTCCTGATGCTGTTTCCTCCCCCCAGCACCTAAGAACTTGCATGCCACGTTGAACAGCAGTGATGGGTGGGAGAGGGGCAGATATCTGTAGTCCTCTCTGCCCTTAAAATCTCTCCAGCATGTATGGGCTCTGCTCGGCATGAACAGCAAGGGGCACTCAGGGTGGATCCGCGGGGCCTGATCCTTTCCTAAATGCACCGCACCAGTCAGCCTCTGTGGCAAGCTTGTCCTGTTCCTTCTGTGGCCTTGGAAGTGGCTGGGGTTTGCTCTGGTGAGTCTTCTCTACCAGCAGCACACACAGGAAACAATAAGCTGTGGAAAACTTCCAACGAAGGAGAAAAAAGACAATGGGCTGGGCCGGGGGGAGCCCAAGCCAGCTGCCCCAGCAACCGGAGCGGTGGCATCAAACATAGCAACAGTCAGCTCGGGAAACACAGCAAACCACCGTCTGCCTCTCTTCCTGTGCCAGGTTCGGGGCGAACTCTCCGGGAGACCGTCCTGGAAAGTTCGCCCATCCTCGCCCTGCTGAACGAGAGCTTCATTAGCAGCTGGTCACTGGTGAAGGAGCTGGAAGAGCTGCAGGTGAGTGCCGCAGCCACATCTGCTGCCTTTGCGTTTGGCGCTGGTGAACGCAGACGTTGCTTGGCTCAGAGGTGCCAGTGGGAGGGGGAGCTCACACCTGCGCCAGTGGGGGATTTCGGTTCCAAGCCCTCCGTGTCCTAGCGATTGCAGGGGCCAAGCAAACACTGGATGGAGGCAAGCTAAGAAAATGGTACAATGACCCCCTTCGCTCTGTCACGGTGCCAATTTTAAAAGCCAAACCAGATGCTTCACTGTGAGATAGCCCTGCCCAAGGCCATTTGTGCCATCAACAAATTGACTTCTCTGTAACCCAGGGAGCAAGCAAATACTGTCTGAACCTTGAGTCTCCTGATTGCACTTTTCCCCACTTACGAGTTTGTCTCTGAGCCTGTGCTGTCAGCTGGGGTCAGTCACAGAGCTGGAGACTCTGGGAAAAGCTGGGATCACATTGTTGGTGTGCCTGGGAACTGCCAGTGATGGGGTGATTTTATTGTTTGGAGAGAAAATCTACAGCTGAAACGTGAGAGGGAGACTGACTGAAAAAAAATAGTAAAGCAGATCATGAGAATGGAGCCAGTTACCACCACGCTACAAAGCAGCTCTTCAGTCCCTCCCTTCCTCCTGTGTTCGGTGTACTCCTCCTGCGCCATTCTGCTAGTTTTGGTGCATGCAAACATGTTTCTTTCGGGTCTCCTTACAGACCAACAGAGAGAATGAGTTCTACAGCAAGCTGGCTGACCTGCACCTGGAGAAATACAACTTCCCCGTGGAGATGATCATCTGCCTCCCCAACGGCACGGTGGTACGTTCCTTACCCCTTAGCTAGGCTTGGCTCTTCCCATTAGAACGTGGTCTCTTCAGGGTCATCCGCAGATCCTGAAGCGAGTGTCCGCTCCCCCAGTCTCTCCCTGGCTCCTCGAGCCTTTGTGGGGCTGTTGTCCCTCACAGTGCCACGCTCTCAGGGATGCTGTGGCAGGCAGACAGCAGCTCTACCAAGAAATCTGAAACAAATGTCTTTTTATTCAGAGACAGAACAGCAGCAGCTCTGGGCGGGGCGGGGTGAACAATCAGACTTGAACCAACTGTCTGCCTGTGATTCCTCATTGTCCCTGGTTGGAGTCAATGACCTTTGGGAAGCCATCGTAGCTTGTTTCCTGCACCCCTTGTCCCTTGTGCCCATGCTTTGGAGAAAATCTCTCCTTATGAGCACCTTTTAGCACATTTATCTTTCTCTTGATTTCCCGAGTTTGTCGCAGCAGATCAGCCATTAGCAAGTCCACACGCTTCGGCTCTGCTGTGCTCCCCAGCAGCCCCCCTGCCTTGGATCTGAAGAACGACAACGGTTCCTGACACTTGACAGTGCGGTGCTTTGCTTTGTGTCAGCAGCCAGGCTGTCTGGAGTGGAGGATCCTGCCAGGGCTAATCTGATTGTGCCCCACACTTGCCAGATATTAGCTAGTAACACGCGCGGTGACTCCTTGCTGTCTCTTCAGTGGCTCCCCTCCAGCTGAGGCTGTGGGCTGGCGAGCGGCCTCAGCCTAGCCTGTCGAGGTTGCCGTGTTCAGTGGCCACGTGGCCCCCTTTCCCACCTCCGTGGGGGAGCAGAAAGCCCGGAGGCGTTTGGAGCTCAGGTGCTGGTTTTGCAGCTACGCTGGGCCGAGAGCACGCACTGCAGCGGTCAGTGTGGTTGGGCTGCCATCTCCCCAGCCCTTGCTCAGAGCTAGGTTTTATGCCTGTGTGATTTTTCCCAAATCGCCTTCATCTTCTTAACCTAAGTGAGGGGTCAGCACTCTTGGGGGAAGAAACAGACCGTTGTCTTTCAGACATCTTTCTCTGACTGTAAAATGCAAACCTGAATCCCAGATGCTGAGTTAGCATTTGCAAAGTATTAGAGATTCTTTAAGAGTTGTTAGTCTTCTCACCTGTGTCCTGGGCTAGAGGCCGAGGCAGCGGTTGGAGAATTGTTCGGGCCTTTAAAGACTCCTCTCCTCATCTGTTTTCTTTCCCAGGTTCACCATATCAATGCCAACTACTTCCTGGACATTACTTCTATGAAGCCTGAAGATGTTGAAAGTAGCATCTTTAGTTTCTCAAACAATTTTGAAGACCCTTCTACTACAACTTACCTCCAGTTCTTGAAGGAAGGACTGCAAAGAGCAAAACCGTACATGCAGACCTAAAAACAAAGGCACCTGAATGCCCCACAGAGATGGCCAAAGACTTCAGAGATCTATTTTGATTACAGCAATTCCTCCTCATCTTCGTGGCAGATGTTGATGTTAAGATGCAGGCAGTCCCAGGACTGGGGCTTTGCTCTGGGTGTTGGTTTGAGGCTAAGTTTCAAGTGATACCAGTTTACATAACCTGCCCTTTTGAGTTCAGGCAAATTTTTACAGGAGTGAAAATACTTGAATCTATAAACATTCTCGGCGCATACACTTTGGTTTGCCACTTACCCTCATGTTTTTCCAGCTCCTGTTCAGACTCTGTGGTGAAACTCGTCTAACAGCTATGCCAAGCGTCACCTGGAAAGCCCTGATCTCAAGGACTGGACTGTGTGTTGAATCACGGAGAATAGCGTTGCCGTTACAACCGAACACTCGCAGTGAGCGCCTGTGCCCTGGGGCCAAAGGCGCAGAATCCAGCGCGGGTAGGGAGCTCCTTCCTGGGAGCCGGTGTCCTCCACGCCTCCTCGCCAGTGGCAGCTCTGCACCGTAAGCTGCCGGGCGGCTTGGATGCCAGCTCTTCACAATGGCATTTATTGACAGCAGTGGCATAACGGGACTGTAGCTGGTAATGTGTAGGCATGAAAGGAGGAGGTTTGAACTGGAGGCTCTGGAGTAGCCTCCTCCCAGCACCCTGTGTGACACGGGAGAGCGGCCTCACTTATTCGGGTTCTGGGCATCTGAGGGAGGTGCTGAGGTTGACACAGTGAAATTAGGAATGGAGACGAGGGCATCGGAGGTATGGTGCAGCTCAGAGACGTCAGGCGTGGATTAACTCGGGGGGATTAGGGGCCAGAGTTTGTTGGTTCCACCAGTGCAGCACGTGCGCTCCAGGCTACAGGGCACAGTACGGAGTCGTGCCCCCACCCCATTCAGCCCAGGGCCGCTCCCACCCCACCGGCTTTGAGAGCTGTGTTCTCCCAGTGTCTCCTCATTGCTGGTGAAATGCCCTGTCCTTGTTTGCTTTGAGCTTCCAAGTCACACTGAATGCTGAACCATGGTGAAGTTCCCTTTGGGAACGGGAGGTTCAGCGTTGCCCTGAGAGCATTAGCTGGTTGAGAACCGAGCAGTTTTAAAAGCCAGCAGTACTAAAGAAATTTTTGGGGGATTTTTCCAAAGAAATTGTTAGGACAGAACACCACTGTCCCTTATCTGTAACCACCCTGAGCAGCTGCTCCTACTCTGTACCAATGCCTGGCTACTGAGGGAGCGTAATTTGGAGAAGGAAAGGTTAAACAAAACGGGTTTTAAAGCATATTCCTGCAGATAGGTGAGGAGACAAAGCATCTTCAATAGATGGCTGCAAACAGCCGTGGCTGTTGATGCTTTTTCTGCTCTCTGAAGCACAATTTTGTTGGACCAAATCAAACGGGGAAAAGCCATTTTTTTTGGAAGGGGTATTTTCATTCCTGGGCCTCCAGGACCTGGGAGGAACCCGGGGGCCGTGATTAGCCTGTCCCCACCCTGCCCCAGCCCCTCCTGTCTGTGTCCGTGGCTGGAGATGGAGCTTAGACGGACCTCTGGGCTGAACCGGTGTAGCTTCACTAATTGCTCTAGTGAGATTAATTACCCCTGGGATGTTTCTCAGTGTTGCCTTTTATAACTATGCATTAGCTCTGCACTTTTCTCGCACTCCAAGGGGCCTGTGGTAACGACAGGCTTGGATCTGGCGGCGCTTTCAGGTGTGGAAAGCGCCAAAGCCTCCAGGCAGCGTTCGAGACCGAGCTCCTGTCGCACCGGCGGTCTCGTCCCTTGCAGGGACTTTGGCCTGAGCGGAGAGCAGCAGAGGAGACCGAGTGCCTGCCTCCCCTGGCTCCTCGTGAGGCACAGCTCTCCCGTACATCTGCCCTTCTGGCTTTTACAAAGCTTCACGTGAAGTATTTTTGTTGCACCTTTCCCGAGCCCTTCGGTCAAGGGCTTCGGACTTGGTGTCTGTCAGTTGTGCTCAGGTGGAGAGTTCATTCCATTTGTTTTTCCTTTTTTGCAGCAGAAGGGCCCGGAGAGGCCAGCGGCCGAGCAAGCAGGGATTGCTTTTGTCTTTCAAGGCTCGGAAAACCAGGCGCAGGAGCGGTTCTGCAGGGCCAGGAGAGCCCCTCTCCCTCGGGCTGGGAGCTGCAAAGGGCAGCGTCGCTCTGTTGATCCCGCAGACACAGAGCTCTGGCAGGGACAGGGCCTGCCATAGTCCCACGCACAAGTAGGGCCCGTGCCTGAACCCGCGGCGAGCCCGGGCTCGTGCAAAGCCTTCAGGCTCCCTGAAGTACTTTGTTTTTTCGCTTGTGGTTCTCGCAGCCCTGCCCGCAGCCAGCCCTTGAGCGCTCCTGGGCCGCTTGAGCTGGGGGTGCAGGGGGTCGGGTGGCAGGAGGAGCCCAAACAGCCCGGTCCGGGGGATCGGGGGGACTCGCCCACGGCCCCCCGTTAACCCGCTGACCGCAAACCCGCCTAACTGGTGTGCCACTGCCGCGGGTGGCTGCGACAGGAGCTGTTGCCTGAGGCTTTAACGGGTGCCTAGCTTTTTGTCTCCTCTTTGTACACTTCCTAAGTTGTTTTTTGGATAGGTTTGCGGTGCCTCGGGGGGGGAGGAGGTGCTGCTTTCCCCCCCCTCCCCGCCTCCTGTGCTTTGTGACGCTCTGGTCTGAAACCCACGGCGGGCCAGAGCCGATGTTTGTCACAGAGGGTCCCGGGGGGGGGGGGGGGGGCAGCCCCGCGCGGTTCGGTGCCGGTTGGCGTGAGGGGCCCTTGGCCCCGGCTGTAGCTGCACTCGTTAAACCCATCCCACCAGCCCTCGCCTCCTGCAGTCCTTGCCTCCGCCGAGACCGGGGCCGGGTTTGGGGAGGTGGGAGGGGGGCGGCGGGCGCCATCGCGGGCCTGGCCCCGCCCCGTGTCGCGGCGCATGCGCGGGCGGCGCCGGAAGTGCGGGGGGCGCCGGAAGTGCGGGGGGGCGGGTTCTGCTTCCGGGTGATGGCGGCGGAGGGGCCGGGAGCGGGGCCGCGCTGCGCCGCTGCCCCTCAGGTACCGGCGGGGCCCCGGGGCGGGCGGAGCGGGGCGGGCACCGGCACCGGCCGAGGGGCGGGGGCTCGCTGCTGGCCGCGGGTGGGGGGGGCCAGGCTCGGGGGCTCCGCGGGCGGCCCCGGGCGCTGCCGGCAGCGAGCCACTTCTGCCTTGCAGTGAGAAGCGGCGGGCGGCGGGGGAAGATGAGCCCGGCCCGCGCCCGCGGGAGCCGCAGCACCCAGCGCTGAGCCCGCCCCGGCGGCCGCCGCCGCCACAGCCGGAGATGGCAGCGGACTCCGTAAGTGCGAACGGCGCCCGAAACGCCTCCCTCAGCCGGCGGGCACCCGGGCCCCGTCCCTCCCCGCCCCGGGCCCCGTCCCCCCCGGCTCTCCTGTGGCCGGCAGCCCCGGGGCCGTCACAGCAGTCAGTGCGCTCCCAGCTCAGAGATTCGATATGAAAATGCACATCAAGAATTGGAAATTTAAGGGTGTAAAACCGACGTTCAGGTATTGCGTGTGTAAGAAGCCTTGGTAATAAATAAATTAATGGATTTGTTGGCGGACTGAGCAAAATAACCTGTTTGGATTCCGGTTTGTCATTGTGGTATTCACTGTCCCGAGCCTTGCGCTGCCTCCTGTCATGAGAGCCTGTGGCGGACGTAAAACTGGCGGCGGGGAAGACGGTCAAAGGACGGAGAACTTCACCTTTTGAATCGGTTTCAGAAATATCCAGAGATCGCTAAAACAGTCGCTGCCCCTGAAAACATCCCCCAAGGCTCTTCTTGTCAGCCCTCAGTTGGGATGGGCTTCGAGTACACTTGTCGCTTTGCCGTCATCCAAGAAACGTTCCCAGTCTTTGATATCAGAGCTGCTTGTATTAAAGATCCTGTGGAAGTGAGAGTGTCCTTTAAATGAGACTCTCTTCTGATTTAAATTTTCTTCTGGGCCCCTCACATGACGCTGTTTTCCTCCTTTTGGCGTGTTTTCATTGGGAGCTCAGCGTCTGTCACTGAGTGCTTTTAGTTTTCAGTCCTGAAAATAACTACACCTGTGTTTAAAATGCTCCTTAAAATGCTCCTTAGTAACTGGCTGACTTTCACGTGTGTTCAGCTGAAACACAGTTTTATGGAATCGGGGCCTTAGTTATTAGAAGGTTTCCAATTAAAAGTATCACTCAACAAATAAAAAGTCGGAGATCGGAGCTCTTGAGTAGATTGTATAGGGCAATTTCTAATTTAATAAATTTTAAGAAGGGCTAGTGACTTGAAATATTAATTATATCACATGTCTTCTTGTAGACGATCCCCATCTGGCAGAACAAACCCCATGGCTCAGCACGCAGCGTTGTCAGGAGGATCGGGTCAAACCTCCCTTTAAAACCCTGTCCCAGAGCAACCTTTGAGGTAAGCGGACTCGCGGGGATTTGGTGGTCGCGTATAGAGCAGGACGAGGCACTGTCACGAGCTGCTGTTGTGTCAGCCACCTGTGTCTGCAGAGCTGTATTCACAAAAGTCATGTAGCAGTATAGTTAATCTTAAGATTTTTTTTTAATTTCCTTTTTTTTTTTTTTTTTTTAAATTCTGTTCTTGTAAAGTGATCACTGGTACCTTGAGGAAAATACCTCCTCAGATAGTGCCTACAGGCTGCGTTAGGAAGCTCAAGGAGATGGAAACATGGAGCTGCTGAACCAGTGCTTTGCTGTGTGACCTCCAGCAAGCCACGTGCCCGCCAGGCCTGTGTTTCCTAAACAGTAAAACAAGGTTTATGGAAACGCTTACCTCACCGTTTAAGTTCAAGGACAGCGCTGGGACTTGTAGTGGCAAAGTGTTGCACGTGGCCTCGGCAGCATGCTAAGCTGTATCAAGTACCCCTCTGCTGCCTCGCTCTTCAGTCTCACAGAGCACAGTGACATGCCCAGGAACGCGTGCGGAAGCGGACACGCGGAAGCGCTACGTTTCCGTAAGCCAAACGGCGTTGCTGTCGTGCATCTGACAGATGCAGCTGCCGGCCCGGTGCAGAGGAGGAAGGCTCTGACAGCCAGCACGGCGCATCTGGGGCGGCTTCGGGAGGCAGGACCACCATCTCCTTAATCACAAAATCATAGAATCGTTTAGGTTGGAAAAGACCTTTAAGATCATCCAGTTCAACCCTTAACCCAGCACTACTAAGTCCACACTAAACCAATTAAACCAATTAAGGGTAGAGTAGACTAAACCATTAATGTAACTTTCTTCATTTTAGGTTCTACCAAATGTTTCGGAGCTCTATTTAAATGACGTCCCTCCAGTCCCCACCTTGGCAGACATTGTGTGGATAGCAGCAGATGATGAAGAAACGTATGCCAGAGTCAGGTTGGTTCCCTCCTTGTGTCTGCTGATCCTTATTTTTATACGCTGGTTTATTTCATATAGCATAGGCCAGGCACTGATCAAATGCTCACAACTTCCAGTCCTGTCGAGATCTGATGTGGTGGTGCCTGTTGAAAGACATTTTTCCCAAGAGACAGGGAAAAAAAAAAATTGGACAAAGGACCCTGGCAATTCCCATAGGAAGTGCTAAGAGCCCGTGCCCTGCCGTTTTTTACTCATTGAAAGATCTGTGCAGAGTAACCCCCCTGATCCATGGTATTTTCTGGTGCTGTGGTTTAACCCCAGGCAGCAGCTCAGCACCACACAGCCGCTTGCTCACCCCCCTGCCCCAGTGGGTTGGGGGAGAGAATCGGAGGAGTAAGAGTGAGAAACACTCCTGGGGTGAGATAAGAACAGTTTAATAATTGAAATAAAGTAAAGTAAAATAGTAGTAGTAATAATAACAGTAATAATAATAATGTACAAAGCAAGTGATGCCTAATGCAATTGCTCACCACCCGCCGACCGATGCCCAGCCAGTTCCCGAGTAGCGATCGCTGCTCCCCAGCCAACCCCCCAGTTTCTATCCTGCCCATGACGCCGTATGGTATGGAATGGCCCTTGGGCCAGTTTGGGTCAACTGTTCTGGCCGTGCCCCCTCCCAGCTCCTTGTGCCCCCGGCAGAGCATGGGGAGCTGAAAAGCCCTTGACTGGCGTAAGCACTGCTCAGCAACAACTACACCATCAGTGTGTGATCAGCGTTATTCTCATCCTAAATCCAAACCACAGCACTGTGCCAGCTACTAGGAAGAAAATTAATGCTATCCCAGCCGAAACCAGGACATTTGGTTAGAAAGTTGAAGAGTTGAATTCTCCTGGGATTGAAATGTTTGGTTCTGGTCAGTTGAGCTTTTGCCCTTAAAGCAGGGCAGTAGTAATAGGTGTCTTGTGAAAGATAAAATGGACTTTGAAATCAGGCAAAAGTTAACAGGTAAGGACATTTCCCATGTGTACCCAGCGCACTGCCCGGCATGGAGACGCAGTTACCAGGAGAGAAGTGACTTGAAACCACGTGAGCACGCCCAGACTTTTGTCCCTGAGCCCTCTCCCCACATCTTGTGCCATTGGGTCATGATTTCTGTTCCTTGTAGCGCAGAGAGCACGTACAGCGAGCGCGTCTATACGGTGGTACGTATGGTGGTGCGTACGGCGGCGTGGCGCAGAGGCTTAATTCATTGTGTTGGAAGTCTGCTGCTGTCCTGAGGTGGAGGCACGGAGGGGCCTGGGCCATGTAAATGACCAACAGGTTTGTGTCCTGCAGAAGTGACACTCGCCCGCTGAAGCACAAGTGGAAGCCGAGTCCCTTCACCGTTATACAGCGAAATGCTTCAGTCCCCAACCTGAGGAAGCAGGAGGAGAAGCTGCTCGCCTTGAAGAAACCTGGTTTACCAGCACTGAGCCGAACAACAGAGCTCCAGGATGAGCTGAGTCACCTTCGGAGTCAGATAGCTAAAATAGTCGCTGCAGAGTCAGGTAGGAATAGAATGAGCTTTTCTTTGTTGAGCGAGAAGGGCTGAATTAGTGAACTGTGTTACTTCCTCCACGCAGAGCAGACTGGCACGTTTCTCCAGCAGAGCTGTGGCTCCCGTTGGTGAGATGCCGCCTTTGGCGTCAGCTCAGCGCTGGTTCTGCATTTAGCTGTTTGCTTCTTTCGCTGGAGGAGTCCTGCTTGTTTTTAAGAAATACCAAATGCTCCTTTGTTGACTGCATTTGCTGCATTTGATCTGGAGGCCAACTCTCATCTCGAGCACCGTGTTTCATGAAAACATTTGGTGTATTCTTGCCATTCCTGCTCCGAGTCAGCCATGCATCTTGATTTGGGTTACATCTTGATTTGGGTGGGAATGAGGTGTTAGTGTTTGTTTCTTCTGTGCAAACGACAGTGCCATTTCTGTAGCAAATGAGGTATTTGGGGAAAAGCCTAGCTGAACTGATTTATTTATTTCTTTTAGTAAATTTGTACGCAACTAAAAGCCATGTTTCAGTCGCAAAAGTGAACAGTGAGGAAAGACTTCTCTTCCTTTCACGGTTTTTCCTGTATACTCAAGCTCTGAAAATATGAAGACATTTGGTAGAATCCAAACCCAGCGGTTCTGCAAGGCTTGCTGGAACAGTGGCTGGTTTAGAGTGTGGAAACTAGTCAGATAAAAATACCTTGGTATCTATTCATGGAGGGTTCAGAAGGCAGAGTTGTTGATCTCCCAGCTCAAAAACATTGAACAGTTTTGCAAACTAAAGGAGTTTAGTCCTTCTTGAAGACAGTTTTTCTGAAAAGGTGCGTTTCTTGTATGCAGAATACTTTTGCCAATAACTAAGATGGCAGCTGTATTACGGCTGCTTTCCAGAGGAAAAGGAGGACCTGTAACTCTTCCTATTACTTTAAAAAAAAAAAACCCAACAGCAGGATTGTGCCACACTTGAAATGATATCAGGCGCGTTAGTTCCTGTTTATGATGGGTAGTAGTGGCTGATGAAACCTTCCTTATCCTGCATCTGAAAGCAAAAATTTTTCTTTAATTCCCAGATTACTACTTTGTGCTGCGCTGCATAGCGTGTGCATGAGACCAAATCTCTCATGATCTGGGAAAGGCGACGTGGTTGTCTGATTAGTGTGGCCCCAAGGGACTTGCAGCTTTAATGACTGCTTATATTTAGTCCAGCTCTCTGCGAGCCGTAAACGCATTTGAACACAAAGCAGAGTTGTGGTGGTTGATTTAGTTGGAACGGTGGTTTCTGCGTGAGAGATTTGGGGTTCTTTTTCAGTTCCATGTGGTGGTCGGTGGACTGTAAGAATCGGTTTGATATCAATAGTGTAAATATATATGCCACCACGTGAGAATATATACGATGTTTTTAGTGTGTGAGGCTGTATTTAGCTGAGCTAGTTCTTCACTTCCGTGGCAAAGGGCTGTTGTGAGGTGATGCACGTGCCGGCATTTCTTGTCACTTTGGTCCTGTCACAGGACACAGACGTGCCTCGACTCTTACAGCAGCGTGGTAAAATGAAGCCGCTCCGGGGGTGGGGGAGCCGTGTTTCCCTCAACTCTGCAGGGAATAAGCGTAAAACAAGGCATCGCAGGTGTCCCCTTCAGAGAGGCTGCCTGTGTCCTCTTTCTTCTTTTGTACAGAGGAACAACCAAAGTGAAATAAAGAACAGGGGAAATTCTGTGATTGATTTTTTTTTTTTCCTTCTAAGTTCTGTCTCAGCTCGACAGTTGCTCAAGCTGTGTGCTAGAGAAGTCCATTTTAATTCAGGGAGAGTAATAATGAGGAAAATTAGAGATCCAGATGGGAGAAAAATGATTTAATCATTTAATACCTTTTTCTCTCGTGCTCTACTCAGCAGCATGCCTGGTTGTTATCAGCTGGCATTTGAGAACAGCGCATATCGACTTCGCGTCCTCTAAGTCAATAACGGGGAGCTGTGATTTAGGGCCTAGCTGTAGCTCGGTAATCTGATGGAGGAGATAACTGTTTAGCAGGCTTATTTTAGAAAGATTGATGTCAAAAAAGAAATATTGTGCAATCTGCTTTATTATATACTGTTAGAGAAATCCCTTAATTGGAAATTGATAACTATCTACAAGTTTACTCCTGAGGCCAAGGGCTTTAGTGCGGTACGGTACACTTTGTTTTCCATACAGGAAGGTTCTTTCAAGGAGATGTGCACTAAGCATTTTTCTGGATTTTTGGTTGTTTTCCATTAGTGTTCTACACTGGAAATATCCTAACTCATTTTCACTTGATAACACTCAGAATTCATATAGCTGTTCTTATCCTCACCGCATTTTAACACGTGAACAAATAAATCCCATCTTCCCTGTGGAATAGGTGGATGCTGTTCTCATTTTACAGATGGCGATGGAAAGCAAAACAGGTCAAAATGCCTGCAGTCACAGAGTGATTGCTGTGACCCTCTAGAGTAAAACGCTGGAGCTCCTGAGCCAGCTCTGCGTTCTCCCCAGGCATAATGGTTAGGGGGGAAGGAGCCTGAAAGGAAAAGAAGGGCAAGCAGTTCTCAAGGCAATGAAGAAAAAGAGGAGGAAAGTTAAGACAATTAAGACCTATTAAATGACACGGGCTTCCTCCCTGACCCCGAGCAGCAACTAAATCTCTGCTCCTCCATTTCTTATCTGTAAACATGGAAAAAGTAAACAGTGCCTGACTTCTGCAGGGAGGGGGTGCAGTGTTTGAACTGGAGGGGTGGTACGGTGGTGAGCACCATAGGAATGGAGATGCGTAAGGGGGTTGGTGGGATAAAAGGGGGGAGAAGGTGGGAGAGGAGGAAGAGGTGGGAGAAGGTCTTGTGTTGCAAGATGGAGTCACAGGAAGCAGAGTGGACATGGAGGGTAACAGAGAATATGACGGATTTGTTTTCTCATAGCATGAGGGAGGCTGGCTGATGGTGCCACTTGATTTATATTCTGTTGTTTTGGGGAAAAAAATACCTACATGGTTTGGCATTAGTTTATCTATCCACCTATCCTGTTTTCTTTTTCAGCTTCTGCTTCGTTAACACCAGATTTATTATCTCCAGGAAGTTCAAATGCATCTTCTCCTTTACCTTGTTTTGGACCCTCTTTCCAATCTACAACTTCCTTTGTCATTAGCGATATCACGGAGGAGGAGGCAGAACTCGAAAGCCCCGAGCTCCCGTCAGTCTCCATGCTTTGTTCTGCAACCTCCGAGTGTTGTAAACCAGAACCAAAGGATCCTGACGAGGAAGATTCTGTGTCTCTCTCGAAGGCCAGCAGTTTTGCAGATATGATGGGCATTCTTAAAGACATCCATAGGATGAAGCAGAGCAAAGACTTGTAAGTGCTTCCTGAACTCTCTTGATTTTATCTCTTTTTTTTTAATCTGTCAAATCATTGTAGACACCAGACATGGCATTCACTGCTTGTTTGGTGCTGCTTTATATCCATGATTCACAGCGGGGAAATACCTGTTTATAGCAGAACTTGCTAACACTTAACATTTCTGGGCGGTTTTATTAATGATGGCCTGGATAGAAAGCAATGGAGGGGAATTTAAACCCATTAGCACAATGTTTGGCTGCTTCAACTTGGCCACCTGAGAAAAAGCTTGCGCTTGCCCAGATGAAGACCAGAACCGTGTGTACTGGCAACCGTCAGGGTGAGGGCCACACCGCGCTCTCTGCTTGCGGTGGTTCCAGGTGCTGGTGCGCAGACCGAGCAGTTGGGAAGCTCAGCAGCTTTTTCAGCCTGGCACATGCAGGAATTCACACGCAGAGCTTTTCGGCTTCTCAGCTTTTGCATCTGGCCCAGCTCTGAGCGTGGGCAGAGTGAGTTTTCACTTGTCTCGTGATGGGTTTACGCACTGATCATGAGAATGCCTCGAGCTGCTGACAGGCCAGCTGCTGTACAGCAGGGTTCTGCCCCGCTGATGAAGTGGCTTCTTTCGCGTTAGCTGTACGGCTTCTTTTCACATATGAAATCACAGTGATAAAGTTCAGTTTCCACAGTTTTCAGCCCAAGGATCTCTCCAGCCATTATGTTGTGCGAGTAAGATTCCTGGCCAAAAATACCATGTTGTGTGATGGCTGTTCGCAATTTCTATGCCTAATTCAGTTTAAAAGAAATTAAATTCTCAGCACTGAAAAAATTATATAGTCAAATGAGAGAAACATGTTCAGCTTGCATCCAGCATGCCAGTACAGTGTTACGCATCCATAATTCACACAGTGTAGCCTTTTGCTCTTGTTTTCCTAACACTACTCAAAGCTTAAATGCTCACTTGCTTTATATAAATGCCTGTAATCTTTCTTGGGGGTGCATAGAATTCATGGACCACAGATGAATTGCTCCTCTTCTTTCTTCCTGTCTGTTGCAAAGCAGTGTTTTGAGCATCCAAAAATAATTCTGAATTATTAGTCAAAAGGAGAGAGAATTCTCAAGAAAAATACCTGCTGCTGTGTGCGGCTCGGCCACGTTGGCTCAGCAGAGGTTTGGGTTAGGCTTTAGGCAACTTACTGCCAAGACTAGAACTGTGCCATTCTAATGGTTCTTCAATTAAATATTAAATCCAGAAAAGCTTGCAGGTGTTTCATGTTGTGACGTGGAATGTTTTAGCTTTATCAGAAAGGCTTGTACCTCTAGGACTAAGCATTCACATGTGCAAATGTAATTACCAGTCTTCTAATTAGCGCAGACTGGTATGTCAGCCTTCTATGGAAGCAGACTTTTCAGGGTAAGAAAACTGCCACCACCTGTGCCAGGTGAAGATAGGGAAAAAAAAATCAGGGGAAAAAACCTTGTACAAATCCGGGTTGTGGCGGGGAAATGGAGGCGTTTCTTACCCACGCCTGGCTGTGCCACCAAGGCTGCTGCCGGCGCTGCCCGAGTCACGAGGAGCCTGGTGCTGCCTGGGGGTCCACTGTGAAAAGCAGCATGTAGGTGACAGGGAACGTCGCGATATAGCGGGTCACAACTGTACTTGAATTTCCTCGACAGAACATATGAGAACAACTAATAATGGATGAAGGTGTTTGATCTTGCTGTCCCCCTGGGAGAGAAGCTGTGTGAGCGAGTGGGAGGGAGAGCTGGCTTGTGCACAGAGAGGATTTACTGACAGCGTCGATTCTTTTTAAGGTTGCAGGAGATGGGGGAGAGCAAGGCTTTTGTACTCTAGAATACTTGGGGGGATGGGGACAGCTGCCAAATCCCTCCTCGCTGGGGTGCAGTACAGGGACCCCTTTCTCCCCTTGCGACGGCTTGACTGATTAGCCGGGAGCTGGGGCACGCTGCTGCTCACGTCAAGGCTAGGAACGCTTCGGTAGAAAAGCTGGAGACTGTTTCTTGCTGGAGCTGAACTGTTTTCCTCTTATCTCTTTCTCTCAGCCTCTAACTCTGCCTCCTGCATGCAACAGTGATGGTTTAGGATACAGTTATTACAGCTTAAAGCTGTTTGAAGAATCTGAGGTAGTTGAAAAATGACATTAAATAAATCACTGATGTTCATTACTCGATGAGCTTTAATTCCTAGACACGGTCCCCTAGTGTCGATGCAGCTGTGAGCAGCCCCATGCTTCTACAGCTGCGCTCACCTCGCCACGTGCCGTGAGCTTACACAGAGCAGTTGTGCGCGCGTAGGCGCGCAGCACTCGCAACACCTAAAAGGCTCGTGTACTTTTTACGCGGATGAAGGTACCAAATGATGCTTAACGCACTAACTACATCGATGCTTCTCTGATGCTCCTATTTAGGACTTGGTGCTTAAACACAACCTTGGAAGCTTCAGGAATGCGTGAGAAACGCTTGCAGAATGTGCATGTTTCACCAAATGTGAAATAGAGCCTGTTACAGTGTCTGTGGTGCCCTCTGCGAGGGGAGTGGCTGGGCGCTGTGCCTGCCGGGCCGCGCGCCCGGTGTGGGGTTAAGGACAGGTAGCGTGAGGAACCGCTGGGACTGTGAGTACACGTTCACTTGTAAGTACTGCTGTTACGGGACTCAACAACTTAATTTTGCCGTGATTATTTCCTTGGCCCTTCGAGTGGCTGTAAAGGGCTGAGACGCTGACATTGAAGGCTGGCGCTCCGCTGCTGGTCGCGCCTCGCTGGAGGACACCGTACCCCTTGGGGTGTTCCTGTCCTCACCCCGGTGCGGGTTATCTGTCTCTTCGCTCATCCTGGGAGAGCTTTGCCTTGTGAGCAGCACAGCTCGGGGCTGCATCAGCGCTGTCCCTCCGCACCGCTGGTAGCGTCGCCGCTGCCTCTGGCTGCTTCCATTTCCCCCCCGTCCCTCTTCCGAGGCAGCCGACGGACGCGTGGCAAATTCTCAGGTTTGCCCATGTGGAAGGAAGGGTTTGGGGAGGGCTCCCTGTTTTTTATTCCGCACCCTTTTCAGAAGGAACGGTTCTGTCTGGATGAAGTCAAAGGCATGTTTCTGGCTACAAAATCATCTTTTAAACAGTGATGCATTTATGCAACTGGAAGTTAAGAACTTGCGCCAGCTAACTCCGACATAGTGCTAAGGGTTACCTGTGAGCAGCTCAGTGGCATCTTACACAGCATACTAAAAGCCTTCGCTGTTCCTTTGAGAACAACCCCTTCCCAAACACATAAGGAAATACGGGGGGGGAGGGGGGCAGATTTTTTTTTTCTTTTAGGAATATTTAAAACACCCATAATGTTTTCTGACCAAGGGAGGACTTCAGCTATTTAAAAAAAAAAAAAAAAAAAAAGTTAAGGTCTGAAATTATTACAGGTTCTAAACAAAACCTTAATGAGCAAATTCATGATACCTGAGGAAAAAGAACTGGGTTTTGGCTTCCTGTAAAATAAGCTCACTAACACTTCTAACGTGCACTGCTCCCCTGAACTTGCTGAAGGAGGCGGGATGCTTTGGTAATGGAATGCTACAGAAAAACTCGTGTGCAGTAGCTAAGTGGAGGGAAATGTCTACCAGCCCACCTTTAAAATACCTGTAATTACCCATATTTAAATATGAAAGCATGTATGTGTTGTACAGCAAAATTCATTAAAAAAAAAAAATACTTCCAGGACTTCAACTCAAACACCGCTTGTAGATTTATATTGAGGGGACATAGGCTGTAAATAATAAACGAAGTTTTATTTTACTTACTTGTTATTAACACAGTTGAATGAAAATTACAAAGAGCTTTGCTGCTGAGATTTTTCAGGATACCCCTTGATCCACAAAACGAGCTCCAGGTTGTCTAAGCCAACATGAAAGGTGCATTTTTAACTACTTTTTGTTGGTTTGTGGTGGTGGTCTTGCACCTCCTCCACTTGCGACAAAAGCTGATGATAAAGGCTGCAGAAAAATACTTAAACGACTCCAACCAGAGCTGTAAACCGTTAATTTTGGCACTTCTCTTCGCTAATACACTGCGCTTTTTGTCTTGCATGTAGAAGCCGAACTTCAATGAAGGAGGAGGACCCAGCCATTCTTATAGCAGAAGTTCTGAGAAGAAAATTTGCCCTAAAGGATGAAGATGTGGTCCTGAAGGAGAAATGAAAGGGATGAAGATCTGGCCCTGAAGGAGAAATGCTGTTACGGTCATTAAACCCTGTAAGCAAAAGTGTTACGCTCCCAAAATTTTCTCCACAGTAGCTGCCTTCCTAAGGCTTGAGCCTTTTGCCTCTTTTATTAATTAGAAATGGTTTCTGCACTGGACACTTACTTAGGAAAGACCCGGTGGATTTGATGTGTTTTCCATGTATTGTTATATTTAAGAAAAAAAAAAAAAAAAAACTTTTTAAGATGGAAATTCTTTTCCACCTGTATTTTGATGTTGATTATTGATAAGGATCTGCTGAAGAGTGCAGTGAGTGTTGCTGGGTGATGTTCTTTCTACCTACAATTTTCCTTAGGTTCAAGTTAAGCATTAACTTGTAACGGCCTCATTACAGTATAACCAGTTACCATTTCCAGTGTAAGCGGATGGCACACATCCAGTTCTTTCTCTGTTCTGAGGATGGTACAGAGCTACTGAGAATAAGCTAATGAACGCTTCCAGGTCTTCAGTGTTAGGCGGTTGTTGAATCACGGCGGTAAAAGGCGTCTTCCCGGTCACTCTGTCCGAGCCACTGGCAGGATGAAACGGCAGTCAATGATCAAACCGCTCCGTCACGTCTAAGGGATGCTGGCTGGTTTTAGCGTGCCCTGGGTGTTTCTTAACTCACCAATTATCCCCACAGTTGCATGACAGAATGGCCTTAATTTCTTGCCAGTAATTTAATGTTTCATTATTAGTCCTTGTATTCCGATAATGTATTTTATTTAGCATTCAGAAGGTCTATTTATTGAACCACCAGTGCTAAGAGCCAAGCACCCACCGCAAGAGCTGTCAGCTGAGAAAAGGGAAGAAGGAACTTGGCACTGTCTGGGGCTACAGTTCTCACTAACTGAAGGTTTCCTTCAGCTACACATTCTCTGCAATGATGTTCCTCATGGCTGTATTTAAAGTATGATTTTTTCCTTTATATAAAATGGAGCCTTAATAAGACACCGGTTGTCCTTGACATTACTAATGCGCAGATGCCCCAACATGGCAGCAGCAGCGCTTGGATCCTGGGGGGGTTGGGGGGGGGGTGTGGAATTTCAGCTGCTGCAGCTGAAGCGTTGGCTGGTGGTGCTGCAGATGCATGCAGGCAGATGCCAAGGGTTTTCTTAATCCACCAGGCCTTCAGCCCTTGAAAAATTAAACCATTATCCCCTGAAAAAGTCAACCATCATCCCCACCTTAAATGTGAGAGAAGGGGCTTGGGTTGCCTCTGCCCACCCAGTGAGTGAGAGCAGAAACAGCATTTACGACTTTGAATCACTTTTATAGGGAGCTGCTGCAGCTCTTCCCCTCTCAGATGCTATGGTTGCTCGCCCTCTGTCCCAGAAGGCTCCTCAGTGTGACAGTTTGGTGGGAATACCCCTGCCTGCAGGGAAGATGGAGCTGTAACCAAGGTCCCTGGACACGTGCTCCATGTGCAGGCTGGATGTAAGAGCCTGTCGGAGCAATTATCTTCTGGACTGTGATGTAACTCCAGCTGGAGCTGTTGTACTGAAATTCTGGCCCAAGGGGAAAGTAAAGATAGTTTAAATGGCAACACTTAGAGTGTTAAAGACATGCTCACCATTTAAAAACCAAACAAAAAAAAAGGTAAAAAAACTGGGCGGTTGCTGCTGACAAAGCAGGCTGTTGTCTGGAGCGTGATCGTGGTCACAGATGGACTCTGCTGCCTGCTGCTCGTGCCCCCCGGGGCCTTTGTGCAGCTGGCCCCTGCACTTCAAAACCAGATCCAGTCTAAAGCACGCCCCTCCAAAATGCTGCGTATCCAGAAGCAGGGGATTATGTTGAACAAGCCGTACAAGTGGCGTACAGAAGAACCGCGGCTGTCGGTGAGCCACGGCAGCTGCCACACGCAGTTAAACCAACACTGACCCATCCTCACTCCGGCCTGAGTGCTCCCCGCTCCGCTTTTCACCTCCCCAGGGCCAGACCAACAGCATCGGCCTGCGGCTGTAGGCCCTTGGGGGCACGGCCCACTCCATCCAGGTGCGTCCTCTCCTGCCAAAGAGCTACGAGTCCAAGGTTAGGATTACAGTTCGGACTTACCCAGAACAGATGCGCTGCTACAACTCCTTTGTCACACTCCTCCTCACTGTAAACCTCTGGTAAGTCTGGCAACAGCAGTTCAGTGCTGTGCTCCCACCTGCAGCTGGCAGAGCTGCGTCTGTCACAGTTACAGACGCACAAGCTGAAAAAAATCATGACCCTGCCATTGCTGTCACACACCCCGGCTGTCACGTACAGGGGCTGGCGCAACCACAGTCCTGAAATAAGCAGCGTGTAGCTGAGCCTAGCGCTTCCTCGCGGCAGCTAACGTGAAGTAGATGGTGTGGTGCCTGAGCTGAGCCTAGAAAACCTTTAAATTTGGACTTCCAGGATCTTAAGAAATAGAGATGCGTTAGCAGTGGGCTCTTCCGGGCTGAACAGCAGCATGCTACAAAACACCAGGCCATACCAGAGCCAGGCCTTAATCACACAGGCTGTAATCGTGCTTGAAACAGTCAAACCATTACAAACATCCTCCTTCAAAATTTTATTTTCATTAAAAGCAAAATTTCAGAGATCAAAGAGGCCCTGCCTGTTGCATGGGTCTACTGCATACACTGGCTAGACCATACAATAGCAACAACGGGTACACTTACCCAATTCTGACCACCTTCTTACAAAAAAACCCCGCTTTCCTGAGGCCTCACAGGAGGTCATTAGGCAGCCCATTCAAGGTCACCTATCAGTGTTTAATCACTCTGTTCCCTTCCGAATCCTGCGTGAAGAGTAAATCATAGCACACCTCTAACCACTGCTCCCCCGGTTTGCTCGAGCTCCTGTTGGCAGCACGGCTGGAACAGCCCTTGTAGGGAGAGTCAGGCAGCTGCCTGCGAGAGCTGCCGCTGTCCTTGCAGGGAGAGGGGACCTTCTGGCAGCGGTGAGCGATTACCGTGTTCCCCTCCGAATCCTGGGTGAAGAGCTGCCTGCAGGGACTGCTCGCTCCCCTCTTCCTGCCCCATCCCTCCTCGGCTGAACCGGCCCCCACGTTCTGGCTGCACTCTCTCAGAGGCTGTGCTCTGGCTGGTCGTTGTGGAGATGAATAAAAGTCAGCAGCCCAGGGACTGTCTCTCGTTACAGTAGGACTTCTGTTCTCAGTCTCAGAGAAATCAATTAAAGAATTAACACTACTCAATTGGTGTAGGCTCTTATTCTGGTTTGCACCAAGTCTTGGTTGGAAATCAAGCCCGGTCCTTGCCTCCTCTGGGAGCGGCTGGCCCTCTCGTTTGTTTATCCCACAGTCCAAAGTTACGCTGCCGCTTGCTGAAACCGTTTCTCCAGCAAATAAATCGGACTCACCTCTGTGAGCGATGATCCGGTTGCCCTCTGAATCCTGGGTGAAGCTGAAGCAGCAGCAATCCTCTCCCGCCCCACAGGAGGCTTCGCTCCCGCTGCAGGACTCCGCTCGTAACAGGGAAGGAGAGCCTGGCAAAGGCGCGGGCGAGGCCAGTGCTTTCCCTGCACGACGCTGGGGTGTAAGCCGCACTGTCTCCTCCTCGGCTCTGTAGGATTGTTTCTGGGCTTTCTCCATCTGTGGCAAAGCCAAGATCTTCACAGGGGAAGCAGCCAAAGAAATACCTTTTTCTGTACGGTCTTTATTCAGGATGAAAGGGGATGGCCTAGAGTTTTCTTTGTCTTTCTCATCTGAAAACAACACGGAATCGGTTAAAGCCAGAGCTGGCACACACATTTCTCAGGGTTAGTCACTACCCACAGCACCATTCCTCAGTGCTCGACTCAGAACTGCTGCTTTACTCCTCTGAGTAGCAACACGCAGACTGTTCTACACCAGACTAGCGCTGCCGCCGCCTCGCAAACATCTGCACTGGTGCTGCTGAGGCTGGGATGGAATGGCAGCCCAACACGCTGGGGTAGTTCAAAAAAGCAAGTTTCCCTCAAGCAAGATGCAAGAGCTGCATCTCCAGCTGCTCCAGTCTTTGGCTTCCCTGCCTTCCTCCTCCCAGCTTCCCAGGCAGTTCACCTATGACATGCCCTTTTAAAAGCAGATGCTCAAAGAGTTACTTAAAAAAAACCCAACCCAGTGAAACTTCTACAGCTTGCCTTCATCGCCTGATGGAGGCATCAAGTCCCACATTTGCTTCCGAAACCATTTAATATAAAATCTAATACAACTTCTCAATATAAGAGAGCTCATCCTCAATTCAGGATATGCTAAAAGAAAAAAAAAAATACAAATAATAAATACCCCAGCATCTTAAATCCTATGGACCTGTGGATGAACAGCAGCAGCATCCAATGAATCCAAACACAAACAGTGAATAAACGAATGCAATCAATCAAGGGAATCAAACAAAAGAGGAAAGCACACAACACATTCAAAAGGAGTAGGAATAACAAATCCAAAGCAAAAACCATCAACAGCCCTGTCACAACACAAAAATTCTGTCAAATAATTAAATCATACAATCTACGTAATGCTTCCTCTCATCTACTTATTGCTAAACTAGTTTAATGTTGATGAACTAGCCACTGCACAGCTTACAACGCACAAACAACTGCACAACCCTACACTGCTGGTTTCCACATCCACTTCATTTCTCTCCATATTTGTTAAGACCCACAGACAAATCCCAGTTTGTTGTATCCCAGAGCACAAAAGCAACCTCAAAAGCACAGAATTTGTGAGCTGTATTAGTTAGCTTAAATATTCCAGTTCCCTTGTAATGCCTTCATTGGTGCAGCTCGGATCAAACATTGCATCCTTTAGAAAAGGCTTTGTCCAACCCTTCATAAAAAACTTTCCTCACACACCTCCTGCCAACTCCCTTTACATGGAGGTTGGTTGAACCAAGTAACGTTAATTTTCACTTCCAGCTATGACGTTCTTCCAAGGGCATTTAACTGACAATTTAGGGCTGCTACCATTTAGAACAAATCTGGCGCCTAATGCCCTGGACGCTGCCCCTTCCCCGGGCAGGGAGAGCTGCCCACAGGGCACCGCCGGGCTCGGTGCTGCTGCCCAGACCGCAGCCTGCCCCAGCAGCATTCCCGACCGGATTGTCCTTTATGTGATACCATCAGGCAACCCAGAACTGGGTGTTTTACCACCTGGATGGCTTGTATCAGCGCTTGGGCTGAGCCAGGCTTCCCAACGTTCCGCTGAAAACTCCAGTTTTGTAGGGAGTAAAGCCTGGTGTATTATTTAGAGCTCAGACTGCTCTCCAGCGAGGACTGGCTGTAACTGCTGTTCCTTATGCTTTAGTCTGACGCTGTAAAAGGTGCCTGCATTCAGATTAACCATCACAATGAAATCCCTCCTGGCAGTTCAAACCCTCTTTACCCTCTTCACCAGAAAATGCACTTTTCTGCCTAGTAAAGCTGCCAAGAAATAAAGTGAGCTGGGTTTTCTATTTGTCGTGGTTTAGCCCCAGCCAGCAGCTCAGCACCACACAGCCGCTCGCTCACTCCCCCTACCCTGATGGGATGGGGGGAGAGAATCAGAAGAGTAAGAGTGAGAAACACTCCTCGGTTGAGATAAGAACAGTTTAATAATTGAAATAAAGTAAAATAGTAATGCTAATAGTAACAGTATAAGAATGATAATAATAACAATGATATACAAAGCAAGTGATGCACAATGCAATTGCTCACCACCTGCCGACCGATACCCAGACAGTTCCCAAGCAGCGATCACTGCTCCCTGGCCACCCCTCCCCCCAGTTTATATACTGCCCATGACGTCATATGGTATGGAATAGCCCTTGGGGCAGTTTGGATCAACTATTCTGGCTGTGCCCCCTCCCAGTTTCTTGTGCACCTGGCAGAGCATGGGCAGCTGAAAAAGTCCTTGACTAGCATAAGCAGTACTCAGCAACAACTAAAAACATCAGCGGGTTATCAACATTCTTCTCCTACTAAATCCGAAACACAGCACTGTGCCTGCTACTAGGAAGAAAATTAACTCTATCCCAGCCGAAACCAGGACACTATTACAGCCCAAAACTACTTTCCTACAGGGGCACAGGCTGTTGCTGTTACCTGTCTGGGTGCTGAAGAAGGCGGAGATGGTGGTTTGCTTGGTGCGGGGCTGAGAGGCTCTCGTCTGCATGAAAGTGACCGAGGAGTGTTTCCTTTCCAGAACTCGACTGGATGCTTTTGGCTTGGCTGGGAGAGACTAGGTAGGGAAAGAAACAAATGGAAAGTGAATATACGTCATTAAAGTAAATTCTGCCCCTCTTCCAGCGTTGTGGCACAGTTCCCACCTTTGTTAAACTCTTCCTGTGGCCCCACCGCAGAACGGCTGAGGCTGGAAGGAGCCCGCGGAGGTCACCTTGTCCGACCCCCTGCTCAAGCAGGGCGGCCCAGCGCAGGACGCTCAGGACCAAGGCTGCAGGCTGTCCCTGCCGAGCTCGGCTAACCTCACCCCCTCCCTGCGGCAGCTCCTGAAATACTTCCTCACTGCATCCATCTTACAGCCTTGCTCTGCCAGCCTCTCCGCACTCGCGGTACCACGGCATCTCCCCTCATAACCACGGTACCTCCCAGGCCCAGGGAGCCACACGCTCCCTCGGGACGGGGATCTGGGCACAGCCCGGCTGGCAACGCCGGGGGCGGCTGCAGCAGCGCTCCCCGCCCCGGCCGGGACCCACCTGCGCCGCGCCCTGCTTCAGCTCGGCGGTGTCCAGCCAGACATCGCACGCTTCGGCCCGCTGGGCCGCGCCGCGCCGCCGCTTCATCCCCGGCGGGCTCGGTCCGGCCCCCCCGGGGCGCGGGGCTGAGCGGGGCCCCGAGGAAGGGCAGGGACCGCCGCCGGCCCGCCGCCGGCCCGGGGGAGCCGGTACCTCAGGCACCGGGGCCGGGGCCGGCTCCGCTCCGGGTTCCCGCCGGCTCCCGCCCGCCTCTCGCTCGCGCCGCCCCCGCCTAACGGCCGCCAACGGACACCGCGCGCGCTCGCCGTGGAGAGGGACCAATCCGAGCGGCGGGGCGGGATGAGCGGCAGGCGGAGCCCCGCCCACCCTGGGCCGTGCCCTACGTAAGGCGGCGGCCGCCCGAGGGGAGAAGATGGCGGCGGGAGCGGCCGCCGGGGGGGCCCGCGCAGGCGGCTTCGGCCCGCGAGCAGCAGAGGAGGGGCGGCCCAGGAGGAGGGGCGGTCGGGGGGGGGGGGGGTGGCGGGTGGCTGTGCAGGTCCGCGGGACTGCAGCACCACACGCCTGGGCTTTTCCCTCTCCCAGCGCAGCCGGGCACTAAACACAGCCCAAGCCCTGACCCCCCCCCAGCCCCTCACCGTGCCTTCACAAGCTGCAGCTGCGGGCTCAGCACCCTCTGTTCAGGCCAGGGTTGTGTCTGCTTCCAGGGCCTGATCTGGAGGTGCCTGTTGTTGCCCTGGGGCTCAGCCTCCATCAACTCACCCCAGCCCTGCTCTCTGCCTCTCCTCTCACCGCACTAAGGACGGGGTCCTTGCCTTTCTCACACCCCCCACACTCACCAGGTAAGGGACAGGGCCCTGTCACCGCATGCATAGCTCCATACAATGCCCTAAAGCCATGTAATAATAATATTAAGAATACTAAATAAGTTTGCTACCCTTGTCTGTGGCTTATACAAGCTCACCTGGGTCTGTTTCCAAGGATTTGATTCTGCCACCACTAGCAGGGGGCCAGATGACCTCTTCTCTCCTTTTGCTGTGAGACCGGGTAGCTTCCAAAAAAGCTTTCCCAGCCCACTGCTGTTAGGTTACAGGGCTGCAGCACTAACAACATTTTGTTCCAACTGTTTATTCAGACTTGTGAATTAAACCAGTGTACCATTTTAAGAGCAAGCTGGACCTAACTGAATTTTTAAAGAAAAAAAAATAATAAAAAGCAGCTTCTTTCCCTCTATAGAGAGCACCACTGAGTAACAGTTTGAAGCATTTCATTCCTCCTCTTGAAGTTTGTGGCCAGATTCATGCCAGCGTTGCCACAGCTGGCTGCAGATCAACCATTTGGCTGGCTCACCTGCTTCTCCTTCAGGGCTCTTACTCTTCTTTGAAGCTCAGCTTGTTCTTCACCTTCCGGGCCATGTAGGCAGCTGTGAGGACAGAGCAGGTCACAGTGAAGAGGCACAGGGCAGAGAAGTTGTGCGCCAAATCACCCTGAAGAGCGGAATAGATCTGTCGCCTGGACTCGTAGTCCAACACCACCGCCTCGATCTGCGCCAGCGTGCAGAGTACCAGGCACACGTGAAAAATCTGATGGCTCTGCCCGAAGAAGTGACATTTCCCAGGGAACCACTTCTCAGGGTAAGGGTGTGAGAAAAAAAAGGCACCAATGAGGAAAAACAGCACCTGGCATTTGTGATACAGAAGGGCCGGGTCAGCCCGCTCGGAGGGCGGCGTGGTGCAGATGCGGTGGACCACGGGGCTGATGTCCAGTACGTACGCCAGGCCGGAGGGCAGCTCCTGGCAGAGCCGGCTCAGCAGGCGAGCGGACTGGTGGTACCGGTACTTGGCGTAGCAGGAACCGGCGCAGGACAGCCATGCTAACAGGACGGCCGCCGGCATGTAAAACCCCTTGATCTTCTCGTGCCAGCTTGGCTCGATGGCATAGTAGTAGTGCCCCAGAGCGCTGCCATACTGGTAAATGGCGACCCCCACGTAGTCCATGAAGAAGAAGCTGTAGTGCCAGAACTCGGATTTGGCCTGCAGAAGGTGAGCGAGGGTGCTGAACGTCAGGTAGGTGATGGACGCCACGATGATGATGAGGAGGGGTTGGGCGTGCAGGTCCCGTCCAAAATCCACCCTCTGCGAGAGCTGCTGGAAGCGCAGCAGCAGGATCAGCGCGGCTACCAGATGGGTCCAGACGTTGATGGCCTCATTGTGCTGCTGGAAGAGCGTCGAGAAGTAATAGCGCCAGGTCTGCTGCACGGGCCGGTAGCCGGTGTGGATGTAGGGCTTCCAGAAAACCTTCGGCACCTCCGAACTGCTGACGGTGGAGGGAGAGAGGGGGGCCAGCAGCTGAGGGACCTGCCGCACGTTAATGAAGAGGCGACTAAGCTTTTCGGTGACAACCGTTGCCATGATGCAGCCAAACTCCGGTTCCCTGCTGCACAAAACAACCTTTGGGATGGAAAAAAAGTTTTGCTGAGGGGTTTAATAGTGACTTTACCCAAAATATCAAGAAGCAGGGGCTGTTTGAATGCTTTGGCTTTTTTCTCCAAAGATGTGTAAAATCACACGTGACTGGAGAGCGGCCATTATAGCTGAAATAAAAGAATCACCAAAAATATGGTAATATGAAGGAGGCTGGAGATTTAAAAACCCCTGCCAGAGTGCCCCTTGCTGTACAGGCGTCCTGTCTGGAGGAGTACAGAGGTAGAGGACACAAGTACGGGGTTAATTGACACAATAATTAACACACCAGGATGTATCAGTTCCTAGGCTCACCCCTTCCCAGCGGTTTGGAAACTGCTAAACAAACTAAATATCCTAAACAAACCTCCCTCTCCAGGAGCAGCCCAGATTCTCCCCCTTGTAAACTGTTTGCAGTATCTGTCTTTACAAGTAACAACGAGCTGCATTCCCACAAGCGGCGAGACGACCTGCTCTGCCTCACAAGGGGGTGCATTTGAGAATGTAAATGACTGTAACACCAGTAACAAAAGATGTAACTTCTGTTTAGAGTTTTTACCGTCTTTTTTCAGCTCCTGATTTTCCACGCAGCTTTGCACAAAAAAACCAACGCAGCTCAAGTGAGTTTATCCTGTTGCATCACTGAGGTCCAGCAGCGTAATCTTTGTGAGCAAGCATTTCCATATTTACATTTTTTGAAGCTGCTGTCCTTACCAAGATAAGGGCAGCCTTGCTGGCTTGTTCTGCCTTTTCACGACAGCCTTAAAAACATATTGGCAAGAACGTGCTCGAAATGAGACTTCCCCCCCATTCTTTACCTGCTCTTGCTCAGACAAGTTCTGAGGAAGACAGCCCAACTGCCGTCCGGCTCCAGCGCTGATTTACGCCTCAAGTCCTGGCAAGTGCAGTCATTTCAGGGACAGCTCAGACAGGAAAAGCTCTTCAAAGTTTGGGAACAGGAAGAGGAAGGGATTGGACTGTTTATCTTAAAGAAATCTCTAATTTCCTCATCAAAATGGAGTAGATAGATCTGTAACTCATGCCTGCCTGAAGCAGAGGAGCACAGATGCAGATAAAAACAGGCTCTTTGCTGCTCAGCTTCCCTCTTGAATGCTCTTTCCCACCTTGCCCAGTTAAAGAGGCCCCACGTCAAACACAACTGCCCTGGCTCGGGGCAGCACCTCGCAGAGGGCAATCCTGACCCTCGCCTGGCCTCCCAAACCCCTCCTATAACCCTGCAACACACAGAGGCTGCTAGTGAAAAATTAACTTTGTAAACCTCTTCCGGGCTTCCAGCTACTGCACGGAACTGAAACAGCCTCAAGTCCTGTCAGGGAGATGTGGGCAAAAGCAGAACTTCCCAGGTTAAGCTATTTTGACCAAAATTCTATGGACAGTTTAGAAGAAAACTCTGCCTTTCCAATCCCCAGAGGACTTGCCTTTGTGCCAGGGTTGCCGCTGCCCACGAGGACGCCCAGGTACACAGGGAGGGGGGCTCAGCTCCAGACCGCGTCCAACCCCGTCACGGCTGCCAGAAAACAAATTCCTATGGGAAAGGCACCCCTGGTTCTGCGCAGGGAGACGCTGCGGCACTGGGAAACGCTGCGTTCAGAGCGGGCAGGCACGAGACAGGAAAGGGAGCCGTGTTTACTTCAGGTCCTCCAAAATTTGTTGGAACAGGGCTTAATTTGCAAAGCTCTTCCTTAGCTACGAGCCCTTAGGCAACGCTCAGTTATGAGCGGAGAACATCCTGCGCAGCGCTGGGTATCACTAATCCAGCTTGTACTCCGAATAGTAACCGCCACATACCTACGAGATGTCAATAACATTGCCTCAAACACTCGTTATTTCCCATGGAGCATTTCCTTTCCCCAGCAGCATCCACTCATCCTGCTGAATTTTTTTTTTTTTTTTTTAAAACTACACAGACTCAGCCCCCAACTGTTTACTCCCACACATACACCTGTATTTAGCCTTCTAAAGCACAAATACGTTTCTTGTAAGTTATGATTGTTTTCTTCTCAGCACAGGCTCCCTGAGCCCCCAGTACCCACGAGCCGAGCGTGTTTTCAGTGGCTGGGCTCCCGGCCCCGTGCCCAGGGAAGCCTCTCCCTCCTCCCGGCAGGGCAGCCCTGCCAAAACCCCTTCTGTGGCAGCCAGGGATCCATCCCCCATCCTGGGAAATTTTTTTCCCTGGCAGGGGGTACGTCAAGACACGGGTGCAGCTGGAGGTCAGGGTCAGCGGGACCCTAGACCCTCGCCCTCCCCTCCTGGTGCCCCCCCAGGACCCAAGGCAGCAGCTGAGCCCACCGCAGCTCCGCTCCACATCGGGCCTCAGCAGCGGCCATCTCCTCCGCTCAACCCGGAGCTCGGCCCCGCTCCAACACCGGCAGCTGCGGCCGCAGCTTCCCCCACCAGAGCCTTCCGTGCTTGCTCGTCCCCTGTGACTCTGCCAGCTGGGGTCCCAGGGCCGCTTCCCACCCTCGGGGTGCAGGAGCCAGCGCTGGTGCTCTGCTCCAGGCTTCGCTCCTCAACCACTTACCTGTCACAGACCGGAGCGTAAGGAACCCAGCGGGGTTTCCGTCCCGGAACGCAGCCCCTGTCTATCTACAGGCTGGTTGGAATCGCTACTCCTCCGGTTTCCCTTACCACACCCATCATACGGCTGACAGCGGCTTTTGTAGCTTGCTACCGCACAGTGGGCTGTCTAGCCTAGGAAATAAAGCAGTGGAGCTTTTGTCTTTTTTTTTTTTTAAGCAATCCATTTATAGTCCAGCTTTCCCCACCAGAGAGACTATTATTTCTGTTTTCCTGCCTGAGCACCATCTCCTCCATGCTAGTTTTCCCTCCCCCTCTTACTCTCTTCCCAGATCGTTAACAAATCCTCTCGCTATTTGCATCCCCCAGTCTCATTCCCACTCCTCAAACCTCCCACTCCCCCCAGCAGCTCTCCAAGGAACTCAAACAAGCTCAGGCCCTGGGCATTAAGCTCCAGTTAAGCATAACAGCCAGCCATGTAAAGCAGAACTAAGACAAGGAAACAGAAGGCCCCAAGCTGAAATCTGACAGCTTTGGCAAGTCAAAAACTCACTTTTAACATCTCTTTGTGCTCTTAACACCATCTGGGGTTTGGCAGTGCCAGCATCCCCCTACCCCACCCCTTGAGAAGATGGGGGGAATCCCACACATGGGATCTGGGACACGTGGTCTTTTCTCAGCAGGTAAAGAAATACATTAAAATGAAGAGCTCATTTTTTTTTTGATTGCTAATTATGCCTGATCTCATATATGGGAGCTGATCCAGCGATCACTTATGCCTCCATTACGTGGTATAGAGACACTCAACCTCTTTCAAGAGCACATTATGCAGGGGTTCGAGCCTGCATCTCAAAGTTCAGCTCTGTAATTCCCCCGTCCTCCTCGCCTCCCCAGACAGATCCGGACCCACATCCCCACGCTCTCAGCTTACACAACATGGGTACGTGCCATTAAAAACCCCAAACCTGCCCTGCTACTCCACTGCAGATGGGTGGGTGCTCCCCAACAGGTAGAAGTACAGTCTCTCTTACCTGAAATTATGAAGTATCATAACACTTCTGAAAAACCTTCAGGGAAAGGATCCAATCCCAGCCCTCCGGCGCATCAAGACTGACTTTATCTCACTGTTCTTCTGTCATTCAAATGGTGTAATACCAGCTTTTGGTTAAGTACAACTCTGATGCAATCAGAAGCGGTGGGATATATGAAAGCTTTCTAAACCAAGGTTGCTTCTTTAGCAAGCCCCAGAAGACAAGTCAAGTAGTCCAGGACTCAATTAGCCTCTTTAAAAAAAAAAATCCCTACCAACTTTTCCATCCCCAGAATATGGCCTGTCACCTGGCCAGCACAGATGCTCCAGGTGCAGAGTTAACCTCAAAACAAAGCTGGTAGCCAAGCCTCAAGATCAAGGACACAGAAGGGGGAAGACAGGACCGAGTGTGCCTCACCGAGCCCAGTGCCACCGAATGTTTGACATTAACAGAAGCTGTGCAACCCCAGGCTTCCCCGCTCCAAGGGAACGCGCTTACTAAAGCCGAGTACCTCGGAACACGATGCTGTTTATACCGAAGTGAGGTGTGGCTGTTCACACACACCAATTGCAACCTTGTCTTTACCACAGAGTAGCACAAGTACTTGCAGATGTGCAGGACGCTCTCTGGGTTAGTCTTAGAGGAAGGTTTTGGGGCTTTTAAGGTACCTGTACAACACAGCAACTCGGTAACCAATCCGCCTAAAAAAAGCATCTTTCCCCAGAGAACAAGTAGTAGTGCTTATTTCTCACATCCCAGAAAAACAAAGCTGACACACATCTCCTTGTGGGCAGGAGTGAACCTTCAGACTCGCCCTGCGGCACAGCGTACTATCCCAACGCATCTGCAGCAGACACCAAATCAAAGATAATTCTTATCCAGAACAGCATTTTCAATCCCAGCGCAGAACAGGTTCCTGACTTTTATGCTCTACAGGAAGCAGTACACAAGTCGCCATTCAATAGCACAAGTCATCTTCTAGAAACCGTTACCAAAAAAAAAGGCTCAGATCAGTCATGTGGTAACAAGGACTTGTTTGTTGAAGTGTCAGCATCCAAAGGGAGGTGGTTCTGAACTCTTTTTAACAAAAACACACAACAGCTGACAACTGCTGAGGTGTCAAAACAAAGGTCTGATTGTAAAATTAAGACAATGAGAGTGCTCTAGGGAAAAGGCAGTCATGCAGCGTGCCTGTGGATGTAAGGAACTGCTGCTACAGACCTTTCCACCCAGCACTGGATAAGGATGCCTGTTGCAGACCTCAGCCAACCGATTCTGTTTCTTATGTCATTTTTCAGAAGTAATTCTCATAACAGCACTGTGCAGCTTTATTTAGTCACTCAGTTACAGCAGTATTTTAGCAGACTGGGACAGGGTCAGATTTTTTTTGAAGTGTAACATATTCAGCATGGAACAGTATATTACATATTCCTTTCACAAACGTCTTACAGAGCTGATACAGTACTAGCCATCAACCCAGTAGCGAGCGCACTGGAGTAGAAAAGGATGCAACAAGAAGATAGCTACACTGGAAAGACAACACTTTAGAAAAAGTGAAACATGTAAGGTTCTCCCCTCTAGCCCCCAAAGAAAGTGTACAGTTTGGATCTAATTTTACAGTTCTACATCAGTTTCTAGAAACTTTTAAAAAAAAAAAAAACAAAACCAAAGATAAAACCACTGGCCAGTACAGTCTTTGGATATTTAGAGGAGGGGGAGAGAGTCAGTTTCCAGAATGAAGTCAGTCGGTTTCAGCCTCACCAGGGTCTTTGCCTTCTTTGTTCTTTCGAACCTCTTCAATATGCTTGTCCTGAAAGACAACAGCAGGGGAGCGGTTAGCTGCCCAGGCACGGAGAGGCAGGGCTCCGGGCCGGCAGGACGAGCCTGGGCTTGCTTCCCACCCCACAGCGGGAACCCGTGGGTTACTGAAGGGGGCTACAGGATGAAGCTTTGTAAGAGAAAGCGAGACGCTGCTCAAACTTCATCCATCCCCTCTGCCCCAAGAGGGGGCTTTCTGCAAAGTCTTTACAGATTTAATACTCTTTTGAGATTAGACCACCACAGAACTCCCAAGGGTGTCTGTCTACTCACAGTACCCCCGTCACTTGGCCATTTACTTGGCTTTATTTAGCCAGTCTTCACATGGATAAATTCTCTCCCAAGGGACTCTACACCCACCTTCTCCCTCAAGCGTTCCAGTTTAGCAGCCATTTGTGCCTCCCGGTTTTCTTTGTTAGCTTCCATTTTGTGGGTCAGCTTCTCCTCTGCCATTTTGCTGAAGTTGTTGTTTTCTTCAATTGCTTTCTGAAGCACCTCTTTTTCATGCTCCCGCTTCTCAGCTAGCTGCTTCAAGACTTCCGCTTCATGAGACTAACAAAACAGAGGATGCACGCTTTGAACATAAAACAGATGAACTACACAGACAACTACAGTCGAGTTGCTCACAACTCCCGAGAGAAAAGATTTTCCGCTATTTTACCGGAGAACAGTGTAACTTCGTGATGCAGGACAAAGCTCCCTGGTGCTTCCTCCACCCACATAACCGATATTTCACCAGTATAAACTACCAGAAAAGTTAGGTTTCTGTCACTACTTGCAAATTTTATTAAATGGGATTTTCCTGGAAAAAAGAACATGGATCTTTATGTTAACATCAGTAGATCTTTCCTAGAAGGTTCTCACTTCTCCGAATGGTGAATCACTGTGATTCAGGTCACACAGGAGACTGCACTTCAGTTAGTAAGCCTCTGCACAGCCAAGGGCTCTAAAGCCACATCTCAACAGCAAGATCTTACATCAAGTCAGATGTTGTACTGGCAAACCCTCTCATTACAGATTCACCACTACATTTTCTAGGAGGAAATTAATCTGGTTATAATCTTAAAGACAAGAAAAACAGCTTCTTCCTGAAAGAGCATCCCCTCCCAGTTAAATACTTTCTCCCGGTTTCTCAAGTGACCATTCAAGATCACCTCGGGAACAAAGCTATGGCCTTGCAGGCCATAATAAAGGTTCATAAGAGCCCCAGAGATTCCAACAAAGTTCAATTACTATTCCAATTACCATAAAACAAACTGCTATTCACTTGCGCCAAGCAACAGGTAAATTTAGGAACAGCTTAACTGAGCTCTGCTCAACTAGTCTGTGCAAGTCATGCTGTTTTTTTGGTTTTTCCTGGGTTTTTTTTGTTTGGTTGGTTTTTTTAACTTTACCTTGCGTCTCTCTTCTGCTGCTTCCAGCTTCTTCTGAATCTCTTCCAATGACACATCCTTCTTCTTTGGGGGAGAAAGAGGGAATTCTGGGACTGCTTCTTTTGAGCGGGGACTCAGTATCAGCTCAAATGCCTGCCCAGAGGCACGCTTTTCCAGTTCCTTCACTTGAATATCTAGAACATGGGGAAAAAAACACCCAAACAAACAGTATTTTAAGCCAGGAACTGGCTTAGGTAACTTGAACAATAGCCTTCAAAAATTCAATGCCAGAAAGCTCGCTTAAGGAGACAGTGAGGATCCGAGCTGACAGCAGCAGCAACACCATTCAAAAATGTGGTGGGGAATTTTGTTCGCAGTTCTTGCTTGATACTACATTACCCAGGCACCTGACATTTTATTTTAGCCTTTAATATCCAGGATCGTGAAAACAATTTTATCAGTACTTCAAATGAAAAATCATTCTTTTTCCAATGACAAGTCTGAGGAAGAGTTCAAGGCGTTGGCGTAGGACCTGACACAGCCAAGAACTGAAACCAGTTTTCAAAGAAATACGTTGCCAGCGTTCTCTCTTCAAACACCTCTGAACAGGCACGTCAGCCCTGCACGGTGTCAGTTGTACCAGCACACCAGTTTTGATCACCAAGATGTCTAGATGACAGTCAGCTCTGTTAACAGAGCAGATGGCATGCAGATGAGCTGAAGCCCATCTGCTAACAGCCTTGGCTGAGAGGGCTTGTGGTATGTTTTCACAAGCACCCGGTTTTAACAGCTTCTCCAAAGCAGCCTAGATATGGGAGGGAAGGCATGGTGACAACAGTTTATTTTACTATATTAGATTTAAAAATATTTCTGAGAAATTAAGAGGAAAAAAAAACCCACAAGAGTATTTCATACATAATCCTACATACCAGAAGTAGCCATGACCAAGAAAAAATGACTCCAGAAGCCAACTCTTGGAGATCTTCAATCTGTTGGATTCCTAGATAACAAAGAGACATGCCTTTGAACAGTAAGCACACGAATTTCATTTCTTCTAACTCCTAATAAAAATTGCCAAGCATAACCAGACCCGCTGAACAAAAGACAGCCGGGTAGGTTCCTGCAGTCAGGAATTCCAGTCAGTCTGCGGGGCTGAGGCTGATGTACATTGCAAGGAACAGCAGAGATGTTCTCAAATTATTGGTGTTGCAGGATCTGTACGTATGACTGTACAGCCGAGCATTTTCAATCCCTGTTTTACTCCACCGTAATTAAGATACGCAAACAAAGACTCCATTTTACCATTCATTCAGCAGCATGCAGCGCTACGGATATTTCACCGGTAGCACACATAGCGGATATACCTCTCTGAATTAAAATACAGCACACAACGGGACAGCACAGCCAGGATTCCTGCTGCTGCCAAAGGATCTTAAATACGCGCATCGAGCTCGTTTAAAATCGGATTTTATTTCTACACCTGAAGCCGGATGCCGCACATCACGACAAACAGGGAGCACGCACGCTGACCAGCGTCCCTTGTGATAAAGAGACATAATTAAAAAAACAAGAAGCCACAAAGCGCTCCAAAAAACCCTAGAAGGAGGATTTTGGGTTTTTTTCCCAAGGTTTTAAGATGACGATGAAGGGGGGGGGGGCGGGTGGATGCGCGGTCCCAGCGCCGCCCGGGCGGGCGGCGCTGGGACCGCGCATCCACCCGCCCCCACCCCCAAGGTTCCGCCCCTTCCGCCACCAACCAATAGGCGCCGAGGCCGTCGCGCGGCCGGGCGGAGGCCCCACCCCCTCGCCGCACGCGCCTTCCTAACCGCACCGAATTCAAACCGCCGGGGAGAGAGAGGAGGGAGAGAGCGCGCGCGCCCGCCCCTCAGCGCGCGCGCGAGGGGCTCGAGGGAGGGCGGGGCCAACGGTAACATCCGGGCACCTGCCGCCCCCCGCCGCAGGTGCGGACCCCCCGCCTCTACCCTGGGGTGAAGGGGAGGCGGCGGCGGCGGCGGCGGGGGGGGGGGGAGAACCGGACACAGGCGGGACGGGACCCTCGCCCCACCGCCGCCGAGCGGGGATTGAACCGCGCGGGTCCTCGGAGCTCGATGGCGCCGGGGCGCGGCCGCCCGGGCGCCGCCCCTTCCCCACTAACAATGGCGGGGTCCTGTCAGGGAGGGGAGGGGGCGCCGCTGCCGCGAGCAGGGCGTCGCCCCTCACCGAGCGTCGCCCCTCAGGGGACAATAGACACCCCCTTCCCCGCCGAGATCTCGGGGGGCTGGAGACGCCCCCCCCGCCCATTGTCTCCCGCAGCCCCTTTGTCACCGCGACGCCCGAACAGCGACAGGCGGGCGGGGACGCGACCCCCCGCGAGGAGAAGGGACAAAAAGAGGCAGGCGCGGGGCCCCCTCCCCAAGCGCCTGCGGAGCCCCCGCCGCCCTGACACCCATCCTCAGACCCCCCACCCCGGCTCCGCTGCGGCACCGCCGCCCATCCCACGGAGCGCCGGACCTCCGCAGCCCATCACCATCGCCCCCACGCCTTCTCAACACCCGAAGGGCCACGGACGGACACCCCAGCCCCGCCCGGCCCGCAGCCGCACCGCCACCGCGCACCCACCTGCCCGCTCCGCCGCTCCAGCCCCACTCCGCTCCCGCCCGCCCCGCCGCGCACAAAAGCGCCAAACAATGGCACGTGACCCGCCCCGCCCCGCCCCTATTGGCCGAGCCCGGCGGCACGTGCCGCCCGCCGGGGGGCCGGCGAGGCGCGGGGCGCGCGCCCCCTCCCCTCCCCCCCCCGCCCGCCCTTCCCCGCCGCCCGCTGCATGCCGGGACGCGTAGTCCGCCACGGGCGGGCGGTGGCGGCGAGGGGAGGCGACCCCCGCGGCCCGGCGGGGCCCGGGCGGAGGGTGCGGGATCTCACCGCGACGCCCCTCGCCTCCGCGGGCCGCCCCGGGGCTGTGCGCCCCGCCGCGCCGCGCTCTCCGCCCGCAGCCGGAGGGCGGTGGGACTCCCTTTGTCTCCCACCCCGGTGGCGGCAGGGAGCGGGGCCCCGGTGCGGATGCATTTGGTCGGGGTCGCCCGTCCCCTCAGGGGTGTCTGGTGGGAGCGGAGCCGTGGCTCGGATTGTCGCTTCAGGGCTGGGCACTTACATCAGGGCCACGGTCACCTCAGGGCCATGGTCACTTACCTCGGGGCCATGGTCACCTCATAGCCACAGTCACTTACCCTGGGGCCATGGTCACCTCATAGCCACGGTCACTTAGCTCAGGGCCATAGTCACCTCGGAGCCATGGTCACCTACCCCAGGGCCCTTGGTCACCTCAGCACTACAGTCACCTCAAGGCCATGGCTGCTTACCTCGGGGCCATGGTCACCTCAAGGCCATGGGCACTTACCCTGGTGCCATGGTCACCTCATAGCCACGGTCACTTACCCCAGGGCCCTTGGTCACCTCAGGGCCATGGTCACCTACCCCAGGGCTTTTGGTCACCTCAGGACTACAGTCACCTCAAGGCCATGGCTGCTTACCTTGGGGACATGGTCACTTCAAGGCCATGGTCGCTTACCTTGGGGCCATGGTCACCTCATAGCCACGGTCACTTACCCCAGGGCCCTTGGTCACCTTGGAGCCCTGGTCACCTACCCCAGGGCTTTTGGTCACCTCAGGACTACAGTCACCTCAAGGCCATGGCTGCTTACCTCGGGGCCATGGTCATCTCAAGGCCATGGCCGCTTACCTTGGGGCCATGGTCACCTCATAGCCACAGTCACTTATCTCAGGGCCACGGTCACCTCGGAGCCATGGTCACCTACCCCAGGGCTCTTGGTCACCTCAGGGCCATGGCCACCTGCCTCAGGGCTTTCGGTCACCTCAGGACTACAGTCACCTCAAGGCCATGGCTGCTTACCTCAGGGCCATGGTCACCTACCACGGGTCCCTTGGTCACCTCAGGACGACGGTCACCACAGGGTCATTGCCACTTGCCTTGGGGCCACGGTCACCTTGGGGCCGCAGTCACCTACCTGAGGGCACGGTCACCTCAGGGCCAGTCAGTTATCTCAGGGCCATGATAATTTCAAGGCTCTTGGTCATCATCAAGATGACCACCATGTTCCTTTGGTCACCTCAGGGTCACAGCCACCACAGACCAACCCCAAAGAGGATCTGTGGGTCTGACCACGCGTTGGCCCCACAGCCCCTGGCAGCGTGTTTTGGGGGACAGCCACATGGCCACCCTCTTTTTTGGGGTGACACCAGCAAGTCAAAGCATGTCCAGAAAAGCCATCGTTCATGCAGCTTCTGTAGTATGTACATAATGGCTGTGTAAAGACAACCGGTCCTTCTCCTACGGGCTGCATTGTGAGCGGTTCCCTCCCCAAGACAACGCTATTGCCGAGCGTAGATAAGTGGTTCGCTCGCAAATGTGCTTTAAATGAACTGGCTGCGTTTTCGCATGTTCCGTACAAATGACTTCTGTACAATTCCCGTGGTAGTTTCCACGCTACGGTCACTTGAGTTACACCAAGAGTCAAGATGCACAAAAGGCAGATGGCCGGAGAACAGCACGAATCTTCTGCTACAATGCAAGCCCGGTGCAGCAGTCTCCCTACCCTAAATGCTGACGAAAGGACTTTTCTGAGGGGACCCACCCTTGTTGTGCACACTCTTACAAACAAGGGGCTTGCACAAAAAAAAAAAAAAAATCCTACCTTGAGGAAGGTTAATATTGTGACAGAAATGCATAAAGCTTTCAAAACAGAGATTATTTTAAACACTTGCCCTGTTTTTTGCTGATCTGACGTCTATTTCCATGGAAACCACATCTAGCCACCGAGCTGCTAGAATTGGGAGAGGTTTTTGCCGGAGTGGCTCGCTGGGCATGGGAAGAGCCATTTTCCAGCAGCATGGTAGAGCCTTTTTTGTAGGCTTGAAGGGATTTCAGATTCAAAATGGTTTGGCTGCTTGGCCCTTCAGGAGCACGCCTGGTGCATTCACGGGGTTCTTGGCTCAATACCAGCGGTATATGCATGGATATCACATACGACACACGTGTTTTTAAATGAAACATCTTGAGTGCTTGGATTAAATTGCACTAAATGTTGCTGGAAGACAAAGCAGCCAAGAGACCGTGCCACCAGCCTGTGTTTTACTTTATCATTTATTAATTATCATCCATGTAGATCAACAGCATGCTGGATGCTTTAATATTAATGCATTTTAGTAAAATCAGTGAGCTTATCCTGGGATGATCTCAGGATTTCCCAGAGGAAACAAGGCTTCCTGGGCTCGGGGTTTTTCGTTTGGTACCTGTGTGTCTGCCTTTAGTCAGTCCTCACGCCCTGGAGAGATGATGATGAAATATCATTTACCGCTTTTGAAGAAGGGATGCAGGCTGAGATAAAACCATGAGTCATGCAGGGTCTGTGCTCAGTGCTTTCCATCTTATTTCCTGGGCTTCTCACAGGGACAAGAAAAAAGAAAGAGAAAGAAAGAAAGAAAAAAAAAGACTGGAATGTAACTTACCTTCTTTTGCAGATCAGCTTTAAAGCCAAAAACATTTCTTTCAGATAAGAACTCTCCTATGTAAGTGGCAACACGGTTTATTGACGAGAGGCATTGAGCTGAGAATCAGATTTGGGATCTGTTCTCAGCTCTGACATTTTCCATGCCGTGTCACTTAGGTTAAGACTCTTTAGCAACCTCTTTACAACACCTGCCGCAACTGGTTGCAATTTAAACCGCTATCTTTGAGTACTATTGTGATACAAAGAGAAATAACAGCTCTTAGCAGCTGGAAAGGCATGGAGAGGATCTCATTTTTGGCCTCGTTGCAAGAGTGGTTTTATTTTTGGAACATTTCATAAAACTCATTTGTTTATGTGGCATTTATTTTTGTCTGATCTCAAGGAGAATGGAGTATATGAAAAGCTTTTATTTAATTTGCATTTGATTTGTGTTTATTGACACATTTACTGCAATTCCAAACAGACTTTTCTTTTGTCGAGCCTAGCAGCATGTGGCTGCGGTAGTTTTTGTCTGCTGCATTCCTTATCACCAACAAAAGCTTTTTGCCATAATCCCAGTTTTTCCAAAAAAAGAGCAAGCACCAGGATCAGACATTTCCTCCAACATGTCACTATTTAGCCCCAAAACAGGGTTCGAGAAGGAAGATACCCTTTCAAACCCAAATCTAACCACATCAGCCAGATGAATTTGTGTATCTTGAGGAAAATAAAGGACCACGGGCAGAACCTGCAGAAGATATTCCCAGAGTAGAAAGGGACAAAGGCTCTATAAATTAGGAATACGATCTACTCTCAGGGTCAGCGGCTGTGATGCATCCGAGCCGGCAATAACTGCACCCGCTCAAAATCATTGCCCTCGTGCAACTCGCAGCCCCAGCTGTAGCTACCCACGGGTTGCTCAAGGGGGGCTCGTTCTCAGCACAAAAACCGAGGCCCCTCGGCTTCGGTTCAAGAGGCTCCGCTCCCAGTGAAACAGATAAGGCAAGGTCTCATCGGGAGGACTCCTTGTACGTGTGAATTTAGGACGTGACGTGATCAGATTTAGCGTAACGATTAAAGCGTCTCCTCTGATGTGCTTATCAAAATACCCCACAAAGAGACTGACATAATTAGGTGACAACTCAGCCCACGGCAGCTCTTTTAACTTGCAAAAATATTTAATCTCCAATAAGAAAATATGCTTTCTGAGTATTAAATTGGCACCCTTAAGCACCTATGGTGGATGGACTGACAGCTTATTTGTTAATCAGAGAATGTTTTAAAGCACCTTGGTAAGTAATATTAGTAAGTATTTGCCAAGGCTGGTAACAGTCACTGCATTAGTGAAGTTCATTTTAAAACCAGAAATCCAATACGCTATTTTGACCTGAGTCAATCACTTTAACTGATTTCATAAATAACCTGCTAGAGGAGACAGTAATTTAAAAGAAACTTGCACTCAGAGGTAGAGAGAAGGGCTATGAGATTTCTTTCTATCCATGTTTCTCAGTCTTTGTAGGAACCTTCAGCAAATTTTTCTCTACACTGCAGCTTACCCATCTTCACGCTGGCCGTGCTGATGTGCTGCTGCCTGACAAAGGTCTCGCAAGTAAAATTAGTGGCTGCAAAGGTCTTGCTGATCTTCAGATAAAAATACATTTTAATCCAAATGCAGTCGAGGGGTCCACAGAAATTAAGAATACAGTAAGACTTTTAGGGATTGTCTCCATCACAATGAAAGCTCCTCCACAGGCAAGAAATATTTAAGGTAATTGATATTTGTTTACTGGAGGTGTTTATGCTGGTACTACATTTATGCTGAAAAACACCATTAAGAAAATGTTCCCTTCGGAACAAATTTGCACTTGCCGATGTGCTGTTGGAAATTACTTAATTTTTTTGCAATCAGGCAGGGCACCTGGCTTCTATTGCTAGTTTGTTTTTTGAGAAATTCACTCAAACTCACTTAATTCCTCCGTAAAATGAGACAAGTAAAAGCACTCACCACAGATGGCGATTGTGCCTGCAGCAAGAGAGATGAAAATATAAATTAATTGCTTTGATATTGGGGCAATATAACCCTGAAATGTCATACTCACCTCTTCAAATGCAGTCATAGCACTGTACTGCATGATACCCAAATACTATGGTGATGAGGGCTGGCAAGGCTCTAGAGTAGAAAAATACTGTGAGCTTCTAATGAACTAAAGACAAAGGGCCCGCAAGCACTCTGCTCTCCTTGCAAAAAATTCTCCAACGCGCTGAAATAGTGACAGACCCTAAAGTAATGGCAGCGGCCGCGGTACCCACACACGGGCACCTTCATCCTGGCTGCAACCAGGATGCTGAACGAGATCTGGTCTTTCTCCTAAACGGTGATCTCTGCCTCCGATTCACCCTGGGCAAAGGAGCAGCAGAATTCCCTTCCCAGCCTGCTGGCAGATCTCCTGGCATGTTTTTCATTCTTTTTTTCCTAAGAAAATGAGGTTTTACATGATCAAACTACTTCCGTAGCTCTGACTAGTCTTCCCTCCCAGCTTTTAGCTTTGTGAGCCAGCCTCTGCCCCCCCGATAAATATGAGCAAGAGCGCAGTGACATGAATTCCACAAGTTTCTTGAAAACAGATGGCAGGGGAGAGGCAGGAGTGAGAAAAAGGCTTCAGCACAAGCCCAACTATTATTAGAGCCCAGAGACTTCACACCGAGGAGAGCTACCACAGACACTCCCAACAGCGGGTACGATTTCAGAGCTGGTTGTTTTCTCCGTGGCACCAGCAGATTCTCCAAGACGCTAATGTGCAGTTGTGCTCTCCTGGGAGCCGCCTGCCAAAGAGAAGGACAGATCTATGTGGATGCTGGCTCCCACCTCCACTACGTCCAGAAACACGCAAGGAAAGCAGGCCTGGAGATCTCCTCACATTGCTTTCCCCCCGCCCTTGCTCCCATAGCTCCCAACCGAGCCGGCAGCCTCGACCCATTTCTCTGCATCCTCGCTGCTTTTCCCTTTCTGCTCCCAAGCGGAGTCCACAAATTTGCATTTCCCATATGGAGCACCAAGAGCTTTGCTATTCAAGGAAGCCCGTAAACAACTCGCTGCCGAGGGTTCAAAAATAACTGCGCTGCACAGAGCTGCATCACCCAGCGATAGCGAGTGGCTGGGAGAGAAGCACGAAGAAAGGGTTTATGGTTGGGTTTTTTTTTTTTTTTGCTTGTGAGCCAACAGGAGATGCACTAATTAGATTTCAGAAGTGTCAGAGTCAGCCATTTCAGCTGAGAGCGAGCAAAGGAGAGAGTGTGATTTTGACAACCACATGGAATAGCAATGCATAGGGAAGCCATCAAATATTCAACAGCCATAGAAGATTCCAGTAAAGACATTTGCTTTGGCTCTTTGAAAATGAAGTGGGGGGGAAAGAAAAGCCGGGTATAGCACTAATTATTCCCCAGTTCCTAATTAGTTTCTTGAATTTAAAATATGGATTCAGCTCCACCAGGAGCTCAGCAAGCCTATTGTGCTATTAATACTTCCCTGACGTGATATAGTTAAAAATACTCCCACCCTTTCAAGACAAAATGTAGCTTGGAAGTGTCATGATGGGAGGAGTTCAGGGATGGAAATCCTCTTAAAGGAATACGACTTCCCCAATGTCATATAAACAATATGAATGAGCTTGTCACAGCCCCCAGACTGAGCCTGCTCCCACTAAGAGCAAATTTGAAAATAATGCTCAATGCAGAGCTCTCGGGCCGCTTGCTATCAAAGCTGGTTCACTGACAAAATTGCTGCGCAGCCAAATGGTAACAGGTTTTACTTATTTTTCAGAGATCTGCCGCCTGGGGAGCAGGTGGGTTTGCAATTCTCAAGTGCCTGGCTTGCTTCAGACGGACAGCGCAAGGCTGAATCCAGATCAAAAGGCAGGATTTTGAAGTGTTCCCCCCTTCCTTGCATCCAGCCCCACGCTCAGGTAACGCAGGAGATCCCGACCTGCCCAGTGCGACAGCCACGGCTGACTTTTCTGTGGCAATATCTATAGGCGCTGTTTGTGGATGAGATCTGACATACACCATGGGCAGAATAAGATGTGCCTCTTCCCACAGGATTTGTGAGCCAAGGAAACAAGTCTGGGTTGTTTTTTTTTTTTATGGCGCCTTTCGACTTCAGTCGGACAAGGAGGTCTAGATCTGTGCTTTCACACTTCAGACCCTCTCAGGGGAATAAGCAGTTCCCGTCTCATCTCCACCGACAATTCTGCATCAAAATGGGTTAATTCCTGCTCCATCCCGCTGGCTCTTCACCCGCTGCCTGTAATCACTCCGCAATACCAGCATGGAAACAATACCTGCACTTAACATTTGCTCAGTGCTGTTTGATCCCTTTTTCCCCCACTAATTTGAGTTCATAATATACCTATATATATATTAAAAGAAGAAAGACCAGACACATCCACTCCAGCTGTGAGAACAGGCAAACAAAGCCAGCCTTTCTGGAGGAAAACCACATCTCTGTCTTTTATGCCATAAACTAGCAAACTGCTGCCGTACGCTAAAATCAATACCCGGAGAGACACGCTTATGTTGCGATTGCCAACATAAGTGCTTCATTTTAATTAAAAAAAAAAAAAAAAGAACCCACAAAAAAACCCAACCCCGGCCTTGCGTGATGAACATCGTTAGAGAGCCGCTACCAACGCGAGGAGATGAAGGCATCCTGAAGCTGGTGGGTTGGGGGTTCCGGTGCCACCGCGTCACCCGGGGAGGGGTGCCGACAGTCTCGGCACCTCCCCGCACCCTGGTTCGGGGTGAAATCGTAAGCCAAAGGGTTAAAAAGGAGGATGGGACATTTGGGGTCCCTGCCTCGCCCAGCTGCCCGCTCTCCCCCACCACCACGCTCGGGTGCAAAGCCGGAGCTGGCAGCCACGGGGCTGAGCTCAGCCTGTCCTTCCTAAAATGGGGGAAATCTGGATATTGACCAAAACTGATCCCTCCAATCTGTCTCAGGGGCTTTTTCGGAGTAGCCTGGAACTAGAGAGACCTCACGCAGCCCCTTCTCTCCTCCAGCGCCTCGGTTTCCCTTCTCAGTCCTTTTTCCCCCTGTTTATGCAGGAATTATCCCTAGGGTCAGCGAGAGACCGCTCCAGCCTGAAACAAGGCTTCTGCTGCAGCGTAAAAACTGTCGAAAAAAACAGTTGTGCCCTCAAAATACCCTCAGTGCCGCTGGCTGAGGGAACAGGAGCCCTCTTGGCCCGCGGCGTTGCATTTTGAAGTTCAGGGAACTCGGCAAGCGTCATGCCTGCAGCCCAGCCCTGCAGCACTGCACCTCCAAGCCGGGAAGCACGTGCCCTGCGCCGGATCCCACGGGTCTGCCCGCCTGGCAGAGCCCCGGTCCTGCCCCGCAACCCAGCGCGGGAGGGCCTGGTGCTTGGGAAGATGACAAAGTTGAGCTGAATCCCTCGTGACTGCGAGCAGCCGGGGCTTTCAGCTCAAGGCAGCCTGGAAGCCGACATGTTGGATGATAACAATTCGCTCCGGAGATTGAGAAACTCGATTTTCCTTCGGAACTTCACCCAGAGCAAAGCTTTGATTTGCCAATAGAAAAATCAACATAAAGCCAAGTATATACTCACCAATCAAAGGAATCTAAGGAACTCTGCTCAAGAGGGTGCTGCCCGGGTTTGGGTTAGGAGCGGGGTCAGCACAGCACCTGCAGCCGCGCTGGTCTTCGGGGCTGGTACCGCAGCCCATGGCCGGACACCGAGCTCCTCTACCAGAGCTCGTGCGGTTCTCACTGCACGCACTGGGCTCAGCTTGCAGGGCTGTGGGCCTTCATAAGCTGTTGTGAATCCAGGCCTTAGTATTTTCCTTAAAAATACGAGAAAAAGGAAAAAAACCCACAACAGTGTGTGTTACGGTAATTACAAGGAGGTTTTAACACATGTCTCAATTTGCATTAATTAAATCAACAGGGAAGCTTCAATGGAGTAAATGGGGTTTTTTCTGAGCGGCAGCAAATGCTGCGGCAGGCTGGAGCTGGTAACTCCGGTTTGCTGCATGCATGTGCGGCGGGATGGGGAGGGATCTGCTGGCTGGAAGGGGCTTCCCAGGAGGGAGGGAGCCGCAGGCAGGACGAGCTGGGGGTGGGGAGGATGAGGAGAAGACTCTCAGCTCTAAAATGCTAAGAGCTCCGAGGCGGGTCTGTGCTGACACTGTCGGATTTCAGCCCCCAGCCCGGAGAGTGGAAAGCTTTGAAGCCGAAGCCTGTTGGAGAGCGGAGGTTGCTCTGCGGAGATAAGCCGTGGGTAAGAGGAATGTGTCCATTCATACCCCAGCCATGCTGCAAACACAGCTGTGAGGGGAATATAAATGGGCAGCTTTTTTTTTTTTAATTTTTTTTTTATTTTTAAAGCCACTGGTTTGAATATTAAAGCAGATCAGACACATTGAAATGCTTGGCTGGAAGTGAACTCTTCCCAACGCACAACCCTCCAGGGCAGGGGACGGCTGGGCTGCCAACCTGCGGGTGGGTGCCCCAGGTGCCAGCCCCCCTGAGGTAATGGAGCCGGTGTTTCCTTCCCACATCCCTGAGAAGCAAAGTCCCACCATGGATAAAACATGGGGGATTTACGGATATAAAACCTGGCCAGTTCGCATTCAAACCCAAACCTCTGCGTTGTAAGGACACAGCAACCAAGAGCTGGTGCCGGTGGGCTGCTGTGGCAGATCGCATACCAGGCTAACCCTTAACTCCTGCTTTTTTTGCCAGAAAACCTTCCAGCGTGGCACAGGCAAGCCTGGGGCAGCCTGGGCCACCCCAAAGACCGGAGGGCTCTCCCCTCCCGTCGCTGGCCCAGGTGGGTGGCCGGGAATGTCTCTGTCCCTGCCCATGGCTGGCCTGGGAAACGCTGGCTCTGGCAGAGCTGTCCCAGCCCCTTTCCAACCTCTCAGGCCCAGCAAAGCAATCCGAGCAAGCTGGGACGCCGGGAAAACACCTTCCTCGCGTGCTGCGCTGGGGTTGTGTGCCGCATCTTTCATGCACGCTGCCTCCAGCCTTGAGGCTAGAGGGTGTAGAGGGGATCTGCAGGGAAGTGCTGCTTGCAAGGGGAGCCTGGTTGAAGAGGTGGCTCTGGGCTGGATTTTAAAGCAGATGCAGCGAGTCAGTGAAGTAGGAAAATGCTCGGAGAGGGCTCCTGCACCACCACATCCCAGAGAGAGCGGAGAGGGGCCGACAGAGCGGAGGAAAGAGGGTGTCTGCCCTGCCTGAGTGACACCGGGGCTTTTCTGAACTCTACTCTTTCTTCTGGCGGGGTTTTCCTCCAGAGGCACAAAGACAATCGGGAACAGAAGATACAGAAACTGGCTCTGGAGTGGGGAGCAGCCCACGGGTGGGATGCGGGGCCAGGCAGAAGGACGTTTGCCTGCTTCCCTCTCTCCTCCAGCCCCACGAGCAACGGGGATGGGAATAAGCAGCTTTCTGTGATCCGAAGGGTTAACAAATGTCCGAGTCACCCCCTGAGGTCAGTGGGTTTCTGCCACCCCCTTCCCGAAAGCCTTTACATAAGAGTCTTGCAGAATTTATAGCCTGCCTCAGCTGTGCGGTGCTGCAGCCACAACCAGGCTGCTCCCCTGGAGCTGCCAGCACAGATCCCCGGCCGTGCTAATTCGGGGAGGAAAATGGGATTTGATTTCTGCACCAGTCACTGTCTCTCACTGTTAAAACGGGACCTGACGGGCTCTGCTCCCCCCGGCTCGCCCACACAAATTCGTCACGTACATCGACCTTGAATGTCCCCCCCCCACCCTCAGCATCTCAACAGAGTGGTCCTGGGGCTCCCTGGGTTGTCACACCCCAGCCTGCTCCCAGGGCTAGAGGTGGTGGTTTAGGTGTAAAACAATTAAAAAAAAGAAAGGTATCTGGAAGTCTCAAAAGCACTGGGGTCTTGCGGTCCTGTTCACATCAGTCCTTTGTGTCACTGGAGGGTGGAGGAGATGTTGAAGGATGTCCTCTCTGCTGCTGCACCGCGCTGCGCCTTCCCCCCGAGGCCATCCCGGAGCATCCTCAGCCCTAGGACTCGCCCTCGACTGAGAGGGGCCGGGGGCCACCGGCGAGGCGAGGACGTGGCTGTCACGGTGCCACAAACAGCTCGCTGGAGTTGTGCGAGATGCTGCTTTCCCATTCCCCTTTCTTCCCCCGGGAGAAAGGCTTTGCTGGCACCCGTGCCACCCGCTCTCACGGGGTGAGGAATAGCACGTGCCACCCACACCCCCCTCTCCTCCAGCCTCGGCACCCCAGGAAATCCTGCCTCCGCGCGGCACCGGGCGCTGGCGTCTGCCGCAGCTTCTCTCTGCGATGGCAGGAGGTGAAGCAAAGCCAGGGCTGCCGCTGCCGTCCCCCCACGTGTCCCCCAGCAGGAATGCCGTGCCGGCGGCGGCGGGGACAATGCAAAAGCAGATGGTGTGCCGGGAGCCCGGACGATTCCAGCAGCTGCCGAGGCAGCGTGTCCGGGATTGCCTGCCACCTCTCCCACCGCAGTGCCAGAGAGGACCCTGGGGAGAGCCTCCGGTGGAGTAAATCCGTGCAGCTCCGCTCGCTTCAGCCCTGCTTTGGGATGGCTGAGGATCAGACCCCCCCTTGAAACCCGCCCCTTGCTCTAACATCTCTGCTGTTACCCCGGAACGTGCTGTAGGCACTTCCAAAGTGCCTTATTCCCACCGCCAGCATGTGCCTGTTTGCAGCAGCGTTGCTCTTCATGCTGCCAAACCAGGCTGGGCTGTTTTCCTTCCATCCCTGGGCTGATCTCAGTCCCCGTTTCACACCCCTGCACTGCTGGGGTGCTCAGAGATGCTTCCAGCTGGCCCCTTGTTCTTTTTTCCCCCAGATTTTAGGTGTGGAGTCAGCAATCTGGCCCGCTTTCCAGGATGATGACAAGATTTTTGTTACCTTTGTGCTGGGAACCTTGATGCTGCATCTCTTTGCCCTGGTTCTTTTGGCCATGGTTGAACTACTCCCAACCCACGGCGAATGACTCCCCTGCCTGCTCCTGCCAGATGTGCCACAGCTGCAGCAGATCCAGCCAGGCCCAGCGAGGGATCGATGCTCACCTACCCCCTGCGTGCAAGAAGGGCATCACCTCGGGCCCAAGCAACAGGGTCTGCTTTTGGCTGGGACAGTCAATTTTCTTTCCAGTAGCTGGCACAGTGCTGTGTTTTGGATTTAGGATGAGAATAACGTTGATCACACGCTGATGGTGTAGTTGTTGCTGAGCAGTGCTGACACCAGTCAAGGGCTTTTCAGCTGCCCATGCTCTGCCAGGGGCACAAGGAGCTGGGAGGGGGCATGGCCAGAACAGTTGATCCAAACTGGCCCAAGGGCTATTCCATACCATACGGCATCATGGGCAGTATGGAAACTGGGGGGGTTGGCTGGGGAGCAGTGATCACTGCTTGGGGACTGGCTGGGTATCAGTTGGCGGGTGGTGAGCGATTGCATTGTGCATCACTTGCTTTGGATATTACTATTATTATTATTATTATATTATTATTACTACTACTACTACTATTTTACTTTATTTCAATTATTAAACTATTCTTATCTCAACCCAGGAGTGTTTCTCACTCTTACTCCTCCAATCCTCTCCCCCATCCCGTCGGGGCAGGGGCAGTGAGTGAGCAGCTGCGTGGTGCTGAGCTGCTGCCTGGGGTTAGACCAGGACAGGCAGCCAACTCAGTCTTTGTCTCCAGGGATTTTATTCCCTTAGCCCCACAGCCCCCACTGCAGGCAGCAGCCGCAACAGGCAGCGCTTGAGCAGGGAGGGCTCTCCTGGCACGCTCGGTGAGCACCCCAGGCACCAGACATCTTATGAGCATGGTCCCCAGGTCCTGCTGTCCCCACGGGTCCTCCTGCCCTTGTCATTTCAGACAAGAAGCAGCCGCTTTCCCGGTACCCGGCTCCCACCAGCGACCTCGGAGCAGGCTACAGGTTGGAGCGGCAAAACGGTGCTTCTGGAACAACCGAGTCTCCGATGCCTTCAAGGAGGTTGTCCCATTGATCGAACTCCTCTTCCAGGTCTGCACGGGGCAGAGGTGGTGACGGGGTTACTGCAGCGATTATCAGTGCAGCTCCAGGCAGAAAGGAGGAGCAGCCACCGGACCCTTTTGCTTTGTGCAAGGGGATGGGAAGCACCAAACCCAAGCCCAGGGAGGCAGCGGTTGCCCCACAGCCCCCTGCAAGCAGGGCAGCTCTCACGCCCTCCCAAGCCCCCGGCCAGCGTGCCCTCCACCCCGCGCCGTACCAAGATGCCTTTGCAGGAAGGCCAGAGCTGCCCGGCTGGTGATGTCCAGACCCTTGTAGGGGTTGAGGGTCCCCCTTGCGCCAAAGATGCGTCTGATGAGCTTCCCGGTGAGAAAGGTGAAGTCGGTCTGGCTCTGGTGCACGGATCCCCTGGGACAGAGAAGGGATCTGCTTCAGGGGGAGCTGGGGAGAGGTCCTCCTACAGCTTGTAGGTGCTCCCAGGAGGTTGCCGGTGGGTGGGCGCCCCCAGCCCCTGACTCACAGGATGGTTATAATCTTCGTCTGGCTGTTTCTGGAGCTCAGCCTCTTCATTTTGGCAATGCTTTCTGGTGTCTGGAACTTCTCGGTGTTGATGAAGAGCACGGGCTTGGGCACCTCGGGGTACAGCACGTTCTCCAGGGGGAACATCCAGGCATCGAGAGCCACTGCGCACCTGCAGCAGGATGGATGCCTGGCAGTGCCACCCACGCCACGGCTTCCCTTCCCACCGGGGTGAGCCACGTGTCCCCAGAGCTTCCCGCGGCTCCTCATCGCTGCTGCGGCTTACCTGAAGCTGGGTTCTTTCACCAAGGCCAGCACTGCTGTCACCCCGCCAAAGGAATGGCCCATGACGGCGACTTTGCTCAGATCAACGCTGTCCTGCAAAAAGGAGAAGGCTGAGGAGCCTGTGCCCAAACCTGATAGAATCATAGAATCGTTTAGGTTGGAAAAGACTCTTAAGATCCAGTCCAACCATTAACCTAACGCTACCAAGTCCACCACTAAACCAATTAAGGGTAGAGTAATAATTAATTTCATGTTTCCTGGCTTGGTGGCTGGATCATTTTTTAATGAAAGTAAAACTAGGAATCACTAAGGTTGGAAAGGACCTCTAAGATCATCAGCCCAGCCATCAACCCAACACCACCGTGCCCACTAAACCATGTCCCAAAGTGCCGCGTCTACACATTTTTTGAACGCTTGAACCTTGCTGCAGAAGGTCCCTAATTAGAGAAGAAAAAGCCAAGGGAAGAAGATCAGCAAAGCCCCACTGCTCTGCCCTCTGCAAGGGATGCTGTGTCCTGTTTTCACCACTAGTGCGATGGGACCTGGCTTCCCTGGCATGCATGGAGGCGAAAAAGGAGGAGAGGCACCAAGCAGCCGAGATGTGGAAGGCTGCGGCTCTGCACAGACCCTGCTTGTCCCAGGAGGAAAAGTCTCATGCAACAAGGACTGATCCTGCCAGCAAAGGGCACCCGGACCCCCCCATCAGCCAAACGATCCCCCCGGCTGGTCCTTCAGCACGGACAGACCCAGAGACCTTCAGCACGGAGAGATCAAAGTCTTGGTGAAGGACGTTTGGGACAGATTTACCGCTGCTGATGTCCTTGAAGAGCCGGAGCGCTCGCACGCATTCCTCCGCTCTCTGATGAACCTGGGAGCGAGAGGTGCCCCTTCCCCGGTTAACCCAGCTCCTCCACCCTGCAAGTTTGGGGCCAGATCCTCCCCATGATGTCCCCCAACACTCATCCCTCTAAAACTGCAGCACTCACATGCAACCTTTCCCTCTGTTTACAATTTATTTCTCATTCACCCTCAACATTTATGCTCATGGGTTCATCTTTATAGGAAAACTGTTGCCCTTGTTTGTGCAATGTGCTGTGAGGCAGCGCATACACAGAAATAAGAGGCTGGGAGGTGATTTAAGACTACCAAAAGCACCTCCAACCACTACATTTCCTAGAGAGCTTTTCTACAACAAATCTCGACTCCATGTTGTCCTTTTAAATGAGGCAGAAATGAGCAAGGGTGAACCTGGCTCAGCAGGAAACCTTCCTGCTCCCCAGCAAGCAGCTGCCCGGGGTAATCCCGGAGAGAGGCAAAAATCAGAGTGTGAACAAACCCAGCAGTCGGTCCGGAGCCTCGCCAGCCCGTGGTGCCGGGCTGGGCAGAAAGCCCGTTCCTGCCCGGGGTGCAGGTGACATTAAGCATCTGGGGACACGGCAAAGTCCAGCTTGGCTCCTGCCAGGGCCAGCTGGAGCCAGACAGAGAAACCCCATGAAATGGAGATAAACAGGTTGAACAGATTTTTCTCAGCTTGCAAGGAGAAAGCTCAGCCCCAGCATCACGGCGGTGCACGTTTGGGAAGGGCAGGCGATGAAGACCCCAGGCATGGGGGGCCAGCTCAACTTGCAGGAGGGATTTCACGCCTGCCAGGTGCCCACCCTTAACCCCCCACCTTGGTACCTGCTTGTTTCGGAAATAAAACTCCTTCTGCCCTTGGGGCACCCGTCGGTAGGGGATCCACTCCTCCCTCCCGGCCTCCGCTGTGCAGAAATACGTCATGGAGGCAGAATGGTCCCTGCAGCGGCAGGAGGGCAGGCAGCCACGTCGCAGCGGGCACCGGCAGCTCCCCGGGGCACGATGCCCTCCAGCCCCGTCCTGCCCGGCTGGCGGATAGGGAGCTGCATGGGAAGTGCCGGTGGGATCGCTTGCCCCTCACGGCTGCCAAATTTGGCAGGGACCGAGGCATCCACCTGTGCTCCAGCGCTGCCACCGCGAAGCCCCAGGACGCCAGCTCCGAGCAGACCGAGGAGTAGAGGGTCCTGTCAGGGGGCCGGGGGGAGCGGGTCAGGGCTGCCCCGCCGACACAAGGCAGGTCTGAGCAGGGCCGTGGGGGGTCCAGGACACCCGGGTCCCCATCCTGGCTCTGGCCCTGAGCAGGGGCTCAGCACCCCCAGCCCCACTCGGGGACCGTCCTACCGAAAGGCTCCCAGGCCATGGGAGAAGATGATCAGCGGGTACACGCTGCTGCAGGGCTTGAAAGGCCCGTTCCAGCTCACCGGCACTCTGCAGGAGCCTGCGGGGAAGAGAAACCCCCCAGGCACAGCGGGGAGACGGCAGCGGGGTGCTGCTGCTGCAGCGGGTCCCCGCTCGGCTCCGTCCCTGCCACCCAGCTCCCCCGAGCACAGGGTACAGGCTTGGCGTCCTTGAACTCCGCTAAGGGAGCGGGTGCCCAGGGGACGGGGGAGCAGCCGGGATGGGGGACGGGGTGCTGGCAGCCCCCTTACCAATGGCGATGCTGAGCAGGGGCGCGCACCAGCGCCGGCTGCGGTCGGCGAAGTCGGCCAGCCCGCTGCAGTACTCGTAGCGCGGGATCCAGAGCGGCTGCTCGGCCCCCGCCCGGGGCAGGCAGGGGTAGAAGAGGCGGAGGAAGAGCCCCTGGGGGAGAGAGGGGAAGGGGGACACGGTGGGGACAGCACGGAGCAGCGGTGGCCGTGCCCTCAGCAAGATCAGCCCTTGCAAATCCTGGCTGGCTGCAGCCACCCTGCTGTGCATGGAAGCCTGTCCCTGTCCCTGTCCCTGTCCCCATCCCCGTCCCCATCCCGGTCCCGTACCTGCCGTGCATGGCCCACCATGACATCCGTGCAGCCCACGTCGTGAGGTCCCTTCCCCCGGGGCAGCGCCAGCAACTGCGTCCCCCCCATGCTGCTGCATCCAAACCTAAGCAGGGGCACGGGGTCAGGGCCCGTCCCCCACCCGGGGGACCCCGACTCGGTCCCTCGCCCTTCCCCCACCCCTCTCCTGTTGCCCAGACCCCGGGCACCCCCCCAGCACCGCACCAGCAAACGCAGCGGCAGCAAGAGGAGAAACGCGGCTCCCGATTCCCACCCCACCGAATTCCCACGGATGAAGACCCTGGGGGATGCTCAGGGATGAAACCCCCCGCGGTTTCTCTCCTGGGCGCTGCCGGAGCGGGGCGGTGGGGCTGACGGCTGGTGGGTGCCAGACGGGGCAGGTGGGGGTCAGCAGGAGCTGCCCCACGGCTCCCCTCCTGTGGGGCAGCCCCGTCCCCATCCCTGTCCCCTCCTGCACCCGGGGGGGCCGAGGGCTGGGGGGAGGCAGCGCAGCCGGACGCTGCAGAGCTGGGGTGGCCCGGGGGATGTGCGAGCAAGGGGTCAGTGCGGGGCTGACACGGCCGTCTGCCAGCCTCAGCACCCATGGGTGCCACTGAGGACACGGGGGGGGACAGAGCCCTGCACCCCCCCCCCCCCCCCAGTGCAGAACTACGGCTCCCAGCAGCCGCCGGGGCTGGAGAACCACAACTCCCAGCATAGCCCCGGCCTGGGACTACACCTCCCAGTATGCGCTGGGACCCCTGACTACACCTCCCAGTATGCCCAGCTGAACTACAGATCCCAGTGCTTCCCAGTGCCCGTCTCCCAGAGCCCTCCCCGCAGCCCCCAGTGCTCCCCCCAGCGACCCCAGTTACCATCGCAGTTCCCAGTGCCCGCCCTGTTCCCAGTGCCCCCCAGTTCCCAGTACCCCCCAGCTCCCAGTGCCCCCCCAGTTCCCAGTGCCCCCCCAGCTCCTAGTGCCTCCCCAGCTCCTAGTGCCCTCACTTACCCCCCCAGTTCCCAGTGCCCCCCCAGCTCCCAGTACCCCCCAGCTCCCAGTACCCCCCCAGCTCCCAGTGCCCCCGCTTGCCCCCGCAGCTCCCAGTGCTCCCCAAGAGCTCCCAGTGCCCCCCACCCCAGCTCCCCCTGCGGCTCCCAGTGCCTCTCCCAAGCTCCCAGGGCTCCCTCAGCTCCCAGTTTCCCCCTGTGCCCCCAGCTCCCACCACGCCCCGCAGCACCCAGTATCCCACAGCTCCCCCCCCCCCCACCCGGCCCAGTCCCCCCGCCCAGCCCTCCCCGCACTCCCCAGTGCACCGGGTCGCGGCTCCCAGCACGCACCAGTGCGCCCAGCACGACAGCTCCCAGTGCCCCCCGTGCACCGGGACTACAGCTCCCAGTAGCCACCAGTATAGGACACAGCTCCCAGTGCCCCCAGTACCCCCAGTGCCCCCAGTGCAAAGTCACAGCTCCCAGTGCCACCAATGCAAGATGCAGCTCCCAGTCCCACCAGTGCAAAACCCACAGCTCCCAGTGCCCCCAGTGCGGGGCACAACCCCAGTCCTCCCATTGCAGCCGCAGCCCCTCCGTGGGGGGCTGTGGGGGGCCGTGCCCATGGGCAGCACCCTGGCCCCGGGGCTGCCCTGGCCCTGTCTGCACCCCAGCCGGGTTCCTGCCCGCCTGGGCTGGGGGCTGTCCCCATGTCCCCCCCAGAGCCCCTGAGTGCCCCGGGGCTCCCACTGCCCGTCCCCACGTTCCCTGTCCTTCGGGTAATCCGCTTTCTGCAGCTAAGGCGGCTCCCGGCCTGCGGTAATCCCCTCCATGGCTGGGGATTAACTCCCCACGGGGCCGAGCCGGCCAGGCCCGGCAAATAAATATCCAAAGATTTGGGAAAAAATGTCCCTACCAAGCTGCTGCGCACACAGCCCCACGGTGGGCTCCCCAGCGTGGTCCCCTGGGTGCACGGGGAAACTGAGGCACGGACGGGCACCGAATGGGGCCCTGGGGCTGTCACTCTCTGCGTGTCCCCTGGGTCCCACCTGGCTGCTGGGACAGGGAGAGGGGACCCCAAACCCACACCCACCACTGCAGCCCCCCTGAGGTGCCTGGCACCTTCTCCCCTGAGGCCGGTGGCACCCTGACCTGTGCCGGGCACCCGTCCTGCCCAGAGGCTGGCCCACTTGCAGGCTGAGGCCGGCCAGGTTGTTACACCCATGGATGGGATCCAGCGCCCCATCACGTCCCAGCTTGCCTGGCCGGCGGGGCAGGGCGGAGGGTGGCAGGCGCGGGCGGGGATGCCGGGGCAGGGTGGGAGAGGCGAGCCCCGACGTGCCCCTGCTGCCCGCTCCAGCCCACGCCTGGCTCCCCACGGCAGGGCTCAGCCCCCCCAGCACCCCCACACCGCCCCGGCAAAGCCGCCACCGGGAGAGCGTCCTGCCTGGGGATGCTGGGGGCTGCTGAAGGCGGCGAGTCCGGCTGCTCGCGGCCGTCCCGCTCTCGCCTCTGATTGAGCCCTGTGGGGTGGGGGTCCTGCAGGCGAACCCCTGGGGTCCTGGTTACGTGGGAGCCGCTGGGCGAGTGCTGGGGGCCGGTTGGCTTTGCTGCTGGCCACGTCCCCCCCACGCTGGGCTCATGCAGTGGCGTTTGCAGGGGCTTTCTTTAAAAGGATTAACTTGGCCCACGCTCCCACTCAGCTCCCGTTCCAGCCACCCTGACAAGAATTCCCACAGCCGTGCGCTGTGGATGGCTGATTTGGGGGGGTCAGGCCAGGCTGGGACCCCCACCTCTGCCCCGTGGGAGGGTGAACCCCTCAGTCCACCACCAGTTTTGCACCATGGCCTCTGGCTCCCATGCATGGATGGGTTTGGAGCCAGGTTTGACTTAGGCAAGAGCTGTCAGGCTGCAAAAGGGCTTCTCCTTCCCACCCCGCGCTGGGAGCCCGGGGGTCCCAGTGCAGCCTGGGGGTGTCATTGGAGCCCGGGGGTGTCATTGGAGTTTGGGGGTGTCATTGGAGCTTGGGGGTGTCACTGGTGGAGGTGGCCTCAGCTTTGTGTCTGGCCACTCCGTGCTCCCCATCGCTGCCCCATCGTGACCCCATTGCTTCCCTGTAACTGCCCCATCCCTTTGGGGGGTCCCCGGGGTTCCAGGGCACAGCGGGGCTGAAGGCAGCCGCACCCGAGGGGTGAGAGCAGCGGGACGGGCCTCTGCCCTCGGGCTCCCCGGCACCGGACGCCCCCGCAAGCAGGGACGCGAGTGGGGACACGGGTCGTGGGGCGGCCCTCGCGTGGGGTCCCACAGCGGGCGGGCGGCGCAGGGACCCTGCGGAGCCCCGCCCCGGACACCCCCTCCCGGCGCGCGGGGAACCCCCATCCCACGTGGTCGCTGTGCGGGCGGCAGGGCGCGGCCAATGGGAAAGCGCTGCGGGGGCGGGGCCGATGAGGGTCACGCCCACTGAGGAGCGAGCGGCCAATGGGGAGGCGGGTGGGCGGGGCCAAGGGCGAGTGTGGCGGTGGGAGCGGGACGCGGGTGACAGAGGCGGGCGGGGGGGGCACGGAGCGGGGCCGGTGCTGGAGCACGGGGAGCGGCCGGGCAGCGGGGCCGGGCACTGACCGGGGAAGCGAGGGGCAGGCAAGGGGACAGGGGGACAGCCAACCCCGGGGGGGGGACGGACAGACGGACAGGGGACAGCCAGCCCCGGCGGGGGACGCGGGGACGGACAGACGGACGGCGGACAGCCAGCCCCGGCGAGGGCGGACACAGGCGACCTGACACGGGGGCAGGCGGACAGGCAGCCACGAGGGGTGCAGGCAGCTGGGGTCTTGCACAGGCAGCCGGGGCGAGGGGGACGCGGGGACAGACAGCCCCACGCAGGGACAGACGGACACGGTGACAAGGGGAGGACACCCCCCCCCCCCCCGCTCCCCCGGGCACCCCCGGGACAGGCGAGCGGAGCGGGGAGACCCCCGGGACCGGGGCTGCGCGGAGCCTCCCCTCCCGCAGCGGCTCCGGCTCCTCCGTGCGGCCGCGCAGCGCGGGCGGGGGGGGCCCGGCACGGCGGCAGCTCCGCCGCCTTCCCCGGCCGGGGATGCGGCCCCGAGCCGCGGGGAGCCGCGTGTCCGGACTTCGGGGCACGGCGGCGCGAAAGCCACCCGGAGCTGCGTGTCCCCAAAGGTAACCGGGGGACCAGGGCTCGGCGGCGGGGAAGGAGCAGGTTGGAGAGAGATGGGGGCTCCGGTGGGAGCGGGAGGTTTTATTCCCAGAAAGGGAATCAATTTAATTTTAATTCCCAGAAGGGAGGGGGGTCCCGCCGCGGGGATGTGGGGAGCCGCTTGCGGTGATACGGTTGGCGGCGGCAGGACGGCGACGGCGCGACCTCTCCCCTTCTCCAGGGATTTGAAGCTGGGCCAAGCGGCGATGGAAATGTCATTGTCGCGGCACTGGGGCCCGGCGAAGTAAACGCGTTGCCGGAGCGAAGGGAGCGGGACGCTGCTGCACCCAGCTCTGCTCCGCAGCCGGAGGAAGGGACTCCTGGTTGGAGTGGGCAGCAAGAGGACCGTGGGGTTTATCCACGCTCCCACGGGCTGCAAGGGCCACGGGAAAATACCTGGGGGCCGGGAGCTGTCCCACTGCCCACCTGGGGCTCAGGACATCGGTCTTTGGACCGGACTCCGGCACCCATCCGAGCCTGATGAGGAGCCGGGGCCGTGCGTGAACCTATGCAGACCAGGAAGAAATACATTTTCCTGACTTTCCTTGCCTCTTGGCTCCTGCTTTTCTTCTTTGGAGGAGACCAGCTGCGCCGTTTCGCTTTCTTTTCCGGGAGGAAAGCTGAAGCCCGGAGGAACTGGCCCCGCTGGACGGATCGGTCCCTTCTCAAAAGCTTTGCAGACCCCGAGGAACTCCAGAGCGATGGGGACCCCTCACTGCCATCGCCCCGGGCACAGCGGGCGACACGGCTGAGCGTCTACAAGAACAGCAGATGCCGGATGGAAACCTGCTTCGACTTCTCCAGGTGCGAGAAGCACGGCTTCAAAGTCTTCACCTACCCCCGGGAGAGGGACCAGCCCCTCTCGGAGAGTTATGGCAAAATCCTCGCCTCCATCGAGCGCTCTCGCTACTACACCCCGAACCCCGAGGAAGCCTGCCTCTTCATCCTCAGCATCGACACGCTGGACCGCGACCATCTCTCGGGTCAATACGTCCATAACGTCGATGAGAAAATCCGCAGCTTCCCGCTCTGGAATGGCGGCCGTAACCACCTCATCTTCAACCTCTACTCGGGCACCTGGCCCAATTACACCGAGGACCTGGGCTTCGACATCGGCCAGGCCATCCTGGCCAAAGCCAGCTTCTACACCGAGAGCTTCAGGCCCGGCTTCGACATCTCCATCCCTCTTTTCCCCAAGGACCACCCGCAGCGCGGCGGGGAGAGGGGCTGGTTGTATCAGGACTCGATCCACATGAAAAAGAAATACTTGTTGGTGTTCAAGGGGAAGCGATACCTGACTGGCATCGGCTCCGGCACCAGGAACGCGCTGCACCACATCCACAACGGGAAGGACATCGTCTCGCTCACCACCTGCAAGCACGGCAAGGACTGGCAGAAGCACAAGGACACGCGCTGCGACAAGGATAACGTCGACTACGAAAAGTGAGTCGGAGACGGGGTGGGAAAGGGGGTCTGGTGAGGGGAACACCCCACAAATGTTCCTGCCCCTCTGCGGGGTGCAGCCGTGCCCGTCTGCGGTGGCTGGACCTCCAGATGTGGGGAGAGAGGAAAGTTTTGGGCTCTGCCGAAATAGATGAGAGTTTCATTTCCATAGTGGGGAGCGAGGCGCTGGTTGTTCAGGGCTTTCCTGTTCTGTATTAAAGTCCGAGTAATCTGGCGAGAGCGGCTCTTATCTGCAATCACCACGACTGCCTCTAATACGATTTTCCTTTTTCCTAACGCTGATGAATGATGCTTTTCTTCTCCCGCCTTCTGCCCTCCCCTAACATAAACATTTATCTTGGAGATGAGCCTGAAACATCCCCCCCCATCACTAGCTCCGCTAAAAATCTTGCAAAATCGGTGGGTTCTTGGGCATCCCGGTGTGGGCGGCCCTGAGCTCACCTGGATGTGGTGGGGTGGGGGGTCCCCCTCTGTCCCCCCTCACAAACGGGGATGGCGGCAGCAGTGTGTGATGGACCTTGGTGAAAAAATTGAGGAGACAAATTTCTGTGAGTCTGGGGAGCTCCGCGCTGTGGGGACGCACACCGGCTCCTCGCCTCCCCATCCTCCTGCTTGGGACCCGTCACCAGCTGCCTGCTCCAGGGCTGGTAAGCACAGACCCCATCCCGCTGGCGATGGACAGGTCCCCGTCCCGCTGCCTGGGGACATCCCGCAGCCACCCCTCCGGAGAGCAGATGGGGAGAGGCCACGGTGGGCATCATCCTCAAAGCATCTTAGGAGGTGCTGGGAGGTAAAAGTGGAGCTGGGGTGCTGCGGGCACTGGGATTAGCCGGGGCTTCGGGGCGGCTCGGGCACCGTGTGGCCCCGTCCGGCGGGTGCCACCAGCCCGGCAGGGTCAGCCCCTGCAGCGGAGCCTTTTTGGGGACGGGGAATCGCAGGATGGCGGGAGACGCCATGGGCTGGCGGGACAGGGGGCCCAAGGTCAGCCCTGCGCCGTGCCGAGGGGCAGTGGGATGGGAAATCCCCCTCCCACCCGGCCCAGGTAATCCCCTAATGCTGTTTGCAAGTACAGGGAGATTTACACCTCGCCCGGGACAGCTTTAGGCAGCAGATGATGGGGAACACATGGTGCAGGGCAGCGTGCTCGTGCATGACCCCAAGCCTCCGCCATTCTGCTTGTCCCCGTGGGACACCCAGGCAAAAAGCCATCGGCACATCCACTGTGCCGGGCCAGCTCTGCCCGACCTCGCACGGGGAATTGATGCCCTCCTGCCCCCGGAGAAGATGTCCCCAGACCTGGCGCTGGGACAGTGGCAGAGTGACAATGGGGACAGGCCAGCGGGGAAGGGGACACACCACAAAAGTTGGCAAAGTGAGACTCCAGCTGCACCGTTCACCCAGTGCATTGGGGATGTCCCCGTTCACCCGGTGCAATGGGGATGTCCCCATTCGCCCGGTGCATTGGGGATGTCTCCGTTTGCCCGGTGCATTGGGGATGTCCCCGTTTGCTCAGCGCATTGGGGTGTCTCCGTTTGCCCGGTGCCTTGGGGATGTCCCCGTTTGCTTGGTGCACTGGGGATGTCCCCGTTCGCCCAGTGCACTGGGGATGTCCCCGTTTGCTCGGTGCCTTGGGGATGTCCCCGTTCACCCGGTGCCTTGGGGATGTCCCCGTTTGCTCAGTGCCTTGGGGATGTCTCTGTTCGCCCACTGCATTGGGGATGTCCCCCTTTGCTCGGTGCCGGCGTGGCAGAGGGCGGCACGGGGAGCAGAGGAAGGCCTCGCTGGGGGCTCCATCCTCCTCCTCGCGCCTGGGGGGCTGCGTGAAACAAACCGGTTCTGTGCCCGGATAAAGGGCGGCTTGTAGCAGCGCCGTGGTCCTGCCCCGCTGCAGGCTGCCCCAGGTTTAAAGCAATCAAAGCGGGTTGGGAAAGGCTCTCTGGAGCCAACAGGTCCCCCAGCGGCACCGTGCCCGGCCGGAGCCATGGAGGGGCTGGGCGGAGGGAGCACGGCGGGCGGCCGTCCCGGCTCCTAACAAAACAAGGAAGCCCTGACGGCGTGATTACCCGGAAACCGCAGCGCGTCAGGAGCAAAGTATTTCCATCGGGAGGTTTTGGCCCCGCAGCCCGGCCGGCGCCAGCCTCCCCACGACGGCTGCCTGCGAGGGGAAGCTGCCCGCGGCCGCTCTGTCCCTCGGGACGCATCCTGCTGCCCACCCAGCCTGGCGGTGGCAATGGCCGCGCAGGGGTGCTGGTGGTCACGGCTGGGCTGGGGTCCCCGAGGAGCGGGTGGCAGCGGGGCTGTCCCAGGGGCGAGCGCCGGCAGTGTCTGTCCCTGGGGATGTGGCCGTCGCTGCTGCCATTTCATGGGGGGGTCTGAGCTGCCCTCACCCCTCCGGCGGGTCGCTCGGCCAGGAGCTGGGGTGTTAACGGGGCTCATGGGGTTTTCGGCATCTGTTGAAGACGTTGGGGTGGTTCATCTGGAGGTGGGTTTTGATCGTAAAACTTTGCACCTTGGGGCCGATTTCCCACATCCCGAGGTGCCGGGATGCTCCGGGGTGCTCCCACACCCATGGAGGGGACAAGTCCTCAACCCCCAGGTTGGCAGCAGCCCCACATCCCCACCGTGGGGAGACCCTTCCCCCCGGGACCAGCACGTTTCCCGCAGCCCTTTGGCCTCACGGCCCCCCCGGCTGAACCATGCGCGTGTCCCCCAGCCCATCCGGGACCCGGCTGCCCCATCCCTCCCTCCCTGCGGGCAGGAACAGACGGGGTCTGTCCCGACCTAATGTCAATATTGGATTTTCCGGCGCGGTTGCAGGGACCCGGCAGCGGACGCGCCTCTCCCCACCGGCTGCACAGAAGGGGCTTTCATAGCCCCGTGGCGTGAACCTGGCCCTGGGGGGGGGACGCTGCCTGCACCCCTGCGGTGCTGCCAGCGCAGGCAGGGCCGGTCCTGCCCAGCAAGTCTGGGCACGGCAGAGGAGTCCCCGCAGTTTCGGGCTCCGGGGATTCGGGCGCTGGCTTCGCGCGGGGTTTCATTACAGGTGGGTGGAGGGAGCTGGGTAACACCATGGAAAGCCAAGCACTGCCTGGGCACCGGGTCCTATCCTGCCCCCCCCTCTTTGAGCTGAATTTGGTTCCTGGCTCCACCACAGGTTCCCTTTCTATCATCCCTCCATCACCCAGGGCATCCCTGCTCCGCCAGCCCCATGGAGCTGGGGCTGTGCAGAGCCAAAATCAGCCCCGATCAATCCTAACGCTTCCCTGGGCTGGCCCTGTGCCCCCCCGGGAGGGATGCTCAGCCTTGCTGCGTGTCAGCGAGACCCCCGGGGATGATCATGGGGTTGGGGGTGGCCGTGCCTGACCCCCACCTCATCTCCCATCCCAGGTTCGACTACCAGGAGCTGCTGCACAACTCCACCTTCTGCATCGTGCCCCGGGGCAGGCGCTTGGGCTCCTTCCGCTTTCTGGAGGCACTGCAGGTACGGGGTGGGCGGAGGGGATGGGGGACCCCCGCTCCGGGGTCTGGGGGCTCTGTCCCAGCCTGTGTGGGGTCCCGCTGCAGGCTGCCTGCATCCCCGTGCTGCTGAGCGACGGCTGGGAGCTGCCCTTTGCCGAGGCCATCGACTGGGGCAAAGCCGCTGTCGTGGGCAATGAGAGGCTGCTGCTGCAGGTACCACGGCCGGATCCTGCCCCACGCCGGACACAAGGGACCCCCCGTAATGACGTCAGTGGTGGTGGACCCCCCAGTCAAGCTTGGGGGTGAAACCTCCACAGCCGAGCCCGGCAGCCCTTCCGCGGGCAGATGCAGGGGGTTCTCATCCAGCCCGGGGTTGGGGTCTCCCATCCCAGCCGCAGCCCTGGGGCATCGTTCATCTCGGGGGGGTGCTGAGCATCTCCACAAACCCAAAGCCCTTGCGGGGTGTCCTGGGCCAGATCCTGCTCCAGGGAGAGGAGGTGGCAGAGCCACAGCGGGGTGGTGGCACAGCATCCTTGGCCACGGGGTGTCCCTGGGGATGGCACGGAGGGCATGGAGGCAAGGCAACCCTGCCGGGGGGCTGGCGGGGGCCAAGGTGAGACACCAGCTCCCCCCCACCGCCATAGATCCCCTCCGCCGTCCGCTGCATCGACCCGGAGCATGTGCTGGCTTTCCAGCAGCAGACCCAGTTCCTGTGGGACGCGTACTTCTCCTCCGTCGACAAGATCGTGCACACCACGCTGGAGGTGAGCCCCCCCGAACCCCTCCCCAGCCCCCGGGGTCACAACCAGGGTGCTGAGAGCATCCCTCCGGCCTCTGGCAGATCATCAAGGACCGGCTGCTCCCACACCGCTCCCGCTCCCGCTTCCTCTGGAACGCGCTGCCCGGGGGGCTCCTGGCCCTGCCCGACTTCTCCACCCACCTCGGGGATTTTCCCTTCTACTACCTGCAGCACGGTAGGACCCCGCCTGCCCCGGCTGAGCACGGCAAACTCAGTGCATGCCACAACACCTATCCTCTCCCCGGCTTTTTCAGGCTCCAGCCCTTCTGAGAAGTTCACGGCTTTCATCCGGGCCGTCTCGCCGTCCGGCTCCCTCTCCCAGCCCATCCTCAGGCTCATCCAGGCCGTCTCCGGATCCCAGTACTGCGCCCAGGTGGGGGAGCTGAGCCCTGTGCCGCTCGGTGCAGCTCCCCGGGATGCAGCGGGAGGGATGGGGCAGGGTCCCGTGGGCTGGGAAGGGCGAGGGTGGGGTGGGGGGTGGCAGGGGGTGGCTGATGGCGTCACGCTTGGGTGGGCAGAGCTGTCTCCCCAGCCCGCGGGGGCGGAGGTGGGACCACCCATGGGTTTATTGTGGTCCAAACCACCGTGAGATGGTGTCGTGGTGTAACCCCAGCCAGCAGCTCAGCACCACGCAGCCACTTGCTCGCTGCCCCTGCCCCGGTGGGATGGGGGAGAGAATCGGAGGAGTAAGAGTGAGAAACGCTCCTGGGGTGAGATAAGAACAGTTTAATAATTTAAATAAAGTGAAATAGTAATAGTAGTAATAATAATAACAATATAATAATAATAATAATAATATACAAAGCAAGTGATGCACAATGCAATTGCTCACCACCCGCCGACCGATGCCCAGCCAGTCCCCAAGCAGCGATCGCTGCTCCCCAGCCAACCCCCCCAGTTTCCATACTGCCCATGACGCCGTAGGGTATGGAATGGCCCTTGGGCCAGTTTGGATCAACTGTTCTGGCTGTGCCCCCTCCCAGCTCCTTGTGCCCCTGGCAGAGCATGGGCAGCTGAAAAGCCCTTGCCTGGTGTCAGCACTGCTCAGCAACAACTACACCATCAGCGTGTGATCAGCGTTATTCTCATCCTAAATCCGAAACACAGCACTATGCCTGCTACTAGGAAGAAAATTAATTCTATCCCAGCCAAAACCAGGACAGGTGGTTTTGGGGTGAGCTGGGTTGGAGCAGGTCCCGCTGTGGTGCTGGGGGGGGGCTCAGCCCTGGTTGCCCTGCAAACACCGATGCACCCTGACGGGTCAGCCCGGCCAAACACCCCGGGACACGCCGGTCCTCCCCCCCTGCAGATCCTGGTGCTGTGGAGCTGCGAGAAGCCACCGCCACCGAGTGGGCAATGGCCCCAGACCACCGTGCCTCTGACCATCATCCAGGGCAGGAGGAAGGTGAGAGGAGCCGGGATGCAGGCAGGGAGCTGGGACACGGGCAGGGAGCCGGGGCACCCACCCCATGGCACATCCCAACCTGTCTGTCCCCTCTCTGTAGCTCAGCGACCGCTTCTTCCCCTACGCGGCCATCCAGACGGACGCCGTGCTGAGCCTGGACGAGCACACCAGCCTCTCGACCAGCGAGGTGAGGCGGTGGGTGCCGCGGTCCCCGGCCCCGTGGAGCTGGGGCAAGCCCCGTGCCGAGCCAGGAAGGATGCTCAGTGGTCTCTGCGGGGCTGGCAGGGAGCGATGCCCGCTGTCCCCATGTCCCCACGCCCTGGGCACACCTTCGGGGGGAAGGCAGGGGTGGTGGCGAGCCCCGTCCCGCAGGCTCCCACAGCCCGCTGGCACTCTCCCCCATTCCGTGCCAGGTGGACTTTGCCTTCGTGGTGTGGCGCAGCTTCCCCGAGCGCATCGTGGGCTTCCCCACGCAGAGCCACTTTTGGGACGCCGAGCAGAGGCGCTGGGGCTGCACCTCGAAGTGGACCAACGAGCTTTCCATCGTCCTCACCGCCGCCGCCTTCTACCACAGGTGCCCAGCCGGGGAGGGGCCGGTGGGGCGGGGGGCTCGGCCGCATCCTGACCCCGAACCTCGCTCCCTCCGCAGGTATTATCACAGCCTCTTCACGGAGTACCTGCCGGCGGGGCTGCGGGAGCTGGTGGACGGCCTGGCCGCCTGCGAGGACATCCTGATGAACGTCCTCGTGGCCACCGTCACCAAGCTGCCGCCCATCAAGGTCACCCAGCGGAAGCAGCACAAGGAGGCCATGCCCCAGCAGGTAGGGTGCAAGGATGGGGATGCGGGGACCCCCCCAGCCCCGGCCGGGGAGCAGAGCCCCTCACCCCCACGCTCCCCTCCTGTCAAGGTGAAGGGCACGGCGGGGGCGGCCGGCGGCCGGCATTTCTCCCAGCAGCAGGACTGCCTCAACCAGTTGGTGGACTGGTTCGGCTACATGCCCCTCGTGTCCTCCCAGCTGCGCCTCGACCCCGTCCTCTTCAAGGACCAGGTGTCCGTCCTGCGCAAGAAATATCCGCGCTTGGAGAAACCCTGAGGGTTGCCAGGGATTGGGGCCGGGGCCGGCCCCGGGTGCCCCGTTCCTGGTGCACGGAGCCCTCCCGGCGCAGGCGGTCGCTGCTGACGGGGTTTTACTCGTTATTGGGTTTTACCAGTACAATAAAGGTGGGTGGAGAGGCAGAGTCCGGCCGGTGGCTGTAGGATGCGGGGGAGCGTGCTGTGCCTGGCGGGGAGCACCGGCATTTGGGTGCACCGGTGCTTCTGCCATCGGTGGCTGCCCGGGCACCCTGGGAATCACCCATGCGGCCCCCGGCCCCGTGGGGAGGGCGAGTCCTTTGGCTTCCCAAGGGCAAACAGAGGAGCGATAAGAGGCAAGAGCAGGGTGAGCATGTGTCCTCCCTCCCCCCAGCTGGGATGGGTCCCCCCCGGAGCCGCCGGCCACCCCAGCACCGCATTGCCTCGCAGCGCTCCCCGAAGAAGGGAAAAGGGTCATTTCAGCTTCTTTTCCCCGCAGCTGAATAGGGACTATTAGGGCTGCTGGCTTCCAGCAGCTACTCTCCTCCAGCCGCTGCAGCCATGGGTCCGTCCTTGCCATCTCTGCTCCTAGCAGACAGCCGAGATAACGCCCCAGTGCTGCCAGACCCAACATCCCGCCCTGCACCCACGAGCCCTTTTCTCCGGTTTATTTTCCACACATGAAAAGTCCCCTGCCGGGACATGAGGGGGCTTGCCGGGACATGAGGGGGCTGCTGGGGGGGGGGGGGGGGTCTCAGTCGCGGGGGGGCTGGCACTCCCGGCAGTCCCGCATCTCCTCGGAGTAGCTCTCCACCTGGATGGTGGTGGTGTGGAAGCGGAAGGTGCCCTGCAGCCGGGAGCTGGCCTCCTCCAGCACCTCCTGCGCGCTGGCACTCGCATCTGCAAAGAGCAAGGGAGGGGATTTTGGGGTGGGGGTGAATCCCAAATCCCTCCCGCCCTCTCCATCGCTTCCCCGGGGAGCGGCACTCACTGATGGCGATGTGCACCGAGAGCAGCGGCTGCGCCGCCGTCAGCGCCCAGATGTGGAGGCTGTGCACGGCCTCCACCCCCTGCACTGCCAGCAGCGTCTCCCGCACGGCGTTGAAGTCCATTCCTTTGGGGGTGCCTGGGTAGGGAGAGCCGCAGGCGCTGGAGGGACGGGGGCAGCTGCACCCATGGGTGGCCCCGCGGCCCAGACCCCCCCAGTGGGTCCCTACCCTCCATGAGGACAAGGAGGACGTCGCGGAGGATGGTCAGCGTCGTCCCCAGCACCAGCGCGGAGAAGAGGAAGGTGCAGATGGGATCCACGTACTTGTACTCAGGCTGGAGGGGATGGGAGAGCATGATGCCACTCTGGGGCCATCACCCCACCCCAAATCCCCGTCAGCGCCAACAGGGAAGGGACACAGTCCCCTCTGTCCCGTCCCTGTGCAAGGCCAGGGCTGGCTGAAGCCGCTGTCCCCATGTCCCCAGCATCCCCTTTGCCCCCAGTAACCTCCCAGACCTTAAAGAAGATGATGTAGGACGCAATGAGGACGCCGAGGCTCTGCAGCAGGTCCCCCACGACATGGACGAAGGCAGCGCGGACGCTGGCGTTGGGCTGCTCGCCGGCTGCCCCATGGCTGTGCCCGTGCCCTGTCTGGTGCAGGGCCACCCCCATCCTGCGGGCAGGGCAGCGGTGATGTCCCTGGGGCCACCGGGCACGGGAGGGGGGGACACCCGGGGCGGGTGAGAGCTGGCCATACGTACACGACATTGACGGCCACGGCGCAGGCGGAGGTGATGAGCATGACGCCGCCCTCGATGTCGTAGTTGGCCGAGAGCAGGCGCTGGGCCGCCAAGTAGACCAGGACACCCGTCACCACCCAGATAGAGAGCACGGAGAGCAGGGCCCCCAGGATCTCTGTGGGGAGGACCTGCCCGTCCTGCATGGCCGCTTCACCGCCGCGCCAAGCCCGAGCACCCTCCCAGCCCCTCTGGCAGCAGCGGGGCTCAGGGTGGGCACCCAGCACCCATCCCCGGGATTGCTCCCTGCACGGGGACGGCGGTGCCTCTGCCGTGCCCATGCACGTGGTGCCGGGGCTTTGCCAGGGCTCCCCATGCCCCCCCGGGCTCCCTGAGGCACCCGGTCCCCATGGGGAGGTCACCGGGGGGTGCTCCGAGTGCTCCCTGGGGTCCCCGGGAGCCAGACGGCAGCGCCGGGGGTGGTGCCGCCCCATTACCTGCCCGGTGCCAGCCGAAGTTCATGGTTTTGGTTGGGGGGCGTGAGGACACCCAGAGCGCAAAGAGGCTGATCATGATGCTGGCAAAGTCCGTCAGGAGGTGGGCTGCGTCCGTCAGGATGGCCAGGCTGCGCGCCAGGTACCCGCCTGCAGAGAGCGGGCAGCGGGGACATCGGGGGGCATTGGGATGGTGTCCCACCCTGAGACGGGCACGGACCAGGTCCCCCCATGCCGCAGTGGGGGCCCCACTGGGCGCTTCAAGCCGCCAAAAAGCAACGGGGAGCCCTGCCCGCACCCTGCCTGCACCCGCGGCGGGGAATCCAGACAAGAGGGGCTGCGGGCAGACACTCGGGGTGCCCCCATGGGGACCACCCCGGCCGGACCCTGCACCCACCACTCACCCACGGCTTCCCCCACCATGAAGACGAGGCAGATGCTGGCGGCCAGGTAGAGCTTCCTGCGTGCCCGCTGCTGCTGGCCGGGGCGGCCGGCGGCCCCCCGCGCGTGGCAGTGCCGGCTGCGCCGCGCCCCCAGCTCCAGGGCGGGCGCCTGTCCCTGCGCCGAGTTGTGCCCGTTCTTTTGCGCGGCCCCCAGGTAGGACCTGCCGGGGAGAGGGGTGGCCAGGGGTTGGAGCGAGGGGCTTGGGGGAATTTTAGGAAGTGGGTTGGACCCTGAATGCTCCCCCCCCAGCCCCTTCCCTGGCCAGATGCCTCCAGGGGACCCCAGCTGGGAGCCCCACGGGTAAGAGGGGACACCACGTCCCCTACCCCCCCCGGGCACCCGCCTACCCGCCTGCGCCCTCGCTCAGCAGGTGCCGTTTCTCCTCGCCGGCTGCCATCCTCCTCCGTGGCGGGGGCCAGGGCGGGTGACCCCGGTGCGTGGCCGGTGCTGGTGGCAGCCGGTGGCCTCGGCCCGTGTGAAACGCAGGGGACTCGTGTGCAAAGCCCGGCCGGGGGAGGGAGGGCCAGGCCGGCTGCAAAGCGCCCGTGGCCACCTGCCCCGGGGTGGGCCTGCTCACCCGGCACCCGGGGGGCTGCTGATGGAGGGGGGGGGGATTGCGCTGGGACCCCCCATGCGTACCCCCCAGGAACCGCGCACCAGGGCGTGGACGCAGCCCCCGAGGCACGGGGAGGATGAAGCACGCCCCTGGCCCCCCTAAAGGCACCCGGTGACCCCCCTCCCCGCTCTGGGGAGCCCTCAGGCCCCCCCAGTTTAGAGCCAGCCGCGGGGCAGCCATGTGACGGATTAGCCTGGGACCAGAGCCCCCCTCCCCCAGCAATGACTCCTGCCCACCGCCCCGGGGGAGCAGGGCTAATTGCCCTGGGGCTAATTGCAATTGTGGCACGGCCCAGAGCACCCCTGCGGGCGCTGCCTCAGTTTCCCCTTGGCCAGGCGCTGAGCCAGGCTTATATTTTTGCAGGAGAAAAGCGTTTGTGGTATATTTTTGCATCATGGTATATTTTTGCAGTTTTGTGAGCTCAGCCGGCAGCAAACCGGGAGCCCCATGCCAAGGCCGTCCCCATTTCGGGGACTGGCACGGGCTGGACCATCCTCACCCCCCCGCCGCATCCCCAAGCCCGGGCAAGCACTGGCCCCGGGCACCCCATCACCAGGAGATAAATCCTGCCGGGTGCCAACCTGTTACATCCCCAGGCGGGCGGCCAGGCGCGGGGTGCCAGTGCTGCCAGAGGTGCTAATGAGGCTGAAAATTAAGTGTTGGACTGGGAGGCTTCCCTCTGTCGCGCTGGGTGCTGGCAGGGACACCGGCGATGGCACCGGCCCGGCAAACCCACCTGCATCCCCAGCGCCCACCACGGGGCTGGCAAGCCGAGAACAAAAGGCGAGGAAAAAAAAAAAAACCACCCAAAATACCAGTTTTCTTTACAAAATACACAAAATTCAAATCCGTGACAATTATATACAAAACAAGGAAGATATAAAACGTGCGGAAATGTCCTGTTTGCACCCGTATAGAAAAGTGTCCTGTGCTGGAGCAGGCACCGGCTCGCGAGGCCGCCGGCCCCCGCGGCGCATCCGCCCCATCCCGAGTTCCGTCGCCGGACATCCTGCGCCCGCGGCGTTGCTCCTGCGCCGGCAACGTTGCTGCGGCTACTGGGGAGCTGCCAGGAGGGGAGGATGGGGGATCAAGGGGGGTCCAAGCCCCTGAAGCTCCCCCATGGGTGGCTTGAGTGTCCCAGGGAGGTGGGCTTGGCTGTGCCACCCCTCTTACCCATCACCGTCCTCTCGGGCGCTGTGTCCTCCTCCACCTCTTCTTCCTCCCCATCGAAGTACTCCTCATCTTCCTCAGCTGCAAACAGGCAGCCAAACGTCACCGTGGGGCCACCGGGAAACACGGCGGGTGCCACCGGGTCGGTGGGAATTGGTAAAGGGGCATCGGGGGGTCGGGGGCTGAATTACCGGGGCTGAAGTCCAAGGCGCAGACCGCCTCGGCGAGGTGGTCCAGGCTCACCGAGAAGGCGTCCATGCTCTCGTAGCCATGCTCGATCTTCTCCAGCCTGCTGCCCTTGGAGGCCTCCACGATGCTGGGCAGGGAGAGCACAGCCGTGTCCCCCGCTGTCCCCTCACTGGGCTGGGGGGACCACGGGGTGCCGGGATGGGGGGTCGGGGCATCCCCACGCTCACTGCCTGGGTGCCCCGTGGTCAAATCCTGCCCGGCTGCAGGACAGGGAGTGGGGATGGCTGAATTTTCCCCAATTTGGGCACTTACGTTTTAATGAGCTGCTTGGCGTTCTGCGGGGAAGAAGAGGAGAGGTGAGCGAAGCTGCGTGGCAGCCGCACGGCAGCCACCGGGACGTCCCTGAGCTGGTGGGACCCCAGGTGAGCACCGGCGGGGTGGGGTTTGGGGGTCTCACCATGAGGAAGGTGGCCCCCCCGGTCTCCTCCATGGCCTGGATGGCCGTCTCCACCAGCCGGCTCGACTTCTCCAGCTGCTCCTTGTACTGGCTGATGAGGCCCTGGACGAAGCCCGTCTTGTCGCTCTGCTCGCGGGCGATGCGCTGCAGCAGCTCCGACTTCTTCTCCTCCAGCAGTGCTGCCAAGGTGTCGAAGCGAGCGCACAGCTCCCGCTTGGCCGCCTCGCTGTTCTCCTGCAGGGACGAGGGGCAAGGGATGCCACGTGTGTGTGCACTTGTGTGTCCCTCAGCACTGGCAACATCCCGGGGGCTTCCCTGCTCCGTGGGCTCCAGTTCCCTCCCGGCCATCCCAAATGCCCCCAGCCAAGGTTTCACCCCCGGGTTTCGGGGGGCTCCTTTTCGCCTTTTCTCACCTCGGTGCTCCGGCATGAGTCCTCCAGCTGGGAGATGATCGTCTGGATCCGGTCGTTCCCCGCCACCAGCATGGAGATACAGTTGTTCAGCTCAGTCTGGCAGAGGCGGACAGACAGAAACAACTTGAACCCCAGCGGGGATGGGGATGGGGACATCTCCCATCCCTACGTGGGGACAGGCTGGGCATTGCCCGGCCCCAGCTCTGCTCCCCCCACGTCCCCCCCGAGCCGTGGCTGCTCTATATATAGGCTGTCTCCTGGGCGAAGTCACCCGGGTGCTATTAATACCCCGTGAGCGGATGCCGGTGCTATTTGTGGCCGTCCCAGCTCAGCACATCGCCCCGCGACAGGCCATGTCCTCCCTGGCCCCCCCGGCCCCCCGCATAGCACCTTCTGGCCCTGGAAGATGGTTTGCAGGGGGGCAACCTCGCAGTCCTTGTGGGCACCGAAGACTTTGCACATGGAGCAGGTGGGGACCTCGCAGGTGACGCAGTAGATGTTGATCCGCTCGTCCTCGTGCTCCTTGCACATGGGGTGCTTCCCCTTCTTCAGCGGCCTGCTGGAGAGAGCGGCACGGCCGTGGTGACATCCCCATCAGGGTGACATCCCCATCAGGGTGATGTCCCCATTGCAGTGACATTCCTGCCGCGACGATGTGCCCATTGCAGCATCATCCCCACTGTGGTGACATCCCCGCCGATGCTGCACAGCCACCCTGCAATCAGGTCCCCGGGCAAGAGGCCAGATCCTGGCATAACCCCACACTTGCTCCTTGGGAGCCATAAACCTCTGCACCTCCATAAGCCCCAAGCCCAGCAAGCCCCAGTTTAAACCAGTGCGGTGCTGGGCATGGCAGCAGTCGGCACTGACGGGCAGGGGGCCCAGGGCAGCGCTCCAGGGACGCTGCACAAGCGCCTAATTTTAGCCTTGGGCTGCTGGGTTTTATTGTTGTCACCCAACGTGTGACTGGGGTGGGGGCACCCAGAAACTCCTGGGGGGGACCCAGCTGGGGGCTGCAGCTGAGTCGTCCCCTCTGCAGCAAGGGAGGGACATGGGGACAAGCTGACCCACCGAAGCAAACCCAGTGCTGGCCCCCTGTGTCCCCCCCCCGGGCTGCAGACACCTGCTGTGTGCCATCGTCCCTGTCCCCATGGCTCTGAAACAATATTTACAGTGGTTCGAGGAATTTGGCCAGGGCCACCGCTCTGTCTCGAGAAGCTGTGAGCCCCCCGCCCCCCCCCAGCCGCACGCTTCTCCCAAATGGGCCCCCCCCCCCAAACTGTCCCTCTGCCCCTTATCAGCCAGCAGTGCCCGCTATCATGAGCAGAGCCCAGATTTGTCCCCCACAGCTCTTATCTCCCACCGAACGCTCCAGCAGCAGAGCCCGGGGGGGCAGGACCCGCCACCACCCCCCCAGGGACCCACCACCCCCCTGAGCCGCCCAGAGACCCAAACTGCGCTGGACAGGGTGGGAGTTTGGGTCAGGGGAGGAAGTTTTGGGTCAGAGGAGGAAGATTTGGGTCAGGGGAGGAAGATTTGGATCAGGGACCACTGAGCCAGCAGAAAAGCCCCCCCGATTTCTTACCCAGCTGCAATCTCCTGTGGTCTCAAGGGTCGTTCTGGGGCTCGGGAGGTGGGCATCCCCACGTCCCCGCATCCCCCTGTCCCCCTGTCCTCGCCGGGGCAAGGCGCAAGCACTCAGCTGCGGCCGCCCGCGCTTACCTTGAGCACTCCTGCTTGTAGATGTCAATGATGTTCTCCACGAGCAGGTTCCTCTGCAGCCCGTAGACGCCATGACGATCCAGCAGCACCTCGTGGCGGCACGACGGGCACCGGAACCGGCCCCCCGAAATCACGCTGCCCCGGTTCTGCCAGTACGGGTTGGCAGCCTGGGAGGGGGAAATGCACATTGAGGGGGGGTCCCTGAGCATCCCCACAGCACCACGAGCATCCCGGTGACCTCCAGCCCGGGCTGGGGTGGGGGGGGAACGGGCGCAGGGACCCCCTCTCACCTGGAAGACATCGTTGGCACACTTGCGGCAGAGGTTGTGCTGGCAGGGCAGGATCACCACCGGCTTGCTGAACATCTCCAGGCAGATGGGGCAGATGAGCTGTTTCTCCAGGCTCTCCATGGGGCTGCCATCCTGCAAGATGCCGGCTTGGAAATCCATCGGCACGACGGTGCGCTCCTCTCAACTGCTCTCGGCTGCCGGCGGCACCCGTCGTCCCGCTATTTATAAGTCGCTCCCCGGTCACGAGGAGTCAAAACCCTGTGTGGGGTCGGGTGTCTGGGGAAGCAGCACCTGTCACACAGGACTGAGCCATCGGGATACCGTCGGCAGCGGTAAACAAGCCGGGGACAGGCTGTCCGGGAGGCCCTGCCCGCCCGTGCTGTGGCTGCCGGCACGCCGAAACTGGAGCTGGGGGGTAAACAGGGCCAGGCTTCGCCCCTGGGCCAAATGGCCGCCCAGCCCGGGGAGCAGCGTGGCCGCATCCTGGGGCTGGACCCCACAACGGCGCAGGGGTGGGGGCATGGAGGGGCAAAACCCAGCCCCGTGGTCATTCAGACGTTGTGATGGTGCCAGGAATGGGGCAGAGCCGGGGCCAGCAGCAGCGGGGGGTGGCTTAGAAGGAGCTTCTCCCTTTGCACCCCCAAAATGCGGCCACTGCTGGGGTGCAAACCCACGCCTCACCAATGGGCTGTGCTCAAAGGGGAGAGGCAGCATCAGGGAGATGCGGCCCCCGTGGCCGGCACACGCACCAGGATCCCCCCTCCCGTCCCCAGGCAGGGGTTGGGGGGCTCTTTTGCACCCCCAAATGCAAGGGCAGCCACAGGGAGGGCTGCGAGAGCCGGCTCCCCATGCTGGCGTGCACGGCCATGACCCCGCCGGCCCCTCCGCTCAGTTGCAAAACCTGACCCAGAAACAGCGGGGGGGGGGAAGCGGCCGTGCACAGTCCCTCGGGACCTGCACCCCGCCGGGGAAAACAGCCCCGGTGCCCAGCTGGTGCGGCGATAAACAGGGTGTTGTGCCAAATGCCAGCACCCGTCCACAGGGAGACCTGTAAATATTGGCAGCTGCACGAGGAGAGAGGGGTAATTATAGCGGCGTCGCCTATGGGTCACGCTGGCAGGGGGACAGAGTGGGGTGGGACGGTGGCTGCTGCTGCGCCCACAGCAGCTGCAGGCAGGAAGGGATGAGCGCTGGGGTGCACGAGTGCATGGGTGCACAAGTACAGGGGTACGTGGGTGCACAGGTAAATGGGTACACAGGGTGCATGGGTACATGGGTGCGCAGGTAAATGGGTGCAGAAGTCCAGGGGTACACGGGTGCAGGCGTGTGCAGGCGGATAGGTACAGGGGTGCGCGGGTGCAGGGGTACATGGGTCTGTGGGTACACGGGTGTAAGGGTGCAGGGATGCATGGGTACATGTGTACGTGGATGCATGGGTACAGGGGAGCATGGGAACAGGGGTACAGGGGTGCATGGGAACAGGGGCGCATGGGAACGGGGTGCATGGGTGCACAGGTACATGGGTGCACAGGTACATGGGTGGGTGCACAGGTACATGGGTGCACAGGCCCCATTTTTGCTGCAGCCAGCCCCCCCCAGGGCAGGACAGCCCCGCAGCTGTTTTGGGTGTTCCTTCCGGGCAGGCTCATGCGTCGACCAAGTGACTGTGCTGAGACTGGCTAAGCACATCTTGCAAAATTGTCCCCGTTTTGGCACTTGGGGCTCTTCCAGGGAGGTGCTGGCATGGAAGCAGGGCTGGCTGGGCACTCGGGAGGGCAGCGCGGGGGTCGGCCAAAAGACCCGAGCCAGGAGCATGGCACCCCGATGTGCACCCACCCCACGCCCACGAGCCAGCTGTGCCTGGGGGTGGCATTGATTAACTAATTGCTTCTGGACTCGATTAAGGGGATTCGCGGGAACGGAGGGGTTGTAATGCCCTAATCAGCTTTCAAAACCCACAAGGGGCTCATCGGCCCCTAATTGGCTTGGGGCAGCTTAGGCAAGGCCCGGGGGCACTAATCGCCACCGGGCTCCTTCCCAATTAACGGGGGACAGGCGGGAGCGCGTGTTTCTCCGGCGGGAGCGTGTGTGAACGGCCTCTGCTCGCTCTCTGCAGGACTCCGAGCAGCGGCTGGCACTGGTTTCTCCCAAAATGACTGCGACGGCCCTATGGGGTGAGGGGACAGCGGGGACCATGGCAGGAGCCCCATGCCCCCCAACTCCTGTGCACGGGGGGGCCCTTCCAGCCCTGCAGCCTGCGGAGGAAAGGGGGCAATGGCAGAGAGAGGGGCCGAGGGACAGCTCTCCATTAGGAGCTCGGTCGCCATCACGTAAAGCCAGAGAGCAACCAAAGGTGTGAGGGACTCGTATTTTTTTTTTTAATGCCAAGCAATAAATTAATAAATAAATTTTAAGAAAAAGGCAAAAAAACCCGCGGAAAGGCCTCGTTGCAAAGCGGGGCGAGCACAGCGGTGGGGGGTGCCGGCACGGGGGAGGGCGGAGAGCAGCCGGGGGGGGGCAGGAGGGGATGCACAAGGCTCTGCGCACCCCCTTTTGCACGGGCGGCTGCAGCGGCCGCGCGCGCGCCGCCGGGGAAGCGCGGGAACGGCGCGCGCCCGCACCTCCCCCCCCCCCCCCCCGCCAGGGCGGAGGAGCGCGCGCGCACTCCCCACTCGCCCCCCTCCCTCCCCTTTCGCCGCCGACCAATCAGAGGGCGCGGCGGCGGCGCGGGGGGCGTGGCTGGCGCGGGGGCGTGGCGGCGGCGGCGGCGGGCAGGGAGCCCTATAATGGCGGCCGGGCGGAGGCGGCGCGGCGGCTGCGCTGAGGTAACGCGGGGCCCGGCCTGGCTCGGCCTGGTCTGGCCCGACCCGAGCCGACCCAGGGACGGCGGCGGGGAGCGGGTCCGGGCGGTCACCCCGGTGCGTCATAGTGGGGGGCCGCACGCAGCGGGGGCCTCCGCCCCAGGTGTGCGCGGGGGGCTGTGAGGGGCCCGGGTACCTGCAGGGGCGGGCAGGGCCCGGCGGGGCGGGCTCCCCATCGGGCCGCTGCTGGCGGGGTCGGGACCCTGCCCCCGGCCTCCGCCCGAAGCGAGCGGTGCCTCGGTAATTTCCCTCTGGAGCAAGGTTCCCCTCGGTGCAGGTGGGGCCCCGGTGTGACAGCCGCTTGCAGGGCCTCCCTGCAGGAGCAGGGCGAGGAGGAGGGGGGCGATTGATTTTGTTCCGGAATTACTGCTGCTAACCAGGCAGCCGGGGAGGGAAAGCGCTTCCAGTGTGAGGGGCCGGCTGCAGCTTCCCAGGCCTGCGGGAGGGAGCAGGGCAGGCCCGGCCTGTTTGCTCTGCACAGCCTGGCCTGTGCCTGGCCCCGCTGCCAGGGCCCTGCCGCTTGGCATGAGCTGCCCCGGTCGCTGCCCTGGGGAGCAGGCGGCACTTCTCATCGCGTTGGGCAATAACCCTCGGTGGCATTTCCAGACCGGCCTAGCCCGCTGTGGGGGTGAAGGAAGGCGGGTAGCAACCCCGGCGCTTGGCAGAATGACAGATCCTCTCTGGGAACAGCGCGCAGCTAACTGACTGTCAACGTGGGGGGACGTTTTTCTGCTCATTTTGAACCTGATGTGATAGTGTTTGAGTAACGCGATCTCAATTATTTGAGAGTTATAACTCGGGAATTATTTGGCCTCTGGTGAGGTTACAGATCCTGCTCTTCTCCCCTGCATGGGAAGGGCTATTGGCCCATCAGATCTTAATGCGCAGGCTGTAACTTTAATCTGTTCCTCATAGCCCTGCTACAGGGGCAGGCTCAATGCCTCTTGTGAGCAGAATCTCGTGGTAATGCGTTTCTTGGGCCCATCACATTTCAGTTCAAAATATTCTTGTAAATGTGCATCGCAGAACTTTGCTGAAAGGTTAAAATGTCTATGTAGTATTGCCATGAGACTGATTATACCTTTTTTCCTCTCTCTTTTTCTCTTTTTTCCTTTTTTCTAAAAAAAAAAAAAGTACCTAAAACAGTGGAAATACTTGAAAACTTACTACTAATAAGAGGCTGTTTTGATGTGGTCCTTATTGCCCTGTTTACTGACATAAAGCGAATTACATTTATCACTGGCAATCTTACAAACTATTTTAGTTCTGATATACTAGTTGTGATTTTTTTTTTTGGTGTCTCATTCTGTTTGACCAGTGATAATTGGCTAGCCAAGCTTTTTTTTCCAAGTCTATAGTCAGTGTCCCATTTTGGTTTGGTTGTGTGAAGGTGGTGCTGGTGTGGTTTGGGTTATAATCTTGCAGGGAAGTGTGCAGGGAGGGTCATAAATCTGTAGCAGTGTTTGGTGGCTTTTTTTTGTGTTTGTTTGTATGTCTCTTGTTTTGCTTATAGAGCAATATCTTAACTTTTGTCCTTGCCCTGTTGAGCAAAAGTGAAAGTTAGATGCTGGGTATGAGCTTCTGCAATCAGCTACCCTTTTTAACTTTTTGTGACCATAGACTCCTCATTCAGAGGAGACTAGGTGAAAAATCCTAGTAATATTAAAAAATAAATCGGAAACAATCCGAAGCATCCTCTTGTCTTGATATCAGTAAGAGAATTTCATGATTAAATTATAACAGAAACATTTACTTGTGAAGTCACCTCCATAAAAGGCAGTGTTAATTAAATCTGTTACTGCCCAACCACAGGCTTCAACTAGAACCTCTTCTCTGCTATCCCAGGCGTGGATGGAGAGCATGATACCATACTATTATTCCCGCAGATGTTCATGGAAGACACTGAGCGAAAGGAGCAGGAGCATACGCGATAGTCCTGTCTCGGCACAATACAAGTCTAGGTTTGAATTGTTGCCACCTTGAAAACTGGGCTGTATTTGAAATCTTAATAGTCCCACCAAAATGATATCAATTCACTTCTAACTAGTCCGTGGCAACAGGTACAGGTTTACAGAATAGCTTCTGGAATGTTCTAGCACTCGAATGCAGCAGTTCAGTCTAACGCTCAGAGGCACTGCCCTGTAATTGCAGGGTTTTGGTAGGCCTAATATCGCTGCAGCGAGCCATATGGGGGAAAATACAGCCCAGTTCTTGTTCATAAGTTTTAGTTCTGTGGGTTTTTCCCCCTTCCCCAGAACCCTTGATCTTGAAGATGGTGAGTAGCCAGCCTAAGTACGATCTAATACGGGAGGTTGGTCGTGGCAGTTATGGTGTGGTGTACGAAGCAGTCGTCAGGAAGACCTCTGCACGGGTCGCGGTGAAAAAGATTCGGTGCCATGCTCCAGAGAACGTGGAACTAGCTCTGCGTGAGTTCTGGGCACTTAGCAGTATCAAGAGCCAGCATCCCAACGTCATTCACCTGGAGGAGTGCATCTTGCAGAAAGATGGTATGGTGCAGAAGATGTCCCATGGCTCCAGTTCCTCCCTTTATTTACAGGTACATGAAGCTGAGGTAATGGGGTGGAAGTAATTAATACGGATGTGTAGCTGGGAGGGAAGGAGGTGGGTAGCTAAGATTTTTTTTTTTTTTGAGGTATGCTTAGTTAGGAGAGGGTATTGTTCGTGTTGTTGACACCCAAAAATTATATCTTTAAAAAAGTGTATCTATTGAACAATCATCTATATCTTGTAATTTGATGCCATGCCACTCTAAAAGACTCCAGGATTTTCTTAATGCAAACCTGCTTTGATAATTTGAGGGAACACCACAGGTAAAGCACAAGGGAGGTGCAGGCTGTTGTATTACTTGGTAGAAGCCCTGCTGCAGGGTTAATGAGCAGACATGTACGAATGTCTTGGGACGGAGCTCTGAAGAATTTCTTCATCTCGGATGTCCTTGGAAGAGGAAGTAACCATCTTGATTTAGGAAGCCAACACTTAAAATTCTTTCAGAAATAATAAGCAATTGGTAGCATGCAGTGAGCCGTTTTCTTTTTTGAATAAGTAACTGTTAATCTCTTCAAAGAAAGGTAAAGGTATGATAAATAAGGGAATAAATATCACTCCCCCTATGTGCCTACTGACAGTGTCCTTTAAGTTGCCTTGAAGTTTGAAGAGGCATATTTTTGAAGAGTAAGTAGCTCTGGAAAGACTTTGAAAGATAATCTGATTCATTCCCTTGTCAGGAAGCTGCCCCAACTATAAATCATCCCCTGGCAGAAATTTGTGTCTCTGGTTTAAAAAGTCAGTAGCCTGCTCAATGTTCATTGTGTTATCCCTAGTCAGCTTTTCTCATTTCAGTTTTTATTGTTGTCATTCTTGCATGTCTAACGTAGGACCTTTTGTTAGTGAACATTCATCTGACAACCCTTCACGAATGTCCAGATTCCGTTGTGCTGAGTGCTGTACGAGCCTGAGAAAGAGGATTCTTGCCTTTGTAAACTCGCTGCAGCTTGGCAGTTGTTACTGACCTGCTTTCATGAAGGCATTAGGGTAAAATAATACTGGCCAGCTCATGTGGGAGAAATTAGTGCCTTACCTTCATAGTCTTTGGTGGATCCTTAAAAATTTGCATCAAACTCGTGGACAGCTGTACAGGGAGGAGCCTGAAAAAAAAAATGGTGCAACAGCAAGGTGGGGAAGAGCTTCCAGATCACTTGCAACAGTGTTTTTTGATGGTAGTGCCTGTTCAATGCGACATGTAGGTCTCCCCAGTGTCAGGCACGAGCATTGCAAATTGTTTTCCTACTCCAGAGAGCAGAGAAGCGCAAAGGGCAGAGCTGAGCTGAGTCTGAAGGGCCCAGGATCGCTTTATAATAAATAGCATGTGCTAAAATAGAGAAAATCGGATCTCCCCTGGTTTGCCCTCTCCCCACCCCAGGTGATATTACATTAGAGCTGAATGGGTGTGGTGGGGGAGGAGGCTGGCCGGGGAGGGGGGTATTAGTGTCTCCTGAAGGGCTTTGGGGCAGATGCTGAGCTGGTGTCAGCTGAACTGAGTAAAGTGAGAGTCCTAAACTAGCCCGGTCTCGTGCTTTGCCAGCATCACAGATGAGGTAGTGGGTTTTGTTGGTCTTGATGCTCTGAACTGAGATGCAAGTACAGCTTCTGTAAAGGTGTCTGGAGGGAAGAGCTGTGTGTTGGGGCTCACTTGGCAAAGGAGCTCCCTGCTGCCCTGTGATATCTTAATCTCCCTGTTACTGACTATAAACCCTAAATATGTAGTTTTCTAGTTCAACCATGGATTTTCTGTTTTAAGTTGGTCCGGTTTGAGTACTAGTTGTGCTAGCAATTAAAGATAGCTATAAATTGCTAGTAATTTTGCTCTTGGATGGAAAAGGTAATTCTTTTAAAGCACTTTAAAATGCCTCTCTAAATATTAATAGCTACCTTAATTTTTGAAAGCCTGTAGGAGCTACATTTGGTTTAGTGTACATTGGTTTACTACTAACAAATAATTGCAAGACTTGCCTTCCAGAGCATGCTAAGAGCCACCTCGGAGGAGCTGAGGAGGCAAATGTGTAGTTGTGTAAACAGGGTTAGTAAAACTGATTGCTGGTTTTACTTTGCTTTTTGTATGAAGTAGCTATTAGAACTGGCTGCTCGAGCTACTCGCTGCTTATATTCTCGAAAATAGCTAGTGGATCATGGTGGTGGGAGCGGTGTTACGTGCAGCAGCTGTCAGCTGTGCCCGTAGATTAGCATTCTCCTGAGTTAAGGGATCCTGTGTTAACACTTGCTAGTGCACATTCATGTGTAAGGAATGGAGAAAATTCTATTAAAAATCTATTGTGGTGCCGCTTCATCAGCGGAGGACAAATACAACCCACTGGCACTGTACGGAGTTACTTGTTGAGACTTTGTTTATACATGAAAGTTGTTAGCGAAATGGGTGGGACAGGCTTTGTTGGGGTGGGACACGATCCAGCTGAAACAGATGGGAGTGCAATGGCCACTTAGTATCTTTCAAAATACTGTTATCTGGGTCTAGCTTTAGCTTCTGGGCAGGAGCGTGAACTTGATATGCTTCGCACCTATGAAAATAAGGAGGCTGTCAAATACATTGTGATTTTTTTTTTTTAAACATCGTAAATTTTACATAGTTTTATTTTCACCAGTTGCAGTATCTTGCTCTCTGGATTGTCGAGAGGAAGATCCAACCTTCATGCATTTTTCCATCATATCTTTATATTCTTGTGATCATCAGGTAGTTATGACATTTCTTTTCCTTGTTGCAGCTTGTAGAGACCTCATTAAAAGGAGAAATAGTCTTTGACCCCAGAAGTGCTTATTACCTCTGGTTTGTAATGGATTTCTGTGATGGAGGAGACATGAATGAGTATCTGTTGTCCCGAAAGCCGAACCGCAAGACCAACACCAGTTTCATGCTTCAGCTCAGCAGCGCACTGGCATTCCTGCACAAAAATCAGATTATTCATCGTGATCTCAAACCTGACAATATTCTGATATCTCAGAGCAGGATGGATGCCAGTGACTCGGAGCCTACCCTGAAAGTAGCTGATTTTGGGCTGAGTAAAGTATGTTCAGCCTCGGGACAGAATCCCGAGGAACCAGTCAACGTAAATAAGTGTTTTCTATCAACTGCGTGTGGGACTGACTTCTATATGGCCCCCGAAGTCTGGGAAGGACACTATACTGCCAAAGCAGACATCTTTGCTTTGGGGATTATAATCTGGGCAATGTTGGAAAGAATCACATTCATAGATACGGAAACAAAGAAAGAACTTCTGGGCAGTTATGTCAAGCAAGGGACAGCGATCGTGCCTGTTGGAGAGGCGCTTCTAGAAAACCCTAAAATGGAACTGCTCATCCCCGTAAAGAAAAAATCCATGAACGCTCGAATGAAGCAGCTGATCAAGGAAATGCTGGCTGCCAACCCGCAGGACCGACCCGATGCTTTTGAGCTAGAACTGCGATTAGTCAACATAGCTTTTAAAGACAGTAGCTGGGACACGTGACCTGCCGAGCGGCGTCTCTCGGTAGAGCTCCTTATCACCTAACTGATGGTGCAGCTTAATGGCAGTAAAAGAAACGAGCCTGAACTCAAACCTGCAGGGTGTAGTTTCTACCAAACGAATCTCTTCCGAGTTTCATAAACGATATGAATGTTGAGTTGGCCATTGTGTTAACAATGCGTTGATGTGTATAATACCAGGATGTTACATGCAGGTGTAAGATGTGACGATGTTCGTTTGTGTATGCTGGCAGTGGGACGTCTTAAGAGCTGAGACTTGATTTCCAGCACTATGTCATGGAGTATTTCGTACATTCCAGTTTCCTATGTCAGTATTAGGAACCCTCATGAAAAAAAGAGATTTGCATGCTGGTAGTGCAAATCTTCAGGCTTTGTAAAGTAATTCTGTGTATATATTTATGTACATGAGTGACTGGGAGTGTATGCCACTTTTCTTAAATTATTTGCTATGGGTCTGAATGATTGGGGTCTGCTAGAAAACTAGGTGAAGAAGATAGATGAGAAGCATTCCTTCTTCTCCAGGCCTGAAGAACTTTATTATTTATTTTTGTTATCTAATGTCAAAGATAGGGTCTGAGACTTGACTTGGTAGACAAAAAATGCAATGCAATGGGATCAGCAGTTTTTAAAGTGCTGACATGGCCAAGCTTAGCACTTACAGCTTAATGAGCTTGTCACTGAGGGAGTCAAATTGCAAGTGTATGCAACCAGGTGCTAGCATGATGGCTAGTTCATTAATCATTTGATTTTGCTTTCTTCTAGTAGTCAAATACTTTATTAATCAGTTAATCTAGTTTCACAACATGCTCTCTACTCTTGTATCTATAATCCAAGAGCACCTTGGGTCCTTCAGATAGGAGGGTACGGTGAGCTTAGCATATGAAACCGTGGATGAGGGAATCCAGCAGCATAGAGCGTTATTTTTTTAAGATACTTCAAAATATGGTTGCAGCACAGTTTTCCCATTAACTGAATCTAATAACACTGGTCATGGTCTCTTCCTTTCTGGCACTGACTCTGACCTGGTAGTGATGAGGAGATAAAGGGGTGACTGTTTGCCTTGCAGAACACACCTATTCTCAAATATGGGAGAAAACTCATAACCCGTATGTGAAAGGTATCTGTGGTTTGTGTGGCAACCTTGGCTGATTTTTTTTTTTAATGTTTTCTTCCTTTTAAAGAAGTAATATTTATTTAAAACCACAGACAGTAGGATGGAAGGCTTTGAAGTAGTTGAAAGGCTGCTTTATCCCCAGCTGTTATTCCCCAGAAGCAGATTGATATGCTAAGAGAGGTTTCATGAAGGCCACCTGATGCTGTACAGCAGACAGAACCTGCTTCGTAACAGTATAACACTTTGTTCTTTTGGGTGCAGGGCCGTGACCTTTCTCATCAATTTGACCTTTTGGAAAAAGTAGAGTCTTAAAAAATTGCCTTTAAAGGCAGATATATTAAAGCTGCACACAACAAAGGCTGGTTTTCTTAATAAAATCAATTTAATGTTTTTTTTTTCCCCCCAAATCTTACCTGAAAACTACCATAAATATTCCAATATTCCCTTGTGTAACTTGCTTCTCAGACACTGTTCCCTCTTAGTGCTGTAAGAGCAGTTCTGATCAGTCAGTGTTTATTCTGCCCGAGTGTGAATAAACAGCACGAACAAAATATAATTTTTTATTCTTCCAAAAGCAAAGGATTCTGACTCTAACAAACTCCTGAGGCTTTACAGACTACAGCTGGTTCTTACCTGGTGCTGTGTAGAGCTGGTGGCAGTCACCCAGGGAGCCTTAGTCTTTAATTCTTGTTATCTTGCTTCACTCTTAAGGCGTGTTGTCTGAACAGTGATTGTCAGACAAATATACTTTGCTGTCTTAAAGCGAAATTTCTTGTTTAGAAGAGGCTATAGAAGTAACTTTCTGAAGTAACTTTCAGAAGACAGTGCTCCCGAGTACAGCAGAGTGCCGGGGACGCTGGCAGGGACGGAGGCGACGGCGTCGTACCGAGGATACAGCCTGTCGCCTGCGTAGATGTCGCAGTGTCGCTCCTTCCCTGCAGAGAGCTTAGTCTGTAAAAGAAGACTTGGAGCCTGTCTGTGAGTAATGATAAGGAGAGACCTATTTATTCTTATGTTCTAGAAGAGGAGATCTGTTCTCATATTTTAACTGAGTTCAGTACAACTGAAGCCTCAGCTTCTTACTCAAAGGAAGAAAACAAACCTCTTGCTGTCTGTGCCAGCACTTTCACAGAACTTAGGTTTCAGCACGGTCATTCGATGAGTAAAGTTCTGAGAGGTTATATAACTTTTCCATGTTAAACGTGAGAGCTTTTTCAAAATACATTGCTAACTTCCTCTTCTCTCCTGCCTGCCCAAAAGTCAGAATTCACTATGTTATCTTATAAAAGTGTGAATCTACTACAGAATAATACTACTTACCTTTAAGGCGCTTTGCAAATCACCTGATTCTTCCCTGAAGTATTTCAAAGGATGAACACCAAATGTGCTGTCTGCCTGCTGTGCAGAAACGAGTGCTAGTGAATGGCACAGGAAAGGTGTGTTTTGGGGTTTTTTTTGACTCCCAAAGTGTTTCTTTGCACTGATTGCCACTTTAAAGGGTGGGGGTACCTGAAATCCCTCTCATGGTGCTTAGCCTTGCTGTTGGGTGACACTGAGTGTTTCCTTGGTTAACACTGAATGGTAGTCCTCGAGGTCTGTGTTCTGTTTGATTTTTTTTTTAATTGTTGTTGTTGTCTGAGGTCTTTGTTTTAAAACCTTTGATAAATCAAATTGTCGTAGCAGCTACAGAGTTAGTCACCAGCGTGACACGAAGTCAAGATACTTTTCAGCACTCGGAAAAGATTTTTTTTTTCCAAATCTTTCTTTAAAAACTGTAAAATATATTTTATGGAGAATTTATAATGAGGAAAATTATTGTGTAGTTTATTAAGTTCATGACTGTTTTTTGAAATAAAATCTGAATTTCGATTAAGTTTTTGAACTTTCTGTGGAGAAATGCTTTCTTCTCGGTCAGCGCGATGTCATCTAGCGGTCAGCAAAGCTACAGAAGGGTTAATTTGCTGCGCTAGGACGGCAGTAAGCTGTAGTCCTTCATCACAGGCACACCATAAGTGGTCCTAGGCTTGTAAGAGGTGCTAGACTGGCTAAAGCTGTGCCGCTCCTCCTCTGTGGGCAGCGGCAGTGCCAGGCTCCCGCTGATGCGTGACATGCTGCCAGAGGACTTGACGGAGCGAGGCCCAGCGACGTGAAAACCACGTCCGTGTGGACCCTGCGGCTTCTGCCCAGCCCTGTAAGAATGAAAACAGTGCTCTTCTGGGTGTGCTTTGTTTTCAAAGAGGGGATTAAAGACTGAAAAAAACCATTCTTGCATCTAGTACATACTTGCAGTTGTTAGTACAGGCAGAGTGAGTACCACCCTGGGCTGTAAGGAAATCTCTGGCAGGCTCTGCCTACCCCGCTACTGGTACTACTGGATTTTTGAGGCTGCAAATAGATGCTGCTGCTCTCCTGGGCACTGACGCTCCTCCTGCTGAAGCGAGCCTTTCCCCTCTAGTTCCTGCGCGTGCTGGAATTTCACCGGCCGAATTTCACCGAAAGCCGCCAGCCCTCGTTCTGTGGGTGAACTCTGTTGCCCCCCCAGGCACACCACAAGCCCCCACGCAGGGGGCCGAAGGCAGCCCGGTGAATGTGTGCCCTGCTCTGTTCCCCTCCTGCGTGCGTGGGCCGAGCGCTGCTGCCTTCGTCTGGAGCTGGTGAGGGAGCCGGCGTGCGCGGGCTGTGGGGGCAGCTCCTGGGGCTGACCCCGGTGTAAACGCTCTTCTGGAGTTTTGCGAGGGCTGGTGGCCTGCTGCTCTCGCACGCCCTGAGAAACCTTAGAAATAAAGGTGAGAAAACACCATTACTTATACACAATCCAAGAGTCTAGGAGTCATTTGCATGTTTTAATTAACAGTGCCCTGGAACAAAGGGTTGTGCAGACTGGGAGTGGGAATAGTGCAAACTGGAAACGCTGTAAATTGGTTTGTCTTGCCGTTTGTTACCCCCGCAACAAAGCCAAGCCCAGGCACCTCCCGTGTGCGTGCATCGTTGCCAGCGGTTTCCTGCATATCCTGGTGCTAGAAATAGGCAGATTCCCCCCCTGGCAGGAGCTGCGTGGTTAAATCCGTAAGTCAATGCAGCCGTTGTGAAAGAGGAAGGGATTGAAATTTAGATTATTTTTTTTAATTAAAGTGCTTATCCTTTAATAAAGGAGAAAGTCACACCTCTGTGATTAGTCCTTAGAGGGGTGATTTTAAATATAGACACAAGCTAAATTCCTCACCCACAAAATAAAGAAAACTAAGCCTACGTACTTGAAATCTATCTAGCCCATGGAGTGGGGGTGGAAATCTGCAAGGAACTGCCCTGGTGCAGAATTCAGGTGTAACTAAGGCTGCAGCTCAGCTCCAATAACCCAACCCCAGCTTTATTTTCCTTGCTCTGCAGAATGCTGAGTTCTGGGGCTCCAGCTTGCCCACCCCGTTTCCTCGGGCAGGGCTCGGCCTGGCGATCCCCGCTCCGCTGCGCCGGGCTCGGCAACTCGCCTTGTTTGTATTTTCGCTTTCTGTCCGTTTAAACGGAGTTTTCCTTCGTGCCGGCTAATCGTGGCCCCTGTGCAAACTGCAGCGTAATGGCAGATGTTGCTTTGTGGTCGAGATAAAGTCCCGTCTCGGGGAGCCGGCAGCCGCCTGCTCGCCCCTTGGAAGGGTGCCCTGGCTTCAGAGAAACAACTTTTTTTTTTTTTTCCCCCCCCTGCTCAGCGGCTGGTCGAGCAGTCGCGCTCAGGTGGCCTTTGGACTGCGGGCAGCGCCAACGGCCGACTTTTTGCATTGCTTTTCCCTTTGCTCCACCATTGCCCCGCAAATCCTTCTATGGGGTATGCTATCCTCAAGCGTTTTAATCTTTACTGGTGGTCTGCGTGGTGAACGCGAGGAGTTGTCCCACGGAGAGCTAGTTAGGAGGATTTAAACGCAACCCGTATTTAATGGGTGCTGCTGAGCACTGTTTCGTTTCCCTTTTGGTCTGAGGGGCTGGGAAGCAGTTTATGCAAAGTGCAATTTCTATTCTTAAGTGCAGCAAAAGGAAGAGGGATGTATCTGAACTGCCACAAACCATCCAGAGCGTCTGCGCTGTTTGGGGAGGGGTGGGAGGTGGAAATATAAGACAGAACCGCTGCAGATCCCTGTTCACCAGCTGTTTAAGCATTTTTGGGGAGTCTGAGACTGCACGCTCTTATAAGCAGAGCACGGAGAAGTCGAGTGTCCTGAAGGATGAGCCAGTATCACCGCTGCGTCGCTGCGAGAGGAGCTGCAGCCCCAGGCCACGTTCTTGTTAAATCCCGTTGTTCCCAGATGAATTTCCAGATTATTGGGGTGCCTGAAGCAGAAAGCAATTGCATAAGGGCTGCAGTTTGTAAAGGAGTAGCCAGGGCCAGCCCGGGGTGTGCAGGGGCAGGGGCTGAGCCATGGGGCTGAGCCGGCGGGGGGGCGTTGAGGCTGCGGCCGCTCTCTTTGGGGCAGCCCCACGCGCCCGGCTCCCGCCCCACGCTCACCAGGTAAGGAGCGCTGGGCTGGGGTGCTGGAGGACGCTCGCTTTGCACCCTCCCGAAGGAGGGCAAAGGGAGAACTCCTGCTAGAATTGCAATTGCTCAAAGGCCTCTTTAATCTCTGGGATTTGAGATGAACACGGATGCAACCTAAAAACCTCTGCGGGTCCCTTGCAGCTGCTGGGGGTTCAGCCCAGGTGCTCATCGTTGACCCTGAGGCTTCCCTCAGCCCCGGCAGCTCCTTCCATCTCCCGCTGCCTTTCCCGCCTGTCCCTGTGCTCCCAGCGCTGACCTCTTTTGCTTCCCAGACCCCGGCAGCTGGCAGAAGCCGGCGAGGCCAGCCATTGCCCGCTGTGCGTTTTGAAGCCCCCGTTGCCGGGTTATGAGCCTTGGTGCCTTCTCCTGGGCCCAGCTGCTGTCTAGTCCCTGCTTGCACCAACTTGTGGGTGGCTGCCCAAGATTAGGTGGTGGTTTCAGATTTATTCATGCCCATCTGAGCCCTTGATATTTTTAAACTTGTATAGCAAGCCTTCCGCTCCTGCCCTCTCCTAAATGAAAGTGCCTGCATCCTTGAGCCCTACTCTGGCTTGCAGCCACCCAGCTCCCGTGGGCTGCACCCCAGGTGGTGGCATTTGCATGGACCTCAGACCAGAAAGGGCTTTTGTGGGTTGTGAAAGTAAACCGGCAAGTAGAAACAGATGGCTGTGTTATCAGGTGCTGCAGTCCTGGCTGCACCTGGTCATGGTGGAGTTAAAGTGATTTTTTTTTTTTTTTTTAATTGTTATTTTTAAAGGAGAAATGCATCTGGAAAAGACTGAATGGAACTGCCTGCGGGCATGGCAGCCTCTGGCTTCCCCTGCCTGCTTACCCAGATCCATCGGAGCCGCGCTGGGAGCCCTGTGCTGGCTGTGCTGCTCTGCTGCTGCTCCTCAAGCCCCATGTGTGGGTTATGAGGGGGGGATGTAATTAGTGGGGCTGAGGGGGCCGTGTCCCCCTTGCCATGAGCAGGGAGGGAGGAGGGCTTGTGGGGAGCAGGGCTGCCTAATCAGGAGCTGGACACGCTCTGAAAAATGGTGTTGGAAGGAGGATCTGTGCTCTGGGATTGTGACCTTTGAGGACTTTTCTCGGACTTTTCTCAGACTTTTCTCATGCACTGCAAGGGCTGGAAGTTTCCATACCTGGCCCCAGCTGTGGCTGGGTTTGGCCCGGGGTTGCTTTGCTTGCTTGGCACCATGCTCGCTTCCCGGTGAGCTGGGAGGGGAGGGAAGCAGAGCCCCGTTGAAGAGCAGAGAGTGCCTGGCGAGAGCTCTGAGTAACCTTAAATCAAAACAAGGGACTTTGAGCATCCACGTGATTAAGAAAAGCCACCTGGTGCATTCACAAGAGGCTGATTAATTGGGTAAATCCCTTCCTAGAAGTTGAAGTGACAAAACCCCCATCACCTCCCCAGGGGAAGCGGGAGCTGCTGGGAATGCTGATGCCGGGAAGGGCTCCTCACACTGTCCCTTTTTGTATCCTGAAGGGAATTTGCCGTGTCCAAATATAACAGTTCAACAGTACGTGCCTGGCGGGTGCTCCGAGGAGGAGCCAGAGAGGACGGTTGCTCCGTCTGCTTCGCTCCAGGGTAGGAGCATCCCCTGGGAACACCCCGCATCAGCCAGAGAAAGGTGAATCAAAGGCTGCTCTTACTCATCTGTGGCTTTACCGGAATGGCTGCTGTGATTCCAGCTTGGAAAATAAAACCTGTCCTAATAAACAGTGATTCACATCGCCTGGAGTTAAAAATAAGGGCCTGTTGGCTGGGAACCCATGTGCTCTTTTCCCGGGGGCAGATCCCAGGGCTGCCACAGGTTTCTCTGTCACTCGTCCCCATCCCTTTCCCCGACTTCCTCTGGAGACGGTTGGGTTTGCTCCGGTGCGGCCGCATCCTGCGCACAGAGCCCAGGTTTATTAGAATAGAATCAGTGGTTTGTCCCTTCCTTGCTTTCACTGGGATTTTTTTTCTGGTGCTGGCAGAGCTTGGACAAGCCCTGGCCGCTCTCATCCTGCTCAGCTTCCATTTTAGCCTCTGTTTTTGTCAGCCTGGGGGTACTGGCTCCAGCCCCTTCCTGGCACCGGTGCTGTCGTGCCGGGAGTTGCCGGATGCCGACCTGGCCCTGGTTCCTGGCACTGGCTCCCCAGCAGCGGCACCGCAGGAAGGAACCGGGGTGGGGACCAGCAGCGCTCGGGGCCGGGTCCCCTCTTGTCTGGGGACGGAGCGCCCTGGCCTGGGGGTCCCAGCCCGAATGCCGCGGCTTTGTCCCCTCTGCAGCTTCCCGGACCCCTGAGTCCCCGCGAGCAGCCTGGGCTGGGCCGTAGCCCAGTTCTCCATCCAGAGGAGATGGGGAGGGATGGAGGGAGCTGGTGGGTCCCTAGGGAGCACTGGGGGCTTTTCCAGCCCCGCTGCCAGGGGCTGGGAGCTGAACTCGGGGTGCAGCATGTCCTTCCCCCCCGGCCGCTGTGGTGCCACCTTCGCAGCCTCCCCGGCAGGCACTGGGGATGGAGGGGGCTGGGGGCTGCCCCCGCGGGAGTGCTCAGCCCTCGGGAAGGGGAGAGGGCAGCCGTAAAAATAACCCCTGGGCTGGCTCCGGCTCATTGTGGCTTCCTGTGATTTACAGCCCTTCCCGGGGGGAAGAGGAGGCAGGAACTGGCCTGGCTCGGGGGTGGCTTTGACCCTTTCGCCACCAGCGGAGAAAGTGCCAGAAGGACCCTTCCTCCCTCCTTCTTACTCGCCGGCCAGGGCAGGATACTGGGGAAGGGGATCGTGGTGGGCTCCTCCTCAGCTGCACCCAGAAGGAGAAGGAGAAGCTGCTGGAGCGGACATGGTTTCCCTGTCCCGTTCCTGATGCCCCGTGTGCTGGGAGGGCAGAGACTCAGTCCTGCCTGGGAGGAGGCAGAGATATCTGTGGTAGATCCCGAAATCCCGGCCAGGCTCCTGTAAGGAGGAGAAGGGAGGAGGAGAGCTGGCAGAGGTGAGCTGGAGCTGCAGGAGAAGGAGGGTTAGCGCTGGCTGGGCAGGGGCAGGGGCAGGGCTCCGGGGTGCGAAGGCTGGGGCAGGGGGGTCATGCTGGCAGGGTGGGCACAGGGCAGGCTGCTGCTGACGGCGCTGGGCTGGCAGGGGTTAACGGGGTGGCTCTTCCTCTTCCTCACCCTCTATATGAGGCTCCTGCCGGCTCTGGGGTCAGTTTGCTGCTGGCAGCCAGAGAAGCAGGAGCTGAGTGAGACCGGAGCATCCCTGCATCCCGTCCCTTCATCCCATCCCCGCGTGGGCTCAGGTGAGCAAGAGCATCCTCCGCCCACCGAGCCCGGTGGCCAGGCACGGATCCTGGCAGCGGGGCTGGGCTGGGGAGCGTGCGGGCGTGCTGGCAGGGGCGGTCGCATCCTGGACACGCTGGCTCTGCCAGGGCAAAGCCGGCCGGTGCTGGGGCCACATGCTGGGGCCACCTTCCCTTGAGCCACCGCGAAGCTCTGCCCCGCACCGGGGGAGGCTGGGGAGTGCATCCCTCGGGAGCACAGCACCAGACAAGTGGCGTACCTCGGTTTCCCCAGCTGTACAGCAGGAGTGGATGTGGTGTTGGAGCCCGTGGAGGTGCGTGGGTGCTGCCGGGCTGTGTGCTCTCTACTGAGCCCTGCTCTGTCCGGCCCCGCGTCCCCGCTGTCACCCGGGGAGGCTGCGGAGCTGGGTCGGCCGCTGGCGATGGGGCGGCTCTTCGCGGCCGTTCGGGCCTCTTCTGCTCAGCGAAACCATCTGCTCTGGGCATTTACAGCCCCCGGCTCTGGCTCCAGACCCCCTTCCCCTGGCACCCACCTCTGCTGCCGGATTCACAGCCCTGGTCCTGCACGGATGCTCGGGTACAGCTGAGCGAGAGCCATCGCACCCCAGGGCTGAGAAAAGCCCCTTTGCTCCGTGCCCCACCGCATCGGGCAGGAGAGGCACCTTGCCTGCCAGGCAGCCGAGCTCAGCCTGGCTGCGGGAAGCACGGCACGGAGACCCCAAAACATCCCCCAGCCCCTGCCCCGCTGCCAGCAGGCACGGGCCTGGCCGGGGCAGCTCGCCAGCTCTCCTGTGCACGGGCTTTGTTCTGCTGTCCCTGCACTCGGAAAGATAAGACGGCCGGCCCCGGTATTTTTTCCTGTTGGAAGCTGCTGCTGGGATGCGGGTGAAACCGGCGGATGCTCGGCGCTTCTCTCTTCCTGCCTGCTGATTGTTCCTGCCTGGGCTGGCAGGGCTTGCTGCCTGCTGCCTGCCTGCGTGGGATCGAGGGGACCCCTGGCTCTGCTTCGCCCCACATCCTCTCCTGCCACTGCTGCATCCTCCGTTCTAACCCTAGCTCTCCTCTCTCCTCCCAGGGCCGAATTCAGGAGCCGAGCAAAGCTTTGGGAGCGTCCCTGGCTACAGCACCGGACCCCCCAGCAGCCACCCAGGGAGGAGCAGAGCACCAGGGGTGCCATTTCGGGGCTGAGGGGTGATGGTGCCTCTGGGCAGCCCCCCTCTCGCCGTCTGTGCCTCCAGCAACCTGCGCCTCGTGGCCCCCGGCCGTGGCTCCCCCCTGGCCTGGCTGAACCGGGGCCCTGAGTGCCCGCGGGAGCCGGGGGGCAGCGGGGGCCGGGTGCCCAGCGCTGTGGAGCGGCTGGAGGCCGACAAGGCCAAATATGTCAAATCCCAGCAGGTCATCAACAGCCGGCAGGAGCCGGCGCTGCGGGGCTGCTCCCCCCGGCTCTCCCCCCCGCGGCCGGCGCCTCCTCGCCCGTCAGCAGTGTAGCGAGTTGTGTCAGGGCTCGGAGCTGGGCCGGGAGGGCCCGCGGAAGCTGCCGTGCCCCCAGTCCCCCGTGTCGCGCCGGGCCGGCAGCAGGCGCCTGCTGAGACCCGACTCCCTCATCATCTACCGGCAGAAACGGGACTGCCCGGGAGGGGACAAGGAGAACACCAAGGGCTCCGGGCTGGTGCGACGCCTCTTCCAGGGACCCCTCAGAGACAAGCCCCCCAGCTCCCCGCCGGCCAGGGGGCTGGATGAGGGGCCGCCAGCCCCCCAGAGCCCCGAGACCCCCATGCTGTGGGTGCCCGCGGAGAAGGAGGAGGTGAGGACGCCGGGTGCCAGCAGCGGCAGTGGCGGTGCTGGCATCTTCCCTCTGCCCGGCAGCCCTGCGGCGCAGCCCCCCCGGCCCCCCGGCAAGCAGGCGCTGGCTCTGCGCGTCTCCCTGCCGCTCTCGGAGAAGGAGCGGTTCTTCAACTACTGCGGGCTGGACCGGGCGCTGGTGGAGTTGTTGGGGCAAGAGCGGTTTGGGCCAGCGGGCTGGGACAATGCCTCGGCTCGGCTCCCTGGATCCTGCGAGTCGGAGCCTGGGCAGGCCTCGGAGGGCAGCGAGGGGGACGCGGGGCCGGGCGAGGACGAGCCAGATGTCCGGTTGGGCTCTGCCGTCTCGGTGGTGGAGCGCAACGCCCGCGTCATCAAGTGGCTCTACGGCTGCCAGAGAGCCTGGGCGGCTGCCAAGGAGTCCACCGTCTGAGCGGAGGCGGCCTGGGGTGGGGACGGGGACGCCCGTGTGGGTCCCGCCGGCTGGATGTGGCCCCTGGCCCTCGCTGGATGCGGCCAAGGGACCAGTGGCATCCCCGGTCCCGGCAGCGGGGGGGGGCTGCTGGCCGGGAGGGCCACCAGGTCTACCCTGGACCCGGGGCTGAGGGCAGCGGGGGCACCCGAGGGGCTGGTGGGGAAGGGGCTCCCTTGGGTGAGTCTCTCCCTCGCCCTGGGCTCTAGCAGGCTGCTGCCCCCCGCTGCGGCCCCTCTTCTTTGTCCTCCCTGTCTCCAGCCCAGGGTGATGAGATGGGGCTGCAGCCCCCTCAGCGACTCAGGTCCTGCACCGGCTGCGGGGGGTGGGCAGCGCCTGAGCCCCCCGCCACCGGCAGCGCCCGCCTGCAGCTCCCTCCTCCCCGAAAACGGGGCTGCTGGGACCAGAGCAGTGCTCAATAAACCCATTATTTTTTTTCTAGCCTGGCAGGGTGTGTGTAGTTTGTGCAGGCAGAGCCCAGGACAGCGGGGGGGATGCTTTGGGGCTGGGGGTGGCAGCTCCCCATCCCCACCGTGGGGGCCGTGCTGCTCTGGGGGCAACAGGGCTGCCGGGGGGGGCGAGGGGGAAGAAAGCAGCAGGCAGGGCTCGGGGAGAAGGGGCACCTGGGGGTCTTTAGTGCAGACACATCGCTGAAACCCACCGCGGAGCCACCCGGCGTGGGCAGGGGCTGCCTGCCAGCAGTGGGGGGGGGCACCCGTGCTGCCGGAGAGTCTGGCTGGTGCCTTCCCCTCTAGGTGCCCTTGGGGGCATTTTTGTTCCGGATTTCAGCCAGTTTGCTGGCCAGGAAGCCCCAGTGGAAGGCCCCTTCCTCCGGCTCCCGCAGGTCGCAGCCATCATCGCCTGGCGGCTCCCCGGGGCTCTCGCCCGGCTCCAGGGGGGGCACCCCCTTGTCCGGCCTTGACGCCTGCTGCCACTTGGTAGCAAAGAGATCCCAAAAGCCGGGCGCCTTCTCGGAGCGGGGTGGCTCGGGCGGCGAGGCGGCCAGCGGGCTGGGGAGAGAGCGGGGACAGGGGACGTCGGTGTGGGGACCCTTCTTGCTGGGTCCCGTGGTGGTCAGGACTGGGACCCCCGAGCCCCCCCATGTCTCCGCTCCATGCCGGCTCTCCTCCTGCTGCTCCCCAGCCAGCCCCACGGGTACAGGCAGGGGAGGGGGATGCAGGTGATGGGATGGGGGGGATGCAGGGGCTCAGCAGCTCCCGGGGGTCAGATCCAGGCTCTGGGGTGTCCCCCCCCCCTCCCCGAGCTGCAACTTACTGGTCTGCGCAGGGCTCCGGGCTGAGCAGCTGGTGCTCGTCCTCGCGGGTGAAGAGGGACGAAAGCGTCCGCCAGCCCCGGGCACCCACCCCCTGCACCTGCGGGGGAGGCAGCACCGGGCTCACCGAGGACCTCCAGGTCCCAGCAGGCCCCCCCCCAGCCCCCTGCTTCCCCCGGCCCCCTCCTCACCTTCCTCGCCAGCTGGGACATGGGGCTGGGTCCCTCCTCCATCAGTGCGGGGGGCTCGGCTGTCTCCATCGTTTCGGGGGAGTCTCCCTGCAACAAAGACCCCATGTAAGGGCAGGGGTCAGGCAGGGGGAGGGCAGGGAGGGTGGCTGCCCTGCTTTGGGGGGACCCAGGCATACTGGTACCCCCCCATCCTACCTCCTCCTGCAGCACCCCGTCTGCCTGTGCCCCCCCCAGGGTCTGCAGCACTTTGGCCTTGTAGAGCCGCCAGAAGCCCTGGGTCATGGTGAGGGGCTCAGCAGGGCCAGGAGCCGGTGGGTGCCACGGGGAGCGGGAGGGGCACGGGGCCAGGCCCCCCCTGCACCGCCCGGCGATCCGGTGGCTTCATTAAAGTTTCAGGGACCACTTCGAATGCACAAAGGGGAACCTGAGCCCAGCCTGAGCAGGGGCCGCGCAGGGGGCGGCTGCTCCGGCCACCGCCAAACCTCCCCCCCTGCCTCAGCCCCCCCCAGTGCCCCTCGCTCACAGGGGACCCCCGGGGCTGGGGCCACCCCAAGCCCCCAGTGCGGAGCAGGTGCTGGGGCTCGGTGCTCCCCCCTGCTGTGAGTCCCCATCTATAACTGAGCACCCAGGGGGAAGGAAACGTGATCGGTGCCGGGGCACCGTGCGCTGAGCCCTCCCCAGCTCATCACAGCAGTGACCGGGGCAGCACAGGCCCCCGTCACCCCCGGCCCCGGGGCCAGGCCCTGTGCCCCACTGCGGGGACAGCCTGGGGACGGCTGACACCGGGTGCTGGGGTCCCCTGGGGACGTGGCTCTTCCCCGTGGGCGTTTACTGGCCCAGGGAAGCGCGGCGCTGGCCACGGCCTAGGACAGAGCGATGGGGCTGAGCCGGGGGCGTGGCCTGCCACGGCATGGGCGTGGCCTGTTGGTTAGTGGGCGTGGTCTCCCGGCCCCGCGGTTGGTGTCTGCCGCTGTGTGGGCGGAGTCTGCCGCTGCGTGGGCGGAGTCTGCCGCTGCGTGGGCGGGGTCTGCCGCCGCGTGGGCGGGGTCTTCCCCTTCGTGGGCGGGGGTGTAGCGGCGCGGGGCGGGGCCTGCAGCCGCCCGCGCCTGCGCACTGCGGAGCCGGGCCCCGGCGTGGCTCCGCCATGTCGCCGCGCAATGGCCGTCGCACCGGCGCCCACCGGGCGCACTCGCTGGCCCGGCACTTGAAGACGAAGCGGCGGCGCCGTGACCTGGACGAGATCCACGGGGATCTGCGGCCCGAGAACGCCGCTCGGCTGCTGCGGCAGGAGCCCGACCCCGACCTGCCGGGCTGCGCCCAGTTCTACTGCCTGCACTGCGCGTGCGTGGGCCGGGGGGGGCCTGACCGGCCCGGGGGGGGTCCCCGCACCGGGGGGGGTGGTCCCGGGGGGGCCTGGTCGCGGGGACGCCGGGAAGGGATGGCTCTAACCCCTGGGGGGGCTTGCCCTGGTGCTGGGGGTTGTCTGACCCCTGCGGGGGGTGTCCCCTGGTGCTCGGGGGTCCCTGGGCCCTGGGAGGGGGTTTTCCGGTCCTGGGGGGGGGTCCCTGGCTCCTGGCGGGGGCTGGTCCTGGCGAGGGGGGCTCTGAGCCCTGGGGGGTCTTGTCCTTGTCTCAGGAGGGACGCTGGCCCTTGGGGGGTCTTGTTCTGGTCTCGGGGGGGGGGACCCTGGCCCATGGGGGACTGGTCCCAGGGGTGTGGGGGGACCTTGGCCCCTCGGTAGGGCTCTCCCCAGCCCCACTCCCATCTTGGGTGCCCCTGACCCCCGACCTTTTGTCCCCTGCAGGCGCTACTTTGTGGACCTGACCAGCATGAAGGAGCATTTCAGGTCCAAGGTGCACAAGAAGAGGTAAGGGGGGGCCCGAGGAGGGCCCTGAGCCGCCCTGTGGGCCCGTGCCCTACCCCAGAGCAAGCTGGGGGCCCCCTGCCCTGACCTCTTTGGGGTGAGGTGGGTGGCAGTGTCAGTTCAGGGCCGGTCTTGTTTTGAGGAGCTGGGGTGGAAGGCTTCAGCCCTTCTCTCTGCCTTCCCCGCAGGCTGAAGCAGCTGCGGGAGGCACCATACACGCAGGAGGAGGCAGAGCGCGCCGCCGGGATGGGCTCCTACATCCCCCCAAAGAAGGTGGAAGTGCAGACCCAGCCGCTCGAGGAAGTCATCGAGATGGAGGCATCCAGCTGAGCGCGGACTGAGGGGCTGGGCGGCTCTCTAAGGGTGTCTTTGTCCTCAGTTTTGTGAGAAAAACACACCCCGGCGCAGCCTGCCAGCAAGCAAACGCGCTGCTCCTCCTGGCAGCCTTCCTCGCCGGAGCACTAACGAGGAGAAGGAGCCAGCAAGACCCCGGGTGCCCTTGCTGTGTGTCCTCCTTCTTGGGGAAGGGGCAAGCCTCTTGTTCCCGAAGCGCTGGCTTGACCGTACGCTCATCTCTTTGCTTTTAGAGCGGTTTTAGGTCTCTCTCCTTGGGTCAGAGGTTGACTCCAGTGACTCGCCCATTAAAAATATGTCAACCAACAGGCTGGCAGTGTTGAGAGCTCGCTGTGAGTGTGACCCAGGCCCTGGCTGGAGGGCGGGAGCCGCCTTGTTGTGCCCTTCCCGATCACGCAACGCGAAAGATTGCCAGCGTCTGTGCCAGCCCGGAGGAACAGCCCTGTTCCCAGTGCTCCTGCCCTGGCAAGGTGGTGAAGCTCCCTTTCCTTTCCCCTCCTGGCAGGGGGTTGGTTCCCAGCCTACCAGTAGCAGCTATGGGGCTGCTTTTTGAGGGGAATATGTGCTTGAGTGGACTCTTGATCAAGTGCCTGGGTCTGTAGTGAGCAGCTCATTGTGGTGCTGGCCCTGCCTGTTTGGGCCTTGAGAGGGGAGGGGTGGTGTCCCGCCATCAGGGATGTTTTTAGGCTCCTGTCCTCTAAAACCCAACGCCTGCAAGTGATTTCATCTTCCTAGACGGCTGGGGCTGTGTATGCAGCATGATCCAGCCTCCCCCCCCCCCCCCCCCCCCCCCCATCACATCCGCCAGCCTGTCACTCCTGTGATCCTGCCAATGACCCTGCCCCCGCCTGCCTGGCTCTCGGGGGACTTTGTGTGACCATGCCACCACCCGCTGCTGCGAATTCCTGCAGAGCGGGTCGCTCCCTGATGCAGCCCTGGCAGCAAAACCCTTAGGCCAGAGGTTCATCCCTCCTGCTGAGCCGGGGACGGGGCGCTGGGCAGAAAGGCAGCGCGACAACGCAGCTGTGCTCGGCAGGAGAGGGTTTATTTCCATGCAGCCCGCCCGGATTTGCATCCCCCTCCAGCCCTGGGGAGATGGAGGCGACTAAATCTAGCTGTTAGCATCTCACTAGGCGCAGCTCCATGCTGCGGCTCTGCGTGGGTTCGGTGGGTGTGAGGGGGCCGGGAAGGTTGCAGACCCCATCCCAGCGGGATGCGCCTGCCTGGGGGACATGTTGCTGACCCCGTGGGCCCCATCTCCGCGTCCCCCGTCCGTTGTTGCAGGGGCTGAGCCGGTCCCAGCCCTCGCCGCCGCGTTACCTAACGGCGCTCGGTGCTGACCTCCTTTCCCTGGGCTGGCTGCGGCCGCAGCAGGGTCCCCACGGGGATGGCGGGGGGCTGCCAGTGGGGTGCAAGGGACCCCCGGGCCACTCTGCTTGGAGGGGGGAGATGGAGAGGGATGCAGCAGCCGGCTCCGCCGTCCCTCTGTCTGTCTGTTCAGCCTCTGGTCTTGTTGTAGCTGGATCCTGGTGTCTTGCAGCGGCTCCGTAAGGGGCTCGGCCAGCAGCTCTGGAGCCGGGAGGTGACATCTCTGTTCTCCCTCCCTCACGGTCGTTGAACTGGCTCCCGAAAGAGGGGACAGACAGGGGGACAGAGGCGCGTGTCCCCTGGACGTTGCACCGCCCAGGCATGGAGGGAAGGGCTGGATGTGGCGCAGATCAGCCGGAAGGTTGCTGCAGCCGGCAGCTCCGCTCAGGCGGGGGCCAGCGGGTGGAGGGGGACCCCGGCACCGCCCCCCCCGGGGACTGACCCCTCTGGCCCCCTCCTCACGGCTCCGGGGGGGCCTTGGTGAGGCTGGCCATCCTCCGGGTGCTGTAGAAGGAGAGGCAGAGCCCAGCGGCCGCCAGCAGCAGGGCCAGGGGGGTCAGCAGCCGCCCCCCCGGCTCGGCCCCCCGCCCCGCCGCCAGCTGCATCTGTGGGGGGAGAGAGGAGAGGAGAGGGGAGTGCTGCGAGACCCTCAGCCCCACACCCCCTGGGGACAGGGACGGGGGACCTGAGGCCGTGCCCTGAACGTCTCCATCGCACCCGGCTGGGATGTAAGGGCGATTTGGGCAGCTTTGTGGGCCCCCCGGGGCACCCAGGGGTGCTTTTGGGGTGCCCCATGCAGCACTTGCGGGGCTGCAGTAGCAGCACCCTCGCTGCTAACCTGGAACCGGGATACGGCCGGGCATGGCTGCCGTGGCCGGCAGGCCTGGTGGGCAGCGTGGGCAGGATTCTGGGGGTCCCCGTGGGCTCCCCCCCACCCTGCTCGTCCCTTACCTGGAGCAGACGGAAGTACCCCGGGGTTAAGCGTCTGGGGCGGATGATCATGGCGCGGTGGGGAGCAGCAGGATCAGGCCCTGTGGGTCAGCAGCAGCAGCAGGGCTGGGCTCCCCCAACCCTGGGACCCCCGCCCTGACCACGGCGAGGGTGTCTGCGTCCGTCGCCCGCCTGCCGGCCCCGTGGCTCCCTCGGAAAGGGCGGCACGCACCCGGCGAGCGCCGAGCTGCTGTCAGCTGCGATCAGCGCCCGCTGCTCCCCCAAGCGCACACGCCGGGGCGGGGGGGAGACGGGCGCCGAGGCGCTGGCAGGGGGGCCAGCGCCAGCCCAGGTCAGGTTTTGGGGGGGTGGGAGAGCCTGCAGAGCGGCTGCCCCCTGCCTCAGTTTCCCCACCTGCAAAGGAAGGGGTGGGAGTTGTGCTTTGGTGGGGGGGGGATGACCCCCCAAAATGCCCGGGTGGTGGGGAAGGGGCTGAGCAGGGGCTCCCCCAAGGCTTTCCTGTGGGGTCTGTGGGGTCAAACCTTGTGCCCACAGGGCACCCGGCTGCTGGGGGACACCCACTAGTGTCACGAGTTCTGCTGGGACTCAGCCCTCACTGCGTGCCGTGGCGGGAGGGCAACACCTGATCTCACAGCTGAGGGGGAAAGCGGGGGGCCCCGGGTGGGTGCCATCCCCCCGGGGGCGTTTCGGCAGCCATGCGTCACCGTCCGGCCCGTGACTCACTGGGGTGCGTCGCGGGGCCTCGCCCTGCGGGGTTGTACTGGGCCATACTGGGCCATACTGGGAGGGCGGCCCCGGGCGCGGCAGGAGGCCGCGGTGAGCGGCGTGCGGGGTGCGCCAATGGGGCCGCCCGTCCCTGCCGCAGGTGAGCAGCCGCTCCCGCCGCCGGTTCCGGCCTGGCCGCCATGGAGCCCGTGGGCACCTGGGGCCCTGCACAGGCGGCCGCCTGGCTCCGAGGTGAGACCCCCCCACACCCTGCGCCCCAGCTGCCCCCCCAACTGGGGGGGGACCCCGCTGCTGGCCCTGGGGTGGGGGTCTGGGGCGCGTTGTCCCCGGCGTGGGGACATGTGGGTGGCCTGGCGTGGCTGCGGGGGGGTGGCAGCCCTTTCCCGTCCCTCACCCCTTGTTCCTGGGGGGGGGGGGGGGGGTCAGTCCCTGGATCCAGCTGGGGGTGGGGGTCCGGCCATCCCCGCCATATGGGCTGAGACCGGACAAACTCATTGCACGGAGGGCGCCTTTCCGGCAGCCAGGCCTCACCCCCTGGGGTCACCCGGCCAGGGGCCAGCAGGGACACGAGCGGGGGGTTGCTGGGCCCCCCCCGCCATGTCCGGCTGGCTGTAGGGCAGGGCTGTGGCAGGGCTGGACGCGGCGGTGCAGGGGTACCCCTTCGAGGCCTGGGGGCTGGCGGGGCCCCAGCTGCTGGGGCTGTCGGCGGGGGCCCTGGAGGCGCTGGGCGTGTGGCGGCTGGGGCACCAGGAGCTGCTGCTGGAGGCCGTGGAGCAGCTCCGCGCCCTGGTGAGTGCCGGCACCCGTGGGTGCTGCGGGACGCCCGCGGTGGAAGGCGGGGATGCGGGGGCACTTCTGGCTGGGTGGAAAATGGGGAAACCTTGGTTGGAGGGGGGGACGCAGGGGCACCCTGGGCTGGAGGCGGGGGAGGATGTGGGGGTGCTTTGGGCTGGGTGGAGGGGGGATGTGGGGGCACCCTGGGATGGGTGGAGGGGGACACGGAGGCACCTTGCACTGGGTGGAGCGGGGGGACATGGGGGCACCCTGGGCTGGAGGGGGAGGACGTGGGGGTGCTTTGGGCTGGGACGCAGGGGCACCCTGGACTGGGTGGAGGGGGGACGCAGGGGCACCCTGAGCTGGGTGGAGGGGGGGAACATGGGGGTGCTTTGGGCTGGGTGGAGGGGGGGTGTGGGGACACCCTGAGCTGGGTGGAGAGGGGGGGACATGGGGGCACCCTGGGCTGGAGGTGGGGAAGGATGTGGGGGTGCTTTGGGTTGGGTGGAGGCGGGATGTGGGGGCACCCTGGGCTGGGTGGAGGCGGGGGACACAGGGGCACCTTGCACTGGGTGGAGGGGGGGGACTCAGGGGCACCCTGGGCTGGAGAGGGAGGACGTGGGGGTGCTTTGGGCTCAGTGGAGGGGGGATGGGGGGGCACCCTGAGCTGGGTGGAGGTGGGAATCGGGGGCACACTGGTTTGGGTGAAGATGGGGACACCGGGGCACCCCGGAGACCCCCCGCTGCCCTCCGGTCCCCCAGCACCTGTGTCCCTCGCCCAGGACGCGGGGCTGGCGAGCACCAGCCTGCGGACGCTGACGGAGAGGCTGCAGGAGCTGGCACAGGGCACCCAGAGCCTGGTGCTGGGGGGGCTGACAGCGGGGGCTGCCCCCCGACCACCCCCCCTCACCCTCCTGGCCCACGTTGTCGACCTGGTCGGGGCTGCCAAGGGGCTCTTCTCCTGGCTCAACAGGTCCGGGGGGGATGAGGGCACCCGTGGGTGCTGGGTGCCCCCAGCACCTGGGGCTGAGCTCTCTGCCCACCCCCCCCAGGTACCTCTTCTCCACCCTCAACGACTTTTCGGCCAGCCGGGACATCGTCCTGCTCTGCACCCAGCTGGCAGAGACGCTGCAGGCGGTGGGTGCCCAGGGTGGCCACGCTGCCCCGAGGCCACGGTGATGGGCACCGGGGTGGGGAGCCGGCCTTCTGCTCTCCTGTCCCCCAAAGCTCTGCCTGCTGGAGGCGGGGGAGAGCTGGGGTGAGGGGAGATGTGGTATTGGGGGGTCCCCCGTGGGCCCCCGCAGCTGGGATGGAGGGAGACTGGGCCATCCCGTCCCGCTCAGCTCCGCGTCTTGTCCCTCCAGGACTGTCCCGCGGCTGAGAGGGACGGCCACATTCTGCAGATTGTAAGTGCTGGGTGAGGAGGGGGTGGCAGGCATGGGGGGCCCAGAGCCCCCCCTCAGCCCCCTGCTGTCACCCGCAGTGCCAGCACATCGTGGGCATCTGCAAGAGCATCGTGGGCTGCAGCCCCCCGGCGCTGCTGGACTGCAGGGCTGTGCTGCAGCGCGTGGGGCTGGTGCTGCCCCCCGGCCCGCGGGGCAGCTCCCCGCTGTCCCCCCACACCCCGACACTGCCTGCCAGCCCATGGGGGAGCCCCCCGCCATCCCCTGACACCCCAATGTTGCCTTCTGACCCCCCGAGGAGCCCCCTGCCTCTCCTCACCGCCCCGCTGGTGAGTCCCCACTGCCCTGGGACCCCCCGGCACCCCCTGCACCCCACTTACGCCTCCCTCCCATCCCCCCCAGGGCCTTGAGATCACCTCCACCAGCTCCTGCCAGCACTTTGTGTCTGCGACCGCCTCGGAGGTGAGTGAGGGGCTTGCCCCTCTCAGCCTGTCACCCCCCATGCCACGCTGTCCCTCCGTCATCCCCTTTTAGTGCCTGCCATGGGGAATGCCACCCATCCCAGCTGCAACCCATCCGGCCGCACCCTGCGAGCATTTTAGGGCCCTAATCCTGCCCACCCTGCCCCAGCCCCGCCCCAGAGCTCGGGGTGGCTGCCTGCAGCTGAGACCGTGCAACTCGTCTCACGAGTGAGCACAGCCTGGGCCATGGTGGGAGCCCTCCTCCGCACCCTGATGCCAGCAGCCGATCTGGCCGGTGCTGTGCAAGGTCAGGCTGCCGGTTAATGGTTAACCCCCCCACCCCCTGGTTGTCCCCGGCCAGGAGAGCTCCGGAGTGTGGATTAGTTGGGGCGGGGGGGGGGGGGTCGAGCGCCCAGGGCCAGGCACCCCGCTCCCACCCTGCCTCTGCCCCAGGCCCTGGCCACCCACGGGGGCCTCATCCTGCCTGGAGACGAGATCGTGCAGGTCAACGAGCAGGTGGTGGTGAGTCGGAGAGGAGCGGGTCTCGAGGGTGGTGCTGGTTTTGGCAGTGAAGTTGTGGACGGGGAGCTGCAGGGCTGGGAGGATTTGGGGGAAGGTGGGGGGCTGCGGGCAGGGGGATCTGGGGGTACGCGGGAGCTGTGATCTGCAGAATGCAGGAGCCGTGGCTGGGAAAGGTCTGAGGGACAGAGGAGCCACTGCCGGGGGGGTTGGAGGGTGCGGGAGACTCCGCAGAGGAGGATTTGGGGGACGTGGGAGCTGTGGCTGGGGAAATGCGCAGCACACAGGAGCCATGGCCGGGGAGATGTGTGGGATGTGGGAGCTGTGGCAGGGGAGGATGTGGGGGATGCCAGAGCTGCAGCCGGGGAGGGTTTTCAGGATGCGGGAGCCGTGGGGCTGGGAGGGTGCACGGGGCCAGGGCTGGGCTCACCAGGGCGTGCGTGCAGGTGGGTTGGACACGCATCAACCTGGCGAAGAAGCTGCTGGAGAAGGCGAGCGGGGTGACTCTGGTGCTGAAGAAGATCCCCCTCGACCTGCCCGGCTTGGCCCCCTCTCCCAGGCAGCAGGTGAGTGATCCCAGTGCTCCCAGTACAGCCCCAGTGCCTCACCGGGCTGTGCTGGGAACCAGGCAGGGATGCTCAGAGTCGGGCATCTCCCACTGCGTTGGTGGTCCCTAAAGATCTGGGGGACCACACTGGCCCTGATGCTCCATCCGCAGCTCCCGGGAACATTTTCAGACGCTGCAGATCTCCCCGACACCAGAAGCGGCGAGTGCCCGGGCAGCCCCGTGTCCCTGAGCTCCAGGTGAGCCCCGACCCGGACACCCCGACACCCCCAGCCCGGCCAGCGCAGAGGTGTTTGGGTGCCTGAGGCTCCTTCCCAGCCCTTTCCGCGCGGAGAGGTGCCCGCAGCGTGGTAGCTGCCTGCGAGTAGCCCAGGAAGCTGCCAGTAGTCTTAAGGAACAAACAAAAAAAAAAAAAGCGGTTGTGTTTGCAATTGATTCACTTGGTAACGTTTTAATGGGGTTGAAACTATATTTAGACATGACCCTTCTCCTCTCCCGGAATGGAAAGGCGTGCGTGGAGCTGGCGGCAGTGCGAGCCGGGCAGGAGCCGTCGGGCTGAGCTCGGACCCTGCCGGGGAGCGCGGAGGCCGGTGGAGCCCGTGCCGAGCCACTGCCGCCACGTTGCCTCCAGCCCCGCTCCTGCTCGGGCAGGGAGAACCGTGGGTGCCCCAAGCAAGCGCGGGGCCGGCTGGAGCCCGATAGCGGGACCCCCGCGGCGGTCGAGGGCATTGGTGGCTCAGGGATCCCTTTTTCCCTGCAGTGTTGCTGCCGACTTGGACTCGGGGCCAGACTCGGCGCCGGACCCCGTCACCGACGAAGAGGACGGAGAGGACAAGCAGGACTCGAGGCTGCCCGGGGCAGCCGTGGGAAAGCTGCCGGGGCTGCCCGGCTGCGGTAAGAGGGGAGCGGAGGGAGCGTTTGGGGACGGAGAGGTTTCTCCCCCCAGACAGGAGGCTGCAGCCCCGCTCGCTGTGGAGGAAGAGGAGGCATCGTGGGACAGTGGCACCTCACCGGGCACTTCGCCGGGCACCCCGCTGGGCACCCCGTGCTCCCCGGGCACCCTCGCTGCTGCCGGACCCTGCGCCGCGGAGCTCAGCCCCACGGCAGCCCCTGCCGCGGGGGCTGGGGGAGCAGAGCCCGGCCGGCTCCCCAGGGAGGTGAGAGCTGGTGGGAGAGGAACGCTGAGCCTGGGAGGGGTCCCTGGGGGGACATCAGCGGGGGACGTGCAGGATTTCACATCCTGCCTGAGCTGGGAGGCAAAACACCCGTCCCGGGGGTGGGTTCCCCTCTGAGCTAGCTGCTGCGGGGTGTGCGAGTTGGGGGTCCTTAAGGGGCTGTGGGTGCTGCTTGGGGGGGACTTGGCTAACGCTGCGGTGCCCTCACCCCCCTGCATGGTCCCTAACTGCTTGTCTCTGTCTCCCCGTCCAGGGCAGCCCCCCGACAGGACGCAGACCAAAAGGTGAGCGGGATCCTGCCGGGGCTGGGGCGAACGGGGCTGGGGGCTCTCCGGGGCTCTCCCCTCTGCTCCCCCTTCCCTGCTCTTGACCCCCCCTCCCCAACGCTGCGGCCAGCAGGAGTGGCGACCAGGCTGAGCCGCCGGCGGGTCTCGTGCCGGGACCTGGGCAGGGTGGACTGCGATGGCTGGCTCCTGAAGAAGAAGGACCACGTGGCCTTCATGGCCCAGAAGTGGAAGCGGTGCTGGTTTGTGCTGAAGGGCCACACGCTCTACTGGTACCACCACCCCAATGTGAGTGGGGGTGCTGGGTGTCCTCGATCCCCACCTGGGGCAGCCGAGGCGGGCGGTGAACACGGCTGTTTCTCCCTCACAGGATGAGAAGGCTGCAGGTCTCATCAACGTGGCTACCTACAACCTGGAGAGCACGAGGGAGCAGAAGAAGAAATAGTGAGTGGGGTCTGTCTCACCATGGACCTCCCAGCAGGTGGTGGAGGGGAGGCTGCTGTCCCGAGGGCGCGTGCCCGTGGGCCCTGCTGGGTGCCACCTGCATGTCTCTACTGTGATGGTGGGGTCCCCGTGGGGCTGGTGGGGTCCCCACAGGGCTGGCGGCGTCCCTGCAGTGCTGGCAGGTCTGGCTGTTGTGCAATACAGGAGCCCGTGCTCTGAGCAAGGTGTGCATTGCGCTACTGGTGTTATCCAGGCCAGGGCCGAGGACCGGAGCATCTCCGATGGCAGGGAAAAGCCTAAATCCCTGGGCTGGGTCAGGACAGGGGGGCTGCAGTGCAGGGGATGGGGGCTCAGGACTGGCTCCGGTGCTGGGTAGCCCCAGCAGCAAAGGTTTGTCCTCCTCCAGCGTGTTCCAGCTCTCCCATCAGAGGTACAAGCCCTTCGTCTTTGCTGCAGAAACGCTGTCTGATTTAAGCATGTGAGTAATGCGCGGATTGGCGACAGCCTGTGCCGGTCCCACCATACTGGGCTGGCCACGACCCTCTTCTGTCCATCCATCCTTTCTTTCCCCAGGTGGGTCAGCCACCTGATAACAGCCAAAACGAAGTACGTGCTGGCTCACCAGTCGGTCCCAGACCGGGAGGAAGGTAACAGGCCCTTCCCGGGGTGGGAGATGGGGTCCGTTCCTCCCCAGGAGATGGGGACCCTGTGGGGAGCGGCAGGCTGGGGGTCCCGGTGGGGCAGCCACGCTATGGCCCCTGCATGGGACTGCTGGGAGCTTTGCCTGTGATTTGAGGGAAGCGTGAGAAATGCTCCCTGAGAGGAGGGCTGGGGTGATGCTCAGCCCTGGGGAGGGCTGGGGGGGCAGCCTGGGGCTTCCCACTCCCTCTGCTCCCACCATCCTCCCCCCGTGGCCTCCAGACTGCTACAGTGAGACAGAAGCCGAGGACCCCGATGATGAGTCCCCCAGGCACGGATGCGACTCGGTGAGTGGCCCTAAGGAACATCCCGGGGAGGGGATGGAGGATCCTCATCTCACCTCTCACCCTGTCTCTCCCCCAGCCAAAGAAGAGGCTGCAAAATGCCCCGGAGAAAGCCCAGCTCTTCCTGGCCGGCGGCGAGCCCAGCAGCACAGCCAGCAGCCCCCAGGGCAGCCCCCAGCCCTGCTCGCCCATGGGTAGGTGCTGGGGGGTGACGTTTGTCACCCTGTCACCTCGAACACACCCTTTAATCGAAGCTAGGGCCACCCTTGTGTGTGTGTGCTGGGGGGTAACTTGAGTTGGGATGTATTTGAGTGTCAGCCACGTATCTCGGGATACTCTCGGGGCAGGGTCATGTGCAGGGGCAGCCCCGCCAGGATTTGGGGCTGCCCCCATGCTATGGTGCCCCCTCTCCTCGCCCAGACCCTGCCGGGGAGGATCTCGAGTGCCTGATGCGGTGCCTGAAGCAGGGGGGGGTGTCCCTCATCGGGCAGCAGCGGTTCCTGACGGAGGAGCAGTGCCGCAAGTCCTTCATCCGGCGCAACAAGAACCCCCACATCAATGAGAAGGTGCACGCAGTGCGGGTTCTGCAGAGCACGCTCAAGGTGGGACCCCGCAGCCCCCTGACCGCCCCCCCCCCCCCCCCCCCCCAAAATCCCCTGCCCATGGGCAACCACCCCAAAACATGCCCTTCCTTTCGGCAGGCAAAGCTGGTGGAGCTGCAGGCCCTGGAGCAGCTGCTGAGTGACACCACGCTCACCTCGGAGAAGTTCACGCGCTGGAAGGAAGAGCACCAGGAGCTGCAGAAGTGGTGGGCACAGCAGGAGGGCCAGGACCCCGACGGCGGGCCCAGGGCCGAGCACAGCCCCCCCAAAGAGGCGGCTGAACCCTGACACCCTGCCGGGACCTCTCTGGCACGAATCGTTGCCGATAAAAATCAGGGTGCTGCGGGAGCAAAGCGGGCGCTCTGCCTGTGCTGGGGGGGTGCCCAGGGGGATTGATGACATTTTTGAAGACTCAGCCCCCGGCGTGGACTTGCCACAGGAGAATTGGCCTCTGCTACATCCCCCCTCCCTGGGGCGGGATGTTGCAGTGACAGTCTTGCTTTTTTCAAGGACGTTTTGCCTTGGCTGCACATTGGCAACTGGAGGCCTTTTCCTGGAGGAACATGCCCCTGCCACTCACACTGGCGCGGTGCTGCCAGCCGTCCTGGCCAGGGTCTCTTTTGCTGTAAATAAAACCATGTTGACAAGGGCTGACCGTGCCATGGTTTTTCTTGGCACTGGAATATCCCCGCGGCAACAGCCAGGCCCTACCTGTGCCATGTGCCACCATCCTCGAGGGGTTGTGGCATCCCTCTGCGCCCTGCTCCCCTCTCCCCATGGGCTGAGCCAGCCCAGCTCGGGGGTGATGGCACCCACCCGTGGGGGTCAGGGACAGGCTCCGATGGTGCCGAGAAGGTGATGAAGTGGCAAAGGCATCCCGGGGAGGGCTGGGGTGCTCTGGGGGCTTTGTGCAGCTCCCAAGGGGAGAGCACAGGGCAGGAGGGGCAAGGAGATGTGGTCAGCCTGGGAATGGCGCACAGGTCCTGCCCCTCCCTGTGCCACCCAGCCCCTTACAGACGTGCTCCAGCTGGGTATGGGGACACTCTTTTATTTAACAGCAGCTGCAGAGGCTAAAACCTGCATAAGGATTAAAGCACAATCAAGTAACAGGCAAGAACACTTGTTTTCAAGTGAAAAATGAAGAGCGTAAAGAGGTAAAGATGGGGAATGGACCCACCTCCTCCACCCAGTGATGGTCCAAGGCACTTCCAGGGGTGTGGGACAGCCATGGCGGGAGGCTGAGGAGCCGCTGTCAGCCCACAGCGAGCGGCATCGCCCCATGATGGTCACAGCAGGAACCAGTCTGTCCCAGCGCCTCAATAATCCACCTCGTAAGGGGCAGCGGCTGGCCCCCCGATGAACCCCCTCTTCCTGCAGAAGCTGGTAGCCAGGCAGACACCAGCCAGCACCTCTGCCCCTCCACCGCTCCAGCCCAGGTAGAGACACGTCCCCAGGTGGAAGCGGTCTGCTGGGGGGGTCTGAGGGCTGGCCAAGTCCTGCAGCACCCGATGAGCCATGTAGGAAGCAGCACCCAGGTATGTGGCACCCGCCAGCATCAGCAGCAGCCCGGCAGTGGCTGCCAGGTTGGGCCGTGGCGGAGGGGCCCACCACCGTGCCCCCAGCATGGCCAGAGCGTACGCCAGGGCCCCCAGCAGCAGCGAGCCCACGGTGGCCGCCCTCAGCACCCTCATGGGCCAGAAATGGGCCGTGTCCTCCGGGAGGGCGCGACAGGCTGGGCCCGGCTGTGCGACGGCCTCCACGCAGCTCTCCCAGAGGCCGTCGCTGAAGGAGAGGTCGCGGGGGTATCCGGGCCGCTCGGACAGCTCCCGCCACCGTGGGGTGGCCGTGGCCGCCAACAGCAGCACCCAGCCCATGGGGGCCAGCACCAGGCCCCACACCAGGGAGAGAGTCCCCATCACAGGCGAGGCCTCGCTGCCGGCGGTGCCGCTGCTCCAGCCGGGGCGGGCCCTGCCCGTGGAGCTGGGGAGGGAAGGTGACCCCGCGCCACACGTGAGCAGCCCCGACGTGGCCGGGCATAACGAAGGGCCCGGCGCCACGGCCTCGCTGCTGCCGGCACCCGGGGCAGCGCTGACCTTTCCGGCCGAGCGGGCAGAGGGGTGCGAGGGGGCCGAGCGGGGGGCAGCCGCCCGGTCTTGCCCCTCAGCGTGGGGGCTTGGGCGGCGCCGGGGGGGTCCCTGAGTGGGCGGTGGAGCCTGTGCGGGCCGCGGGATAAGGGAACGTGGGGGGAACGGTGGGGCCGGGCCTGGCTGGGAGCGGGCAGGGCAGGGCAGGGCAGGGCAGGGCAGGCCCCGCCGCCCGCCCTCGCCATGATCGGCGCTGCCCATGCGCGGGGAAAGGGCCGGTGCCGCGCTCTCAGGCCCCGCCCTACGGGTGGCGGCTGCGGACAGTTTTCCTCCCCCAGAAGCCGTCTCTCCCTCTACGAAGCTGCGGGGCGGGGATCAGCGTTCGGACGAGCCAATGAGCGAGGAGAAGGGGCGGAGCCGGCGCATCCGATAGGCTGCGGGGCAGGGAGGGGCGGGCGGGGCCCTGCCCCTTTTCCTCCCTCCCCCCGCCCCCCCGCGGCTGTAACGGTCGCGGCGCGCGGGGCAGCGCGAGCGCGGCGGCGGAGCCAGGTGAGGGGGTCGGGCCCGCCCGGGAGCCGTCCCGCCGCCGGGCCTCAGGCCTCCCGCCTCCCGGGGCGGGCTCCGGCCTGGGGCAGCACCCCTCCCTCGGTGAAACCATCCCTCCGCCGTCCCGGGGAGCCCGGCGGCCTCCCGCCCCTCAGGGACCGGCCCCTCGGGGTCAGGCCGTGCCTTCCAGGCGGTTGTGTCCCCCCCCCCCCCCCCCCCCATCCCTTTCTGGGGTCAGCTGCCTTCCCTCCACCCCAATCACTGTTCTCCCCACCCCTTCTGGGGGGCCAGGGGCTTCCCCCCACACCCTGGCTTCACATCACTCCACGTACCCGCCGAGCCCTGCCCCCTCCATCGGGTAAAGCGCTGCTGCCCCCCTCTTGGTGGCCCACCTCTCCCTGCCCACCCCTTCTGCGGGGTCTGCCCTGTGCCCGCTGCTGGAAGGGGGTGGTTTGTAGGATGGTGTGGGTGCTCTCCGGGAGGGGGGGGGGGCTGTTTGTGAGAGGGGGGTGCTGAGCGAGGTGGGAATGCTTTGGTTGCTTTGTTTTATTTCAAGACCCAATGCTTGAATTTCCGTGTTGTAACTGCTGACTGCAGTGCTGGAGACTGAGATTTAAACTCAGGAGTTTCTGAAGCATACCTAAACTAAACATAATAAGCACTACATTTAGCTAGAAGTGTTTTATTTCTTTGCTGAGTGAAATGCTGCTTCTAGTTCATTATCCTATTGTATTCCTGATGTCAATCCTATGTTGTAAAATCTGTATATGGATGTTATCTAAGAACTAGTGGTTTCTGTGAGCTCTTGGAATCAGTTAAGCAAAAAATCTGTAAGAGCTGGTAATTGAGGATCTAGTATTTGACTGGTGGGGAGGTGAGAGGTCTTGAATTTCCACAGTGAAGCCCGAGAGCTGTAAATTATACTTGCATCATCAGAAGCAGGAAATTCACTGCCTGAAGTACTCAGATAAGCAGATAAATTAAACCAAAGCTCTGGATAGATAACAATTGCCATTTATGGAACAGCAATGCCAAGTTTTGAATGACCGCATTTCTGCATGTAGTTGCTGAGTGACCTCTACAGAGGGCAGAAATGAAGTGGTTTTGAGTCAAGACTTTTAAAGGGAAATTTTTAGTCTCTATAGACATAAAGCCAGATGTAGTTACGATGGTGACTGATGCTCTGTAAGTAACTATGGTGGGGATAACGCATGCCCCAGTTGAAAGGTGCTGCTGAACTGCTGCGTACCTGGAGAATGTGGCAAATAGGAACTCTCCTCATTTCTCAGGCATGAAGAAAACCTACAATAACTGCAAGGTTTTTTTTGCATATTGCCCTGTTGCTGTGGGGATGAAACAGAGACACCCTTGGGAGGAGATGCTAATTAAATATGAAATGCTGTGTTACTCTGAATGAAGAGAAGCCGATGTGTATGTACCCTTTGCTTGGTTAGTGGGAACAGGGTTTTGGTTTATGCTGATTTAAAAGATGATTTTTTTATTTATTGCCCTGTAGTTCACTGGATAGGTAAGATGGCTGCTCTTGAGAAACACCCAGACCTGAGGCTCCAGCAGAACAATCCATCAGGTAAGGACAGGCCTTTCCTTAAAGCCCTGCTGCTGTCGGATCCTGTTTCAGTTTCTCTGAGGAGACGCGTGGCCCTGAGAAGAGTTCTTTACCAAAAGCTTTTTATTAAATAAACCCAGTGTCTTATTCCTGCAAAATAAAACAATTGCATGGGTGTCCAAGGGTAGAGAATTATTGGATAACGAACCTACCTCTTGAGTGATAATTGATAAATTGGGAAGAGTTCTTAACAGTTAGTGCAAAAATGTATCTAACAGTATTGCTGTGTGCTGCTCTTTTTTTTTGTTTTGTTTTTTTAGTTTGAGAGCATCAGCTGGGTGTAATATCACCAAACTTAACAATGGGAATATAATTTACTGCTTTTGCATTCTGACTTCTGTAACAAGACTAATTTTCATTCTCCTGTTGATATTATTTGACTTCCCCGTGCTTGCTGCCGCTTCCTTTTGCAAAAGAGATTTCTTTAGCAACAATACGGGGAGTCAAGCAAGGATCAGTTTGGGTTTTGGTGGCATGGGTAATTAGATATGGCTTAATTAGGTGTATTAAAAGGCTTTTCAGTCTGTTGGCCAAAACACAAATATCCCTGGCTTTTTCTCTCCAGATCCCAGCACCAGTCAGAAGAGTCATTTCTTGGAGACTGACTGGAAAACACCGATGTTGTCTGTGAAGTTCCAGAGCCATGTCAGTCGCTGTTCAAGCGTGGCTGACAGCGGGGATGGGGGCATTGGGACCTCCTGCTCAGACAGCACAGAAGGTGATGGTCAGCACAGGATCACACTGTAGCAGCCAAAGACTTTAAGTTTTCTTAAGAAGACGGACAAGCATTAAATAGTCCGATATTATTCAACCCTAGAATGTAAAACTTGGGGAGAGCAGAATCTGTAACGGTGTTTGGAGACTATTTCAAAACCAGTGCCTCAGTACATAGATATGCTGCCTGAAATATAAACAAGTGATTAAGGGATTTGCTGTTTCTCTAAGCTAGTTTGGTTGTCTGTGGTAAGCATTTTTAACTGACTAAAAGAGCCACCTTGGTGATTTGCTGGTTCATATTGACCAACAAGTGATTTATCAGCAAGTCTGTTGTGTGATTTTTTTTTCTTTAAGAAATAATTTATAGGTGCCTCTAGAGCCTTCAGATCAGTGTGCCTTTGTGTGTAAGTCTCCTCAGTGTTAGAGCTGTGTGCTTCTCACTGAAGAATGCTGCAGCCTTGCCCTCAGCTGAGGCATGTTCTGTCAAATTGCTTGTCCCAGCAATCCTTTCCACCTGTATTTTCATCTTCATCCATGAAAGTGACATAAACCACTATCGATTCACTGATTCTTCTTTTGGCAGCGAGGGAGTTTGTGGTGTTCTTTAAAACAATGCACTTCACGCATTCCTGTGTTCCATGAGCTGCCCGGAGCCTTTTGAATGAGCTGTAGATCTTACTAATGTGCGAGTTGAAATGAAGGCTTTTAAAAAAGTCTGGCTTGTGAAAATACTGCTAGAAATATTACTGGAGCACATGTTCAAATGTCCCATCTAGCCGCTCTTGGGATAATAAAGTGTCCAGTTGCACTCTGAGGGCAGGGGAGATAGTTTTTACTTTCATATAAATGATCCAGCCACCAAGCCAGGAGGCATGGGGTTGCTACTTTACCCTTAATTGGCTTAGTGGTGGACTTGGTAACGTTAGGTTAATGGTTGGATCGGATGATCTTAAAGGTCTTTTCCAACCTAAATGATTCTATGATTCTATAATGATGGCCCTTTCGGAAATTGCCCTCTGAATGTTTGTATTGTCGCCTTGTTTGTGAGGGCTGAGGCTGAGTTGTGGCACTGACAGCTGGCCGAACCACGCTGACTTTCAGGTCAGGCCGTTGGTCAGAAATGTTTGGGTGACCCTTAGCACACTCAAGGAACCGATTGCAGCATCTGCACGTGGCATGCTGGTTGGAGGACTCGGGTTCCTGGGGTATAAATTTAGGGGCTGTAAAAGGAAATTGTACTGTCTCTTCTCCGTTTGCCAAGGTGAACGTGCTTGCGACTGCTTGGTAGCGTGGTGTTCTCTTGAGTTCCTAGGCACAGCCAAATAATGTCTAAAGAAATTTTTTCCCCCTCCTGCTCATTTTTGAGGAGAGGGTTTTGTGCCTTTATTGTGATAGTTTTCCTGCAGTTTGATGATGGTCTTTACGGAATCTGGTTTTGGTCCTATTCAAATTGTAACCTTTTATTCCTTCTTGTAGCGATGCTTTGAGGTTACAAATAAGTGGAAGTGTGACCTTGCGGTCCTGATAATGGATTAAAGAAACATCATGTGGGGATGGGCCTTCAGCCAAACCCATGAGGAAAACAAGTTTGTGTATCTGGGAGAAACCTGGAATTACTGCGATACACAATGTATCGGGACGAGGAGTGGGAACAGGCGCTTCGCTGTTTGCAGTTCCCAGCTCTTGCTGTTGCTGTTATTGAAATCTGAGAGTTGCTAAGAATAGCCCTGTATTTCCATGTAGCCAGGTTTGGTGCCCGTCTGACAGGACGGGCTCACGTTGGGGTGCGTGCGCTGAACTCCGTCTCATTTCCTGTGGCAATAAGGCGAGAGCCATTACTCTAGGCTCTAGAAAAAGCTCTTTTGCTGCAACGTCCTGGAGGAGTTCGAAGGTCAACTGCTCGGTGATCTAGTGTTCAGCTATGTTTGAAGCTCATCATGGGCTTAGCGAAGGCTCCAGTTAGCTTTGGTTACAGTGCAGAGTCGCTGAGCTGTGGGACGGGCAGAACAGAATCAAGGTCTCAGTGTTCAGCTGAGTAAGTTTCAGCCTTTTATTCAATTTAAAGGACTTGATTTCTAAACCTATAGAAAGATAACATTATTGATTTAAGATTATACTAGACTAGCTTAAAAAGAAGGGATTAAAAATGTGTACTGAACTAAACTTGGATTCTCCCCGTGGTTTACGGTGGTAGGAGAATGTCAACAGGCTCCTGAAACTTGTAGCGAGGGGGAGCACAGACAGTGCTTTAGTCTTGCTGCTGTGGAAGACATGTTCAGGGGGAAGAGAATTGCTTTTAAAAATTCTTTTGCGAAGTTGTTCAGCAGAGGAATGGCTGTTCAAGTCAGAATATTTTCAGGGTTGTAATTAGAGCATCACTCTTCTTCTTTCCCCAGACTTCTGCAATTCCAGTAACGGTTCATCATTCCAGCCCATCAAAACCCAAGTGACCATCCCAACAGCACATGTTATGCCTTCTACATTGGGTGCCTCACCCTCCAAGCTGTGCTCTGTGGGAGACCAGAGCTGTTCGCAGAGTACTTCAAAAACTGCTATGCCAGGATCTGCTTCTGAACACGCAGGGCTCATGAGAAATGGAGATTTTAATGCTGGGAAGTCGTCTCAGGTGCCACCCAGGGATCTCTTGCGTCTCTATGGGACTTCAGGGGAAAATGGTTTTGAGCAATCCTGGCACCCTGTTTCTGATCACATGAGAACAGAAGATACTTGGAAGTTTGACACCCCTGCCATTGAGCGCACCCTTAACCAGTCTCTCTTTCTGGATAGTTTGTGCACTGACCCTCTCCACAGGTTCCAGAAGTTCAGTCCAAACCCTGGGGCAGCTGAGGCAGGAAAGGACCATTATAAGGTGCTGCCAGAGAGTAAGCAAGCGGCAGGGGCTAATGGAGTCTGTGAGCCCCAGGACGGAACGTGGCCAAGCGGGAGCAGACTGATGCCAACGGGACTCCAGGCCAACAGTTTCTTTTCAAAACCTGTAACTCCTTCATCTCGAGCATGGATGCAAGAAGCCTGCACACTACACCCACATGAGAGGGTCTGTGAGCTCAGCGCTTGGAAACAACAGCTGGAGAAAGTGCGATTGCAAATAGAGCAAATGCAGGTAGGGAGCCGCTTCTGTGAACGTACGAGTTTGAAACCCCTCCTGTCTCTCTAGTCATGAATCGTTATGAAGCGAGGGGGCAAATGTCTCGTGCTTCTCCCTGTCTTACACTGAAAGTCTCTTAATGATCTGTTTTTACAACACATGGTGTCACAGGTATCATTTGACATCCTGCTTATGTAGAGCAGCCCTGTATTATGTTACAGCACTGCACAATGGTTCGGATCAAGAGGTGAAATATCCTGTCTGCTAGAAACTGCAAAGAAAAAGCATGCCAACAGTTTCTAGAATAACTGTATTCTGTATATAGAGTTAGGAAACAGACTTTTCTTCTTTTAAAGGTGCATAAAACTTACTGCAGTTTATTAGATGGAAACAGTTTGTTTATCGCCTCCCACCAGCTGTACCCTAATGGAGACAAATTGTTTCCAGCAAGCTAGCACAGTGATCTAAAATTATTTGTTAATCTCCAGTTGTGCTTGGGCAAAGTTACTTGTTCTTGGACATCAACAGAGACTGAAATAGCTGTGTCCTGGCATGCAGATGAGCACACAGTGTGCAAAATAGCTCTAGCAATGTTGCAATTACCTCTGTGGAGCACAAACCTCTCCCTCCTCATTTTATCTCCTCTTTCAGTTACAAAATGGAGGCGCCTGCCACCATCCCTCCATGTATTCTCCTTCGCTGCCTACACCTGATCCAGCCCAGTGGATCAATATCCTCAACTCTAATGAAAACCTACTCAAGGAGAAAGAGCTTCTCATTGACAGGTGAGAGTCTTGATACTGATGTGGTTTAAGGACTCCAGTGCATTTCCTTTTGGAAAGGGAGGGTTTTGGAAGTACCAAGGAAAACTCATATCTCAGAGTTCCTGTTACCCAATTGAGCTTTTTTATTGCAAGAACAACATAATGACCTTTGAGAAGAGCTCTCCTCCCCTTCCTCTTGGAAACAGGATGGTGATCCTGATGAGTTCAAATAAATCAATTTTCATTATGGTTTTCTGTGTTTTATAAGGGATAAAGATTTCTGTTCACATCACGATTATCTGGAATGTCAAAACTACTGCCTTTTTGCTTGAGGACTTTTTGGTAGCTCTTGGAGATCTTTATTTTAAATTAGATCTTTGTGAGTTTGGGCTGGCAAACGACACTTCTCATACCTAACGCTAGTGGTCCATTAGCTTTTCAAAAAAGTAAGTCCTCATGAAAACGACCTTCAGCATTTGGGCTGTAAATACTTTTTCTGCTTGCTCATTTTGAGTCCGCTGTTCGTTTTACGCATAAGCTCCGCAGCTGAGCTGGATTTTCCAAAGCATGCACGGCTTGTGTGTTTTATGTATAATCATTGCTGGGGGGGAGGCTTTGAAGGGAGGGGAGGGAAGAAAAGTTAATACCAATTATAAAAAAAGTCAGAATGGACATCTTTCAGATTATTATTTTATTATTATTCAGATTTTGTTATGGACATCTTTCAGATTGACTTTTCTGCAGGTCATTTCTGAGGTGCAGTGTTGTCTTTCCGTTCTGCTGTCATTGTATGGAGCATTAGAGCTGTGGCAGCACTGTTCATGTTGTATTGCTCTCTACTGTATGTTTGAGAAGTGTATTACCTGTGTTTTTTACAGACAAAGACAACACATATCCCAGTTGGAGCAGAAGGTCCGTGAGAGTGAACTGCAGGTTCACAGTGCCCTGCTTGGCTGTCCAGCACCCTACGGAGATGTTTACATGTTGAGAATGCAGGTAACTGGGCGCAACAGGCTGTCAGTAAGAAATATGTATTGAATCTAATGGCTCTGCCACTTCTCATTAGGTGTTTCCTGAGTAGGAGGGCTATGCAGAGTAAAACTATCCTTTGTATGGGGTTCCAATTACCTCTCATCTCTGAGATCCTCTGTGACTCTTGAGATTTCAAACCCTGCGGTACTATGGTTTGTTTAGAAGCTGTGCTAGTGATGCAAATGCCTGACAGCACTGACAAGTGCTATTTCAGATACTGCGGTACGTAAGATGGGCTGAATGATGTTTGGGAATTAGGAGGGCTGAGAACACAGCTCTCAGACAGCGCAGCTATTTAGTGCCAGTTTGTAACTGTTAGCTCTGATGGACGGAACTCACAGGCTGTCTCTGTTTGCAGGAGCTGCAGCGGGAGAATACATTTCTTCGAGCACAGTTCACAGAGAAGACTGAATCGCTCAGTAAGGAAAAGATTGAACTGGAGAGAAAACTGGCTGCTGTGGAGGTGGATGCAAAGCTGATCCGGGAGTCGCTGAAGGAAACTATGCAGAAACATGCAGAGGAGTTGAAGAAACAGGAAGAAAGGGTATGATCCCATTGCTCTAAAGATGGGAAGGTGTTTTCTTTGAGAAGTCAATGTCATGCCTAGGTGAAAGCTTTCTGTGGCCATGTGTTATTGTAGGTATTTTCTGATCTCCTTGTAGAATTCTTTGGCTTATAAGCAAAAGCCCTTCCTCCTGCAGTTAGAAGTATTTCAGTACCCCTTCTTTTAACCAGAGAAGCAGCCTGTCTTTAGCTAAAGTGAGCAGAAATGCTGCTGAGTTAGTGATCTTGTATTTTGGTGTTGCACTGTACAAAAAGGTAAATGAGTGGGCTTACAGAGGACTGAAGAATGGACAAGAAATTATATAAGCTAAACTTGTATATAACTGTCCCTGCAGGTAAAGGGAAGAGACAAACACATTAATAATCTTAAAAAGAAGTGCCAGAAGGAATCTGAACAAAACAGGGAGAGACAGCAGAGAATTGAGACCCTGGAACGATACCTGGCTGATCTACCAACCCTTGAGGACCACCAGAAACAGAGTCAGAAGGTAAAACTTCCTCTGAGTTGTGATGGTAGCTCTTCACATACTTGCTCAGGTGGCTTTTCTACAGCTGCAGATAATCCCCTGTGCAGCTGCCCAAGTGAAGTTGTGGTCTGACCTTTTTAGAGGAGGAATGTTCTGAGCTATAGCTGAGAATTGCCACATAGGTAGTAAAAACCTGCTTTGCGAAAGTAGTTGAAACATGGTGTGTGTGGTGAAACCCCTGGGAGGTCTCTAGAGTGCTGCGATGTGCTTTGTTGCAGCTGAAGGAATCTGAACTGAAGACTACTGCTATGCAGGAAACAGTGCTGGCACTGGAAACAGAGCTTGGAGATGTCCGGGCTGCTTTCAGGGAGCAAGAGATGCAGCTAGAAACCCAAAAACATAAGGAAATGGAGCTTCTTTCCACCGTGCGCAGGTAAAAATCTGGAGGATTAGAATAAGCTTCATCTTAGCACTGAAGTAATTGCTGCACAAGAACAGTGATGATTCAGCACAGCCACTGTCCCACCTGTCGGAACCAGGTTACCATGGATTTGTGATGATTGTGAGTGCTTGCCAAAACACCGTGTTCAAATTCTGCGTGGCGACAGTGGAGGGTGGGAGCAGAACCAGACGGCTGAAAGAAAGGGGCCCCCTGTTTTGTCACCTGGGTCTGTCTGTGTCCTCAGGGTATTGCTCTCAACCGTAACTTCTTGCAGAATGGACCTACGTAATCTGCAATCGTTGCATCCCTGCAAATGTGCCAATATCATGGGCAGGGCTATGTCCAGGGAGAGGTACTCCTCCCTTCACAGCCCTTGCAGTTTGCAAGCTGGGACACAAACAGGGCAACACTGACACCTGATAGGAAAATCGTTCACCACCTCATATTGTTTAGTGAGGGAAACACCCCAAATCTTGGTTTTCCCATGGTGTTCTGCTAATTTCAGCTTGCAGGACAAGATGCAGCAGTGTGTAAAGAACGCAGAGAGAGGACCTCCTGCCCAGGATGGGGAGAGACAGAAAATAGAGAATGATTCTCTGAAGAAAGAATGTGACTGCCTCAGGAAGGTAACAGGCTGTCCCAGCTGGGAATCACGCATTTTTCCTTCCACTGAGTCACACCAGGCACTAAAAGGAAATCAAGGACTCTTGCAGTCATAGGCAGTCACAATTGCACTGAAGCAGCAGTTCCTGGAATTCCAAACTGTGAGGGGTTTTAAAAATTGTTCTTGGTGTGATAACAATGCACTCCTACAGTAACACTGGAGAGAAGTTGCAGAATGCAGAAGAGAGGAGAGGAAAACCACAAGAATGTGACTTCTCCAGTCTGTTTTTAGCTGATACTTCTAATGGTGCCTTTTATCAGGTGCCTCTCATCAGGGAATCTAAGTCCATTAGTAACAGAGCTAGTGATCAAAGCAAAGTGGACAGGAAAGGAGGAGAGGGGATGCTGTCTTACTGAAGGAGAAATCCTGGTGGTATTACTGAGTCTGTGTGGCCAGTTCTGATGCCTCTGCTTTTGATTCCAGATTGTGGACAAACAGCAGAAGAAGATGGAGCAATTGTCCTTGCAAGTAAAGGTGAGAGGTGACTGTGGAGGGACCTAGAACTTGAGAATCTGCTGTGAAGTGAGTTAGACTTACTGCTTTCCCATGGTCTGTTCCAGGACCTGGAAGAACAGGTGGCCCAGGAAGAGGGGACAAGCCAAGCTCTGAAAGAAGAGGCGATGAGAAGAGAAAATGCACTGCAGCAGCTCCGGACCGCTGTGAAAGAGGTCAGGGCAGGAGCGTTTAGAGTGCCTGAGCACAGCAGTTGGATGAACAATGGATTGTCTTTTAGCAAGGCCCTTAATTTTGCAGTCAGCAGCACAACCTCTTCTGCTTCCTGATAGTCAGTTGCCCTCTCAGGGCTCTGAAAGGAGCTCTTCTCTGTTCAAAAGTGGGAGGAAAAAGGCAGTTTCTGCCTCGGGAGCTTCAGCTGGGGCTGTGGGTTGTGGTGGAGGATGCGGAGCTTGCCAGCTGGGGGCAGCAAGGCAGTGAGCAGGAGCCCAGACTCACTGCAGCCCTGGCTGAAAGGCAGTGCTCAGCACCACTCTCAAGCCTAAAGGAAGCCAAGCACAGTGGCAGCCCTGGAGGGAAGGGATGGCCAGTGTAGGGGCGAGCGGCTGGTGCACAACCTCCTGGAAGCTTGTTTTGTTGCATCATGCCTTGGCAGGGACAGTGCAGTGTCGCGGGGCGCTTGCCGTCTGAGCCAGGAAAGCTGAACGCTCACACCCTGTAGGACTGACACTCGCTCATCTGGCGAGAGTCCGGAGGGCTTGATGTAAACCGGCTCCTCCTGCCCTCGGTGCTCCCATCATCACCACTGAGCAGTTGCGTTAAGTTGCTTTAAGTGCACTAGTTCTGTACCAAGCGACCACTAACCTGCCGTGTCCGTTTTGTTCAGCTTTCGGTGCAGAACCAGGATCTCATTGAGAAGAACCTGACCCTTCAGGAACGACTCCGGCAGGCAGAGCTAACGACCCAGCCGCTGCCTGCTGAGACAGCCCGCCTCGCCCATGAGTTGCACAGTGAGCTGGCCAGTTGTCTGCAGGATTTGCAGTCTGTCTACAGCATTGTCACTCAGAGGGCTCAGGGCAAGGATCCCAACCTCTCTCTGCTCCTGGGCATTCGCTGTAAGTATGTGGAGTGATGGCAGAGCAAACCCTTTGGTTCCTGTGCTGTGGTAGAATTAAATAACTCACATATATTATAGCATGGAAGGTTCTCATCTTCGTGGGATTCTGAACCTTCTTTCTGTGGTTAGCTAGCTCTAAAGGTGCATGCTGTAATAACTAAATGTTAAATAGTACCTCTTTTGCAAATGTGTGTTGTTTTTTCTGGCTCAGCTGTGAATGTGTGTGATCCTTGATCAGAATTGCATGTGAGGTAACTCCCTTCTCTGACTCCACAGCTGTGCAGAACTCTGCTAAGGAGAAGGATGACTTGCTGAGCCCTGATGGACTTGCAAAGAAACTGGTGGAGGTAAAACAGCTTCACAAAGAGGTGGAGGACTTAAGGACGGCAATATCTGACAGATATGCTCAGGACATGGGAGACAACTGCATCACCCAGTAAAGAATGCTCCCCAAAGTAAGGCAGGAAATGAAGACTTGAAACCCTCAGGAGTCTCGAGCTCCTACAACCCAAAACCTATTCAGCACTTTACCATCCCTTTGCTCGGGTACAAGACGTGTGACTTATCCAATCTGTGAGAAATCAGGGGGTTTGTTGCCAGGAGCGTTTAGCTGCTGACTGGCTAACTGAAATTGTTCAGGGCTTCGGTGTCGAGCTTTGCAGTAGCTTTGATCTTGTGGAATGTGTTTATGCTGTGTTTGCTGGAGCTGGTGTGGTCTCTGATGCTGGGAGATGAATTCTGAATTGCCTTCCAGGCATGTCAAATGCCGAACGTGCAAATGTGACAGTTAAAATCATCACGAAAAGGAAACGTATGCCCTGGTCTTTCTGATAAATTCTCTGTGCAGATCCTGTGTGACTAGTAAGACCAGAGGATTATCAGTTTTCAGGGGATATCTGTGGACTTCACAGGCAAGCAGGTGTGCCAGTTACACTACTGCTAATTACAGCGAGGTGCCACAGGCTCCTCAGGTGCCCTGTGCATGGTTCTGGCTTGGATGCTTGTGGAACCATTCATGGAGCAGGACCTGCTTTCCTCAGGTAAATGCAACCAGAGTCTTTCGGTAGCCGACAGGAGTTGGGGAATAAAGCTACACTAAAAAGAGACTCTGAAAACGCTCCCCCTGGGCACTGTTACCCCAGAAGCCTTCAGGCTTTTATCCCCCTGAAATAGCACTTTGTGGGTATGATTTAGACTGCAGAGGAAGTGGATTGATGCTGAAGTGCCTTAATGTGCTAGAGAAACCTCCCATCCCCACACTGCTTCATGACTAATGCATCTGCTGGCAGGGTGAGGAGTTGCTGTTTCTTCTAGCAGCCTTTAGAGCCATCGCAAATGATCCCGGGGAGCTTCAAATGTCTGGAGCCCCTGCCCAGAGCTGCAGGGAGCCTCTGCGCCCCAGGGGACCCTGCCGCAGGCCAGCGGGGAGATGCACCTCTGCTGGGCACTCTGCTTGACAGGGAGAAAAGCCATTCTGGTCCTCACGCGGCAGGGTGGTACAGCTGGATCCGAGAGCTCTTCCTGATGCCCGCAAGGCAGCGACCACTCCGGCTTTGTTGTAGCCCTGGCCCTTGTTCTCCGGGAGCTCCCTGCTCTTCTGCTAAATAATGAGATTTCTAAATAAATCAGCATGGGATGCGGTTTGCTTTGTCACAGCCCTCCTTAGTGGCAACTTTACAGTATTGACTGCTCGCTTGTGACAACTGTTGTGGTGCTGAGGGTGGAAATTCTTTGGTTTTCAGCTTGAGTGAAGAGCAAGATAAGAAGTCGGCTCTATAAACAGGGGGGGAAATACTGCTGAAACTTGTTCGGTTGCTCTCAGTTCATGTTGGGCCAGTGAGCCCTAGGTTTGAGAGAAATGCTTTTGTTACTCCTTTGTGTTAAAATTTAAGACCAAATCTGTTTTATTTGTTGTGTTTGGCCGCCACGGGTGATGGTGGCAACAAATTGATTAGTTTGCTGTCCTGAGCTACCCCCTGCACGGCATGGGGAGAGAAGGCAGCCAGCTGTCTGCCCTGTTCTTTCTGCATCTGGTGTACGGCATTTCTGGTTGTTTCTGTTCTCAGGCTGCTGCTGGCGTGTACTGAGCTAAATGTGGGCCAAGGCTATTCGTTGAAGTCGTTTGTCCTGGCTGCTGGGTGCTCTCTAGGCACTGGGGTGCCGAGCAGCACCAGCTGTGAAAGTTGCTCCCTCCCAAAGGTTAGCAGGGTGCTGGTGAGCACCATCCCCTTTCCCTGCGCGCTCCTGGGGTGCGAGCAGGAGATCTGGTTGCCAGGAGCATCATGTGGGGACACGTTTGCCCTCTGCAGAGCTGGCTGTGCAAATGGGATCGCGGCTGAAACATCATCTCGGCCGATGTTTGGAGCCTGGCCCTGTCCTGGGCTGCCCAGGTGGGGAAGAGAAATGCCCCCATGTCCTCCTCCCGCAAAACGGGACCCGTCTAAGATGGTGATCCTGTCTGCCATCCCTGTGCCTGCCGCTCTCTGGGCGGGGGAAATCTTGGGCCTTTCTTTGCAGAGCAGCCCGGGCAGGGGCGGCAGGACCACCTTCCCACCCTGCCCCACCTTCCCACCCTGCCCCAGGTTCTCGCCCTGTCCCCTTGCGCAGTTTCCCCGGCGCTGCCTGTCCCCCTTCCCCGTCGCGTTGGGCGCGGTGTATTTATACCAGCCTTTGTCTCGCCCTCTTGTTTGTACTGAGTACTTTGAGTATAAAATAAAGCTGCTGTGCTCCACTCGTGGCGAAGCGCTGCCGTGCCGAGGGGCCAGGGCCGGGCTGCGGGCGGGTGCTGCCCGGGGCAGGGCCGCTGCCGGGCCCCGCCGAGGCCGCATGCCCGGGCCCGCCGGCCCCATTGGTCCCCGCAGTCACATGCCGGGCGGCGGCGGGGCCGCCCGCTCCCTCCCTTCCAGCCTCCCTCCGCCGGGCTGAGCGCAGGGAGCGGCCGCGATCGCAGCATGAGCACCCTCAAGGTCTACAGCACCTCGGTGACCGGATCCCGGGAGGTGAGCGGCGGCGGCGGGGCTCCGGGCCCCGGTGGGGCAGGGCTGGGGGCCCCCTTTTCCCTGGGGTGGGCCTCTCTTCCCAGGGGAGCAGCGAAGCCCCCCCCCCCCCCCCCCGCCCCATCCCCGGTGTCCCCTCCCCTGCTCACGCTGCCCCGTCCCCTTCATCCCCCGAATCCATCCCGCCGTGCTGGGTGTCCCCCCCCCCGCCCCACGCAGGGCCGAGCCCCACGGCCAGGTAAGGAGCGGTCGCTCCCTGAGCGCTGCGCTGAGTGTGCCTGGCACGCTGCGGTGCATGCCCGCCCTTCGGGCTCCTCTCCAGCTCCCCGTAACCTGCCTTTTCCCGCCCGGGTTCCAGATCAAATCCCAACAGAGCGAAGTAACCAGAATCCTCGATGGGAAAAACATCAAGTACGAGCTGGTGGATATCTCCCAGGACAATGCTCTCCGGGAGGAGATGAGGGCGAAGGCGGGCAACCCCAAAGCCATCCCACCCCAGATCGTCAATGGAGACCACTACTGCGGGGTAAGGCTCGTGCTGTGCCATGGGGATAAGCACCGCGGAGGTTGGGTGGCGGGCAATAATCCTGTCCCCTTGGTTTTGCTACAAATGGTGTCAAGACGCTTTTTAAAAGGCGTTTCTTGTGAGGTGTATGGCCAAGGGGCTGCCAGGGTTAACAGGCGTTTGGAGCATGGTGGCTTGTAAAAAAACAGGACCCAGGCAGGGGGACTCTGGGTGGGCGTGGGCAGCGGGGCTGTGCTGTGCGGGGCTGCCCCGGCTTCGCTCTGTCGTCCTCTGTGTGACTGTCACCCGTGCTGTGAACCAGTTTGTGCTGCGTGCCCAGGGGACCCCGCGCTGCCTGACCGGCAGGAGCGTACAGCTCGCTCCTGCCTTGCGAGCAACTGCGTGGCTTTTCCCTGCAGGATTATGAGCTCTTCGTGGAAGCGGTGGAGCAAAACACTCTGCAGGAGTTCCTGAAGCTGGCCTGAGCCCTGAGCTCCCCTCCTGTCCTGGACTCTACCTGCATTCCTGAGCACCCTCATCTCCGACCACCTTCACTTCCAGGTTGTCAGCGCTGTCCTGGCACTGTGACCTGTATCCCGGCATAGGGAAACCCATGACCAAAACTACTCATTGCAGCTGCCTACGATTCCCTCCTGCCTAAACCCTGATATCATCTCAGAGGGATCCAAAGAAAGTCTGACGCTTGCTGCGCACGGCCTTCGAATGAAGCTGGGCCTGGCTCACACCGCAGCTTCCAGTGCCTCTGTAAACAGCAAAGCCTCTGGGGCTGTGCGAAGTGCGGCCGGCCGTCAGCCCTCTCCTCCGCAGGGAGAGCTCCTGCTTCAGCAGGGGGGGGGCTTAGGGTTGCGTGTTACTTCCCACTTCTCCCAGTTGCTGTTAAAATTGTAAATCTGCTGCCTCACTTCCCCTTTTTTTTTTTTATCTCAGCTGCAGAGATTATGGCAACTAAGTTGATTTTTGTTTCTTTTGTTTTAATGCAAGAATACTGCACAAGGCTGGGGTCTGACCACCCGCCGCAGAGAAGGCAGGGGCTGGGGGTGAAGGCCGGTGTCCCTGGCAGGCTGCCTGGGGGGATGGATGGGCCTGGAAGCGGGGACCTGAGCTACTCTGTCTGCCCCCCACTGCGGTGCCAGGGCTCCCTTGTGAGCGTTAATGGCTCAGGGCTGCTCCAGAACAGCTGATGCTCCAGCTGTCTTATCTTTCCTCCTTGAGTTGGCTTTTTTTGTTGCAACCTGGACCAAGTGCATTTTGTTTTCCTGCCAAAAAGCAAGTTTATAACTAGTGTTCTTTTCCGAGATGCTATTAAATGTTACTATACCTTTCACATTGGTACTCGTGGGTTTCTTTTAAATTTGATTTTATTTTGACTACAGGTTAAACGTCACCCTACGTAATGCTTCTGAGTCATTTCCAGCTCAGAGAAGCTGAGTCAGTTGTACTTGCTGCTGCAGCCTGACACAAAGATCTTAACACCTTAGATTGCTGCCGCTAATCAAAGGCTCACAGGACTTGAATATCCTACAGCGCGGTAGTGACAGGTACCTCTCTCGAGCATTCCTCTCCTCTGTGTGGTAAGAACAGCAGCCCCGGGGAGGGATGGCTTCAGCCAGAGACGTGAGCGAAAACCAAACCCCTGGCACAAGGATTACCTGGTCGTTATAGCCCAGGCTGTAGAGGGGCAGTGGAAAAGGCTGCCCTGCAGGAAGGTGTTCTGTACACTCCTGTATCTGCTATAGGTGGAAAAAGGAGGAAACTAACTTAGCGATGTGGGGGTTGAGTCACTGGTCACGGGGAGCCCGTGGAAGCGGCTGGTTTGCATGAGTGGCGCTTCCTGTATTTGAGTTGTGCGGGTCCAGCTCTGGTCGGAGTGGTCCGGGAAGCACTCTGGGCACCTTGCCCCCTTCCACAGCAACTGCGCCTTTGAAATCTTAATGGAAGTGGAACCTGTAACTTAAATGGTTTTATTGGGAGCTTTTCATGAGGGCTGGGTGGCAGTGTGTGCTGAGCCTCTGCTAAAAGGGAACCCGCCAGAAGGTACTGCCTCGCACAAGTGGGAGTGTCGTCAGCTGGGAGTCAAGCGGGAGCTTGTCATGTCTGAAATGGGAAGAATGCGCTGGGGAAAGGGGCCCGCAAAGCATGGCCCCGGCCCACGGGAGAGGGAGGAAGATGCTTTTACTCAGGGTTCAGCAGAGAAGCAGCAAAGGGATTATGCTCTTCTCCAGTGACATGGTGTCCTGTTGCAGCATCCAGCGCCTGGCTGCAGCTGGCTGCGGAGGGAGGGAGGGAGGCTGGCAGCTCGGGGCCCTTGCAGGCTTGGCGTGGCTGCGAGCCTGGGCCCCGCTGGAGCTGGGGGCTGTCCAAGGGAAGGAGTTGTTCACGTACAGGAAACCCAGTAGCAGGATCTCCTGGCTGAGATGAGTCTGGCTCAGTCCCAGCACTGCAATGGCTCAAGGTCTTTTCGTTTAGCTTCACTAGGGCCATAGAAATGAGCTTGTTTCTCCTGTGGTGTAAGTGCAGTTGAAATCTCTGGGGAGCAGCTGTGGGTGGAAAGCAAATCGACCTTGGCTGTTTGTCTGTTCTGCTGCTACAGAGAATCCCTGAGCCCAACTAAGCAACTGCCCGGTACCAGCATAAAGCCGGTGGCCTTTCCTGGGCAGGGATCAGCCTCTGATCTCCAGCAGAGATGAGAAACCGGGCTGCTGGGCCAAGCTGACAGAAATGCCCCTGTGTTAGGAGCCCACCCACCTTGGGGGAAAAGCAGCCACCCATGAGGAAGCAGCACTGGGCTTGGCACCTTCTGCTGAGGGGAGAGGCCAAACCGCTGCCCCTCAGCTCTTCTCTCCATCCCAGGTAACGGCGCAATGAAACTCAATCTGGAAAGACACCCCTCTCCTCTCTTCCCAGCCAGGGGAGGTTATAATGCAGCTAATGGTGCGAGGCAGCTCCTTCCTCTTGCAGAGTCTGGGGCGAGCAGCTCTTGCTAGGAGCTGTTAAGCTGTTTGCAGCCCTGTCCCCTCTTGTTGGGAGGGGTCTCTTCTCCGCAGCAGCAAGGAAGCACTGGGGATCAGGCCACATTCCTGCAGGCTCCTGGAGTTGTCAGTGTACACCCTCTGGGGAAAGGTGCTGATGATCTCATACGAGTCCGAGTCTCCACCCCTAGGAAAGAACAGCACAATCTTTCCTACACACAGGATCCCCCAAGGTTTTGCTGAGATGCTCTGGCTGATCCAGCTGCGGTTGTGTAAGAGCAGAGGGACAGACTGTTTCACAAGCACAGGCTGAGCGGAAAAAAAAAAAAAAAGGGCTTCCCGCCCAAAGTGCAAACAGCCAGGCACAGAGCGGCCATTCCAGGCTGCACAGCTGCAGTGGGGAAGGAGGCTCGTGCATCCCAACAGCAGTGAGCTCATCGTGGGCTCAGACTGAAGCCAGAGCTATGGCCTGCAACAGGAGTGGGAAGAAGGGAGAGCAAAGGGGTCCCCTCAGCCATCTGGTGCTGTCCCTAAAAGGATGTGTGAGCCCTTGGGCAGCATTAAATGTGTTGGGATATAGAGCTGGCTGAGCAAAGGGGGTGTTTTACCAGCAGCAGATCCATCAGCCAAGCTGAAGGCTGCTGCTCAGCTTCCAGGCTGCACCAGCACCTTGGGAATGGTGGCAAGTCAGGCGAGAGCTGCTGAGCAGCTGGAAGGAGGCAAAGGTAGTGCTGGACCTGGGTCAGATGGCAATTTTAAGAGGATAAAAGAGGTTTCTCTCTGCTGCTGTGTCAGCTTTTTGGCAAAGGTGGGTATTAAATGCTCCGAGCTAAGCGTGACCCTGGCAGTGCTGCCCAGAGCATGTGTCTGGTGGTGGAGCTGAAGGAGCAGAGGGTGCCCAGCAGCTCCTGGGGCTGGGACTGTAACCCTCAGCCCTGCCCAGCTCAGCCTGATCTGCCTGAAGCGCAGCCCCAGGGCCCTGCGTGGCAGCTGAGAAACCTTCCCTGGGGCTTGACGGAGCCGGGTGGGGAGCAAGGAGGAAGTCCTAGGCCTACCTGACGTGGGCGAGGTGTTGGCGCAGGTCCCCTATGGTCTCCGTGAACAGCATCCTTATGATGTACGTCTGCTCCCCGCTCTCGGATTTGATGCGGAGAGCGCAGACATCGGGGGCAGAAGCTTCAGCCTCTTCAGCCCTCTTCACCCTGGAGGTGAGAAAACCTCTTCAGCTGAGGAGCGAGGGCTCTGCCAGTGGTGGAGGCTGTGCTCTACTCAACGGGCAGAGCCTCTGGGCTGCCAGGGTGCTGCAAACAGGGGAGAGGTGTTTCACATTTGGGAATGTCCTGGAGGTGAATGAGGCCCCATCTGACTGCGGCCGAGCAGACCGACCCACGGACCAAGCTGCTGCTTTGCTTTCCCTGCTCAAAGGTGCCTTGGAAAGAAGGTTGCTGACCTTTTTTAGCTTTTTCATTTTAGATCAGGGCTGTCTGGTAAGTACTTCGCCCTACTTCTTTGATTAAAAATAATCTGCTTGGGGTTTTTTTTTCATTAGCTATTTGGGTCTTGTCTTGCTAGAAGACTATGAGTGGAAAAGTGCTGTTAGTATGATCTCCCACTTGGGCATCGGTTTCCTGGAGGGATTCTCCCATTTAACATGACTGCAAACAGCTTCTTAGATGGTTTCAAACTCTTAGGCCTTGGCTTGCTGTCAGGAAAAGTATTTCACAGCAATAAGTAAGCAATGTTTTGAAAGACAGTTGTTTTTGTTAGAGTTGTAGAAGATGGCAGGTTTACCGTGAACAATTCAGTGGTCTCCCCAAAAGACCAACCTTGGCTTTTTTTTTTTCTCCTTCACTCTTTCTAAGGTATAAAAGGGGCAAGTCCATTTATGTCCTCAACTGAAACCCCTGAAATAACCCCAGAGTGATGAAACAGGAGGAAGATGAGAGCCTGACAGGGCAGGGGTCGGGGGGCTGTGCCCGTACCTCTCCAGGGCAGACAGCCTGGGTGTCTCCACCAGGATCCCTTTGCTGCTCCACACCCCACCAGAGCCCTGAAACCAAACCAGGTGAGGGTCACCGCTGCCTGCCCTGCGCGGAGAGCAACCAGCGCCGGGAAGGCCCCGGAGCAGGTGCCAAAGTGCCACGTGTGCTCTGGCAGAGCCTCTCCGGGAGGAGGAGGCTATGCAGAGCTGGGAGAGGCCCGAGGAGGGGGTGCCGGCGCTGTGCAGGGCACTGAGCCCAGGGAATTGCTGCTGGCCTCATCCTGTGGGTGTCTGGGGGGTCCGCTCATACCTGCCGTGCTGCTTTGGCCGAGCCTCGGACACTGATCACTTCTCCTCTGTGTTTGAAGGGCTTGGGAAACTGCTCCAAGGAGACTTTGGGACCTGACAGAGCAGAGGGGAGCTGTGTCTGTGTGTCACCTTTTTGACAAAGGATTTTCCCCCAGAACAGGCTGATTTGGTGAAGTAAGAGAGCGCAACAGCCGACAGGGAGAGCTCTAACCTCCCCGAGCTAGGCTGAGCCTGCCTCTCCATCTCCCCCGTTGAAGCTTGTCCCGCTTTCTGGCTCATGACATGTTTGATTGTCAACATCAACAGTGAGCAACTGGGGTGCACAACGGGTAGAAACCTGGTTAGCCCTGCTGTGAACAGCAAAAACTGAAACTATGACCATTTTTACAGACTTGGAAAATTTTTTATCTTGTGAAGGCGTATTTGTAGGTGTCCATTCCTTTTGTTGTGGCATCACTGGACAATTATTTTACTGCATGGATAAGGGAAACATTTAGCACAGCTTCTGCTTGTGAATGGCCTTGAGATGACTGAGCAAGTAGTGTGGTTTTATAAAAATAGGAAGATGTTGCTGATGGGCCATGCACGTGTTTGGGTTATGTAGTTATGCATACACAAAGCCACTATTTTCTGTCTATATGACTGACTGCATTTGACTTTCCAACCCCGACAGGTATCGCTTACACAGACTGCTAGAGTCTAGAAGCAAAATGAGGAATCTGAGGCCTGACCTTATGTCCCATATTCTCTTATGAAAGTCTGAAGAGGAATTAGACCATATTTAATACAGATAAGATTGGTCTGGCTTGAAGATGTCCACCCTGACAGAATGAACTTGTAGGAGAACTGAAGGTTGTTTGCAAGCTACTCCCCCCAGAGCTGCCTGGTTTCCTCGGCATCCTTTGATGCTGATAAGGGTGAAGCTAGAAGGAGCTTGGCCTTTCAGAAAGGTGCAGGGCAGATGTGGTTTTGGAAACCCGCTGATCTTCTGGTCTTTTATGGCTTGTCACATCTCCTTCTTTAGGAGGATTTAATGTTGAGAGGACACCATGCGCACTGCCTGGCTCCCAGCTCCTGAAGCAACACTGGGGCTACAAGCAAAGGGCTTTTGATCCAGCAGTGTTGCCTTCTTCTCTGAGACCTTACACATTCGCCTCCTGCTAGCTGGACTTCCCCAGTAAGGTTTTGATTCTCCTCTTTGGGAGTTAGCTGCATTTTTAAGGCAGGTTTAAGAATTTACCTGGGATCTCGGTGGTTTCCTGCACCTCACTTGATTTTGAATGGCCAACCACTTGGCCGTGGCCAGGAAAACTCCCTGGAAGGTCTCTCTCCCGAAATACCACATCCCTTCTGTCAGTGACCTGTTGAATCAAGGCCAACTGCCATAAGCAAATCTGACTGGTGCACAAGCTTGTTCTTGCTGCATCAGAGCGTAATAAACCATGGCAGTGATAACCAAGAGTTGTAAACCCCAGACGAAACCAAGAGAGCTGCTTCCTTGGGAGCTGCTCCAGCTCTCTGAACTCAATGAAATGTATTTTCAGCTCCTGCAGGCTCTCTAACAAAGCAAATCCTGGCGGATCCCTCAAGTCCCCGGGATGGCCCACCCAGACCGCAGGGTAGTTGTTCGTCCATCTCAACCGGCACCAGGCAGCTGCTCCTTTCCATGAGTAGCAAGAAATGAGCCTGGACCTCATTGCAGGTGGATGCACTCTGTGTCTGTGTTTACCCCAGATTACGGTCCCGTGGCTTCCAGACGTGGCCAGCTACACACAGATTATAGGGAGCCACCGCCCCAAGAGCCTTGCACAATCCTCGTTCCTCTGCCTGACTTCCTAACTATTACACCTACCAGCTCACTCCGGCTGTCCTGACCTCATACTTGCCTATGCAGTTGTGCCCTGCTTTCTTTGTGGCAGTGGGTAGGTGCACCCGTCTGGTTGTGCTTGCTTATGTTTCGGATGCACTTGAAGACCTAGATTAGAGTCCTCTGAGGCTCTCTGTCTGCTTTCTGCCTGAAAATGTGGCCTTGGCTTTTTGCCACTTCTAAGAAATCAAAAAGTGGGGCCCAAAAGAACCTCAGGTGGCCAAATCCATTTAAATGGTGGCAAACTAAACTCTCCCAACATCCTCCTTGAGAGATACTTGTTCAATCTGTTTTTAAAAGCTTTTCCAGGGGAACTACTTGAGAATTTTTTTTTTCTCCTTTTTGATACACAGCTCTTCAGATGCTGTGCATACTACTTCCCTTCTACAAAGCCTCCTGTGCTCTTAGAAGTCTCGTTCCAAGCCAAGATTCACCAAGGCAGAGAAACCATTCAGTCCTAATGCTGAAACGCTTGCTTACTTCCTGTAACGGCTCTCGCAGGTGTGCTCCCAGCCACCCTTTCCCCGAGACACACATGCACAGCATGAAGCTGCATGTATGCTGTGTTCAGAAACCTCAAACTTCATTTGCTGTGGGGAGCATCCAGCAGATTGGTGAAAGAAACCTGAACAATTTTCTTGGGCAGCAATAGAGCAATTTCTTCCAAAAAGGTGATGAATAGGGTTTTGCACCGCTTACCTGCAAAGGGATGCCTTCTGGGTAGCGCATCTGCAACTCCGAAGGGAAATAGCCATCCATAATATCCTGTAGGCATTGCTGAAACAAAATGAGAGCTTGTGGTCAGACTTTCTATTTATCTCATGACTGATGTATTCCTTCTGGGCTGCTCCTGTTTGGGGTGGTATTGCTGTGCAGAAAAGTCTGTGTCAAAGTCCCAGAATCTCTTTCTCTAAAAATTACTGCACAAAGACATGCTAGTCTTTAAAGGCACCATGGGAATGCAGGTGGGAAGCTGGAGGTCTTTGTACCTCCTCCTTTTTAGGACTGGGGGGAGCTCACAAGCCCTATTGCTACATATTCCCTTTCCTGAGGCTCAGTGAGTGACAGAAGGGTGGCTCTAAGTCTAATTCCTCTACAGACCTTTCCGTACCTGTGTTGATGGGTCCTCATAGGGCCGAAAAGGTCCGTCGAACATGACGATCCCATTTTGATACAGGGTAAGAGGGAGGGGTTCTGGCTGTCTCAGCCGAGCACCCCCAGGCGTGTGCTCGATTTGAGAAACACCTTCGCCAGCCAGCACATTCAAATCCTTCACATTTTCCAAGATTAAATCAAAATCAATCTGGTGTTTGGAAACAACTGCTTCACCTGTGGCAGAGGGATCAGAGTTACAGGGGGAAGGGGATGCCAGCTAAGCAGCTTTCACCTCTATGTGAATTTGAGGTGCATTTGAGTCCTAGCATTTTGGGGCTGTCTGTGCTGCCTCTCCGCGCTTCGCCTTTCGCGCTTTTGCAAAGTGTGGTGCAACATCGCTGCTGTTGTGCAGTGCTGCCAGCTTTACATGGGTGTGTGCAAAACCACAGGGTAGGGCAGCCGGGAAACAGCCCTCTTGCTACAAGCGAACCTAACTCCAGAGCCAGCTACAGATGCAGCCAGCTCTTAGAGACCCCACTTGGCTGCTTGGTTTTGGTTGTAATTTCGGACGTGTTGTGTTGTCGCTTAATGTGGTGCTGTAAAATGTACAGAGTGAGGAATTTAACTAGTTGGATTAACTAGATTGGATAAATGGATCAGGGCGGACTTGCTGAAGAAATGCCAGTGTAAACACGGCCGCCTGCGTGCTCCTTGCTATCAGCAGATTGCTCTCTTGATTGGGGGGACACTGCTCAGGATGTTTATCTGGGTGCTTGAGGAGGATGATAGGGTGAAGCAGTAAGAGTTGTGATGGGACAGAAGAACAAAATCAGAAGAGGAAGTGAAAGAAGAGATGTAGGCAGAGAAAGCCTTTGGTATTTTCTCTTCCCCTTGTTTACGATTTGATAAAGGAGGGCAGGGGGAATATCCCATAAAAAGGGTGAGCTGAAAACAATGAAAATTATTTCTGCTGCTTCCCCTGTCTTCTCCCCTCCTGCATCTAAGGGAGGGAGGGATTAGTTAGCTAATATTTGCATGGTGGTTAGGAAGCAGCATTGGCTGTACAGCCTAAGTATTATTCTTTTTTTCTCTGTTACCACTTCCTAAGAAGTCATTGCCAGATATGCTTGGACCTCATACAGCACAATCAGGTCTCAATTAAACCACTCACGTGGTGGTTGGGAGGAAAGGCAAACACTACTTTGTGGAGCCAGATGATATGGGTAAGTTACTACAGCTACTATATACACAAACCACCTGATTCCATTTTCCACCCTCTTTATGTCAATGTTGTTAGAGCAATCAAGCTTCAAACGTTCAGGGTACGTGAACTCTTCAGGAAACAGCTGCTGCGAAGTTATCCTTCCAAATGGCTGAGCCATCGTATTCTCTCCACTTCCCCTAGAAGGGGCTTACAAAATATAGGTATATAAAATACCAGCATTCTGCCTGGCTTAGCTCCTGTTAAATTGCTCCATGTCTCTATCCCTGAGATGGACTGATGTGAAGACCTCAGCACAGGATCACAAATTCTGAAGACCCAAATTCTGGTCTTTGATGCTTATCGACTCTGGGGAGCATCACACCTTCTCGAAGCATGCAGCAGGAGCTAGCATAGCTGCTTCAGCAAAGAGTGCTGGTGCTTTACCTGGCTTCCAGAGGCTTGTCGCTGGCAGCTCTTCTTCATCCTTCAGCGATTCTAAATCTTCCAGCTGTTCGTGTCTGTCTCCAACCCAAATCAGACCATAGTCATTTAGAAACTGCTGTAAGATGAAAGTACAAGTCAGTGTTGTACACCAGAGCTTCGAAAAACTAGAAACTTCAAAAAGCCTCAGAGTGGTCAGCTGTGACTGTGAGAAGGAGACAGGGAGGTGTAAGAGAACGTTTGTCTTGAGGCTCTTTGGCCCTGGCAGACAGACAAACTCACTGGCAGGGTAGTAGCAGCGGCTCTACTAGTAGTAGGCAAAAGTGACAACGGAAGTATCTGTAGCGACACAGTAATCTCCCAAGACTGTAGTAGCTGCAAAGAACATTTCTACAGTCCTAGAAATCAAAATGAAGAGGCTTGCAGGAGGCACAAATGTTTGTGTATTAAAGAAACTCCTGCTCTGTAGCTCACATCCAACCTATTCTTTCTTTTCAGAGGGGTGAGGTGAAGAACTGTGATGATCAAAGTGGCAGCTTGAAAAAGACCAAGCAGCCTGGCACCGCAACGAACTCAAACCAAAAGTGCAGATGGCTTAGGATAAGCGAAGCAGGTGTCTCACCTCCATCTCCCAGACCTGGGTCTGCAGCTGAAGGCACCTAATTTCCAGTTCGTCTGCTGCGGATGAGTCAGGAGCATCTGAAAGGGAAGGCTTGGTTTTTCTATGTACAGTCTTAAAGAAGAGCTATAGATAACCTGTGCCACACAGTGCAGATGCCCCAGCAGTACCTGCCTGTACTGTAAGTGAACCCAAGCGCATACAACACAGGAGCTGAGCATGAGCTCTGCGTGCTGGTCCCTGACGATTCAACCTGCAGCAGTTTGATAAAGATGCCGACAGACTAAAAGATAGTTGTGAACGATACTGGTGAGGCTTTATGCTGTGGGGAGCTGATGTGAATGGTGCTGTTCGCAGTTATGCAATGAGGACTGCTTGCCTTACTCAATCTTAAGGGACCTATTAAAAAAAATGAGCAGGTGTCCACTAAAGATGGATCCAGAAACCTAGACTGACTGGCTAGAACAATGCATGATTACATGTTTGTGATCAAAATCACATGTTTGTGGTTTGATGGACATATTCTTGTTCTCTGCTCAGGAAATGGAGAGCTTACCACAGCTTTGTGCTAACAAGGTAGTTCAGCCGTTGTAGGAAATGTGTCTGGGCTCAGCTCGAGAGCTGCTGGATTCCAAGGAACTGATTGGAGGGGAAGACCTTCAGTGACTCACTCAAAGCTGGGTTCAGTTGAGAGTTAGGCTGCCTTATGGGACAAGTGAGCCTGGACCTGTAATACTGTTTGAGGCTCCAAGTCGGTTTTTGGTTTTGCTTAGCTGTGAGTAGCTGTGTTTTTTTCAGCCTGTTTGAACTCTGCAGCATTTACCATTTGTTTTGGGTTTTTTTTGGTTTCTTTTTCCCTAACCATCCTCAGGTATCTGTGTGGTTGGTCTTTGCTCATGGAAACTTAGAAAATAGGTCAGGAAATAGTGTTTTGTACTGAACCAGAAACAGATGCAAGTATAAAGCATGGATCTGCTTTGGCAAAGAGTGCCGCATGTGTGTAACGGATACCACTCACCAAAGAGGCTCTTGGGCTTTTAAGGCAAGGATGGCTCAGAGGGGAGGTCTCCAAGCCTGCTCTGTTGCAGTACCAGGAGCTCTGTAGCTCTCCCACAGGTAGGAGCAAGGTGCCAAGGGTACAACAATTTTTACCTTCTCCTTTCTGAAGAGTCTTCATCTTCTCTTCAAGTTCAGCAATCCTCCTATCCTTCAGGACCAGAACAAATAATGACCTTGTTTAGTTCCTTGGGCTTCAGGACCTTGAGGCACAGTTTGCGTAATTAGTCCTGGCTGGGTGAGTCAGTGGTGCACGTACTCTCACCCCACTCAGACACAGGCAAAATAAGGGTCGGAAAGGCTGTATCACCTCACAGGTACCTTAATTAGACTCAAATGAGGGGTGGGATATAAATACACTGCTCCAAGAATAGGCGAGGGACATGCTGACCTATCTCCCCCTCCTCCATCTGCGCAAGAGCTGTGGGCAGACACACGGACTCATGCCCCTGTGCTTCCTGCTCAGGCACAGCTCATGCTCTGACCTGCAGTAAGTGGCTGACGTAGAAACAAACCCAGCATCTCTGCAGCCACCTCTTTTTTTTTTTTTTAAAAAAAAAAGTATTTATTCTAAGCTGCAGTAATGCAAAGAGGTCTGTTCCAGGATGACTCTGCTGCATGAGCAGCTGTTGTTTCAGAAAGCAAAAGGAAGGAAAGAAGAAAGGTCTGAAGCCAAACAGCTGATGATACCAGTGAAAGGGTGCTGAGAGTATTTACTTCAAAAAGTCACAGCAGGGACTGTCCACTCTCCTGCCCCAAGGACTCATACAATTCCTCTGTTGCTTTGCAAAGGCTTGTTTGTGTCATTAACAGAGCAGGCTACAGATTAACTTGTTGTAGCCCAAACTAGGTCTGAGCAGGTGTAATGCTACTGTGGCTTCAACCATCAAAGCAGGGCACAGAACAGGTTCCGTAAGAGGCAGAATTTTTACCTTCAGTTGGTTTTCTTGTGCTTGTTCCTCTATTTTTTGCTCCAACAGAGTGATTTTTTGCATCATGGAGGACACGAGCTCCGTGTCAGTGCGAGCTGCGCCTGAAAGCACAAATACGCGTTACCTCTCTAATGTGGCAATCGGTATTGGAGGCTCATCTGTGCCATAGGGGACCCCACACAAGAATTCCTGTTCTGCCACAGCAGGTAGGACGAGGGTACCTTTTGGGAGTACTGGGTAGAACTCCCTTGGCTCCTGACTGGCTGTGTCACCAACAGCACGCTGTGTATGCAAGAGGGGGGGACCACAGGAATTAGCCCTGGCCTGGGGTATTGAGTCCATCAGACTGTCACTGAGAAACCGTGATGGCCCAGAATGCCCGAATCGTTGAGGGACTTTACCCTGCATGTTCTTTTTCAGTGTTGTCCCCCTTGAGCAGGAGGGGAGACTGCCTTGCGCTGGATTCTTTGTCCTAGGAGACAGGCTGTCATCTTCTGAGAAGAGGCACGAAGAGCATGAAAGAAAGAAAACAGGTCAGCATTTTGGATATGACTTCTCCAAAAGCAGGTAAAGAAATACTGGGGTTATGCTGAGGGAAAGAGAGGGCAGGAGAAAGCAGGGTAGAGAGCACCGTGTGCTGCACAGCAAGGCAGAAAGTGGTAATATTGAGCTGTGTTAACAAAAAGCACAACACTCTGGAATATTAACGGAAGCAGCAAACTTCATTGGGAGTGGAAAGGGAGTTTTTGCTCTAAGATCTAGTAGGAAGGATGTGACCTAAAATGGAACTGTACAAATAAGTGAGGCTCTAATGTGCTCTAGGACTTGCTGAGGATGTGGAAACCTTTTGTTACTTATCTGATTTTGGACACGTGTAGGAGAGAAAGAGCTACAATCATTGCAAAACATGTAGGATGGTAAGAAAAGCCTTACCAGTGGAGGCAATGAACTTGGACAGCTCTGCCCTTTTAGTAAAAATAAGAGGGGATAGTATGTAAACATAAAGCATAGACTGACTAAATTTGGGAGGATTTGCTTGATGGGCAATTTTTTCAAAATGTAATTGAAAATGCTGTCCAAAAAAAGCCCAAACCACATTTTTCTCATCAGCCTATCTTCCCAGTCCATGCATCCTTGCTTTCTGGGCAGAGAGGGTGCTCATACACCCACAACTTGTACTAACAGTTAAAATCCTTGAGCTGCAACCTGTGGGAGCTGCCTGAGAGCAGAGGGGGTGAAACCCATGTGAGTGAGGTGGAGTGGTGCCTGCTGTGTCAGGGCAGGAGCAGGTGAAAGAGCTGACATTTGTGATGCCATTGCAGCTGCGGAAAGTGACTCTTCTCTGCTTGAAACCGAGGAAATGCAAATGCGATGCGAACCAGGCTGAGACGTGACTGAGCGATATCCCTGGTACCTGCTGGGGACAGATGTGGGCCAGGAGGCAGCAGGTAAGAAATTTGTGGAGTTTTATTCGAGGTGGTGTTGTTTCTGAGCCTGTCACCGTTGCGTGCAGCCCTGAGGGTCCCCAGAAGGCCGGTAGCGCTCAGCTTTTTGAGGGATCGTTGGCATAAAGGGGCTCAGAATAACGGGGGTAAGGGGGTACTGCCCGGGGCTGCCTGTGTGGGGGGGGCTTGGGGGGGGGGCTAACGTGGGTGGCAGCGCTGGGGGCACCCCGGCGTGTGCTGGGGGGGCCTTCACGGGGTGGGGTGGGGGCTCCCAAATCGCGGGGGGCTCCCCCCGCTCGGCGCAGCACTCACCCCGCGCTCAGCGCGCCGCCGCCATCTTGTTTACAGGCGGTTGCCACGGCGACGCGGGGCCGCCGCGATTGGCTCAGCCCTGGTCACGTGGCGGGCGAGGCATCCGGAGGACTACACATCCCAGCATGCACCGCGCTCCCCCCCGGGACCCCGGCTATGGCGGGAGGGCACCGGCGGGACGCCGCGGGGGGGACCGGGCCCTGCCGGGGCCCTACGGGATCCGCCGTCGTCCCTGCGGCTCTCCCGGTGCCGCCGGGCCCCTGCCGGCCCCTGGGCGGGCTGCCCCGAGGCCCACCCGGGCCTGAGCTGTGGGTGACCCGGCCTCCCGGCCCGTGGCGGGGCCTTCGCGGCCTCGGCTGCTCCCGAACCCGCGTCTGGAGCAGGGATGCGCCGGGGAAGGCCCCTCCGTTTTGTCGCTTGAGGATGGAGGCCCGGGCTGCCGGCAGGCTCGCTTCTGCGCAGCCACCAGCCAGGCCGAACCGCTCCCTGCCTGCCTGCGCTCTGCCCTGCGCACCTGCCCACGCAACGGGGCTTTTTTGATCTCCGTTCACTTCAGTGTTTCAGACATTTCCCGGTGCTGGGGCAAGAACTGGTGCAGGAGCACCGCACGCAGCCATGCTTCCTCAGCCACCCTCTGCACACCCTCAGCTCCAGCTCCTAGGCACGGGCTGTGGCCTGACCTGAGGCATCGCACGTGGTACAGCTGCTCCCGTTTTCCTCGCCTGCCTCTTCTGCCTGTGTTTTCTAGCAATGCTTTCCCTCACCCAGGCACTACCGCACTCTCGTTTTGCCTCACCGGTGCTCTGAACTCAACCCAGCACTTGCCCCCGCAATGGCTGCGCGCTGCGTCCAGGGAGCGTTCCCTGCGTGTCCCCCATCCGGCCTGCCGTGCTCCGCTCTCCGGAGAGCTCAGCTTGCTGGTTGGAGAGGAGCAGGACAGGAAGATTTTTAGCACCTTTTATGGGATGTTGGCTGTCCCCAAGAGACTTTCATTTTGACACTTCTATAAAGTGCAAAAATTAACTAAATTTGGTGAAGTTTTGCCGCAGAGGAGCCTGCAGCTCTGGGTGGAGGCTGGCAGCGGGCTCGCTGCACTGTGATGCACTTCACCAGCACAAAACCAGACAACAGGTGTATGCACTCGGCACCTTTCAGTAGCTTTACTCATTTCAAACTGTCTTAAAATAACCAGATCCTGTTTGTTTACTACCACTGCAGCTGAGTGGGTGAGGCAGCTCAGAGATCTGCTGTGAGGAGGTGGATGTTGAGGGGCTGGAAGGAAGCATTTCCCTGATCCATTACCTGGACCACTACCCCAGGCTTGTAACTGAAATTCAGAGGGACAGCTTGGACCCAGCTTCTGCCCTGAGCTGCAGGGAAGGCGGTTTGTTACACGGTGCAACGCAGAGCCCTCGGTGAAACGTTGGCCACAATTTGCAAACTGTCCTGGTGAACTAGGGTGGGTTTTAACCCCTAACCACCATTAGTCCTTCATGGGCGTGTGGGGCACAGGACGGGGAGCCCCCAGGGAGAAGCAGAGCTCAGCCCGGGGGGGTTTCACGCTGCAGGCGCTATTTTGTGATGTGGGAAAAGGCAGGGTGAGGGGCTTGCTGCCTTTGCTGGCAACGATGGCTAGGATGTCCCGCTCGGTGCTGGCTCTACGGCCGTGCTGGGGAACAAGGGGAGCAGGAGCTGCTCTCGTGCCGGGTGATGTAGACTGACAGCTCTGGAGAAGTGAGGCCAAAAGGGCTGTTACAGCATTGTCCCCGCCTGGAGATCCCCCCTGCCATGTCTTGCACCTTCTCCCTCGCAGCATCAGCAGCGGATGTGACTTCTCCAAATTGCCCTGGGTTCAAGCGGGGAAGGGAGGTGTGATTGGTGAGATAGGGCCACTGCTGTGCTTAAAGCCTCCGACTGCAATCGCTGCGAGCAGATGAGGAAGTGTCACCGCACACTGAGCCAAACCACGACCATGCAGCCCCTCCAGCGTGCCCAGCTGCTCCTCCTGCTCACCCTGATTCTCCTCTGCATGGTAAGAGAGACCCCATGGCGCGGGGCCCCGCAAGGGCCAGGGGGTCCAGCCAGCTCTGTCCTGTGGGTGTGAAGGCAGTCGGGGGGCTGTCAGGTGGGAGAACTTCTGCTGTACTTCAGCTGAAAACCTGAGCATTTGACTTTTTATTTGACTTCAACCCTGGCTGTCTTACCAGGAGCTTTGTGCTGTGGTCCGTAAGGTCTAAATACTTCCATACGCTGCTTTTTTTTTTTTTAAAGCATTTTTTTACTTCAAAGCATCACGCTTATCTATAACTTTCACACCTAGCTCTCCATCCCATCTTGCAGGTTCTCCTTTGCATACGGGCCCCAGCCCATACCTGGTGCGGGGACACCGAGGACAGCTGTGGGGATGCTGAGCATGGCTGCGGGGACACTGGGGACACCGGGCGCAGCGGTGGGGATGCTGGGTGGGCACGCAGCTATGTGGTTTCCTCTTGCCTCTCCCTGCTGGAGGTTATTTTCCTTCCTGCCAGGAGGCTCCATGGGGGCTGGGTTCGAGTGCCGCGCTGGTGAATGTCGGCTCTCTCCCGGGGGTACGCGTTGCGTGGGAGGGACGAACGTGCCAGCACTTTCAGGGAGGGCGATGCCATTCGGAGCCGCTCTTGGGATGATTTTTTTTTTCTTTTCCTACACTATGTTGGTAACGGGGACAGGTTCTTCTGTGGTTGTTTCGTTCACAAACTCCACGAACTCCAGCCATCTGCAACCTGCTGCTGGCTCCACGGTGTGCTTTTATGTTTCCAGAGTCCCGCTCTGTGGCTGGGTAGACCAGCTGAAAACCCTCATAGCTCAAGAATGCCTGTGAGGGGCAGAGCTGTGTGTTGGGGCCCCATCCCTGGCCCTGTCCTGGCTCCGGAGGGACCCGAGGAGTGGTGTGAACCAGCGCAGGGGCTGGTTCACAGAGGGAAATGGAGTCCCTTCTCCAGCAGACCAGGGCAGTGCTGGTCGCTGTTCACGGGTGTAACGCATGGCTGCTTACGCCGGGAGTCCCGGGAAAGCACCAAAACCCCAGCGACAGTGGTCTTGCACAGCCAGGGCAGGAGGGATTCATGCAAACACCTTAATTTGGAAGGTGATGATCTTTAGAGACGGAAGGAAACTACCCTGAAATCACCATCCCAGATGTGTTACATTTCGCACACTGACTGCAATGTCCCTGCTTGCGACAGCCTGCGGTGCCAAGGGGACAGGGGGTCGTTCCTCCTCTTCCCCCTCCTCTTCCCCCTCACTTCCAGCATGGGTGTTTCCCAGCTCTGCTCCTGCACCCCACATCCTCTGCCACAGGGCCCGTGGGCCGCCACCTCCCCAGCCACTTCCTCACAGCAGTCTGTGGGGCAGAGACCACCCCCCCGGCTTCTCCTTTCCCCCACCAATTTCTAAAAGCCCCTGGCTTAGAAACAGGGTAACGATGTGAGGGAGAGCTCACTTTGCTCCCTGTGTTGGGAAAACCCAAAAGCCAATGGTGATTTCTGCGTGTGGTGTGAAGGAGAATCTGCTGGGGGAAGAGGAGGCTGCGTGTTCCCCCTCGGAAGCAGCAGTGTGGGCACCAGGGTCCCCCTGGCTCTTTTCTGCTCCCCGGGCAGTCGGGCTCTTGGGGGCATTTCCACCCCATGCTGCTGTCTGCTCCGGTTTGGAGCGATGCCTGACTCTCTTGTTTTTCTTTTCCAGCCTGTCGGCCAGGCGGGCAAGGTCGTGGAGACGGCCACACACACCTTCAGCACTGCTTCAACCCCCGCTGCGAGCAGCCTGAGCCCCCCCTGCGGCAGCCCACCCCTCCTCTCCCTCGCCATGGGGCTGGCTGCGGCTTTCTTCCTGCGGCTGCGCTGACCCGGAGGGGGCTGCAGCACACCCCAAACTCCCCGGCTCCCCCCAAGATGACCCCCCCCAGCATGGCGTTGCTGGCTCTGGCACCTCCTTGGACCCTCGCAGCGTGGAGGACCGGTCAGCATGAGGCCATCGCTCCCATCCTTGCCTCCCTCTGCTCCCCTCGCCCTCCAGCCTTGAAGTAAAACCCTAAAAGCTGCCCTGGGGCTGGCTTGGGAGCAGGCCTGCTGTGAGGCTCTGAGAAATAAAGTGCTGGTGTAGAGACCTTTGGCTCATTTTCGCTGTGGGGCTGGGGCAGGTTCGGTAATGGGGGTTTGGTGTCTGGGACCCCGGCACCGGCCGTTTACCTGGGGCCTTGAGCTTTGGGTGTTGGGGAGTGGCCGGGTGGAGTCAGGCTTGAGCCCTGCGGATGCACCGTCTGGATCTCCCGGGGTCTTTCCCCGGCCCCACTGAGGCTCTGTGGGGCCGAGAAGGATCCCCCAGCCCCGAGGCCTGGCCCGGAGGCCCGGCCCCGGGCGGCGGGGCCGGGCCTCCGGGCCAGGCCTCGGGGCCCAGTACCGACAAGCGTACACAGCGCCCCCTGCCGCCCGGGAGGTCCCGCCCAACCCCTTCCCTCAGCCCCAACGGTGAGTCCTAGCCAATCCCACGGCAGGGGCTTATGCTCCCCACCAATCCCACGCAGCCAAGCTCCCCGCTATTAGCCAATCACGGCCTGGCGGGGGGTATATAAAGACAGGTGAGGGCTTGTCAAGCTTTCTGTCAGGCGTGGTCCAGGTTGGAGAGTGGAGGTCTGGCATTCTGGCGTCTCCGCTACGTGAGTAGGGCCGCGCTGAGAGGATTTCCCCACTCGGTTGCGTCCCTACCTGCCTGGCCGAGCTGAGCTTGAGTGTTTCGACGTCCCTCTACGGCTTCCAGGCACCTGAGCGGTGCCACAGGCCCAGCCCGGCCTGTACAGGGTGGCATCATCCTCCCTGCGTGTCTCCTGGGCCCTCGCTCCCCATTCCCTGGTGATCTCTGCCTTCCCGCCAGCATTTCTCTCAACATTTGGGGATGGGATTGTGGCGCTCACCCTGGCGCTCAGCATCCGTGCGTCTGCAGGCTTGGCGTTGCCTTCTCTGAGCAGTCGGTGGCAACGCAGCCCTGCCTGTTGCCCTGCCTGTCACCGCTGCCTGCAGGCAGCAGTTTGGGCTCGGGCCAGCGAGAGTCTGCCTGCTCTCTGGCATGGCAGAGGAGCACGTCGCAGCTGGGCGTCCCGATGCAGCACGTTCCACTCTCCTGTCCTGTGGTTACGTGTCCTCCTTGCCCGAACAGGTCTTAGGGGCAACTGGGGACATGTTTCAGCATAAAGATGGACATCGGATGGCGGCTGTTGCCGAAAGCCAGAGCAGCCAGCTGGAGACGCCCGATGTGGGGACTTTTGCGCACCTGAGTCTGCTGAGGAAACCTCCCGGGGAGGCACTGCGCTGTCTGTCGCTGCCAGAACAGCCCCGTTTCGCTGCGGGGTTGATAAGTGATCGCTGCCCCACTGCAGTGACTCTCCCCGAACTGGCCTCAACCTGCTCAGCAAACCGGGCCCTTGCCGGCAGCCGTCTCCTCTCCCCAGCAGTGAGGACAGAAGCGCCTGATGTCTCCGTGTGTGGATTTGTCACCCCACATCCCTTCTGGCTCTGAGTCACATCCCCGGGGAGCTCCTGCCCTCACCCAGGTGGAGAAGACTTCTGTCCCAGGGACCTCGGAGACGAGCGACCCGAGCCATGACGCAGCTCTGCAGCGCAGACACTAAACGCTGCTGAAGCAGAGCTCACCCTCGGGTGACGATGACTGGAACGTCCCCAAACCTGCAGCACAAGCGGGCTGGGCTCCCCCCGAGCTGGGGCCGCTGGGGTCCGGCAGCCCCCGGTGCTCCCGGGGGCACAGCTTGGCCTGCGCCTCGCTTCTCGAAACCCGGGGTCCCGGTGCTGCCCGTGGCCCGTGGACACTAGAGGGCACTGGGCTCCCATCCCGGGAGCAGGATTGGGCCCAGGGCTGTGGGGCTGGCGAGGGGCAAGGTGCTGGAATCGGGGGGGCAGCTCCTCGGCGTGGGGGCTGGGGCCAATGCAAGGACAAGGACAGGGACGCCAACCACCCAGGCAGAGCTGGCCTGGACGAGGGGGGCCGTATCTTACACAAGTACATAAATACAGTTTGGAGGGGGAAGCTGGTGGGGAAGGGGCTCTGCCACGCTCTGGAGGGTCCCACGCCGGTCATGTCCGTGGGGTCCTTTGCGAGCTACGTACGGGGCTCCCCGGGAGGGAGGCGGGGTGGTTCCCCCTTGCCATGGAGGGCACCCTTCACGCCAGCAGCCGGGGCAGAGGGGTGCTTGGGGTGCGGCGTGGGTGGGGTAGGAGGCCTCCCGCCCCCGGTGCGGGGACGCTGGCAGGGCGTCCCCGTCCTGCCCCGTGGCGCTTCTGGGTGCGAGGGCCGCGTGCCACCCCCCTCATAGCACCTGGATGTCCCAGATCTGTGTGGGTCTTTCCTCAGCCATGTCCCAAACGATGGCGTGGTCCCGGTCGTAGGATCGGCCACCTGCGGAGCGAGGGGAGGGTTTTGGGAGGGCAGACCGCGCTGCTGATGGCAGCAAAGCGGGGGGTGCCCCATCTCCCAGCCAAACCCCCCATTTTTGGGCGGTCCCTGGGAAAGCAAGCCCCTGTGCCAGCACCCAGGCCTCACCCTTTATATCGAGGATCATGTCCTCAAACATCTGGCTGTGGATCCGTCCCTGAGAATCAACGCTCCAGGTCTGACGCGGCATCCGGGTCTCGGACCACAGCACGGCCTTTGCGCCCTTCCTGGCTGGCCCGATGACCTGCAGGCTCATGCTGGGGGCCACCTGCAAGGAGCGGCAGTGGCCGGGTCAGCCGGCTCCTCTCCATCGCCTCCGCCCGCAGCGAAGGCTTGGAGCTCGGAGGGGTTTCCCTGTAAACGCAGCTGGTTCTGCAGTGGGACGTGGAAAACCTCTCGGTGAGAGGTGAGGATGATGATTAGGGTGATGAAAACCCCGCAGGGGAGGCGGAGATGCCTTCGCATCTCTAGAGACTTGGGGAGGAGCGAATCGACTGCTCTTTGGGGACGAGGCTGAGGTCAGATGCTGGGAAAGGCTGTTACCAACCCTAAAATATCGCTGTGGGGTGGGGAGCGCCTGAGCAGGGGTCCTGCCAGGGGCTCCCCTGGGTCCCACCGCAGCGCTGGCTGTCCCACCTCAGCCCTCACCTGGTTTTTGATCAGCCCATCCTCATAGTACCAGACAGAGCTGCTCTGCTCGCTGAGGCTGGAGACCACCACGCGTCCCGCTTTCATGTCCTCCACGTCGTCAGGGACGGAGAGGTAGAGCTCCAGCTCCCTGCTCCTCATGCGGAAATAGATCCGTCTCTGCAAAGAGAGAAACCTTTTATTTTTTATTTTTTTATTTTTTTTTTCACCAAAAAGCCCTGCTGCCTGCACCTCTGGCCCCGCACACTGCAGCTGGCTGAGGCAGGACCTCACCCAGCCTGCAGTTTTGGGAAGGGAGCACCCGGCCCTCGTCCCCCTCCCCGGGGAGGTCCCCGCCTCTCCCCAGGGCGATGGCTGTCGCCCTGGCCCGTCTCTCGTAGCCGGCACGGCCGGGATGCTGGGGTGTTTTGCAAGGCGCCTGCGCACGGCGAGTGTTTCGCCATCACAGCGACCGCTCCCAGGGCGGGGGACGGGGATCTGGGGGGGACGGTGCCAGGCTGGTGGCACCTTTCGGGGGCCAGAGCTGCCAGCACTACGCTGCTGCTCTCCAGGCCGTGCCCCGCTGCCTCCCCCCGCTCACCCGGAGCCGCTGCCGCTTCTTCCTCCGTCCAGCCATCGGGACTGGCAGCTTTTAGCCCCCACCTGAGCCTCCCGCCTCGGGGTTTTGGGGTTCATCCCGCCCCGAGCGCAAGCGCCCCGTCCCAGCACTCGCCTGGCGGATGGGGTAGAGGGATCCCACGTGCTGGAGCCCGCTGTACGTCAGCCAGTTGGTGATTTCGGTGCAGTCCAGCAGCCACTGGCGCCCTCGGAAGTCACCGTGTTCGCACAGCACCCAGCTGTGGGGGACGGGGTGGGGTGGGACAGGATGGGACGGGATGGGATGGGACAGGATGGGATGGGACGGGACGGGACAGGATGGGACAGGATGGGATGGGACGGGACAGGACAGGATGGGATGGGACGGGACAGGATGGGATGGGACGGGATGGCATGGGACAGGGTGGGATGGGACGGGACGGGACAGGATGGGATGGGATGGTACAGGACGGGACGGGACAGGATGGGACGGGACGGGACAGGATGGGATGGGATGGCATGGGACAGGATGGGATGGGACGGGAAGGGATGGGATGGGATGGGACGGGACAGGACAGGATGGGATGATACAGGACGGGACAGGATGGGACGGGACAGGATGGGATGGGACGGGATGGCATGGGACAGGATGGGATGGGACGGGACGGGATGGGACGGGATGGGACAGGATGGGACGGGATGGGACGGGATGGGATGGGATGGGATGGGAAGGGATGGGATGGGACGGGACAGGACAGGATGGGATGATACAGGACGGGACAGGATGGGACGGGACAGGATGGGATGGGACGGGATGGCATGGGACAGGATGGGATGGGACGGGAAGGGATGGGACGGGATGGGACAGGATGGGACAGAATGGGATGGATTGGGACGGGATAGGACGGGATGGGACGGGATGGGACGGGATGGGATGGGATGGGATGGGATGGGATGGGATGGGATGGGATGAGCAGAGCGCGGTCAGCCCCGGGCAGGCAGCCAACACCTGCCGGCCGGGGGAGCGCAGGGCTGGGGCTCACTTACATCCCGCCTTTGACGCGCACCGACAGCACGTGGTTGTTGAAACCCTCTGCCTGCAGACTCCGCACTTCGTTGTTCAGCTCGATCTCCTTCCCCTCAAAACACTCCAGCCCGTGCAGGAAGATGGAGGGTTCTGAGAAAAACTGCAGGATGGGGCAAGAGATGAGGGGGGCAAGCGGGGAGGGGCGAGCACCCATGGGTGCAGAAGGGCTGCAAGGTTGGAGAGCCAGTGTGGGGGGTACTCGCGGGAGGGGAAAAAGGAGGTTCCTGGGGGGTTTCTGCCCCAGTACTGGCGGCACTCACCACCGGGACCTTCTTCAAGGAGCGGATGGTGGTGGAGGAGAGGCAGCCCATGGCGCTGAGCGTGGGGTACTCGCCCTCGGACAGTACGTGCTGCTCCCCCGCGAAGGCCTGCCCGTCGAACAGGATCCAGCTGGCGGGGAGGAGCGTGCCCAGGCTGACGCAGCCATCGTGGTGGGCACCCATCCTTCCTGTGCCCCCCCCACAGCACCCCTGTCCTGCCCATCCTCCCGGGGAGCCCCCACAGGTGCCTGTGGGTGATGTCCCTGTTCCCATCCCAGCCAGAGGCAGTGAGGCCCCAGGACACCCTACCTGCCCCCGCGGACTCTGCAGGAGCGTGGGATGAAGGCGGTGGGCAGGGCGTCCTGGTCCTCCTCAAAAACAACGTGGTCCCCCAAGAAGTCGGGCTCTGAGAAGAGCAGGATCTGGGGAGGGGGAGTGGAGGGGCTCAGTGAGGGGGGGCAAAGCATCGCCACCACCCCACAAGGGGCTGTGTCACCTGTGGGGGCACGTCCGCCTCCCCGTCCGCTGCCCCTCACCTTGGAGACGAAATGGAGGTTGTGCTCCCCGACCTGGAAGCAGACAGAGCGGGGCTGGTTGGCGTCTCACCCCGGCCCCCACCAGCCCTGCCTGCGGCGGCACCCAGTCCCGGGGCGAAGCGGGGGGGCTGGCCGGCGCTCTCACCTGCAGGATGGGCTGTGCCGAGGCGATGCGGCAATCTGTGGCACCCCAGTCTTCGCAGCTGCGGTACACCCCCTTCTCCAGGATGTACTGCTCGCCCGAGAAGTTGGTGCCCTCGTAGGCCACCCACCTGTCAGGAAAACGTGGGTGCTGGCTCAACACCCCCCTCCCATCCGTCCCCCCGTCCCTGCTCTCCCCCATCCCCGCACTCACACGCCGCTCAGCACGTGGATGGACTGGGTGACGGTGCCGTAGCTGGCCAGCTGCACGTCAGGCAGCGCCTCGCTCAGCTCCACGCTCGGGCCCTCCTCGAAGTCCATGGCCTCGAAGAGGACCAGCGCCGGGTCAGAGAAGTCCTGCGGGGAGAAAGAGCCCCCCCCGAGCCCCTCGGTCTGTCGGGGGGAAGGAGCTGCGGGCCGCGCACTCTCCACACGCGCAGCCGGGGTCCTGCCTGGCCTCAGGGACCCCAGGGAGGGTGGGAGCAGCTCTGGGCACCTGGACCTCTGTGTGTGATGAGTTTGGGGGAACTCAGGCCATGCCCAGCTGCCTGACGCAGGCAGGGAAGGCTGCTTTGGGGGGACGAGGGTGGGACCGGGGTGGGTGGCTGGCTCTCCCTGCCCACACCAGGCCCGTCCCCAAGCGATGCCGCCAGCGCTGCCCTCACCGTCCGTATCAGCCGTAGGGACACCAGCTGCTTGCTGTAGCCGCCCCACTGCCTCCAGTCCTGGTACTGCCCTTCCTCCAGCAGGTACTGGTGGCCGCGGAAGCCCTCCTTCTCGTACCCAACCCAGCTGTGGCACAGGCAGATATGGGCAGTGAGATCTCTGGAGCAGAGGATTTCCACGTGCCGGGACACGGGGACACCATCCACTCCTCTCCAGTGCCACCCTCTCCCCGCCGCAAGCTGCCTGTGGCCATCCCACAGCTCGGGGCAGCTCCTCTGAGCCCTTTCCGGGGGGAACCGTCACCTTCCCAGCCTGCTCCAGCCGGGATCGCCCACCCCACGCCACTCACCAGCCGCCCAGGACGTGCAGGGAGCCCACAGTGGGCAGCGCCGGCCCAGGCAGGCGCTTCAGGTCATAGACGTCTCGGCTGATGGTGAAGCTGCGGCCCTGGAAACCCGTGGCCTCGTAGATCAGCACCTGGGGACACGGAGGGGTGAGCGCGGTCCCACGGCCAGCCCGGCCCCACGGCCTCCCCAGGCGCTGGCCCGGTGCTCACCTGCGGCTCGCCAGGTCTCTCAACGACAGGGCAGCCCTGGAAGGAGAAGGAGCCCCAGTGAGTCCGCAGCGGCAGGAGGGGACGGCACGGGGGCATCCAATCCCCCCTTTTAAAGCCTGAGCTGTTTTTTGGGTCATTTTCATTCAAGAACAAGCTCTTTAGGGCTTTGCTTTATTGCTTTCCTTCACCACTAACCCACAGGAGCGCCTTCCAGAGCCGTGCTCAGCACATTTCCACACTGAGCTCTCACTGATGTTGACTGCAAGCACCGGGAGATGCTCTCGCCTGTCACGCCCGGGGCTGGATGTGTCCCCCAGCACCCCAGTAACCGGTAACGCTCCAGCAGCCAGCACTCACCAGCCTGATGGGGTGCATGGAGCAGATGGATGGGTCCTTTGCTCCCCAAGCCTTTAAATTGGGGTACCCGCCCGGCTCCAAAACGTAGGGGTCATCGTCAAAGAAAGGCTTGGAGTAAACCAGCCACCTGGGGAAGAGGGGGGGAAAGCATCATGCCCCGCTCCAGCCCATGTGGAGCCCACCTGGCGCCCACCCGGCACCGCGGTCCCACTCACAAGCCCGAGTGGACGACGATGGAGGCGGCGGCGAGCGCCTGGCCCCGCGTGCGGGTGTCCTCGGCCGAGTCAGTGAACTTCAGGCCGGGTGCCTTCGCCGTTCTCCTCCGTAAACAGGCTGATCTCAGGAGTGCGGTAATCCTGGCGTGGGGCAGAGCAGCGTTACGGGGGTCCGGCACCCCCATTTGCTGGGTGCTGGGAGAGATAGGAGGAGCGGGAGGCTCGGGGGGGTCCATGCGCTCACCCGCACCACCCTCTTGAAGGAGCCGATGCGGAAGGGCCGGCTGCCGCGGGGGCTGCCCGCTCTGCCCATACCGCCGTCCAGGGGTTGTCGATCTCCACATCCCCCTCGGCCCAGCACGCACTTGCGCCCGTGAAACCGCGGCTTCTCGTACATCACCCACCTGGGAGCGGGGTGGGAGCAAAACGGGGCGGGGGAAAATCCTACTTTTACCCACAGCCCCGCAGCCGTCGGGAGCCTCAGGGCAACGCGTGGGTGGGGATGTCCTGCCCCCACCGCGATGCTGGATTGCAGCCGCAGTAATTAGCACCGGTGGGACGGTCACTCCTGAACCCCAGGCTGGAACCCGACCCGCCATCCCCGGCGTGGGGAGCGCAGGAGCCCCAGCCAAGCCCTCCCTCCGCATCCTCGCCATGTGTGTCCCCTCGCCCTGCTGCCGTTCCCTACCCGCCCTCGGATCACCCCGGATGGAGATGGTGTGCGAGAGCTCCCAGGACGTGGCGTCGGGGACGTCACCCCAAATCTCCCGTTTCTGACCCGCGAAGCTGGCCTCGGAGAAGAGGATGATCTGGGAGGGGGTGACACAGCGGAGAGATGCTACCGTACTGCACCGCACCGCACCGCACCGCACTGTGCCCCGGCCGGCCAGCCCAGCCCGGCCCCCGCCACACTCCCTGTACCTTGCCAGGCCTTGTGTTGATCTTCTCGAAGCCCTCCTTGTCCTCCTGCTGCGAACACCCGATGGGACAGGCGCATGAGGAACGCGGAGGGCCATCAGCTGCACCAGCCATCTCCCCGCAGCCCAGGGAAGCCACAGCCACAGCCGCAGCCTCGCGTCTGGCGTCTGTGAATCCCTCCCACCTCCCCAAGCAGCCACACCTCGAGCATTCCTGCACTGCTGGGGATCAGCCTCCCCGCCTGCCCGGGGACCCTCCTGTCACCCGCCTCGGGACCCTCCCATCACCCGTGGTGGCACCCTCCCATCGCTCAACCTCGTACCCTTCCGTCACCCGTGCCAATACCCTCCATCACCTGCCCTGGTATCCTCCTGTCCCCCATCCTGGTGCCCCCCCATCGCACTGGGGGCTTTCACCCCATGGCTTCTCCGAGAGGAAGCACAAGCCATGTGCTGGGAATGGGGAAAGATGCTCTGGGAATTCAGACCCCACCCCCTCCCCATGTGCCCAGGAGGGGCAGAGCATCTCCCCAGGCACCGCGCTGCGGGATTCACTCACCAGCACATCAACGGGGCACAGGGCCATGTCGCTCTCTGGCTCTTCGGTGACAGACGGGACAGAGCCGGGACTCGAGGCTTCCAGCATGGCCATCTCGGGGCCAGGGTGGTCACCGGGGGCTCAACCCGTTGTGGTCGCCGGGGGTGGGCGAGCCCGTGCCCTCACCGTCCCTGCCGGGCAGCTCGAGCGGGGCGGTGCTGGGGGAGACGAAGCGGCTGTAGAGCACGCTGTTTGTCCAGGGCGCGAGTAGGGCTTCCCCTCGTCGGCCGCAGGCTGCCCCGAAGTGGAGCCAAAGAAGGGGAAGAGCGCGCCATGCCCTTGAGGACCTTCCCTCGAAGAGCACCGATCACTCGCGAAAGAGCTCCACTCCGCTCGGCCAAGCCCCCGGCCACCGGTTTGGCTTTTTCCTCCGCTTCCCACCTGCCTCGGTGTCCCCCGGGAGCGAGCCCCCCCTCCACCCGGCCATTGCTGGCGGTGCTGTCCCTGGGTCCCCCGTGGGAGGGTCCCCGCCGGCGCCCGCTCGGCAGGGCTCAGGTAGGGGTTCTCGATCTCCCCTCCTCCATCCTCAGGGGTCTCCTCCCGCCGCCCCACCGGGCCCCGCTCCAGCAGCTCGCGCAGGGCCTCGGGCAGGGAGACGGGGGCCGCGGGGGGCCACGGCGGTCCTCCTGGATGGGAGGTAGAGCGGTGGCAGCGGCCCAGCGACGACGGCCGGGGCTGGCGCGGGGCCTTGGGCGCCTTCCGCATCTCCGAGGGCTCCATGTTGCGCAGCGTGTCCACCGAAGATCTCCATGTCCACCAGCAGCTCAGGGTCCTCCTCGGTCGCATCTGGGGGGCTTTCGGCCGGCGGGTCGCGGGCTGGGGGCTCAGCGGGGGACTCTGGGCTGCTCTCAGGCTCTTGGGCCATGCTCTGGGGGTCCCCCGTCATCTCACCACCCCTCCAACTCAACCTCAGCCTTCGAAGATGCTGGTGCTTCAGATGAAGGCTCTGAATCATCGCTCATGTCCGAGGAGGGGATTTCGGGGGTGCCGCCAGCTCCCGGGGGGCTCTCTGTCCTCGGTGGCGTGGCTGAGATGGTGCCGTCCCCGTCTGCCGCGCTTCCCTCTCCCCACGCCAGCCACATCAGCTTGGCCGCCGGCGTCCGCCGAGGGACACTGCGGGGAGCTGGTTATACTGGGTTTGTGGGTCCCGGGCCTGTCGCCGTCTCTCAGGGCTGCGTTTGCTGGCGCGGCTTCGGCTTGTGGCGCGTGTTTCTCCCCGGGGAATCCCTCGGCTGGGAGCCCGGCAGCCTCCGCAGTGCCCGGAGAGGCTCTCGCCGCCCGCTGCGGCCCAGCAAGGCTGCTGCCCTTCTGCTCATGGCTCTCCCGCTGCGGCAGGGCCATCGGGGCACCGGCAGCATCGTGCATCCCATTTTGGGCTTCCCTTCCCTTCACCAGCCCCAGCTCAGCCCTGGCTGCATCCCTGCCCGTCCGCAGCACGGTGACGTTCCTGGCCCTGGGCAGAGCAGAGACGCAGCCGGGCTCGGCCCCACACGGGGCACCGGGACCTTTGCTGGGACCCGCTGCAGGGTGCTCGGTGGGTCGGGTGGGGAGGAGGGTGCCGTGCACGTAGCTCTCCCTGTGCACGGGCATCTCGCAGGGGGCACCCACCGGCGGGGGGATCCCACCGCCGCCGGCCTCCGCCTTCCCCCTCTCGTCCTGCCGCCGGGGCTTCTGCGCGGGGGAATACACCTGCGAGAAGATGGGGCCGTGCGCGGTGAAGTCCTTGAGGACGTTGACGGAGGACGAGCGTTCCCGGTGCGTCAGGGTGGTGGGGCTGGCCGCCGTCTTCTCCACGATCTCCCTCTCCCAGGCTTGCAGCAGGAGGGAGACGCGGGAAGGGCTCCCATCCCGGCCCCGCGCGCTCCCCGTGCTCTCCAGCCGCTGCGACACCAGCGAGACCTTCTGGAAGCGGGACCTGCCCTCGGGCCCCGGCGCGCTTGGCACCGCTTGCTTCGTGCTCAGCTCCACGCTGGAGACGAAGCCCCTCTTCTTGGCATGCCGGAATGGCGAATCCATGCCTGGGGACCGGGGAGGGGGCTGCCGCGGGCCCCGTAACACCCCGCGCTGCCGGGCTTGGCCCCTGCGGCCGCTGCACTGGGGCTGGCGGAGCTGCAGGGAGAGAAGGAGACCCTGGGAGGGCTGAGCACAAACCACCCTGCGGGGACCAGCCCTGGACCCCAAGCCAGACCCTAAAACCCCCGAGACCTCCCTCTGGTCCTGCAGAACATTTTGGGGGGGGGTCCCATGAGCACAGGAGGTGGCTTTGGGGCTCTCTGCAATTCTCGGGGTGCTCGTGTCATCCATCCTGGCCCACGCAGGACATGGGGGGCACCGTGGGCCCCTCTGCCCACCCATGCCAATGCTTCTGCATCCAGCGGAGATGGTGGGGAGCTCCACCGTGCTGCCAACGTGGGCTCCGGCAGAGCCCAGCAGGCCGGCACTGCACAGGTGAGTGTGCAGGATCCGGCCAGGCCATGCCATGCCCCGAGCCGTGCCGTGCCCCGAGCCGTGGGATGAGTCAGGCGGGCAGCAGGGCTGCGCCGAGTCAGCAAATGCAGCAAACACAGCAAACAAGCAAGCCCAAAAAGCAACAGGGAAGCTGCTCCGTGGGGAAAAAGAGCCTGGCCAGGACTGGGATCGGGGCTGGGGCAGCTGTGGGGTTCACAGGAGAAGGTGGGGACCTAAACAGCATCTTCACTTGAGCCCTCCTGACTGCTGCTCGGCAAAGGTGGGATGGCTCCGTCCACGTCTGCAGCCCCATCGGCACGAGGAAAACAAGCGGCACTAATCACCCGCCGCTTGCACCCTGATCCAAGCTGGTCCCCAGCACCCAGCTCCCGCGCCCTCCTGTTCGGTGCCGCAGGGTTGGGCACCGCTGTGGTCCCCGGGGTGCAGGACAGGGGACGGGGGACACCCGCGCCGCCTCGGCTGGGGGGGGGATGCTGGTGGAGGCGTCGCTGTGCCGTGGCTGCGTCCCTGCCCCAGAAGGGTTTATTGCTGGGTTTGGGGTTTGGGAAGCAGCTGACGCAGCAGGTGCCGGGGAGGCAGCCAGAAGCGCGCCAGCATCTCCGCATCTCCCAATTAGGAGCTATTTGGTGTCACCGCCCGGCTACGGGGACAGCGGCAGGGACGGGGCTTTGGGCTCAGCCCGAGGACAGCCTGAGCGTGGGGTCTCCCAGCCGGGGACAGGGGACACCTCCCTGCAGGGCTGCTTTCCCCGGGGGACGCCTCGGGCGAGGGCCTCATCCTGCACCACCCGGGGCTGGGCTCCCTCCAGCAGCTGCAGCCTGGGCTTTCCCAGTCCCTAAACGGGGTCGGGGAGGCCAGGGGCAGGCAGAGAAGCCCCGGGTGCAGGCAGCTGCCTGCCCCTTCTGCCAGCCCTCCACGCGCCCTCCGCGTCTTGCTCTCCCCGGCCCAGCAGGTCTTTCCGGTAGAGATAGGAAGAGTTTGTGTCATTTTCCAGGAGGTGATGAGACCTCGTCTGGGACAGCCAGCGCTGCTCAAGGCTGGGACCAGCCTGGGCGGGGCCGCGCATCTGCATGGGCAAAGCCACAGCCGCATTGGCAAAGCCACAGCTGGATCCCCAGGGCCACAGCTGGATCCCCAGGGTCACAGCTGGATCCCCAGGGTCACAGCGCATGCCAGCGGAAGAGGGATGGGTACACTCAGCAGTGCAGAGGAAAAGCTGCTTAAATGTGCTGGGGACAAAGACGGGTGTCAGAGCAAACAGCCAAGAGCGGGGTCAGGGTGAAGGGAGCGCCAGCACCCCAAGCCAGGGGCTCCGCGGTGAAACACGGGGATCCCTGCACCGGGGAAGCTCCTGCCAGGGACAGCGGTGCCAGGGCAGCGTGGTTTGTGCCGGGACGTGGCCCCTCTCTGCCCTGCGATCTTGCCGTCCCACTGGAGCCGGAGCCGCCTAGCATCTGGTTGCACCCTGGGCTTGCTTCAGCACCGGTTGCTCAAGTGCTCACTGACAGTGCCTGGCCCTGCCATGCCCGTGGCCCCAGGGTGGCACCGGGACAGGGACGCCGGCTCTGCACAGCACCGGGGTGCTGGGGGGAGGCAGGAGCTGCTGACTCAGCATCACGGCTGCCTCTCGCCCAGAGCCGGATTTCCAAAGATCTCCAGGTTTGTCTTTCCCACCCCATCCCTGCAGCTGAATCCAGCACTCAGTGCCACCCTGGGCCACCTGGTGCCCCACTGGCCCTGCAAAAGGAGCTCACCCCGGAGCCCTGCTCTGCCTCAGCACCCCATTTATTTTTTAAAATATTTCCTACTGCAATGGTGGGTCAAGAACACAAGGACGTGAGGACACAAGGACACAAGGACAAGACCCTGCAGCCTGCCGGCTGCTCCTGCTGGCCATCCCTGCCCGCCAGGACATGCCACGCTGGATCCCAGCAGTATTGCCACACCAGGGCACCCGGCACGGCTAATTAATCCCCCCTGGCCAAGCAAGCCAACCCGCTCAGCTCGTTTGCTGCCTCCCGTCATCCCAAAGGGTCTCCCAGCACCCATCCTGGGTCTCCCAGCACCCAAGTAAAAGGCGCAAGGTGCCATTTAATATTTAGAAGAGACGGAGGGGCCAAGGGCAGCGGCTACGTCTGCCTTTGAGAAGGAGACCACGGATTAAGCCGAGCCTCAGGCCACATCGGGCTGAGCCCGGTCGCCGCGGGGTGAGAGCGGACCTGCTGCCTTGAGGAAAATCCAGGATTTGGTTTGGGCGGCTGCTGTGTGGGCTGGGGTTCATAACAAGGGCAGGGGAACCGCCACCCCCCCTCGCTGCCCCTGCCCAGCCGGGTCACGGGTGGCCACGTGCCCTGCGGGGAGGAGGAGGACGGGGGGCACAGGGGAGCCCCGTTGTCCCCACAGCCCGGGTCACGAGGCCGCTGGAAGTGGAGGAGCCCCGGCTCGCTCCGGTGGCTCTGGGGACGCACTTTGGTGGCAGGAGCGGGGTTCCAACCCCAGCAGCCCCCCGAAGTTGGGGGCTGAAGCTGAGAGGGGCGGAACTGGGCTCAGCCCCCACCTCCCAGCCCTGTCCCCCCTCCCCGGCCGGTGCCGATCCCAATCCTGGGTCAGCGGGGACCCATCCCAGCACCTGGCGAGCCGGGGTGCAGGTCCCAGCACTGGGCAGCCCCACAGGTGGCAGCCGGGACGGGAGCACCAGTGCCCTCCAGATCCCAGCACCGCAAAGCCTCCCTCCCCACCAGCACCCATGCAAGCCGGGCCAGCCTGGGCAGCACCCCATGCCCGGGGGCCCCCCACCCTCCACCCCCATGTACCTGATGGCTGAGGGTCCCGCCACGCCGGCCGGGTGGCGAGCGGGGTGCCGTGCCGTGCCGTGCCGTGCCGAGCGGGGCTGCGGGTGCTGCTCTCTGCACGCCGCAGCTGGGCGGACCGGCAGAGTAACCCGGTGAGCACCCAGCCCTCGACGAGCACCCAGCCCTGAGCACCCAGCCCTGGCGCAGCAGAGGTTTGGCATTCCTCAGGTGCTGACAGCCGGGGAGCCGGTCAGGCTGGTTCCCCGGCACCCAGCTCCTCCGTTTCCTCCAACTCAGCAGCACCAGGAGGGAGCCCGGACAGCCTGGGTGGCTCTGGCCCCCCCCCCAAAACCCCTGCCTGGCCACCCCTTCCCTGACACCCATCTCGGTGAGGGTGGTCGTAACTTTGGAGGGGATCTCAGGGCCCGGCCCTGCACCGCCAGCATGCCGGGGCACCGCATCGGCCGGGCTTGGCTGGGCCATGGTGCTGGCAAGCTCCCAACACACTGCGGTGATGGGCTGGGGGTCCCCAGGGCCATGATTGCACCCGGATTCATCGGCTGCATGGGGGGTCCCAGGCGGAGCCCCCGGCACTGCAACGCATTCCCAAGAGTCTCCCAGTGCTGGGAAGTTTCCCAGGTCTCGGAGAACTGGCGCGCTCGGGGGGCTTTGTGCTGGCTTGGGGATGGAGCGGGGCTAATGGTGGCCCTGGGCCACCGCGGGAGACTTGACCCCGGGGTGCGGGGCCCTTTCCCAGCAGGGCTGGGAGCAACAGCAGAGCCAGCACCCGCCCTGTATCCTCACCCTGCCCTCCCACTCCTCCCCAGCACCGGCGGGTGCCCTGCCATGGTGCCAGCCTCACCCCAGGGCCACCACTCCCGGCTGCCAGCCCAGCCCAGGAGCCTCCTGGGCCACCACTGGCCCAGTGCAAGCAGACGCAGTTCGGCTCTGCTCGGGGTGCCCCAAGCCACCCAGCTCTGGGTGCCACTGCTCACGTGCCAGGGAAACTGAGGCAGAGCCGAGCTCCCTCCGCACCTTGGCCAGCAGCGCTGTGGTCCGGCCGGGGATGGGGAGCTCGCGGCTCGGCTGCTCTCTGCCCACCGCTGCGCTGGCTTTGCCCGTTCCGAAGAGGCAGCCAGCAGGACGTGGTTGTGAAACCCCCCGGAGAATTGCTGCACGCCCATGAGGACACGTCCCAGGTGGGCGAGGGGCGGCGCGGGCCGTGGGGCTGCAGGAGCGGGGGGCAGCGGGTGCCACAGAGGCACGGCTGGGGCAGGAGGAGGGGGCACAGGTTGCCCAGGCGGACCCTCAGCTCCCTGGGCTGCGGCGGGGGCAGCCGTACCCCCACCAGCACCGGCCCCGCTCGGCCAAAGGGCTCCTTCCTCCACCCTCTGAGGCTCCCTGCAGCTCTTCGGCCTCGGCTCTTGCCTCCTCCTCCGTGCTGCCAGCGGGGATGCCTTTGGTGCAGAGCGGCCACGCTGGCAAAGGCGCCATGTCCAGCCCCGCGGGGGTCCCGTAGCTGGTGGCCCTGGTGGCATCGGGGCCTGCGGGCAGAGGAGCAGCCGGGGGGGTCAGCGGGGAGCCCGGGGAGCTTGGGGACGAGGGGCCGGTGGGGGGGGAGCCCAAGACAGGCAGGAGCAAAGCTGGGTCTGCGGGACAGGCAGAAGCACCCGCTGCCGGATTTGTGGGGCCAGGGGTGCAGGCAGCTGCCAGGGGAGGCGGGGAGGCTCTGCTGCTGGGGGGTCTGCCAAGCCCTCCGCCCTGGGCAGGAGCCCTTGGGGGGCAGCTGGCAGCTTGGCCCCAGCCCCCAGGGACGAGGGGCAAGAAACCGGCCACATCGCAGGGAAGGGAGGGAAGAGGCAGAGGAGGACGAGCAGGGGAGGGAGTGCAGGAGAGGCCAAGCAGAGAGTTTGGGCAGAGCACGATGCCTTTCCTGGCCGCATTCTCACGGAGCCACAGGGACTGCGGCAGTGCCGGCGGCGGCGGTGGGTGCCCGGTGGGCTCCCGGCTGCACCCTGCGGGGCGCTCGGGGTGGATGGGCAGCGGCCGCAGGCAGCAGAAGTAGACGCAGGAGGAGACGCAGAGCAGGAGGTCGGGGACCGCGGGGCCCCGGTTCACGTAGCACAGCCAGGTGCTGCAACGGGGGTGGGGGCTGGCGAGGGGGGGCCGGGGGTCCCCTCTGGCCATGAGACCTGGGCGGGGACACGAGCTGGGACCTGGAGCAGATTTATGGGGTGGGACCCTGCGGACACCAGTTCTTGGCACAGGGGTTTTGGGTTCAAACCCCAGCCCTGCAGCTTGGGGGTCGTTTTGGGAAGAGGAGGGTGGCCAAGGGCCCCCCAGCCTGCAGAGCAGGGTCTTTGGCTGTCACCACCCTGCCACCACCCCAGCCCAGTCGTGCCTCAGTTTCCCCCCTGCAGCAGCATCTGGGGAGGGCTGAGCCATTCCCCGGGGAGCCCAGGGCTGGGTTTGGGGTGTCCCCACAGGTACTCGGAGGTGAGAGGGAGGTTGTGGGGTGATGGGGGACCGCAGCGGTGGCAGCGGGGTCGGTACTCACATGCCAGGAGGGCTGCCCGTCGGGTGTCCCCTTTGGTGCAGATGTCCCCAAACGGTGACCGGACCCGCGTGTCCTCCGGGATGTGCTCGCCACTCCCCACGGCCAGGCTGGGGGGGGCACCGGCCACCGCTTGAGGGGGCTGGGGGGGCTCTGCCACCTCCTCACCCCATCCCGCACCCCCAGACCCAGCGGGCTGAGCACCCGCAGCGGGGCAAGGCTGGGGAGCGGAGCAGGACCCTGTCCTGGCAGGGATGCACTGGGGGAGCGCTTGGGGCTGCGCAGAGCCTGGCCACGTCCCAGTGCCCTGGGGATGGCTCTGGCACCCAGCCCTGGCACCCTGGTGCCGACCCCAACCCCGAGCATGAAAAGCCATCATTGGGGGGGAAAAAACCTGGCATCACAGGAGGGTTGTCCAAATCTGCCAAGCACAAACCAAGGGCCGGGCAGGGAGCAGAGCCGGCGCTGGGGCACATCCAGGCAGGGCAGTGCCCTCGGCTCGGCCCTGCTTCCCCAGCCATCAACAGGCAAACAGGCATTTTTTTCCCCCTTTGCTTGTTTTTGGGGTAACTAAACCCAAAGCAACGGTCAAGCCTAAAGACCAGGTTTGTGGCGTGGGCTGGGGAAGCCAAAGCCTGGCGAGCAAAGCCACGCACCACCCGGTATCACCATGTCCTGATATCACCATGTCCCGGCATCACCGTATCCCGGCACCGAGGAGCTCTGTCCCCGCCAGCCGATGCTGTGCCCCTGTAAAATGGCAAAGAGTGAAACAGGGGCGATGGCAGCCCCGAGGCAGAGCGATGGGAGCTGGGTCTGCAGGGGGAGGCGGAAAGGGCAGAAGAGCCAGCAGGGATGCCCATGCATGGGGACGTCCCCATGGGACATGGCAGCGCGGTGGCTCCTACCTGCTCTGCTCCGGCATCGCAGCCGCCAATGAGCCCCATCCGCCTCTGCGTTATGGTTCAGTGGCTGCTGGGGGCGAGCGAACAGGAAACCTCTGGGTTCAGGGGCCTTTGCTAAATTTGGCGAGGCGAGGTGAAGCCTCTTCGTGGGGGGAGGAAGAGGAGGAGGTGGGACTGGGTTGTCTCTAATAGACACAGCCCGGGGACTCGCCTCCCTTGCCAGGGCACGGCCCAGCGCCTGGAGATGCCGCTGGTGACACCCCACGGTCCCTCTGGAGCAGAAAATCCCCGGGAAAGCAGCGGGAGGTCACTGTCCCCTCCCCGGCCACCTGCTTGGCACCCCTGCAGCTGGCAGAAACACCCCACGTGGGGATGGGGACAGCGGCTGAGCCTGGCACTGGGGACACTGGGAGCCCAGTGTGGGATGGGGATGCAGCAGGGCTCCAAGCACTGCTCAGTTGGGCTCTCCTGCCCCGGCCGGGGGTGGCAGAGGTGCCATGGCCACCCACCCCGGGGACGGTGGGACCTCAGCCACCCACCAGCTGGTGTCACCAGCCCCGGTTGCACAGGGAGCCTGAAAAAGTGCCAGGAGTGGCAGCTGGGGCTGGCCGAGAGCCTGGGACCACCTGAATGGCTCCCCTTAAGCAGGGTGTTCACTCTGAAACCTGCCGATGGCTAACAAACACGGCCACCGCACACAGCAGCTCCCAGCTGTGACAGCAGCCCCGGGTGGGCACCCCTGACCCAGGGTGGCTGCCCTGCTCTGGTGACAGTGGGGAGAGGATGAGTCCCGCACCCACTCCAGTACCTCCCAAAAAGCTGCCCCACTGGGGAAGACCAGAAAAAGCGGATTTCTCCTTCTCTGCTGGTTTTCGCCGGAGCCTCTGGCCTCCCTCCAGTGCCCTTCATGGGGAACGCGGCAGCTTGAGAAACCACGTGCAAAACACAACCAGGTGGGGAGCAGCCAGGGAAGGGTTTTGGGGCAGAAACCTCCTTTTACCCTGGTTTCCTTTGGGAGGAGAGTTTCCTGCATGGGGTCCCGCAGCCACAGCCCTCCCCTGGAGAAGGGGAATGGCGGCAGCTCCCGCCCGGCCACCCCAGACCCGCGGCCCCCGCTTCCGCAGTGGTGCCAGGGAGTACGGGCTGAGTCCCCCCCAGGAACAGCCCCAAGAGACAGAGAGGACACGGAGGGGTCCCCAGCAGCCCCAGGGAGCCCAAGGGTGGCTGAACGCCCACCCCAGGCCCGGCTGCCCGTCCTCACGGCCCTGGCACAGGAGCAGGATCTGGCCCCTGCATCCCTCCAGCGCCGTGGTCTCCCTGTGACGGGCAGCGACGGGGAGGTCCTGGGAGGAGTGGGGCCGGCTGCAATGCGTGAGCGTGTGTGCAAGCGTGTGCAAGCGTGTGCATGCAGGTGCAAGCGTGTATACGTGCCAAACCAGCCGAGCCAGCTGGCCGCGGCTCTGCGGGAAGCAGGAGCTCGCTGCCACGTCCCCCCAGCACCGCCGGGGCTGGCTGGGGAGGATTTAGTCAGCGCTGGGGAGGGTCCTCCCTGGGGCAAACCAGTTCCCCAGGCACTGGGGGAACTGGAGGGACACCGGGGCAAGCCCAGGCCTTGAGTCACTATGTGCAAAGGGAGGGACGCAGGATGGGGCAGGCTGCGGGGACAGGGACGGGCTCAGCCACAGCACCCAGGGGGGCAGAGGGATCCCCACAGCACCCGGGGAGGGGGAGCTGCAGGGGGGTCCCCGCTGTCACCCTCCCTCCAGGCAGAGGGAAATGGGAAGGTGACAGCGAGAAGGGGAAGGGAAAGGAAAATTAAAAGGAGGTTGATGGAGAGAGACTGAGACACGAGATGAAAATAGTGCTGGGGTCGGTGGGGGGGGCGAGGCAGGGCTGGGATGGGGACGCATGTCCTGGGACCCCAGAGCACCCCAGAGCCCTGGGGAGAGCGGGGGCTGCAGAGCCTGGAGGGGATGACAGGGTGCTGGGGGGGGTGACAGGGTGCTGGGAGGGTGACAGGGTGCCCAAGGGGGGGATGTCAGGGTGCTAGGGGGATGCTGGGGTGCCCAGGAGGGTTGCAGGGTGCCCAGGAGGGTTGCAGAGTGCCCAAAGAGGGGATGGCAGGGTGCTGGAGGGATGACAGGGTGCTCAAAAGGGTGACAGGGTGCCCAAGGGGGGATGTCAGGGTGCTAGGGGGATGCTGGGGTACCCAGGAGGGTTGCAGGGTGCCCAGGAGGGTTGCAGGGTGCCCAAAGAGGGGATGGCAGGGTGCTGGAGGGATGACAGGGTGCTCAAAAGGGTGACAGGGTGCCCAAGGAGCGGATGTCGGGATGCTGGGGGGACGATGGCGTGCCTAAGGAGGGGATGGCAGGGTGCTGGGGTGATGGTTGGGTGCCCAGGGGGCAGGTTTGCAGGTCTTTGGGTGCATTACGAGCACCCAGGCACTGGTTAGCAGCCTGCCAGCAGGGAAGGAGGGAGGAGGAAGGGGGGGTGCTGGGGACGGGGAGGTTGGCACAGCGAGTGCTTGGGGACTGCAGCGAGGTGTCACCACTTCCTCCCTGCCAGCACTTCAAAAAGACAGCAGGCACCACCATCCCCCCCCCGCCTGCACCCCGAGCTCACAGCACCCAGCACCCACTCGCTGTTGCTTGGCGCTTGAGCATCTTCCCCTCCAAAATTTCACGCCTACCCTGCCTGCCCGCGATGGCTCGAGATAAGCGGCTCCGGTGGCAGCTCGCCAGCACATGGCTGGAGCTGAGACCTGACACGCTCATGCTATGTGTGACCTGCACAACCCCTCCATACCCCCCCACCTCGCCTCCCCCAGAGAACGGGGCTGTTGCTGACATCTTGGCATCAGTCCCTGGACCATCGATGGAGCTGGGACTGCTGGCAGCACAGGGTGCTGGTGGCATCCCCATGCCCAGGGGTTGGGACAGGGGGTCCCCAACCCCCCCCCAGCTCCCCCTTGGCCTGCAGTTGCTCTCAGCATGGGGGGGTGGCCCTGGCAGCGGGTGCTTTTCATGAGCAACCCCCAGCCCTTCCTGGCACTTTCTCGCTTTGCTCGAGCTGGGTTTTCCTGGAAGGGCCCACAAGCTTAAAATAAGCCGGGTGCTGGTAAGAACCAGCTTTGGGTCTGGCCGCCCGGCTGGCACCCAGCATGGAGAGTGGGGGCTGGCCGAGGTGCACCGAGCGCGTCAGTCTCTGCAGCAGCACATGGAGATGGGGATGCTCCGACACCGCCTGCCCGGGAGAGGCCTTTGCCCACGTCCACAGGGCCCTCGGGGCATCCACAGCGGCAGGAACAGAGCCACGGCAGCCCCTGGGCACCCCTGGGGATGCTGAGCTGGGGGCTGGCCCTGTGAAGGGGGCTGGCATGGGGCATCTTGGTGGTCTCAAAGCACCCGAAAGCTCCTGGGCATGAGGCCCATTTTACAGATAGGGAAACTGAGGCACGGCAGGAGTGTGGACATGAGAAGGGTCCATCTGGGCTGACCCAGACCCACGGCCCCCCCCCTCCCCAGGCTGTATTTTGGGGGGGTTGAGCCCCTATGCCCATTTGCACCCATGGGCACACAGGGCTGTATCTCCTGCAGGCAGAACCCCCCCCCTCGGGTGAACACTGGGTGCCCCCACCCCATCCCCACGGGACAGGCACCTGGAGGGTGCTGCTCTGGCCACACCTGCAATGAGTTTACAGGTCTCAGCACCGGGGAAGGGGCTGAGGGCAGGGCGGTGTCAGCCACAGCTGCCGGCGTTTGGGGGTGACAGGCTGTGGCTGTGCCAGCCGGTCCAGATTCCCCAGGGTCACCCTGCTCAGGGCTTTGGGTGGGGGGGGGTCTCTAGCACCCCAAGAAGGGGGAAAACCCCCTTTGCCAGACCACCGGTGAGAGGAGGAAGGTGCAGGGCAGGCCGATGCTTTGGGAGGTGAGATTCAGCCACAGGAGGAGAGGCTCTGCCTCCGCTCCTCTGCGTCCTGCCATGGTCCCCCCCGCCAGCCCGGCTCCCCCAAAGCGATTTTCTCTCCCACTGTCTGGGTTTGCTGTCGGGGGGAGCAAGGCTTGAACTGGGGTGGGGGGACTTAGGGGGCAAGGGGAGGCTTTTGTGCCCTGGTGTGCTGGAGGCTGCTGCCTCGGAGGAATATCTCTTTCAGCTATCGATTTCCCTTTATCAGAGAGCAGGAATATGTATGGGGCTGAAATCCTGATCAATCCCCACTCTGCAGCTGATCGATCAGCTCCTGCCCAAGGGCTTTTTATCGAAGGGAGCCGGGGATGCAAAGAGGAGCTGCCGAATTTGGGCACGACCCGGGGCCCCAGGCCAGGGCTGTCTCTACCTGCCTTTACCCCCTCCTGCCCTATGCGAAAGGCAGCGAAGCCGCAGGGAAGCCTGGCATGGGGCAGCATCCCGGCGGGTCACCCCACAGGCACGTTCCTTGCCCTCCCCTCGTCAAATGCCGAAGCCCTGGGGACCCCCATTTCTGATGGCAGCAGGATGGCCACGCTCCATCCCCGCCGTGGGGACCCCGGAGCCCCAAACCCAGAGGTGTGGGGGCACCCACTGACACCCCAGAGCTGGAAAGCAGCCCTAGGGGAGCATTTTTGGGGTGTTGGGAAGGAGGGGCCTGGTTAGGGCATCCTTGGGAGCACACCTGTGTCTCCGGTAGGTCAGTGCACCCCCAGCCCCGTGTCCCCAGCGCTGGGAGGTACCGGAGCATCCTTCAATCCCGGCTGGGCTCATTAGAGGCACGGGGCGAGTGGGGGGCGCGGGGGGCCAGCGAGGGGGAGGAGCAGCACCGTGGCCTCCGTTATTGATTACTTCGTAGCCAAAGGTCAGCGGCGAGCGTGCAAGGACAGGGAGGAGGGAGGCGGGTGGCTCTGGGATGCGAGGGGCTCGCTGTCAGAACCGGGGCTGTGCCGTGGCGGGGCCAGCGCCAGCCTTGGGCACCGAGCTGGCGTGGGGAGCCCGGCACAGGTTCCCAATTGCACAGCCCACCCGCTGTCCCCATCGTGCCTCAGTTTCTCCAGCAGCAGGTCGGGTGGCGAGGCTCTGCGGCGGCCGGCAGCACCCCAGGCTGTGCGGGTGGGAAAGGAGGCGCTGGGGGCTGCAGGGAGGGGTCTGTGAGGGGAGGGGGAGGTGGGTGCTGTGGGAGGTTTGTGCGTGTCTGTGTGCAGCCTGATGGGCAGGTGATGCTGGTGACCGGTGCTGGGAGACGGTGCTGGAGCCACAGCCCCGACAACACCATTTCAGGGCCCTTCGGCTCCCCAGAACCAGCCCCTGACGGGGTCTGCAGCACACTGAGGACAGCAGACCCCAGCTCTGCCAAAGCTGCGACCCACGCGCGCGGGTTTTTCACACCTCTGGGGCTTCATCCTGCCGGCTCAGGACCTGGCAGCGGGGCCGGAGCCAGGCAGCCCCCGGGCAGCACCGTGCTGCTTGCACGGGGGTCCGCGACGCCAGACCGCGGGCAGCACCGCCGGCGCTGGGCTCTGGCAGAGCGGTGCCTGCCCTCGCCCCGGCCGTGCCGTGAGGGGGAAGATTTACAGGCTGTCAGAGCCGGGGCCAGAGGTCAGCAGGGGTCAGAAAGTCCATTTCGGCGAGGTCACTGTCCACTTCTTTCAATCTAATGAAGCCATTATTTGTGAAAGCGGCCGCTTTGCCGGCTATTCCCTTGAAGCCGAGCAGGGCACAGCGACCGGCTCTGAAAGAACAGGAAAGAGTCCCCTTCCCTTTCGCATTTGCCATTCAACAGGCCCCCAAAAACAAATACGCCACACACAGAAATATGACGCGGGGCCGTCGCTGCTGCGGGGCTGTGTCACCGGGGCCGGGGGACGGAAGGGGAGCTGCCTGGAAGTGCGGTGCTCAGGGATGTGGCTCCGTCTCTTGGATGGACGGAAAGTCGCCAAGGATGGACAGAAATTGGGGGGGTGCTGAGAAACTTGCTGCCGAGTTTAAACAGAGTTACAGGAAAGCGTCTCCAGGGGCTCCCGGTCCCTGCCCTCGATCAGGAAGGGGCTGGAGGAAGGAACCTGGTGCGCGGTGATGGATTATTTTCCAAAGGATTCGTTTTTGGAGAAAGCAAGGGCTGATTCCTCGCTACGTCCTTCCCCTGTACCCCTGCGTCTCTGCCCACCTCCCGCCCCGCTGCAGGGTGCCCTGTCCACCCCGGGACACCGGCCCCAGGCCGCGGGGGTGCTGGCATCAGGGTGTCCCCTCCAGGGACAGAGGGGACAGTGCCGTTTCTCAGGGCTGCTCCGCAAACCTTGGCCCTGCCCAGCGCCGGGGGCTTGTTCAGGTGCCCCTTATCCCTCCCCCACGAGCGGCTGAGGTCGCTCATGGGCTTTTTTGGCAGAAGCACTGGCGTGAAACCCGCAGACAGCTGGCTCTGTGCTCCCCAAATACTGGGGGAAGCGGGGAATGAGATGGGCTGGAAGGAGGGATGAGCAGAGAGGAACGGAGCCATGCAGAGGGGTCTCCCGCCAGTGTTGGGGTTTTTTTTATCCCGTTCTTTCCTCTCACCCCAATTATCCTGCAAACAAGAGAATGAGAATAAACGCAAGCTCTCGCTGGCCAGGAGAGAGTGCTGGCTGCACCTCGGCTCCCGCAGCCATCGGGACGGTCCCGCAGCGGGTTCCCCACCCAGGCCGGCTGTGGGTGCTGGCAAGGAGAGGGTGAGCATGAAGGCAAGCAAGTGTGAACATGCACAGTGGGTTTTTTCTTTTTCCCCACTTGCCAAGACCGTCCCCAGCCCGGCGTCCCCTCTGCCAGCCCTGTGCCGTGGGCAGGGAGCTCTGCAGGCTGCCGGCGCCTGGTCATGGGTGGGAGTGGGGATCCTGGCCGGGCTCTGCTCTCCTGCTGTTGCGGACGGGGGGCTGCTCCTTGGCTTTGGGGATTTGGCTCAAGACTGGTGTGAACAAGCGACTTGTGGAGTTTCCTCTCTGTCCCCGTTAAAACCGGCGTAAAGATGAGGTGACACCTTATGAGCGTTGTGGAATTAACGGTGCTGTGGGTGGGTGTCGGGCACCTCCTGCCCCACCCGTGCCCCGGGGGACCCTGGTCCACCCGCACTGCGGGAGCTGGCAGAGCCCTGACGGGCTGGGAGCAGGCTCGGGGGCAGCCCTGCCTTCGGGGTGCCCACGCAGGGAAAAAACCATCCTCCTCCTCCTCTTCCTCCGCCTCTGCCGTCACCCCAGACCCGTGGGTGGGAGGCCGGCGGGGCTGCTCGGCTCCACGGGGAAGGGCCAAGGCGGGAGCCCACGGGTGTGGGGAGCCTCGGGGGCGGGCGGGGGGTGTGTGGGCAGGAGGAGGAGGAGGAAGGCCAGGAAGGGAGGAAGGCCAGGAGGAGGAGGAAGCCGCCCAGGACCCTGGACAGGGCCGGGGCCGGTCAGCACCATGGCCAGCGCCGGCGGCCCCGGGGGCGGCGGAGCCCTCACGCGGGGCTTCCCCACGCGGGATTTTGCCGGCAGCACCGGGGGATCCCCCCCGGGTGACCCCGCGGTCCCCGGCGTGCCCAGCCGCCGCACGGTGCCCCCCCCCCCCCCGCCCTTTCTCCGCGCAGCGATCCCACTCGGGGCGAGTCCCGCGTGGGGCGGCCGCGGTCAGCGCAAAGAGCCCCCCCCCCCCCCCCCCCCCGGGGCTCTCCCTGCGGCGGGGGATGGGGGGCACTGCCGGCTCACCCCGCTTGGGGGGCGGCGGCGGGGGGAGCCCCCCACGCACACCCCACACCGCCCGGGCGGGGCGGCGGGCGGCGCTGTGCCCCCACGGGCCGGGGCGGCGGCGGGGCATTGTCCGCCCGCCGGAAACCGAGCCGCTGGCCACCCGCCCTTTGTCCTCGCCCGGCCCGGGGGGCGACCGGCCCCCGCCCCCGGCACCGCCTCGGCACCGCTCCCCCGCCGGCCGGGGGGCACGGCCCCGGGGGTTGCGTGTCCCCGGGGGTTGCGTGTCCCCGGGGGTTGCACGGCCACGGGGGTTGCACGGCCCCGGGGGTTGCACGGCCACGGGGGTTGCACATCCCACGGGTTGCACGGTCCCGGGGGCTGGGTGTCCCGGGGGGTTGCGTGTCCCGGGGGGTTGCACGGCCACGGGGGTTGCACGGTCCCGGGGGGTTGCACGTCCCGGGGGTTGCACGACCCCGGGGGGTTTCATGTCCCCGGGGGTTGCACGGCCACGGGGGCTGCGTGTCTCGGGGGTTTGCACGTCCCGGGGGGTTCATGTCCCCGAGGGTTGCACGGTCACGGGGGTTGCACGGTCCCGGGGGTTGCACGTCCCGGGGGGTTCATGTCCCCGGGGGTTGCACGTCCCGGGGGTGCACGCCCCACTCGCGGGCCACGGGATGGTGCTGGGAGCGCAGGAAGACCCCGGTATCCCGGAAAAAGCCCTCCCCGCCCCGCCGGGTCCCGGCTCGCAGGTGGCTCCGCTCGTGGGGGCAGCTGGGGGGCGGGGGGCGGAAAAACGGCGTGGAAACTCCCCCCAGCCCTCGGGGGTCCCACCCCCTCGCCCCTCGGGGGCCACGTCTCCCCCTGACAGGTGGCCTCGCCCCTAAGTGGGGGGGGTCCAGCCCCCCCCCCCATCCAAATCCCTCCCGGAATGCGTGGCTATTACCGGGGGGGGGGGGGGGGGTAATTAGGATCACGTGGGGGCGGGATGGCGGAGCGGGGCCCGGCGCCCCCCGGCCCCGCGGGTGGGTCCTGGGGGGGCGGGGGCTGCTATTGTCTGCGAGAATTTGGGAGCCTTTGAAAAAAAAACCCTCCCGCTCCCTCCCACCCCTATTGTTGGAGTGAAGATGGAGTCAAACCTCTCCCGGCTCCCTCCCGGCGGGGTCTAAGCTGGGTTTTTTTTTTGTTGTTGTTGAGGGTTTTTTTGGCTTTTTTTTTTTTTTTTTTTTTTTTGGCTGGGCTGATACCCTCAAAGCTGGCCGAGGAGGAGGAGGGAGGAGGCGGTAACAGCCACAACTCGGAATTTGCAAGCGAGTGTCGGGATGGGGTCTGTTTCCAACCAGCAGTTTGCAGGTTAAGTTATATTATTGTCGCAGCCCGCCTCGGCTCCGCGATTATTAATAACGGCGGCAGAGCCTGGCCGGGGGGTGCGGGGACCCCCCCGAGCCCCCCCAGCCCCGCTGCACCCAGCGCCGAGGCCGGGTCCGGCGTGGCCTCTGTCCCCCGCTGCAGCTTTGGGGAGGGGGAGTGTGGAATTTGTTGATTTTTTTTTTTTTTTTTTTGCTTTTGGGGTTTTTGTGCCACCCCACCAGCCCCAGGATGAGCCCAGAAGTTTGGGGCCGGTGGCGGCTGCTGGGGTGGTTTGGGAGCGGGGGGGGCCCCGTGCAGCGGGGGGATGCTGAGGGCAGGGGAGAGGCTTTCTCCAGCGTGGCTTGCTGGGGGCGGGGGGATTGCGGGTTGGTATTTTGGGGGAGTTTTCCCCTTTTTTTGTGGTTTTTTTATGTTTTCTTTAAATTTGGGCTTTTTTTGTTCGGTTTTTTGGTTTTTTTTTTAGTTTGGGGGTTTTTTTCTTTCTTTCTTTCTTTTTTTTTTTTTTTTTCGTTTTTAACGATTTTGAGAGAAGAACGGATTTAGGGCCCCCACCCCACACACAGCCCGGGCGGTGCCGGCAGCAGCTGCCTTCATTTCCCCGCGCTCCTGGGGGGATCCCCACGCACACGTGGAGGCAGAGCTGACCTCTGTTTGGGCTTTTTTTGGAGTGTGGTGGTTTTGTGGTTTTGGTTTGGGGTGGTTTTTTTTTTTCTTTTCTTTTTCCAGCCTGGGGAACCCGAGCAGAATTTGGGGCTCCTGCTGCGGGCTGCCCGGCGGGGCGTGGGGTGGCTGGGCCGGGATGGGGGGGGGACACGGGACACCCACGGCTCCCCCAGCCCCTCGGCTCAGCGGCTCTGTGGGTCTCTCCCCAGGTGCGAAGCCAGGCGAGGAGCCGGCCGGAGACTCGCCCAAGGCGGAGAACGAGCCCCAGCCGCTGCACGGCTCCGGCATCTGTAAGTGGTTCAATGTCCGCATGGGCTTCGGCTTCCTCTCCATGACCGCCAAGGGCGGCGCGACGCTGGACTCGCCCGTCGATGTCTTCGTGCACCAGGTACAGGGCCGCATCCCCGCGTGGGATCCCGGAGAGGGACAGGGGTGCAGCCCCCGGTGCCCACCCGGCGGGATGCGAGGCGGGATGGGGACCCCCACGCCGCCTCCATGCGAGGCTGTGGCTCCCCCACCCTCCCCCGCCACCCCATCCCAGCATCCCGGGGTTCCCCGGGCTCGGTTTCCCCGGAGCGAGGCGGGTGGCGAAGGGCAGAGGCAGCCGCTCGCCCCCCGCCGCAGCCCAGGGCTGCTCTCCGGGGACCGGCCCTGTAAGCTGAGCCCCAGCCATTTCATTTTCTCATCACGGTTCCCTGGGGAGCCCCGCGGGGCCAGATCCGGGGGAGCAGGTGCCCACGGGGCTGAGTGGGGCGCGCTGCCACGGGGACGCTGCTCGCCCTGTGGGGGGACCCGGGGAAGAGCTGGTTTTCCCCCCGGGACAAGGGCCTGGGAGCCCCAAGCCGGGCAGGGGTGCAGGATTGGGCTTTCCCCAACTGGTGGCTCATCCCCAGAGCGGGGGTATCTCTGCACGGGCCCCTTGTTTCGGCTGCGGCTGGCACAAAGGCATGCGGGGTCGCGTACGTGCCCCTATGGATCCTGCACGACAGTGACAGTCTCGTGTCCCGTGTCCGATCCACACGCACCTTGCTGAGGGGGAAGCCCCACGCGTGTCGGTGACCCTGCGCCGAGGGAAGGCACGGATTCGGGGCTGCGGCTGCCTGAACTCCCCCGGCTCGTGGGGGACGATCTGCCGGGGGAACCCATTTAGGGGCTGGGGGAATGGGTTTGGAGATGGTGCCCGAATCGGGGCCATCAGGCCAGCGCGGGGAGGGAGACGTGGGACTCGGCACCGGCTTGCGTGGAAAGGGGTCTGTGTGAGGAGCGTGGCCCGTGCCCCCTCGCCCGGGAAAGCGGCGGCCATCGGGGCGGGGGAGCAAAGCGAGCATGAGCAAAGGGGGCTCGGACACCTCTGGGGCAAACACGAGCAGATTTGTGGGAACGGTTGGGAGCAGCTGCCCAAGATTTGGACTGAAGCAGCGTGATGGTGCCATGTGTGCCGGTTCTAGGGAGCCCCCGGGCTGGGCAGCTTCAGTGGCTGCTGCTCTCCATGGGCCCAAATCCCCCCAAATTGGGGTCTGTCCTGCAGTCTGCTGTGGGTGCAGGACTGAGCCCCTGGGCTGTGCAGGGCTTCCAGAACTGGGGGGTCCCGGGACTGGGAGCTCCCGGGGGTCTCTCACCCCCTGCCCATGAGGCAGTGGCTCCCACAGGCAGGGCTATGGCTGTTCAGCAAGGGAATGATGATACCAAGGGGGAAGCAAATCCCTTCTTCAGCTGCAGCATTGTGAAAGCGCCTTGGTAGGAGCTACCGTCCCGAGCCAGAAACACGGCTGGGTTCGGAGGTGAGGGCTCCAAGTCAGCCAGGGAAACCCGCGATCCTGGTGCTCTCGAGAGAGCAAACGGGTCTTCGCAACTCGGTGTAGCAAAGCGGGACCCGGTGCCCGTGGGGGGAAGCCTCCTGCCCTCCCTCCCTTCTCCTGGGGGTTTATTGCCCCCAGACAGTCTGGTTTCCTGATTGCTCTCAGTCACATTCCTGCAGGAAAAGAGAATTAGCTGGGGTGTCTCTGCTGGGAGCATCCCACCACCCAGGGAGAGGTGCAGCTTCCCGGTGTCCCCCATTTTCCAGGGCCAGGGAAGCCACGGGGTCCCATGTGCGGGGTTTGCTGCGTTCGGGAAATAGGGCGAACGCCGGGTAAAAGCAAGTTATTTTGGGTAGCAGAGGGGCAGCGCACGTGTGGTTCCCCTGCCGCGGCGAAGGGCAGGGTGCTCCCGGCGTGGGGCTTTGCAGCACCACAAGCAGGGAGGTTTTGGGCCGGTGTCGAGTCTTTCTCCTTCAGGTCGGGGTTCTTCGCCTCTCGCCCCGCTCGCCAGCGGCACAAAGTCGCTGCTTGAAACAGCCGGGACCGATGCCGGCGTGCTCTCCCACCGCAGAGCACCCCGGCATCGGCTCAGCCCCTCCTTGGAGAGGAACCAAACTCACGCTCTCACCCCGGCCTCGCTGCTTTTGGGTGGCTTCTGGGGAAACGGGCGCTTCTGCCGGTGCTGCCCCCATCCCAGCATCCCGGCGCTTCCCGAGAGCCGGTGCCGGCTCCGTTCCCCGGGCAGGGAGTCAGGCCTGGGAGGCGAAAAGCCAGCAGCATCCCGGGGGGGGACACAACCCACAGGGCCCGGGGTGCTGCGCCCAGCACCCACCGCCCGCACCACGCAGGGTGCCCCAAACCAGCCACGGGGGCTTAACACCCCAGAGCCCCCCATAACCCGCTCCTTCCCCTCTTCATTTACATATGTGAATGATGACCCACAGGAAGTAATTGTGGGAGAAAGAAGGGAATTGGCCTCTTTAGATCTATTAAATCACTTTATTACAGGAACCAGGTCTGAATGGCCCCGCTCTGCAGGGAGCGCGTCTCCATCTCCCTCTCCCTTTATCTGATCACAAAGAGATTAAAATCTCGGCAGGACAGGGGACTAACAGGGCTCCTCGGGGCTGCCTTTCCCTCGCATTGTGAGCTAAAAATGAGGCATTTGGGTTCAAACGCCTCCCCTGGGCACTGGAGATGGATTCATTTGGGGGATCTGAGGAGACGGAGGGGATGAAGCAGGGAGGAGCGGAGCAGGTCCTGCCGGGGAGGCAAAGGGCTGAGCAGCACCCGTGAAAGGGAGGGGGTCTCGAGGTGGCAGATATCGGGCTGGTGCCGGTGAAGACCCCAAAGCCGCGGTGGGCCCCTGGGGATGTGGCTCCCGGGCCCGCACCATGGCTCTGGGCATCGCTTACAGGAGCGTGGGGCTGCCCAGGGAAGGGAAGGCAATCTGGGAAGGGGAGAGGAGGAAATCTGGGCACCCCGTGGCCCCAAGGCTCGGTGCCGCTGGCCAGAGCAGCGAGCGCAGCCCATCCCCAAACCAGCCCTGCCAGCCCTGGCCGAGAGCCGAGGGGAAGGGGCTGCCCGGCCCCTGGGAACGGCTTGGCTCAGCTCTGTGTCTCCAAGCCAACAGGTCTAAATCCTTGATGAAGGCAGCGTTAGTTGGGTGGTTTGGTTTTTTGGGGTTTTTTTTTTGTTCCTTCTCCTGATTTTGGCAAGGAGAGCTTCTAGGCACCGCTGGGACCCCACGGTTTCTGTGGCCGCAGGGCGTTTGGCGGCATCTCGGTGACGTGGTCCCGCGTGTCCTTGCAGGGACGTAAGGCAGCATCCTGGATCCCGCTGGGGCTGGGATGGGGCACTCCTGCCCTGCCCGAGTGCCCGGGGCAGCGGGGACACGGCGGGGGCTTCAGTCCCCCAGATGCTGCCATCGCCGGGAGCCTCGTGGGGGTCCAGGTTGGTGCAGAGGCTCCATCCCTGCTCGGCTGGGCAGGGGACAGGGCGGAGGGGGATGACGGCTGCCGTTGGGCCGTGGCTTTCGGCTGAGCTGACCCAGGCTGTCGCCCACCTGTGCTCGTGCCATCCCCTGTGTGCGGCCGGGGACAGAGCCAGCCACGACGCGAGCATGACGTGAGGTCTTAAAAAAACAACAAAAAAAGCACGTGCTTGCAGGCAGCTCCATCCCTGAGCGTGCAGGAGAGCAAAGGCAGGGGCACAAGGGAGGATTTCTCCTTCGGGGAGCAGGGCCCAGCCTTCCCGTGGGGTCCCCTGCTGCCTTTCCCCTGGGCCGGGGTGCTGGGCAGGATCCGGGATCCCCCGGATCCCCAAAAGCGGGGGAGTTGGTTTGTGCAGAGCTGGGGCGGCAGCGAAGGGAAGGGGGAACCCACTCAGAGCAGCGTTTGAGTTAGTCGGGGCGTCGGACCCGTGATGCTCATAGAAGCACGGGACACATTTCATATCTCACTTTTTCTGCTTTCTTATGTGCATCGCTCCTGCGTTTGCTCTCCGGGACCAGGGTCACCCCGCAGCGCTGGGTGGGCACCCCGAGGCGCCGGCGTGGGTGGTTGCAGGAGCCAGGAGCACCAGGGTTCCGTGTGTCCCTGGGGTAGGAACGCAGGTCGGCACCCCTGCTTTCAGCCGAGAGGGGTAGGAGCAATTTCTTTGTTGTTGGGGCGGGGTTTTTTTTATTTTATTTTTAAATAACTGCTGGAATAAAATTGTATCGCACCGCTTGTGTGCCACATCCTGATGGCAAATAGTGAAAGAGAGCGGCTTTATTCCACCCCTGCAACTCCCTCAAGACGCACACAAAAAAAGCCTCCTGTCTCTGTCTAAAGATTAACTGATGGCTGCAGGCACATCCCTTCCCCCAGCTCCCCCTCTCAGCCCCAGGGCGAGGGGCAGGGAGAGAAACCACCCTTAAATGGTCTCCCAGATAAAATGGCCCAAATGAATGGGATTGCTCCCGCTGGAGCCTGGGAGGGCTGGGATGGAGCCGCTGGCTCCGTGAGCCCCTTTCCCTGCCATCCCCAGCTCTGGAGTGTTTCCTTTTCCCTATTAACTTGGTCCTAAGAATAAGTGGGATAAAGCTGAAATCACTGACGGAAGGTGCGCTGCTGCTCCCGGCCCTGCCCCTGCTTTAATATGGGAGCATGAAATTAATATGCAGCAGCTAATCCCAATTAGCCGCCTGCTGGGATGCGCAGGAGGGTTTGGCACCCTCAGGGTGGGGAAAACACAGCTGAAGGAACTGAAGGTGTGGATTTAGGGCAGGTAGCTGGTGGATTAAACTCCTTGGTGGACGCTTTTCTTTTTTCCCCAGAATTAGTATCTAGCGTTTAATTTTGCTGGCTCACGGTGGAAGATTAAGAGCAAGCGTAGTTACTTTGGCAAGAAAGTGGCTTCATTTTGGTTTTACTTGAATTGGAGAAAAAAAATCCTTGGGGATATTGCTCCAGATGACAGCAGGGAGAGACTGGAAAGCCCTGGTAATGTTTTGTTAAACCCCTTGTGCTCTCCTCGAAGGGCTCCCACAGGCGTCACCCTCTCTATCTCTGCGCCGAGTCCCTGGAGCCGACCGAGGATCCTCTTTCCCGAGCAGCATCCGCCGGCCGCTTCCACGGGGGCCGAGCCGCAGGAAGGGACCGCGGGGCGATTCCTGCCCTGAGCCCTACACGCGCGAGCCCGAAAATAGCAGCAGCGCAGTCCCCTGGCGCTTGAACTGCCAGCACCGGGAAAAGATTTACTGCGTGGCTTGGGGAGAGGGAAGGGCTTTGCTCGGGGACGGATCCAGGCGCGGGCCGTGACGGCAAAGGGAGGTTTCCCTGCTGGCCTCGTGGCTAGCGGTGGGGAGCTGAGCTGGCCCTGCTGCGGCACGGGGGCTTGGGTCACTGCTCCGTGTTGGCTGCCGAAATCTGCTCTGGGGGCTGTTAGCGAGGGGAGACTTTCTCTGCCAGAACCGGGCTCGGAGCTGGGCTGAGGCTGCCCCGTCGCAGCGGGATAGCAACGGCATCGCCCGCTGGCCATCGGAGCCGTGCCCCAAAAAACTGGGCAAGCGTCAGCCCCCTTCACGCCAGCTTATTCCCAGTGCAGGAGCCAAGGAAGGGGCTGCTCTGCACCAGGGGTGGCTGAGGGCTGGGGCTGCTCCCCTGGGGACGTGCGTGTCCCCCAGGATGGGTCCTTGGGGGTCGTGGTGAGGCAAAGGCGGCCAGGATGCTCGGGGCTCTGTGGCCACCCCGCACCCCGGCTGCTGCATCGACCACGGCAGCGCGGGGCTGGCTGGCACAAAACAAGGGATTTGGGGGGCACAGGGACGCCGCGGCTCTGGGGGACAGAGGGGTGTAGAGGCAAACGGGGCAGCACGGTGGCCAGGGGTGCCCTGGGTACCGTTGTGGGTGCAGGCTGAGCGGAGGGGACCACAGTTGGGGTACCCCCGGCCTGCGGGCAAAGGTGGGGTGCAGCGATGGGGTGCGGTGACCCGCCGGGGGCTCGGCAATCCCTGTGCCCAATGCCGGGACCTGCCGGGGATCCGTCTTCCCTGGCCCCCGTGAGCCGCTTCACCTCTGCAGAGTGGGGGAAACTGAGGCACGGGCAGCGGCTGCAGTGGGGTTGGGCTGCCCGAAAGGCTCTGGGCACGGCCCGGCCGTACCCCTGGCACAGCTCGGTGCCACCGCTCGCGTTCCAGCGGCTGCTCTTAACCCGGCATCCCAAGGCAGCTTTTCCGAGGGATTTGAGTTTAAACGGCTGCAACGCTCCCGCGCTGGTAAGAGCGAGGTGCAGCGGCCGCTCCGCCCCAGGCCCCTCCGGACACAAAGATGGTTTGATTGAGTGGCCAGGCCTGGCTGGGAATAAACGTCCCCTTGTGTCGCGCTGGGGAGGCCACGGGGACAATGGTGACCCTGGGGCTGGCCGAGCCTCTCCGGAGCCCGGGAGGGTGGGGGTGAACTGAAGCCCAGCGGTTTGGGGAGCAGCCAGTAGATTTAGGGTGCCCCACGGTGTCACCCCACGGGAGGGGAAGCAGCTCTGACGGTGGGATCTGTGATGAGGGGTTTGCCGGGTGGGAGGAAGAGGAGGGATGAAGGCACCCGTGCGCAGGTGGGGGACACCCAGCACGGTGGGCAGCGCTCGGCCACGCGTGTGCTGTGTCTTTGTCTGCCGTAAATAACCATGGAGCCGCTGGGGTGCGGGATGGGTGGAAAAGCAGCGAGGTCCCTGCTGCGACGCCCAGCGAGGGGGTGCCCAGTGGGGCTGCAGAGAACTCGGCAAAGCGGCGCCAGCTCTCCTGCTGTTCCTTGTCCCGCTGGTTAACTCTGGACCCTACTGATGACGAGTGAAATCCTTGCCCTAGGATACGCTTTAAAAGTTTTATTGTGAGGATGGCAATGCTTTGTGATCCCGAGCCCAGAGAGAGCCCAGGGTCACCCACACCCCCCCATACCAAAACCAGCCCCCCAAGACTGACCCTTCAGCTCCGCCACAGGACCCAAACCCCAGCACCCGACGGGTGAGCCCCGGCTCTCCTGCAGCGGGCGAGCTGGGCGCAGGGCTGATGCGCGGAGGGGCTGCAGGGGGTCAGAGGGGCCGCGGCCATGCCGGCCACCCTTCCTCCCCCCGCTGTGGCCTGGAACTCCTGGAATTTGGGCAGCAGGAGCGCGGCTGCCGCCGGCCCTTTGTTCTCGCTGGCCGGTGGCTCCCGGCCCTGGCCCTCCCCTGCGCTGCCCCTCATCCCCAGCATCCCCGGCTCGCTCCAATCCCCCCCTTCCTCTCTTTATTTTTTTGGGGGGGGTGTGTGTGCGGAGGCCTGGGAAGGCTCCGGCTTTGTGTGTGGTGTGGGACAGGGGCTCTGGGCCCCTTCCTTTCAGATGCAGGAGGTATGCAGCTAATTCAATGGGCTGCAGTTTGATTACCTATCTGATAACAGAGGAATGCCAGCAATGTGTGTGTTTTGGGAAGGGGGCAGGGGGGATGCGCAGGGACCACCAGCCACTCTGCAGCTCACATCAAAAGGCTGCAGCGGGGGGAGAGCTGGGGCGCCCGGCCGCTGCCCCCCCTCCTTCCCTGGGGAGAGGGCGTTTCCTTTGGCCTTTTGGCGGAGGGGGCCGGGGGGCCAGGGGGGTGGTTGTCATCCTCACCCGCTCCTGGAAAATAAATCGCTTCCCCCCCCCCCGCACCCGTCATGTTGCGGCAGCTTCTGCCCCAGCCCTCCTCTTCCTCGAAATGGGGGTAACGGATGGCTCAATGCGGGGGGAAGGAGCTGGACCCCCGGCACTGGGGGTCCAGCAGTTTGGCTGCCCATGGGTGATGGTGCCCAAGGCGTGGGCTGAGCGGGGGGAGGGGGTCCAGCCTATGTGTCGGGGTCCCCCCTGCCACGGCTCGGCTTTGTCCCGAAGATTGGGGCCGAGCGCCTGGGAGTTTTCATCTCTGCAGTGTAAACACAGCTGGGCCGGCTGGGGCTGTAAACCCCCCGATAAGGATCTGCAGGAGGCGGCTGGCTCTCGGCCCCCGGCCTCCGGAGCTGCCTCCCGTGCCGCGGCGCGATGCTCACCGCGGCGCGATGCTCACCGCGGCGATGCTCAGCTCCTCCTCGCCCCCAAAATGCCATAGCTGCTGCCAGAGTGGGACAAATTTGCTGTCTGTGGCAGCCCCCGTTGCCCAAACCACCTCGCCCAGGGGGTTTGAGGGGGCCGGTGGGGCAGCACGCTGGGGATGGGGCAGGGTGGGTGGCCGACCCCGAGGCGCCAAGTCTGAGCCGGGCACCTCCTGCGTTGTGCTGGCAGCTGCTTTGCACGCAGAGCTCCTGCTTGGGCGATGCTCGGCATCCTGCCGGCGATGCTCAGCATCCTGCCGGCGATGCTCAGCACGGGGAGAAAGCCGCCCTGGGGTTGGGGAGCGGTGTCTGGCCATTGCGCTGAGCGTGGTGGGGGGGTTGCCAGGGGTAGGTGGTGATGGGGCTGCCCGGACCAGCCCTGGATGGGCAGAGGTTGCTGCTGAGCTCCTGTCGCACCCTTCTTGTCACTGGGGACCTCGTAGCTCGTGGTTTGGCTTTCCCTTTTGGGAGCAGGAGCAGGTCAGGGAGCAAAGGTTTCTGGCAATCTCATCCAGACCGCCCTGGACCCTGTTCCAGCGGGCAAGTGGACCGGGTGGACATGGGTGACTTGGCCCAGCCCACGGGGTCTGTCCCAGCTGGGGCTGGGCCCCCAGACACAGAAAGCGAGGGGAAAGGCAGCAGAAAAAGGGCCCTGAGGGTCATTCCCCGAGCTCTGCTGTGTTCCCACTTCCCTCATGTTCCCACGGACACACGCAGGTCTTGTAAGACCCCACCCAAAAACATTCGCTCCTGAAACCCAACAACTCCACGTCTTCCCTCTCTGCTTTTATGTGGGGTGTTTCCACGTGGGTCCTGGGGAGATTTGGGGGCGGAAGAGGGGAAGGGAGAGGGGAACCAGCTGGGCCTGTCCATCCCTGGGCAGCGTGCCCACAGAGGCTCGGTGCAGGAAGAATGGGCGGCCACGGCCCACGTGAAGGGAACTCGCCGGGCCATGAATGGGGGAGATGCTCCATTCATAAATGCAGGGTCTTGCTGCAGCCGCGCAGGCATTGGCGCCGGCTCTGCCGGGAATCCCCAGCCCACCGGAGCTGCTCCTCCCTCTGCTAGCAAATCCCCCTTAACTCTTTGCTTACGCTCGTCTGGGCTCCGATAACGAAGTCGAGTGAAAGCCCTGCTCAAATCTCTGCCTGCGATGCGGCGGTCCTGGTCCAGCGCAGCAGGCAGCAGTGCTCACGGCAGCGCTTGCTGGCACAGGGGGGCAAGAGACGTCGGCTACGTCGTCCATCTCGGCTCCTTATGAATTTGTCCTGCTAAAATGGACGTTGCTCGTGAAAGTGGAGTGGATCTTTCCACCATCTCACAACCCCGCTCCCCAGCCTGGGTCTGAACTCCCGAGTTTGATTGCACAGTGTTGACTGATGTGGTGATCCTGGGAGGGAATGGAGATGCTCCCAGCAGTGACGATCCAGGGCCAAATGGCTGCTTAATTAATTACTGGGGGCATTTAAAGGGCTTGAACCGAGGTGAGCTGCAGCGAGGGGGGCTGGCTGGGACCCTGGGCCGGCAGCGCCAGCTTCCAGCCTCCTGGCCTTGCTGCGGGTCCTGCCACGAGCAGGGTTGCACATGCCTGTGCAAAGCCTCGAGATCCTTTTGTCTTTTTAAAATGATGTTTTGGATCTCCCCACAAGCAGCCCCAGCCCAGGGTGCCAGAAGGTGCTGGGGCAGCTCTTGCTCCCCAATGCGGGGCTGCGGGGGAGAAGGGGGCTGTTCTGCAGCGCTGAGAGCCAGCGTTTTGCAGCAAATGCTGCTGAAATTTGGGTCAGAGCTGGCTCTGCCGGCTCTTGCTTGCCAAACCAGTAAGCCCCACTCAGCCGGGTGTCTCAGCTCACTGAAAGCTCTGTGTTATCAAACGCGGCTCCAGAGATTTTTAGGGAGATGAAGGTGCCTGGTCGAGCTCGGTGCCCAATGTCCATCCCCTCACAAAGGGCAGGCATGGGACAACGTTGGCAGCTCTCGTGCCACGGGAGGTGTTTGCTGGGCTGGGGCTTGTCGTGTGCCCAGCGCACACCCCGGCTCGGTGCTGACCCCCGTCCTTTCCCCGTGCCTCCCCAGAGCAAGCTCCACATGGAGGGTTTCCGCAGCCTGAAGGAGGGCGAAGCTGTCGAGTTCACCTTCAAGAAGTCGTCCAAAGGTTTGGAGTCCATCCGGGTGACCGGCCCGGGAGGCGTCTTCTGCATTGGCAGCGAGAGGAGACCCAAGGGCAAGAGCCTGCAGAAACGCAGATCGAAAGGAGATCGGTAAGGGGCAGCCGGGGCCTGATCCGGGGCAGGGTCTGAGCCCTGCGGGCACCAGGAGCTGCCCGGCACCCTGCCTGCGGCGTGGGGACGGGCTCGGGGCCGGTGGGTCAGGCAGCGACCCTTCCTCTGGGAAAGCATCTTCCCTCGGCGGTTAATGAATGGCAGATGCAGCTTGGTGGGGAGAGGGCAGGGAAGCAGCAGCGAAAGGGCAGAGGTCAGGGACACCCCGGGCGGCCGCTCCCCTTGTCTGGGGGAGCCGCGCCGGGCAGGGGTAATTTTCTCGAAGAGAAACCCTTCCTTGTGGGAAGGAAATGGCCGGACGTCCTGGCAGCGTCTTCCACGGTGAGGCTGGGAGCCCCGGGCAAGTTTCTGGGCAGCCCTTCATCCCCGCTCTCCTCTCCCATCCTCTCCATCCTAGCTGCCTGGGGATGCCTCATCCCCGCTTTCCCAGCGGACGCTGCCCGCTTCACCCGGACGTTCCCACAAGTGGGTTTTAAAATTAGTCGGAAAGGAATTGGGAAGGAAAAGGAAAGAGAAAAGGGTTGTGGCCGTCCTAGACGGATGCAGGATTTAAAGCAGGCGCAAGGCAGCTCCCTCTGCCCACACCGCCCTGGTGCGACGGTGGCAGCTGGGGGACAAGTGCTGCAAGGGTGCAGCTGTCAGCGAAGCCACGTTTGGGGTTGTCCCCACGCCTATGGCCGCGTTCTTCTGGCTGGGGCTGTCAGTCGTCCCATTGCCTGCTCCTGCTCTGCCCGCAGGCTTTTGGGCTGTAGCGTGTAACCCTGGCTGCAGGGTCTGCAGATGCAGGAGCCAGAACCATGATGGACCCCGAGGGGTGGAAGCCACCCCGATATCCCCGATTTTTGTCCCCGAGTGCTCGGTGTCGGGGCGGGGGTTTGCTGCCATCTCCTGGGTACCGGCAGCAGCACCGAGCCAGGTCCAAACTGGCCGTGCTGGAGCTGGGGCTCTGCGGGGACCAACCCCAAGGCCCCCACCTGCCCCCAAAGAGCCGACCCCACATCCCTACAGCGGCCGGGCCATTTTAAGCCCAGCTCTGGCTACGAAGCCAGGTGGGTCCCAGGCACGGCCACGGCAGCATCCCACCTCATTTTATTTCTTCTCCTCGAATCTTTCTTCCCCCTCCCCGCCCCCCCGCAGATGCTACAACTGCGGCGGGCTGGACCACCATGCCAAAGAGTGCAAGCTCCCGCCGCAGCCCAAGAAATGCCACTTCTGCCAGAGCATCAGCCACATGGTCGCCAACTGCCCCGCGAAAGCACAGCAGTCCCCCAGCTCCCAGGGAAAACCTGCCTACTTCCGAGAGGAGGAGGACATGCACAGCTCGGCCCTCCTCCCCGAAACCCGGGAATGATGGCGGGTGGCGGGGAGGGGGGGGCTTCCACCGGGATGAAAAGGCTTTGGCAAGGCAACGGGCAGCCGCGGGGGCTCGGAGGAAGGAGGGCAGGGTGAAGGACTGGGGAGGGAAGATGGCAGCGCTAACAGCGGGGACCCGGCGTCCCTGCACAGACCTTTTCCCCCTGTTCCCGGCCTGGGGAAAGCCCTGTTTTAATCGGGATGGCTCGTTCCAAAAACAGGGGGAGGCAGCACCCAACACACCCCTTCCAGCTAAAACAACCCCATATTTGATTTATCTTTATTCTTTTCCGAAACGGAGCCAGGCAGTAGTGTCTCTGGGAGGAGGAGCAGAGAAGCAACATCTCAGGGAGGAGCTCATGGTCCTTGTTCTCCTGAGCTTCAAACAGGCTCTGGCACAGCTTGGATGAGCTGCAGGGGACCCGCTCCTGCGCCTGCCCTGTCCCTCTCTGCCCCAAGGAGGGAGGCCGAGGGGGGAAGGCTGCCTGCAGAGCGCCGGGGAGATGCCCGCGGGCCGGCCCCGCGGGTCCCTCCGCTCCTCGCGGCTTCTCGCTTGCAGGCTGGTGTGAGGATTTGCAATTTTTCCATGGTCGCCCCATTGCTGAAACCAGCAGAGCCCAGATTTGGGCTCAGTCTGGGAGGAAATGGGGCGTCACTCAGGGCTGGGCTAACACTTGCTGCCTGCTCGTGGGCTGCGAGCTGCAGCTTGGGGGAGATCAAGTCAAAATTAAACACTTCTTTTTTTTTTTTTTTTTCCCCCCCTAAGCCTTCCCAAGTGCCAGCCCAGAGAGCACAAGGTGTTTTATGCAGCCAGCTCTTCCCCACTAAGGCTTCTCCCTGCCTCCGAAACGTGGAGCCGGGGAGCGAGAGGGCTTTGCGGAGCAGAAATGCTCTTCGTTAAGCCTTGGGCACCAGAGACGGGGTAGAGCCGGCTCCTGGGGATGTTGCTGGCAGCGTTTCCCTTGGAGGCCGTGTACACAGCCCACGCGGGGCTCACGCAGATCCAACCGTGGCTTGATCCAGGCTGCTGGGGTCTTCCCCCCGGGCTCTGGATCAAACCCCCGCCGGACAAAAATGCGCCTCTGCTCCTTCTGCCCATCCCACGCTCCAGAAAGCCATGGCCCCTGGGCTGAGCCTCCCTGGGGGCAGAGGAAAAGGGTGCCCCAGGTCCTTAGCGGCTGCTGTCCTCCCTCCCCGCCGGCCCCCCCAAGTCTTGCCTTTATTTATTGGTCCCGGTGGACAGCCCTTCTCCCGGGGCAGCCCCCCGGCCGTGCCAAAGCCAACACCAAGTGAAACCTGCACTAGGACGTGCGTGAATGACGTATCTTTGGGTTTGTTTGTCGTCTTTGTTTTGGTTTTGTTTTGGTTTTGTTTTTTTTTTTTTTTTAATATAAATATTCTGGTTTTGTATTTTTGTATATTTTAATCTTTAAGAAAAGAAAAAAAAAGAGAGAAAGGACATAATTCCTGCAACTTATTCTCAGGTATTCGAGCAATCTCAGGGATAAAATGCCTCTGTAGCCCAGTGCTGGACAGAGAGGAGGGTTTTTTCTAACAGCACAAAGACGTGACGGAGTTTGTATTGGAAGTGTAGATCTACCTCACTGGATGTTCGCTAGGTGGACTGACGTGTTGTTGAACTTTTCGGTTGTGGTTTTTTTTGGTATGTTTGGGATTTGTTTTCTTTTTAACTGTATTTTAATAGTCTCTTTCCCTTCCCCATGGACTGAGGAGGAATTGGGGTCTGTAGATCCGTGTGCGGGGATGGAGAAGCCAGGCAGTGCCACGGGGCAGGGGACAGCTGCTAGAGCCCGTGTCGGCTCCCCAACTCCAGATTTTCTCCCAGCCTGGTGGCTTTTGAGGACTGTCCTCCATTTCTCTCTCCTGTTTACGCTCACACGTCCCCTCCCCGCCGTCCGGATGGGAACGCTCCAGCCCGCCCCGTGCCCGAGCCCCGCCGTTGCCTGCAGGCTGGGATGTCGCACAGGCTCCCAGCAGGCTGCTGACGTGTGGCTGGGGGTCGGAAAGCCAGGGTGGGGGTCCCAGCCTGTTCGGGGGGCATGGCAAGAGCAGACAGCGGCCAGGGAGGTTGTTGGGAGACTGAGGGTTATCCTCGATCCCCTGCCCTAATTCGCCCTCGAGCAAAGGGCTGGCTGGCTGCCCGTGACCTCCTAGGACGAGGGACCTGGTGCCAAGGTGGACCCAAGTCCAGGGGAGGTGCAACTGCTCCATCTTTCTCCTCCCTTCCCAGTTTCCCCCAAACACTGGCTCACGATGGCTGGGGGAAACTCTGGATCCCTGCTTTTGGGGCATTAACACTCCACTTCGCAGCCCGGGGCTGGCTGGAGCCTTCCCAGGGAGGGCGTCTCGCCGTGCTGGCGTGTCAGGACGTGGGCGCGGTTTCTGCTGTTTTTTAGGTAGCGATAGGTTTAGATGTAGAGCAGGGCTGGAACAGATGGGGAGCATCTACTCCATCCTCGCCGACGAGGGTCACGGGCGGGGATTTGCTGAGGCTGCTGGAGCCCGGTGACCCCTCTGAGGCTTTGCTCTGCCCTGCGGCACACGGGCACCGGGGATGGGGAGCGGCTCCCTGGCTGCTTGCCTGCCCTGCTCCGGTAGTTTTTATGGTGAGGTGGTGGTCTCTTCTTGGGAGGGTGGGGGGAAGGACTTTTTAGTTCTTGACTAGCAATGGGACCTATACCAAAACTACTTCAGGAAAACGGCTTTTGTCTGAACGGGGTAAATGCAATAGAGCGCACTGGGCTGCGTGTCTAAGCCTGGGCCTCGGTCCCGCTGCCACGTTGCGGGGGGCTGTTGGCCTTCCCCTGGCACCTGGGGTGTGCCGGGGAAACTGCTGCCCCCCCTAATTCTTGTATCTGTCTTGAAGAATTGTGTAGGACCTTCCCCCCCCTCGCCCCCAGTTTAACGGTTTGGTGATTTTTCTGCTAGTGTGTGTAAATACCTCTGTAAATCTTTCCATTTTTCTCTCAGTATTCTCCTTGATTATTGTTTACAAAAGTAAGAGGGAAAAAAATAAAATTAAAAAAAAAATAGCCAAAGCATCTAATAGGTTATGGACCAGGGAGACAGGATCTTCTCTGTGTACTCTGCCTTGCAACTGTGTGGGGATATGAGCTCTGCAACCATCCCTGTCCTAGGCTAAAGCAAATAGCAAACGGCTTAGAGAATCACTCAGGTTTCCCCCGGGGCCAGCGCGGTATCGGGATCCAAGAAACAGGGATTTTTATCTGTAAAGGGAAGCCACGCTGGAGAAGATGGGGTTGATTCGCACCTTCTCGTTGCGTTTGCCATTGTGGTTCTTCCCGTATCTTGACAATAATTAACTAACTTGCTGCATCATCACCCACCCTGCCCATGCTCGGCTTGCAGGCGCTGGGCACTATGCATTACGGGACGGTGAATCGCGGGCGGATGAGGCCGCGTGCTCAGGGTCCTGCTATAACACGGGAGCGTTTGAATGTATGAGGAAAGGGTGGCCCTCGCGAGAGGGTGCCTCCCCGGTGCGAAAGCCTTGAGTCACAAGATTGTCTATGAGGAGACGGAAGAATGTAATCCATGTTTACTGCTAGCAACCAAAGCTTGTTTGTGGCAAACTCTTGAATTTTTATGAAGTGGGTGGGAGGGAGGGGATAATGGGGGTGGCTGGGTGCGGCTCAGGGGTTACCCCGAGCCGCGCTTTCCAAAGAGATTTCCTGCGGGAGTCCCTGCAGCGAGATCCCCAGTTCCTGTTGCTGCAGGTTTTTCCCCATCCTTTCATTTTTTTTTTTTAAATTTGTTTTTGTACCAACTATGTAAAATGTGGGGTTTTTTTCTTTTCTGGAAAAAAAAAAAATAAAGACCATGGGCAATGGCTGCTGGTGATGTTCTGTGTGCTGTTACTCTTTTTTTTCCTGCCCTGGGGTTGAGAAGCCCAGACCCAAAATGGGTGCTGCCTGGGCAGGGGGGAGGCAGTGCTGGGAATCGGGGCACCCCACAGCTGCCTCGACTCGCAGCCGGTGACCAGCCTGGCTGTGCTGCCAGCCAGCTTCCAGCCCCCCGTAACCAGCCCAGCCTCACTACCAGCCTGCGGCTGCCTCTCCCCGTACCCCGCCTATCCTCACAGCCCCCCACAACCCAGCCAGCCCCGCTGTCAGCTCACAGTGAGCCATCAACACCCCGGCTGCACCAGGCCACCCCACTCTGGCACAGCTGTCATCCCACAGCCCCCCATAACCACCCTGGCCCTGGCATCCACCTGCAGCCCCCCATAACTGCCCTGGCCCCAGCCCTGCCATCACCCTGCAGCCCCCCCATAATTGCCCCAGCCCTGCCATCCACCTGCAGCCCCCCATAACTGCCCTGGCCCTGCCATCCACCTGCAGCCCCCCCATAACAGCCCCGGCCCTGCCATCCACCTGCAGCCCCCCATAACCGCCCTGGCCCTGCCATCTACCTGCAGCCCCCCCATAACAGCCCCGGCCCTGCCACAGGCCTGCAGCCCCCCCATAACAGCCCGGCCCTGCCATCCACCTGCAGCCCCCCCATAACCACCCTGGCTCTGCCATCGGCCTGCAGCCCCCCATAACCGCCCCGGCCCTGCCATCCGCCTGCAGCCCCCCCATAACAGCCCCGGCCCTGCCACAGGCCTGCAGCCCCCCATAACCACCCTGGCCCTGCCATCCACCTGCAGCCCCCACAACCACCCCGGCCCTGCCAGGCTGCCTCAAAACCAAGCTGTCCCCCCGCTGTCAGCCTGCAGCCACCCCACAGTCACGCCGGCGCCTCTTTCCCCGAGCTGCCCTGGCCCTTTCAGGCTGCCTCATAACAGCCCGGGCCCCGCCGCCGGCCTCCAGCCCCCGGTAAGGGCGCGGGCCCCGCCATCACCCCACCCCCATCGCCTCACGGCGCCCCCCGCGCATGCGCACTGGCCCCGCCCCTGCCCCGCCCCGCGGAGTCGACGCCTGCGCGCGGCTCCCGCCCTGGGCGCCGGCGAGTGACGCAGGCGGAAGGGCACGTCACCCTCTGGCGGAGGCTGAGGCGGCGCCGCCGGGCGAGGTAACGGGCGGCGGCGGCGGCGGCGGCGGCGGCGGCGGGGGCGGGGGCGGGGGCGGGGGCGGGGCGGGGCGGGGCGGGCACCAGGGGGAGCGGGAGCGAGCACCGGCACCGGCACCGGGAAGGCCGCTCGGGTTGGGGCGGGGGGTGTCTCCTTCCGCCGGGTCTCCCCCGCCGGCGTCCCTTGGCGGCCGCTTCCCCTCCCCTCACGGAGCCGGGGCAGGCCCCGTCCCCGCCGTCCGCTCCCCGCCTCCCCCGTGCCTGGCGGGGGAGCCTGTCGAGGGCCGGTCTCGCCCAGAGAGGCTGGTCCGGGTGTCCTTCCCCCGCTCCCCCGCGCCTGCCCGCCGGCGGCGGTGGGTGGCAGCCGGGCGGCCCGCAGGGAGAGCTGCCTCCCGGGGAGCGAGCGGCCGAGGGCCGTAAAGCGGCCTGGCTGCACCCGCCCGGCTGGGCATGAGCGGGTCGCGTCCTTTCGGGTGCTCTGTTCCCAGCTCACAGGCAGGGGGTTTCTTTGTGAAGCTCATTTTTGCAGATGACTGCGTGAAATCGTATGTAAAAGATTGATTGCTGTTAGCAGCCAAAGATGGTGTTGGAAGGGGATGCTTTCAGCCTGAGCTATTCAAGGGGAGCATTAAGAGCTTTTGTAACAAAGCCCGAGGTTCAGCAGTTCCTTGCCTTAATGTTTTGTGGCTGCATCTGTGGCTAGACATCCCTTCCTGAGGGAAGAGGCAGAGGAGGCTGATACAGAAAATTAATGCAGTCGGTGTAATTTGAATCTGCTTCGGTCCTTGGATGTCTACCGGGTGGTTGGATCTGGACTGTTGCCCCCATAGCACTCTCTTGATAGCTGCTGTACCCACATCTCTCAGGGTTCCTAGCTGAGAGGATGGAAGATTAATGTGGAAGTTCAGCAAACTCTTGTATCTTGTTAGCTCAAACCAGACATTAGTATTTGATGTGCAGATAATGTGGTAAAAACCCCAATATTTTTACAGCTCCAGAGACTGAAGTTCTCTACTTGTGAGAAGAAATGTCAGTGGTGACACTAGTGCAGGGTAGTCAGTGATGTAGGTGGTTGCTTCACTTGAAGGCTTTCCAAGAACTCCCACACAAAAGCACCAAAGGTCGGTTTGCGCTGCTGCCATTCCGTGACTTGCCTGGTGGTAGCCCAAATTGTGGGGCTGTACCAACTCACCAGCTAGTTTGGCTGGAAGACACAGTAATGTTTTTTTTTCTTGCTACCAGCTAGTGCAGAATCCCCTCTCATGACATACAGCTGGAAAACTCCAGACCTCATTTCTGAGCTTCCCCCGTTGTCTGCTTATCAAAGTACTTGTACAGATGATATAAAGGGCTCCAAAGCAGCTAGTCAAAGTTTTTTTTTCCAAGGTGATGGTTTCTAGTGTTGCTTTGGGCTCAGAGTCTTCTGTAGCTCTAACCCCTTTATTTTCATCTTCCCATTGAAAAAGAAAAGGAGCTCTTGGTCAGACATGTCGTGGATCAGAGAAGGCGAGCTGAGCATCATAGAGAGATTTTGTGCCAACATCATTAAGGTAAGGAATGAATTTCGTTACCTGTGGTAAAGAATTGGCAGGTTCATCAGCGTTCAGAGTGGAACTCTCTCTCTCACTGCTCTGCTCTAGAAATATAGCGTTGCTAGCAAGGGTACATATTAATGCTGGCACTGGATGTACGTCCCTAAATTCAGGGATGGAAAATTACCTAAGCTTAGTCTTGCAAATGAGCAAGGCTGTAGGCAGTGCCTGCCAATAATGAGCTTACACTCCCAGGCTTCCATGGTTTGTGCCCTTGCTGAGGAAGGCAGGACATGGGAGGAGGGAGTGAAGCAAGATGGTCAGATTATGAGTCGAAGAAATGAAACTGAGTTTCTCTTGATTAGAATAATAACGCACCAGTTCCAGGAAAATTCTGTCCTTGCTCAGCAGAGTCTTGAGACTGGTGACGCTGTCCTTCTCGTGAAGGGATCTGTGCAGACCCAATGAAGTCAGTGGATAGAAATACTCCTCTCAAGTGGGGGAAGGTCTTGTGACATTTTTGTTTTAAGTTAATTGTGTCTGTGAAAATGCCCTTGAACTCTGAAATAAAAAATACTTCCAATTACGGCAGCGTAAAACCGGGTGCACCCTCCCCTGTGGCTGCAGAGCGGTAGCCGTGGCAGTGCTGCTCTCTCCCGCGTACTACAGTTCCCTGTCATGCCCCAGAAGCGGGGAGGGCAAAGTTGCTTTTCAGTTTAGGCAATTGTCAATACTGACATGCTTTTTAGAGAGCATAAACTAGAGTTAGCGAAGCGGTAATTAGCATCTTACTCTTTCCAGCTCCAGACAAAGCTGGGAGATATGCCCTGCACTCCTACAAATAGGTGGTTCCTGCCAGGAACAGGAACAGTGGGACTAAACTCTCTGCAATGCAAGACACCAGCGTGGCTGTTCACTTTCTGGTTTGTTGTGTTTCTCCTTATTTTCTAGGCAGGTCCAATGCCCAAGCATGTTGCCTTCATCATGGATGGCAATCGCCGTTATGCCCAAAAGTGCCACGTGGAGAGACAGCAGGGGCATTCGCAGGGCTTTGATAAGCTGGCACAGGTGGGAAGGATGTTTGCTGCCTTTTTGTTGTGTGTTAAAAGTCTGAGCCGTGTTCACTGGCTGACTTGTTTACTACTTGACTGGTGTATTGTGTTCCTGTTCTTCACTGGGGTCAGGCCGGTGCTTGGAGCTGACGTTCGTCGTCAGGGTTCCCAACTTCAGCTCCTCTCTCTCTCTTCCTGTTATCTTGCAGAGTCATTCTAATCAGCTATTCCCCCCCCTCTGTTTTACGCTCAATCAAGATATCTGCCTTGCAGATCTTGAAGCTTCTAATTCTTTGAAGCAGGTTAAATTTCTCTGAAAATGTTTTGAAGGGTATGGTATTGTATAATTTATAATGTAATCTACAAGAAGTAGATTGGCTGGATTAGTTCCATATCTGTTGTGGATTCACATCCTTAGATAGTGATATTTTCCTCCTGTTCTTTAAGATGAATTTGAAATTCTCATCAAGTGGGTTTCATTGCCTGCTCTTGATGGTTTTTTTTCTTTTGATCCAGTCTTAGCACAGTGGGAAATGACAGGAAGGTTTTAGCAGCGGAGAAGCTGGGTCTTGCTGACCTGTCTGAGTCTGCTTATGTGACTTTTGTTTTCCATTATATTTTGTCATCTTGCAGACGCTGCGGTGGTGCTTAAATCTGGGCATTCGGGAGGTCACTGTTTATGCCTTTAGTATTGAGAATTTTAAACGCTCCAAGGAGGAGGTGGATGGACTAATGGATCTGGCAAGACAGAAATTTAGCCGCCTACTGGAAGAACAGTAAGAATCCTCTCATGTCTGTATCCCACAGGGTGAAACTAAAGCAGAACATGATTAAGAGGTGTTTACAGGGATGCTACAAGTTGTGAAAATGGATTAAATGAAGAAAGCTGTTCTCTGCCTCCAGCTAGAGATTTGTGTTGAGGGGCTCTGCCTACCTGGACGGGATATACGGCTCCTGAGCACGCACAGTCCCCAAGCACAGCAGATTTGTGTCTGTATCGTATGGCTTACTGTGCAACAGTCCCATCCAAACTGTTGGAACACTACAGCTTTCAGATGAGCACAGCACAATTAGAAATTCCTGCTTAGTGCTAGATGCCTTGTTTTCATGAAGTATCAAAGCCTCGTCTTAAATTCTGTCATTCTGAATTCTTAAATCCTGAATTCTTGGCAGATCAGAGTTTAGCTCGGCAATTTGCTTTGCAGTAACTTGAGACTTCTACGTATGGGCACGTGGTGCATTAAGTTGCTTGTTGGAGTTGGAGAACTAGTTCACGTAGTGTGTGCAGATGGAACTAGTAAGTTCTGAGTGAGCGGGGAGTGGTGTTGCAGTGCCTTGGTGCTCAGTGGATGTGTTTGTTTCCCTACGCCTGACTGGTGCGAAGGGTGGTACGTGGAAGGGGTGCTTATCTGGTTGAAGCAAATTTGAAAGGCAGTGAGGGGACGCAGCTGGAAGAATGGGAGGGAGAGGATAGCATGTGTGTGCTAGTAGAAGCTGGGAAGATCAGGGCTGTCTGGGCACTGCAGTACAGTGTGATTCAAAGAGGCCATTTCCCTGGGCCATACCCAATGTGGCCCTTCATCAGGGAGTCTGCACCAGCAGGCAGACACCAGCAGGGACCTGTAAGATCCTGTGGGGTGTCCTGTGTGCTCAGAATAATGCTACAACAGGCATGGATGATTTCCTGTCTCATCTGACATTCATTCCACCCTCGTACATTAATCTTTCTTTACACCAGAAAGTAGTTGTGCTACTCTGTGGGTGGCCATTAGTCATCTTAATTTTTGATGAGATATAGGTGGCCAGGGTCTATGGTTGTATTCTAAGTTTTCCATATGGATTTTTGTAACTTCAGGTAGGAATGCCTAACCTGTGATCATTTTCTAGTCCTTTGGTTATGTCCGTACCTCAGGAACTTGTATGGGGAATGATCAGTTTCCCTTTGCGGAGTGGTTTGGGATGGTCAAATCAAAGCCAGGTGTCAACACCTGAAAAACATTTGGTCATTTTGCCTTTTTCTAATTCTTAGTTTTGCTGAAGCTATGCCTGCTACATGCCTGCTGTTTTCATTTGGTGGATGTTACGCAGGGCAAACATGGCACTCATGCAGTAGGGACAGGTCTGTTTCTTGTAGTCCTCACTTTTGTTGTTGGGTGCAGGGAGAGCTTGAAGAAGCATGGTGTGTGTATCCGTGTCCTCGGGGACCTGCCGCTTCTGCCCTTGGATATTCAGGAGCTGATTGCCCAAGCTGTGCTGGCAACTAAGAACTACAACAAGTAAGTAAGGTGCAGTTTAAAGTAGCTGATACCTCATACCTTCCTCTTCTACCTGAAGGCTGAGACTTGGCAGATGTGATCCACCTTTTTTCTTTTTCTTTGTCCTACAAGCACACACAACTGTTGTAGATATTCTTCTTGCTGTCATCTGCTGTACCTTCCTTAGGTTAGTCTTTCACGTATTTCTCCTCTTTTCAGATGCTTTCTAAATGTCTGCTTTGCATACACATCGAGACATGAAATCAGCAATGCTGTCAGGGAGATGGCGTGGGGGGTGGAACAAGGACTGCTCGAACCCAGGTAACTCTCGTCTTTCTGTGTGAGGCTTCATAGATGAAGATTGCCTGGTCTTCCCTCCTACGCTTTATTAATAACCTCTCAGAAGCCAAGTGGCTTTTAAATAGATCTCATTAAACCAGTATGACTGGAACAAATGACTTAAAGTTACTATGCAATGTTTGGTTTTTATTATTTCAGTTACCATGGTGATAGATACACAACCAAGGCAGAAGAGAAATAGGTCTGTGTCTTAAGTTAGTTTAAATGTGAAGGCAGATTTTATGCCACAACAATTGGCTGCTTGGCTGGCAGTCTTAGCTATGAGGTCAAACAACAGATGAATCATGAATACTGACTTCCTCCACCCTGGAGGAGATGGAGTAGTTAGCACTCTGCTCCAGATGGAAGTCCTCACAGTCTGGTTCCACCACTGTATTATGTTTCAAAAAGCATGGCGGGGGGGATGCTCTGGGGGCTGAAAGAGCATTTGAAATAACCTGTGGAGCAGCCAGCAGTGTCCATCAGAAGCAAGGTGATGACTGGCTGTGGTACAGCTCCTCCACCCAGTTTTAATCTGCACTCCTGCGTTTATAAAGAAACCCTCTAGTAATTCTGATGTAGTAGTGCCACCTCTGTCAGCTTGGGAAAGTGATCTTAATAAGATGCATCTGTCTTTCTTAGTGATGTGTCCGAATCGTTGCTTGATAAGTGTCTGTACACCAACAACTCCCCTGACCCAGACCTCCTGATTCGAACCTCTGGAGAGGTTCGGTTGAGTGATTTCTTGCTCTGGCAGGTAAGGTCTTTGTTTTCTCCTTGAAATATTCCATCTTTGCATCAGGGAGTGTTCTGTTGACTCCACATGAGGGCTTTTAAACTCTCTCTGCCAGCAGTTAGGTAACTTCTTGGATGGACTGAGTGCTGGGGCACCTCTGAGGAATCTGTTTCTTGCTGTTCTGTGATTGCCTAAAATACCTTACACCACAAGTCTGATGTTGTATCCTCCTGAAAACACTTAATAAGAAATCACAAATTAGTCTAGCTGACAGCAGTCAAGGAAATTGTGATTCACTTGTCCTTTTGCTCCTCTTCTCACATTTAGGTAATTCCTCATTTGATTGGTAAATTCCTGGCTTTGATTAATTTAACCTGGCAATAGATTCCTCAGAGAGGTGTTTGTCACACGTTAGCTGTAGGTATTGGAGGTGTAACCCTATACCGTACACGTAATGTACATGCCCGACTTGTCACAGTTTCAGAAGTTTATTTGACTTTCATGATGAAACAAGACCCACAAGACAGGTTCTAAGGATGGCGAAGTCAAATCAGCATGACTAGGCTGCTAAGCTAAAACATAGTAAGTTCTTAACGCATATAAAGTTCGTGTATTTCCAGTTACAGGATCCAAAGCTGCTTCCATTCCTCTCTCTCCTGTGCTATATTGGCAATATTGACTTGTTTGTAACGCAAACTTTGCAGGAGAACAGTTGAGTCAAGCTGCTTTATTTGAAGCTAACATTTTCTTTTACATGTACAGTTTGGAGCCAAAACCCAATTGCCTTTAAGCAACCACATCAAATGTTCCTATTCCAACTTACTTAATTGGCAAGTTCACAGAAGTTGCCTGGCCAGAGTTGCGGTTGCCTACCGAGGCATCTCCCTCTCCTCCCTGTATTTTTGGGCACACGTATACCCTGGATGGGTGTCAGTGCTGCAAACTAACATTTCACTTGCTCCTCTCAGCGGTAGTCCTGGCAGAGGTGCCTCAGAGGCTGAGCTTGGAACTGGTGAGGCATTGCAGAGTCAGTGCTCTGCGAGTCTGGCTGGCGTGATGCCCCTCTCCTGTGCCATGGGTTACAGCAGAAGCAGCAGAGGAGAACGTGTGCTTGTGCTCCCACCCTGCCAGCTCGCACACCAGAGCATTAGTGCGAATTTCCCTTCACTAGCAATCGTGTGTGTCCTGACGGCCCCAAAGTAGGAGGACATTGTGCTATGCAGGATGATTGTCTGGTGTCAAAGAAAATGGCCTTATGGTGGGTTTTTTGTATAGAACTGACACTAAGATTTGCTATATCGTTACAATTTTAAGAGTCACGCAGAGTCCTTTTAAGTGTTAGATTTTATAGTAATGGTCATAGGAACACATTTGCCTGAAACTTTGCAGGATTTGATGGTGAAAACAGGTTTTAACTTGAAAGCCTGCATCTTTCAGCTCTAGGATATCTTCAGCGCACTACAACTCTTAGATTCATGAAGCACTTTAAATGCCATGAGTGGGCAGCAAGGAGTATTATGAGATGTCATTTGATGGATGGCTTAAATGTCGTGTCCTGATCCCCAGTTCATCTGTTATTCCCTTAACTCAGCCTTTGGTAGTCCAGTGTTGCTATTTTAATTTTGTTTTAAGTCTGTGATGCTTAAGCTATTAAAAATACCTCTGTGAAGACCAACATAGAAAGACTTCTGCTGGTATTTTTACAGGAATGGATGACTGTGTCCCAGCATTAAAAACTAATTAGAAAGGCTCTAGATTGTGCAATTTCAAACTCTCCTGGCTGCTATTCATTTCATTTTAAGTAGAACCTGATAACACAGCCTAGGTAAAATCTTTGTGGGGAAACTGACATAGTTTCACCAACAGAGCTGCATCTTGATGACTTTTCCCTCGCTAGATGATTAAATTGTTGGTGATCTTGCTTTCTGCAGACGTCCCATTCATGCCTGGTGTTTCAGTCAGTCTTGTGGCCAGAATATTCCTTTTGGAACTTGTGTGAGGCTATCCTTCGGTTCCAGATGAACTACAGTGCTTTACAGGTAAGGGAGCCTTAGAGAGATGGAAAGCTCAACACAGCCTGTTATCTGCACAGCGGTGCGCTGGACATCAGGTGAGAGAGTGCAAAGTGGGACCAGAGGAATTGTTCATTTAGTGTGGTTAGTTAAGATCTTGTTTTCATCGCAGCTAATGCCAGATGCGTTGCTTCTCCTGTACCCATGTGGCTTGTTACATCTTAGCGTGTGGACAGGCTCCTCTACTTTCAGAAATATCTAAAGTATCTGAAGTCACCACTGTCTCTGTTACTTGTTGCTCATTCCACCAGCTGGAAGTATCTGTCCCTGCTCCTCAGCTGGCAGGACAGAACAAGTGCGTGCCCCTGATCTGCTACAGGGCAAAATCAGCCAGTTTAACTCAATCCACTTCATCAGTGGTTTAAGCAAAGACTGCCGAGTTCACTCTGGAATGAGCAGGGAGAATTTGCATGCTCTAACTCTGCTATTGTTTTTAGGGTTGTGACAAGTGGGTTTAGAGTTTCCTTTCTGGGAGCTGAAGTGAGGCTGCCTGAGCTGTGAGCCTGTGGACGAGTGTCCCCTTTCTGGTGGGTCCACATGTGCCTACTGAAGAGGTTGTTCCTATTGCTCGTTGTCATTGTTCCTCTCCTCTTAGATTTGTTGTTCTGAGCTCTCCCTGACCTGGTTCACATAAATCTGGCCAATTTAGTAGTGACTAAAAATCTGGCTATTTTTAAGCAAAACAAGTCTGGGAGCTGGAGCTCTTGATGGGGAAATCTGGGGGGCAGCAGCTTGTAGCACAGACAGCAGTAACTGGCAGGCGGAGGAACTCAGTGTGGTGACTCTTACCTCCACTGTACCTGGTTGCTGAGTGTGTCTGTTCCTTAATTATTTGGGTCCTCTCTTTTGAAGACAGGCATTATATTGCCCTTTTCTACCTTCAGGGGCCTTGCACACCTCTGAGAGTTGTCAAAGACAGTCATGGTTATGGGTGAATTTAATCAGGTCCAGTCAGTCTGGAAGCATCCAAATTCTCCACCTCCTTAACCTATTTTATCTCTGTTTCTGCCCCAAGTCTGCCCTTTTCCTACGAGCAATTCATTGTATTAACACAGCTAATGGCAATTCACCTTCTGCGTGAAGAGGAAAGCAAAACAGGCAGGAGTGTTTGTTGCTAACATTAGCTTTGCCTCTGTCTTGAACGGTAAGGTCGTTCTGGTTTTGCTCATAGTGCTAATTTCTGATGGGTAACAAATGCTGCTACTGTTCCTAGCTAGTCTCATCTTTCTTAGTTCTTGTTTGTGGCTCTATGTGTGTTCATGCTATGGTATTATCAAGGTTTCTTTATCGGTCAGATCTGTCCCTCGGTTAGTTTTCTTGCTGTGAAACCCATTTTGTCCACAGTGTATGAGGCTGCCCTTGTTTTAAGGGATGCAGCCCAGTTGTGCAGCAGGAACTCACTCAAAGGAACTGCTGAGATTAAGAAGCTTTTTTTCACATTTTAAATAGGTGATCTTGAAAGCCAAAAGTATCTGGAGCTCTTGAAACAAATTACCTCAGTGGAAGGGTTGCATTCAGTGAGAATGGTGGGGCAAGGGGTTTGACTTGCTGAGAAGCCAGAATATGTGACAGCAGCTGCGTCTGCTGTGGGAGAGCGCTGCTGTGTTCAGGACACTGGAGGCAGTTACGGTGTGGGTAGGTGGGTGGATGGAAGGTTTGACAAGGTACAGAAAAAAACTTGATTTGGAGGCATTTGACAAAAGATCCTTCCATCAACTCAAACAGCATCATGTCTAATAGCCATCTTTGTTTTCCAGTTAGCCTGCTGCTCAAGGGAGCCTACTAGCTGGTTGTTGCTCACCGCTTAGTCCCAGCTTGAACTATAACCTGCTTTTGGTACGTGGTAGAGTGAGGGAGAGAATGCAGATGTTGGTTGGCAAGCCTGTCCTGTGGAAGTGGTCATGCAGAGTCTTTTCTAGTGAATGGACAGAATTTCACTTTGTCCAAGGGTGGAAGTCTTACGCTGAACAGGCTGACGATCTTTGCATTTCAGATAAGCAGAGCTACAGCAGTGGAGTGCTATCGGTTCTGTAGCTAGAGATATTTCTACTCTCATTCCCAGCACACAAAAGCTCATTTACAGTGCCAGAGCACGGACTACTGACTTGGGCATAGGGAAAGTGTGGTGAAGAGTGAGTCAGGCTCTCATTAGAGTAATTACTTCTTGCTCGTTTGAAAGGCCAGCACTCCCCAAGTGTGTGTGTGTCAGGTTATGTCACAGTGACCAGTTTTACTCTCTTTAAAAATGAAAGCTTAATATTCCTGCATGCAGGTGTGTTTTTGCTGTTGGAGGCTGCAGGCTAGGATATGTGCAATAAGAAGAAATCCAAAAGTGATGTTCTGCAAAAGTATTTCAAATACTTGAAGGGCAGGCGAGGATAGCCACTGCCTTTACCTTTCTCCTACCCACCCTGCTGTGTCTCGAGCCAGTACATTATTAGATGGCAGGCATTTGGGAATGCTGAGCCCACTCTTGCTTTTTTACTGAAGCTGATTAGCTCAGCACCTGATCATCAGCTCAAAGAATTGCCCCATAAATCGTTGTTCCGAATCCCTTAAAACCTTTCAGCTGCCATGTGAATAGGATCAAAGTTTCTGTGATGACACTGGTGAGGACAGCTTGTGTGCACATCTGTGGTTTGAAAGTCCCCTTGTATGCTGTTTCTCTCTGATTCCAATATCTGAGGGTTTTTCCACAATCTGTCATGACCTTTACCTATTTTAACTAGGAGTTAATGCTGTGAGCAGACTTGTGTCTTGGGGAGAAGGTCCGGAAGGATATCCCTGTACTTTTTTTTTTATAACCAATCAAGCAGGCTGCCTCAAAGTGGAGGAGGCGCACGCAGAGCCACCCTTCATTTAACCTGCAGATTGATGGCCGAGCAGAGGCTATTTCTTCCATAAGCTACGCTGCCTTGCATCTGTACCACAGATGAGCTGAAAGGCCTGGCAAAGTGCTAACGCTCTACTGCTTTTCACTCTAGAAGGCCAGAGACTCCTACATGGAGGAAAGGAGGCGACAAGAGATGGAAAGGGATCAGGCTTACGTGACAAAGAAGCTGCAGCAGGAGGGGTTTGCGTCCCACGGAGACTCTCGGCGCCGATGGACGCTGTTGCAGAAATGCACTGCCATGCGGGAGGAGAGAATCCGGGGCTTTCTACAGGCACTAGAGCACAAGAGAGTGGACTTCTTTGAAAGATTGTGTACGGTGTCTGCATGACATAGGTGCTGGGTTGTTCTTGGGGAGACAATTTTTAACTGTGTTAGAGGGAACAGCTGCTGCCCAGAGGAATTCACTCGGTGTGGTTCTGCAGCGGGGATGCAGGGCTGCTATAAGACTTTTTGTCCCCTGTCTGAGGGCAGGGACACAGAGTACTGTGAACCTTTCTAGTTCTGTGAATGCTGCTGAGGAAGGTAACGCCGTCCTTCTGTCTCGTCTCCCTGCCCCTGATGATCGAGAATACGCGCACCCTGCCATATCTCTGCTGCTTGGTACTTCACAGGCCTGACTGTTTTGGTGACACAAAGTTAACTAAAATGAGTCTTCGGTTGTGTGTGACTCCTCATGAATTGGCCCAGGCAAACCAATTCAGTCCTGTTAAGTCAGCCTGGACTTGAATTCTTTCCACGGCTTCGCAGTAGTGAATCTTCTGTGGAGATTTCCTCTGCTGTCCCATAAGGGGAGCCTTGCTTTCTGTAGGGAGAGGGTTATTCCTGGTGTAGAAGGGAGCCCTGTGCCAAGCGGTGGCAGAGATATTCCCCGCTGCCTACTTCATGATAGCATCTTGTCTTTTCCCCACCTTACTGTGCTGATTTTGCTGTATCTGCTCTTGGCTTCCAAAGAGCTAAAGCGAGGTGCCGTCAGCCTTGCCGTAAAGAAAAAAAGATACTCCAAAGGTTCACCGGGTCCTGTGATCCCTTCTGAGCAGCGTATGTGGGGAAAACCCAAATGCTGAAGATGCTGATGTTGGAACAGACTGACTGTGCTTAGGAAGGAGGCTCCGAGCAGGCAAGAAAAAAGGATTGGCTGGGAATTAACTTCATGGCTTAAAAAGGAAAAGAAGTTAGCTAAAACCAGGTGATGGATATAGTGTGCCAAATCCCTCTGAGACCTCTCTAGAGCTATGACTTAACATCCTGTTTCCAGGGAATGAGGGTGGGCTTGGTTCAGGAAACAGTAGCCAAAACCAATCTCTGACCCCAGCCAAAATGGTTCAGAAGGGCTGTTTAGCTGACTTTAATGGGAGTGGCCGGAGCAGCCATGGAGTGTTGTTTGTTCTCAGTTTTCCATCGGCAGGGAGATGGACTAGCTAAATTTCCAAGTTTGTTTCCGTCTCTAACTTCTCCTGGTTTCCGTCCCCGTGGTCAAAGTAACAGAAAATGTCTTGATTTTTGTTTCTGATGCACATACAGGTGCAGCAGTACCAGCTATTGCTGTTTTTAAAGTGTTCCTTTTTACCTCCAGGTGAAAACTAGAAAATGCAGATTTAAAAGATTTGTAAGCGTTGCAAACTCAGCACTTCGAACGTGATTGTGAAGAGGATAACTCCATTGTCAAATCGTGAATAAAGCATATTCATACCAAACTTATTTAAAAAATAAGCCGAACATTGAAAAGTACGTAGAGCTTCTTATTCTAAGGTGTGATGAAGTTGGCATCCGGGTCTAATATAATATTGTTTAACCTGTGACAGACTCCTCATCTGATTCCTGTTAGACTGGAAATGGTTTGAAGGCTCTGTTCTTTTCACAGTCTAGCGTGAGCAATTTGCCGATAGCCCAAGGCCCAGCCGAATGAAGCTCCATGCGTGTACCTCCTCTCGCGTAAGTAGGAAACAGTAGCTTCGATAAAAGCATGCCGAGACGATGGGAGCTGTTGATTTTTAAACTACTTTCACTGTATTTTTTCTCTGTCTTCACCTTTCAGGAAGCTGTCTGTGGAAATAGTTTACACTCCATGAGATGAAGCACTCTCCAGCCTGCTTTGCCAGGCTGATGGGGAGACTGTCTTCTACCTGAGAATGTATTTTTTGCCTAAAAAAAAAAAAAAAGTTTTCTGTTATGTTACGATGACACAGGTGACCAAAGCTACAGTGGCGGTTTTCCACGCAGTAGTAGTACTGTTGCAGGTGTGGTAATTGAAGGATCTGGTTTACAAAAGGCTTGAATGGAAAGTTTTAATCCCTTTATAAAAGTCACTGCTGTAGCAGGGGAGGAGAAAAAGCTCTTCGAGCAATGGAAAAAGGCTTGTGTTACCTGACAATTTGTTTATTCCACCTGCCTTGGTTATTCTAGTAAAACCAACTTTCCCTGTAAGCCTTGCTTCCTTAGGGGTGGGCGTAAGTTACACAGGCAGACGCTGAGTTTCAGGAGTGCATCTTTCCAGTCAATCTTTGTCATGGCTGTGGAAATAGAGCTACAGGCTGCTTTCGGTGAGAATTCAGCTTCCCTAATTTATGTTTATATGGTGAAGATGTGAAAAATTGGCATGACCGGAAAAATGTGCTCTTCCGGCATTTGAGGTCTGAAAAAGCCTGAGGGATTACCTGGGGAGGGAAGGGGGGAAAGCGTGCTCCTTGGGGTGGGGTTTGGGTTGTTTTTTTTTTTTTTTCTGGATGAGGTTCAATTAAAAGGTTAAAAGTTCGAGGCAGGATGAAATATATATCTTGTAATTGGATTGTAGCAAAGGGGCTGTGCCTGGCTCCAGGGGTGAGGAATGGCCAACTTTACCGGTACCTGTGTGAATTGTTCCAGTGTCATTTTCTTGCATTTGGATTTTTTTTATTATTATTATTTTAGCACTGCTGCCTCCTCTCCCTTACTCCTGTTCGGCTGTAACTCTCCCCATCTCCCATTGTTTATTATTACCATCTATTTCACAGGACGAAGCGCTCAGCGGAGCCCGGGGGGGCCGTGCCGGCCGGGGCAGCGGAGGTGCGCCTGGTGCTGAAGGAACAGCTCCGCTCACCTGCGCGCTGCACCGCGCGGGCGGCTGTGCAGCTCCCGGGGGGGCTGTCTGTCCGTCGGTCCATCCGTCTGTCCGTCCGTCCGTCCGTCCCCACTGCCCCAGCCCCGGGGGGAGCGGCCGCGGCCCGGCGGGGCCCGCCGCATTTGGCCTTGCTGCTTTTCTCCTTCCCTACTCCCCCCCTCTCCGCCTTTTTCTTCTTTTTTTTTTTTTTTTTTAATTTTATTTCTTACCGCCCGCCCCCGGGTGTTTCCCGCCCGCGGAGCTCTGCGGGCAGGCGCGCGGCGGTGCGCGCGCGCGCGGGAAGGGGGGGGGGGGGTAGCGCGGCGGGAGGGGGGCGCGAGGCCCGCGCGAGGCCCGCTTGCGCGCGCGCGCCACCTCCTCAGCGTGTCCCGCTCTCCCCCCCCCCCATCCCCTCCCTCCCCGCCTGGCCCCACCCCACGTGACCCTGGCGGGCCAATGGGCAGGCGGGGCGGTGGGGATCCGGCTGGAACCGGTTGGGCCGCGTCCGGCTCTATATAAAACTTTATAAACACCCGATTCAAATTAGTGGGGTCGGCAGCCAGCGTAGCCAGCCGGGAGGCAGCCCCGCCGCGCCGCCCGCCGCCCAGACAGCCGCGCCGCTCCGCTCCCTTCTTCTCCCCCCCTCCCCTCGCCCCCCTCCCCCGCTTCTCGCCGCCGCCCCGGACCGAGCGCGCCCGGCTCCCCCACCCCCCCTTCCTCCGCCTTCTCCCTCCGCCCCCTCACGCCGCCCAGCCGAGCGCCTCTCCCCCTCACAGACACCACACACACACACACACACACACAGCCACAACGCGCCCGCACGGAGCCATGCCGAAGAGAAAGGTACGTGGCGCCCGCCGGGCCGGGGGAGCGGGCGGCCCCGCCGCGCCCCTCTCCGCCGTAGGGGCCTACGGTCCCGCCGCCCCCCCTCCGCGACCGCCCGCGCCTGTGGAAGGGGGGGCGGGACTACGCGCTCATCCCCCCTCCCCCCCCCCCCCTTCGGGGCGGTAACGGTTGCGAGGTGGCGCGCGAGGCCCCAACGGGGGTGGGGGCGGGGCGGCGCGGGGACCGTTACCGGCCGCGCGCGTGGGGGCTAACGGCCGCGGCGGGGGGGGGGGGGGGGAGGGGCGCGCCGAACGGCGCCGGTCCGATCCGGTTGATTTTGGCGGGAGGTCGGGGCTGGGGAGCGGGGGGGGAGGGGAGCGCCGGTGGGGCGGGAAAGGGCGGGAAGCGGCCGCGCTGCTTTGCCGCCAAAACCGCCGCCCCGCGGGGGCAGCCGTGGGCGGGAGCGGGGCCTCCCTGAAGGGGCAGCGCCGCTCCCCCGCCGCCCCCACCCCCGGGGAGGTGTCGGCGCCCGCCCCGCCGTGGGGTGGGTCGGCGTGGGGCTTCCGCCCCGGCCCGGGGAGCCCGCGGGGGAGCGGCTGCCGCCCGGGCCCCTCCCCGCATCGCGGCGGCCTCCGGAGCGCTGTCCGCGGCGCGACCGCCCGGCCTGCCGGGGCAGGTGGGGGGAGCCCCGCCGGGCCGCGGCGCCGTGAAGGCCCGGCAGCCTCCGGGCGCGGGCTGGGAACGTTTCCTTTGCAGATGGAGGCGGGGGGGGGGGGGGGGGGGGTGGCGGTTTAAAAATAACTGCTGGTGCGGGGCCGGGGGCTGAGCGTGCCGCCCCTTAACGTGCCGGTACGACTTATGTTTCACGTCCTAGGCTGAAGGAGATACCAAGGGCGATAAGGCCAAAGTTAAGGATGAGGTAAGAAGTTCGGTGTTTTGAGAAAGTTGGATCTTCAAGTGTTTATGGTGGAGAATGAGGTTTAACTTCATCAGCATAAAGAACTGGGGCGGGGGGTGGTGGTCTCAATTGATTCTGACTTTTCAAAGTGTTAACTGTCTTTTAACCTTAACCATGAAAAATCTACTTAACTCCTGTTAGCTATTAGTAGGGATTTAAACAGGATGGTCTCACGCTTCTGGAGAATGGGGAGAACGTGAACTAAAAACTTAAACGTTAGTTCTGGGCTTTTACTGCTTTGAAATGAGAGTTACTTAGGAGAGTTCGTATTCCATCACATTAAATTCAATCCCTTTTTCTTTTTAAATAGCCACAACGGAGATCGGCGAGGTTATCTGCTGTGAGTACTCTCTTGTTGAGCAGAGATGTCGTGACACTTAGTAGTTTTAAGCTTGAGTATTACCTACCGTGACTGTGTGAGGACTGTAGGTCTCTCTCCAGAGAGAGACACATTGTTCAGTTGAAAGAAAGTTGTTGGCTTCCCGAACTGCCCCATTGTGTGGTCTTATGGGAGCGGTAGAATAATTGACAAATCAAGTAAGCCTTTCAATTTCAAATGTTTTGATTTGCTTTCCTAAAACTAAAATATTTGGGTTGAATGTTTTTAAAAACTAGTATGTTTCTCTTAAAGTAGATTGAATGACGCAAGGGTTTTTTCTCGCTTGCAGAAGCCTGCTCCTCCGAAGCCAGAGCCTAAACCTAAAAAGGCAGCTCCAAAGGTAAGTCGTTGTCAGTGCTGTTATTGAGAGGTAAATGGGTTGCAAGGTTTGGATTTGTCCAGTAATAACTTGTAAAACTTTGTGTAACAGCATATGTAATGGTGAAATGGAGCTGCATCATCACTTTATAAATAAAGTTACACTGAAACCTTTTGAATTTTACAAAACTTGCATAAAAAATACCAAAGTGAAGACTCTTCACAGTTGTTGTCAATCTCTTAAACATGCAAACGTTTGTGTGTTCTGTTCTTTTCGGGCCAACATCCAGGCTTGGTTTTTACCATTCTAGTTTTTGGATTCTTGTGGCTTAATGACTGGATATCGGTAACTGTAACGATGTTCGTCATCTTACATTTACAGAAGAGCGAGAAGTTGCCCAAAGGAAAGAAGGGGAAAGGTGATGCTGGCAAGGAGGGGAACAACCCTGCAGAAAACGGAGATGCCAAAACAGACCAGGTATAACAGCAGCTCTGCCAGCTTGTGTTACATCAGCAAATTATTTTTTTCCATATTGAGCACAGACAGGTCTAGGCTTGCACTAACGAGGAGGAATTATTGCTTGATTACTTAGATCCAATGCTTATGACACTACCAGCGCATCTACGCGTGGCGGGGGTGTCGCTTGGTCAGTAAAGACTTAAAGCTGTCTGTTTGCCCGTGGAAGCTGTTCTGCCTTGTTCTGAAAACGCGTAAAGTTCGCACGTAATAAAGCAAATTCGGGTTGTCTTTTACGGTACTTCGAATGTTAGATTTTGTTTTGTTAAAAATTAGGGCGGTGCAGCCCAGATGAGATTTTCTTCTGTTTGGAGAACTGCTATTTAGAAAAACGTGTTATCAGTTGTTTGGTGCAAGTGCGTGGTATGTATTGACTGGCTCCCCTTTTTCTTCTAGGCACAGAAAGCCGAAGGTGCTGGTGAAGCCAAGTAAAATGTGTGAATTTTTGATAACTGTGTACTTCTGGTGACTGTACAGTTTGAAATACTATTTTTTATCAAGTTTTATAACAATGCGGAATTTTGGTTTACTTTTTTTTTTAAGCTATGTTGTTAGCACACAGACAGCTTCGTTGTTGTGTTTTGGGGGGGCGGGGGCAGTGGGGACAAATGTCACTTAGTCTATTTCTCGGAACCTAAATTTTAATAAGAAAAGTTTTCCCGGTCCCCCAGTTTTTGGAAGAAGGGCTCTTCCTGCATAGAGGAGGAAGGGGTTCCTTCATGCTGCACGTCTGTTAAGTTCTGTGAAGTGCATCCGAGTGAACATCGAAGCTCCCAAGATGCCTGTTGCCGACTTCAAAACCGCAGTTTGTAATGCCCTCTGCGTTTCCTTTCGCGTCCTCGTTGTTTGCCTGCAGCCCGTCACTCCGAGATACGGCAAAAACGGCATTTTGGGACTTGCCACTCACTCTAAATGCATTGTCAGGTGATCCTGACTTCTGGTGTCTAATTTGGGATATAACGGCTCTAAAAGGAGCTGTACTTCCTCTTTTATAGTGTGGATCTTCAGATTAAGAAACCTGCATTTTAATTTTTTCCTCTAAAAGTCAGGGTAGGTTTGTGAAGAGTTGTTAAACAACACGCTAAATGTGAAAGTGTCCACCCTCACTCTAAACTTTTCCCTCTACAAGTATGAGATGAAGATTCTTCAGTTTTATAGCAACTTTGACGTTTCCGTAGTCCATGAAGGGAGGGGAGTTTGACAGTTGTTGTAAAATGTTGCAGATTGTAGCCCATGTCCTGCCTAAATTACCATGATTGTTTATGAAAAGTACTTTAATAAAGCTGGATACGGTTTGGCTTGGACTGTTCTTAACGCCTTTCTAATTTCTCTTGCTTTCTATTTCACCTCTCATGTGGTTAGTGTCAGAAGAATACTTGCTGGGTACATGCACGCGTTTGTATTTAGGCAGCGTTTTGCTAATGGCCAAGAATTTGTTTTAAGCATCTTAATTCAGATAATTAATTCAGACTTAATTCGCAAGTGAAAAGCGAGATTTCCTTACCTAAAAGCTAGATCGCTGCAGGATGTTTTGAAAGTCTTGGCTCACTAGGAGGCCCAAAATGGAGCATGTAAGCGAATCTACTGAGACAAATCATCTTCGTTTTGTCTAAAAAGTAGTACTATACAAAAAGGGGAAGAATACGGCTATCTTGCAGTCGCCGCGGCAAAAAATAAATTTTGGTAAGCTTTTCTTGGTAGTGAAACCAGAACTAGCTCCATTAAACTGATTACGCGTTAGATTTCTGCACTTAAGCTTGAATACTGTTGCTTCTGCTAATCAAATACAGACTTTGCTGTGGTAGTGACTAAGCAGGAAACAAGATTTGTTGAGTAAAAACGCACCATTTTTATAGTCACTACTTAGACTACAGAGCAGAGCCAAACCAAAACGCCTAATGTGCGAATGTCTCCTTCAGTAGCTTTCTCGGACGGAATATTTTTTCTGTCTCTGCTTGGCCTTTCCTGGGACTTCAGTGTCTATTCTCAGTTAAGGTCAGTGACCTGTTTCAACCTGTGCTGTTTTCAGAGGGAATCCAATGAAAATGAACAGGGCAGAGTTTCACATCAAGACGTTTTCTGCGTCTAGAGTGCTAGAAGCGTTCTGGAATGGCCAGTTAGAAATGCACCAGCATTGAACTACTTTTCCGTCTTGCATGATCGTAGCTGGTACGTCTTACATTTACCCTAATGAACATAAGAAAAATAATGTTTAATACTTGCATATTCCCCACCCAGAAGCAGCAGCTTAGAAACGGCCAACAAAAACACTGACCGCTTACTTGAGCAACCAAGCAGTAGGATGCAGCTGCTGCAGGGCCGCAGCTCCGCAGCAGCGGGAGCAGGGAGGAGAGGTGGTCAGCTGGCCGCGGCGTTCTCCGAGAGACGCGGCTTGTCCCCTGGCAGCCCTGGGACCTGTGTCTGCGGGGTTGAGGTGTTGGGGGCAAAGCAGAAAGTTAACGGATTTACAAGAAAAGGCTGTTAGGGTACCGTGGCGTTGCTCTGGTTTGCTCTGCCTTGTCCTAGGGAAGAGTTTCTCATAGGGAGCACGAGCAGCCGAAGCACCTGGGCGAGAGGGCTGGCGGCAGGTTTGGACTCTGGATTTCCCAAGGAGTCTGAATTTTGGAAGCACCGGAGGGAGCTGAGCCTCGAGGCTGTGGAATGGTCTGAGCTCGGTCACAACCTGGGTGACGCTGTAAGCACTCTGGACGGTGAAACTGGGATTTCACCCAATAATAATAATACTGTCATTATTGTTACGTTAGAATAACAATTAAAAGTTTTAAAAGTCAGAAATTTTGAAATAGCCTACCTTGCTTTTGTAGAGCCTTATGTTGTTGGGCTTCTACAAAGAGAGCGAGCAGTTCCAAAGGAGGCAGGGTTTGAAGGCATTGCCGCCGGCCGGGCCGCCAACTGGAACGCGCTGGTGCTCTCTGCGAACATCTTTGTGGTTGGAAGGGCTCTTCATCCCCCAGCTGTAAAATAAAGTGCTGCTAATGAAGGGTAATTGCAGGGTTTCGTTTTGTTGAAGAACTTGCTGCTTAACTATTACTTAATCTTTTCAGTACCTGGAAGTGTAAACGGAATGTTGCTGTGCTGTGCGTTACTGTACAGGGCATTTTCTCCAGCCGAGCAGGAAAATTACTATTTTATGTGGTAACTGCCATGTAAGTTTCTCTGTAGTTACTCATCCGTGCTATCTTACCGCTAACCGGTGAACTTCCAAACCTCATTACATCTCGGATGTGCTGAATCGACGGCCTTAATGTCTTTGCCACACACGCTGATACTGTAATATGCTTTGGAAAGTATCGATGCTTTCGTTTTTGCTACAAAACTGTATTTTCCTTTACCCTGGTCTGAAATCTACTCGCTGCTCAGAAGGTCCCCTCTTCTCCGTACAAGTAAAAGTTCCTAGAGAAGTTTTAAACCCCCTGGACGATCTGCACCTCAGCTCCGGGAGGGTTCCGCTCGTCTCTACCTGAAGCGTATATTCGCTGCTGCAAGACTCGAACCTCTTGCTCCACCTAAGGTGTTTCCCACCGGACGTGCCCTTGTGCTGGAGTTATTGGCCTGTTGGGCTTGACTTGACATGCAGGGCTCATCTATTTCTCCTTAAGCAAACAGAGGGTAAGGGATGCTAAAGACAGTAAATCCAACTAATTAGTTCTGTAAATTAAAACCTAAAGAGCAGGCAACCCTGTGCTGCAATCCATGCATGTTTAGTGGTTAGAATAGCCACAAATCTGCATCTCCAGCTGCCAGAACGCCTTAAGCTAAAAATAAGTTTTTCTGTTAAATGGTAATCGTTTTACATGGAAAATTGTCTCTGTGTATCTGCTGGGAGTGTGATTCATGCTGCCGGGTGCGAGGCATTTAAAAAGCTGGCCTGTCAGGTGGTCTTTGCATTAGCATCTGTTTTGTCCTATTTGTTTGAGCTTACAAAAACTGGAGACCACCAGTGTTTGATGGAAACAAAGCTAACACGAAAAACTACCCAGTGATCTCCTGTTGAAGGGTACCACTGCTATGCAGAAATGTGCAATTCGTTTCCAACTTAAAAGACGGAGAGCATCCTGGTTTAAATCAAGCTGAGGATTTGAGCATTAAAAAAACCTCCTGGGAACGCAGAACAACAGTCCCCGCTTGCAGCTGCTGATTAGGAAAGGCCATGGATTGCACTAACTTTAGGTGAAAATACAAGTACTAGGTGTAGAGACAAATAGCACCGTCAGAGCTCGGTTGCGTTCCTGGGCTTTGCTCAAGTATCCCATCTAGGAATTTGTCTCTGTTGTGAAAGACGTCATCCTCTGTTTTTTGTCCACTATTCTTCAATACTTCTCAAACGTTGGTATCTCGAGGACCAGCACTGACATTTTGGAAGGGTAAGCCAGCTGGGATCCTGGTTATGTTTGGACAGCTGTGTCGCTTCATTTTCGATGGTTACTGTATGTCTTGAAAGCTGTGCTAGGCTGTTAGGCAGTGCTGGGTACGTTGGATGTGTCCTGTACTTAAAATAAGACACAAAAGCTTCTTGTCTTTCTGCTAATTACCTCCGTTCTGAACATGCACTGTCAATTTACATGATAATTTTTCTTGTTCTGCTGTCTGATACCTTTCCCACCTTCATTTTATCCATCCTCTTACAGAAAAACTTGACTTGCACGAGAGACGTGCAGTGAAGCAGGAGCCTGATGCAATATGCCGGGGGAATCTGTTGCTCGGAGTGGCAGCTGCTCGTATGCAAAGGGAACAGCCGCATCCAGGAGCCAGAAAGTCACCACTGACAATAGAAAGGCAAATGAGTCGGTTCAGTGTTCCTTATCAGGCCTTGAAGAAGGAGTTGTGTACCGGTACGGTTTAAATCCATGTAAAATTAGTGGCTATGCCACTAAATTGTTTCTCAGTTTATTAATTTCAGCACAAATTGTCTGGGAAATAGACCTGAGCTGCTGTTATCATTTATTTGCCTCTTAATAGGTAAGATTGCAAGAATGGCCGAGTTCTTAACGGCGCTGAAACCTTTGGCAGGCTTCCAGCGGAGCCTGTGGATGATTCTTGTTTTCCTAAGACTTCAGATTTTTGCTGGGGTCTTAAGAACGTTTAGATTACTGAGAGATGATAGAGCAAATCCTCTGGACTCCCCAAAGCAGTGTACAAAGTGACAATTAAAACTGAGTAGAAGTTAATGTGAGCTAGTTGCAGGCCTGTGGGTCGCTCACCATAATCCTACAGAACCACCTTTACCCCAACCGTGCTTTTACTTTCAAGTGAAAGTGATTGGGCTAAAAAGCATAAGAACAAGTGAACTAGATTGCGTTGGGTGGACTCCCAGAGAACGACAAACCCCTGTCCCTGCTCCTCCTAATTCAGTGCCCTTGGATTAACAGTTTTGAGTTTCAGCATAATTTCATCCTGCAGCAGTTTTCATCTTGCATTCACAGAGCTCAATTATACTTGGAAAAAGTGACAGTATGCTCCTCCCATCAGCCGAGCCCTGCCACGGGTGGGTATGAAAAGGAACAAGGAAGAAAAACAGTCTAAAGTTCAGTGAGCGCACACGGTGAATATTGAGTTGCAGGAGCATTTGTGTCAGAAGAATCACCTAGCTTGATGGCACGGGGATTTCATTGTCCCTAAATCATCCCAGATATGGTAATACCATACCCAGGGACTAATAATGCTGACTATAATTTCTGAGAAATGGGTCCTTGCCCTGCAGTTCGTAGAGATGAAATGGAGCTATGGTTAAACTCACAATTTACAACGCGAGCCCATCGTTGGCAAGGGATGGGAAGGAGATGGTACAGGGGGAGCTGCTTCTAAGTAAAGTTTGATTGAGGCTAACGAGGAGGACCTACCGCCAAAAAAGAGCTTTAGTAAGTTGACATTAGGAGGACTTCTGATGTGAAAGACTGGGTGGGGTTTTTTTAACTATTTTGACAATCTTTTTAGTTTTCAACTATCTCCTTGCAAAAGGGAATTTTTAAGGTGCCAGAAAATCTATGGCGTGACAGAAGAAACAGCAACGGAAAACATCAGGGAAAACTTCCTCACTGTGAGAGCTATTAAAATGCATTAAAGCCTCTGAAAAAGAACATTCCATCATCTTAGGTGCATAAAAGCAGCCTGGAGAAAGTGCTCAGAGAATGTAGAAGGAATGGTCCTACGGCGGCTGCAGGTGACCCAGGTGTGTAACATCTCATCGCTCCACCTTCCGAAGCACCTGCAGGTGCTTTGGAAGACTTTGCATTTTGCTACCAGGTACTTAAACCCCAAACTTTCTAGGTTTCTCCTTCTAAACAGATTTGATAGTGGATTTCATTTTATCTTACTCAATTATCCCACTGAGTTTACTTTTGGATTTTTAACAAATCTCCTTCCAGGCAACAGCTCTTCCCTGCTCTCAAGCTTGGCTGCTGTGCAGAGGTGAGTGTATAGAGCAGTCATGAAGCAAGAGAGGAGTTACTATTAGGTTACTATTAATCTAGTTACACAAGATTACTATTTTAGCATTGCCCAGGTGGGAGATTTTGTGTGCCTTTATTCCCATAAAGTGGTATCTCTGTGCTTATTGTTGATGGAAATAAGTGTTATCGCAGTATAAGAACAGAATGTACATATATTAGGGGTTTCTAGTTTAGCCTGAGGACTGATTGTAAACTTAGGCAATTACTTTTTCTCGTAATTTCCTTCTTACTGGAGATAATACCAGAGATTGTTACTATGTTGTGGGTGTTGGGTGAAGAGGTTTTGTTGTACTGCAGCCTGGTTCCAGATGCCCAGGTTTCCCTGCCATACCATGATCAGATTAGCTTCCATGTTGGCAAGCCCTGCAGAAATCAAGGAAGGAAAATTCCATTGATACTGAATTAATTTCTCTTGCAAAAAAATACCCACGGTTTCACAAGTAAGCTGGATCGGAGGCACGCTGGCAGGGGAAAGCTGGATTTGGCAACCTCGCGGTACCTCCTTGCCACAGCCCAGTGGAGTCGGGGATTTGTGTAGCGCTGTTTATCTCATTAACCACCGGTTTGATTAACAGCCTGTTCCTTCCCTTCGCCACACGGTGGTAGCCGGAAACACAGAATCGGTGCTTGGAAGCCGATAAATGGCAGGCAGTGTCCAAATGCAGCGCAAGCTGCCTGTTAGCGAATTTGGGAGCCTGGAGCCTGGTTTATCCTGGTTTAGCACAGTCTAAGGCGTGTTATTTGCTTTCAGAAACCGGGAGGAGCGCTCCTCCAGCAACCTCCATCCCCCTGCTCTTCTACCACCTTCAGAGGATCAGCGTTAGACAAATGATAATCGCCTGAGCAGCGCAAGTCCCCTCGGAGCCTCTCTGATGTAGCTATACAATCACAGTATGCCAGCGCTTTCCAGTTTTTCTTACGTTTTTGCTTGAAATCCAGACGGAGTGCTCAGTTCACTGTCAGTTTACAGGCATAGCTGACATCTCGCAGGAACCTATCCGTGCTATAGCAAGCCCTTGAACTTAGGCTTCCCAAATTCTATTTTAAGAATCACTGGACCATTCCTTTTCTTCCTCAGGCAGTTCTTGCAGCTGCTGTGGCACATGTCCTGAAAGTTTCAGCCTAAACTGGAGCTCCCGCTATCCATCTCATCTGTCCTCAACCGGGGAAGGGATACTTTTATCTTAAACCCAGATTTAAATAGGTATCGTATAAGCCTGGTCACTTTTAGGCATGTTGGTACAAACTACTTATATCAGACTTGCTGAATCTTCAAGCTGAGATTACAGAATAAATCGTATTGTTCAAAGAAGTAATACTTTGTTGAAAAGCTTCCTGCCTCTTCTGTCGTGTCTCCTTTTGCTTTTGTATGCCAGTGTTTTGAGTGCGTGTGCTTTTTCTCTACAAGCTAAAGACAGTCTAGGAAATTGAATTGTAATAGTTGTGCTAATTCACAATGCTCCTTAAAAGTCTGACTAGCGTGATTTTTCTGATGCTGTAAAACTCTGTGTTTGGTTTGCTAGCCAGCAACTTTTACCAGCATTGCATTTGTTAAGTCTCACGGAATGCCATCCTGTAACGTGTATTGGGCTGAAGCAATGCCATCAGTTGCAGAGAGCTGTTTTTCCTTCACCTTTTACATTATGAAATATCTTAGGCATTGGGTTATCTCCTCCTAACACATGCTTTCCATGTTTACCTTTACCAAGGAGCGGTGCGTGAAGTTGGAAAGGAAGTTGCTACTTCCCAAAGTTGGCGAGATTGCATGTGGAGCACTTGACACCCTCATGATACTTCCTTGCAGTGGCTGCAAAACGGAAAGATGAGCTCCTGGTAAGACAAATCTTTCCTTTTCTTCAGTTCTCAGTACCTGCTTGGGGTGGGGATTTATGCATTTATTGAATGAAGTGGGCAAAACACCACCCAGAATTATAGGGAAAAGGCAGACATTTCCAGTCACTGACAAGTATAAATGCTGTGGCATGAAAACGTAGCAAACATTGAAACCAAATGTTTCAGGGGCATCTGAGTGTGCACTGTACTGAAAAATATGATGTAGATTTTATTCACATGTCTCCATTAAACAGGCCCCGTCACCATGCCCCGCTAGTTCCTAGATAACAAACCTACAGTGATTATTCAGTGATTAGCAAAATGAGCAGACCAAGGTGCGTATCTGTTTGCATGGGAATGCTTTGGGAGTTTGGGTTATTGATTAACTCGGTAAATGAACAATTTCTATCAGCAAAGCAAGGATGAGCCAGCCTTAAGCTGAGCTTACCATTTGTGTTTGGGGAGGAAAATAACAGGCCAGCTCAGCCCAGAACTGGGGACGCTGATAGACCCTTTCCTCCTGTCGATCACAGAGGTGGTCGGGCTGGCAGCCCCACAGCCGCCCCAGTGAGCATACTGGTTGGACCGAAGTGTAGTGGCCCCAGCTAGGTCATATTCTATACAGTGCCTGGCTTGCACACATGAGTAAACAGATTGTTTAAGATAAAATGCCCCAATGTCATCCCAAGGTCCTTCTCACATGCTGTGTGCTCAGCACCGGGTTTGTGCGTTCGCTGCCTTTGTGCACCAGAGCGGTGAGGAGGGCAATGATTTACTTTCTGAAATCAAAGGCGTTGGGTTCCTGCCCGGTATGAAGAAACGGTGTCTGAGCAGGTAGCTCGTTATACAACCTGACGTAGGTGAAGACAGAACTGCAGTTTCTTTGCACTTGTGTGCAGCTAACCCAGCAGCACTTCCCATGCACAGCTGCCTTACGTAAGTCTCTGTGCAATACCAGGCTTTCCTCGCAAGAGGGATTCTTCCAGCATCGCCACCTCACCCACGCTCGGGTTCTGCAGATTTTTTGCATCTCAGACACAGTCCCCATCTTACACCGAGAGGCAAATAACTGAATTTTCCCCGTGAGTGGTGCTAGGAACTGCAGGACCGTAAGGGGTAACTAACCGATGCTCTGGGTAGGCTGGTGTACCCTGTTCTTTAGCCAGACTGGTTTGCTTTCCGACATAACCCTTTCACTTTACTGAACAATTAACATCTAAAGCCATAGTAATGATATTTAAACCCACCCATTTCTGCCTGTATCTTCCTCTTCCGAAACACTTCTGGCTGCAGGTGAGCTTGTGCCAGAAGTGAGCTGGTGATGTTGTAGAAGGGATATTTGTCTGTTGGTAATTGACTCCCATATTAATTTCCAAGGAGCTGGCAAACAGCTGCCAAAAAACTGTTTTCCATCTCTGTTGATCAATATTACATTTCAACAAGTATATGGTGTTACTGAGCGTTAACAGCTAGTAGCACTATGTTTCTTGTACTATTTTTAAGGACTATAGCATGCCCCAGAGTCCTTATATTTGAGAGAAGACTTTTGAGTTAAATAACGTTACATCAGATGCTATTTATCATCCATTTCCAACACACTGACCCTATTTCCACTGTATCTTATGCTGGGCCGCTGCCACAGGACATTTATCTCCAACATTATGTTAGTGGCTTCTTAGGTTAAGGGGAAAATGATTCTGTGCAGACTTTACATAGACAAATAAGACAGCAGGTCTGGCCAGGAGTTTCTGAAACCGGGTTGTGAGCAAATATCTGATTTCCTACAGGAAAAGAGTGAAAGGAGTTGTTACCTACCGTGCAAGTCTCGGTTTTGCTGTCACTGAAGTCGATGGCAAAACTGAAACCATGTTTCACAGTTGGAACCTTTTAAAATGCTCACCGCCTCTGGCAAAATCTTTGGTGATACAAAGCAGCGTGCACTGAAGCTTTTATCTGTCCGTTGGGTGACAAAATACCCATCGCTGAAGTTTTTACTTTGTGAATTGCTATTCCTCAGTGGCTGGAGACGCACGTGTGAGCAACGCAGAGGAGAGTGAGACGAGAGATCCCACCGCCTGCCCCACCGATGGCGAGGACGTGTCCCGTGAGCGCTCTGGGTGCCGGAGGTTTTTCTGTGCATTGAGAGGTCTTTGATTATTTTAATTTTTTTATGTGCTTATTTTATGAATTCTTGAATAGGAATGTTGGGACACATTTCTCTATAAAAGATATTGAGTCCCCAGTAGTAAAACTTTACTGTCTTAACAACACAACCCTCCCCTCTTTACAGTGACACAGGAAAGACACAGCCACAGCGCAACAAAGAGACGGCTTTCGATCACACGGGTGCCCACAAAGTTTAGTGGAAGAAAGATAAAAGTAAGCTTCTTGCTTTTGATCTTAGAAATTATCTTTTCTGAGCATTTCTGGAGTATGACAATGAAATGACAGCAGTGCACAAGAATCAGGCAGGCGGATTTTTAGGCTGCTAACAGAAAACCCTTTGGGCTGAACTTTGAATGCCTATATAGTCACTAAAGAATAATTCTGAAAGAGGATTTTTCTAGTTAAGGATCAAGTGGTTCCTCCCTCATCAGCAGAGGTGTAAGTACTCTAGGTAAACTCACCGAGAAATGCACCGAGCCTCTCCTCGGAGAGCCAGAAAAGACCCAGCTGGACAGCCCTTACATTTCTAATATAAAACACAAGTGCCTCTTTTGGAAAGAGGAATGTCTAAAGAGCAGTCTCCAAGCTCCCTTCCTTTACTCATCATGAAGGTGAGAGGAGGAAAAGAGCAATTTAAAAAGCAGAAACAGAAAGTTCCTCCACTGTTAGCAAATTCTCTTCTGCTGTCAGGTATTGCTCCTGTCCCCGGGGGAGCAAAGAGGGAATATTCTGAAACAGCCAAGCAGCAAAGCACCAACCTTGTATTTCCGCACCATTTTGCGGTGTGCTGCGAGACATGCAACACTGCAAAATATCTAAGAGCCTCGCTAACTCCAGAATCTATTTTCTTTTTTTGTAATGCTGATGAGGGATGGATAGATTTTCTTTCACCAGGTAATCGGGTTTCTGACATCCCTGAACTTGTTGTGCCTTTTGTTCACTCCCCGACAAGGAAAGCGTTGAGCACCATGCAGATGTATCTGCTACCTGACCATGCAAGCCGGCTGAGTCGTATGTGTGCTGCCGCGCTGTCTTAATCGGTTTCTAAAATACAGAAAACAAATGTTACTAGAAGAAAAGTTGGAGACCTGCTTCTCTCTCCCCGAGTGACTAAGGTACCTCTTTCCCACACCCCTCTAGAAAATCTTGCTTGTATTCTGTCTTCCTATGTCATACAGTTGGTCGTTAGGCCAAAATATTCCCAGTCAGGATAATTTCTCATATTTTGGAAGTTTATTTCTCTGGTTATTTTTGGGATGTGGCTTTTCAAGGCTGGATGTGTACAACAGTCTCTGTTTTGCAAGAGGACTGAGAAGTAAAATACTGCTGGTGACGAGTATTGAACAAATCAGAAATAAAGTTTGTTTTTTTCCCGAAGAAAAATATTTACTGGGGTCTTTAGAATTCTCATCAGGGTTTCTGAAATTCACTTCCAATTTTGCAATGGTTTGGGGTTTGTTTTGTTTTGTTTTGTTTTGTTTTACTTTGAATGATGGCGTCCCAAGCTGTGGAATGGGGTAATTAGGAACAGGTATTTGTGTGTGCCCTCTATTAAGCAGGAAGAGACTTGTTCAGTTGCATGATGTAGGCATGAGACTGCAAACACTGGAATGACATTTTCTTCTCATCGGAGCGGGGTTTCTGTTGAAATGTGCTTTTGTTTTCCCGTACCCTGTCTGGAGAAACTGGGACTTGTGTGGTCTGTAAGTTGCATAAAACTGAGGGCATCTATTTGTATCCACTTAAAAGCTCCATCACTTGTTTACAAGTTCTTAAACCTAAAAGAACCATAAAAACTGATTATACTTAGGCACTGTTGTTTACTCAGCTTTCTTCCTGGCTAGGGGACAGTGAAAACAGGCCTGGCAGTTTAACTTCTGTTTACAGTTTCTAATAGTTTTCTCTTTCATGTTATCACTCCCTCGCATAGCGCTACACTGAAATAAACTACAAACATATCTGTATGCTAATTAAAACCCAAATTTGCCGGATAACTCGCTCTAAATAACTTACCACCTGGGCTGCAAACCTGCTTTAAAAATTAAAAATAAAATTAAAGGAAAGCAATTGCTTGTATTTTATGTGGGGTTTTGTAAAAGCCTTTTTCAGGTGTAGGTTTGAGCCACACTTGACCTCTCGGGTTTTTTTCCTTTGAAACAGGGAGCTGAAGTCACTGGAGCCTGCAGCGTTCTGCCCGGCTGTGTGTGCTACAGCAACAGCAAGCGCGTGCAGCCGGCAGAGTCCAAGTCCATAGCAGCTTGTCATGAATCCAAAAGGCTGAGCGAGAGCAAAGGCTGAATGGGCTGTGAAAACAGCTCCTCTGAGGTCCTAGGAAATAGCCAAAGGTTAGGACAGCACCAAATGCAATTGGGCAGAGCATTATCAGGCTCACATAGTTTGAATACCAAAAAAGCAAGTCACCTCCCACTCTCCCCTCAGATGATCTTAAGAGGAGATGTCTAGGTTTGAAACAGATTATTTTCTCCTTTTGTTTGGATGTCAATAATTGTGTCCTGCATAGGAACAGGAGCGGACCACCACTCGTTTATTTGCATCCAGGGAAAGGGAGGTAACTGATACAGGGAGGCTGGCAGCGATTGTATCCATGACAACCAGCAGATATGGCCTCGCTGCCTCGGCGGCTCATTCCCCATCACCTCCCCTGCCTTCCCAGGGCACATCCCGGCTCCGATGGGTCCCTCTCCTCAAGGCACCTCTTGGCTGCAGTTCAGTGTTCCTGAGAGATAGGCGCAAAATTCACAAATTAAGCGCGTTTCCTGGAGCCAACAGCTGAATTAATTCTGCGAGCAAAACTCTTCCCTGGCTTGAGCCGTGTCTGCTTCTGCCAGGGGCTACGTGGGAGATGTTTCAGAAGATCTGGTCCATGGAGGTATGACATGGTTTACAGTAACATCACACAGAAGCAGGGTGGGCTTAGCAGGCTGGTAGTTTGCAGAAGCAGCAGGCAAAATGCAATATATAGTGCAAAAGAAGAGAGTTTCAGATATGCTAGACGCCTTCAGAAATGCGAGCGAGCTGCGCAAAGTAGCATGATGCTTACCTTTGCAGGCTGTATCGGCAGAGGTTAAAGGTGTTTGTTCTATGAATAAGCCTTCGGTCTGCACAAACCCCTGGCAGGGGCGTGAGAGCTGCCTGGGCTGTGCTCCCCGAGGAGCTCTTCATCCCGCTGCCTGCTGTGGTGTAGTTTCTGCATTCCGACCGCTGCCTGGACCTGCCTTGGAAAACACTGGCATTTGAGGCAGCTGCAATCGCACACGGTGCTAAGGAACGGAAAGAAATCTGTCAGAAAAGCGAAACGCAGTTCTGCTGTTAAACGCAGCCAAAGTTTCTCATTTACAGGGCCCCTGCTTTATATCTTCAATGTGATGTTTGTACCACGCTAAGGAAAAATGTGTTCCTGGGATCAAAACAAGGTGATCTATCATCTCTTCCTTCATAGTGGAAAAACAAAGCAGAAGAGGCAAGGAAATGAGATCGTGAATTGAGAGCTGGGGATTAGGAGACAGGACGTGGAGTTCAAGTTCTACCCTGACAACCTATTGAAAACATGACTCAGTTTCCCTATTAGTACAGCGGGGATAACAATGAACTACGGAACTGATTAGTCAATCTTGAAAATACAAAGAGGGTTGCTGTGAGCTCTCATTAAACCACTCTCTTAGCGTAAACACAAAGCAGATTACACGAGGCTGTAAATTGTAGCAGGCGTTTGGGACTGAGCCTTGCGAGTTCTCATGCCTGCGAGCTTTTTGCATTTCCTTATATGTGTAAAAGCAGCGTAGCATGAAGCCGGCAGTTAATGAGAGATGCTCCCTGGCTTTGGTAGAAAGAATGGCTCCGGTGAGCCGTGGGAGCACTGGGTTGTTGCCTGGTTAGGTGGAGAATCACTTGGGCACGTTTTGGAATAATGAGGAAAAATTGGGTCTGGTAATGTGGATGAGGACCAGTCTGGATAGGTCCGCTTTGGAAGTGCTTCTTTGGGGATAACTGGCTTAACAAATGTTGTCAACCTCCCTGAAAAGGACAACGTGACGCTCCAAAAGCCAGCCAGCTGCAGAGGCAAAAATATCTACAATTGTATCTGAGGAGGATTTGATGTTTATAAAGCCAAACTAAAACCGCAGCATTTTGAATTTTCCCCAAATGCAATACTGACAAAAGGGCCGTCCAGCTGATCTGGAGTCTCTGTTTACCATAGCAGCAGCTCTCCCCAGCCTGCAACTGTCTCAGAAAAATATATGTATATTTTTATATTTATCGGTATATATGTTTTAATCGCTGTATTTAGCCATGACGGTCACCCAAACAGCAGGCTCTGCTGTTCAATGCCAAGGAACACTTTTTGTACCCTGCTTTCGGGATAGGGGCTGCTTTTTATAGCTGTTCTTTGACTAGGAAATAAACCCTTGGGGACACCACTACCTCATTTCTCTTACCCAAACATCCTGCCCTGGACTTGCCAGCAATCTCGCGTGGCACGTTTCACGTTCTGTTAATCAACTACGATTCAGCATTATCTGGTGCAGGAATCGAGGGAAGGTCAGTCTGATAACAGCTTTACCAGAAGGTAGACGGCTTCTCTTTGAGTCCTGTAGCTGGGGATTGAGAGACCTTAGCTTGTCTACCCAGCACTGCTGCTGAATCGCTGTGGTATTACCTAGGCTTTTTGGGGGGTGTTAGTATAATTTTGGGGGTACTGTAGAGCTACCTCAGCAAAACCCTCTCCCAGCCTTTAATAAAAGTAGCTGCAGAGATGCAGGGAGTAATCATGCACAGGTTGTTTGTGGTCTCCCCAATATCTTTAATTTGCTGTTTTATTAAAAGAAGTGGGCAGGATAATTTGGTAGTTTTATTTAGGTGCAGTGGTACCCGTGGGTTTAGAGCTGTCTTTTTCTTCCAGCCTAAAGAAGTCATTGCTCCATAAAGCTTCATAATTTCTGTCTTTTGTCAAGTTCACGGTCAGCCTGCCTGTCTTTCTGCTGTGAAATATGAAGGACTTTCTGCATCTCAATAGACCGACCGGGGGATGGAAGCAGCAGCGGTTCCTGTCTCCCTTCCCTCACTGAATCGCAATAGGCCTTGCTCTGCCTTTCAGACGGTTCCGCTGGATATTGCCCATTAACCTTTCACTGAGACCTTGAAAATGAAGACTTGCTTTTCTGGTGGTTACTGTCCACCCTATAACTGCCGATTTTCAACACTTCGAAAGGAATTTATTTTAACTTTTTTTTTTTTTTTTTACTGTTTTAAATAACAGTCATGACCTTGGAGTCGGAAACTTCCCAGGTGTTAATGACGAGCCTGACTGAGATTACCCCCTCAGCTGCTGCAGGTAACTGCTCAGCACCTGATCCTGCCTGACTTCCATGCGTAACCCTCCTTGGAAGCTGGGAGGCATTCAGTGGGTCACCGAGTGGGAAACGGCCTTTGTGCCTGGCAGCAGGGCTTAAATATTCCTTGTCACCCAGGCGGGAAGCTCCAAGCGTGCCAGGACGCGATGTCTGAAGGTTGGATTCGTGGGGGTCTGGCGTTAAAGCGTGGCAGGTCACGGAGTAGCGTCCCATTTTGCTCTCCTTCCAGAAAGGACGCGGAAAGCACTGTCCACCCTCAGCCCCTCTGCGTGCCTACCCCAGACCTGCCCCACGGGCGCGCGGAGCAGAAGGAAAGGGAGATGTGTTTTGCAAACAAATGAAGAAGGTAAATGGGACGCCAGTATTGACATCGTTGTGTTATTGATGCCATTTAAAGCAGGTTGCAGCAGCTGGCGGATGGCTGTAACCAGACGGCACGCCGTGTACCAGGCAATAAGGGGAAATTATGGACAGCTTTGGAGCTGAATGAATGACTCTCCACAAGATCTGCTTCGGCTTGCTCCAACAGTAAGTGACATGAGTTTAATTGGCTATAACAGGACCTCACTTAGTACCAGTCGGGTGGATTTGTGTTATTTAATGCCTTCATCTGGGGCTCCAGCACTTATGGCACAGAGGGGGGCTCCGAGCACAGGACTCGGAGGCAGCAATTCCCAGGCTTGGCTCCAGCGCTTACTGTCACCGTGGGAACTTTCTGCGCTCGGTTCCACCACATGCAAAAAAGATGACAGCTCTAGCCTAAATCACAAGCAGGTCCTGCTGATGACTTACAGATTAGCTTCAAGTGCTGTGAAGATTAGCTGGAATTTTTCAAAGCGCTGGGCTTTGTCCTAATTTGGCTTTTTCGGAGTTCGCTGCCCTCTCCGAACAGGTTAAGGGCCCAGGGCTGTACAGCCCCAGCTTCCTGGGACAGCTGCCCTCAGAATGCAAAACCCCAGCTGTACGTGCTTTCACTTAAGCACATTAAATATTTCCAGCCACACCTTGATGAAGTCAATCCTTTGCGATGCACCCTTTTAAAAAGATTGGGGTTTTTAACAAATAATTTTATCATGAAACATGAAAACACGGTGCTTTGGGGGTTGGTAAAGAAGTGAGTAGAAAAAAACCTTTTTTCCTATTTGAGAAACCTAGAAGGTGAGAATAGCCATGAATTATGAATGCTTGTGCTTAAGGCACCTTCCCTCTGAGGCTTTCCAAACACTGTAGAAAGGTGAATATGTTTTTAATCCAGGTTTTGTAGGGAAGGCGGGGGGGGGGGGGGGGGCACTGCAGGCGGTGATGAGCAGTGACTCATTGCGCATCTCAAACTTGGAATCCGGATTTCCCAGAGCAGTTTCCTGCTTTAAGCGGCGACCTGAATTGTGTCACCGAGTTTATCCTCACCACCTCTTCTTCTGATGATGCTGTGTAGCATCGCGTGTATGGTGAAACAGCCGGACACTCCTGGGGGGGGGGGGGGAAATATATTTAAAAAAAAAAATCTTTCAAAAAAAAAATCTTTCAAAAAAAAAATCTTTCAAAAAAAAAATCTTTCAAAAAAAAAATCTTTCAAAAAAAAAATCTTTCAAAAAAAAAATCTTTCAAAAAAAAAATCTTTCAAAAAAAAATCTTTCAAAAAAAAAATCTTTCAAAAAAATCTTTCAAAAAAAAAATCTTTCAAAAAAAAAATCTTTCAAAAAAAAAATCTTTCAAAAAAAAAATCTTTCAAAAAAAAATCTTTCAAAAAAAAATCTTTCAAAAAAAATCTTTCAAAAAAAAAATCTTTCAAAAAAAAATCTTTCAAAAAAAATCAAAAAAAAATTCTTTCTTTCAAAAAAAATCTTTCTTTCAAAAAAAATCTTTCTTTCAAAAAAAAATCTTTCTTTCAAAAAAAATCTTTCTTTCAAAAAAAAAATCTTTCAAAAAAAAAAATCTTCCCAAGGTGCAGGGGAGCTGGCTGCTTGGTGCTATGTGTTTTCGGTAGATGTTTGGTGTCCGGGTGTTGTCGGCGGATTGAGGTGCCTTGAGGATCCCCTTGCCAGGCATGAGCACGCAGTGACCGCCTCTCGCCCTGCGCGGAGCGACCGGTTTCAAGACCGGTTTGCATCCAAAATTTACGAGGGCACAACGCCCAGGGAAGGGAGCAGCCGGCGGGTCGGGTGCTCGGTGCTCCCCGCTCCCCGGGCCGGCCCCTCGCCGCGCGCCGCCGGCTTCCCCGGGCTCCCGCCGGGCCCCGCCCCCCGCCCCGCCCCGCCCCGCCCCGCCCCCTCCGGCCCGGCCCGGGGAGCCGGTGCCCAGCGCGGGGGCTTCTGCGCGAGCCCGGCCGAGCCCCGCGGGGCAGCCGCCGGCAGCATGCCGCTCGCCCAGCTGGCCGAGCCCTGGCCCAACATGGAGCTGGTGCATCTGGACACGGAGGTGAGCGGGGCGCCGGCCCTTCCCGGCGGCGGGGGGGAGCTCCGCGCCGGCCCCCCCCGGGGGTCTCCGCCGAACAAAGGAGCGCCCGGCCCGGCCCCCCGCCCGGCGGGACCCCCCCGGCTGCGGCTGCTGCCGTGCCGTGCTCCGGGCCGGCGGTTCGGTGGCCCCGGGGAGGGGTTTGGTGGCTCCGGGGGGTGGGTTGGTAGCCCCGGGAGGGGTTTGGGTGGCCCCGGGGTGGGGGGGGGGGGGGTCGCAGCCGGCCGGAGGCGTGCGCTGCCGGGGGCCGCCGCCTGCTCCGGGGCTCGGGGTGTGCACGGTGGGGCTGGGGCACCGGGGGCTTCCTGGCTCCGCTGCCGCCCTTGCAGGCTTGGATTGTTCGGGGAGCGTGAGCGGCGTGCTCCTAAATCGCCTCCTAGATGTAGAGGAAAGCGGGCCCCGCTGAAGGCCCGGGGAATAAATGTCTCGGATTTGGGGTCTTTCTCCTCCAGGCTTCCTCACTCTCCACCTCCCCAGCCCCAGCTGCTCCCGCAGGCCTGTGTTTCAAACTCCGATCACGGTCCTGTCTCACTTTCCTGGATGTCTGCTCTTCCCTCCTGCTTTGCTCTTTTCCTTCTGATTAAGACCTGCAAGCCAGATGTGCAGGACAGTGCACAGCATCTGTCCACATCTGCAGGCTTGCATCACAGCCATTTCAGAATAAAGGGACAGCTTGTAGCAGTTTCCACCCGTCGCAGAGCAGCCAGCTGAGGCACTGTGCTCTGGCACTCTTTAGTTAAACATCTTCTCATCCAAATTGGAACTAGCAGCTCTTCTGGAGAAACCAGAGGGATGGTGGGGATTTTGTCCCAGGTGTTTACTCAGAGCTCGGTGCTTTCCCATCGTTTTGGCTGGATTCGATGCTGTCACGCTCCTCTGTCACGCCTAGGGTTGTCGCATTGGTTAATCGGTCAGATTTGCTCATTCCTATTTAAAATTGCCTCTTAAGAGATCTCTGCTTTGAGTGGAGGCACTGTTTCACCACTGCTGCAATGACAGCGGGGAGGTCCGCTGGCGATTGGAGATGAGGTTGCCTAATTTTTATCCACCAGATATGGCACGGCTTCTCCTAGAGCCCCCCACCCCCGCGCGGGTGTGGTGCTGTGCGGAGGGTCTGCCTGTGCTGCGGGTGCCAAACAGCCGGCACGAAGGTGCGGTGGGCTCTGAAGCATCGCTTGAGTCATGAGGATGGGTTTGTGCTTGAAGGTGGGAGAGGAGGGAAGTCCTGCAGTGACTTGATCGCGATTCCTGAAACCACGTCGTGCGCCCAGAGCCAGGGTGTAGGTTATTGCTGGGAGACAGGGCTTTTGAGTTGTGGTTTCTCTCTTCCTAAGTAGGAAGATAGCCTGAAAAGCCAGGAAACGCAGCTAGAGTCCTAATGGGAGGAAACTAATGCCCGTGCCCAGGGCGGTGAACGCCGTGGGCGAGATTCATTTACTACTTAATCCCAGGTCTCCCAGGTGCCAGGCAGGCGCTGTGTCAGCATCACGGGATCTCTTCTGAGCGGAAACAGCCGAGGGGTCCAGTGTATTTGTCAGCCCGAGTCAGCTGTGAGGGTCACGGCAGCAGCAAGGACTCTTTTCCTCGTTGCATTAGTAACGAGCGTGTTAACTGTAAACCGAAACTGGAGGGCCTGCCGCTGGCTTCTGAGCTGTCCCCTTCCCCCAAGTCACCTTGGCCAGAGCTCTGGGTCAGGGTCAGGAGCCGCTTGCAGGTGGTATTTCTGACAATCAGGCTTTTTAGGAGCAATCGCAAGTGGGATGTTAGCAATTTAGCTCCCTTTGTTTGGCGGTGAGCAGGTACGTGCGCTTGACTCCAGTGAGGAAAATGCTATGGATGTACTTCACCTCTAAACCTGGCTGCCGTCGCCTGGGCCAGACGTTCGAGGGTTGCCTGAGATCCAGCAGCGTATCTGCAAACAGCGGAGAGGGACTAGGGCTCGGCGGGAGTTTTGCACCTTGAGAGGTTAAATTCGCCAAGGGCAGGGGCCCAAGGAGAAAGTTTTCACCACTCCTGGGCAAGGTGGCACCACTGAGAAACCGAGGAGACTTTTCTGGAACGCCAGTTACGTAAATTGCCCTGGGATCACTGCCATCCAGGTTAGAAACCGGCTTCCTCCAACCTTTGCTTTCTGAGTCATGGAGCAGAGGTGCTGTCACCGCAGAGGTAGAGGCATCAGTCCTATTGTTAAGGGATTTGGGGTTTTTCCACTGCGCTCCGGGAGCGTTGGCCGTCTGCTGTTGGGGACGGGTCACGGCTGGCGCCCCTTGTCCCGGCTGGTGCCCACCAGAGCTCAGCCTGGAGCCGTGCCGGCCAAACGCATGGAAGTGGGTGGCAGCGGGAGCTTGAACTGATCCGCTGCAGGAGACAAGTCCCTGTGTCCTGGGGAATGAGCTAGCCTCGTAATACTTTTTCCTTCCCCCCCCTGCCGCCCGCTTCTCTCTGCTGCTTATATTATTCAGAATATTGCTTATGTAGTAGAAAAATCTGGCTGGGGCAGAGTACAAGCGATAGAGAGTGGAGCGGAATGACTTCATCACCATAGCGATGGATACTGTCATCGGGGCTATGCTTTTCTTTAAACTCTTCTCTTGTTACACAAACATACAGCCACACAACTGACGTGGGATTGCGCCAAACCCAACCACTTCAAGCTAATTATTTTTGCCTGTATATGCATATCATCCTTTATTGAGCAGGAGCTGTTCATGAATAACTATCTTTTTCAAGCATCTTAGCTGAACAATGCATGAAGCAATGATCAAAAGATAGGGGAGGAAGCCAAGCAACTTTTGCCTCGGATATGCCTTGTGCATAGATGACTTGGTCTGTTCGGGCTACGTGAGTTCTTTTGGAGATCTTTATTTTTGCAGAATCATTTCCTTTCTCCGAACTGCGATGGGCAAGATCCATAAATTCCACTTAATAATAATAAAATGCCTTGTTCTTGTGTGAAACTAGCAGAAGCTCTGGGGTGAAAGGTTTCTTCCCCCACTCCTTCCTGCTGGAACGCTTCACGGTTCCTTGAAGTTGGGTGAAAGAGCATCTTCGGGTACCTGGTACCCTTGCTGTGTTGTATATGGGCATCTCAAAAGTGACTAGTCAAAACCTAGAGGTCCAGAAATAGCAGCAGGCTGCTTTTCTAAGCAGAGCTGTCGATAATCCGGGATGACTTGTGCTGATGGTGCTAACTATAGAGCGCAGCCCTTGATGGCAGCAGGAGTGGGCACGGTCTCGCGCGGTCCTGGCAGGGGTGAGGCTCGTCCTGGTTTCAGATCAGAGCAGCACTGTCCTGTTCTGTAAATTGCTCCCTGTGTTGCAGATTATGTGGAATTAAAGGGATTTAAAATGCAAGATGTCCTAAGATAAATATCTCCCAATTCAGCCAGGCTGGCAGTTGCGTAACCGAATGTGCTTCTTTTCCAGTATACTTTTTTGCGTGCTATTAAGAAAAATTATTAGAGCGGCGTGTGTGCAGAAGGGCTTTTGCGTTACCTCTCGGGCAGTTTTAGCTGTTGCTGGCCCGGAGGTGCCCTCGCTGCCAGGCTGCCGCTCCACGTGCCCATCAGATTAGCTCTGTAATCCCCGTTTCCGCTTGCCCCAGAGCAATGCTGGCTGGAAAGCTGCAGGGACAGGCTGCTGGGCCCCGGTGAGGCTCGTGCCGATGCCTTCTTGGTAGCCCAAGCCCTGCTCTACCACCACCTGCATCAGCTCCCTACTGCCCTGGGCACCCAAGGGAAGGAGCTGTGCCTCCCTCCTGCAGCAGGTATTGCCTGGTTGCTGCTTGCGGGGAGATCTTTGGGGTTGCTCTTGGAGCAGGACGTTCAGGAGGCTCCTTTCCAACCCCGAGAACAATGTGCTGTAAGGGGGTGTCTGGCACGGAGGCAAACACACAGGCACTCGCTAACACGCTGTGCGTGGTATGCAGGGGGAGTGCAGGAGTAAAGCATTTTAAAGAGACAAATATCAAACCAAGAAACCCACAAACTATTTCAGCTCTGCTTACGACGCGGCGAATAGCCGTATTTTATCTCGGGAGGTGATGAGTCTGTAGCTGTGAGTGTGTTTCCATCTTGGACGCTTACAAATGGCTCTTGAATTCCATATGAGGGAATAAAGACTGGTTTTGCTCTGGGGTAGAAGGAAAGCACTTGGCTCTAAATACCGCAATTCTCTCCTTACACATCTGCCTTATGTCAGCTTGAGAAAGCGACTGTTTCATCGGGAGCTTCATCCTTCTAAGACCATGGACCTACGCACCCAGGAAACCTCCCTGGCATGGACACTGTTCTCTTTCTTTCCACATCCCTTCCACCCCCAGGTAGGATGGATTTCTGTCAGCAGCAGTGTGTAGGACAAGTGTTCCTCGGGGTAGGGAGCTGATGAAACGCAGCACTCCAAAGGTCTGGCAGGTCCGGAGGCAGCACCCGGTGTCTCCTAGCTTATCCTCGAAGCTGCAGGGTTGGACAGACCCTGCATTCGTTCGCCATATCCTAGTCTTCCCAGGGGAATAAAAGAGCTTATCCCATGCATCAACTCGCCCCTCTCCTGACACGTGCCTTGTCGATCTGTTCTCCAGAACATGAGCCAGGCACTGCTTCCCTTCGTCCAACACAGAAATTCTACTTCTTAAGCTGTTTTAGACATAAACAGCACTCCCGGAGCCATGGTTTTGATTAGCAGCGAGCTATGAATTGTTGACCGGTGACAGCTGAGCCACTAAACATAAGCGTGTTTCCAGGTCTGGTTATCTCGAGTGCAGTGTCTCCCCCCTCTTTGTGGAGGCTATACATAAACACAAAATCTTACTTCACTTCTCAGCTATTCTTTGTGCTAATGGCACCAAGAGCTCTGTGTAAACATCAGGGCAACGTTCCTCTGGAGGAACTTGGCTTGCGTGGTAGGGCTATTGCTTCTTTCAGCCATTGACTGAAAATACTTAGGAACTTAAGCCCAGTTTAAGCTGGTACTAAGGTGACCTGTGGGGCTCAGAGTGGATCCATATAAACATAAGTATTGCAGGGCCAGCCTCAGGCCAAGAGGCAGGTCCTCTCCCCAGCTGATGTGCTGGTACTCCACGTTGTGGTAGGACTGAGCTGTTCTGGGAGGTGCTGCAGGCAGCACAGGTGGGGCTCAGGTGGGAGTGGAGAGACCTAAATATGAAGATATATGGAGATTTTGGACTATTGTCCGTGGATTTGAAGTATCCGAAAACTAAACTTGTGCTTAAATTTAGCGTTACACCTTTTATTGTGAGCTAGCTGCGAGCAGGTAGCCAAGCAGTTTAAAACCAGCCGTGATGACCTCCTCTGGGAAGCAGAGTGTGAACCTGGAAGCATCCGCTGAATGTTGTAGAAAGCGAGTGCAGCATTCGAGGGAGTTTTTCTCGGCGCCCCAAAGCCTTCTCAAGATTAACAATCGCAAGTTTTGCTTTGTAGTAAAAGGAAGTACGTTAAACTTGGCCCAAGGGGGAGAAGGGGATAGTGTAGTCCTAAGACAGATGCCACGTCGATGTCCCCTTGCTTCTCCAGGGCAGGAGCTAGCTTTGTTTCTGTTAGATTCCTGACAGACTCTAAACCCCAGGCATTCAACTGAGAATCTGAGGCTGAAATACAATCGCATTGCACCTCTTCTCTTGGACCACAAGATCTAAAGAGAAGTGAATAAATTTGCCTTGTTCTTTCAAAGAAAGAGCACTTCCATGAATTTTTGAGAAGACTGCAGCGCAAATAGACGTCAAAGCAAAATCTTCTTGCCCTTGTTTTTCTCCACAGTCTGCAGAAAACCTTTTGTATGTGCTTATCCTGCTCTGAGTGTCTACGTCTAATTAAATCCCACCCACTTTTGCTCCCGCTGGCTTCTCCAGGCACGGTGCTGTGCTGAGCCCGATACGTCTCTGGTTCGGCGCTCGGTGTGACCGGCTGGTGCTACTGCGGGCGGCTCAGGTCACCTGCTGTGACTTTGTACGGAGCGCCAGCAGCAGGAGCTGGACTGGCAGGCCAGAGGTGGCCTGCAGCCAAGCAGGTGGTACGGTTTTCCTGCAGCGGTATCAGCTGCGATAGGGCAATAAATAACCGATGAATGTTTGTAGTAAAGCCAACGTCACGGCAAAATGGCTGTTCGCCACACGCGAGCGCTGCTTTCCCGTCTTCACCTGATCTGCCCTGCTTGCTTCTTCCAGCGGTCCCAGAGAGGCAGCGGAGGGGGTAGCCGCGGCGCAGGTGCGGGAGGGTGGGATGGCGGAACCGCGCAGCTGCGTCGCTAGAGCGGTTTCTGCAGGACGTGGTGCCGAGGGTGGGACTCCCGTACCCACCGCCCCAGGGATCCGCGCCGGAGGAGTGCAGGGGTACCGCTCGCCCCACCAGCGATGGTCGGTATTTAAGCAGCCTTAATTTCATTTGGGGGAAGCGTGGAGGGACTCTCTGGACAAGAGCCTTATTTTTAAATGAGTTTTTTTCTTTTCCTTGGCAGATAGTGACCCCTAGGTGTATGGGGAGTGTTCAACCATCTTGTACCATGTCTGCAAGTGGCATCCTCCCGTTTGTCCTGCGTGAAAGGCTCTCGGAGCCGACAGCCTTCGTAAGGGGGTGTAAGGAGCGGTCCCATGCCTGGCGCGTGCTAACGACAGGTTCTCTTCCTTTGCAGAATGGGCAGACTGCTGCAGAAGAAGGTGGGAATCCTCCATCCAAGGTAAAAATGCTCTGGGGTTACGTCTTAAAGTTATCCCTCTGAGCTGCGTGGGGGTATGAGCTGACTTGGGGAATCGGTCGGGGACGGCTATTTTTAAATCCTGTAAGCTGCTGTTTGTAATCTGGATGAGTGCATGTGGGAGTGTAAGGGACTGGAGTAGGGGAAGAGAAGAGATAAACCCTCTTTCTTCCTGTCTCTTTGGTCATCCAAACACATCTGGAAAGTCTCCCAAAGGGCCACCTCGGTCCAGCACACAGGAGGTGAGCTGGAGGCCGTAGCAGAGGGCTAGAAGCGGGAATCCCTGGGGTGTTTTCAGTGCCGTGTTCACACCCTTCCCTATGTTGTGATCTTGCCAGATGGGATGAGAAATACAAGAGTATTTGATGGTTTTGGCACAGCTGCCCTTGCTGAGCGCCTGGTATCTGTTTATTCTCTTGCCTTGGTGGGGCTGGGAGAAGCTCCACTTCTGTCAAGTTGCCCTCTGCGTCCCCGTTAACATCAGCAGGGAATGGTAGAGGGAACCGAGCTGCTGTCTTCCATGTTTTGGGCAAGGGCCTTAATCTGCTAGACTTTCTTCAGACACCTGAAGCTCTTGCAGCATGACGCTGAAGGACTTGATTTCTCTGATGTGAGCCCTCTCCAAGTACGAGACCGAGGACCGATGTTGTTAGCATGGGTAGTTCCTAACTGTGCCCACGCTTCTCTGTCCTGCAAGACACTGTGCTGGGTAGGAGAGCCATATCAGCGCCTTGAAATCATAAGCCTTTCAGGATTTGCTTTTCTGATACGTACATGCCGTAACTGTGAAGAATGACACCACATGTTTGGCTTGGGAGACCTTGCTGAACGGGTTGTCAAGAGTTTATCCTGTGCCTTACCCTCACTGAATGCCCTGTAGCAGTTTCTCTCTCTGAATCATCGTCCCTGCTAAAGGCCACGGGGGCTTATTGTATTGTTTTCCCAGTTGGTTACCGTTGTATTTTTAGTAAAAGAAATTTAAACCTAAAAACCAGTTGTCTACTTTTCAGCCAGTTCTTTTCCAGGAACTTATGCTGGACTTCTAGCATTGCCATTGCATCTCAACTACCTGGTCTGCATTTCTGTCCCAGTTGCTGGACTGGCACTTTTCCAGTGGCCTGCAAGAAATCTGGCGTGGGTTGGATGAACTCAGGTCGATGAGACTGTGCACTTCCCTCCCCTGAGAATAGTGGTTTTACGGTTCTTCACTGTGCCTGCATCTCTGGCATGAGGGGGGGAAAAAAAAAATTCCTGTCTCTTCTGGTTGGATTCCAGCTGGGCTTCTAAGACTTGAGACTTTGCCTCTTTCATCTTCAAACACTTGGCTAAACTGACCTACCGTAAAAGCCGCTGACGAATGTTGCTTTAAAAATAATTGAAGATTTTTTTTTTTCTTTGAAGAACATCACTGGGACAGACCCCGGCTGATTCCCTCTGTAGATGCAGCCCCACAGAACGATCATGCGATAGAAGCCAAAAAGCACTTGGGGTTCTCTTTGCTGCTCTGTGTCTGTCCCTCTGTGGGACATGGACGCGAGGTCCCCGTTGCAGCTGGGGAGCTGGAGCAGAGCAGCAGGCAAGTTGTCCGACATCCCACAGCAGGGAAACCGCAAGGGCCCTGTGCTACGTGCAGGTGTCCTGCTTTCCACTTCTCCGAGGCACCGTGGCCAAAATGCCTGTGAGCGGTGTCTGACAATCCCATTTTTGGTAACTTTTGAACACGTGAAGCCCTGCTACATGCTCCTGAAATAACCTCCGTCGTGTTTTCCAAGTTTGTACAAGGTACGTTTGCTACCAGCACAGACAAATTAAATCCCTCCTATAAACACGTACGTTCAACTTCAGGGCAAACTCCGGCGCTCTGAACCAGCTGTGGTGCTGCAGACGGGGGAAGCGAGCAGTGCGCTGCGTATCTGTGTGTTTTTCTGTTCCTTTGGGGTTAGACATCAGCAGCAGCCTCTGGCACTGGCTCTACCTACGACAAGGGCTAAGGAAGGAGAAGTAAGCGGCAGCAAACATCTGAGGTTGGCTCTTCTCAAGTTGAAGGTTGCTCAGGATCCCTCCCATGCCCTTCTGTTCTAGCTGTGTGTGGAGAGCTGTAAGGGGAAGAGGCACCTTTATTCTAGGTTTGTACTTGCTATCCTTTTGCTGCTAGTTCTGTGATCTCTTCTAAAAATAGCCTGAAGCAGTGACAGCGGTGATTTACTTGACACCCATGCACAGGTGCTGTCCCTCCCCCTGTCCCCGTAAGTAGGGTGCTGCCAGAAGTACAATCGTTATTTGCCTGCAATAACCAAAGACGCTTTGCAAAGGAGGAAATCCAAGAGTTCCTCAAAAGAGTTCGGAACTTAGCAGCTGGCAGCGCGAGACTGATGCAGTGTAACGCCTCCGTCATCATCTCACCTGCCGTTGTTGCACGTTAGGGTCTTTGGGCGTGAAACGCGATGAAATGGTCGCTGCAGAGGCAGCGAGGGGATGTTTCGGGCCAGGCTGACTGTGATCTGGTACTTTCTATCTGCCTTTGTAGCTTCAACAGCTTTCTACCGAGGACAGCTGGTGGATTTCACAACTTCTTGTGGCTTTTATTCCTGTGTGGATTCCCACCTTTTAACAACAATTATGGTACACAAGTCCCTGCAAGCATCGTACCTCCGTGTGTTTACCTGGGTATCTTGGAAATGCCTGCAAGATCCTACAGGTTGGGCAGGGAGCTGTCTGCAGCGTCTGTCTCCCTTTGCATGGTCACTGGGAAAGGAGCCTGGGTCTGCAGTCAAGGCCAGCCCAACAGCTTTCCAGCTTTGTGGCCATAAGGAATTCCAAGCCAAACCCTCTCCTGGCAGTGAGCACAATCCTAGATTGCTCATGCCCAAATGCTTGCTTATCTGCATGTTCCCAGTGTGTCCCTATTGTAAGAGTTTGCAATCTGCCAGGCAATCCTGGCCACATCCCTCAAACCAAATTGCTAATCCAACGCTATATTGAACAGGAGCCTTTGGCAGAGATAGGTACAAAGATGGCTTTTTTGTTTTCCTCTCCTCTTTGGTGGTGGTGTTTGACCCTGTTAAAATTTGATGTTGGCTTTAGGGTAGCAGCAGCACAGTTGGTGCAAGGTTTCAGTGCAACGTCTGCAGGATGCTGAACAGGCGAGCTGCTCTTTCGCATTCGTATTGGTGGTAGAGGAGCAGGACTGCTGCTTACGGAGCAGGACCTGCTATCCTGATATCCTCTGCACTTCAGGGCTCAGGGCTTGCTTTCTTCCTGTTCTACCTGTTTCCTTTGACACAGCCTGGGCTGACACCAAGAGAAGCGTCTCCTGCGACAGCCTTGGGTTCACCTCAGCTGCGTCTCGGCGCTGGTCAGGAGCAGAACGGGCGGTCTCTCGCCTTGCCCTCAAAAGCTGCTCTGCCCCAGGGGCCGATCGGCAGCGCTGTGCATTGGTCTCTAGGTACTGAACCTCGTTCTCTCCTGTGTTCTTTAGGTTTTAATTGTCAGGTAGGCTGACGATTGGTCCTTGTTCAGCAAGGAACAGCAGCAGAGGGCTTGAATTCAGTGGAAAAATGGAACCTCTCATAATAGGGGTTTTACAGCCTGCTCTGCAGCCAGCTTGGCTGAGGGGTGAGCTTGTGCTCCCTGAAGGTGCCAAGTGTGAGGAATTATGCATGAAAGTACAACACCCAATTAGTGAAATCACTTCATAATGAAGAGCAGAGGAGTGGATTTGCAGGGCTGAGTGTGCCCACTCTCTCTCTGGAGGTAACACTGGCGCAGGCTGGGAGTGCTGATCAGCTTGTTCTTGGGTGATAATCACAGCGCGCAATGAAAACTGGGGAAGTGAATAAGTAACCTCTTCCAGCTCTGCTTTGCACCATAAAAGAGACCTTTGAGACCGGAGCGCGGGCTTGCTCTGCTGTGCACACCGGGCATGACGTGCCCCACCTGCTTAGGCTGGGACTTGCTTTAGGCAGCAAACATAGTGGGATGCATTAAAGGGGAAAACAGGGCTCATTCCCAGATCTGTATAGCTCCTGCTGATTTATCCTCGTGTCCTGACCAAGTAAAGCTTGCAGAAAGATCTGCCCCCATGGCGTCTTCAGCAAGGGAAACTCAAGGCAGGAGCCCTGGACATGGACGCTTCTGGCCAGAGAAACACCTGCATCGCCAGTGTTAACGTTAGTTTGTGTTGTTCTGGGTGAGGCACCCTGTTAGAACGCTTTGGCGATGCCAGTCGCAGTCACAGCTCTGAATTGTAATCCTTTGGGATGAGTTGGAGGAAGGAGGGTTGTAGCCATCTACCTGCGATAGCTGCAAGACATGAGGCTGCTCTGTGCCAGTCCTCTGCGTGGTTCAGTAGCAGTAGTCTGCTGTTAGAAATAAGGCTGGTTCTTACTTTCGCTAAACTCCTTATGTCCCTGCTGAGGTGCTCGAGCCCGGTTCTTCGCTCCCGCCTGCAAACTGCATGTCGCTGGAGAAGCTTTCCTGCAGGCTGGACTTTGCTGCTGGTGAGGAATCCTGCTCTGACCTCCAGATGTGAACTGGGAATTTTCTATGCTCTTCCAGCGGGATGTAAGAGAGGAAGGCTTTGTGCTGCTCCATCATGGCGTACTGCATTAGTGCTTGCTCATAGCTCTGCTTTCCAGCAGAACCTCTCTCTCCTTCACCCAGACGTTGCGCTGTGCGTCTTGCTGTAGGCTTCGCTGACTGCCAGGACGTCCACTGACAGTCGTCCTGTCTTCTCTGGAGCCGCATCACTAAGCGGGCGGGTGGAGGGGAAACTTGAAGCACCTTCTCTTTGCAACGGGGGAGGAAGAAAGAGTCATCCGAGATCTGCTAGCCACCAAAGGGCAAGCTGTGTGCCCAGCTGGTGTCCAGCTGACGGAGGGCTCTCGTTGCGTAGGCTGCATGCTGCCAGCATTGCACGTGAACTCCAGCTCCAGGCTGAGCGCAAACCTTATTGACGAGACATGTCCGGTGGTGCAATCCTCATCGCTACTGGACACCGCTCTAATCACGGCCTCTTAACGTGAAGGATTTTAAAACAAACAAGTGAAATGCTCTGCTTTGAAACAGGCCTGGCGTGTTTGCACAGCTGCTGCTGTTTTCTCCGAGAACTGGAAAGCTATCGAACGTGGGAAGAGACAGGTACCTCAGCAAATCCCTTCTCTGCCCACTGCCCCTCTTCTGTGTCTTCCAGCCGCTCGGCCAAGAGCGCTCTGGTCCCCCAAGGACCTGGGATGACCTGGTGGGAGCAGAACATCTCGAGCGCGGCATGCTGAGCCTGTCAGTGGTAAAGCTCTTGGTTTAAACTGGTTGCTCCGTCTTGTCAGTTGAAGTAATCAAGTGGGTTTGTTTTTAATGTAATGCCTGACAGCTGCCTGGCTTGTTCCTGCCAGACCGTTTGCTCTTCGTCCTTGGCAAGGCTGGGCTCTGGTTAACAGCAAGCTTCTGAGCTCTTAAAAAAAAAAAAAAACAAATAAATGCCTGTTTGAGGAGCAGAGTCTCTGATGAGCTGCAGACTCTAATGAATAATTGAAGAGGGGTCAGTTTACAGGACTTGCACACGAGGAATGCAGCAGTCTGCAGAGCTGGCGAGCAGATCTCAAACAGCCCTCACGCATGGCGCGCCGACCCATCACAACTGCTCCGGTTCCTTCTCCTCCATTTCCATCCCCCTCCTAGGTTAATAGAAACTGCCTCAAGCTCTGCCTCCAGAAAGCCTCTTTTATTGGGCAGGAAAAAATAAAAAAAAAAACTTTTACTGTGTTCTGTACCTGGAGGAAACCTGTGTCATCCGTCTCCCCATCGGAGTTAAAGGAGTTCTTGAGCCTGCAGCAGAGCGAGGGATCCCGCTGCCAGCCCCTCCTCTGGCTTCTCCCGGCTGGCTGAGCTGGGGGGCGGAGGGCACGGGATTGCTGAACTCGCGTTCTTTATGGACCCAGGAGGAAGCGTGAGCAAGGCCAGAGCTCTGCCGGCGCTCCCCCGGCGGGATGGAGTCGTGGGCTCCTCTCTCTGATTGAGGGGAAAGGTGGATGGAGACCGGCCGCAGGGGATGGGGTGGTGGCAGCTCCCTCTGTGCCAGGGACGGCAGCAGAGGGCTGGCACCAAAGAGGACCCCGAAGAGCTCAAACCGAAGAACTTATTCACGTTTCATTTTTGAAGGGGTCAGAGCGGGCTTGGGTCTCTGGAGCATGCCACCCCGGCAGCTGGGAGCTTTGAGCCCCCTCGGCTGGGCTTGTTGGGCGGCCACTGCTCCACGGTTGGCTCGGATGCCGATCCAGGGCTCTCCCTGCCCACACAAGCAGGCTTTCTGAAGCTCCTGCAGCTTTACAAGTCTCAGCTTTATTTGGAAGCCGAAGCCGAGTTTTGACACAAGCAGTAAATTCCTTCTATAGCTCCAGGTGAAGCCGCAATAACTTTTTTTCCCCCCCAGTTGCACTGTGCTGCATGCCAGGGGCTGCCACGGGGCTGGGGGAGGCTGGGGACCGTCCGGGGAGGATAGTCCCTGCTATCCTCCAAGGAATCCTGCCTTGCCTGCAGCCCTTCTTCGCCCGTAGGAAAAGTCACTCGTCGTGTGCCTGGGGCTGCCTCTGCGGCGAGGGAGGCAGAGGCATTGCCTCCCAGAAACTCCAGCTGATCTCATCGCAACGACGCTTTGAGGCAGAAAGGGTTTCCCAACCACAGCGTGAAATCCAGGTCATTCCCTTGCCGGTCCTGGAGCGCACAGCCGGGAAATGTCACTCCTTCGGATACGGAAAATGAGGGTGTTTATCCCTCGTTTGTACTTGAAACCTTGGTCTTGGCAGAGCTTCTGGCATGGCTCTGGGAATACCGAGCGGACTGCCAACACAATCTTTTTGTGCTCCCGTAAGCGCTTTGAGACACGGTGGTATTGATTTCCTTGCCGTCAGAGAGGTGTGTTTAACCGGACGGCTCAGGCTGGCCCGGTTGCAGATCGGGAATATTCAGCGTCTGCTTACAGAGAGGGGGAGGCGATGGCTCTGCGCCGGCACCGGCACCGGGCCAGCCAGAGAGCACCGGGACGGGTCAGCAGTGGTCTTTGGGGATCGCTCCTTTAGTGCAGCAGCACCAGGAGAGGAGCCCCGGGGTCTCCGCATGGACAGAGTGGGGGAAAAAAAAAAGCTTCTTAAAGTAGCATTTTTCATATCTTAGGGGAACAGGACAAAACATGTTCTTTCCAGTGTTCAGGGTGACTGTAATTCCCGTACTATGATGTTTGGGAAGGGGATGGGTAGCGGTCGTCACGTTACAGCCCCGTCCCCGGCACGCAGGGCAGGCGTGTGCCTGTGTCGGGGCTGAGCCGCGGAGGGGGCAGCCGCTGGCTGCATCTGTATTTTTTTTACAAGCGTTAAATGAAAAAATTGTGCTTTGCTACGGTAGGTGCTCATCCTGTACGCTCTTGCTATGGTGTTGGTAAGACACAGCTCAGGGTGTGTTTTGGATATGGGGTGGTTGGTTTTTTTAATACTGACAAAGTTCAGAGCCACCATGAAAATGTGACGATCACTTTTCTCTCAATGTATCTCGCACGTGTGTCCTTCCCAGAGGGTGGGACAGAGCTGGGTTATTCCACATACCAAAACCTGGTAGGTACCAAGCAAAGGCTTTACCAAGTCCTGAGACCACTTTTCATGTGTCTTGCAACAAGAAAACTGCCAGCAGCATGTGTGCTGTGGGAGGAGTATGGAATTCCTGCGTTCCTGCGATAGAGAATAGTTTCCACATCCCACGATAACTCCAGGGGCAGCAAACAAGTCTTGGTTCTTGTTGTGAAACCAGCGTTATGTATTATAATTCAGTTAGAAAGAGTTTTCATTTTCTGTACTGAAAGTAGCAAAAGTGCATCGCACCTAGCTGGAGGATAGTGCTTTAACGCTCGTTCCTAAGAGTAATATTCTTCATTTAGAAAAGCCTGGGACGGGGTCTCCTGGTTTCACCACCATCAAAGCAATTTGATCTGAATTTGCTGAGAGCGGATCTTTCCTCCTTGCTGGGAAATGTGTGTAGGGCTACAGGAAGGGGAGGCAGTATCCTTTCCACTTTCTAAATGGAGACTAATTTGTTCTGTAAAAGCTGCATAATTAAGTAGTTCCTTATCTCCTGGCAGTTAAAGGTGTTTTCGTCTCTGGCATCTCATTTCACCGGGTGCAAAGTCCTGCCGGCTGCGAGCGCTTCCCTCGCAGCTCTGCGGTATGCTGCGGTGGCACGGGAGAGCTATTGGGAAGTCTCGGTGGCGTTTGGGGAGATGTTTTGCCTGAGCTTGTAGCTTGAGCCCAAACTGCTTGTTGTCAGCTGATCCTGGCCAGCTGTGGCTTGTAGTGCCTGGAAAGGGTGGAGGTTTGTTTTTTTTTCTCCCCCCCCCAGTTTTTTTTTTTTAAAGCAACTTGCAGGATCTGGTGCCAGAATGCCCCTGGAGAGAGCCAGGAGCAGGGAGGAGAACAGGGAGTGCAAGGGGGATGCCTGTGCCTGAGTCTCCCTGCTCTCTCCGTCCCACAAGGGGCCCGAGCTGGCATAAAGCGGATATTTTGGTGCTCCTGGTCCAATGAATCACGTAGCAACAGATCAAAAAGGATGTTGTGAAGCAGAAGGGCTTGCCTTGCCATGGGAGCTCTGCTGCCTGAGGCCGCCTTCTGCCTTCTCCCTTCTTGAATCTCAGGCTTTGCATGGGAAAACACCTTACCCGTTAGCCATTCCTGGGTGCCCCCTGTTCTAGGGGTGCTGAATCCTCCCGCAGTGTTCATGAAATGGGTGTTCACGAAATGGGCCCTTGCTGCTCCTACCCTCCTGTTTCAGAACAGAAACACGTTTGGGACGTTGAAGATGCTCCGAGTGCCACCTGCTGGAGTGCGCTCGAGGGGGAGCGGTGGCTGGGCAGCCAGCCTGGCAGGGTCCCCTGGGGCTCTCAGCCCCTTTGGGGTGACACAGCCTGTCCCGCGGCTGCAGACACCGGCACCTGTCACCCTCAGCCCCTTTGGGGTGACACAGCCTGTCCCGCGGCTGCAGACACCGGCACCTGTCACCCTCAGCCCCTTTGGGGTGACACAGCCTGTCCCGCGGCTGCAGACACCGGCACCTGTCACCCTCAGCCCCTTTGGGGTGACACAGCCTGTCCCGCGGCTGCAGACACCGGCACCTGTCACCGCTGTCCCACCACGCTGTGCCGGGAAGTCCCGTGCTCTGTTTGCTGCTCTCCTCCTTGTTGCCAGAACATGTTGGTGTCTGTCTGTGGCCTCCGGGATTTTGCAGTGTTCCCTCCCTGTGACAGCTCCATCCACCCCCACGGAAGGTGATGTGGGTCACTTTCCTGCATACAAGAAAAGTGAACTTGCTGGTGAGAGAAGGGGCTCATGAAAAAGGGCGGAACTGCTCCGTCTAAACACCAAACAGGGTAAAACCGTGCCGTCTTGGTCTGAGTTTTCCCTTTTTAGGGATTTGCTTGTAACCCCCATTGTGAGGAGCCAAGATCGCTCCTCTGAGTGGCAGCAAAGTCCTTCCCAAGGGTGACCAAATTAATTTTGCATTGAGCATTTGGCTGCCTCTCCGAGTGGAGCAGAATCGCCCCGAGGAAGACAGCGGAGTGCTTCTAGGATGCTCGGAGTCTCAGGCTTTCGTTTTAAGCCATACAGAGGGAGGTTCCTGGCGTTATCCATGCCACAATGGACTTGGTCGTTCAGTTCTCCCGGCTGCCTTGGTCCCATAAGAGTTTGTGCGAGAAGGCAGCAATGAGCAGGATTTCCAGACGCCAGCGTTACCGGCAGCCTCGCTGTGCAGAGGGCTGACTGTGCGTCCTGGGTTTCTTCTCCTCTCCCTCCCCCGTTTTTGGTTTGGTTTGTTTTTCAGAAGACCAATAAAAGAGTCCTCGGAGATGGTGTGGGGTGAAACGTGCCTCTTTCCCACCGCAGCGCTGTTCCCTCTCAGTAATCCCTTCCTGCAAACCTCTAGCAGCAGAGCTCCTGCCAGAAATCCGCCCCCGTCCTTATCCACTTATCGGGAAGTTCCAGTTGCTGAAGTCTCCAGTGCTCCTTAGCCGTGTTTGTAGAAGTGACTTTGTCCCAAGACTTCCATCTTCAAAGCCGCCCCCCGGGCTCTGGCTGCCTCCCGAGGCTTTTGTCTGTCAAAACAGCAAATGCCCTCATTCAGCGTGAGTTTAGTTTAAAGGACTAACGAAGCTGTCTCTTTCCCTGCTCTTTCCCTGCAGATCCTCTTGGATTGCTCTAAGAATCTCCCTCTTCTTTTAAGCTCTGTCCATGACCCCAAGCATTTATGCTCCTCCTGCAAAAGCTGTTGCTGATTCTCTGATGTCTCATCGGGGCACGGGCTCACCTCTTCCCTCCATCTGCCGCCTGCTTTTATAAAAGCCCCAGGGCTGAATTCTTCCACAGCTTTTCCTGCTCCGAGGGTGGTTGGAAGTGGCTGAGGAGCTCAAGTGAGAGGTCTCATGTCTTTTCTCCCCGACCTTTTGCAGATGCGGGCGTGCATGTGCTAAGCAAAAGTAACCCTGTCTGGTCAAATGCAATGAAACGGTGGTCAGACCTTTGCTTTGAGCAGGCAGCCCTGCAATGGTGCTGGATCAGTGATGTTCGGGATGGTGCTGGAGGGGGAAAACCGGAGCCCGCAGGGTTTCCTAGCTGGGAGGGAGGGCAGCTGTGGGGCCGAGGGAGCTGGCGTGGCCCGGGGAGCGTGGGCTGGGATTAAACCCGTTGGAACACGTGCAGGAGAACGGGACGGAGTCTCCTCTTGGGCAGAGAGGTTTTTAAATCTGCTTGAGGTTTTAAATTATTATTTTTTTCTTCAATTGCGTGTGTGGTGTGTGTAAGCACGAGATGTCTTCGGTGTTTAATCTTTGAATACAACCTTGATACTGTAATGCCCGCTTAATTAGATAGAGTGAAACTCTTGAATTCTCCCAGGTGGGTTTGGGTTTTTTTTTAACTTCAGCAATCGAATGAAATTGGTACGATCTCACAAAACGTTCTGCTTGGCCGGACTTCTGTTTTCAACTTCTCTTCTAAGCTGCAGTGAGCGGCAGGTCAGGAAACATCTCCCTTCCTGCTGAATACGGAGTAGCGGCACCTGCTCACCCTGACCTAGCTCTTGCTCTCCCCTCCCGGCAAAGCCCCGGGAGCGGCGGCGGGCTGACATGGTGACCCTGCCACATGTAGGACGTGCACGTAGCACAGATACAGGGTGACATTTCTCAGCTCCCGAGAGCTCCGGGAGCAGTTGCAGACTTCTCGAGAGGCGTCGCTCAGAGGGCAGGTTTCCTGTGGGGGTAGTTAGCGTCGCCTGCCTTGCTTTCCTGGAAGTCGGTGGATGGCAACAAAGCGAGTTAAAATCTGCAGCTGCTGATACGACCATCTCGTTGCTGTGGGCAGCGCTTCCTCTCGTGTCAAAATGGCTCTGCCCCGAGGCACAGCTCCCTTCTCTCCATCCCATCTCTCTAAACAGGTCCAGCCCGTCCTCTGTGCTGGCTGGTGGGTCCGTTCGGACACGGGGACCGCAAGCTGAAGCCCTTCGCTTTGCAAGGGTGTCTCTGCTCAGGGAAGAGCCGTGCTGCTCAGGGGCAAGCGTCCCACCGGCTTTCCCAGGCTGGGGCCGAGTCTGGGGGCTCCCAGGAGCACTGGGGGTGATGCACCAAAGCAGCGTGGACAACAGTACGTGGTTCTGGCCGATTCCTTGGTGGCAAATGAGACCAACCGTCAGCCTTGCCCAAATAAGGCCTTTGCAGGAGGGGAGGCAGTGGCTGGGGAGGTTGCTTTGCTCTGTTTGTTCCCCTTTTTGAGAACCACCACTTTAAAAAAAAAGTTCCAGACAGAGCAGCCTTTGCCTCTCTGCTCTTTACAACAGCAAAACCAGACTTGCTTCCTCTGCGAAGCTGCAGCATCTCTTGCTTCCAATTTATTTCAGGCTCCCTCCAGAGCGGAAGTTGTTGCTCTGCAGGGAGGTTATTGCTCTGGAGTCGATTGCATAAAATAACTTAATGCAAAAGTTCAGGAGCGTGAATGCTCCCGCTCCTGAGGCTGGCACCCAGGAGCGGTCTGCACTGGAGGCGGCTGCACGCAGTAGACGTCTTCTTCATCCGGTGCTTCCTGGCCGGCAGCTGAGACCTCTGCCGAGCCGCCCCTCTGGTCTAGCACGGGGGCACCAGTCGCGCTTCTGAAGCGTGTTGACGTGACAGCAGCTGGCTCTCTTCAGGCAGCAGTTCTTCACACCATCGCCTTCCTGTTTATGAAACCCTGATCCTTCCCTCCCCGACGCTGTTCCCAGTGCTCGGTGGGATGTAACTGGATCCTGGCAGGAGGCAAAGGCAGTCCCTGGTTATTCTGATTTAAATCTATAGAGCTAGCAAGTGTCTTGTTTTATGGAGCTGATGTTGGGACTTGCCGGAGCTTAGTCCTGCGGTCTGGTCTGCTGACACAGAACTGGATTACACCATCTTTAAACCATGCACTGGGAACCATTTGTATCTGGCACCACTGGATTTGGGGATCACCTTTCCTAGCACCGACGTGCCAATGACAGCAGGTTCACGCAGAGTTTACAGCCGGGTCTTGGCACTTCAGTGCCAGCGTCTGGCCTGCTGCTGCTCAGGCAGCATCATCTCGCTTCTCCCAGGACCCAATTTTTTGCTTTTCAAAAACATGGAACAGGGCCTAGAAGCAACTTAATTCTGCCCTAAAATCGTCAAACTCGCCCAGGACATGTAAGGTCATTCGGAAGTGTGGTGGAGGAAGGCTCTTGCCTCGGCTCAGCCCATGTGCCTCTTGTCCTTAGACCCACAACCTGCCGATTCGCATGCAGCTGCCTGCACTGCAGTTTCCTTTGGTTTATGCTTCTTGCTTTAGATTTATCGCCTTATCGCAATGGGATCATTGCCTCTGTTTGGTTCTGGTCCCTTCTCTTGGGAGCAGAGACGGCGAAGCAGCGAAGGTTTGCACTCTTGCAGCAGCCTTTCCCTCCGTGGCTGCCAACTGCAACTGAAGCGAAGAGCTGATGGCTTCAGCTTGTGTCCAAGACTGGTTTGTGGTCTCTAGGTTTAGCAGAGGGGCTTCAGGATGGACCTCTTCCTTGTGAAAAGCCTCAGGAATTCAAAGTGCTGTTTCTAGGGGAGAAGAGGGGCAGGTAGGCTGAGCCAGGCCCCTGGCAAGGCAGGACGGGGTGAAGATGCAATTCTTTGTGCCCCTATTAACACACAGCTCAGAAAACTGATCAGAAGAGAGGCCAGGCCACGAACCAGGGTACTGCATCATCCCGTCTCACGCTGAAGCATGCCTGCCTTCTGCAGCTGCTTTAATTCCTTGCACAAGCTGTAGCTGCCCAAACGTAAGCTCCAGCTTCTGTGTTTCTCTGCTGCAGAACTGTTTTGAGACCCCTTGTGCCTTCTGCCGCTGAGGAGGGAGTGATCCCCCAGGGAACAGGCTCTAGGAGCGGGAAGGAGCTATAGGGATGCTCCATGTAGACACATCTGCAGCCTGGCAGCAGTTCGAATGCTGCAGTCCAGGGCAGCACTAAGCAGCTTAACAGTTGCAAAAGTTGCATGGATCTGGAAAGAAGTTCAGCAGGAACTGTGACTTTTTTTAAGGTACAGAGCGGGGACCGCTAAAGGGATTCTGTGAAACAGCAGAGGACCTTGCAGTGACACTGGTGAAACAGCTGGATAATTTTTGAAACCATCTATGGCATCTGTTTTGCATAGATGAAATGCAGATGGCCTCTTGACGGGAACTGGGAGTAAGCATGGGGCTCAATTTTTCCTTGCAAACATAGAAATTGGGAGAGAATTGATTCAGAGCCATAGGGCTGAAGCCCTTCTTCCCTCTCCGCTCCAGTCCCCGTGTCTGTGCTGCCCGACTCGGCCAATTCCCATCTCCTTCCCCCTCTGGCTGTATTAAGGCATCCCTGGATGTATAAGAGCAGGGTGCGGAGCAGCGTCACGGTGCAGGAGCTGAGCAAGCGGGCAGGATTGTGCAACCCCCCCATAAGATGTCAGTGTGCAAACCTCATGTGGGGCCTCGCAGCAGCGTCCCAAAGACCCGATGCGGCAGGTGACCAAGCGGCGACTCTGACACAGGGCAGGGACAAACCAGGGAAGGGTACGGAAGCTGCCTGCTCCTGGCTCTGTCCGTGGAGACCTGCAATTCTGCTGATCTTACAGGGAGAATATTTGTGCTGGATGCGGCGTTTGTGCTGCTCAGAGCAGGGGCAGCTTAACTTTGGGGAAGAAAGCTACACAGACTCTCAGTTGCTTGTTGCTGCCTCGTGTGGTGGCTGAAGCTGCTCTTTCTACGCCTGTTTTCCTGTCTGTGACAGGGGGGACTACGCTGATCCTCTATGCAAAGCCTGCTGAGATTTGCTGATGGAAAGAGCCAAGCCGAAGCACCCGTAAAGCCATCCAGTGTTTTCATGTGGCTGCTGGTATTGTGCAGCCATCGCCACACAATGCAATTTCCCCATACGAAACCACAATTTCCTTTCAGCGAAAACTCCCAAAATACATCCCAGTGACGTAACTACTACACACGGGGTTCTCGTGCTGGACTGGGTGCTGCAGAGTGCTCTAAGTTCAGAAGCCAGCTTGCAAAGTATGGGAGAATAGCAGCCTAAAGCTTTGGAGATGCTGAGGCTCCTCTTTCGCAGCAAGCCAAGGATCCAGGAGGCAAGTGTCTAGCTGATAAAATATCTGCTCTGCGTACAGTGCTGTGCTCTGTCTCTTCTGCAGGACACGAGAAGTCGGTGAATCGCCCGATCTTAGAGAGCCAGACCTTATCCAGTTTTAATTAACGACTTCTCTTTTGGAAAAGGCATTTCTGATGGTAAAACTGCTTTCTAAGAAGTGTCTTTCCTAGGTGCTGCCAGAATTTGGGAGTGTTTTGGGACCAGAGCATGTGTTGAAGCAACAGAAATTAAACAGCTTCTGGTTAGTTGTTGATGAATAGGAAGCGAAATGCCAAAAGCGTAATCTGTTTCTAGCTCTTGCAGGTTTTTTTTTTTTTTTTTCCTTGCATTTAGATGTGACTGTCTCGACTAGCAAAGTGACAAAACGCGAGCAAAAACAAACCTGTCTCTTGGCTTCTGGCTTGTAAAATCCTTCCTCAAAAAAGGGGAAAGTAGGAAAGAGGACTTGTATTTTGAACTTGGTGTTGGGGGGGAAAGCATGCACGTCCCCAGCCCCGATCTAGGATGACTAAGCCATCTGTGCCGTTCGAAGGCGCAGTGGGAAGTTCAGAAGAAGTTGTCTCCTCCTCTGACTGGAGCAACCTCCTGGGCTCAGACCTGGCTGGTGGCCGGGGGTATCCTTTTATTTTCCAGGAGCAGCAAATATCATTTCCCAGTGGTACAGGAATCTGTGTAAAATGGCCTCCCCCGAGGCTGTGGGTGTCAGAAGATGGCCGGTAGCTCGCAGGAGCAGTCTTGCGCTGGTAGGGTGGACCTGTGGGAGAGAAATCAGCCCGTCCCCGTCCGAGGCAGGGCTCGCTGCCCGCGCGCTGGCTGGAGCAGCGAAGGAGCCGTGAAGGAGCTGGTGGTTTCCCTGTGGGTGGGTGCGATCCCTGGGCGGGGCGGGGGGGGCTGCTGAGGGGTTTTGTGATCGCTTTTGGGTGCTCGGGAAGGGGTTTAGCTGTGGCTTTGGCAGATGCGTCAGCCGGCTGACACGGGCATCCGCCTCCCACGGCGGCAGCGGGATAGCCACCGTCTCCCAGACCCAAAGTCATCTCGGCTGCTCCCGCAGCAAGGGCAGAGCGACGGCGGGGAGGGGGAAGAGGTGACTGCGAGGGCCCCCTCCGACCTGATTCAGTCCTTCCGGAGCTGAAAATCAGTTAATTCTTGACTCTAATCTCGCCGTTTTCACGCAGCTCCTCCCTTCCCTCAAGGCTTGCTTTTTCTTCTCTCGCCTGTCCGTAGCTCCTGTCCCACTTTCAGGTCGCTCTGCCTCGCGCTGCGCCCACCCGCTTGACGTTGCTGGCGCCGAAGAGCCCTGCCAGCGCCGCGGGCTCCGTCGTGCCGACAAACTGCTTGAAAAGACACAAGAGAAGTCACAGTTCGAGCCTCTCTTAGATCCCTTCTGTCTGCAGTCACATGAGTTTTATCTCATCCGCGGCCAAAGACTTGAACCTCTCGGAGGAAATGTTTCAGATCTGATTTGATTTTGGGGAGGGGGGAAGGTGATTTTTCTATTCAAACTGAGCTTGTTATCTAAAAAACAGGTGAAAGAGTACCTAGACGTGATAGCAAATCTACGTACGTTCATTAAAATACAGCAGGCTTGGGGATTGACCTTGCAAAAACTTACTTCTTCTTTTAAGTCTGAGTCTTTGGGGCAGAAAGAGCCATATCCTGGCTGAGAAGCAGTTCTTTTCTGAGCTCCCTTGAAATGCTTCTGCATCTCTTCCTATAAGGGCTCACAAAATTACATCTGGCCCCAAGAGGCAGCATAAACTGACATTTCTAATGCTGCTCAGGGAGCTGTCAGAGCAGCTGGGCTGGCCCTGCCCTGCCCTCGAGGGTTGTGGTGAGTTTTGGTATTTGAATATGTTCCTCCTGGTTGCTTTAGAAATGCCGAGCGTGCCCCTGGAGAGAAGCCCTCTCTTTGCCATGGGGCTGCCAAACTTCCCTGCAGACCCAGGGCACCGCTACCAGAACAGCTGCTTTTGGAGTTTGTCCAGGTGTAGCTGAGAGTAAAAAGTGATCTAGACATTAATCAACCTGCCAGAAATTAATTCTCTGTCCTTGGCAGTGGTGCTCTGATTCTGGGGGAACGTGCGCAGCCAAGTGCCGGCACCGTGTCCTTCTCCACCGCCCGCCAGAGTTTATCAGAGCCTTTAACAGCAGCTGGCTCCAGCTGCTCTTCTGGAGCCACCAACACAGCTCAGTCGCATCCCGAGGAGCGATGTCGGGTGGGCCACCCCCAGGGACTGTAAACAGCTCGCCCGGTCTCGCTAAACAAGTTCATTGGGAAAACTTGAGTGCAGTATCACAGCCCCTCTGTGCTGACGCTCGTTTATTGTCCCACAGGCAAAATCAGACATCACTTGGATAGAGAAAGACCTCGTGGACTCGGCAGACAAGGTAGGAGAGCCAGACGTGCACCTCAAGGAGACTCACGCCTCTCATTCGTACTTTGTCCCATGACGGGTTGTTCCACGTATGCGAGGGCGTAAGCAGTGCTTGCGAGGACCTCTCTGAAAACCAAACCCTTTCCTGCAGCACGCCCCTACCAGCCCGTCTCAGCTAGGTGGGACTGCTAATACAGAAAACAGCCATTACTCACTTGCTCACATGACATCCTGGACTTGACTTCATCCTCCTCCTCCTTCCTCCCCACACCAAACCACTTTCTGTGCTGTCGTTTATGTCTCCTGTGGCTTTCTGATCTTGTCAGCCTGCTGGGGCGGGTGCTCCAGCATTGTAGTCGCATGGACGTACAGTGGGGTTTTTTGATTGCTTTTCTGAGGCTCCTCTCCCCACGCCGAGTGCCTGATAAGACAACATGCAAAATTGTCTTGGTCGAGACGAGATTTATCAGATCTTGCCAGGCCCGCATGCAGAGAGCTGGCTGGCTGCAGCACCTGCACGGCTTCACTGAGCGACATAAAGCTTCTTTGGAAGCAGTGATGCTCATCTTTGGGCTGCACATTGTGGACACGGTTTCTGCTTCAGTGGGACTGTGGCAGAATGAAGGAGGTGTCGGTATGAACCGAGGCTCCTGGAGATTTGTGCTCAGCAGCTGCACGGTGCTGTTTTCACGCCGCTCTCTGGCACCTACTCCCAGCTCCCTTGCTTTGGCCCTCATCGGCTATGGAGGTTCCCTCTGCGGAGCTGGGACCAGCTGCCTTGCTGGTATTAAGTCATTTGTTTCTTTCGTTACCGGTTCTCAAAGAGCACGTTATGGGGGCGGAGGAGGCAAGACAGTCATAAGTAGTCTCTCTGGGTCCAAACCAAGATCCTCTTTTCATACTCTGCACTCTCTGGAGAAATTCAGAAATCGATGCTGACACGGGGTTATTTCTAATTGCAAAGGTGCGTGGGTGTCTTTTTACTCATTTCAAGGGGTTTCTTTCTTACCTGCACTCTCTGGGGTCTTGCTGCAGAAAATATCTGTCTGTCCTGACCCAATGGAAAGGCCAAAGGCGAACAGGCTTGGAGGGGGAAGGAGGCAAAACAAGCGCTCTAAATACCTCTCCTCCATCCTGCCAGTAAAGCCGAGCAGCAGCGGGTTCACAAGCTGTCTGCATCAGAAATGCCCTTAAAAATACTTCACATGGAACTTCCCAGGGTGGCTCTTAGATGTAGGTCCAGCGTCCACGGCGAGGACTCTTGTGCAGCATAAAGCGAATGAAGGATTAGATGCAAATCCTGGTGATGCCAGAGGATTTGCCCATGGGATCGATGCACCCTGAATCCCATCATGGGTGACCCATCACCCCTGTGCCAGTGTGAGAGCAGGAAAGATGTGCAGCTTTCCGAGGTGGTGTCAGACTTCTGTGTGGGGTTTCATGAGATTTTCTCTTCCTTTTTAATGAATAAGTGGCTTCTCAGGATATTCCCCCGTTGTGGAAATACCCCCAAAGCTCACAGCCTGATATAAGATTCACGCAGCACTAGATGGAAGTCACTTTAACTAGATCATGTATGTTTTCTGTCAGCATCTTGTCTGAACCAGGGAGCCCAAATGTGAACAAAGAGCTGTGAGATTATGGTTTTTTTTCGAAAGGAAAAAAAAAAAAAAAAAAACCCCAAAGCAAGCCCCAACCACAAGCGCTGTTGCTGGGGAGTGGGAGCGTGAACTTGCCTCCGTGTGACCGAGTCGCTTGTCTCCACTGCGCATCTGCCGGCTGGGCTTTAACCACCTGTATCTCCTCCATCCGGCAACCTCAAGCGCGGGGCGTCCATGCAGCGCCGCGGGAGCCTCCCCGCTCCCCAGGAGCCGGCCGTGCTTCCCCGGGAGCTCGTGGGGGTGGCGGTTACTGGGGCTGTGCGATGTTGATCGGGATGGGAGAATGGAGAGGGACCCTAAACTTCCTCGCATCTGCACATTCCTCGCGCTCTGGCTGCAGAGGAAACATCGAGCCAAGCCCTGCAGCCTGCAGCTGCCTGCCCCCAGCCAGCTCTCCAGCCCGGTCAGTACTGCCGCTAGCTCGCTTTGCTTCAACTTGGTGTCGCTGGTTGCTCGTCCAGGTGGGCTGATGCTTCGGATGGATATTCGGAGCGGTCTGATTTGCTTTCCTTTTTCTGCCTTCTGGGATAGTTTGCTTAACGGTGCCACTGGAAGAAACTTATCTCGGTGCGAGCAAAGCCTGTTTGTGCTGCAGCTCGGCGGCCCGCAGGTGCTTTTGTGCTGGAGGCTTGTGGTGTGCTGCTGAACAGGCTGTAGGAGCCGGGCTCCAGAGTCCTGGCTGTTGAATTGCAAGTTACTGGATGAGTCCCTGGGAGGACACCTCCCTCGTGTCAGCAAGATGCCAAATGGCATCTCAAGGCTTTTCAGAAAGCTATCAACAATGTCTCCGCCGATGCCACTTTTGGTCTAGTTGGCATGTATGTGTGTTTGCTGATGCGGTCTGGCTGGCAAGCTGCGTATGCAAATCCGTGCCCGCCTTGAGATCCAGCTTGGGCTGCTGAAACCACTTGCAGTTAAACACACTGGGCCTTGCTATTGGCCGAGGTGAAGAATTCCCACAGCTGTGAAAATACATCGCTCCGCAGCTCCTCAAGAGCTGTGGTAGGAGGATGGGTCCAGATGCCCTGGGGGTGGGTACAGGAGTTCATTTTAAATGTTCCTCCCTGCATAGGTGTGTGATGCTACAGGGTGAAACGTGCACGGTTGTACAAGTGCTGATGCTCTGTAGACCTGGTTTCTAGTGTTTTCGTGAAGATGAGGGGGAGGGAAAGAGCCAACAACTTCCACTGGTCCCGTGCCCGGGTCTCTCCCTGCTGCGGGGTCTCTCCCTGGCGAGCTGCAGAATGTGGAAGGGCTAGCAGGAGATCTCTTGGCTGCCTCCCGCTCAGGCTCGTGGCCAGAAGTGGGAAGCTGTTCCTCATCAACAGCTGTTTGCCATGGACTAAGCCTCCAAACGAAACCAGAAGTGTAAGGTGGCTGATGTAAGCTGGGAGATCGTATGGAACATGAAAACTTGTTGTTAGAGGGATTATAAGATCTTGTCTGTGATCACTGAGACCAGCAAAAGGCAGAACAACACGGGGGGAGCTCCTGTCCCCCTGCCCTCTCCCCGCGCTCGGGCTGTGCGTGCCGCACCGCTGAGAGCGTGGGCTTCTCTGCCAGGTCTTAGTGTCTGAATAACGCAGGGTCTCGAGAGAGCAAAGCTACCAACATGGAAACAAAGCCACTTCCTAATCTAGAGAAAAGCCAAGCATGAGAGCGGGAAGGGAAGGGTGCTCAGTGCAGGTAGGCAACCACATCCGCAGGCGCTTGGCCAGGCCACCCTCCCCGAGAAGGTGCTGGGAGGGTGGGGAGTGGGCTGGGGTGCGGAGGAGAGGCAGGGCCTGAAACTTGGTTCCTGTTGTTTTTAAAAGCTGCTTTGATTAGGTGGGTTCCAGACCAAGTGTCTGAACAGTTTTAGAAAACAAAACCTAACCTTTCTTCCCCTGACTCTGCAAGGGGAAAAACTAAGTAGTAGCTCCAGCTTTCTGGCAGCCTCTGATGGCCACATCTGCCGTAGGGTCAGAGGGCAACCAAGTTTAACGCTCTTTGGAACATAATTACCAGCCTTCAGGTCCAAACAGCAACCAGACCGTGTCTGACACTGGATAACGTGGGACTGAAGTGCTAAGCAGCCTGGACTTGCCCTTACAAGACGTACAGCTACAAGGGATTTCTGGCCTGGGTAAGGTTCATGTCCGTAGGAGTGGGAAGTTGAGTCCAGCCTGGCCTGTGGGCTCTCCCCGTGGTCAGCCAGGAGAGGGGCTGGAACAGGTCAAGCCCAGAGGAAACCTAAGTACAGATACACTGGCTAGGTCTGATCAAGAGAAGTGGAGGGAAGGGCACAGCTGGAAGACTAGTAGTATAAAAAGTCTCTTTAGATGTGGGATGCAACTAGAAAGCAGCACAAGGTGTTTCTGTTGGGCTGGACCCTGGGCCAGAGTTATGGACCAGGGTTGCCCCAGAGGTATGGACAAGGTTTGCTGGGGAAAGGAGGTGTTTCAGCATCACCTCAGGGTCTGTGGCTGTTCTTGTGTGCTTCCTTGGTGAATATATTCTAGAGACTGCTGATAAAATCTCTTTTTCTTCTTTATTTTTTTTAAATAAAAGAATGTGCTTTAAACAAAACATGTGCCAGAGACCTTGGCTTCCCCTCAATCTTCTTGAAGGCTTGAGTCTGTTAAAGCATCATCTGTATGTGCTGAAGATGCACTAAGACTTATGTTGCGGAGTTGCTCAGATTGCTGAGCAGATGGGCTTCAACATGTCTGATTTTTACCAGCCCTGGCCGTGTTTTGACAACAGAGCCGTATTTTTGTGTTGTGGGATTTTTAGCGGCATAAACACTCCTGTTTTTGCCACCAGTGCCTTAAAAAGGAAGGTGCTTTTCAAGCACTCTTCTCAAACGCAGTTCAAAGAAATGCAACACCTGCAGCGCGAGGAGCGGAGCCTTTGGGGAGAGCGCTGGATATTTAACGAGGCTGCCTGGTGCAAGCCTACTGATCACTTACTTATCCCAGATGTTGAAGCCAGGAGATACCTGTGACAAGCACCAACTTTTATGGTTCTCTCAGATGTGGTTCCTGTGAGTCTGTAGCTACAATCCTTGTTCCTTAATCCGATAAGGCTTGGTTTCCCTTGTTCAGGAGTATATTCCCAGTCAACCGTGTCCCCTCTTTTTCAGGGCGAAGGTGTTGTGAAAGAAATCAACATCACGCACCATGTGAAGGAAGGCTCCGAGAAAGCCGATCCTTCGCAGTTTGAGCTCCTGAAGGTGCTGGGACAGGGCTCTTTCGGCAAGGTGAGTTCACTTCGTCCTGCATGTCATGCCAGATAAATGATTTTGATGACAAAAGGGACTATCCCCCACGAAACCACTTTCCCGATTCCCACCAGATCGTGAGAATCTGCCTGATGAGCCCACTTAGCAAATGGCTCCTTCTAACTTGAAAGGCAACTGTAGCGATGCCTTCTCAGTAAGGGCCAGCCTGTATGGCCAAAGCTGCCCTGCAATTCTTTTTTCAGACGATCAGGAGGAAGCAGTAGTATCCTGCTCGTGAGTGCAGGTGTTGCGCAGGGCAGAGGGACCTCCTGCAGCTCTCTAGCTGGCTGCCAAGCTGTCAGCGGGATCGAGGACTTGGAGGACTCAGGCATGTTCCTCTCTTCTCAGAAACGATGCTGCGTGCATCTGTTTTTGGCCCCTGTTTACGGTCCAGTTTCCCTTCTGTGAAGGGGGAAGGAAGTAGCCTGTAACTCTTATCTGTTTCGATGTGTAACTAATCCAGGTCTCTTACAGACCATCTGCTCACACATTAAATCAACTTCATGTCAATCAGTTACCGGCGCTAACAGTGGGGGCTTGGGCAGGACTCAGTGCTGTTGCCTGGGCAAATGCAGCAGCGGCTTTACGCGAAAGAAAGGGGGTGTCTTTCTGAAGCTGCCTAACATGGGAGAATGGGACATCAGGGAAAGGAAGGAGGTAAAAATCCAAAGAGGATGCAGGAGCTGAATAATGAGGAGCTGCTCTGGTTGCCAAACCAGCAAGTCATCAGGAGGCTTTGTGGTGCATCGAAGCATCAGTGCTTCAAGTCACAGCTCCCAGGCATCAGCCACAGCCCCACGGGAGCTGCAGGAGTGAGCAAGAGGTGCGGAAGACTGGAGAGGAGGAGAGCACGGTATAAAAGCACAAGTGCTGTAATGGCTGGAGATAGGGCGTGAGAGGAGTCTACGCACAACGCTTTCCTGAAAACCTCATGGGGTTTCACGTGGAGAGCTTGAGGTGCAGCTTAGCAGTCCTGTGGCCAGTTGCTTCTGAGGCTTACTGTGAGGTTTGCCACTTTGGGAGGCATCCAACTCCTACTGCTAACGTTTAGTGCTTGGCAAATGTGGTGTTCTTCTCCCTCAGGTTTTCTTGGTGAGAAAAATAACACCGCCAGACAGCAACCACCTCTATGCCATGAAAGTGCTCAAGAAGGCGACACTGAAAGGTCGGAGACTCTTACTGCGATGCTCTTATCCTCCATGTCTTAAAGAGCACTGGGGAAATGCCAGTCACTGCTGGCACCAGGGCGATCTGGGTGAAAGAGAAGTATCTTTATCTCAGCCAAACAGCCTCCTTTCCTCTCCATCTGTAAAAGACCCTTGTTGCAGTGATGGAGGTGGGCAAAGACCTGGCTCAAGCTGCCTGGTACTGGAGGGCTTAAGGCTGGGGACAAGGCTGACGGCGGGGCAGTGCGTGCCTTTTCCTGCGTCCGAGCTGCTCCTCTCTCTTCCCACAGTGCGTGATCGAGTAAGGACAAAGATAGAACGGGACATCCTGGCTGATGTAAACCATCCCTTTGTGGTGAAACTCCACTACGGTGAGTGCAGAGCTAGTTGGGACACTGGGAGAGGGGGCCGCAGGCTCGAGCAGACACTGACTGCTTTTAAGCACAGTAAAGATGCTACTACAGGCACGGCCGCCATGGGCAGGTAGATGAGCACGAGGTATCCGGCAGCAGGCTGTTGGAGGGTGCTGAGAGCCTCTCGTGGTCCCTAACAGGCTTCTGGAGATACCTGAAATGGAGAAGAGGCCTGGAGCAGTCTGTATCCCTCAGCGGCTGTGCTGCTCTGGAGCCTTCACAATCCCCGTAACACAAATCCTTTCCTGGAAAGGTCTTTGGTCCCATGCCCGCTCTAGCTATTGAACGGGGAACAGAGCATAGGCCGGGAGAAGAGGTTTAAACATCAAATCCTTGGGATTAAAACGTTAAATCAGGAGAAACTGAGAAAGCAAAGTTAACTAGTCGAGCCAGAGTTTGGCAGGATTAATGCTCTGACTCTGAGGAGGGCGAGGACAGCTTCTTTCCCTGTAAAGTGACCAGTGCCTCTCTCGGGAAAGCAGCCCTTTCAGTAGGGCATCGCTGGCTGAAACGGAGCCAACCCCCCATAAAATGAGGATTTTCTGCAGTGCCAGAGTGCTGCTGGTGAGCTCCGATTTCAACATCACAGACAGGCTATCTCATTTACCCCAAATAATTAGCCCTACCTGTGTTTAACCTAGTAACCATGCAGGGCATCTGCACAACTGGAGCCATTGGGATTTAAGTGATTAATGTAACACTGGGGAGCCTTCCCTCAGCGGAGGGGGTCTGATTCCTGCTCCGGCTTGTGTTTCAGCATTCCAGACGGAGGGGAAGCTGTATCTCATCTTGGATTTCCTCAGAGGAGGTGACCTTTTCACTCGGCTTTCCAAAGAGGTGGGTATGCTCTGGCATCTTGGTGGGTTGCTGAGGCTCTCAGTTCATCTGGGCTTAATTGCCTGGAGAAGCGATTGACCCTTGCAAAGTCTTTGAGAGGGGTGGAAACAACCTCCAGCCTGCTGCTAGCCCAGAGCTGGAAGGAGGAGAGGATGTCTCAGGAACCCTGTCCTCTGGCAGCAAAGCGGCAGCACAGGAGGCAGGGTCTCGCCTCCGCAGCAGCTTCTGCTGAGCATCAGGTTAAGAACGAGAACGGGCGAGAACCATGTTCTGCTGCAGCGCTGGCTGGCTGCGTCACCTCGCTGGGACAGGGCGAGGGCAGGGAATGGGAGGAGTAGTGAGAAGTTGTGCCAGGTGAAGACAACCAGGAACATAACCTGGTTAATGTAAATGAAGAGTTTTTTAAACACCTGTCTGCTGCTTAGCAACCTTGTTTGTTTTTTTGGTGTTGCTGCTCAGTTGATACTTTAGGATGGTGGGCGAAGCCTGGGAAAATTAGGTATGAAAGGGCAGAAGGGAACAACATGGATGCGAAAGGTCTTGCATGGGTGCAGCGGAGGTGGTCCCGCTGCCGGCGTTGTAACCCCAGCGCCCGTCCGCTTCCTCTCCCTTCCTGCAGGTCATGTTCACCGAGGAGGACGTGAAGTTCTACCTAGCAGAGCTGGCGCTGGGGCTCGACCATTTGCACAGCCTGGGAATCATATACAGGGATCTCAAACCAGAGAAGTACGTGCGGCACAGCTGAGGCAGGGATCCGAGTCCTTCAGTTCGGTCCCAAGCCTGTAGTCAGCCAACGGCGCAGCCTTCCTGCACGAAGCTGAACGATGCCCGTAGGCCAGCCAGATGGAAGGCGGCAGTGCCAATCGACAAGGCTCTTGCTCCTCAGATCAGCAGTTACGGCCAGGAGCGCTGTGGAGGCAGCATGTGTGCGCCACATGCCTGAGCAGTAATCCTTGGCAGTCTCCGGGCTCCAGCTTTAAGCAATCGAGAGCCTTCGGAGGGAAAAGGCACCGGGCTGGGCCTCTGCAGGGACGCGCGCCAGCTGCATGACTTGGTTATTCTCACCTGGGGTTTGTGGGGGATCTGGTGTAACCTGTGTGGGTCATTCGTTCAATGTGAAGTTGAGGGCGTAGAGAGAGGGGAGCTGCTCTTTGTCCCGCTCACGTCTTGGTGACGGAGCTTAAAGCACTGGGGGAAGAGACGGATAACTTTCTCCTCCGGATTCTGGGAGCATCTCAGACCAGCCTCCGCTGTGCGTGCTTGTTCTCACCAGCCCTTACTGCAGGCAGTAACGACTTGTTTTTTTCATTCCTGCCGTAGCATCCTCTTGGATGAAGAAGGGCACATCAAACTCACAGGTAAGGGACTCCACAAAAGCCTTGTGCTCCAGCAAGGTTGGTTCTTGAAATACGGCGCTTCTCTTAGGCCTCTCTGCTCTGTGTGATTGCTCAGAGCACATGGGCGCACGCTGACATTTCTTCTCTTACGTAGATTTTGGCTTGAGTAAGGAGGCTATAGACCACGAGAAGAAAGCCTATTCCTTCTGCGGGACAGTGGAGTATATGGCACCAGAAGTTGTGAATCGCCAGGGCCACTCCCACAGTGCTGACTGGTGGTCGTACGGGGTCTTAATGGTAGGTACCCAGCTGGGGGGTTTGGAGAGCTGGCTTAGCAGCTGCTCCAGCGAGAGCTCGGAAACACCCTGACGTGATTCTGCGTGTCTGGCAGATGTGCTGACCTGGGGATGTTCTCCAGGCTCCCTGCGCTGACCTGGGGATGTTCCCCAGGCTCCCTGCGCTGACCTGGGGATGTTCTCCAGGCTCCCTGCGCTGACCTGGGGATGTTCTCCAGGCTCCCTGTCCTGACCTGGGGATGTTCTCCAGGCTCCCTGTCCTGACCTGGGGATGTTCTCCAGGCTCCCTGCGCTGACCTGGGGATGTTCTCCACGCTCCCTGCGCTGACCTGGGGACGTTCTCCACGCTCCCTGCGCTGACCTGGGGACGTTCTCCACGCTCCCTGTCCTGACCTGGGGACGTTCTCCAGGCTCCCTGTCCTGACCTGGGGATGTTCTCCAGGCTCCCTGCGCTGACCTGGGGATGTTCTCCAGGCTCCCTGCGCTGACCTGGGGATGTTCTCCAGGCTCCCTGCGCTGACCTGGGGATGTTCTCCAGGCTCCCTGCGCTGACCTGGGGATGTTCTCCAAGCTCCCTGAAAGGGCTCTGTAACAGGCTGGCCAGGCGTCCAGCCAGGAACGCGTGCTTCTCGGGGGAGGCAGAGCTCCTGAGGCTGTTGTCCCAGCGAGCGGTGGGGTGCGCAGCGTGGGGTGTGCAGCGTGGGGTGCGTGGGGGTGTCCGTGCGGGCCCCAGGATGTCGGTGTCTGTGCAGATCTGGTGCCACCGTCTGGCCATTGCTGAATCCAAGGGCTCCCAGAGGAGCAGGCGCTGGTTTGAACATGTTCTCGCTGCAAACCTTGTGAACCAAGCTCTTTCTGAGAAAATCTGATGGCCGCGATCTTTTTTTAGAAGTAGGCTTTTGATCGCTCGCAAGCTTTTTGCTAGCTTTGGCGAGCTCCCAGGTGAAGGTGCTGTGGGATCTGTGCAACCCTCAGACTCGCTCAGCCGTGTGACCTCCCCTTCTTTTTCCCTCCCAGTTTGAAATGCTCACCGGCTCGCTGCCCTTCCAGGGGAAGGATCGTAAGGACACGATGACCCTCATCCTCAAGTAAGAGGAGTTTCTTTCACGTATGTATAGGAGGCGAGCATCTGCTCTTCTCTGAGCGTGTTGCAATTTGGGGGTTCTCGCAACTTAATGGCGTTGTTTGGCAAGCGGTTCTGTATCAACAGTTAGTTTGAAGGGTGCAGTGTAAATGCCAAATAGATGATTGTATGTTCAGGGGTGGAGGTGCTGCAGTCGACTTGTGGGTTGACTTCTTTAAACCTGCAACTGATTGCATAATTTCCTCTCCAGAGCAAAGCTGGGCATGCCGCAGTTCCTGAGCTCTGAAGCACAGAGCCTCCTGCGAGCCCTTTTCAAAAGGAATCCAGCCAACAGATTGGGTAAGACGTTTCTTGGTTTCTGAATACACCTGATGCTGTCTCGGGGCCTCTCACATCCTCGTGGGTCAGCAGCGTGTTTGCACTTGTGCTCGGTTAATGGGCTCGTTTAATTACAGCCAGGTTCCCCGTAATACCTGGCTGCGTTGCATACGTGGTGGCCTTCGCTTTGTCGGTGGTTTAATGCAACGCGCTCCACGGGTGCATCTTTCAGGTTCAGGACCAGATGGGGCGGAAGAGATCAAGCGCCATCCTTTCTACTCTACCATTGACTGGAATGTGAGTATCAGAAATACGAGAGCAAACTTCTACGCCGCTCAGCACCAGTAATGCCGTTCTGCTGGCTGCCGTAATAGCACGGTCGTGCTGCTTGCAGACTGACCAGCTACGCGAGAGCTACCAGCCCCTGTTCCATCTGTTCCGATAATCCTTCCCAAAACTGAAATTCCATTTGTCGTGTGAATAACTGCTTCATACCTGAGTTGCCTATGATCTCACCTTGGTTTGAATTTACTCATCTCTCAACAGTAAGGTGCAGGTTTTAACTGGGGTTTGGCACAACACGGATTGGCTTGCACAAAGTGGGAAGGACTCGGGGAAACATTTCTGGCAAGGAAATACCTTGTTTTGTACAGAGAAGCAGGGCGATAACTGAACCGGCATTTCCCAACTGCTTCTGGCCAACTCCCTGCTTTACCACATAATTTTGTTTCTTCCCTGTTTTCCCTTACTTGGTAAGGGATTTTGAAGATCAGTCTTTCAGTGCTTTCGAGGCATCCAGCAAGCTGCTAGACTGAACCTCCAGCAATGCTAGTAAAGCTTATTTCAAATTTTTGCTTCAAGAAGCAATTTCAAAAGGCTACTTGTAGGAGTGCTGGGATACGAATGTCCTCCTGGGGCATCTCCTCTGGCTGTCCCTGGGGAGAGCTGTGTCAGCAAAGCCCTGATGGGAGTTAGGAGGAGGTGGAAGAGCCCGGTGAGGTAAATACTTTATGGATACTGCTTTTGGAGTGGTGCCAAGTTACATATAGAGCACTTTTTTCTCGTGATTTAATATATGGTAGAACTCGTAGTATTTCTCCACAAACTCACTCAAAAGCACCCCACTGGCCAAGAAGGCTTCCCTCTGACTGCTGAGCTGTAGTTAAATGCTAAGCCACAGAGCTGTTCCTAGTTTCACAAAATCTCTTCTTGGCCTCTCATTCCTAGCAAGCCTTTGCACCCTTCTGAGCATGAACGCCAGTGTTGACCTGTCGGAACGCTTTCGAGCTGTCTTTGTTTTGCAGAAGCTGTACCGCAGGGAAATCAAACCGCCCTTCAAGCCTGCAGTAGGCCAGCCGGACGACACCTTTTATTTTGACACAGAATTTACATCGCGTACACCAAAAGGTTTGTATGCATTCACACAAAGCCAAAGTTTCCTGGGTGAAACGATACTACACGGCTCAATACTGGTTTGCCGGTGCCAGCGGGGCAAGGTTTGCCTCCTGCTGGTGCTGCCAGCTCCAGATGGTTGCAGCACTGAGGAGGTGGCCCAGCCGTAGATCTGTGGGGTCTTAGGGGGTAAGATCAGTGCTGCGTGGTGCGGCTCTTGTCTCCAAGGAGCTAAAGAGGAGCCATAGCTCCTGGGGAGCAAGGGGAAGGCTTCTGCTCCCGCAGGACTAGCCCTCTTCAAGTTGTCTCTCAACTCCTGTTGCAGATTCCCCAGGCATCCCCCCCAGCGCAGGGGCCCATCAGCTCTTCCGAGGCTTCAGTTTTGTGGCGACCGGATTGATGGAGGATGGCAAGGTGAAACCTGCCCAGCCACCTCTACACTCGGTTGTACAGGTAAAAAGTGGGGGCAGAGGAACAACTGTCTGAAGAGGCAGTAGTACTCCAGGGTGGGTGGGGCTGTGGGACCTCTGCACCAGCTGGAGCAGAGCTGACGGGAAGCCTGAGGCAGTGTCGTTCTGTTTTGAATTCTTGCATGCTGTCGTTCTTTGATTTCCATTGACTGTCATGTGCAAAGGTCTTCAGGGCAATGCGAGTCCGTTTGCGTTCCTCTCCCCGGGTGGACCCCTGCTAGCGGGAGGTCTGTGTAAATGCCCGCGGGTTGAAAGGTGCCACCGAAATGCACCATGCTCGATGCAGAGAGCGTTAGCCCACTGACCTATATCTGCCTTGCTCTCTTCTCCTCCCTCTCCCCAGCCGGGAGGAGAAGCTGTGGGATGTAGCAGACAGCAGTCTGTCAGCTCGCTCTGTGTTGCAGTTAACTCATCACATTGCACAAACCCTTCCCTGAACCTTCCCAGCTCATCAACTCTCTGCTCTCCTCTTGCAGCAGCTGCACGGCAAGAACGTCCAGTTCAGCGACGGCTACGTGGTGAAGGAGGCAATCGGCGTCGGCTCCTACTCAGTGTGTAAACGCTGCATTCATAAAGCAACCAACATGGAATACGCAGTCAAGGTCTGAGATTTACCATCTGAACTGAACTCCCCTGTTAGATTTCTGTTTATCCCCATGATGACCAAAATAACATCCAGGAATGAAATTGCTTTCCCTGCTTGCATAGGGCCCAAATGGACAATTTCTGTGCTGCTGCGCGTGTAACTGCGCAAGCTTTCTTATCTAGGAATAGCGGGGAAGCAGTGTTCTCCTCTGTCGGGGGGGGACAGTATCACACCTTTCTTTGCACAGTTTGCTGTGGCTATGTCAGCTCTTAACAGATAAGCCAGACATAAAACTTTGGGGCTTGGGGGCACAGAACTGATGAAGCAACGAGGGGATTTCTAGAGCTCGCTGCTAAAGAGGGCAGGGACGGGGAACGGCTGTGGTGCAGGATCTCTGCAGGGCTCCAAACACTCAGCTGGTTTGCTTTGTCCTGGCCCCTTTCCCCGCCCGTTGTGGCTGATGCTTATCCTTGCTCTTGCAGGTTATTGACAAGAGCAAGCGAGACCCTTCTGAGGAAATAGAAATCCTCCTGCGATACGGGCAGCATCCGAACATCATCACCTTGAAGGATGTGAGTGTAGCTCGAATGACTTCTCCTGTATTTTGGTTTGGGAAGCGCAGAGTGGTCCGTGGGGGGCAGAGTGCAGCTCCAGCGTGGGCAGCCCAATGGCCCTGCTCAACGCATCGCTCTGGGCTGGGGACGCTCCCCCAGCCCCACCTCTGCCTGGCTGATTTCTGTCTGCTTCTTGGCGGTAGAAGTACAAAAGGGAAGCTCTGGAAGCACTTTTTGGTTAACCCCTCCATGTTTGCTTTGGTAGGTGTATGACGATGGGAAGTACGTGTATCTGGTGACTGAGCTGATGAGGGGAGGGGAGCTGCTGGATAAAATCCTCAGACAGAAATTTTTCTCGGAGAGGGAAGCCAGTTCGGTCCTGCACACTATCTGTAAAACAGTGGAGTATCTGCATTCCCAGGGGGTGAGTATGGTTACGTGTGTTTTCCTGGGAAGCCGTCTGGCATTGCACTACGCTCCCTCTCCTCCAGGGAGTAACTGTGCCTGTCAGGACTATTATTTCTTGCTGGTGTGGCTGCCTTGGCAAGGCAGCTGTGGGGCCAGAGCAGGGCTTGTGTCCTGATGCAGCTGCAGTCCTTTGCCTCCCAGGGGTGTGAGAATGGCACTTTCTTTGCTCCGCAGGTGGTTCACAGGGACTTGAAACCCAGCAATATTCTCTACGTGGATGAGTCAGGAAACCCCGAAAGCATTCGCATTTGTGACTTTGGCTTTGCCAAGCAGCTGAGGGCTGAGAATGGCCTTCTTATGACTCCCTGTTATACGGCAAACTTTGTGGCGCCCGAGGTAAGCACCTTACTGACCTGAGCCCCTTCGGTAGCTCTCACCTCCCTCCCCTGGCCTGTGCTCTCCCTCGGCGCAGGTAGGTCTGCCCCGTTCCTAACTCCAGCCTGCCCTGGCATACTCTGTCCTGGAAGGGGTAATTACAGAAATACCACTTGTATTTCATTCTTGTAGTAGTAGTAATAGTAATGTAGTAGTAGTAGTCATGATCACTACAAGTGATACTTGTAGTAGTAGTAATGAACAAATCTCAAGTGCAGTCCTCCAACTTGTACTGTCCTTATGAGGGGGTTTGCTTAGGATACTGAGGCTTTAAAACCCCAGTGATTTTCTCGGCTGCTTCTCTTCCTGATTGACTGACCTGTTAAAAGAGGTGGGAAGATTTTCCACTGTTGTGGTTTAACCCCAGCCGGCAACTCGGCACCACCCAGCCGCTCTCTTCCCCGCGGTGGGATGGGGGAGAGAATCGGAAGGGTAAAAGAGAAAATTCACGGGTTGAGATAAACACAGTTTAATAGCTAAAGCAAAAGCCGCGCACGCAAGCAAAGCAAACCAAGGAATTCATTCCCTACTTCCCATCGGCACGCACTGTCCAGCCGTCTCCAGGGAAGCCGGGCTCCATCACGTAGCGGTGACTTGGGCAGACAAACGGCATCGCTCCGAACGTGCCCCCTTCCTCCTCCTCCCCCAGCTCCGTGTGCTGAGCACGGCGCCGCATGGTGCGGGACATCCCTGGGGCAGTCGGGGGCAGCTGGCCCGGCCGTGTCCTCCCAGCTCCTCGTGCCCCGGCCTGCTCGCGGCTGGGGCGAGGAGCAGAAAAGGCCTTGGCTCCGTGTCAGCGCTGCTCAGCAGCGACGAAACGGCCCTGTGTCATCAACAGCTTCCAGCACAAATCCTAAACAGCCCCATACGAGCTGCTGTGAGGAAACTTAACGCTACGCCAGCCAAACGCGGCACAGCCACTCAGTTATCTTGGTGCGGAAGAAAGAAAAAGAGCAGGCACGCAACGGAGCACGCGTGCAGTGTCACCGCACTGGAACACGGCTTCTTTTTGATGTGTCTGGGGGGGGGTCCTCTGTTCCGTGAAACCAAACTCTGATTTGAATCCTGATCTTTAGTCCGAGGCTTTGCTGTTCAGTAGGGCTCTAGGAGCTTTGCCTACAGACTGCACGCAGGGGTCAAGCTGCTCTTCACAAGCTGAAGTGAGCTCAAAACAAGAACCCAACACACTGGTTTTTTTTTTTTTCCCTTTGCTTATTCTGTTCAGGTACTAAAACGCCAAGGCTACGACGAGGGCTGCGACATCTGGAGCCTGGGAGTCCTCCTGTACACGATGCTCGCGGGGTAAGCGCCTCCGTCTCTCTGGAAGGCGATGGCTGGGGCTGTGAGCGCCTTGCTCGCAGACGCGCTCCGCAGCTGGACCTCTCCTCGCCGGTCGCTGCTACCTGGAGGTGTTCCCCGGCTGGGTTACAGGACAGTAAATCAAATGCTCTCTCTTCTCTCCCCAGCTGCACTCCATTTGCAAATGGTCCCAGCGACACTCCAGAAGAGATCCTGACCCGGATAGGCGGGGGGAAGTTCTCCATCAGCGGAGGCAATTGGGACACTATTTCTGACATGGCCAAGGTACGGTTTGATATTCATCTGCGTTACATTAAAGGGTTGAGGTCAAGCACGGCCAGTTGCTGCGAGGCAAGCTTAAAGCAGGTTGGGGAGGGAGGGCAGAAGAGAGAGGAGAAAACCAGCAGTGTAGCTTCTGCCCTGTGCTCCTCTCCCCCATAGCAGCTCGGCAGCGCGCCTCTCCCCGCTTTGTTTTAGCTCTGGCTGCGAATATTTGCGTGCAACACCAACTCACGCAGGGTTTGCTGCTGTGTTATACCTCCCAGGCCTACTGAAAATATATTTTATACAAAAGGAGATTGATATCTGCGGGCTTTAAACTTGGCCTCTGAATTTAAATCCTAATTTGGGGGTGAACAGGTGGTATTTTTGCATTTAAAGTATGAAATCTTCGAAAGTCTAACTTTCCACATGATGCCCTTAGGATCTGGTATCAAAGATGCTTCACGTAGATCCTCACCAGCGCCTAACAGCCAAGCAGGTCCTGCAGCATTCATGGATAACCCAGAAGGACAGCTTGCCCCAGAGCCAGCTGAATCACCAGGACGTTCAGCTCGTAAAGGTACCAAGTCTGGGCTGGGCCTTCAGCTGGTTCCTCACGTACCTTGGGCTCTCTGGAAAGCAGCGGTCCCGGTGGGGGGTGGTGTGGGCAACGCAGGATGGAAGGTTGGAGAGGTGCGGGCCAGGGGAGGCGATACAAGGCAAGCTGGTGTTTTAGCAGGAAAGCCTGCGTGTCAGTACGGGAGGGAGATTTAAAGAAAAAAAAAAAATGCTTCTGGCTTTGTTCATGGGTCTGGCTACTCTGGTCCTTCATCTTGCAAAGCCATGAGTCTGAAATACGTCTTCGCCACCTAAATGACTTCTCGTGCCTTCTCTCCAAGGGGGCGATGGCTGCCACATACTCTGCACTGAACAGCTCCAAGCCAAGCCCCCAGCTGAAGCCCATCGAATCCTCCATTCTGGCACAGAGGCGGGTGAAGAAACTTCCTTCCACCACACTGTGAAGCTGGGGCAGCCTGCAGCCGCTCGGCGCGGTGCGGTCACACCAGACTCCGTACAGCCCTGAAGACAGGGGCCAGGATCCTGGGCGGTCGGTGCCTGCACAGGAGCTCCCTTGAGGACTTCTTCTCAAAAGGCCAAGTGCCTTTCTGTTTCTGAGAGACTGGCTCCTCCTCGTACGGACTGACCTTTGCTGAGAGAACTTGACTGTAGAACATTTTGAAGTGTAAATTGTCGATTTTTGAAGACATCCATCTGTGTATATGAGAACCAGAATGTATAACTGATGTCAAGCGGCACTAAAAAGGAGCTCTGATTCACCCTTTCCTGTGTAGGGCCAGATACTTCTTGTAGCTACATCATTTCTTAGAATCCGATCTTCTCCAACGCCATTGCAGCTGGAAGACTGCATAACGTTTGGGGTTTAGGCTTTGGGGTTTTTCCTCCCTTGAACCTTTGGATGCCCTTCCCAAAGTCAGCGCTGCACACTCCTCGCCAGCAGCACTTGTGTTTGTAAAGGACTTCCCTCCCCTTCACTTTTCGTGCGTGTGTGCTCAGAGTGTAAGGTCGGTTTTTCAGACTCCGTTTCTTCCTCTCTCCTGCCCTTCCCCAGCCCAGACAGCAGTTCTCTGAACAAAATAAACCACGGGTTTTCCAAACACCCCCTTAGATGCTCGGCTGTCCAGAATGCCTGCTAGGTTTGGCTCATTCCTTCCCTCTGCCCTCCCATCTTCGTGTTCTCCCCACCACTCCCTGGGGAGTTTGTCACCCGCGCAGGCGGAGGTGACAGAGGAACCTTCTCCTCGGCAAAGCTGAGGCTTTGGGCTGGCTCTGGCTGCTGCTTTTACCATTTTTGGTTTTCCTTTCCTTCAGCAGGAACCTATGAAACAAACAGTCCTTTTTTTTTTTTAATTTAACTTTGTTCTACAGCTGGTAACTCAGGGTTTCTTTCTGAATTGTACAATAAATGTGTCATTCAGTTGATGTTTTTTTACTGACTGACTTTTAGCTGCAGAATAAGCGACCCCGGTCGTTTCCCCACGTCGTATGGGGATAATGATTCTTGCTTGCCTTTTGGGAGATCTGCAAAGCTTTTTCATCTGGCCCTGCGGTGGCAAAGCCAGCGGTACTGTAGCAGGGCTGCATATTACGCCTCCTTCTCTCAGGTGCAATACCTCACTTGGCAGTGGGAAGGAATTAGAACTGGTTACGGAATAAGGCAGTAATCAACAGGAAAGCAGGCAGGATGCAGGCTGCGGAGGGGAACTTCTTATTCTCAGGACATTTTAGTGCTAATAGAAACAAACGCTTGGAGGCAAACTGTGCTAGAAATAAATTCCCGACCCGTTCTGACTTGCAGGGAATTGCTGGAGCTCCCTGGGTCGGTGGTGGCTTTTTCTCGGGAGGAGCCGGAGAGCTACGGGGACTGCAAACGCTCACGCGCGCAAGGAGGCAACTGAAGCCAGCAGAGGTTCTCATGTGAATTTCTGCTACTTTTGGCTGATCGTTTAATGAGAGGGGAAACTTTCTTTTTTGCTTTTCCCTTTTCCTTAGTCCCAGTTGACTCTAAAATGGAGAATTCCATAAAAAAAATTTCTCTGAGATGTACAGCGTGCTCCTCCTCTACCCTCATCCAGGCAGGTCCTGCTTTACTCCCTGGAGCAGCCAGTGAGAAGCTGAAATAGTCACGATTTTTTTTCTATATTTATTCCAAGTACTGCCCTAGCGTCCAGTGCTGCTGGGAGGAGGATGCCAGTGCCAGCGCACGCTGGATCTTCTTGCTGGTGTTGCCGCCGACCCCCGGCAGAACCGGATTTAATGTTTTGCTGATAGCTGGGGAGGGGGACGCTCCACCACGCAAAATGCCTTCCTTAAAAATAGTTGCTTTCTCCTCTGGCACGATGTCTGCACTGGTGCCGGTGAACCTGCCTTCTCTTTCCCACAGCTGTGCAGTAACTCCTGTGCCAGCGAAAAGGTGTGCAAATTTTAGGTAACCGAAGCAAATGTAATAATTATAAAAAGCTTCTTTCTGGAGCTGTCAGTCCCTGTGGGCACTGTTGGGACTGAAGCAGACACTTTGACAGTTTTTCAGAATATTTCCCACGTTGGAAAGGGTGGGGTCTGAAACGGTGGATGGGGTTGGACGTGTTGGTGGTGATCACCACTCGCTGTGAGCCTCGCAGCGGCAGGGACCATCAGGATGGGTCTTAAACCAAACGTTCGCCCTGCTTGGAGGGTAGCTGGCTTGTTTGTATGAAATTGTAAAAGTTTTCGAATATCAGTCAGGAAAAACGTTACAACCTTTGCTTAATCCTCCCTGTAATGGTGCTGGCGTGAGGCCAACCAGTGACAACTCAAAGATGCGTAGGACAAGCGGGTGCAGAGCTCTGTGGGCACGGGGAGAGCGGCCCGCGGCTGCTGCGGGCTCCGCATGGCCGTGAGACGATGCCCGGAGCGTCAAACCCCGATGCCCGGAGCGTCAAACCCCGATGCCCAGAGCATCAAACCCTGATGCCCGGAGCGTCAAACCCCGATGCCCAGAGCATCAAACCCCGATGCCCGGAGCGTCAAACCCCGATGCCCAGAGCATCAAACCCTGATGCCTGGAGCATCAAACCCCGATGCCCAGAGCATCAAACCCCGATGCCCGGAGCGTCAAACCCCGATGCCCAGAGCATCAAACCCCGATGCCCGGAGCGTCAAACCCCGATGCCCGGAGCGTCAAACCCCTCCGCCTCGCTGGGGTCTTCAGTCAGAGGAACTTTGTGTTTGGTGCAGCTGTAGCTCCTTGGACCTACATCACTTTGGAGAACAGAGTGAACAAGAAGGGCTACGCCTTGCTTTCTGGGGTGCTTTTAACCAAGTCGTTTTGAGTGATCCTTCCATAAGTGAAAATAAGTCTTGATTTTTAGTTCCAAATCAACCAAGTGCTGTTACTTTTTTAATTCCAGTGCTCAATAAAAATGGACTTGTTGATCTTTCTGTGTATGAGAACCGTGGGTGATTGTAACGGGTCGGGTGGGCCCCTTCGTTCCCTTTCTGGTTTTGTCCTGACAGTGTTAAACCTTTGCCAAAATACAGTTGGGATCAGCTGCTGTCATCTTAACTGAAATTGCATTATTTCAGGTGAAAGTTGGGCCGGGGTCGGGCTCTAATGCCTGTTGGGGGGAGCCAGTAGGTGTCTTAGAGAAGACCAAATGATCTGCTCTCACAAGAGTTTGAGGTCGTTCAGCTTTACCTTGGGACAAAGAGGATATAGAGCTTACCTTTGTCTTGATTTGAAAAGGGACAAAAATGTATTTAACTTTCATACGTAAGGAAATCTTTACAAGGAAAACTGCTTGTGTTATTTCAGGTGTTTCATAGCCAACTTGACCTTTAAGATTTTGTCCTGTACGTCTGTATGAAAGCTCAAGGGAGCAGAAATCCCGGAATCCAGCCTCTAATAGCTGAGTCCACCTGGAATTAACCTGTGCGGAAATAGTGTGTTCATCCATAGACAAGGAGCCTGAAAATAATATCGAGCAGCTCTCTTTATATAAAACAGCTTCTATATAAGAAAGGTTAAACTTTCCTATTTTGGGGTATAAATCAGCAACATTTTCTGTTGTAAAAGAGGTTGACCCAGCTGAGAGGCTGTTTTCCTTCTTCCCACTGTGTAACGTAGCCGTGCCTTCCTCTTGATGATGTGGTACTGACCTCTGTCAAACCAACCGGAGCATAAATAAACATATTTTGGCCTGATAAATATTCCCATCATGATTATTTAGGCTGTCTTTAAAACTGAAAGCTGGTAACTTTCTCAGCAATCATCTCTTTTTTTTTTTTTTTTTTCTTAGCAAAACTTCACTGAGCAACCAATCTGCTTTTTAACTTTCCGTCTGACTAATGCAAATACCCGCTTCAAGTCCCCACCTTCAAGTTAGTTCAGGTAATTCTTTTTCCCGCGTCTTTTGCCATTTGTGGACAGTGAATCGTGCAGCCGGTGGCCTCCTGGGTGCCACCACCTCCTCGTGGCAGCCACTGCCGCCTTCCTGGGAACGCGGAGGCTTCGGAAATACTCGGTGACCGCAAGCGTGTGTGGGGCGGATGCTGCGCTTTCATGTAATATTCAACAATTTAATCCCTCTTTTAACGCAAAGAGAACATTTAAAATATTTCAAGGTCTGCTTTTGCAAGTACATAGGGGGCTCTGAATAAAACCTTCATTCATGCTATGAAAGCTGGAGGTCCGCTGCCACTCCATTTTCTTGCCTCCGGTTATTAAAACATCAAGCTGTCTTACTACTTAAGCTCAGCTAACTTGCTGCCTTCCTCCTTTTGTGTTCCACTGGAACACCTGCCATTAATACTAATTCTACTCTGGAGAGAAACTCCCTTTCAGATATGCTTGTCTGAAAATAAATTGACATGTAAAAGGTCTCTTTTGTCGCAAAGTGCATGTAAAGTGCTGGGGTAAGAAGCTGATCGCTTACAAAAGGAGCCACTGACTCTTAAATGATGTGTGTGGAGGGGGTTCTAAATGTTAAATATGGAGGGTGCTGCTGTACGTGGGCTGAAGTGATACGGCTACAGAGGGATTGCATAGCTGCGTCCTCTCTTTGGTGTCAGACCTGACGATTTTGGGTGCTTTTCTGTTGAAACCTGCGGCGCTAAAACCGCTTCATTGTCTCGGGGTGAATGGCTGGGCTCCGTAGGGACCCATTTGGAGAAAACTTTTTTTTTTTTTTTTTAGAAAAGTGGTGTTGCTAAGAATTCCTCCCTGCTTCTTAACACGTGCAACAAAAACAAAAAAAATTGGTGGTGAATCCCTCGATTTAGATGTGTAATGAACTCCAGGGCTCTGTCGTTTTTCCTGGGACAAAAGTTTGTCTCACATTCAATAAGGAAGCAGTAAAAGAATCCTTGGTTAGAGTATTTATTCTGTCATACAGGCAGCAGTGGGAGACAGCAAAAGGTAAATATTTTTATTTTTAATGGAAAGAATGATTTTCTTTGAGTTCCTCATACCCTGTGGAGTCTGTGGCTTTCTCCTAAGAAAAAGTTTTTAAGTTGGTCCTCTGGGCCAGGCTTTGGAGTGGGATGACGCTGCTTCAAAATCTGCTTCAAAACCTGCTTCAACACTGAGAAGATGGATGGGGTCCCCTGACTGTGGGCGAAGATTTAAGTTTTGTGGCGTGGACCTGGCTTTCAGCTGCTGCTCGTTGGCTTTCCGGGTCTTTAGCAAAGAAATCATTCACTTCATAATTAAGATCAAGTCAAAATTCGTTCAGGGTTTGAAAGAACAAAAGTGCCATGTGCCAATTACAGAAACCTTCCAGATGAGCCGGTGTCGCTCCTGGTTTATCAGACAAGTACAAACCCTCGCGTGCTGCTCAGCTCAAATGCTGTCTTACGTTTAGACAGCAGATGGTGTTAGAAACCTGTAACAGGTGGAACCTCTTCAGTTTTATGTGCGAGATCAGAAGTAGCAGCAATTTCTCGTTTCCCTAGGGGTAGTTTCTTCACGAGATAAGCAGCAAGCTGGCCCTCTACTTGGATATTTATTACAGAGGGAAAAACTTTTGAATCACACACGTTCATATGAAAGAAAGCAATTCTGGCTTGACTCATTCTGGTTACAACAAAAGGAACCTGGTAATGTTCTCCATAATCCTCTGTCAGCAACGCTGAGAGAGAGATGTAGCAGGAGAAATGAGCTGTGTTTGCTCGTGTGCCTCCAAATCCGGCTCCAATCTGCCATAGTCTATTGGTTTCTTGTCTGTGATAATAGCACTTCGCATGCTTAAAGTGTTTTATAAACATTTAATTACTGCAGCGTTTGACTCAAAGCCAGGAATCTCTCGTTCATCTGCATCTTGCAAGGTTTGTGAAAATGATATTCAAATCACAGCATCGCAGGAAGGGCTGAGCTGAAACTTTGGTTGAAGAAAGCTCCGTCAGTCGGGATCCGTGAGCAGCGCCTGTCCCCGCTGCCGCATTTGCGAAGTGAATTCCTTCTTCAGCAGTGGAAACGGTAACGCGGGTTTTGAATGCCTACGGATTTGAGGATTTGTCAGTACCCCAGGACAGGGAGCTGCATTTAATCATATTAGGGAAACGATATGCTAAATTCTCCTCAGCTTGTGCCGTACAAACTTCTGAGGCAGGCGGGGCTTGCAGCTATGTCTAGACTGGAGCCGTGTTTGATCCCCAGTCCCCGCCGTGTCCTCTGCCGCCGTAAGCAGTAGGAAAATCATTATTTGTTAAAATTCGCTTTTTTCCCCACCCACCAAACTACTTGTAATTTTAACACGTCCTTTCCACACCAACCCCCAGCTCTATTTTTTAAAAAAGGAAGAGAAATGCAGGTTTACGGCGTGATTTTTGTCTGCCGTGCCATCGGCACGCCCGCAGCCTGCCTTCCTCGGTCAGCTCAGTGTCTCGGCCTGCGGGGAAGCCCCCGGTGTCGTGGGGCTTGGGACGCCAAGTGAAAGCAGCCGCTAAAGGTAAAAAAGCTTGCATCGGATTAATAATTTCTGTCCAACCACCCGCCTCTTTCACCAGCTCCCTTTTCCGCACAGCGGATTGTTAAATGCAGACCGGGCGTGCGGTAGCAGAAATCATTTGCTTTCCACGAAAAAAGAAAAAAAAGAGTTGTTAGCCGGCCGTGCGTGTGTTTCGTGGATGCAGGCGAATGCTGGCTTCGGGTCAGGGCAGGGAAGCCAGAAGAGAAGCTGTTCCTCTACGAGACACGTATGAGCTGGCCCTGATCTCGCCGGCTCGAGGAGGGCTTACCCTGAACTGCCGCGGGGAAAACCGAGGGCTGCAATTGCTAGCGTTTCCAGTCTTCACTGTAATTCTGAAGGCATATTGGGAGCCCGCTTTAATAAATGCCATTGCTGGCAATTAGACCCTTTTTAATGAGACAGATGCCCAGATCGCTTGCTGCTGCGCTCGCTCTCCGTTCGGTGAGTTGGGAGCACGCGATGAGCAGCGACTCGCGAAGTAAACCCGGAGCCCCTTTTCCTGCTCTGTTTAAAGAAGGGGTAGGGAGCTCTTCTGATGTTTCATTAAAGCCGGCTTTTCTCCTTGTGGCAGAGCAGATTTAATCAGACCCGCCTCCCAGTTCCAGCTGCTGGGTTTGAACGCTCTGATCTGTGCACTGGGTGCATGTCTAATTATGGAGGCAATTCCCATGGATACCAAGAAGAATTGTCTGTACTGACAAAAATGATCCCAGCTGGGAAAATGGTGAAGGAAAATGCGTTGAAATATTCGGGAAGAGACTTCAAAAGTTGCTGGAAATGGAAGTGAAAAACATTTCGGGTGTTCTTGCACCCCGATGTGCAAACCTTCATTGTTTTAAAGCTAAGGTACAGGTTGTTTTCGTTCTGGTTTGCAAGAGCTGCTTGCTTTTTGTGCTATCAGAGGATTTACCAGCACAGTAAAACGGAATATTCCCCCCCGCCCCGTTACCTGCACCCACTCGGGACTGCGCTTTCACCCTTGGTTTTGTGCCCCGCGCGGCCCCCTCCGCTCACCCGCGCGGCCAGGGGCTTGCGTTTGCGTGAGGGCAGCACCCCGGGCGAGGCAGCACGCTCCGCCGGCAGACGCCCGCCGAAGGGCTGGGAATTCTGGTTCCATCCGCGGGGCCGGGGCTGGCGTGGGGGACTGCAGTAGGTTACTCCCCTTTATGCCTCATTCCTCTGAAACGTATGAATGTAAATAAGTTATTTCTGTACAAATTAATATTTGAAGGGTCTGCTCAAGTTAAAAGAGCGCTCCCTGCTTAAAAAGAGAGGGGGAAATACCTAGTGATGCACTGCTCAGATGTGGAAAATTAAACAAATGTCATTTAAAATTATCTTGTAATTGTTCAGCTGTGAGGCCTGATGTTCAAACTGCATGGGGAAAAAAACAGATTTTTTTTGATTTAACTGCACAAATACAAAAGTCTTTTTGATTTTTTTTTTTTTTGTTTGTTTGTTTTGCTTTGGGTTTGTTTGGAGGTTTTGGGGGACATCCTAATCAACTGCACAATAGTTGTAACTTGTATTTATTTCACTAATTTCTCTCCAGCAGGAGCTCAGGCACTTTTCAAAATGTTGCTAGCTAATCTGAACACACAGCAGAGGCCAAGCTGCAGTACTCTGAGGTTGGCTTTCTCTCTTTCTCATCCAGGGCACCTGCTCCCCTTCCTCCCCCCAGTCCTCCCAGCTGTCTGTCTGTCTCATTTATGTCAATTAGAGATTCAATACTGCCTGATTTAATTGGCCTGACTTTCCCCTCTGGTAGGAGCCCAAGTGAAGGCAGGGCAGGCTAGGCTGCTTTCCGTGGGCTCGGGAAGGAGCCTCCCTCGCGCTGGGAGGGCTGGGGCTCGTCTGTGGAGCACAATAACCTGTTTGCTGCAGAGCAGGAGAGCTTGGTGGCCGCCCCACGGGGATGGCACCCGGGCAGCGATGCCCTTTCAAAGCTCGGCGGTGTTTCTGAGCGGTTGAGGAATTTGTGCAACCAGCCGCTCACCTCAGGTTGGCTTTTAGCGCGTTGCAGAGGTCGGGATCCGCCGCCCGAGCCGGTGTTTCCTCCTGCCGGGAGGCCGGCTCCACGTGCGCCGAGGTCGGTAAGTAGCCCAGCTTCCACCGACCGCAGCCACGGAGGGCTCGTCCTTCCTCCTGAGCCCGAGCCGCCCCGGCAGCGCTTCGCCACAAGCCAGGTTGACCAAGACCTGGGCTTCATGGGGTTTGCACGAGTGCCTGACCCTGTCCCCGCTTCAGGGAGCAGACGTGGAAGCGAACCCGCTCAGATGAAATCGTTGCCATCCCTCCGCTCCCCCTCCGACAACTGAATCCCAGGAACCAGGTCTGACCTACTTCTTCTCCCTGGCTCCTCGCTTGCGTCTCCCTGACAAATTGCACGGCCCTTCTTCAGCTCTCAGTAGAAACGTGAGTTTCCCAAATAGCTGGCCCACAGAGGCATGAATATTAAACAGCAACAGTACCATCTAGTGACTTTGACTTACAGAGAGCATCGTTTAGAAGGGGAAGAGGAAAGCTGTGAATTAGGGAGGCCATGCAAGGTCCCAGATTTGCAAATGCGATCCTATCTCTCGGTTCATTTGGGTTTAGGAAACAAATTGCGCTGATACTGCAAGAGCCTCTCTTGTAGCGAGCGGTGCTGTGACGCTTCCTTGGGAGACAGTCCCATTTTTAGCCTGCTGACTCCCCGCTGAACCCAGCCCTGACCCACGCTCCCTCTGCCGGTAAGGGACTCATTGATTTAACGCGTTCACAACTTCTCGCTCACCCACTCGCACGCACAACAGCAAATCCTTGCAAACGTATGAGCCATCACTTAGGGCTGTGGTGCTTTCTCAGTCCCGGTAAACGTGCACCTTTTTTGCTCTGATGAGCCACTACTGAAATCCTGAATTGGACACGTGGAATAAATAGATACATTTCAATTTGCTAAATCAAAAATAGGCCTGAAACTGAGCGTAAAGGGCCCGCTCCACGCAGATCTGAAATTACGTACTCTCCTTCACAGCCGAAGGGAGGAAATCAAATTAGAGCATTTCTTTCTCCATCAAAGGACATTAGTCCTGATACAGGCTTGTTACGCCTCGCCATCATTTATCGTGCACAGGAGTTATCCCTGTAAGAATTCTGGTTGACCGAGGCATCGTTTGGAGGTACCAGGTTCATGACGGGCTACGGCATGTTCTGCGCTTAAGGTGGCAACTTTTCACAGCTGTTTTGCAACCCACGTGTGCGCGTTACCTCCTTCCCCATGAAAGAGGCTGTTACCATGTGCACAAACTGCACCGGATTGAGGAGAGGTGACACAAAACCCAATGCTGCGGAACTTCAGTGCTAAAACACTCTATCAAGCCTATTAAATGCCATTGGTACCAGCAGAAAAAATTGCTTTGCTGTCTAATCAAACGTGTCTCCTCTTTGCTGTCACGAGTGCAGCACTGCCCTAAGTCCACTCAGCCTTGCTCGTGGGCCGATGAGTGCCTGACAATTTTCTGGTTTCAAATTAAACAGAAAACTAAATTAGCAAATTAATTGTTTGCTGTGTTTTTCCTTCGTCCCCATCAGCTGCCTCAGGACCTGCAGCCAATCCCGAGCCCCTCTCCGCAGTCCCGAGGAGAAGGTGGAGCCCCGCGCTAGGTCCCGCTATCTACCAAGTGTCAGTCATGTTAATTTTAAATTACTTCTGTACAGCTTGGTGTCAAAACGATTAAAGCATGAAAAGAAAAACTGAACTAGAGGGAGGGAAGGGGGAGGGAGAGAGAGAGAGAATGAATAATTTACCTTGCATTTACAGCAAGGACACTTAGCTTGCTTTAACTCCTCAGCTCTGAGAAGCCTGAAACTTTTCTTTCCTCGACTGTAATCTGCTTGGGACTATGCCTGAGCAGCTGCTCTGGATCCTCGTAGTCTACAGGGAGGCAATAACTGCTCGCAGCACAAAGCCATGATTTTTATCTTGGTTTCTTCCCAGGTAAGACTTTTCTCCGCACTGCATCGCCAACACAGACACAGACAAACCCACCCACCCACATGCAGACCTTTTCTCCCCTTCTCAGTGCACCACTCCCAACCGGGTTTACTCCATAACCCGCACGCACTGTGCTAGATAATTACATACTCAGAAAATATCAAAATGCACAATCAGATACAGCCCTAAATGCGCAAGAATTGCAGTTGTAGGAGTTGCAGCGTAACATCCCTGTAGCTCTCTGCATCTAGTTCACACAACCAACCCATGTGCACTATGAAAATTTGGGGTTTGGGGCACGGACTGCTTTTATCTCTCTTCCTAACTCCGTCCACGGCTTCTTTCTCTTGCCAGCTACTGAAGGGTATAATCAGTGGTCTTTGAAATATCATTCTAAAACTGCTGAGGCCAGAACTACAGCGAAAAGATTTGTAAGAGGGCAACTAGACATCACCAGAAAATGTGAAACAAGTTTAGCCGCTTCTGTTGATGTTTACCGTGTCTTCAGCTTACGCATAAGAGCATCTTCCATTCATTAAGAAAAGGGTATTTATACCCAAAATATACATATTTTGAATTATTTTGTCTTGAGGGACTACAACTTGCAATGAGGCCCTTCCACAGCTGATCGCTAGTAGGGTGACAGAGCTGGAAGGAGGAGAAGCTGGGTACTCGAGTGTAACGGATGTGTGTGGGCTTGAAGCGATTTGCCAAATTTGAGCAAAGAAAACAATTCCACCGATGGGTGTTTTCTGGAAAATGAGTATGCTGTCTCGGCAATTTTTGTTCTGCGTCGTGCTGTCTTCTCACTGCCTCTCTCCTCGGCAGCCACAGAGAGGAGACACCTGTATCGTCCACCTGCATTTTACTTCTTTGGCCTTAGGACTAACACGGCCTTGCCGGCTCCCAAACAGGTCGTGCGACGGGTTGGAAAGCGTGCTTGAAATTTTCTCCTCCAAAAGTACTTGCCTGACTTCTCTAACGTGTTCGCTTTGGCTCGGTAATCTCCACCCGCCTTCGTCCTCGTGCCGTCGTTCCTGTGACCTGCAGCGCAGGCTCCGGTGAGAAGGTGGGGAAGGCGAACGCAGGCACCCTCGCCAGCAGCTCGTTCCAACAAACGATGCCGCCTCTCCCTGCTCCCCCGCGTTTCTGCTGCCTGCGCTCGGAGCGTGGAAATGGTGTGGGTTTGCGCGGTGTAGGAGCTGTGCCTGGACTGCGGTGTTGCACGGGCTTTCACTTAAGCATGCAAGCATGGAAATGTTTCTTGCATTAATAGTGGGATTCCCTTCACATGACAGTGTTTCTTCAGCTGCTGATTCACAAATACATCATTGAACTGATTTTTTTTTTTTTTTTCCCCTTCCTTTCCCATTTGGGAAGCTCCTGTAAACTTCCCTCATCCTCTGCCAGAGGCCTAGCAGGAGGCTTGAAAGATGAAGAGCGGAGTCTCCTGCAGTGTTTCAGTAATATCACTTCAGACGTACTATGTGGGAGTACCGAGTATCAAGTACTCCGGTCTGATAACCACAGCTTTCCCTGTTTAATATGCGCTTAGCGCTAGAACAGCAGCTGTATAAAACTAACACCTTTTTTTACTAGATTCTGCTAGTCTGGATTCAGAGCGATTTCTGCTCACTTGAGTAACTTGAAAAATAAAAAACATTGTCACCTGGCGTATTAAAAATACAGGTGTAAATACTACACCGGATCTGGTAATTATTTAAAATAATGCACAATTTTCAACCAGATTATTTTTTTTTTCCCCTAACCAAGCAGGACTGCCCTTCTACCTGGTGCTGGGGAGCTAACAAAACAGCAGGAGAGGGATCTGTATTGGATTATTATCAACGCTACTGGTAAATCACTTCCAACTGCAAAATCCTTAGGTATCACTTATGAAACGGTTTCGAATTCGAAATTGTCTGTCAGCCAGGTAATTAACATCATTAATTGCACAACCTTCAGCCAGAATAATTGATTTATACTTAATCACAGAACCTAAAACTTTTCAGGGTGCATCTTTACATCTTACACGGTCGTGCCGAGGATCGCTGTGCTGGGCTGCGGGCGTGGGAGGCGCGTTACCGCTCACACGGCTCTCGGGAATCGCTGAAAACGCTCAAGTGGTTAGTATTAAAGTGGTCAATACTGGAGCGGTGTCCATAAAAACAAGAGGACAAACAATAACTGACTCGGACTAGAGCACAGTAAAAGGATAATTGGGAATAAAACACAAGAAGCGGTGCAGGCGGAGCAGCGGCTGTGGAGCGCGGTGACTCCACGCAAGGCACCACCTCTCCCGTCCCGGGGACCACCGTAAGAGATGGAGCCCAAGGTCATGCACTAAATGAACTCGGTGGACATTTTGTGGACGTTTCTGGACATTTTACGAAGGTGGTCCATAGGCTAAGGGAATGGTATCTGTGTGTTGTATGAAAGGATGGGAAGGGGCGGTGGTTAATGAGGGTGTGTTGGACAGTGCGGGACCTGAGCATGACGCAAATGGTACGGAATAAGGGGTGGAGAACATGCCGCGTTTGGCTGGCGTAGCGTTAAGTTTCCTCACAGCAGCTCGTATGGGGCTGTTTAGGATTTGTGCTGGAAGCTGTTGATGACACAGGGCCGTTTCGTCGCTGCTGAGCAGCGCTGACACGGAGCCAAGGCCTTTTCTGCTCCTCGCCCCAGCCGCGAGCAGGCCGGGGCACGAGGAGCTGGGAGGACACGGCCGGGCCAGCTGCCCCCGACTGCCCCAGGGATGTCCCGCACCATGCGGCGCCGTGCTCAGCACACGGAGCTGGGGGAGGAGGAGGAAGGGGGCACGTTCGGAGCGATGCCGTTTGTCTGCCCAAGTCACCGCTACGTGATGGAGCCCGGCTTCCCTGGAGACGGCTGGACAGTGCGTGCCGATGGGAAGTAGGGAATGAATTCCTTGGTTTGCTTTGCTTGCGTGCGCGGCTTTTGCTTTAGCTATTAAACTGTGTTTATCTCAACCCATGAATTTTCTCTTTTACCCTTCCGATTCTCTCCCCCATCCCACCGCGGGGAAGAGAGCGGCTGGGTGGTGCCGAGTTGCCGGCTGGGGTTAAGCCACGACGCTCAATTAAGAGTTCATGAAATCAGGGAGCTGGGGGCTTTTTTTTCTCCCCTCTCCAACACTTGAATTTCCTGCAGTTGGACAAGAAGAATTCGAGTTCTTAATTTTAATGTGTTGGGGGTTTTTTTAGGCTTTTGATAATCCTCCCATGATAATTTAACCTACCCACCAGGCAACGTAAAGCTTTTCAGTCCAGACTATCGAACCAGCTCTTTGTCGGTAGACACTTTATCCCCTTGAAGTATCCAGGATGATTTACTCTTATGGGACATGTAGACAAAGTGACATTTTCCTATCTCCTGCTATCTAAACACAAGATTGCAATTACCCCAAAACAACCAGCATCAGAATGTGGTGCGCTATCGGCTTCTCAATAGCGGCTCTTTATTAGCTTTCCCCAGGACCTGCCTTTTTTTATTGAGGAAAAAAAAAGGGATCTGGAAGCAATCGATTCTCAGCCGAAGTTTTTTGAAGGAGTTGTTTTTAATTTGCTGACTTGCTCCAGAGAAAGCTGTCTGTGTGTAAATTTGCAGATCTGCTGATGAGTAATCAGTGAGCTTTTGTGTTTTAATATTTTGATGGTAGAAGGGAAGCAGTGCAAGACAGACAGAATAAATACATATATTTAGGAGACGTTCCGTACTGATTGGAGTACAATAATAAAAGTGCAACAAAGAGAGCAACTAACTAAAAGCCAGATATTAAAGGGGAGCTGAGGCCTAAAACAGAGGACAGATCGTCTTTAATTCACTGGTGCTGGAGGAGAGTGCAGCCGATAATGTTTCTCTCTTTGTCCTCAGGAGCTGGAGGCTGCTTTTTCCAGTGTACGCTGAACTACATAATTTAGAGCTAAAACCGATGAACGAGCCGGCAACTTCAAAGAGATCAGGAGGCCGAGGACAACCTTCACCCTCAATTTACATTTGGATTTTAGGTTTGTAAAGGAAGCCACGCACAGATTTAGGAATGGTGTTAAGGAAATGGAAGCTTATGAAAGGTGCGGGGCATCTAGAGTCAGGAATTTTCTATGGAAATGCTTGGTCGCTAACAGGATTTACGGGTATCTACTTGCTATAATGGATCCTTCTCTTCCACGTAATTTCATTACATGTTGCCTGCTTTTCCTGAGTAGTCCCAGCATCCCCTGAAACTCATGGATTCAGCGGAGGAAGGTTTGTGGGTTTGTTTTTTTTGTCAGACAGTTGCATTGCAACACCAGAGGGGATCAACAGCTCCAGGTTTAAAGGGTGGTAAACTCCGGGAACTGGCAGAGCTGGAGAGATGAGCTTGTAAAAGGCAACAAGCTGGAGAAGGCAGAGGAAGTACGGTCTTTAACTGTTGGGCAGAATCGCTACGGCCCGTATCTAATGAACCACACGGTATTTACTGATGCTGTGTGTCCTTGTCTGTGCATCATGGGCTTTTATCAGCCGACTTGCTTTCCCCTCCTGGTTTTTTTCCACTTAATTTTTTTTTTTTGTGGCTTGCAAACACTACGCATTTTTACTCTTGTTAAGTATTGCAAGCACTAAAGCGGAGACCCCAAAGCCCTCTCAGCTTGCAGGTAGCCTTCAGCTGAGTCTAACGGGGATGAGTTTTAGCCCCTTAAGGAAGCCGGTTGTTTGGAAGTGAGGGGAAGAGGAGGGCATCCACACCCAGGAAAAAGGAGAACCTCTTGTATCCAGAGCAAGACCAGCTCCACAGGTCCTCAGTTTCTCCACTCAAGGAAAGACACGCAAGGGGTTTGGGGGTTTTTTTTCTGCCAGCTAAAGCAAGGAGCTGTGCGCAGGAGGAGCAGGCTGGCAGGGCAGCGTCCCGGCCGTGTCCCTGTGCCCGTCCAGCCCGCTGGCTGCCAGGGCCGTGTCCCGGCCGTGTCCCCGCAGTGTCCCGGCCGTGTCCCGGTGCCCGTCCCGCCGGGCTCTCCGGGTCCCCCCCGCAGGCTGCTGCGAGCAGCCGGGGCAGAGCCCACCGCCCGCCCTCGCCCCGCACGCCTTGCCGAGCGCAGCGGCAGGCAGAGGGCAGCAAAGGGAGGGTTTTTACTTTTTTTTTTTTTTTTTTTTTTTTTTTTTTTTTTTTTTGTTCTCAGCCCTTTGCAGTTGGAGCTTTCCAGCCCGATTGTGCTAAACGCTTATGTACCAGTGTTTCCATTTACAAACTCGGCCTCCCCTCCCCCGCGGGCGCCCGGCCGCTCTCGCACCGAGCCCCCGCCGCCAGCCCGCGCCCACGGCGGGCACGGAGGGGCCGAGGCCCACCCGAGGCGGGGGGGCTGCCTCCCCCCTCCCGAGGAAACGCGGGGAAAGGGAGCGGGGCTGGACGGGCACTGCCTCCCCCCAGCCAGGCTGCTTCTCCCCCGTGCCCCTCCCTCCACGGCCGGGCTGAGGGGCTCCCCACCCCACCCCTCCCCTCCCCTCCAGGGGTGCTGAGGGGCGCTCCCCCCGTTATGGCGGGGACAAGGGGTGCCCGCCCCCCCAGCGCCCTCGGCGGTTAGGAGGGAGTTCATCCCTCACTTCCCTGGGCTCCATCTGCACAGGAAGCGGGGGTGGGGGGGATCGGTTTGAGGGGTGTCAGCGGGCCCGGGGGCTGCCCGGGCTGCGAGTGCGCGTCCCCGTCCCCGGAGCGGCGGCGGGGAGGGGGCCGGGCCGGGCCGGGCCCCCCCCCCCGCTCCCGGCCTGGGACCGCTTCCCTCCCGCCCCCCCGCTCCTAAGCGGGAGTTTCCAGGAAGCGCTGAGAGGAGCCGCAGCACGCCGCAGCCTGTCGCACAGCGAGCTGCTTCCGCCGAGACCGTGGCAGGAACGCCAAGTAGTCCCAACCGCCTCTCCGCCCTCACCCGGCAAAAGGCTCCGTCCCGCGCTCCCTTAGCGGGATACCGTTACAGGAACCGGGAGGGAAGGGCTTCGCTCCCCCGCCCTCCCCCCGCGGCCTTGGCCGGGATAAATCAGGAGGAAGCGATGGGGGGGGGAGGGGAGGTGAAAAAACCCAAGCGCCGGCTCCGGCGGAGGGATCCGGAGGCGCGGAGGAGTGAGGAGGCGCGGGGAGCTGTGCGCGAGGGAGGGGGTGAGCGGGAAAACGCGGCGCGGAGCCGGGAACAGCGCCCCCGCCCCGCGCGGGGGGGCCGGCGCTGAGGGGGCGGCCGCAGCCCCCGCCTCACGGCTGCCCCCGCCGGGGCCAGCGGCAAAGTTCGGGGAAACTTTCCCCTGGTTTAGGGCGAGGGTCTTGGGGGACGTGCCTCAGCCCCCCCCCCCCCCGCCTCACACGACGCGGTGTTCTGGCAGGTGAGCGCCCTCGCAGCAGCGCCCACACGGGCCCCGGGGCTGCCCCTTCCCTGCGCCCCACACCCGTGTTCGGGAGTCGTGCCCCCCCCCCCCCCCGAGGGCCCGCGTTTCTGTCCGCACACCTGGGCCCCCCCCCCGGCTCTCACCATCAGCCGGCGGGGCCGGTCTCCCTGCGCCCTACAGATAAGGAGCTGCGCTCACCCCACCCCGCCGCCCCACGGGCAACTTATTGGCTCCTTTTTTCTGGATAAGGGGGCCTCTGAGCCGCCGAAACGCACCGCCACGTTTAGGGAAGTTTGGCCCGGGTGTCCCCCCGCCGATGTTTGACTCCGCACAGGACCCCACAAACCCTGAAGCTGCCCCTTAACACGAGCGCTCCGCATCCTCCCGTTAGCCCTGCAGGCAGAGCAGGGCCAAAACTGGGATCGGAGGGCCTACCCCCCCCCCCCCCCCCCGATCCCCTCCCCCTATCCCAGTTACACAGGCTTCATGTCCTCCTATTAACCCTGTGGAGAGAGGACAAAAGCTAAACTATGATCCTGCTCTGCTTCCCCCATCCCATCCCCAGCTACATGAGCTTCACATCCTCCTGCTAAGGCTGAAAGGCGAGGAGAACAAGAGCTGCTGCTGATTGTAAGGCCTGGCTCTGCTTCTCCCCACCCCCTCTGCCAGCCCCATCCCCCACTGCAGCTCCCATAGACTTGTATCCCTCCCATTAACGCTGAAAGGGGAGGACAGGAGCTCTGATGGGTTTTTCTCAGGCTTACTCTGTTTTCTCCCCCCCTACCAACCAATACCAGCTCCACAGCCCTGCATAAGTGCAAGGCATGCATCTGGCTCTGCTAGCACATCGGCTGAATGCCCCCTTTCCTCTGAGCTCCACAGCCCTGCAAGAAAAAAAAAAAAAAAACGAACCCTGATTCCCCTCGTTTTGCTTATTCATTACAAGGGGTTGGTAGCGTGCTTTTTAAAACGCGTGATCTCTTGTTTTAGAAGCATCTGTGCTTTGAGAATGAGGTTTTGTCTTCTGGCGTCTTGAATGTAGCTCTTCATAATAATCTCTCAAAGTGCTCCATTTTTGTCCTTAAAGTTCTATTTTATTACCTCTTCTGTATCAGTGAAGGTCGGTTTAACCCTTTAGATATGAAAATCAGCAGTCACTTTAGAAACAGGTTGCCTTTTTCTTTACTAATTCATGGTTATGATAATATTTTATCGAGTGAGGGTTTTTTTTCCAGACCGGTCCTGATGCATGCTGAAGGAAGTGTGTGCTTCAGCACTGATTAAAGTCATGTATGAGTTAATGAGAAGCTTGCAGAGTACGTGAAGCAAGAGAAAATCTTTAACCAGCTCTGCTGTTCCTGCTACATACCACAAACTTGTAAGCTGTAACCAGAAGGTGGATTGAATATGTGTGAAATGCTGCAGTAGCAGACTCTTGTAATTGCATCACAGGTGGATGCTCACTCAATTAATGTATTATCATTTTCAAAATACCTTAAAGTTGGGTGGTTTGGTTTTTTTTTTTACATGTTTGGAGACTTCGTATTTCAAAGTATGTTGAAATCCTTGGATGAAAGATGCTACAAGCCTATAAAGTATTATTTTCTGGGTTTTTTTTTTAATTTTATTTTAAACAATCTCTTTTTCATATGCTAACTGCTTCCCGGATTAATAGATTGGTAACACCTAAGAGACTCTCAGGTGCTGGAGGAAAGGTAGCGGCAGTGTCAAGATTCTAGTTGTGGGACTTCTAATTTAAGAAATGTATTGTCATAAGGAATAAGATCAAGGCTGAATCCTGCTTGCATTTAGGTCCAAATATAAAACACACTTTGGAAGGAGTCCCTAGTGAACATTAAGAGTAATTAAGTAAAAATAAAACCTTTCACTTCAGCCCCCCCCCACCCCTTTTAACACAGACAAGTAAGCGCAACACTGTTTTCATTACACCATTTTCATTATGTGTCCTGATATTTCTTAATTTTGTATTGCATCTTAAATCCTCAAGTGACTTATAATTTCTGTGATTTGGGGGTATTTTTAGACCATACTTTTAAAGAAGTCATCTCACTGCGTCCCAAAAGGAGCTATTGAGCAGTCATTCTCATAAAAAGGACTGAACTTCCTACAGCTTTGCATTTCCAAACACCTATTTTTTTTTCTGTAATTCTCCTACTTAATCGTTGAATTCCTTTCACCTTACATTAGGTAAATATTTCTTAGTACCAGTTGGATTTTTTCATCTTTTTAAAAGAACAGAGCCTTGTCACTGAGACAATCACTTCATACCGTATTGAGGAGATGACATAAAAAAGGAGTGAAGGAGAGTTGTCTTGTGCTGGGAACGTCAATGCCATTTTTGGAAAACAATACTATAGGAAATGGAAATGAAAAATACATTTCATGCTGGTGGGAACTTGTAATGAGGCTAAGAGAGGATTTGATGTCTCAGAAAAGCAATCATTGCAAGGGGAAAAGCGGGACTTTATCATCCATTTGTAAAAGTTCTCTGGCTGAATATCCTTTTGGGGATCTGAAATTTGGCTCAAGTCTGTTTATGAACATCTGTTGAATGGAATTTTAAAAAGGCACAGATTATAATCTTAGTTTCTATTGACTGTTTAAGATGATAAAACAAAATAAATGTATCTGCAAGTACGTGGTTTTTCTTTTTTTTTAATAATGAGCTGCATGACTGTTCAGTAGTCTATACTACTGATTACCTGGTTGTATACATGTTTTCCATACATTTTTCTCTTTAGCATATGAAATATAGCCTCTACCCCTTTCTGTAGCTGTTTAACTCCATTTGAATACTTTCCTAGTAAGCTTTCGGGTTTTATCCTTTTTTGTAACGGGAGACTCTTGGATTTTGGTGTCTCTGGTATTTTTTGCACAAAGAATACAGCGATGTATTTGAGGGGAAATTTTGAGAACTGTTGGGTGTTCCCAGAACTGTGGCCGTTTGCTTAGCTTCACATCCTGCCTACCTGTCTTCTCCTGGGTTTCTGTAAATGCAATCACTTTGTGTCCACTGTCTGTGGATAGGACTACTTCGGCATCTATTTCTGCAGTGTTTGTGACCTCCTGTTATTCAGGGAGGTCTTCACTGTAATTTTCCCTCCCATTATTTTGCCTCCTTTGCAGCCTGATGTTTTTGCTGTTGTTTTATATTCCAAGCAAGGATCCTGTGAATGCTTCAGCTCAAAATTTAGGTCATCTCTGATGGAAGAAGGAAGACCTAAAAAGTAAAAATAAGTTTTCAATGTGCCTTTAAAAGTGACAACTCTTTTGGAAAAAATGTACAAACTCATCTGTATTTTGTGGCTGTATGGACTGGGGGGAAGGGAGGGTGCCTTTTTTGATTCCAGAATGAAAGCTAAGTATCTTCATGTGAGTGTGGTTTCTTTCCCATGTGCTTTCCTGGTCTTTTTCATTTTCACACCTGCTTTGAGCTTTAATCGCTCAAATTATTCATAGACTTGCCCTGGAAAAAGAAGAGAGTGACCTCTTCCCATCTGGAGTAGATGGATTTACCATCAATAATTGTAAATGGACTTGGATGACTTAATAATGGTTTTTACGCTTAAAATTTTTAATTCTGTGGTTTCATTGCATTTTAAGAATTCTGCGCGTGGTCTTTTCTGAACTGGTAAGCTGAAGTTACACCACAGAGATTTATTTCTTGCAAATTCTCTCTTAGCGTTGGGCTCCCATCTACAAAGTGCTGACGATCCCCCATGAACTGCTGAGTCATCAAAGAGCATGCGTCTTTCACAGGACCAGGCCCGTGAGTTGCAGTCATCTTTTTTCTCTAATTATATACAGTGTCTTTCCTGACAGAGAACCTCAAGACGGTTTATGAAATCAACAGCCACAAAAGTAATGCAGTGCCTGTTGGGGGTTATGTATTCACATTGATTACAATTTAGCAGTCCCTCAGCCTGAGGGTGTCTGAGGGGACGGAGAGCGAGCTGCTTCTCAATTCGTGTGCGTTGCTATAAGCAGCAAGCTGGAGTTGATAGATATCTGTTGCTATCGCCAGCAACTCTTGTTTTTCTGTTACTTTAGTGGCTTAATTTAAATTATTAAGAAACTTGTGAATCTGTTTTGTTTGTTTTCTGTTCTTCCTAGCAGCTATCTGCAGTTTTATATGTATTAAATGTGCTAAGCTTCATCTGGCCAGTATGTGTAATAAATACCTTAGTAAATGTGATTAAGTCCAGTTTCCTCTATTAACTCAGGAGAGATTTGTTTCTTATCTGCATTATTCCTCCATTCAGAAGGACAGAAGCCTTGCATAGCCAGAGTTCACCTCATAAATCACCTAGACAAATTGAACTTGGGGCAGAAGAAGATACAAAATTAGAGTAGTTGTGATTTAGTCTCAATGAACTTTGTGGTGTTCCCATGTTGTCCTATACTTCTTTGATGCTGCTGTTTGCATACAGTGCTGCCATTTTCTCTCTGTTATGCTTTTTCTGATGCTCAGAATGCAGTCATATTTTTCACTAGCTGCAGACAGGTTGTTGGGCAGTTTGGTGTCTTCTCAGTGCGCTCTCTCAGTTCACAGAACAAGGTATGTTATTTCCTGACACCGGTGTGATATTCTCTGCAGCTGCATGGAAGGGCCACTTCAGAAATCAGCAGCTCTTCAGCTTCCCAGGTTTTATTGACTGAGTTTAACCTTTGGTGATTAGTAAACGGACACGTTAAGAAAATCTGTGGCCCAGCCATTTTTCTTTGCAATTCCTGAGGCTTGTCAACCAAACTCTGCACCCTTGCCTGTCTATATTTCAGTATCCCTCTCATCTCATTGCAGTTTCTGGCTTTTCTGTTGGAGATGGAGATGTGTAAAGACATCTTTAAGATGGCAATATTTTTGGTGCGAGAAGAAAGAAAATGCTCTTCAACTTCTGAATGTAGGTGGTAGGTGCTTTTGTAACAGTAGGTCACTAGTTGCTCCTTCCCCCTGCCTCCCATGTTTGGTAGAATATTCATTGGGATTCATTCTAACAACATCATAAATTAGTGATGTATTTCACAGGCCTGTCACTGGCTAGAACAAATCCCGCAGGAAAAGAGGAAGCAACTGCTTTTTTTCCTAATTTCTAGCAACTATTTGAAATACAAATGTTTAGAATAGTTACCATTTTCCCTATTCCTTCAACCGAATTGTAGTCATCAACTTGGCCCCGCTTCTCAAGCGTGCCTCCCCTCACCCTTAGGTACATTAAAGTAGTATTTGGTGGCTTCCATTTAATAGTATTGGTCTGGTATTGATAACTTTTTTATCAAAAGATTAGAAAGACCTCCTTGGTCTTCACCCAGACTCTGCTATGATATGCAGCTATGTCATCTACTCGCTGATTTATCAGGCTGTATCATAGAAGGCAGCAATCTGTGCAGGCACAATAATTCATCTGACCTGGAGTGCAGGTTCTGTACCAAATGCGCAGGCTACGTCTCTTCCTAACCCCATAGTAACGCTGCGCTGTTTCTGATGATTAGAACACTTCTGATTAGTTACCAAGCTGCTCTTTGTTTGGTCTTCTCCCTAATTTAAACAACCCATCTTGTCTTTATTCAATACAAGGTTATTTTCTACTATTAGCTCTTTTATAATGTCTTCATTACTTATTGATTACAATTCTGAAATAGTTGGGGGTTCTTTTTGATTCAGAGAGTGTTTGATGAATATATTTGCTGGCACCTGCAAACTCTGTCCTTGTTTCCTCCACTCCTTCCATATTTACTTTAAGGACCCTTCAAAACAATCTCGACTCCCCTAGTTATGATGGGTCTTTCCTTCTAATAGATTAGAGCTTCCTGTCGGTGTTTTGTCATTTCTGAGTAAGGAAAGTCTGATGTCTTTCGGCTCAGTTGTTGCTTCATCTCCTCTGCTCTCCCAGGGGTCTTGCACATGCTTTCAGTTCTGCCTTACCTCTTTGATTTTGTGAAGTTCCCTACTATTTACATTTCTTCACATATATCCTCCTCATACCATCTGCTACCTTATGTTTTGCTCATCTCTGAAAGCTAGTAACCGTATTTCATCCAACGTTGTTCTACATTATTTTCTTAAAATTTAATGAAAAGGTTCTAAAAGAACAAAGCAAATTAGAATTCACCCTTTCCATGTAGACACCTTAACTGATGAGGGAACAACTCAATAAAGACCTTCAAATGGCTTGACACAAATGAATTTGTTACCAAAATTTTGTACATCGTTCCTCCAAAAGGTATATTATCAAATCAACTAGGAGAGTTTTATTACCGACAAAAGTTAAGGTTATTATTAAAGAATGCCGTCTTCTCTATAAACTCTTTTTCTCTGGAATTCAGCAATTCTACTGAGTAGTATTTACTTTCGAGTGAGTGTGTGGCTGTGCCTTGTTAGATAAAAGCTGCAGTACTAAAACTGTTTCACTGAACTGAGCTCCTGACCTACCTTCCGAGGCCATGTCTACAAAGGGATGATACATCAATCTGGTCTGTTTGATCTAATTACAGCTATTTAACTATATTGAGCACAAGTACTCTCACCCCACTTTGTTATGCTGATTTAAGGTATTTCACTGCTAATCGGGTGCATGGTTCTTTCTTGTATTAATTTACCTCTCAAAATATTCTGGGCAGTTATCCCATGGAGTGGAGTTCTGCTACTCAGCTGTATGGGGGTTTTTTCACAGTGTGCTGCCAGGAAGTTCTCAGGAATTTGGGAATTCTGTGGGTCAACCTGACAAATTACTATTCCTTTTCTCTTGCCATCCATTGATTTTTGCCTATGCCACTTTTTCAAAATGCTGCAAGGTTGTACGAAGAAGAAACTGGGAAATCCGTTGCAATGCATATTCCTGTGAGGTTGCACAGGCGGAAGGATGCCATTCTGCAGCTTCGTAGAGCTTTTTCTACTTTGATAGCGGAAGAAACACGCAAAGAGAAACAGTAAGATGTAATCAACCTGCTGCTTCTGTGCAGGAGCTGTCTGGAGCAGTTTACTCAATGGTGTGCTGTTTCTGGGTGTAGTCAGCCAGCAGTGACTGATAGCACAGGGGGCTGGTGCAGAACTGGGGTGGCCAGGAGCGGCAGCCAAACGGACGGATGACAATATTGCATTCCTAGAAACCTGTGCAGGTCTTGGCTGCAGAGGCAGAATACAAAACAAAGACTTTCCTTAACATGCAGAAGCCCATTGCCATCTGTGGAAGAGCATCATTTCTGATTATTTCCAGCTGAAAACTAGCCAGTTTTGTGTCAGGGATATTGTCATGGGATATTTTTTTAATGTATATATCTGGAGAAGGTGCTGATCTTCTGTGTCATAAAGCTTGGCAATGCATAAGAAATTACCGAGAGCTTTTCCCAGGTACAGTCTGTGAATCAAATAAGGGTTATGGGGGTTCAAGGAATAAACATGGTCTGTCGAGCCAGGAGAAAGAATTTATGGACACAGAGAACAACTTCTTAATGGTTGTACACGGCCTTGTTCATCAATGTAAGTGATTTACCATTGAATGGATGTAGAATGAATGTAGAATGGCATTATGAAACTTCTTCAGAACAGACTCATTAGAAACTTGACCTTGTCCTGATTTGTACACCACCTGTAAGAGGCAGGGAAAGATACTGAAAGGTGGGTAGAAGCCAGGAGTGGAAAGCCACTTTCAGTGTTATGGATGTCCAGTGCAAAATAACCTTTTTATGAGGAAAAAGTCTGCACTATGATTTTATGAACGGAGCAAATTAATCAAAGAAACAGTGTTCGACTTGATTAACAATGACTATAGGTGATGTCATGCTACGGTAGGCTGAGGTGTAGCTCAGTGAAGATCTTCAACAAGAGCGTATCAAAGTAGTTTGACTTAGCAAAATAACATTAATCAAACAAGAAACATTTAATCTGAAATGCCTTGTAAACTTTAAACTGGGAGTGCGCGTATATTTATGTAAGCGATGCACCTATAACACTCCATCATCTCTTCTGGAGCTGGAAGTTGCAAGAAAGTCCTCCAAGTAACTCACTGAAATGGCAGCCTGAGGCAGTGGCCCAGAACGGTGTGTTCTTCATCTAAAAGTCAACTTTTCTAATGGAAATATTCCTTTCTTAGCAGTATTGTTCTTCCTGTGTTTGCTATAATAATGAATACAGCTGTCATAGAAAGAGACATCAGGAGGTCCTTTGGTCCCATCCCAACTCTGAGGCAAGAGAGGGATGCTTATCTGTATCCCATACAGATGTTTGTGTATCCTGGCCTTAAAAAATCTGAAATGCAGGGTGTTCTACAGCTTCCTGTACTAGTGTTTTCATTGTTTAAATGTCACTTTTGTTACTCTACCAAATCTTACTGTGGATGAAGTCTATTACCTGTTCTACTTTCAGTGGACGTGAACGTTTGATTGCTGACCTTTATTGTAACAAAATGGACCACTGGTATTTTGTCCCCTCTCAATTCTCACATGAGTTTTCTCCTTTTTCTTTCTTTCTTTCTTTTTTTTTTTTCTCCCTTTGTTTCCCCCCCCCCCCTTTTTTTTAATTAAGCAAATCCAGCATTTCAGTTTGTTCTTGGGAGTTAGATTTCCTCAGCCTCCCAGCATTCTTGTTCCTCTCTTTGTGCTCTTCCCAGTTGGTTTATACCTGGTTTTATTTTTTCATGTGGTAGCTGAAAACGGATACAGTATTCCAGCTGAGATTTCACTAACACTGAGTTGAGCAAGATAATTGTCATGGGTGTCCTATGTAAAACAGCCTTATTAAATATTTCTGTGATGTATTATCTTTATTGCATTGACTCAAATTCAGTTTGTCATCCATTATAACCACTGGCTTCTTTAGTGCAGTCCTGCTGCCCAGGCAGTTACTTCCCTCCTTGTGCATGCTCATGTCTTGATCCTTGGCTACAAAAAAAACTCTTCTGAAAACATCATGCCTAAACCGAGGGGAAGAAAAAGATCTGAGGAGGCTTTTCAAACACACTATTCTTGTGAACTTCAGGTGGGTCAGCCTGCCAACGGAAGAGGAATTGTGGGATAATGTTAATTTTCAATATTGGATGGCAATTATGTTTTGTCTTATTATTACTCAGAAAGTGTTCATTTCATAAAAATTCTAATATGAGCTGGACTAGGAATGTTTGCTTGCAAATGGGAAAGAACATAGTTATAGTACATGAGTATTAGATTATGATTTTCTTGTTAAACTTTTTCACTCTCCTGCTATTAACAAGGCGAGCAGAATAATTTGTTAATGTCTCTTTTAAAAAATAATAGACATAGTTCCTAGAGTTGAGATGAACCAAAGTTAAATCTGGAAGGCATTTGAAGAAAGACAAAAACAACAACAGAAAAATTATGGGATTCTGGTTTTGTCCAAAACACTGATGACATGAAAATTAAATTTATGGATGTGAGGTGTCCTCTTGGTCTTTCATGCAGTTATCTGGTCAGAACACTGGAAAAAGGAAAAGAAAAAAAAAGAAAAAAACCCCAAAACTGAAGATGCTTCTCGGCTCCATGCCCCTGCCTATTATCGTTTATAGAAACATGAAGAGGTGGCAGATACAAGGAGGGAGTCTTTGACAGCATGGAACACTGCGCGTTTGAAATCATGAAAAACATCTCCAGTGGTCAAAGAGTTAAGAGTAGAAGATCCCAAGAAGGGCAGCCATGGTTTGTTTGCTAAAGAAAAGTATTGCTAAAGCAGGTACGGCTTTGTCTGGAGAGATTAAGAGACCTTAGATGGGGAGAAATGGGTGATACATATTCCTGGTGATGTTATTTATAATGGAAACGAAAAGCTGTTAGCAAAGACTAGAAATGTGGTGTGAGCCTTTCACGGTCTTCTGGGAAGGTGCAACGCTCTGGCTTTTTGGAAAGCTTTACCCTTAGAAAAGCTTGCTCTTTCAAGAGTTCTCTGCAGCACTAGAGGACCATTGCGCTGCTGAGGTGACAGCGTGTGTAGCCTTGACTACAACAAGGATCACTGCTTAGTTCTCCGAGCACTGTCTGACACAGAGAATGTGCTGAGCTTGTGCGTACTCTGGGGCTGGGTCAGCCTGCATATTACTCACTCTCTGTATTTCATGCTTCTTTATGCTCTTGTGACCCGGATGAATTTAACAGGGAGCTGAGCGGTGTGTTCCGTTTTCCTGTGTACGGTTCTTACACTTTTGCCCATCTTAATCCAGTTCCTCACAGCGTGATGCAGTCTGTAATTATAAATCAAATCATACAACCTGCCTTCTCAAACTCTTGCCTCATTTCAATTATTTTTTTAATTCAGATTTTTCTTTTATCCTTGTTATTTGATGTTTGCTTACATATTTTATTTATTGCATATAATTCAAGTGCTGCAGTAAATACAGAGTTACTAATTGTAATGGATTTTTGTGATGCTTTTCACTATAGTATCCAAATGCTTTTCAACCACCATAAGTGTATCTTCACAACATTGCAAAGAGATTTTCCTCTCATTTCACCGATGCAAAGCGGGGAAATTAGTGGCAAAGCTATCAAAGTTCTCTGCTGTATCTGTATGTTCCACAGTGACAGTAAACAAATTTCCAGCTTGCCCCGGTAAACGAATTGTATCTTCTTCATTAATCATCCACCAGGTTGCAGGTGAGCTTTTGAAGGGTGCTGCTGGTATTGGTTATCCCCTCTGTTTGGACTCCCCTAACACTGGGCTCGAGGAGGCTCCCTTGGCTGCCTTACGCCGCGCTTTTGCAGGTAATCGTATCTCATTTTGTCCATAAGGACATCAAGCTCCAGCATAAAAACAGTTAGTCCCTTTGAGCCTGGTAGCCCCACTAGAAGGATTTTTAAAACTCTAATTTTTCTAACAATAAGACATCCTATCCTAATTTTCATCCTAAATTTACTCAGGCCTTTATACGTATTTGGTGCCACCATAACCCTTCAGTTTAAATACCTGTGTTCAAGCCATAACCTATGCATACAAACTAACCCTGTCCTATCTCAGCCTTTCTTTTGTTGGAGCTAGCTGAAATAAAACAGTACTGTTTTCTCACGATAGATTCTTTGCTCTTATAACCATCTTAGGAAGCCTTTTCTATGACTATTCTAGTTTTCACGAGTCATTCTTGAATATAAACCGTACCCAAAATTCTGCAAGAGAGCTGTTGCCATAACATCTGGATGTGCCTTGCCTGGTCTTTAGATTGCTTTTGTCATCTTCATTTTTGTGATGTTTAGTCATTTCTGTGACTAAATAATGCTTCTGCGTCTTCATCCTTCTCTATTAACTGTGATGAATTCCCAGTTTACGAGAATTTTGGCTGTTAGTCCCTGTGTGAACAGCCTTGTGCTTTGCATTAATCTTATTGCTGCATTCCACTGGTCCATTCCTCAGGATTCCTGTGCTGTTCCAGAACCTCATCCGGTTCTTCATTTAGGATATTCCAGTCTCCTGTACTGATGCTTTTTAAATTTGTCAATAACTAGCTATATTAACGCTCTTCGTTCAATTCCTTGTGCTAATGTAACTGAAAAGCAGTAAATAGCACCAGTTCTGAGACCAGTGCTGGAGGAGCTTTTAAAGGACTCGCTCTCTAGCCCACAAGTTCCCATTTCAACACAATTCAGCATGGGGGGTTTTTAGCCATTTTTTACCCACAAAACTTTTCTTGCACTAATCTTCACATTTTCCAGTTTAACTTCTATTTTCACATGTGGCACCAGATCAGATGCTTTACTGAATTTTAGGTGGGTGAGAACAACTGTGTTTTCCTTTACCAAGAAAAATCTGCTTTCTTATCAAAGACAGACATCCGATTTGTCTGGCATGATTGCCTTTGTTAAACCCATGTTGCATTTTATCTCTTTATTTTCCTCCACATCTTTTCCCCCTCCAGGGGAAAAATAACTTAACTTTTACATCTCACTGAGGTCAGGCTAATTAGTCTCTAGTTGTCTGGACATTACTTTGCAAGTGTTTGGCTTGATTTCCACCCCACCCCCCCCATCTCCTCATAGTAGGATGTTAGTTCTAGATTATTTTTGTACGCCTAGAGGTGGCAGAAAAAAATTCACTCATTTGCATCACAACTCAACTGTCGTGCTTCATGTTTTGTTTGGGTTTTGTTTGTTGGTGGGGTTTTGTTTGGGTTTTTTTTTGTATTTTTAAAGAAAGATGCTATGTCATGGCTATCGATACAGGGAAAAGTAATGAATTTTGAAGCATTGCAAAGTCTTTTTAAAAACTACATAATAACAATAAGCTTCTTAACTAAGGACAGCTGAACCCAGGACTCCATTATCCTGTGTAGCTGTTGATAACTACCGGCGGATCATGGCAGCCCTTGGCAATGCTGATCCTTGACATCCAGAAGTTAAGTTCCTTGTGCTGCTTCAGCATTATTCACTGCTATCATTCCCGCGTTTAAACAGAAAGTAAAGCGTGTGCTGGCTACTCTACACGTATGTATAAGATAGTTGTTAAGAAAATGCAGTCTGAGAATAGGCAAAGTAAGTAAAAGAATAAGGTAGTGGCTCTGGAGGGTCAGGATTACATAGGGAAGACTGCAGCGCTCTCAGCAATTACACGCCACTGGAAAACCTGGGTCATTAACTATGTTTCCTGAAAGTAGGAAAAAATGATACTTTTAAATACTTTGTTTCATAATGTAGGTGGTTACACTCCTTTCCAATACACATAATGACTACGAATCTTTCTGAGCACCTTTCACTCAGGTACCTAATTGTAAAGATAGGAATGTAAGCAACAACCCTGGAAAGTTTGGGGTTTTGTTGTTGTTGGGTTTGGTTTTTTTTGCCAGATACACTCAATATTTTTATAAATATTTGAAAGCGATGCCTTTTTTAATGATTCTTCAGTATGTCTGGAGCTCAGGATTCTGTTTTACAGGGAAAGTGAATAGTTCTGAGCAACGCCTTTGTTTTACTGAAAGTGTGTGTGATAGTATCAGCCTTTATAAGAAGTAATATTGCTAAGGCTTGATTGTGGGCCTCTTTAAAGTCATAGATAACTGTTAGATAAAAATGACCTTGTTTCACAGTTCCAGTACTGAATTCCAAAAGTTCCAGTGAAGCCGGTCTGAATGTGCTTAAATTTTTGCTTCTAATGCAAGTACATTTCACCGAAGTACATACTTGTGAAGCTGGGAATCTTACTTTTAGGCCGTGTACGTTTGAGCAAGATTACAGGATGGAGGCCTTAAAAGCAGAAACTCAGTCACATCCCTGCACGCAGACTTCTGTGCGCGTGTAAAGTCCTGAAGCTGCCCATGTGGGTTAGATTACAGAATTAAGTTTTTTGAAATACGCATTTATGGATGACTGTTGAAAGGTAGGTAAGTAGAATTTCTGTCTGACCCTTTCATGATCAAATGTTTCAAAGCTGGTCAACACCTTGTTTATGTAGAATATTGCATTTGGTTTGTTTTATTAACTTTTCTTTTAGTTATTTGTGCCTGCCTTTGAACATCTGAAATGAAGGGACATTGCTAAGTGTTCTCCCCGTAGCATGAATATTTAATAGTTTGTGTGTTCTTTCTCTGTATTGTGTGTGTGCCTATATAATATCAGCAAAATCTCTTAAAATCAGTTTTTGCGAGAAATTTTCAAAGCACATCCTATGTTTGAGCCACAGTGCCGAGTATATTAAGCTACTGTAGAATTTCACTTAAAATGCTAGAATGAATTTGCCAAACGGTGGTATTTCGCAGATAACCACAGATTCAGCAAAATTCCCCTAGAGATTTTATTTCAGTGTGATCTGAGTTCCCGGTACGGATGAACTGGTGTCTTTCAGAAATCAAAAAATTGTTGGCCCTTTTCAAAAGAAGATTTTTCTTTGTTTTCTCAGAGGTACAGATACTCATTTTCTTGAGCTAGGAGCTGCTATGAGCGTTATGGGCGGATCCTGCAAAGTGCTGAGTGCATGGTTAACTTTAAGGGAGTATATGCTTAAAATCACGGGGACTGCTGATGTTTAAAATTACGCATATACTTAAGTACTCTGATGGCCCGAGGCCAGTGGCTTTCGCATCTTCTAGGACCGAGCCCTAAGGAGACTACAGTGAACGGTTGCGGCGGAATTTTCTTTTCCCGTTTTTAAATCTAAGGCTTAAAGCACAAATTCTGACGGCTGTTGAATTAAAAATACTTATTTTAAATGTGAGGAATGCAATACGCAGAGGCGAAACGCCTGGTTTCTTTCTGTCTCTCCTGGCATCCCAGCTCACTCCTCTACAGCGTTAGTGCAGGGCTTGCAGTTTTCAGCCGTGCTCCGTTCCTGCTTTATCCTCTTCCATCTTTTCCATCTGCTTCATTCTGTTTGGAAAATGGCAATGTAGAATGTGTTTGGTGTAACCTTAATCCTGACCAGCATCTGGGCTCCGTTTAAAAAAAAAAAAAAGCATCTACTGCAGGCAAGGTTTCTGTATATGTTTCCCTGCTTTAGTAAAACAAAGTTGGGGGGGGGGAGGAGTGAACAAGCAAAAATAACCATAGCGAAGTAATATTTATTTTAATGGACATGTTCATTAATGTGTAGGTTTTAATGTTTTCCCGCATACACGGGCAAACCGTGGTGCTTGTACTTTTCTCCTCTGTCCCGGTGGGTGTCATGTCAGAGGTAAACCGGATTTGCACCATTTTAGACAAGGAGAGAAAGGGTGGTGTGTGTGGGGGTGTCTTTCAATCTTGTTTGAACAGCCACGCTGTTAATTACTCACAAATATGTAAAAGTTAATGCCACCATAAAAAAAAAAAAAAAAAAAAGTGATGAACTGAAATTCCTGTGTATGACATTTCCCTATTAAACTTTTACAGGCCTGTCGGAGGTCCCCGACGGCGAAGCGATTTTATCAAATCCTCCAGGAAAAAAAAAAAAAAAACAACCCGAAAAAAAGTCACGGAGAAGCAATTGCGGGCGCCCAGCCGCGGCTGCTGCTGCTCCCCGCGCCCGGGCGGGCCGGAGCCGGCGGGCCGGTCGGTGAGGCCCGGAGCCGGCAGCCGGGGGCTCCAGCCGCCCCGGGGGGGTGCGTGTTATTTTCAGAGCTCATCGGGCGCCTGTGGAACCGCGGCGGTCGCGGTCCGCGGCCCCGGGGCGAGCGCGCAGCACAGCCGGTGCCTGCGGGGCCCCGGCGGCGGGAGGCGGCGGCTGCGGGGCGAGTGCGGGCGCGGCGGCGGGAGCCCTCGCTGCACAGCGCCGAGCGGCGCTTCGCGGCCCGCTGCGCCGGCCCGGCCCGGCCCGGGCCCCTTGGCCTTTTTTATGCTTTTGGATCTTCCCGACCCCGAGGCCGGCGGTGCCGCGCCGCATCTGCCCTGCGCTCCCGCTCCCCCAGCAGCCACAGAGGTCGCTTCTGAGCAGCACGAAAGGGCTTTCTTTTCCTAATTGTTTCATTTTTAATTTTTTTTTTTTTAATTTTTAATTTTTTTTTTTCCCCTCACTAAGGCTCTCAGTCCCTCATGGCCGGAGTGCAAAAGCACATTTAAATCCTGAACTTGGGATTTCCCACGGGGTGTCTCGCCGAGCTGCTGCCACAGCCACGCCGCGCAGGGCGAAGGCGCTTCTCTCCCGCCTCTGCCGAGAACGCAGAAGGTGATTAACATTTTTAATCAAGCGGTATTTTCAGGACACCGCACTAAAGCCCAAACCGGTGCGAAAAGCTAGGTCTCGCCAGCAGCAGGCTCTTGCTTTTTGAATCCACCGCCAAGTGTACAAATAATGAGGGGATTAAAGTTCCGCTCCACCTTTGGCGGGCGACTGTGTAAGGGCTCGATGTTTGTTGGCGATTTGAGGGTTAATCCCGACAAGTTTATAGTGCTTGGCGTTCTGAGTCCGTATACGAGCAAAGAGCATGTGTGGGGCTTGGGGTGAAGAATTAGCAGGGTGTACCGGGAGGCAAACCCAATGGTTTATGTGAATATAGAGTATATTGGATATGTGTATAAGCATTAAATTGGAGGGAGGGGGCCTTTTTTTTCAGTTGTCTTCACCACACTCAGAGATCACGGTGACAACGCACGGTGTTTTAACACTCACTGGGGAGAAAGGGGAGCGAGGGGAGTACCCCAAGTTGCATCTGGTCCCCAGACCTCCCTGTAATTTCTAGGGGAAGGTGTCCCCTACCTCTCATTATTTCGTTTAAACAGACTTGGAGCACGCCTCATCTTTAAGGCCTTTTCCCTGATGTCTCTAGGAGGCACCCTTCTTCGAGCAAGGAGAGAAAATCTTGGCAAAAAGAGCACCGAAGGATGTGAACCCCTCGGAAAATTCCACTTCCTGCACAGCAGTGCCTGTCCCTGGGTCTCTCACTCATTCCCATGCCCTTAACGAGGGATTTCTGCCCGCGGCTACCACACCAACTTTCGAACTAAACGCCGTGCCGCAGAGCACACCGAGCTCGCCGCTTTTGCAGCTCAGCTCAGCTCAGCACGCTCTCCCCCTCTCTTCCTACTTCCCTCCATTTTATTTCTCCGCTGGTTTTTTCTCTTCAGCAGACTCCAACTCTCCCTCTCCTGCTGAACTTGCCGGGAACAAAAGGCTCCGTTCCAGATCCAGCCCGCAGTTGCCGTGAGGAACTTCGCTGCGAGCGCTGCCTGCCGCCCTGCCCTGCCTCGCTGCCTGGTAAGATGGCAGTGCGAGCGCTGGATGGAGGTGAACCCCTCCTTCCTCGGCGCTGCTCTCCGCAGCACCCCCCGCCCCAGTCCTGACGCCTGAACTCAAACTTCTCTAAAAATACACTTTCGGAGGGCAGAATTTCACGGGAGGGATTTTTTTTTTTTTTTTTTTTTTAACACTCCACTGAAAAGAGCAGCTGAGGGTGGGAGAAGCACGGAGGGGCAGCTCGCTGGGAGCCGGGAGCTGTCTGCACGCAGGCGACCCCGCCGCTGATTCCGCCTCCCTGCACGGCATTCCCACTTCCCAAGTACTTGAAACAGCAGAATAGTTTTGCTTCGCTGGGAAAATCCAGGCCCAGAGTTGAGGTCGTTCTCTTTTCGCAGCTTTAAAAGCCTTTTTTTTTTTTTTTTTTTTTTTAACTCTTCCGCGTGGGGTTTGCAGTGTAACGCGGTTGAGCTGCGAGCCCACCCGACAGCTCCCAAATCTGGTGGGATTCAGTAGGAAATGAGCCGGTTGGCTCCTGATCCAGTGCAGGGGTTTTTAGAAACTCCGGTCCGCGTTTTGTTTGATTTTTCTTTTTTTTTTTCTTTTCTTTTTTTTTCTTTTAAAGTAGATTTACTCTTCCTTCTCCGAGCGCTCAGCACCGGAGAGCTGCCGTCCCAGGGCGGCTGTGGACCCGCTGTGCCCACCCGCGTGTACAAAATAAAGGCGGTTTGCTCTTGCCCTGCACTTTAATTCTTGTTTTCCTCCCCGAGTTGTCCCCTTTCCGAACATCTCCCAGTTCCCTCCGGAATCACCAAATCCCACCTCCAGCCTTATTTTCATGGACGGGTGAGAGCTGCTCTCCTCAGCCAGCCCCGGATCCGTGCACATCTGCCCCCAAAACTCGGCTCCTCTTCCACTTTCACCGCCGGGGTCGGCGTGGGTGGGAGCTGCCGTGGGGCCGCAGCACTTTGCTGCTGTCCCCCCGGTGGGCTCCGCGCCCCTTCCTCTCCCCCAGCTCCTTCGCCTTTCACTCCTCCTAGCGAGGGCTGCTAAAATAATGCCTTTCCTTGAGCCAGGCCGAGCCCGCTGTCCTCTCAGTACCCAGCCAAAGTTTGGCAGCTCCCTGCCACACGCTGACACCGGGCTCTGGCAGTGCGGCCGGGGCTGGGTCCCTTCCCCGGGTAACCCCCGGTGCTGGCTGGGTGGGAAGCGGCAAAATCCCATGTGGAATCCACTCCTGCCTTCGAGCTGTGCTGCACACTGCCAGAGTTCCCTTCTGCTGAAACTCCGTGCGGGCTGGGGAGCTCCCTCGCTGCCTCGGCCCTGTGCCCTTGTGCCAGCGCTGGAGCGGCGGGATTGTGCCATACCTTGACGCTTTCCTTAAGAGGATAAATCAGCATTGCCTCGCACGATGCCCAGCGCGTTAGCCATTCAGCAGCAACCAAAAAATTCAAATCATATTAATCTTCCTGGTCATGAAGCTGCAATGAGAGCGCTTAACCTAGATACGACAGTGGCTAAAATACTGGAAGGCACGGGATGGGCAAATATAAACATATTTACAGGAAATGTCATTTTCTTTAGCAAAACTACTCTCAGATAAGCCGAGGCACAGAAGATAACCTTTCCTGACTCCATTCCATATTTTGCAGCGTGCCCCGTGAATTATAATAGATGGGTCTCTTGTTCTTGGGTCCAGTCTGCATATCTCAGCATACTGTGCCTTTCAGTAAAATGGAAGAGCATCCTTCTTCACCCAACTATATTAATCGCTTCTCACCTCGTTTCGTTCTAGCTTAGTTGTGCCGGTTAATACTTTATTACAGAAACTCTACCCAATTCCTGAAGTAACAATCCAGTCCGTGTTTGTAGCCGGTTGAAAGGCTGGGGATAATGATAACTTGTGTTTGTGAGCGTGAGGGAGCACGGCTGACTTTAGTCCGGTTTCCATGTCAACGATTCAGTCCATATTTGCCATCACACAGTTGGCAGAGCCTTTTTTTTTTTTTGTTGGGGGGGGGGAAAGACATTACTCCTGTTTCTAGTACTCTAATCTAGACCAGGTTTCCTAAACCGCCTTAGTGTTGGGTTAAATGGCATGGCCACCTTCATGAAGGAGACTTCCACTCAGGAGGAGCCAGCCGAGTGGTGGTGGCCTGCAGTGCCATGTGAGCGCGCCGAGCGGGTTCCCCAGCCTATCTGAGCAGCCAGGGGCTGAGCCTGTTGTGGAGGAAAGCGTGCTCAGCACTTAGGGAGATGGGGAGGAGAGGACTGCTGCGTGCTGCTTAGCAGGGATCGCTCAGGCTGAGAAAAGAGTGGCGATGCGTTGCAATGAAAAGTCTCGCCCGGTTCTGCAGAGCTGGAAAGGTGGTCGTTACAACACGGGATGACACGACCGGCGGGAGGATTTTCAGCTATTAGGTGGAAATGTTGTTAAGAACTGTACTGTCATCTGCTTCCCAAACCCCACAGTTGGAATTTCATCGAATGCCTTAGTATTTAGTGAAGTGCCAGGGCCTCATTGATGAGGCATATTCCAAAATCTGCTTCAGCTTTCACAAACATTTGGTAAAGTGAGTGTCTCCTTATTGTGTGGGTGGCTGGGGAATCCAGTCTGCTTTTCACATTACGATCAACACCAGGTTTCCTAGTCTGCCATAGTACTCTTTGAAGACGACTCCAAAAGACTGGCACACGTAGAGAGGCTGCGAGCATGGAGTCTTTCTCTGGATGCACCTGTGCTGCCAGCTGAGCTCCTGAACTGTAGTCGTTAAACTTTTGGTGGTGCTCAGTTGGATGGCGGGGCTTGGCTTCCTGAAGTAGACTGTAGCTCTGGAGTTGGGAGATGATTGCTCGAGACGGTTCTGGGATTAAATGGCAGAATTCTGTCCAGTTTGGGTCTTTTTCTAAGTGTAGCGTAAATGAAACATCTGAAGAAGAGTGTTTTGGTGCTGTGGTGCACGATAGCCCACCATAGACGTGAGTAAAGCCACAGGGCCTCACTTGTGAGAGTCTAGCCTGATGCGTTGAAGGAGTTTTTCCCTCTGATTCTTTGTCTTTCTAGAACCCAGGGTTTGATCAAATAACAGAGGCTCCTCCAAGGAGAGCATGTAGATCAACTTTTCCTTCTGGCACGTTCCACAGTTGCCAAACTCTTCTGAAGAAGAGTATCTTGGCAGTTTTGCTGCTCTGTGGTCCACGCAGATGTCAGTAAAGCCACAGGGCCTCCCTTGTGAGATTCTAGCACCGTACTGGGGCTCCAACCTTCACGAAGGCCCTTGAGTACTATCACAATACCGATGCCATCGTTTATTACCCTTTTCTTTCTAGTAGTTTATTTACAGCTGTGGAGAAAGACCGACAGACCAATTTGCTGAGATGGAATCTGCTCTGCGTCGCACAGTCAACTGTAAAGACTGTAAAATGGCAAAGCTGTCTTTGTTCAGGAGCCTGCAGGGCAGTTTATTGCTCTAGAACACATTTAAAATTTTGCTATTTATTGCCCTGTCCCGCCTCCCTTCCCACTTTCCAGCTTTGGAATAAACCCCTTTGTTCTGCCACCTGCATTCTAGATGATAAATGTTTTATAAGTTTTATAACAAGTGTGAGGGTTGAGTTGACAGCAGTAGACACCAAAATCTTTGTTTCATCCATAACAGGCACACAGCGCTGGCAGTGATTCGGTCCTTCTGCGTGTGGCCTTGCCTCTCACTCTGCACTCGGGTTTCCCCACTGTCATCAGTGTTGTTGAAATGGGATTTCTTGTGGTGTCTCCCGTTGGTTGTTAGACTCGGGCCGAGCACGGTGCTTTTTTCACCGTACAGCGGGTAATCGGGGTTACTGCTGGTCTGTTCCTTGTTTTGAGGTGATATCCTAAAATGGCAGCCTCAGACCTCAGAAGCGGTCTTTTGAGTCTCCACCCATTGTTTTCTGATGTCTTCTCTCTCCTTAAAGTTGTATTTACTTAAACTTCACTTTTCCAAATATTTGCATATTCCAGAGGAGACACCTACCCAGACCCGCTACATGGGAGCCAGATCCGAACCGTACCGCGACCGCCATTTTTACTAGGCGACTGCATCCTGATTTCCGAGAGCTTGGTTTTGACGATCCGAGTAACTCATCTTTTCCTATCTTCCACGCTCTGCCGCAGGCCCGTACCATCTGAGGTAAAATACGCAACCACAGAACCTGCCAGCATAGCACAGGCCGGGTCCCGGACAGAGTTCCAGGTACGTTTCTCTCCTCCTTCTTCCTGCTCTGGGAAAGGCCGCGGGGATGGAGGAGGTGGGAATCCGGGTCTGAAACGGTTGCGGAAGAGCATGGCCTAATTCTCAGTTCACCTCTCGACAGCTGGGGAGCTTCAGCACGGCCGTACCCTTTGCGATTGCCGGAGCATCCCGTCCCATTGCTCAACGCGTTGTGTCTAGACACGTTCAGGTGGTTTTGGTTGTCCCCATCCAGCCGCCCCGAGGGAGTTCCTGGTTGCGTGCCCACCGCCAGTCGCTTTGGCAGGAGCGGGAACCGGACTTTCTTGGATGTCCGTGCGTGCAGTTATAGTTCTGGCGCGCCGCCAACGCCTTTTCCAGAGGGACGCAACCGTCCGAGAGGAAATGACAACCGCTAAGAGTTTGCAAAGGCTAATTCTAAATGGAATTTCTAGGGACAAAGGAGAGGCGCTTCGTTAACCCACGGGCCATCTCCCCGCCGAAAACCCCGCAGCCGGTGGCCGCCCGCGCCCTCGCCGCTCTCCCGCCGCAGGACGTGGCCTCGCCGCCCTGGGAAGCGCCCGGCGAGGTAAGGGAGGCCGCCCCCCGCCCGGCCCCGGGCCGCTGCCCCCCGGCCCCAGCCCCGCCGTTCCCTCGGGCCCCCGCTGCCCGCCCCCCGCACCCCGGGCCGCCGCCCGCCCGCCCGCCCGCCCGGCCCGGGCTCGGCTCCGCGGATCCGCTGCGGGTTTTGCGTGCGGCAGCCTCCGCCGCGCCGAGCCGCCCGCGGCCGGGGCCGGCCCGCTCCTCCTTTGTGACGGGGGGGAGGCTCCCGTCCGGGCCGCGCTGCGCTCCGCTCCGGGTTTGGCAGGCGGCCGCGGCGCTGGGTAAAATGGCAGTGCTGAGCCTCGTGTCGGAGTGAGCCCCGCTCGGCGGACCGGAGTCGGAGCTGCCGCTCGGCTCGCCCAGCCCGGCCCCGCCGCCGCTCGGCCCGGCTCCGGGGACGGCGCCCGCCCGCCCGCCGTGTCCCCCCTCCCTCCCTCCCGCCTCTCCCGCCCCGGGAGCCCCGTCCCGGGTCCCCCCCTCCTCCTCCTTCCCCCCCACTCCCTCCTCCTCCCCTTTCTCCGCCGGCTGCAACCGAGGAGGTACAGCGGGGCCAGGCCCCGGGAAGCCCAGCCCAGCGGAGCCCTCCCCGCCTCGCCAACCAGGCCGGGGGGGAATGAGCCCCCGCTGCCCTGAAGAGCCCGCCGCCGCCTGAGCGGGGAGCAGCAGAGCAGCGAGGCCTCACGCCGGCCGGCCAGGCAGGGAGCAGCTCGGGGGGGACCGGTCCGGGGGGGGGGTGGCTGGGTGGGGAGGGGGGGATCATGGCTGCTCAGGTCGCCCCCGCCGCCGCCAGCAGCCTGGGCGCCCCGGCTCCATCCGAGCTGAAGAAAGCGGAGGCGCAGCAGCGGGATTGTCCCCCGGAGGAGGCGGGGGGTGAGGCGGCGGCGGAGCGCGGCGGCGGCGGCGGCGAGAAGCAGGCGGAGAGCGAGGGCCCCCCGGGGAAGGAGCTGCAGGACGGGGCCGAGAGCAACGGAGGGGGCGCAGGGGCCGAGTCCGACCTGAAGAGCTCGAACGGGAACCCGGGCCCCAGGCCCGCCGCTGCCGCCGCCACCCTGAACAATAACCTCCCGGAGCCGCCCGGTGGCGGCGGCAGCAGCGACGGGGTGGGGGCGCCGCAGCAGCAGCAGCCGCCGCAGCAGCCTCCCCCTTCCCACCCGGCCGCCTTGCCCCCGCCAGCCTACGGCTTCGGGCAGCCCTACGGCCGGGGCGCCCAGGCTGCTGCCGCCGCCGCCGCCGCTGCGGCCGCCGCCGCTGCCTTCCACCAACATGGCGGACAACAAAGCCCTGGCATGGCAGCGCTGCAGAGCGGGGGCCTGGAGCAGTCCTACCCGGGGCCGGCGGGAGCCCCCGCGGGGCCGCCCCCTCCCCAGAACTCGCACGGCGGCGCCGAGCACGGCTTCCCCAACCACCAGTACAACTCCTACTATGCGGCCGGGGCCGGGCGCAGCGCCGGCTCCTACCCGCCTCCCCCCCAGGCCTACGCCCTGAGCTCCCCCCGGGGCAGCGCGCAGAGCTCCGCTCCGGCGGCCGCCGGCGCCAAGTCCCCCGCCGCCGCCGCCGCCGCCGCCTTCCAGCAGCAGCGCTTCGGGGTCATGGGGCCCTCGGCCGCCGGCGGCGCAGGAGGAGGGGGCGCCACCCCCGCAGCCCACGGCCACCCCCACCCTCAACCAGCTCCTCACCTCCCCCAGCTCCGCCCGCGGCTACCAGGGGTACCCCGGGGGCGACTATAGCGGCGGGCCGCAGGACGGGGGAGCCGCCGCCAAGGGCCCGGCCGCAGCGGAGATGGTCTCGCAGTACGGCGGGGGCAGCAGCCAGGGCTGGGCCGCGGCGGCCGGCGGGGCCCCGCCGAGGAGCCACCATGCGCCCATGAGCCCCGGGAGCAGCGGCGGCGGCGGCGGCGGGGGACAGTCCCTCAGCAGGAGCCAGCAGGTAACGGCGGGGCGGCGCGGGGGGGCGCGGGGCCGGCACCGGGCCGGGGGCGGTGGGGGGCGAGGGGCCTGGGGGGGGGACACGGGGGGACGGCGCCTCTCCCGCGGGTTCCCCCCGGCGGGCCGGCGCTGCCGGGGAGCTGCCATTGTCTGTGCCTGCTCGCTCGCTCTAAAATGGCTGCCTCGCCGCCTTCCCTTCCTCCCTGCCCAGGCCTTTGTGCGAGGCTCCCGGCGAGCGGCCGCCGTCCTCCCCGCCGCCCCGGGGGGCTCCGGCGAGGGGAGCGGCCCCCGGCGGAGGGCGGCGAGGGGCAGGCGAGGCCGGGCGCGGGGGGCCGGGGCCGCGGGCGGGCCCGCCCGGGCCAACGCGTGGCCCCGGCAGCGCCGCCGCCATCCGCGCCGCCCCGATCCCGGCTGCCCCGGGCGGCCCCGGCGGCCGGCTCCCGGGGGGGGGGGGGGGGGGGGGGGGCCGCAGCCCGCGGCGGGGACCGGCGAGCTCCGCCCGGGGTGGCCGCGGCTCGGGCGGGCCGGTCGGGGCCATCTTCCCCGCGGGGCGGCCCGTGGGGCCGGCGGCCGGGGCCTGCGGCCGGGAGCGCTGGCGAGCGGCTGGGCGACGGGAGCAGCGAGTGCAGATCGCTTTGGTTTGGGATTTGAATTATGGAGGTAAAATCCTTCTGTCAAAGCCAGGAGACAGTTGGTCTTAGGTTGACATCCTATCTGTGATCTGATTGGCTCCCCATCTCCTGCTCTTGGCCATTTATAATTGCCTCTGATGTAATGGTACAACAATCCTGATGAGCTCATAAACTTTTACGCTCGGCTTTTCCGCCAGCCCCGGGCCCGCGGCGGCCCCGCCGCTCCGCTCGCCCCCACCGCGCCGGCACCGGCCGTGACCTTGAGGCGCTCGGGCCGCAGCCCCGCCGAGCCCCAGCCGGGCGGCCCGTGTTGCATTGTGCCCGGAACAAAAGGGGCGGCCATGGCGTTGTGTTTGTACCTGGCGTTTATTTTGCTTGGGCTGTTTTATGCAGCCTGCAATAGAGTCTGTGTTGTCGGAACAGCGGCAGGGCCGCTCGGCACAATGGGCTTGCTGTTTATTTTGGTTATGTGACTTTCCCGTTGGTATAAATGATTTCTTTGATGCATCTGAGGATGCGTTTGTTCCTGGCTAATCTTGGCCCTTTTCAAAGCCGGGGCTGTTTGCATTCTTTATTAGATGGAGAATGTGGGGGTTTCTGGGGTATGTTACGGCCTTAGGAAGGGGGGAAAAAACCAAACAACAAAACAATCAAAACCAAACTTGTGGCCGAAGCACCGAAAATGGTGACTTACCAATTTACGTTGGGTAGCGCTTTAGCGTAGGCCTGAGCCTCTAGCTGCACGTCGCGGGGCGCGTCTGGACTGACCTGGAGCGAAAGCAGCGGTGTGCCTCCTTCCCCCGTAACTAAAGGGACGTGTCACAGGTGTTCAGGTGCTGCTTGCGGTCAGGCTCGACAGCGTCGCAACTCTCTGCTTTTCGGAGGAGTGCAAATAGGAAGAACGAACCTCAGAATTAAATTTATTGTTGTACGTGTAGAATTACCTGTTTGCTGGAAGTACGGGTGCAGAGGAGAGAGCAGTACAGCATACGCATCAGACATTTTAGGTACAGGGGAAAGAGGTGCTGGTATCTAATACCTGGAAACGTGGATTAAAACGGGGTTACTTTCTGTTTAGGCACGCATCCCCAAGGCCCGTCGCAGCCTCGTGCGGGGCTGACAGACTTCCCTTTTCATTCTGTGTACTTTGCTCCGACTTCAGGCCCTGGGTCGGAGACATTTGATGCCGCGCAGCGTGACATGCAGCCTCCAGAGTTTCCCTTCTCGCTCGGTACTTCTCTTGCGTCAATCTGAAAACTGCTTAATTTTTTGTTCCTTGATTACCGAAGGCAACGTCTCCTGCAGCGTCTTGAATTACTTAATTGTCTTTTCTGTCAGATTGAAGTAGTGCTCTCTCTTAGAGAGTGGATCTTATCTCTGCTGCGGTCATCAAAGTGTCCAACGGTAACTGGTAGCGAGCGTTCGATTGCCCTCGGTGAAGGTTTCAGCTCCTCAGGAATATGTCCATGTATGCCTGCAATACGTTCGGACAAATGTCATGGACGCGAGGGTGTTTACTCCAAGGTACTTTTTGTATCCTGAAAAATTTCAATTTAGATAAAATGCGTGCTAGAGTATGGTGTCAGATTGAACTTTTCAAGCAGGCATTTTACTACAGCACAGACCTGACAAAAGCGTACTTCTCTCAGTATTCTGATATGAATTTGTAGAAGAAGCTTATTTCGTCTTGGAAAATGAATTTAACTTGATTCCACGAGCTGCTGATGTATAGTGTATTAATAATACCTGAGTGACTAGTCCCATCAACTGGAATTATTAATGAATAGTTGTTCTGAGAATTAGTTGAACTTTAGGTAGTACAAATAGTGTACATAAAAAGGAAACCAACGCCCCCCCTCCCCATCCTGAAAACCAAACACCCACCCCCCCCCCCCCCCCCCCCCCCCCCAAATCCTTTTTGTGCCAAGGATTATTGGACTCAAACTGTCAATTCCTTTTTTTTTTTTTTTTTCTGCTGGAAAAAGATCAGACTTATCTAGCATGATGAAAAAAAGCTGCTTCTGTGCTGCCCAGAAGAAATGGTTGATTAATAATAATACTCCGGTCCTAAATTACAGCCTCCTTTCGCTGTGTACTCTGTTAAATTCCCTGGATTGGGAGAATTTAAAGCTTTGTGTCTTTTCTTTGTCTTGTACAGTGATGAACAGAGTGGGTACTTACCCCCTAACTTCTAAGAAACTCTGGGAGAGCGAGAGGAGAATGTAATTCATCTGACCAAACACTACAAAGAGAAGCATCTCTTGGTGCAGGCTTGGAGAAGATGATGTGGGAAGAGCGTGGGGTTTCTCCGCTCAGGAATCCTTGGGATAGTAAACCCGAGGTTTTTGGGACGGGAGGCGGGACTACGCAGAAAAGGGAAGTGCCTTTCATTCTTGCCACTTTTTAGGATTTATGAATGATGCTGTAGTTTCATCACATTGCTCATCAAGAAAAGCAAAGTAATTTCTGGTGTGAAAGTTGTTTTGGTGGAATGTTTCCTGCAATAAAATGAGCATAGTCACTTGCGCAGAAGCAGACTCCAGCCTGCAGCCCTCCCGGACGCCTTCCCTCGCTGGCCGGTCCCGGGAAGGTGGTGCTGAGCGGGAGCCCCGGCGAAGTCCACATTTGTTGGGACTGCGATAGAGGCCTGTGCATTCCTCCCCCCGATGACCTTTATAGCTGGGAAATGTGGAGTAGGACCAAGAAATCAGAGTGGCTGTTTTACAGTGTGTGGGATGAGAAATCTGCGGTTTTTCTGTGGGAACGACTTGTAAGAAACCAGGCCAGGGATCTTAGTTTTCAGTTTTTCCAGCTCTATCATGTATTTGTTTCCACCCCCCTTCCCTTCAGAGCGTGTAGCGGTTCTTAATAATACGCTGGCTTTCCCCGTGTCTTGGGACTTAAGTGAAACTGCATAACAGAAAGGACTTCCCTCCCTTCAGTAGGTGGGCATTCCTCGTGGTACACGCTTCCGCCACGACAAACGGCGTCTCCGGTAACGGGAGATGTCTTTGGATCGCATTAAACATTGACGTGTTGGATAAGCTCCCCATGGGCGCGTGGACATCTCTAGGCCTCTGCTGTAAGTTCAGTGAAGGCAGTTTAAAAATTGTGTGTAAATAAGAAAATGCTTTTGGGCCTGTTGCCATACAATAGCTATTTTTTGTTGACTTAGATCTCAACTTCGGTAGCAAGTGAGGCATGAAAAATGTTGTTGGAAATATGTTTTTTAAACTAAATTGGCACCAAATGGCTCGGTGCTGCCAATGAGCTGCGATATCTTGGAATCGGAAATTGAGACCTGGCTCCTGCTGGCTTGTGTCGCAGGGTTTTTCCTTGCTTCGCATTGTAATGTTAGGAGCCCCGAATCGCTCGCGAGGTGTGGGACACGCTAGAGCTTTCCAACAAAAAGGAGCGTGGTACATCTTCTTTTTCTGGGGTAGGGTTCGCCTCTGAATGAGTGATTTTAGGCCTTGTCTGGTTTAGAAAAGGTAGGAAAATCATGCTGGTTTAATACCGTTCTTAAGATCTGGTGAATTCTGGTGTGGACGCTGAAGGTTTTGGTGGCTTACCTTTTTGAATAGCCTGTGCTAGTCTGAAGTAAACTGGGGGTTGCCTGATTCTCTTAAAATCTCTTGTTTTCTGAAACACCATCTCCTTGATGCTCGGTTTTGAGGTGACCGGTGTTTCCAGGCAGGACGTGTGTAGGACACAGGACAGTAAACCTCGGTTCTGACTCTCAGCTGGAGCTTTGTTCTCCTGCCCTTATCACCACCAGTTATTGGGAACCCTGCGACAAACCCCAGGATTGTTCCGTAGTGTCTTTTTTCCTTGGTGAAATGGGGTTAGCAAGGCTGCCTACCTGCCTTTTACAAAGTGTAAATGAAGTGCTCTGTCAGTCCTTATTTGTTATCCGGACTAGGGGAGGGTTTCTACATATGGTGTCTCTTGTAATCGTGTAGTCAGGTGCAGGACAGAAATGTGATTTCTGGAAGGTTGTATGTTTGACTTTCAGGCCTTTTTTTTTTTTTTTTTTTTCCTTTTTTTTTCTTTTTTTGGCTAGGATACTTACTGGTTTCCTAAAACTGTCTGTCCAGTTTAATTCCTGTTACCTGCTACAACTTTTCCTGAAGCGACTGCTCAACAAACAGGCAGAACCTCTTCCCTGTTCTTAAATAATACTAGAAACTGGGGCTGGGGGAAGCATGAGAATCAAATGTTCTCTTATAGAGCTGTGTCTTACTGTTCTCGTCAGCTTGGTATGCCCATAATACTTTGGGTTTTTTTCTGTAGTCTTGTTTGAGAACACTGGTCAATGAATACTACGTTACAGAAGTATTACACGAAATGCTATTAAGGGTCTTACATCAAGACCGTAAGAAAAAAAGCAGCAGTTTTCCTTCAGAGAGAAACTAATGTCTAAAATTAGGCTAAATAGTGCAGCTGCTTGTTTTATCTGTTACCTCGTATGCGATTTTTCCACCATTTTTCTTCCTGCTCTTTTCAAAGGAACACCACCAACTTGGAAATCCAGTTTTTACGCTATGAATCTGAATCTGTGATCTCGGTAATTAAAATATTGGAGGAGAAAGATGCCCTTTCCAGTTTTTACTCTGTGTATTTGAAATTCTTTGTCTAGTCAGTTTGATTTCTTTTTTGAATTGCAACTCCTGTGTGATGGATCGCTCTGGGGAAAAGCTCATCAGCATGCCATTGCCCAATTCCTGCCAAGAATGTTTGAAACTCTCAAGTAGCAGCAGTAGCAAAGCAGCAACCGAAGCCAGGCAAGCGTAATTGCGGGGGGGGAATGAAAAAGATAAGCTTGTCAGTATTTAGCATTGCTGTTACGGCTACTCGCTTTTTCTTCTGGAAGGGTCTTTAAACCATCAGCAAGGATGCAAAATAACATCTCCCCTTTTGTTCTGGTGGAAGAAATAAAGGAAACTGTTTTCCTGGGAAAAAATGGTTTTGAGGAGAGGTCCTGCAGAAGTTTTTCTCTCGTGTGTTGATGTCAAGAAGTTCAGCCTTTAATTTATCCGGAGGTTATGCATGTGCAGTGGTAAAACTATACTGGATGTCTGTTAGCCAAAGCCATAAATCTCCAGCTAGAAGTGAATGACAGGTGGGATTGGAGGAAAAAAAAAGCAGTTTTCTTTGGCACGCTGGACCAGAACTGACGTGCGTTCTGTCTGGGTCCCTGCTCTCTGCCTGTTCCTGGATGACATGAGAGGAGTTGATGCCTTCTTGTTTTTCGTTTTAGTGGCTGGAAAAAGCAGAGAAGTTGGTGACCTGAAGAGAGACTGTGTGTACTTTCTGTGGGCTCGGGAAGACCATGCTGTGTTTATAAATCGATTCCAGTAAAATTCCAATCGTGAAGTTAATGTCATCTCTGCTGTACTGAGTGTATGCTTGTGATTCTTAAGGCTGAAATTCTGTAGAGACTAGGCTTCAGGCAGTCTTTTGTTTCGCCCCGGTACGTAGAGGAGGAACGCCAGGTCTCGCGTTCTTACGACTGTTTTTCCGCGGAAGCAGCTGAGATGCTGATGTGGGAACTCGCCAAGGTGAGGCACTAGGGCTGGGACAGGGCGGGGAGTGGAATATAGGTCTTCTGAGTCTCATCCTGTGCTTAAGTGTGAGACCATCTTTCCTCCCTAGTATACGGTTTTGGCTGAATGTATTGTTAAGACCCTTTTAATGGAGTGCTGCGCTTAAAGCAGCAGCACCCAAGCCTGCCCTTGGAGGCTCGTAGAACGAAAGAAGCAGGGCTGGAACAGGAGGAGCTGCTTCTCTCAGGACTGAGCTCATGTACATATTTTACCAGTTCCTGTAGTGTCTTAATCAGATGATAATATCTATTAACATATGGATGAGGGAGGGGTTCCCAGTTCTTACTCTTCCTCTGTGCACCTGCACTCCCAGTGTTATAACTCAGCAGTTCAGTTGTGCAACTTGAGCATTTTTGAGGTTTTTTGGACTACCTCGAGAAGAGCATTCCCAGGTTTGCCATGGTGTGCCTTCTGGAGTATTTCTGAGTTTAAGTGACAGCTCAGTAAGTATTTACACAGTGTCAGCATGAGCTTTCTGTCGTGAAGTGTAAAGGATGCTACATAATGATAGGTAAACCTAATAAAAGCTACTTCAGAATTTCTCAGCAAATTATTTCTTTGCTTTATATGTTCAGAGTAAAATGATAACTGTAGCTAGAATCTAATTTCTATTCATGTTCTTTCTTATTTTTTGGGGAGAAAAAAGGGCCAGAAGTGGGTAGGAGCAAATAAAGAAGGGGATCGGTTCATTCTGTAAATACGGTAAAGAAATTTCTTCACAGGAGGGTGAGAGTGTGGAGATGAAGAGTGTATGTGTTAATTCCTATGAAATTCCCGTGAAAAATCAGTTTGTGTAAATAACTCTGAAAAAGCTGCTGCTCCATTACAGTTATTGGCATTTCATGCGATAACCAGCATGTCATGATTTCCTTAAGTTAGCTATAGTAATTGAACTCTTTCAAGGACAAATTCAATTGCTACTAACTTTTTCTTTTTTTTTTTCCCCCCCTTTTTTTCTTTCTTAAACTTGAGCAAGTTCCTCTTTCTCCTGGATAATTAATATTACGCCCAAACTGTCCTAAGAAGCTGCAAGTTAGACACGGGGAGTAGTTTTTAGAGAAGCTGCGGAGGACGCTGCTGTGTCCCCTCTGCGGGGAGCAGACCCCTGCTGCTCGCTCCTGCTGGGGGCTTGCCCTGTGTTTTGTCAGTGCGTTTGGCCGTGTGGCGATCGGGAGGGGACCGAAGAACACTTTTGCATTTTTGGTGGGATGCGATGGTGACATCCTGGATGTGGCTGGGAGCAGAGAGCGTTTCGGTGGTCACCGATGTCAGGCCGTGGCCTAAGGGAGCCGTGACTTTCCATCCTGAGAGATTCTGCGACTCTTCTCAAAAAGAGAAATTCTTGAAGTTCGGAGGGCTCTGGAATTTCCCCCGGGGAGAATTACTGGGTTAAACAAGTACTTTCCCCCCCTCCGCTCACTTGTGAAATTTCATTCAGGTCTGACTAAGAGAAACCCTGAAAATTACCATTTCCTTCTGATGTCAGCACCGTTCTGGCACGCTGCCTGTGAATAACAGAACAGGAATGTTTTAAAACCTGCGCTCAGGCCACAGCCGCAGCTGCAGCTACACCTCCAGACGCCACGGTGGGAGACCTGCTCTGCCCCAGCCAGGGCCGAGATTGGGGATAAGGTGGCCAGCTCACATTGTCGACAGCGGGTTTGTGCTTTCTTGAGGCTTTCGGTGTCCAGAGCAGGAGTTTCAGCAGTGTGAATGTGGCCTGAGAAGCACGAGGCGCAGAAGAGGGAGGGTACCTGCTCTGAAAATGGCATTCTGTTTGGGCTTTGCAGCACTGAATTTGATCTTTTTGGCGAGTTGAATGTGCAGTGTAGTCTGTGCTGCCTGCAAAATCTTGCTGCCGGTTCGTTGCCTGCGTAGGTGACTCTATTTTTCTCGTTGGAGCAGAGGTCTGGATCTGAATTCAAAAGGTCATCTAGTCTGCTGTCCCGCTTCAGGGCAGGGTCCACAATACCTGGGAACAGGGCAGACAGCGACGGGCGCGATGGAGCTGCCTCCGTCTGTTTCGGTGCTTTGCTACCCTTAGCATTGGACATTAGGAAAAATATTCCAACTCAAATCATCTTAATTGAGTATCTGTTGTTGTCCTAGTCTCTCTAGGTACGGAGAACAGAGGCAAATGCGTATGGTAACCTGCTTTTAAATGTGTAGCTTTCTGCCCAGCCCCTATTTCCTTGAGATAAACTTGCTAGTTAAATTGCAAAATGTCTCCCTTTACTTCCAGATGACTGTGCTCGCTGGGGATTGCGTTGAAGGGAATGGACTGTCCTGCTTTGCCACCTGAACTTCTTCCAGAGTCCTGGAGCTGACCGGGCTCGCTCTATACTTCTGTGTTTGGGATCTTTCCTGTAGGCTTGTTTGGAGTTTCGTGCTTCATAACAGTCTGATGATGGATTTAAAGTCCAAATGACTGTAGGACTATGCACCCTGTACGAGTTTAGGAGGAGAATCTGGTATTCATTAACTGTATGTAAATAATTAAACCAGTGCCAGACTAGAGGTGGTCTTCCCTCAGACATACTCCTTGTGAAATGGTTTGAAGAGAAGTTCTTACCTCTGTGCAGAAGATCCATTGAAATGGTGGAAGTGCTGGAATTAGTTAAAACTTGATGGGGGGTTTTTCCCCCCTTTAAATTCAGTATCTCTGACTTTGGAGCTGGCATTGCTAATCAAGGAAAAGGCTTCCCATTCAAGGCCAGTGTACTGAGCGTGATCGTGTGTTCCCAGAAACTGCCTTTTTGTTGTGCTGTGGCTGCACGTGTTGTGTCGGTGGTCTGAGGAGTACTGGAGTCCTGCCCTTCGGGCTGGGTAGCTGTGTGGGTGGGGGGTTGTTTATTTTGTGAAAAAAAGCCTCCAAACTCATTTGCGTACTGTTGCGTGGGGGGCTTGTGGAAATTGTAGTGCTTTGGATCCCCTGGAAAGGATTCAGGGCAGCTGCTGCATATTACGGATTTGAAGACTTTTTTTTTTTTTTTTTTTTAAATTGTGTGTGGATAATTGGACAGTATTGTGATAGGAAACATTTAAGTATCAAAGTATCTCCTAATCTTTCAGTTTATTGTGATGTACCAGCGAGGCTAGTATGAGCAGTTCTCCACCTCTCAAAGCCTTTCCTTGCCTCCGCACCCTGCAACTGGGTGCGTGGGAAATCTTCAAAAGCCGTTATCTCTCAAAATCAAGGTTAATGCTCTGACTACTAGATCATACTTTCTCTCTGGACATGGGGTTACACCTGGAACAGCTTGCTTTGCTTTTATGAAAAATCATCTCGCTGGAAATGTCGTTTCTGGCTGCCTGTGGGCAGAATGTGGCTCCCCTGGGACAGGGCATCTTAGTGGGGAAGGGACTTCCAGGTTTTGAGCGTGCTAATTCTGGATGAGGGCTCGTAATAGAAATGGCATAAAAAGCATTCTTCTCCAGCTCATGCTCTGGAGGAGAAGCAAAATGCCTGGCTATCTACTCTCCACTCTTGGATGTGCGGAAGAGACCGACAGACCTATCCCAAATTACCCTACCTGCCTGTACTTTCAAGATATTTCTAAAGCGCCTTCTCTGGCCTTCCTGTTCAGTTCACAAGGTGTGACAGCGTTGCAAAAGCTTGTCTCCACGTTAATTGTGATTGATTACCTTGCAATCTAGGACAAGATTTCCTTTGAAAAGCTATATGCTGATTTGGTGTCAGGAATTAAAATCAGATGAAGTGATTAGTGTTCTATGAAATATCCCAGAGCAATTGAGTGCTGCTCGGCTTTCAGCTCTGTTTTGGCCCTTAACCCTTGCCTCCCTTCTTCTCTGGAGCAAGGTGCTAAATGTGTTGTCCGCACGCGCAGGCGAATAACTCATTAGGCGCATTGTATCAGGAGATTGTGGTGTGATTTGCTGCTGAGCTTCAGAGTGTGGATTTACTGGCTTTAATGACAAATGCAGAGTGTTGAAAGTGGACTGCGTCGAGGCAACAGCGATACTCGTACTGAGCGGCGACCATGTATTAAGGTTAGCTTTAAATCTGATCGCTCTGTAAATGGCAATAAACTGTTCAGAGTTGTCACTGCTGTCAAGGTACAGTCGTGTCTCATCTTCCTTTTCTCATATGAGTTGTCTTACAGTTTCTTGTTATACCTGTTCCTGAAACCAGTGAAGACTTTGCAGCGTTGGCTGTTCCTCCTCCCCCCATGGCATTGGCACAGTTAGGAATTTTTGTATCTTCTCACCAGCTGCCAGCACGCACTCCTTTCAACTTGCTAAGCAGCCCTCTACGTTGCTCATTTTGCTTTAAAAGAAAGCTGGAGTTTTCTGGGCGTAGATGGAATAAAAGCCCAAGGACAGAAGCAAGCATGGGGCAGTGGACCCAGGCCTCAAAAATCACTATAACCAAGGGCTGGTGGGCTTTTTTTTTTTTTAAACAAATTACTATTATTTTTAAATGACAATGACCTTGTGTGACTGTGGGGCTGGGATTCGTGTCGGGTTTGCCAGTATAACGAACCTGAATTACGACAGCGTTGCCTCGATGAAGGCTCTAGTAGTGTGTCTTCACTGCTGTCTGGGAGCTGGCTTGGCTGCAGCTCTGGGTTTCTTGCCTACGTAGTCTTTTCATCTCCCCCAACCTCCTCTCCTCTTACCAACGCTGGCATGACAGCAGCTCTGCTTTCTGGATGCAAATAGATCATTTGGGTATAAATACTGGAGATTGGTTGTTGCTTGCTATAAAGTTACTGAGTGCATCCTTGGTAAATGCAGATGGTAACTTGTCATTACTGCAATTTTAAATATTTTTGGTTCCACGGAACCAAAGTGGAGTCTTGAAGGCTGAATTTTAAGGCTAAAATAAGAGAAGGCTCAATAAAATCTACAAAAATAGCACCCAAATTTGTCAGCTGCTGTAATGAGAAGGGAAATAACTTTTCTTCTTCCTATTAGCAAAACAGAGCTTTGTTACCTTGTTTCATCCTGGATATAAAACACTGCGGGGGGCAGTCGGGAGGGATGGATGGGGTTCAAGGTGTACTAAGTTGCTTCCTGATGAGGTGACAGTAGGGCTAATGCCAGCGCAATGCAAAATGTGCTGCCAACGTCAGCTGCGACCCTGTAGCTGAGGTGTGTTTGAGATACTCTTGAAGTAATTAGCAGATCCTTCCCGCAGCGTTCCTGGCTGGCATAAGGGCGTGCCTTTGGGCAGTTACAGCTGGCTGATCCACATTACCCCGGCGCAAGGCGGAGGTGATGTCCACTGCTGAACTGTGAGTTCGAATTCAAGGTCTGGGAGGCGAGGGTGATGGAGCACCGAGTTTTGTGCTAACTTAAACTGAGATTGCCTGTCTCTTCCACAGATTCATTCCAAAACTCAGATTTCTTGGATTATTTTTATCTTCCTTTATGTTGCATTATGCATGCTTTTAAGTAAATTCGGTTACTCTACACAGGCTTTCCCTTACTTCTGCAGTGCTGAAACGTGGCTTGGAGAAACTACAGGCCCCGACACGCAGCTCTTATTAAAGCAGGCAGCTGCTCTGGACAAGATGGAGCTCTGCGTGCTGAGCTGAGGTAGCCTCCGACAGCTGTACCTCTCTCTTAAGATGAGCGTGGCTGCGTCCTCCTCCATCTTAGCATTGTGTGTGGTAGGAGAGTTAGGAGCATGGATGGAGACCCGTGGTGCTTTAGAGCCCTGACCTGATCCCGAGGTGCTTCTCGGGTATGCCCTTACCACCCTGGCATGGTAAGAGGTCATGGGAATTTGCCTGTCGAGTTGAGTCTGTTCAGCCACCATTTATTCTGGTCTAAAATGAGACAGATTTGCAAAGTGATGAGATATTCAAATACAGATCGAGCTTTTAGACAGACACAAGTGGGTAGAAACCTGCAATGCCGCATATTATGGGTGAAGGGCTAGCAAGAAATTGCTTTTAGAAAGCTAGGAGGCTGTGCTGGAGGTGCTTTATCAACTCTTGAATGTGTACCAGGCCCCATCGGATTTCTGTGCAAAAAGGGCTTTTAGTGAATTGATAAAACTAACTTTCTTCTGGAAAGTAAACTCTGGTAAGCCTCTTGCACTGGGTCTTCCTTCAGGCCTAAAGTTTTGGAAAACGTCCATCGTGTTCAGCAGCAAAAGACATCTGTCCACGAGATCAGCTTTGCTTGTTTGAAAGGAAACGGGGGTTACGGAGAATTAGCTGGATGAATGAAGTTTGCCACAGGTCACAGTTGTCTGAATGTATTTGTGGGGTTTCTGGAGCCCTTTCAGGTTTTCAATGGTGCTTAGTGCAAATATTTTGCATCTTGCTAGCGATCTGGAACAGCTGCTCCCTTACTGATCGAAATTAGATCACTTAAGTAGTGGTGACACTTAGAATAATTTTGTTCTTCCATCCTAGCCCTTCCTCCTCTTGGTTTTTTTATGGCTTGCTTTTGGCCCGGTCCCATTTCTGTGGTACAACATGAGCTTGCTTGCTCCTTCTAGTGTGTAAGTAGGCCTGGAACGAAAATGCTGTAATGAGACACTGAACCGTCTTTTTGTTGACTTGCCTCCAGTTCATTAGAGCAGACGTAGGAGGTTGGCTAAACTTAAAGCCTGATTTAATATTCAGGAAGGAAGTTTCTTTCCATCTTAAAAGGAGCACCACCTCATTACAACTATCACACATTCCTTGGGATCATCTCCCACGGAGCTGGGATGCAGCTTTCTTTACATCTTGGTGTTGCTTAGATTTTAGTCAACAGCGGCACTTTGGAAATCTTGGGGCGAGTTGGCTGAATAGTTTCCTTCTAAAGTGAGCTGAAGTCTGAGGGTGAGGGGATAGCTAGTTACCTAATTTTTTGGCTAGAAGGAAATTATATTTTCGTGCTTAAATGTAACTTGAAATTATTTGAGATGTTTGAGATCACACTGCCCATCTAAATAGCAAACTGCGTAATCTGACTCCCAACTACCTGTGAAATGTCTGCAAATTTCACTAGTTTCCAGCTGTTGCAAAAGAATCGTAACCCTTTGTTAATTTTGACTGCATTTAATTTGGTACATAGTGTTTGTCAGAGTCTCCTGCCATGTTAAAATAACCATGTAGGTAACTGTCAGCTCCTGCTTCCACTTCAGTGTCTGCTTGATAAAGACGGAACCGTTCGCCCAGCCAAGGCATCCGGGCTGGGCTGGGCTGTCAGATAGGGACAACGTGTGTCGCCAGCCTGCCGCGGAGCGCGAGAGGGAGCGGCGCACGGGCGGCCTCGGCCGAGGCTTGGGCTGTTCTCATCCCTGCCCTTCAGAGCCCCTGCAAAGGCGTTGCGTTACCGCGTGGATGTTTAGTCACATCATCGGTGGTGTGCTGGCAAAAGAGAGACTGGAGGGAGAGGGAACTGAATCCTCTGGTTGTTGCCTGATTTTCAGGTGGTGGGGGATCCCTCGTGCGCAGAGACTGCAGACAGGAGCGGTGTCCATGAGGAGCCTGCTGTCGCGTTGCTTGTGCATCTCGGGAGGACGAGGGTCTGATTCCAGCTGTGGGCAAGGTTTGGCCCGGTGCTAACTTGGCATAAAACCAAAGCAGAGTTTCCCCCTCTCCCGGGTCAGCCCACCTCAGTGCTTAGAGTGTAAATCTTAACTTGTCCTTTTGTACTACAGCTTTTCACAAGTCCAGAAAAATGTCCTGTTAACGTGAGCATGCATCTGCCTTCCAGTAGATCCTGAAGATTGCAGAAAACCAGTTGCGTGTCATCTTTAGATATGATAGTGGTCGAAATACTGTATCGAGGGTTCTGAGAGATACCTGAATAATGTGGTGTGATAAGCAGCGTGGCCGTGTGTCAGAACAACTGACTGAAGAAAGGAACTGAAATCTGGAGCCTTGATAAGCTGGATTTGTTGAATTTGTTAAGGAGGGCTTAAAGTCAGGCTGGGAAGGAAAGGTGAGATCAACAAATGCACTTTGTTTAAAACACAGGCAGGCTTGGCACCTTCGCGCCCTCCACCTTTTAAAAAAAATAGAAAAAAACCAGACTCTTGCTCATACTTGGGCACGAATGCTGTACTCCCGTCAGGTTATTTTCAGTGGGGCTCTCATTTCACATCCCCACCAGATCACCTTCTTCTGATTGACATCTTTCAGGAATAAAATGTTCCATAATGATACATCCTGTAAGCAAAACTCTGGTCAGTTTTAATCAATTTGAAGAGTATTACCAAGAGTGGTGCTTAGGAAACTCCTCTGAGATGTGTGGACTGGCCTCTTGCTGAGAAATGTTAATAGGGTAATTACTGAATTGTGTTTAGCCAGGAAGATACAGTTCACAGTATAGCTGCTTGGAGAAAACTTACTCATCTTTTTTCCACTGGTAAAATTTAGTATCCTGGATTTACAGAAAGTCTCCCCAAAGGAGCTGGTGTAATAAATGTATAATCAAGGAAAGGAGCAACATTTAACAGGGCTGATTTTAAGTTTACAGGAGCTCCAAATAACTCTTGGTTAGAAGCAGGTGACCGAAGTAATTTAGAAAATGTCCCGTTTTCCTTTTATGTGTAACGTTAGCTTATTCTGAGGTCTGTGTGTTAGCAGAAGATTAGAGGAATAGAAAGTGTCTTTGGTCAAACTCTAACCTACTGGAAAAAGTCAGAAGAAAAACCAGGCTCCCTCTAGTTGCAGAACCGAAACTGTTGAGCAGAGGTAAGTTATCCGAACACTTTGGCAACCAATAATTTCATCTGCATTGGCCATTGATAATGAGATGATGACACATTGCCTCTCAGTTACGTATTAAAATCTAAGTTAGATTCTAGGATTTGTGGGCGCGAGACGGGGAGTCGTCTTTTTCTGTAGCTTACATAAAAATTGATTTGTCCTGCAAGTTTTCAAAGGGTGAGTGTTTGTAACCCTGAAACCAATCCTGTACTATATTCCAGAAGTCAGGTTTTGGTACCCCAAGCTTACAGGTGTGAGGCCGAGCAACCCGGCGTGCTTCGTTCCTGCAGCGAGGTGTAGGAGGTCGTAGGGACGAGTAGGGAGCCGCAGCGCAGAGCCAGCTGTCGCTGTAGGGCAGACACGGGCGTTCGTTTGCCGGTGCTGGCCTGGTGTTTGCAGGAGTCATACTGCCTCGCAGAAGCGCTGGCTTTGGTCTCCTATGGAGTGCTCGTTTCCCAAAGCGATGGGTACTGCGCTGGAGGGGCAAGGAGGGCAACTGGTGGGTGCTGGGCAGTGCTGGCGCAGCCTTGGCATGTTGTCCTGCTTGCGCCGAGGGACTGGAGGAAGTTGGTGGATTTCTCAAGTTTGAAAGAGGGAGGGGAAAAGAAAAAAAGGAAGTGCACATTTCTATGATGACGTTCTCGGTAAAACACGCTCGTCGTTTAAACTGTCCTGGTGAGACACTTGACATGCACCCATGTAGTGTTTACTGCTGGGTTTTCTAGGTGTTTTGTCTTTTGGGGGCATCTTCATCTACTACAGGAGGCTTTTTATCTTAACTTTAATTTCCCCTCAGCCTCTTCCATCTCTCTTTAAAAGCAGACCACCATAGGAAGAGAGGCAATGAAGCATGACCCAGTGCACTGGCCCTTCAGAAGGCTATAAAAGGCAGCAAGTTCAGGCTGGGATATTGACCTTAGCACAGCCAGCTGCACCTTAAATAGATCAGACGGAAGTGTTCCTCACTGGGAGATGAACCGTGTTTGCTCACGAACGAGGACGGTTGTTAGTTTGTGCTCGTTTCTCAGCTTGAACTCTCTAGACCGGCTATGGAGGAATTGGAGACACTTGTGCTGGAGTTTCGGGAGGTACAAACGGGCATGAAAGTGTCTGAAATGCAAACTTGAGGCATGAGAGTGACCTGCGGCTGAAAGTAGGGTTTGCCGAAGCATCTTGTGCTCCCGTTGGTTGCCGTCGTGTTCCCTCCTCCCTGTTAGTTCTGTTTCCTTGGTGGCGTCATGGCGTTGCCAGGGCTGGATGTTGTCGCAAGGCAGTAGCTGCCTGCTTGCGTCCGTCTGTCAGTTGGCGTGCGTCGTCGCGGCCTGGCTGGTTTTGGTGGGTCTGCGAGGCTTTGTGCCAGCTTGGGGCAATCCCTCCCGTGCGTTTCACGCTCGTTCGTGAGTACCGTCACAGCAGGTGCAGGCACCATGCCACCTGATGTAGCTTAACGCTGGTGAGTGTGCGGAAAATTGGGTTTGTCTTGATCAAGGCACCGATGCCTCGATGCCGCAGGCAGCGTAACTCTCGTGGTGCCCTTTGAACTTGAAAATACGGCAGAGGTTTGACGTAGGGGCAGGGCTCAGGGGCGGGAGGTCGAATCCCTCATCCCTGGAGGCAGCGTGGATGCAGGGTGTTAATGGGGTTGGATGCTGGGACCTCCAAGACCTTACCCAGCCTTGGTGTCTCGCGGCAGCCTCAGCTTTTGGCCGCTCCAGAGGATGCGGAACATACTAGAAATGGCAAAGGTCGGTGCAGCCTCTCCACTTTGATTAGGGTTGCTTTTTAGAAACATTAATGCTCGGTTGATAAAGCCTCTTGGCAGCCTTGCGATCAAGACAAAATATCTTTTTCCTGAGTGATTCTTCATTCGCCATGACTCTGATGTGGAGGTTCCCCCGCCTGCCTTGGCGCGGTCGGTGTTTCTCAAAGGGGTGGAAGGCCCTGGAAAAAGGGCAGGGAGAGCTGCTGCTGTTGAACCCAGGTCTTTTCTGTGAGCCACTGTAGGTGTCACCAGCCCGTTAAGCTGATGCTGCTGTTGCTGATTTTCTGCTTCATACAGCTTGTTGATTTTGATAGAAATGGCACAGAAAGGTTGGGACGAGCATGAGTGGTTTTATTTTCTTGCCTGGTTTCAGTGATTAAATCCAATATGACTATGATCCCAGCTGACTAATTCTTAGGGAAAATGATTCCCCTTTCCCAGCACTGTCCATCACTAATACAATTTTTATAGCCGACGTGACAATCTGCTTTGTAACTTCAGTGGCTGCAGAGGCTGCTTGCCCTTACCTTTGGGTAACGAGGGGTTGGAGACACGAGGAAAGAGCGTGCTCGTCTACCGAGACCTTGTTTCTTCGCTTCAGTAGGATCCCATCCGGATTCAGCCTCGGGGAGGTGAGCGGTTCGCGCTCGGAGCCTGCGGGAGGGTGTTAACCAGTGCTGGCGCTGGTCAGCATCTTCTCGGCTTGACGACTTCCAGGCCTCCGGGGTTTGGTGGTCCCCGTCCTCCGGCCAGCCTGACGACGGCAGGGGAGCAGCTGAATTCGCAGGGCCCGCTCGGGCTCGTCTTTGTAGCGGCGCTCCGCAGCCAAACAATAGTTTGTGCTCGCGGGGCCATGTGGCGAGTCACGTGCGCGGTGCTGTTTCTGCCGGGGTCCTTGCCCATCTGTTCCCGGCTCTTTCTGGGTTATCAGGCGCGGGTCCAAGTCCTCGCAGGCAGCCAGCTCCATGGCCAGAGATTACGAGCACTAACCTTCCTGGCAGGAGCGGTGTGGCTTTGCTTTTATGCAGATTAGCCATGTGCTTCTCACTTCAAGGCGTTCCACAGGAAAAGACGTTTCCTGTGTTTGGTTCTCGGTGGGCGGCTCCGGCGCGTTGTGCCGGCCGGGGCCCAGCCTGTACGCGTGGAGCGGGCTTGGGAGAGGGATTACGGCGTGCTGCCCCCCCTTCCCCTTCCACCTCCACTGCTACGTCACCACAACACAACCACACGCGCGCTCGTACTGTTGGTGTCATTCATTCAGTGCCAAGATTGCTTTAAAAAATTCCCTTGGCCCCAGTTCAAACAGGAGTACAGCTGGGATGTGTTAGATTTTAGGCAGTCTGCCCTCAATTTGAGATGAGTTATAAATAGCAGTGCCGACTTCCTTAACTACCACTCTCCGAGGTAAAATGCAGGTTAATTACTGTGGGAATCAATTAGGGCTTCTCTCGGTTAAACAGCCAGTAATGCTTTTTATTATTTTTTATCACAAAAAATGGACAGCAAATCTGGTCAGGAAAAGATCTCAAATCCAAGGTGAGAGCTTAGGGCTTTTTTTTTTTTTTTTGGCCTTTTTATTTTTTGGGGGCGGCTGAGGAAACCAGTTGTGGCCAATACCCGCATTTGCCAATAATTGAATGATGCTGATTTGAAACTGGAGAGTTCAGTGAATGACTCTCCTTCCTTTTCTTCCTCTGGTGTAATAAAATACAAATATGTAATAAGGTAATCGGGGAAAGTCAAAATTGCATTTTCCTATACAGCTGCGGAGGGCTTGGCTCTTGCTTCTGAAGTGGGATTTGCCTCTTCCCTTTACTTGTTTTCCTGCTGGGACCATTAAGCAAGTCCCCTCCAATTTAACCAAACTGTTCTTTTGAGAGGCCAGATTTCTCTTCTGCCGGACAAAATCTGAAAAGAATTGTTTGTGGAATCCTCTCATCTGATTAGAAGCTTTTTTTTTTTTTTTTTTTCTCTTAGGAAAGCTCCGGCGTTGTTTTTGAAGAATAGCAGGTTTTCACGGTGCCGTTTCATTTTAGGGGTCTGACATCCTTTACATTACACTTACTGATTTGGAGAGCTTTTGAACTCAGCAATTTAAGCTCGCTTTGGGCTTGCTGTTACAAGCTCTTAGTCTAGAAATATCTTAAATTTTCTCGAAAGCTCAGCAGTTTCTCTGGAGCACCAGCTTACGGTGGCTTTCATTACACACCGTACCAAACAACTTTGCTTTTGAAAGTTTGACTGGCGACAGGAGTATGTTTTGCCAAGTTTTGGTGCTTAACGGTGTTATAAAAACAGCGGAGATACCGACATTGAAGGGAGAATAGAAGCAATTTCTATGAATGCAAGGAGGTGTAAGCAGGGGGTCTGGACTTCAGTGATCAAGGAGCAACACTTTCTCTCAATTATGTCTCTCTGTGGCAGGGCCTTTGCTTTTGAAGTGTAATCACAGTAATCTACTCCTGTGGTTTCCTATTGAAAGGATTTCCCATGTATCAGTCCAGAGAAGAATCTCCAGCCTTTTGCAGTCAGAGTTTGGTATTTCCTTATTTATCCTGAAGTGTTCTTGCAAGCGAACAGGCGTCGCTTCCTCTTGGCTTACCCACCACGTTTAACGTGGGCGTACAAAGGAGCTGGGCAGCACCTCCGCTCCCCCCAAAGTCTTTGCGTGAGCTCTTGGATCACTCTGCGCTTCGCTGCGTTGCAACTTTTGACTGTTCTTTTCTTGAGGCGCGTCTAGTTAAATTACCTAAAAGGATTGAGATAGCAGACTCGAGTAGACTTCCTGATGGTAGGCTCTTTAAGTCGGAGCAACACGTGCTAAGGCGAGAGCAGTTAAAGCCCTGTCAGCGAAAGAGATGTGTGTGTTTAATGGGAGATTTTGAAGGAAGAAACAATGCATTGCAACACTCGAGATGTACACGGCAGCCCCAGGGAGCACGAATTAGCCTGTTGGTTTGCAGCAAGTCAGGAGAGTGTGTATGAAATAGTGCCTTCATTAGAGATTAATTGGCGTTTACATTTCTTCTGTTTATAGAATTTTATCTATAAGGCTGTAATTTGGAGTGATGCTCTTCATGTTTGTTTTTAGCATCCTCTGTGCGCGAGGGCCTTGCGGAAGAGCGGCAGTTCAAAGCAGCGCAGTTTGGAAGCACATTGTGTACTCCTACGCTGAGCAATCAAGGTGACCACTTGGTCACATCCTGGAAATATGTTTGGGGTTTGTGTTTTGGGTTTTTTCTTTTCTCTCTTCTTTTTTTTTTTTTTTTTTTTTTTTTAAAACGGCTGCATAAACAGTTCCAAATGTTTCTTGAAGTTTTTTAACAGTCGTCATGCTTCCTGTAGGAGTCATGGAAAAGTGGATCTTCACCTTGTTTCTATCCTTCCTGAAGATATGGTTAGCTTTGTGGGTGACCACAGACAAGAAAATCTGTGCAGAGGAGGCAGCATGTGGTGTGCGCGTTTTTAAAAAAAAAAAAAAAAAAAAAAAAAAAATCCCCGAACAGGAATGTATTTGAGAAGCTGCCTTTGCTAGTGGGCTGTGAAGGTGACGGTAGCAGCCAGGAGGAAGCAAGTAACAAATGGAAAAGGTGCTGTAATGTTTAGTCGGTAACCCCGAAGTTGCATTTGATCAGGTAGAAGAAGGAAGGAGGTGTGTGTTTTTGGGGGGTGGCGAAAGAGAGGTTTGACTTGTCAAAAGCTGGGGCCTGGGAAGCACTCCTGGTGGCACCGTTTTTACATACCAAAGAAGATAATGTGGGGAGGGAAAAGATGTCAGTTATCTGAGGTGCTACCCACAAGGCAAGACTCGGGAAGCATTAGGGACAATTGCTCGAGAGATGTAAACGCAATTTGCATCCGTTAGGATGTATGAAAGCTCCACATGGGTGCTGCCATTCAGGAGGTAAGTCGCTGTAGCTCTGAGGATTCAGACTACAGCCATCAAAGGCTTCTTTTTTTTTTTTTTTCCCTGACCCCCTGAATGGAAGCTCCTTTTCAGCACATGGCGCAAAACCCCGTGCGGGCGCATGGCGTGGTCCGTGGGTACGGCCGTTTGGGAGTGCAGGGATCTAGGGCTTCTCTGGGCTTCCTCCTCTGAGGTCCTGCAGCCTCTGTGCTGCTCCGCAGCAGTAGCATCTGTGATAACTTGAACATAAAACATGAAACGTGACTTTTTCGGGACTGTTTTAGTATCAGTATGGACAAAAATGGAAACATCCAGCACAACTGAGCATGGCAGGGCATCTAAAATCTGCCTCGATAGAGGGACTCATGCTGGTGCCATGCACGTGGCCGTTTGTGAGCAGCTTCCGCAGGACAGCACACACCGTATTTGCAGCGGTGTCTGGGGCTGAACTGGAGTAGAGGAGGGGACTTGGGCCTGGTTCTTAACTGATTTGTGCCGTACTGGTGCAAATTTGTCTAAGGGCGCCCGATTTCAGTTGAGTGGCTAGCCCTCCCTTACCAAAAATGGGGTGCTCTTCCCGCCATCTCCATTACATTCCCTCCCATGGCCCAGCTCCTGTTGCCCCACAAGAGCGCCATTAACTCCCCGTTGCGCCCCTGCTTCCTTCTCTTTGGCATGGGCTCGGTGCTGTGTGGCTTGCCTGGCAGGCAAGACGTAGCAGACAGCTGGTCAAACAAATGTTTTCAGGGTCTGTGTGTTGGGACTTCAAGCTGTGCTGGCTGTTGGGGTAGGATTTTCTGAAGTGTAGCATACTGCACGAACTTTTTTTCCTAGGAGGGTGGATTCTGCAAACATAACTGAAATACTGTTCTGGTCTCCGGGATTCTTCCAGGTTTCCAGCAGGAGCTGGCTTTGTGCGATATTTGCTTGTGCAGGCCTGTAGTGCTGCTCCTCAAGCACCTGATCTCAGCAAGAGAGGGTGGATTTGTACAAATACCACCCTAGGGCTAGTTGCAGGAAGGGATGGTGTAATAGAGAGTCCATTGTCATGGTGATCTGGTGGAAAACATCTAATTGGTATTAGTTAGGTCATCAGGAGATCAGTGAACAATTCTTATTCAGTCCGAGTGTTGGAGGTTAAAGACTGCGCCTGGGATTCATTCAGAGGTCACTACGCCAAAACAGTCCGTCCTTTAGTGCGGGAATAGGACTGCCTGGGTAGAAAGACTGTGTTTTGAGGTTTATAGTATTTTCAGGAAATTTGATTGACTGTTCTTCTGTCTTGGCTCCAGGCAGGGGTAGTACAGATTAGGAAGTCTAGGAAAGTTGCATTTATTCACTCATCTCATCATGTCTGCTCTAAAACTCAGGGATCTGACTTTCAAGGCTGACAATTTTTTTTTTTTCTTCATGCATCTGAAGAAATTCTATTTAGAAACCTGTATTCTACAAAAGGCAGCAGATGCAAAGCACATATTAAAAAAAAAAAAAAAAGGCAAAAATGGAACTGCAGTCTTGAACGCTGTGAATGTCGGTAGCACTGCCCAGTATTACTACATCCATACGGATTAATTGAAATGCATAAGTGTAAATTAACAGCCTGTAGTGTTTTGGGAGACCTTGTTATATGTGAAAGAAGCAGTGTTTCTTGTGAATATTTAAATTTTCAGCCTAAATTTACCTTGTTGTGGAATATCTGGACATTAAACTACTACCTACTATGGGGAAAAGCCACTTACACTGATAATTCATCTTCTTTAATGACCCTTCCCCCTTTCTTTCCTGTCCTCTGGCCATGGGAGATACGTCAGCATAAAATGACTACTTCTCATTGGGTTTGTTCTTTGTGAAACGTCTGTAGGTTTCAAAGGGCAGCAGGAACCCTGTTGTAATTCAGAACGTAACTGAGGTTTAGCACCTGAGAAGAGACAGATGAGCTTCTGCTTCTCTGCGCCAACCTGTTGAAGTTTTCTTCTGGGGTTTTTGGGAAGTTGTGAACGATTCCTACATGTAGCTGGATGCACATCGTGTGTCGCAACTTGCTTTGCAGCCTTCAAGCCCAATGGATCAGATGGGGAAGATGAGGCCTCAGCCGTATGGAGGAAACAACCCGTACACACAACAACAGGGACCTCAAGCGGGGCCGCAGCAAGGACATGGCTATCCAGGACAGCCGTATGGGCCACAAACTCCCCAGAGATATCCCATGGGAATGCAAAGCAGGACGCAAAGTACAATGGGCAGCATCTCGTATGCACAGCAGGTAGAGCACCCAAGCTTCTGTAGTCTCTGTTTGCAGCAGGGGCAGGCAGAAGAGCAACAAAGTAGTGTGTCTTCTGAAGGGGCCACCTTCAGCCAGGTTGGAATCAGTTGCTTAGGTAAAATGGCGTTTCTTTAGGCTACGTGTCGCACCATGCCTGGATCCAGGTGCGATCGATGTACAAGGACCTGTGGAATCCTTGCTTCCAAGAGCGTCAGAGCAGTGAATCAAACAAGGGAAGAATAGTGAGGGGAGTAAGATAGTCTTTCCGCTGTGGTCTGTTAAAGACGCAGCTGTTCTTTACAGAAGAAATGACTTCAGGTCAGTTTTGGCTCACTGCGTGATCCAAGTGGCTCCTGCTGGACTATATGCAGGATTCAAAAGGCTGCCTTTTTTTTTTTTTTTTTAGTGAGCAGCCTTTCCTTTTGATATTACTATCATTGAAGGGTGGTCAGATTGGGATCCCTAAAAACTTAGTTATGGGACCTATTAAAATTTTGTTACTGCCAAGAATAATGTCATATGCAGATGACTTTTGCTGTTGTCTGGGAAGTGTCTAGGCAGTGACATTTCCAGTACATTCCCAGTTAACTGCTCTGCACAGGTCTCTGAATTTTTTTCTTCTTGAGCACAATCTTGCTCTGAGAGAGTGTGTGTGTAAAATGCCTTCATAACTGGTATAACTCTACCCTCTTCTTCTGTAGATTCCTCCTTACGGACAGCAGGGCCCCAGTGCGTATGGGCAGCAAAGCCAGACTCCGTACTACAACCAGCAAAGCCCTCATCCCCAACAGCAGCAGCCTCCATATTCTCAGCAGCCTACATCCCAGACCCCTCACTCTCAGCCTTCTTATCAGCAGCAGCAACAGCCTCAGTCTCAACCTCCACAGCTTCAGACATCGCAGCCGGCGTATTCTCAGCAGCAGTCCCAGCCGCCCCATCAGCAGTCCCCAACTCCATATCCTCAGCAGCAGTCCACAGCCCAGCCACATCAACAGAGTCAGCCTCCCTACTCACAGCAGCAGTCCCAGTCGCCCTACCAGCAGCAGCAACAAACTCAGCAGACAGCTTCCTCGGCTCTTTCGCAGCAGTCATCTTCATACCCTCAGTCGCAGCAGCAGCAGCAGCAGTCTGCGTACTCCCAGCAACGCTTCCCCCCTCCTCAGGTAGGCTGTCTCCTGCTTTGTTTCCTTCTGTAAGTGATTTTTTTTAAAGCAACTTGGGCAAATCCTTTTCTTTGTGCATTAAAGTCGGTTGAACTACACGTCAGCAAGCTGGCTGGAATGATTACAGTAATAGATGTGCTGCCTTCTCTGTTGTGTCTAGATCTGTATCTCTTACAGAGGGATGTGGTGGTGGTAACAGGCTAAGCCGCCCTAATACTGCAGTTTTGAAGACTGCTGTTGAGTAAATGCTGCTGTTCGGCAATACCAGTCTAAAGAATTTTGTACTGGAATGCTTTTCACGCTGTGGTCTGCGGAAGTTCTCCAGGTGGTCTATAGAGCTACTTGGCTTAGCACGAAAGCAGAGCACAGTTTGCAGAGCGACACATAGATGATGATGGGATAGTTTGCTCTTAAATGTAAAACTTGGCTTTAGGGAGGAGAAATAAAGCAGCAAGTGCATGGAATTGAAGATGAAATCATGAAGCAGATTTTTTTTTTTTTTTTATGAATTGTATTTCTTTTCAGCAAGGCTTAATAGAATCTTAACAGTTGTCTGAAAAGCTAGCTGGGACCTTTCAGCAAACATTGCAATGCACCAAAGGTAGCTTTTGAAAAGTTGAAGATTTTAATTGACTTGCCTTGTTTGTGTAATGAAGTACTTGGAGCTATCGTAAGATGTTAGAAGATCAAGAAGCTAAGTGGGCAGTCTCCCAGGACAGTCTCTGTTCTTCAGGATCTGTAATAAGGGAGAGCCGGAGAATTGCTGTTTTGTCATGTTTTAGACTTCTACTCGCCATGCTCTCTGTAGCAGTCCGGCAGTGTTTGTCCTCCTGCGGAGCAGTAGGCGTGCTGGCTTGAACTCTGCTGTCTTATTTCCTGTTTTGGGCAAATGTCACTGAGGGTACATAATTGTTCCACAATATGAGAATATACCAGAGTGATTCCAGCAGAGCCTTTATTTTATTCCCATTTGTATTTTTTTTTTGGTGTTTCTTGACGTTTCAGGAGTTATCTCAAGACTCGTTTGGGTCCCAGGCATCGTCTGCTCCCTCAATGGCTTCCAGTAAAGGGCAAGAAGATATGAACTTGAATCTTCAGTCCAGACCTTCTAGCCTGCCGGTGAGTGGTGAGCTGATCTAGAAGTGAATGGGGCGAGGGCAATCAGAAGCACAGCAGGATAAATTAGCACTGGTAGTATTCCACATGGAAATGGGAATGATGGAGGCTGCCTGTGCTTTTTACTAAGTCATTAGCTTCTGGCTTCCCACTGGAGATTAAATGTAATTTACAAAAGTAATGGATTTGAGAGTAAAGTTTAACCCTAAATACTCTGGTTTGCATGTTCTAGCTAAAAGATTTTTTTTTTTTCTTTTTTTTGAGCTTTCTGTTTGCAGTGGCTGAAGGACCTGACTGCTGTTAGAGTAGACCCTGACCTGCAGGGGAAAGTGTCTCATTTTCATTTTATTTTCTTGTTCCTTCAGCCCACCATTGGTTAGCAGACCGGCAGCGCGGTTCCGTTTCTGTGTCATTGGATCCTTATACTGCTGATTTAAGCTGCTTTGGTCCAATCTGACTGAACAGTTGGTGAAAAAACCAAGTTTATTAGTACCTGGAGTGAGGAGGATCAGTCACAGATAGCTCCTTCCTTGACAGATGGAGAATTATATTTTCTTTTGCATTCTAAATCTGCTTGCTGTATGTACAGTGAACAGTTGGGTATGAGATTGGTGCCTAGTGTTCCAGCAGTTTTTGGACCACAGTAGTTTAACTTTGGGTTAAAACTTCATCAAAAAATGGAGAAGGGTTAAAAGTTTAGATTAGTTTGCACAAGTTGGTCTGTGCCTTTGACTTGGAGGAGAAGTTTTGAGCTGCTGAGTTCTGATTTTGCTGGTTACTTTCATTGTAACCAGTAGGAAGCAAGTGAGCTTTTATTTTTTTATTTAGCCACTGGCTAAGTCAGTTTTCTAAGCTGCAGTTGAATTGGTCAGAGGAGAGTGAGCTGTGTGTATAGCAAAGTTATTTTTGCTCTCAGCAATGAGAACGGCTTTGTTGTGAGCCCCTTGAAATAATTCCTTTAGATTGTGGGTACAAATTGTCACCCAAAATACAAAGTGATTCTAGTTCTGACCACCTAATGGGAGTAGTTGTGGGTTGTTTCTTTTTTCTTTCTTTTCCCTTTTTTTTTTTTTTTTTCCCCCCCTTTTGGACCCTGATTACAAAGATTTAATTTGTTCTGAGGCCTGGGGGAAAATCCTTTTAAATAGCATGTTTCTTTCCACTCTGCCTCTCCACAAGTTCTTCCATGTGACCCATCTTCTGGCGAAGAATGTAGGAAAAGTGAAGCCACTGAAGTAATTGAAGAAATTGCTCTAGCTCTGAACGGTGGGAAGTCCTGTTCAGTAGCATTGTTGATAGAGCCTTCGTGAATCGTACCAATCAGCGCCCTCTGACTCAGATTATAGGAATTAGTTGCTCTGCATAGCAGAAGTGGCTCCTTCTCAGCACCAAGTGGGAGTTTGTTTTATACCATGTGGTTAAATGTATTTGGCCCCTTTCAAGTTTTCCCTTTTCCCAAGCAGTTTAAGAAAAGATATCCATCTCTGCTGTAAGAGCGAAGGAACCTAGAAACGAGGGAATTTGATCCAGTTTAAAAGTTTTAAATGTCCGCCAATTTCTGATTGGGTACTTCAGAGGTTTGCTGAAGAGAAATCCAGGGTGCAAAAAACGGGTCCAGCTTTTAGAACTGGCCAGCTATAAAGCTCGCTTCTGTTTTAAACAGACTTATGGTCATCTTGTTTTCCTGACTTTATCACCAAATAATTTGCATTTAAGAAATCAAGCAGTCTTTAGCTTACCCAATCCTGGTGTATTTTTGGGCCTTCTCTTCCTTGGTAGGCAAAAATTAAAAAAAGGAGACCCCCCTGCAGAAACTCACCCTTATTCTTGTACGTGTTTCATAATTCCTTGTTTTCTTGTTAGGATCTTGTAGGGCAAGACCAGCACCCCTGTCTGTAAATTGAGAAATGCATCAGACCGTGATGCTGTGGAATGGTTTAAAGAGAGGACCTCTGAGGTGTATGGAAGCCAACTCTTTGTCTCAGTGATCAATCTCTTGCACAGAGTTTGGCCTGGGGATGCTTAGAAGCAAAAGAGCTACGTGGAAGGGTGCTATCAATTTCTTTTTATCTTCCTTATATTGCTCAGTCTGTCTGTTTTAGAAAGTTTTATCCTACTCGGGAGGATTCCTGGATCCCTGTTTTGCCATTATGTATGACTTACAGAAGCATAGTTAGTTTGTGGGCTTTTAATTTTTGTGGAGTTCTGAGCCCTTTTCCAAGCCTCAGTGGGCGCTGTGGAATAGCTCACTGGGTGTCTTGGAATCGGGGCAAATCGTGCCATGCATCATCTTCAATTAAACATAGATCAGCTCCAGCAGGAAAAGGAGGTTGATGCTTTTTAGGTTCTTACGAAGTGTTAAATTTATGCACCCAGTGCCTTGATGACTCTTTGGCCTTTACACATTAATATTGTACATCAACGTTAATGTTGGAATTCTAAGCAATAAGGGGGGGAATATTTCTTTGGCTGATCCCATCACCATTTCGGGAGGTGGTGGTCTCCTGGATGGTGACACTGTCAGGTTGTTCAGCTCCTGTGAGCTCTTGCTGGCTTTGTTGGGATCTGCCTGAGAAATGTCACATTGATCGTTCTGGGTGGGGGTCTTCAAGGTATCTTCCAGATAAAGATTTTCATGTCACTAGCTAAACTCTTTTTTCCTGACGATGTTCCCAGATTCAGACTTTTAACAGCAGAAGAGTGAAATTACTGATTTCTCTAATGCTTTGTCTGCTCATCTGTAAGTAGCAAAACGTCTGGTCTTCCATTTCTGCTTGTGTTACAGGCTGTTCTAACTTCAGTATTTCCTGGTTTGTTGTTCCCTTTCTGAAGGCTTATACTTGCTGTATTTTGGGGGAGAATGCTGTTGCTAACTGAACTCACTGATGCCTTTTAAAGAGTTGTGCATCCATGCAAGTGCCCTGGCTGGTACTCTTTTTCCTGTAGCAGGCTAGGTGAAGAATTTCTCTGAAGAATTTGCTGCTTCCCTAGGGAGGCTCTGTCAGGATTGCAGCTAAACTAAACTTAGATTGCTATTGTGCATGGGAGAAGTGAAGTGTAGTCTTTTGTGTCTGGGTGTAATAGAGGAATAGTAATCCTTAGTATAAATCTGTTTCTCCCAGGAGATTCCCTAGTCTCTTCTCCTTAGCAAAGAATTCTTCCTGGCAAGTTGTATCCAGTTTATTCGGTGTCTTTATCTTTTGAGGCTTGGATTCTGAGTCTGTAGGAGTCAAATATTTCCAGCTATTAATTACCTTCTGCTTAGACATGGAGGGTGCTGGTAGCAAGTACAGGGGAAGCAGATGGGGTGCTAGGCCATCCATGTGGGTTTGGGTTGCAAATCAGTTCTGCTGCAAAGTTCTCTGGACTTTTAGGTTTGTTGGGAGGAATTTTGTATCTCATTATGGAACATGCAACAGATTGTTATCTTGCTCCAGTCTCTGTCTTACGGGCTGCCTTGAAGGAGTTGGGTGCAAGTTTCTGATGTCTTTGAGATGGATGAGGAGCGGAGCATCGAGGCAGTGTTTGCCAGCGCCAGGCTGTTTTTACCTTCCCAACCACAGAAGTTGGTATCTGTAGCATTAGGACTTCCATGTTGGCCCCAAAAGCCATTTATAAAGGAAAACTGATTTGATACCAGTATACGCTGGCTTGTATTTGCTTTTCACTAGACCTTCAGGGATTTCTTCAGTGAAGCTTTTCTATCTGTGGAAACCAAAGCTTTTTTGAGAGGTATTGTTTTCAGCAGTGCTTTGATAGGAAAGGTTCCGTGGGCGTGGGACTTCTGGCCAAACCAGGAGGACGGATACTGGCAAGGTTTTGGAGGTCCTGAAACAGCAAGGTTGCGTTTGAGGTTTTTGTTGCAGCAAATACATAATGAGGCAAACTGGGGCAACTTGGACTGAAGTTTCAGAATTCCCACCCCCAGAACGTCCTTAGTTTGTTTTGGTCAGCGTATTGCGTAGCCTGAGGGAGAAACCCTATCCCTGTTCCGGGCAACTCACTTCCATCTTGACGTGGAGTGGGAATCGTTTTAGTCTCAGTGTTTTGCACTATTGAAGACTGTTTTGCTTATTCAGCTGCCTTTCACTTTGGTTCATCTCTGACTTTAGATCTGAAAAACATCTTGTCAATGGCAGAAAGGAATATAACCGCCTGAAAACAAATTCTTGATCCGTGTTTTGACTTTTGAACTTGCATTCTGGTCTTGGGTCTTTGCAATATGGATTTAGCAAAATTAGGTTTCGTGGGGACGGGAGAGGAATGAGGCTGCAGAGTTTTGGCTTGTGCAGAAACAACTGTTCTGCGAATATCCCCAGCAGTTGTGGGGTATTTTTTGTTTGATTACCTCTTCCTTTCTTAAGTCAAGTAGTTTCTGAATTTGGACACTGGAGGTTGTCAGGGAAGCACCGTTTGGACTTTCCATTCTTACAAAGTGGTCATTTCAACTTGTACTCTGCAGGTACTTGAAGTGGAATAAAGTTGAGCTCTGTCAGCTGCGTCCCCTGACCTGGGAGTAATCAATGCAACAGGCTGAAATGCAGCAAAAAACTGTCTCAGAGCTGCCGGGGATGGGGAGGGGGGTACAGCCCAGGAAATGAACGTTTTCTTAAAAATTCGTTGAGCTCAAAATTAATCATTTTGACAATTTCTTTTGAGGGAGGGGAAAAGAGCCTTTTATAGTTGAATTTGCTGGTCATTTCAGGCTCTTTTTTTTTTTTCTTTTCTTTTTTTTTTTTCTTTTTCCATATGGGAATTCCTGCTTCTGTTTGGTTTGTATTTGGCCTTTTGAGCTTGTCTTATTGCTTGCCTTACGAGAGGGATTAGTGATGTATGCATTTCAAAGCAGGGTAGTTGCATGCTGTGGTGCCTGGGCATCACAGCGGATATGCAGATAAATACCCCAGCACCCGGAGGCTTGCCCCAAGGAGCGCAATACCTGCAACTGGTATTAGAGAGATTGGTGCATTCCATTTTATGCCGATATGAAGGTTTCTGTCTCAAGTTATGGTGATACGGGGAGTTGAAAATTTTTTTTCCTGACTGAAGCTCCTCTGCCTGAGCTTTTCTTGGTGTGTGATTGTGGCCATCATCTTTGTGTGGTTTCTTGAGAAGGCTGTGCCTTTTTTTCATAACTTTTTATTTTGCTAATAACCTCTAGAGCTGTGGAGAGCGTGGAGTGCTGCTCACAAAGCCACCCTAATCTTCCAGCCCCTCCAGTGACATGTTTCGCGCCTGCGACCTGCTTCTCGGGGTTGCTCAGCTATTTGTCCATGTGGCAATTTTCTCTCCTCCCACCCCTTCCTCCGGGTTTGAACTGAGCTAATCCCACCCGGTGCTTGGGAGGAAACTCCCCACCCCAGGCTGCATCGCCCGGGCCCGCTCCGGGCTGCGGGGAGCCCTCCGCCTCCAAAAAGCGTCCCTGTCGAGACGATGCCGCGTGGAGCCACTGGTGCAGCTTCGCGGGAGCCTGCGCTGGCAGCGGCTTGCGCTATGCTCGATGCCGGGCTCGTTTCCTGTTTCTATTCTGGTCGCGAGCAGCTCGGCTCTGCTTCCTGCCTGCACGCCTCGCACAGATTCCCCTAACCCCCAGCCTTTCGTTTTCTTAGGAGCGATTTCGGTTACGGACCCCAGTGCAAGAGGAGACGGCGACCTCCGCGGGGAGGTGGGCGGCAGGGAGGGCTGGCAGCTCGCTCGGGAGAGGACGGGCTCTTGTTCTCTTCGGCCCGGGCAGAGTGACTAGGCGGGTCAGTGTTTAATCAGGAAATTGCTGTAGGATGACCAGTTCTGGTCTTGGATCCTGAACAATAGCCTGTGCTCTGTCACACGCATCCCCTGCGCTGCCGCAGCCTGAAAACACGGAGCTGCTCCTTGCACCGTAATTGCTGAAGCACACGCCTCGTGAGGCGACCCTCTGCTTTTAAACACGCTTTTGAGAAGCTCGTTGTTGTAGGGCAGGGAAATCGGTTTTTCACTTCCTTTTTGCTGCTGACTTGGTGTCATTGGAGACCCTTTAAAATGTGCGGAAACCTTTTGTCAGTCTGATGTCGGACATACTAGCCTCATCCTCTTCCCTTTCCATCAAAACTTAACCCTGCCAGAGGTCCCGCACCGTGCAGGGGAGGGAGAGTCCGTGTTGGTGTGACCTTCATCCGCTGTGTGGAGCGGATGCAGGGATTAATGAAGGTGTTTAACTTTGGCTGACAATGCTGCACGTGTTTTAAGCGCTGCCACCCCTGAGCTTTCAGTTTACAGGAATCATTTTCCTGTTAATGTCCTTTCAGCATGCTGGATTGACTTGTCTTGGAGGTGTGCACGATCATAAATGCCGCGGAGAAAACTGTTTCCACATGGTGCTCCAGTGTGGGGCATGGCAGGGGCCCAAAGCTCGGTCTGCTCCGCTCCCTTCCTGCAGCGGCCACACTGCTCGGATGGGCTTATGCCCGCGCCCTTGTGGGTACAAGGTTCGTGCCGTGATTTCAAACAAGTCCTGGTAATTGGAGGAGGAGTTGTGTAATTGGTTTTTATTATAATTTTGAATTAGGGCTTACCCAGGAAAACAGAAACCCTTTTATTTTTTTATTTATTTTTTTTTTAAAAGCTGAATTTCCTGAAACGAAGAGAAGTGACATCTCTAGGAATTGACTGCTCTGGCACCCTGACCCGAGGGTAGTGCCGGGCATGCATCAGAGTCTGGCCTGGGCCAGGTTTCCATGGTTTTGTTACCTCTTCCCGTGCACGCTCGCTGCTCTGAGCCAGGGCAAGAGGAGAATTTCCTTGATTCTTTCCAAATGTGTCTTCAGTTTCTCTGTCCCATCCAGATCGGCGGTACCTGGCTGCGGTATTGCAGACGGTTCTTGACTGGAAGTGGTTTCTGTAGGGGTGCCCCAGCTGGCAGTGGCGGGGGGCTCAGCCGTGGCCCCTCGTGTCGCTCCATCGCTGCCTCCCCGCAGGTACGACGGACTTTGGGAAGGAGCTGCCAGCTTTCAGCTGTCTCTTCAGCAGCTTTTTCCAATGAGAGGACCGCCAGATTCGTCAGGCTTGCAAATACCTGTTACCTTAGAAATCTTGTTCTCTCCTAAAACCTTCCTTTCTTCCGCTTTTTTAGAAATTGATTCTGTCACTCTTAATTGTTTCAGAGAGGCTTAGAGCAATACTAAAAGCAGAGTTGTCTTAAAGTCCAAAGTGTTGGCCCGAACAGGGGCCTTTTTTAATTTTTTAATTATTTCAGACTCCTGCCTTTGCTGCATTTCTTTGCCACCCTAACTCGTGTGGTTGGCATGGTGGCATAATCACATGCTGAGATGACTAAATGCTTTGGAGTCTAAATTGAACACATCGGAGACTGGAACGCGCCTTCCAGAGGAAGCACTGCTGGGGAATTGGAATATCCTTACGGCTGGCAATAAGAGGGTAGCTTCCTGCCTCTTACGTGATTTAGCGTTTTATATGATCTGGGGTTTGTCCTCGGACTGAAGTAGAATACTTAAAAACCTCTGGAAGAAAACCAAAAGCTCTTCAGATAAACAGGTTGCGGTCTGTCATCTGAGACCTGTACTAGTTTCTCGCTTGCCCTTGCCTTCCAAGGCCTGGTGTCGGACCGGCCGTTCTGACTGACGTGATCGACTTGTAGGTCTCGCTCCCCCTGCATCCTCAACACCCTCCAAAAAATCAGCGCTGCTGAGAGCATCCTCTGCTGCTGCTGCTGCTGCTCATTGTGCCTGGGGTTCCTCCATGCTTCTTTCCTGCAGCTTGTTTTAGGGTCGGCGTTACTGTTGAAGCTGGAGCTTTTATCCTTTCGTGTGGCAGCGCTGCCGCTGGATCGCTGGGCCAACTGCTGCGTTAGCTGAAGTTAACGCATTTACCACTGCTGCTTTGAACACTTTATGTTGTATCAATGTTTAGATAAACCTGGCAGTACTTTTTAGAAGCTGAGCAGCTTTCAAAGGGTTAAATGGAAACTCTTGTGGAGAGTTTTGCTGCTGCATTTCCCAGGGTCCTGCAGAAGAGCTCAGCACCCAGCGCTGCCTGAGCGGGAATGCTGGCCTTCCACATGGTGGGTTTTCCCTTCAGCGACATCTTGTTCTGTGGATGAATCATGTTACTCCTTCTATACTTTGTGCTGCAACTACAGCTTGTGAATCTCTCCTCTCCAAAGACTGAGAATATGCAATGTGTTGGTCTGCTCCGTATTTCAAGGGGGAGGAAAGCCCCCTTACCATTTCCCCCCCCCCCCCCCTTTTTTTTTTTTTTAATTTTGTTTGGAGAGGGAAGAGAAGGAAGGGTGGCACAGGCTAGGAGCAGTAGATGTGATTAAAGCTCCTGCCGAGTAGATCTGTGGGAGTGGAGTATCGACCTCTGAAAAATCAATGGCTGCTGCGGTAGCAGTGCTGGCTGTTTTGCAAGGTCTCCCGTTGCAGGAGTGTAGTAAAACCAGCAGCACTTCTGTCTATCGTCCTCCCTTTTTATTTGTACCTGCTTTCTGCCAAATGACCAGACTCACCTAGATTTACTGAGGTGGATTAGAACAGCAGCTTATTTTTGCAATCAGAGTAGAATTTCTTGTGTGACACTGAGCCCCTCCTCCTGACAGCCTCCTTTCCAAATGCTCTTTTTCCTGCAGTGCAGCTAGAGCCAGCAGCTTCTACCAGTTTATCTAAAGCCAGCCTGGAAGAATGAGCTTTTCAGCTTCTTTTTTGAGCAAGGAAACTGCACAAATCTCTCTTGCATGTTCTAGTCCCCATCTTAGGTTTGTAATTGTCAGCGCTGTTGCCTGAGAGAAGCTTAAACTCCTTGTAAGGGAAGGGAATATGGACTCCATCTAGCAGAGGCTGAAGCCTTGATAGTGTTACCTTCCTGATACTTGTTTTAGTGGGCACTTTTTTTTTCCCTTGAAGCAGTAAAAGTCTAGCACTTATTTCCTTTACCAAAGGACTGCTTGGATGAGTAAGTGGCACGTAATAGGACTCAAAGGTTTTTATGCATGCTTAGTTTTGTAACCAGGATCTTGGGTTTTTCTCCAAAACAAAAACTGCCGCAGAACTTGAGAACTGTCTAGTTTCTAGTTGCTCACATGTGGTCCTTGCTCAGAGCAGAGGTTGAACTCCCAGGGATGTATCCAAGGGGCCCAAACCACTGATTTCATTGTGTAATTAAATCCCTTTGTTCCTTCTGATTGCTGATCTTGTCCCATTCTGAAGGGGAATAGAAGAGAAGAGGCAAGGCCATGAATTTAAAAAGCTTTCATAAAACACAGAAATGTACTGTGCAGCTTGTGCTAGTATGGCAGGGATCTTCCTTCTGGGCATTCCCTATTTCTTATGCCAGGAGAAAGTCATCTTTCCCTGTTAAACTAAAACCAGACTTTTGGCTCCTACCTCTGAGCGTAAGAGGTAGGAGCTATGTGGCAGCAGAGGAAAGCTGTATATGGTCAAGGGGACACCAGCTTGTGTTTGCCAGGCTTTGATTATATTTGATTAGTCTTTAGTCATCTTGGGTAGCTTGGGAATGTGGATGAACATGCTTCCCACACATATATGAACACAAAATCAGTAACAGGTAAACTGGCAGCTTAAAAAGACCTATTTTTGGTTTCTACCCGACCCCTCCCAAAGTGTGACAGGGTACAGAGCGCATGCGAGCAGAGTGTTAACAGCATCTTTCACTTCACTTTAAATTCCAGAAATGTTCTAGATGTGGCGAGAGGTTTTATTGGAGAGACATCCTGAGTGCATCCTTCCTCCTCCCCTTTGTCTCTTGCCCAGCCCATACATGCACCAAGAATGACGATCATCTAGAAGGTGCTTTTGGTGCTGGAAAGATGAACTCGTTATCTTCTGCACAATAACCGATGGTAGAAGAGCAGAGTGAGGCAAATGGTGGTCTTCCCTGGGACAACTTGTATATTTTTGGGATGGGACAGGACTTGGAAATCTGCTTTGGCTTTGGAATAGTTCACTTTCTTCTCATGGTGATGGTAGGTCTTTTACATTCCCACCCAGGGTGTTCAGGGAGCCTGCAGCTGCCTACCAAACGCTGAGAGCCAGTGCTCAGTGGGTTTCGTGTTTGTGGTGCTGCGTGCTGATGGTTTTTGTCAGAATTTTAAAGCATGGCAGTTGAAATTGAGCTGGTAGTGATGCAGGGCTTGCAAGAGTGTGGGCCCTTTCCAGTGTGCCTCTGGTAAGCTGGACCAGCTCAGAGAGCGAAAACTCCATTCTGACTCTTTGATTTGTCAGCAAGAAAAAACTTTGGAGGCAGTAGATTGTAGCTCTCTAGATGAAAAGTATCAACTGGATTTCTGCTGTAGCTTAATTTGTGTTCCTCAGCTCCAACTTCTGGTTTCTACTGGGGAAGCCATCTGGAAGAGGCATGCAGTAAGTCGGGAGGCGGTGGCAGGCTGCAGAGCCCTCCCCGGCCCCTTCCGTCACATCTGTGGAAATCTCACGTCAGCTTTGCAAGGTGTCTTCCTGGGTGTGATGTGAATCTGTAAGTCTGGTGTAAATGGAGCACGGTGAGGTCTCCAGGCTGCTTTGTGTTACGAGATAGAGTGCTTTGTGAAGCATAAGATGCAAGATTCAGTTGTGTGTACCGTAGAAGGAGGAACAACTCTATCCGTTTCCCCGAAATAGCAGGGAGACCCTAGCTTGCCAGTCAGCTGTGTAATTTTTGTGATAGAGAGGATTGAGGTATTTTGGGTGTGGAAATAAAGGAGAAGGAACGACAAGCTTGTGATTTTTAAGTGTTGATAGTTCTTGAATGAGTGGAGAAGAAACTGCAGGGAAAATGAAATTGTAATAGAAAGTACATATTTCAATTAGTCAGAAGCAATGAAGAGGCTTTTTCCCTTTCAGAAAGAATCAGGGAATAAATTTAGCCATTGTTCTCTGGTCTTGCTTGTAAGCATCTTTATGGAAACAACTGGCCTGACAGAATTTATAAGCTCCACCACATGCTCGTCTCCAGATCATAATTTCCTTGAGTGCTATCTAGTGATCTGATAGTGCCTACAATCATTGCAGTCTGACTGTGCTCCTTCCCTCTTCCCCCACACTTCTCGCAGGCACTTAGGTCGCGGACGGGCAGGGGAGTAGCAGAGGAAGGCTGCAGTCCCCAGTGAGGAGATCAATTTGCTTTCTGGTCAGTCTTCCTGCTCTTCCAGATCAGTGGCATGGGCCAGAGCGGAGCCTTGAATCTCTTCTCCTCTGGGGTTTTGTTACCTTGATCTTAAGTATTTCTTGTTGTTTCATCTTTGTGTTTGTTTAACAAATGAACTTGTATCAGACAGTGAAATGGTGGTTCCTCTTTTCATAGAAAAGAAACCTTGCTGTTTCCAGCATAAACTAAGCGGCTCCCTTGTGCTGGTCATGCCAGGACTTGCAGCCCTTTCCCGGAGATAGATGAACTCCCCTGCCCCCTCCTTTGGGTACCAGATTGTGTGATTTCAGGCATGGTTTTGTTGTGGTGTGAAAAGAAGGTGTTAGCTGCTGAGTCCTTGTTTGTCAGCAGTACTGACAAACCCATGCTGGCATCGGTGGGGATTGGGCAGCCAATCGCAGCTGGAACAGTTATCGTTTCGGGGTCCCTGTGGGCTTCCGCTATCAGGTCACATCCCAAAATAACACTGGGCAGTATTTCAAGTGAAGAAACTCAGGCTTTGGGGCTGCAGCCAGCCTGGAGTGTGAGATTCTGTGTGAAATAGTTGGAATCCCTCCAGCGTTTTTGATCTGCATGGCAGATGAGCAATAAAATGCATAAAAAACACATTGGAAACACGTGAGGAAATTCTCCAGACCCTGACGTTTCCTTCAAGTTGGCAGAGTTACTGCTGTCGAGCCTCACCTCCTGTCTCGGCTCGATTGGCTGTGCTCGTGGGAGGAGGGAAGAGGAGAGCCCTTCTCCTGGTGCTGCTGTGTCTTTCCAGGTCTCCTCCTGATGCTCTGTGGGAGGCAAATAAAAACCTCACTGGCCCTCTCCTCTTGGGCTTGATCCAGAACCCACTGACGGCAGCAGGTCTCCATTATTTCAAGGAGGTTTCTTTTTTTTTTTTTTTTTTTTTTTTTTAAAAGGCTTTTCTGCTACGGCCGTCCTTAAAACAGTCTGTAGAGAGATTTCTTTTTCCCCTAGTTTGTGGTGCACTTGAGTAAATGGGATATCAGAGCTGGAGGGTGTCCTTTTGGCTTAGTTAAAAAAAAAAAAAACAAACCACAAACCAAAAAAAACCCAAAAACCCCAAAACCGAACACGCTCTGCCTTGATGGTTGGCATCCTGAGAAAATAACTTGATAGGTGGAAAACAGCTCCTTGCTGATCAGCTCCTTGCACTTAGGCGTTCCAGTCCCTGCTTCTCTCCTTCCCCTTGCAGGAGTCGCACTCCTTAGTCCTGCTGAATAACACACTCAGAAAATGCTGCTGTGCTGGCAGAGTGTTTCTTTGCTGGAAAATGACTATTGTTGGAATTCATAAAACTTACAGAGGTGAAAGTCACTTTATGAGTTACTTGATTTTTATGGTCCTGTTTCAATTCATGTCCTAACAGCCAAGAAAGGTTGACGTGTAATTCACCTTTAACTTATTTAAACTGATGATTTGAGAGTCTGATCCACAGCCTTACAGCTAGAAGGCCTGCTTTTCCTATATGTGAGGTCCATGACGGTATGCTAGCAATGCAGAGGGGCCCTCGCTCGCATGTCTGAAGCAACCCTGTATTAACCCGCTTAATTAAAACTGAATGTTTTTAAATGACTTGCAGCACTTAGGTTAAGCTTTGATGCGTAGGTAAGGTCGAAAACATCAGCTTTAAAGATTGTTATCTAGCTACTTAAGAGTTAATTTTCAAACAGTTTTTGACATTGCTTCATTTTATGTCTTGCAGATATTTTCGTGCCTGGTATTACCAAGTTGTATCCCTTAGTCTGCCCAGTTCATGTATGAATATCGCTTATCCCGTGTAGCGGACAGTGACCTCCTCAGATCCTGGAGGCAAACCTTCTCTTTTGCCTCTTGGAGAAGCATGTCACTTATACTCCTGATAACGGAAGGAAACTTTCACGTTTCACCTTGCACACTCGCTCCGTATCTGTCCTTCCCTGCCAGTATTTTGTCGCGGGTGTACATTTATAATGTGTTTTTTCTTTTGAGCCTAAAAATCTCTCATCTAAGTAGCTATAGGCTCTGCCCCTCTGGTCTGAAGGTTTAACTGCTCTGAAATGCCGTACCCGCATAAGCTCATGGTGGTGGGGATTTTGCAGCTGCAAAGGGTTTTGGCCTCCAACTTCATTTCAGTGATGATGAAAACAGTGTTTGGATGCATTTGGTGATTCAGACTGTGAAAGTACCTTAATGTTTTTAAGGGAAATAACGGTATTTCTGTCCAATTTTAGGTTGGACTGAATTGGCTTCTGGACGTTCTGATCCCTTTGTTGACTTAGACGGGAGTCTAGATGTGTGTCTTATACTGGTGCCTGAAGTTAGATGCAGTGAGTCTCAGGGAGAGGAGTGTTTTGGTCTTGATTGTTTGTGTTGGTTGGTGCTTTTTAATGCAAAATGTTGGAAATACTGTCTCTCTACTCCCACTTCAGATGGTTTCCACAGTAGGAATATGGGTTTTGTCAAAAGTTGTCCGGGGGAAAAAAACAAGCGGCTGTGTAAATGAGCAACGCTTTTGATGTTACAATAGGAAGGTGGTGAAAATTGCAAGAGCTCTTAGATACTATTTTTAGGCTTTTTCTGCAGTTTTCTATCTTTCATTGAAATAAAACAAAGCTCTTTTTTCCCCAGGAAGATAATAGTTCAGCAGTAAGCAAATACACGTCTGAGACTGTCATGCAGGAAATGATCTCTCAAACGGAAGCGGTAATGGAAGGGGAGGAAGGACGTGCTATGCACCAAGTCATCCCACCAACTGACTGGCATTTTCAGCTCAAATGTAGCACTTGCCAGCGTTTGTTAGAAGCATTTTGATCAAATTCCACTGTTAAAATAGACAAGATTGCCCTACTGCAGCAGACAACTGAATGTGGTGCAGCTGATGCCCACCTCTCCCCTTTGTCCTTCTGAATGTCACTGTCTATCCAACAAGTGTGATGAGGTGGCTGGATATCTCCTGGGTGGTTTTTTATTCTTCCATAACTCCAGTTTTCCACTTCCTAGGATGTGGTGACGTACTGTTCTCCAGCTTAGATGATGGGGATGTGCTGTCGGAGCCTTTTCACGCATCACCTAGCAGACAGGTGTTACGGAGCGATAGGGCTCTTGCTTGCTTCTGAAGGCCGATAAGTTTGCAGAATTTTGTGTCTGAGGTCCTTCTGCGCTGCGCAGAGCTGGAAAAATGTTATCCGAACTGCTGCTAAACAAGGCATCATCCAGTCAGTGTAAATGAGACCAGGGTGTCCAAGTTATTTGTCAGTTGGCTCGGCCTTTCTGCATGGTGTTTTAAATGAGGTTAGCTCTGTTCATGCTGGTCAGCTGAGTTCTCTGCAGGGGGAGTTGATCTGAAATGCCTTCAGGGTGCAGTCCAGAACACTTCTGATGCAGGGTTGATTACCCCGAAAGACTTACAAAGGATAGGTGAAGTCCTGGTAAGCTTTGGTCTGCCACTTCTTCACCTGCTGTGATCCTTCGAATCTCCGGCAGAGATTTTATCTAATCACGGGAATAGTTATAACTTCCCAGTTTTCTGTTCAAATGCACCACCACTTACTCTGTCTTGGACTGTTACTTCCTCATTTACTCCAGGCCAAGCCTGAACAGTTGATGGACTTTGTTGTCCAACAGCTAGTACATTTGTGCGTGTTGGATTTGCACATCATCTTCTTGGAAGTATCGCCATTTTTCAGACTTGCCAGCTGATTTTTGGTGCTGTCGCTTTGCAGTCACTAGTGTGGCCATTGGAGGTTTCAACTTTCTTAGGCTTTTCGTGCTTTTCTTCTTCAGGGTGGATACATGCAGTAGGAAGGGTATTTTCTAGCCTTGCCTTCAAGAAAAGCTGAACTTTACAGGCTGATACTGTAACTGCTAATTTTTGCTATCTTTGAAGAAAGGGAAGTGGGAACCCTGAAGAATGTTTTACAGTTTTCTTTTAAATCTCTGTTTAGTTTGTTTTTATCCATCTCAAGTGAGTAGTTTCCCAGCTCATATGAGGTTTACGAATTAATTATGGTGAGGCAGGAGTTTTCTGTCTTTCAGAGGCTGAGCCACATTTCTCTTCCAAGCCATGATCACATGGACCGTCTCCTCTATTTGCAGTTTTACGTGTATGGTTGATGCATTCTTTAATTTCTCGCCTCTAAACTGAATTAAAAGAAGCAAGTAGGAGAATTAACCAGTCATTTGGACCATCAGCAAGCACTCGGCAAACCAGCTAGGGAACTCTTGGGTTCAGAGACAGGCAGCAGGATAAGACACATTTGGCAGTTACCTCAGTCTGCAGCAGCCTTCCTCACTGACAATAACATGAACAGAGTTCATTGGTTTCTATTTGTAGTATGCCTAAGGGAGAAATGCACTTCTTTCTTAGTGGTATGTGAGAGAACAGTCCCATGTCTTTTTATTTTTGCCTGATCTGTTTCTCTGTGTATTGCAGGACCTGTCTGGTTCAATAGATGATCTACCCATGGGTACAGAAGGAGCCCTGAGTCCTGGAGTAAGCACATCAGGGATTTCCAGCAGTCAAGGAGAGCAGAGTAACCCAGCTCAGTCTCCTTTCTCTCCACATACCTCTCCTCACCTGCCAGGCATCAGAGGACCCTCCCCATCCCCAGTTGGATCTCCAGCTAGCGTTGCTCAGTCCCGCTCTGGTCCACTTTCACCTGCTGCAGTACCAGGTAACGCTGCTCGGCACGAGTTGATGTGGTGGTGGGACTGCTTCATGCAGCTGGAGAGTGAATTGAACTGGCCAGTGGGGAGGAATTGGCCAGTGTCAGTACTATGTGGTTTTTGAGGTCCTGTGATCTCATTTGTTTGCTTTAAAATGTCTTAACTTTTAAAGGAGGCAGTGGGCTGGGTGGGATGTCTGGTAAACCAGCAGTGTCATTTTGCTGCGTTCTTGTTTTTCTTCGTTGTGGCTAACATAGCCTTCTCCTGAAGTTGTTTGTAGTTCTGGTTTTAATACTCTTGCATCCTTGGGTATTGTGGTGTGCAATTTTTGTGATTAACCACTCTCCTTTTTGTGGTGTAGGCAATCAGATGCCACCCCGACCGCCCAGTGGCCAGTCGGACAGTATCATGCATCCTTCCATGAACCAGTCAAGCATAGCGCAAGATCGAGGTGTGTGACATGAGTTAAAAGGTTTAATTGTATGGATTGGTTTGTAAAGCTAGATGCGTAACTGAAAATTGCCTGGCCTGGTGACATGGATTCGATGTTGAGATAGCATTTAAAAGCTGCCCCAGCTTTATAAGCTGCAAGTGTTTAGGCAGCTTGCAGTAAATTCAGCTGTTGCTGGTTGTTTGGCTTCATAATGTTCCATCCAAGCTAGTAGTTTGGCTTGTAAGATGTTTTCCCTGGCTTTCGAAACACTTTCTTGAAAATGTTGCTTGTCCAAGGTCCATGACCTTAAGCTTCAGAATGAGGGGTGCTCGCAACGATATTGCGTGCCTTTTACCCCTAAGAGACTAAAGTTAGTGTGGGGGAAAATGCATGTAAAATTTCAGCTCTCATGGCTGAAGGTATATAGTTGTCACCCTGAGAAGACAAACAAGCAAACAAAAACCACCACCAACAAAAAGAAGCCCCTAGGATTTGCAGAGTCATACTGTCTACTTCTGTGACGCTAAGGTTTTTTTCCTGCTTAAAACAGGAAATTGGATCTGTTATCTTAGCAGATAACACTGGCTCCTTAATAGCAACCACTGTAAAATCTGTCTAGGCTGTTGCTGAAGGGATTTTGTTAGTGGGTCCCGGAGATTGCTGTTACCTAAGACCATGTGTGTCCAGTGGCACGTCTGGATACTTCACACTAATAATTGTCTGCTCCGCTCACTGGGTGACCAGGTTACATGCAGAGGAATCCTCAGATGCCCCAGTACAGCTCACCCCAGCCCGGCTCAGCCTTATCTCCCCGTCAGTCTTCTGGAGGACAGATGCACGCTGGCATGGGGCCGTACCAGCAGAACTCCATGGGAAGCTACGGACCCCAGGGCGGGCAGTACGGACCTCAAGGTGAGGCACGGTCAGCTCCTCAAGGTGGGAACTGAGCTCAGCAAAAAAAAAAAGGCCCCTCTCTATTGTAACACCTTGTCTTTGATAAACTGTTTTTATTTGTCCCCTCTTAAGGTGTGGGTAGTACAAAACAGCGCGCTCCTTACGAGCTGGAAGGAACTGTGCTTTGTTCATGTTGAGACTGATGAAATGTGCTGGTTTCAGGGCTAGTTGTACTTCTAAATGTAGGATTCTTCCTCCTCGTTTAAAAAGATACAGGTTGTACATCCAGTGTAATAGAGAAGAAGGGCCAGTTCTCTTTGGAGAGGAAGAAAATTGAATGGTTTATGCTTTGGAAAGGGTTAAATGAGTTTTTTACATCCTGTCCTGGACCATTTAGCTCACTCTGCTTGGTTGAGGTTTGGGAGAGTTTCAGGCAGCTTTTGAATCGATGTTGTTACTTGGCTATGTCAAAACACATTTTATGTGGCTTATATCCAAGTACTTTGACTTTTTGTTGAGGTGTTAACACTCCCCCTCATCTCTGTTAGTGATCTTTAAATATTTGCTGATAGAATATTTTTTTGGTGATTCATAAACTAACTAGTTGAATGATGTTGTCTTCTCCTCTTTTTATCTCCTTAGGAGGTTATCCCAGGCAGCCAAACTACAATGCTATGTCCAATGCCAACTACCCCAGTCCGGGAATGGGAGGAAGCATGAACCCCATGGGAGCAGGGAGCCAGATGCATGGGCAGACCGGTGTGCCACCATACAGCGGGCTTCCTCCGGGGAGGATGAGCCATGCAACCATGGGGAACAGACCTTACGGACCTAACATGGCGAATATGCCGCCTCAGGTGGGGACAGGGATGTGCCCCCCGCCGGGAGGCATGAATCGCAAAGCACAAGAAGCGGCTGCTGCCGCCATGCATGCTGCTGCCAACTCCATCCAGAACAGGTAAGGAATGAGATTTCCCCTGGTCGCTGTTGAAGTCCCTTCCCTATGTCAGATCTAGGTTTCAAAGCTGTGGATGGAATAACCCAAAGTTGGGCTAATACTGAACATACACTTCCTTGAAGGTTTGCCTTTCTTGGAGACTTTTTCATCAGTCTTAAGTATTAAAAAAAGAAGAGCAGAAAGCTTGGACAAGCAATGTGTTGGCATACATCATTAATGACATCCTTAGGGAATTTTTTAATACTCATAGGTGAAATCTATTTAACTCTGAGATCCTCCTCAGTTGTTTTTGCTTTCTGGTTGCCTTTGCTACATGAGTGACTTAAAAGATGCTGTGTGTGTGGTAAAGCCCATAAATCTAGCAGACAGCCATCCAGCTGCATTTGTCTGAACTAAGGCATTACTTGTCCAGTGTAATGAACTTCTTCCTTTTAGGGCCTTGATGAGCAGCTGTGGGAAAGGGAGCTGGAATTCAGCACTGAACTTTGCAACTATTTTCTGTGGTTGTGTGTGGGTTTTTTTACTGTGCATTTCAGAGTAGGTGTATGTGGCCTACCAGAATGACTTGCGAGGCATGAACTTGCTTATAAATTGAGTTCCCCCAGTAAAGCTGTTAGGTACATTTGTTGTCTGCCAGGGCATTGTGCTCTTTATCTTGACTTAAGGGCTGCTTCTGCAATCTACTGTCTGATGTTACCTATGATGTTACCTATGCCTGCCAAGAGGTCAGGTTCCCAAATGCCAATGAAGGCATCAAAGCCTGTCCCTTTGAGTAACAAGTTTGAGCGACAGTTGTGTATGAGGTTTTCTGATGCATGTAAAATAACGTAGCTTGTATGGGTAATAAAAAGGAAAGAAAGAAAGAAAAAATCATTAAATGTGGCTGGAGCACTACACTGTTCATCTGCACAAATAATGTATCCTCACTTAAATGCACAGGGCTGCAGTATTTGCAGATCTGTTTTTCCCTGTAAAGGCAACTTAACAACTGAAATGAAGTTCAGTTTGGGGATGTAGTAGAACAAGATTAAGGGTGAAAACGTTCAGAACTGAAGTCCCTCTTTCAAAATGGTTTGCATCCCCTTTTGAGAATGAGACTTAGGCTCTGGGGTAGCTAAGCTTTAGAAGAGCACCTGATCTTTGGTCTTTTTGCTGGAAAAGTGAGCTGGAGAAAGTCACTTCTCCGCTTCCTGTGTCGAAGGTTTCTTTTAGTAAACCTGCTTCCTTAGTAGATAAGATCTTAATGCTTAGTATTTGGAGTAAGCATCTGTTTCTTCCTTGCCTTCTCTAGGCCTCCTGGTTATCCCAACATGAATCAAGGGGGAATGATGGGCACTGGACCTCCTTACGGACAGGGAATTAACAGTATGGGTGGCATGATAAACCCCCAGGGCCCACCCTATCCCATGGGTGGGAATATGGCAAACAACTCTGCAGGTAAGCCTGTGCTGACGGTTAGGCATTTCACCGATGTCATTGTACTGGATTGAAAATCAGCGTTAAAGATTCTTCTAACTTCCTAGGGATGGCAGCAAGCCCTGAAATGATGGGTCTTGGGGATGTCAAATTAACACCTGCAACTAAAATGAACAATAAGGCAGATGGGACGCCAAAAGCGGAATCCAAGTCAAAGGTAAAATGTTTTGGCTTTTGTTTTTAATGACTCCCATCCTCTTCAGCATCCAGGGGAATAAAACCATTGCATGTTAACTTAGATTGAACAGTGCATCTATCTAGTAGTGAGTGTGGCTCCTGAGAGGAACCTGATTTGATTTGTCCTCCTTACCCTGAACAGGCTTCTCATTAGCATGGTTGTCCTTGTAGTATGTGATCTGACTGCTACTTGCGACCATGGTGTAGCTCAGGAGTGTGGCGAGTGAGTGGGATATCCTCTTTTGGGATGTGTTACTGGTTTGGAGTGTAATTAAAGACGTTAAGTGTCTCGAAATGTGTGTATGTGTGTTGTTGAGTAGGCTCTGGCTATACTTGCAATAAACCGCTGAATACCCACGTGTTAATAACAGTATTCTTGAGGAGCCTGAACTCTGCCGTCCCCTACAGAGACGTGCTAGCCCTCAGGAAGGCCAGGAAGGGGACTTTTCTGTCAGAATTCACATGTCCTGCCCTGTTTATGACTCATGAGTTCAAGCCTCTATCTGGAATTTCTAACAGATGCCTGGCACGCCTTGTTTATATGTTCTCGTTTCAATTGTGGGCTAGTCTTGCCTTTATTAACTGGGGAGAAGGTACCTGAACAGATGCACCTTTGGGGTCAGCTTTAGCCAAGTCCCCAGATCCTATGAATAGCTCATTAGACTGTTGCTTGAATCAGAAGGGTAAAGGTAAAGACCGTGCAGTTGAAGAGCTCAGTGTAAGGAGATTCAATGTGAATTACGCTTGACGTGTCCAGCCCTGGCTGTGCTTGAATTGTGCCAGCGGTCCAAGAGGTTCCTCAAGATTTATCAGGGAAATTCAGACAACTGAGGGTTTTACTTCTGGGATTCATAAACTGTTTAGAAACGAAGGGGAGCATTTCCCAGTCCTTTGGGAGTAATCAATTTCACTTGCAAAACAATTTAGTATTAGGAATTATCACCTGCCACAGTGAAACTGCCAAAAGAAGTGTAAACAAACCTGAGTTTGTTTCTGCTGTAGGCTTGGAGCTAGTCAGTTATCACCTCTCAGCTGGGAGGTGGTACACTAAAGTGTTACAGTTGTTTCACAAACAAACCTCTTACTAATCCTGTGTTAAAGCCAGAAGAGGGAGGCAAACAAGTTCTTCACGGAGTGTTTTTCTTTGCATTACTGCTTCCAGCTTCAAAAGAACCACCAAAAAAGCAGTTTCTGAGCCCATAGTCTCCTCTTTTGCTACTTGAAGGAAAAGAAATGCTCTGCAAGTTTGATACCTGTGCCACCAGCAGTCGGCAAGAAGATTCAGAAGATCTCTCACTTCTGCTCGTGTGTTCTGGCATCTGCCTTTCTATTTATGACAAATAAGGACTTGAATGCTCTTGGGCTAGGAGATGCTAGGAGCTACAAATAAGGGTTGTTCTGTCCTCCTGGTCTGCGCTGTTCAAGGATCATCTCATGCGCTAACAAATGCACTCAGTCTTGGGTGTAGTGGTTCATCTAGAACATCATCAGATTTGAAGTTCACTTCTACTTTGGAAGTTTATTTTTAAGTAAGCATTTGGAATGCCAAAACCATTTCTGCCTTTGCTCCAAGTGTATGTGATCCAGGTGGTGAAAGACAAAATAACATGCTCGTGTACTACAGCAAAAGACTTGAGGGAAGCAAGGCAAGATGCAGGACCGCAGGTTTTACCTCTCAATAGACACTTGGACAATTCAGTGAATCAGAAGTGTGGGATCTAGTGTGTGTTAGTCGTACTTCATAACTGTAAACTTGTATTCCAAATTCCTGTGATACCTTTCCATATCAGTCTTCCTGGATCCTGATATGCCAGCGATAGCAAACCAGTATGGGAGTTTACATCGTATCTGGGTAGCAGTGGATTTCTGCAGTTCCGTCAGTGAATAGGCAAGGGAAGAGAGATGGTCTTTGTGGGGGGCCCCAACACACATTTGTCAAACAGGTGCCTCTAATCTTTATTTTTCTTTGAGGCACGTTTAATTTTATTCCTTTGCAGTGTTTAGTGTCAGTTTAACCTGGCATCTACCGCTTGGGTAAGAGAAGAGACTAAGCAGAGGGCAGCATTCACCCTGGCAGAGTGCAGTAGTCATGGGGAATCTCATTTGCAGTTGAATTAGATGTTTTTCTCCTATATTTAGCAAACAAGCCCACAAAGGATGTCTCAAAGAGATGGCTCTCTGCAAAGTCTCCTTGAGGTTTGTTTGGTTTCTGTAGCATTCCTGAAACCTTTCACTTTTTAAAAATACATATTCTGTGAATTCCCTGAGTAGTGGCTGATTCTGTGATACCTTTGTCAAATAATGCTTGCCTGATGTTGATCTGAGACAAGTGTGGGTCTAATATAAAGCTGTTCTCAGTATAACAGCAGAACTTGGAACTCTTATCTGACTGCCTTTTTGAAACCATCTTGGATGTGAACTAGCTGCTTTTGTGCTGCTCAGTCCTGATATCTCTTTCCTTCTCCTAGAAGTCCAGTTCCTCTACTACAACCAATGAGAAGATCACCAAACTCTATGAGCTGGGTGGTGAGCCTGAGAGGAAGATCTGGGTAGATCGTTACCTGGCCTTTACTGAAGAGAAGGCCATGGGCATGACAAATCTCCCAGCGGTAGGCAGGAAACCCTTGGACCTTTACCGGCTCTACATCTCGGTGAAGGAGATTGGAGGATTGACTCAGGTGAGTGTCCAGCAGCCGCAGTGGTGACTAGGTGTTTGTGTTCAGAGCTGCCCACCGCCTGGCAGTCACAAGTCAATAGCCAACACAATTCAAAGTCAGATTTGTAGCTAGATGTAAGCCATGACTTTCCATTTAGCTGTGTTTCTTTTTATTTTTTAAAATAATGCTTATAAACCCTAGCATCCTTTAAGCGAGCCAAATGTCTGCTCTCCCATTGTCTGGTTGAGAACAGTCTGTGGTGAGATTCAATTCAAGCGTTTTTGTCCCCTGCTTTGTCCAATGCAAAGATTGGTGACACTGTCTTTGTCTTTGCATCTGGCTGTCAACCGACCTCATGGCTAATTTGGTTTGCAATCTGTCCTTGTTTGAAAAGTTTTCTGTAGGTGAGGAAGAGAGTTTGCTACTTTTTGGTTTTGAACACAACTGTATCTGCTCTGCTTAGGCCTTACTGCATCCTTTGTTTTAGCCTGGGAAGTGTCGATTTCTTCCCAGAAAATTCCTTGGAGGAGAAGTAGCTGGGATTTTGAGTTTAGAGCCTCTTGTTTGGTTGTGCAGGTCAACAAAAACAAGAAGTGGCGTGAGTTAGCCACAAATCTCAATGTGGGCACGTCCAGCAGTGCGGCTAGTTCTTTGAAGAAGCAGTACATCCAGTGTCTCTATGCCTTTGAGTGCAAGATTGAGCGAGGTGAAGACCCCCCTCCAGATATCTTTGCAGCTGCCGATTCAAAGAAGTCTCAGACTAAGATACAGCCTCCATCTCCAGGTGAGTTTAGACACTGGTTTAAGGTGTGCAATGAATGTTTGAACCAGAGGATCTGTGGCACCGTACACCCGACTTCCACATGCTGTGGGCCAGACCAATTCCAAACTTCGCAAAGCCCTCATGTCTGTTTCTGATTTCTCTGGTTGTGTAGATTAAATACTTTTGTAATGTGGGAGCGAATGATACTGGGAATAAGTCAAGCCTCTTGGGACAGTTCAGTTTTTCTGTGTGCCACCTCTGTGCTAAGCTTAAGAAAAGGGAAAACATAAAGATTTGTACGTACATATACACACTCACCTCTGTGCTTACCAGTACATCACTGCCTGATGAGAATCTGGTGGAGAGAGAAGTCTGGAGGTATCCTTTCAGGGTGATCTCTGCATATGCAAACAGCAGCCCTTGTTGTTACTACTTAGCTTCGGGAACTTGCTAGAAAAGTTGTGCTTGTTTGGACTATGAAAGTGCCACCTTCTGGGAGTAAATGGTTGATGTGGGTGTGCACTCATCTTCCTCATGAATTACTTCTTTCTGTCTTCAGCAGAAGACAGTGAGGACTTTCTGAGGCTTTGTGCCCAGAGAGCTTCTTAAGCCTATCACATGTTGGATGCTCTAGAATTCAGGCCCTTTAAAATGAACTTCTGCTGTTGTTTCAAATTTGATGGGGTGCTCCGGTTTCTGAATACTTAAGCATAGCGTTAAATTCGGGGAGGGAGGGAAGGGAGAAAAAGTCCAGGCTAGCAGTGCATGCTGTGCTCCTCAGTCTTTGGAAAGTCTGATCATTTCTGTCTCATTTGCATCGAGTTCATTGCTTGAATTGCTGCTGAACTTGCCAACCCTTTAAGCTTCAGTTTTCCAGTTTGTCTTATAAGTAAAACCTTCAGATGCCTTTTCTGGTCAGGAGCCTGTTCATGTAGGTAAAATAAAAACTTGGTCTGCTTTGAAGTTCCTGTAATGTTTGCAAAAAAATGCCTTATTGGTTCTGAAACCTGGCATCATCTTTGTCTAACCCCTGAGGAGTGGAATAATGAACCTTTTTTTGATTGTACTGCAGTTGTGTTTCAGTCCTGCTAAGCCCTTGATTGACAGCGTGCTTGTCCGAATATTCTATTGGCAACTACATTTATCTATCCTCTCAGTTACAGAGTGGTGTTTTTTTAAAGAACTAAATCACGTCTGTTCACTAGTCAGGAAACCTGTCCCAGCGTAGCTTCAACCTTGGTGTATTCTGCAAGATAAAGCAACTTTGTGTCATTAGACTAAACTTCTGTCTAAAGTGGTGTCTGAGTTCTGCGTAAGCTAGACCACAAATCCATCCCCGCTTTCTTTCCAGAACCTCTTTCTTGCCCCCCTGAGATACTAGGCAGTGGAACAAAGATGTTAAGAGCATTTGGAGAGGGCTGAGACTTTTGGGAAGCCACTTAAAATGTCTTGTAGCACTAGGTGCCTGTCAGAATGGATTAGATGGTGCATCAATTTTTATTTTGTTCCAGTTGATTCGATGGTATGTGAAGGTCGTGAGTCTGCCTTCTGGGCTGTGATACAGGTGATCTCTTGCTTCAGCACATCAGCAGTAGGAATTTGCAGGGCTGCTATCCCAAACTCTGCACATTTGTGCAAGCTCTGTTGACTTAGTCCACAGGTTTGATTCCTGCTGAGAGAGGACCGGGCTGTATTTCCTATTTAAACTGTTCTCTCCACTTGTCTTACTTCAGACTCCTGCAACTAGGAATATGCAGAGGCAGCACTGAAGCATGGTTGGTTGCTCTGATCCTTTAAGCTGTATCGCTCAGCACATTCATGCTCCTCTGTTGCTTTCCGTTTCCTCTCTCTTGCTCCCCTGGATCAGCAGGAACACGGGTGTAGGACACAACACAAATTGCTTTCTCAACCTCAGCTCCAGACTTAAGAGCCTTGGAGGAGCATTGAGTCCCAGTGGGCGCTACTGTTCCAGCGCGTTGCTGAGGCCCCGCTGAAGCAGCGTCATAGAATCATAGAATTGTTTAGGTTGGAAAAGACCTTTAAGATCATCCAGTCCAACCATTAACCTAACATTGCCAAGTCCACACTAAACCAATTAAGGGTAGACTAGACTAAACCATGTCCCGAAGTGCCACCTCTGCCGTTTTTTGAACGCTTCCAGGGATGGTGACTCCACCACCTCTCTGGGCAGCCTGTTCCAATGCTTGACTACCCTTTCCGTGAAGAAATTTTTCCTATTATCCAATCCTCCAGACTTGCGCACACAGAGGCCTGTCTCCCAGCGGATCACCCTTACTGGGGAATAACTTCCCTGTTTGAAAGCTGAGTGGACAGCAGTGGGGCATTTTGAAGTCCCATCACGTGGATGAAGGGCTCTGTCATCCCACACAGACACACATGCTTTGCTCTCCTTGCAGGCTTTAGAACCTGTTGGCATTGCCTTACGCTTCCTTTCAGCCTGTTCTGTCAAATGAACTTCTGCATAACGTTGTGAATGATGGGGATCGTACTGTGTGATTTTCCATTAACCGCTTTTTGAGGCTGCAGAGCATCTAGAGGCCATGCAGGACAATCATCTAGATAGAGCTCTTGGTGCTGGAGCTGTTTTCCATGCAGTGTGCATTCATAACCCTCAAAACCCAAAAGTGTTTACAGAAAGGTCTTGGCTGGAGTATTGGACTGGGTATGCCTCCTGGGCGCTCGGCACGGGTTTCCTGCAAACCTTCTTGGGTTCCTGCTCACAAACTGCAGCGTGTCCCTGGGGAGGCATAATCAGTCTGCCGTTGGGTTTTAATTCCCAGAGCATGGAACTGGCCTGGCTCCAACTGTGTGTAAATTTGTGAGTGGGAGGGACGGCAGGGGGTGGGGACAAACACCAAATGGCAGCGACGCAGGGAATGTCTCGAGGCCTCTTCCTGCCGATGCCAGCATTACAAACAGAGACGAGCGGCGAATTCCTGGGGGAAGTGAGTGGAGCTCAACCACTGCTGACGAGGAAAGGAGAACGGCGGGCAGGCCCCATGAATGAAACTCCCTGCTGAGCTTGCCTCTGCCCTTCCTTCTCCCGAGACCTCCCCAGGCTGGGAGGGAGTTGCGGAGAAGAGGACAGGGTGCCAGGAAGGTGGGGTGTAAACAAACATGCCCTGGATGTGACCTCGGAGGATTTTAATGAATAGCTGAAATGACTCATCAACCAGCAGGGCTGAAGCTGAGGGATATCGGGTGCTGGGGATGGTAACTAATGGAAACATTAATTAAGAGTTCAGCTCTTGCCAGCTGCGAGGAGCAGATGAATCTGAGAGCCGACGCTGTCACAGCGATCCAGGGACAGAGGAGAGCTCCTAGAGCTGACGGCACAGCTGGATTACACATGACGGCCTGGGATTTTTGATGAAAGCTTACTGTAGCGTAAAGCAACCTGTACGAGCCAGGGAACTTGCTGGACGGGTTTTGTTGTTCAGTGAAAGATCCGGCATCTCCGGCATTCCCTGTTCCAGGAATCCTTGGGAGTGGTGCTTGAAATTAACCTGCATGAATTAACCCCTCTCGAAGGGCAGAGCAGACAGAGGTGTCTTGTTGAGAGTCACCTGGTGACTTCGGCTGATGTCCTGGAGTTTCCATCACTAGGAGGATTATGAGACTTCCAGGAGAGGGCTCAAACCCACCTTCTTTCTGGCCCCAAGGTGAAGGTGATGGGTCGGTGGTTGTCACTTGGCAAGAAGCACCATATTCCGTGCTGCGTGGTGCGCTGTAGAGCATCAGCCTTTGAAGCTAGATAGCCTGGGCAACACAACACAGTGCCACAGTGGCGGCAGGGTGTGTAAAAGGGAATGTGGTTAAGAATGAAGGCATGATGAAAATATCCTCTCAGCTTTACATTATAGGACATGGTTCTTCTGGGAAGTCTGGCCCAGTATGTCCTTGCAGTGTTGATCTCCTTCTACCTTTTTGGCCATGTTTCATCTCTCTCTTTCTTGAAGGACTCTTTGCTCTCTGTTCTTGAGGCTGATGTTCTGGAAGTTTCTGGGTTGCATCTGTAGGGTGCAAAGTTGCTCACACCACATTTCTGTTCTTGCAGCGGGTTCAGGCTCAATGCAGGGTCCTCAGACGCCTCAGTCCACCAGCAGCTCCATGGCAGAAGGAGGAGACCTGAAGCCACCAACTCCAGCATCTACGCCACACAGCCAGATGCCCCCTTTGCCAGGCATCAGGTATGAAACCATCGCACCCTCTTCCGCTGTGCTGCATGCAGCGTGACTGTGAGGTTACTTCTGGGTCGCTGCCACAGATGGCTGTTCTGGTGGGGCTCCATGGCTTTGCTCTTTTGTTAATGGCTCACAGCAACATTGATGACCCTGCATCTGTGTGTGAATAATCATTGCTTTTGGGATTGGCACTGAGGACAGTATTGTAGAAGGGCAGTTCTTCATGGCTGCGTTGGAGGAGCATGGCTGTGGTCCTTCTGGGGATAGCAACACCTGAGACGGAACATGTGGGGAAAAGTATCCTGAGGAGCATTGTGGACCTCTATAATCCTGTGTTTGTGGGTTTTTTTGAATCAGGAGTAACTCAGTGGGCCTTCAGGATGCCTTTGCAGATGGTAGTGATCCTACGTTCCAGAAGCGGAACTCCATGACTCCAAATCCAGGGTACCAGCCCAGCATGAATACCTCCGACATGATGGGTCGCATGTCTTACGAGCCAAATAAAGATCCTTACAGCAGTATGAGGAAAGGTGAGGAAGTCCTTGTGTGCTCCTCTCCCTTTTCGCCTTGAGTAGTAATCCCTCCATCTGGCTGTACGCTGGAATGTGCTGTAGGAGACCTTCTGCTTGCCCTTCTTCCCCAGAAGGTGGGACATGTCCTTCTAAGGCAGATGTGCTTATCAATCCTTCTTTCAATATTTCAGCTCCAGCAAACGATCCCTTCATGCCCTCAGGGCAGGGCCCCAACAGTGGTATGGGTGACCCTTACAATCGTGCTGCAGGTCCAGGGATGGGTAACATGGCCATGGGACAGCGGCAACACTATTCCTACGGAGGCCCTTACGACAGAGTGAGGTGAGTACTTGAACCTGGTGAGATCCTGATTTGCTTGACTCATGTGAAATGATTACTTTCTCTTCGCTATTGTGACTTTTCTGATCATCTTTTTCCCTTTGAGGAGCAAGGGTGAATTCAAGTGGACGTGTGGGGTTTTTGTGTTTGCTTCCATGCAGGACGGAGCCCGGCATGGGACCTGAGGGCAACTTAGCAACCGGAACTCCGCAGCCAAACATCATGCCTTCCACCCCTGAATCGGGGATGTACTCTCCCAGCCGCTACCCACAGCAGCAGCAGCAGCAGCAGCAAAGGTCTGTGCGGGGTGTTGCCACAAACAGCTCTTCCCAGTTAGAGAGCTCTGAGACTGTGAAAGTGAAGCATGCATCTGATCAGACAAGTAATGCATCTGTTTCTTCTCCAGACATGATTCCTATGGCAATCAATTCTCCACTCAAGGCACATCCTCGGGCAGCCCCTTCCCTAGCCAGCAAACTACCATGTATCAACAGCAACAGCAGGTAAGTTACCAGAAAGTTTCTGATTTGTTTGACTGAGAGACTGTGACATTTGTGAAAAGGGGAGGATGAAAACTGTTTGGGCTGTGTGTTTGCTTTATGAATGTGTATTATCAAGTACCTTGTACAGGAGGCTTTTTTCCCTCCAATTTTGAAATAGTTTAAATAAGTTTTAATTAGCGTTTCCAGTGTTGAGTTAGCAAAACAATGTTCTGAGAACGGAGGTTCTTTAGTTTGCGGGCGTGCACGCTCCACTCAGGCAGCAGGAGATCAGGAAGCTTTATTGGGCTTCTCTGTCCCTCTGGAATTTCCTGAACCCCATCATGCTTCTGTAACACTTCTGGTCCAAGTGATCAGATGAGCTTGTTTGGAGTAAGTCCTTGATCGTTCTGGGGAGCTGTTTCAGGTGGATCATTCTGCACAACCCAGGGCTTTTTTTTGTCTTTGCCTTACTGAGCCTGCAGACACAGGCTTCAGACCTGCCTCCACTCCTCCACTGCCTCCTACTCGTTGTCCTCGAAAACATCAGGTTTCTTTCAGGACAGAGTTTGAATGAACATATATCTCTTTCCATAATCCTTATATATGACTCGCTCTTTGTATCAGTGCCAAGACCCATAATGTTTTCCTGATAATTTTGAGTCCTCTGGTTTAGGAGAGTATAGAGAGGGCACTCGCTGAGCTGTGCTAAGAATAATTCCAACTGCTCTGCAGTTTGGCTCTGCAACCAGAGCCACGGGGCTCTGAGCCAAGAGTTCAGGTTACTCTGGTACTTGTCATCTTTGAAGCCCTAGAGCTCCATCTGAAGCCAGTCATGACCGTGGAGCTTCTGAGTAAACTGTATAGCAGCTAGAGCATAGACCCTTGGAGGCAAGAGAGACGTTGGATTTTAATTTTGTCTCGGCAGTTGACTGTTTTCTCCATTTGCGCTTAAAAGAAGTAGGGGGGAGAATAGTTCTTGCTCCTTTCAGTGATGTGTTTTGAAATCTATAGGAGAGGAAGAAGCGGGAAGTACAGCAGTTTTTAAGACATCTTGCTTGATGCTTCAGCAGAAACCTCCATTTTCTGGGAAACACAAGAGAAACAGGGTCTGATAAAATTCCTGGATGTGAAAGGAAACAAGTACCTGTGCACAGTTTGGTTTGTGGTGAATGTATAGGAGAGCTGAGTCTTTTCTACAGGAAAGTCCTTTCTGTGGGCAGATATCTGCCCCTAAGGCATCCTTGTAGAATCCACAAGGAAACTACCCAGCCAGCCGCAAGGAATTGGCCTTGGCTTGTGAAATTGAAGGACTGATCTAACTTCACATTAGATATGGCTAACGACGAGACAAGTCTTGCCCTCTCACATGCCACGCTGTGGGGCAGATCCTCTGGCTCCGAGTAGCTCTGCCCACTGAGGTTTGGGTCGCTTGTTTCTAAGCGCATAATCTCATATTGTCGATACCTTTATTTTCCCTGTAGAATTACAAGCGACCGATGGATGGCAGCTACGGCCCGCCCGCTAAGCGACACGAAGGGGAGATGTACAACGTACCATACAGCGCCGGGCAGGGGCAGACGCAGCAGCAGCTGCCTCCAGCACAGACCCAGCAACCGAGCCAGCAGCAAACTGCACAGCCGTCTCCACAGCAGGACTTGTATAACCAGTATGGGAGTACATACCCTGCTGCTGACCGCCGATCTGCCGGAGGGCCACAGAACCAGTTCCCATTCCAATTTGGCAGAGACAGGGTCTCAGCTCCCCCAGGCTCCAATGCTCAGCAAAACATGCCTCCTCAGATGATGGGTGGTCCGATACAGTCTACTCCAGAGGGCCCACAGCAAGGCGCCATGTGGCAAGGGCGCAACGAAATAGGGTACAGCTATCCGAATCGGCAGAGCGCTGGCTCTGCGCCCCAGGGGCCTGCTTATCACGGAGTGACTCGAACAGATGAAATTCTGCATTCAGACCAGAGGGTCAACCATGAGGGACCGTGGCCTTCCCATGGGAACCGGCAACCTCCTTATGGTCCCTCTGCCCCCGTGCCCCCAATGACTAGGCCCCCCCAGTCTAACTACCAGACCCCCCCTAGCATGCAGAATCACATTCCTCAGGTATCCAGCCCAGCACCTCTGCCCAGACCTCTGGAGAATCGCACTTCTCCTAGTAAATCTCCATTCCTGCACTCGGGGATGAAAATGCAGAAGGCAGGACCGCCAGTCCCTGCCTCGCATATAACACCAGCAGCTGTACAGCCTCCCATGATCCGACGAGACATCACCTTCCCTCCGGGATCAGTAGAAGCTACGCAGCCTGTGTTGAAGCAGAGGAGACGGCTGACAGCAAAAGATATCGGTAAGAGGAAACTCCTGCTTTTCTGCTTGTGCCTCTCAAGGGGGTGGGTGCTGCCGTTACCCTTTGGTACAGTACTGCCAGGTGGAAGGGCTCTGCTGGCTTTGAAAGAATTACATTTTTGGAGGTTAGCTGTGTCTTCAGGCATCATTTTGACGTTGTCTGCGGAGAGATTGCTGGTACATACAGTCTGTACATCATCTTAAACAGGCTCTGCTCTTCATGGGTCCAAAAAGCGGTATCAAGTATCTCCTTTTTGTTTCTAAACTCCAGGAGCTGGAAGTATCATGTGTTTATGTTACAGGAACTCCTGAAGCCTGGAGAGTGATGATGTCTCTGAAGTCTGGGCTGCTAGCTGAAAGTACGTGGGCCTTAGATACCATAAACATCCTGCTCTATGATGACAACAGCATAATGACCTTCAATCTCAGCCAGGTGGGTGCAGATGCTTTCTGATGCAGGTCTTTGAAATGCTAATTTTGTAGGGTTTTCTGTCAGCAAGATAGCAACGCGCAGCTTGTGCCCTTACAGGGCCAGACTCCCAGACGTCCCCGTACCTGCGGAACGCGCCAGGTCTGAAGAGAGCATGGGGACTGGGTAGCTGTGTGCTGGTTACTCACCGGCCCGTGTAATCTAGATGTTCGTTGGTGTGCAAGCGTGCATTTTCTCCTCTGTAACAGAGAAAGTGAATAACGGTGGGGAGGCCATAATGGACTTGGCAGCGAGAGTGCTGCGAAAGGCTGGAGGCTGCTTGTATTTTCGGGTGTTGATGGCGTTCGTCCACCTCCGGCTCTGTCTTTCCCCCGGGACAGTGCGCAGCGAGGCTGGGATGCCAATCCAGAGGGCCAGTCTTTCTCAGATAGTTGCCACGTGTCTCTGTGGCTGTTGTAAAAACTGCTCGGCAGTACCGTAAAGGCCACTTTGCTTAGCGCTGCCCTTCACCTCCCCGTGTGTTAACCAGAGGGGAGAAACAACAAAGAGCACGTGTGTTTACACGGGTACGTGTGTCTGGAGAGGGGGGCGGCTTGGATAGTGATGGTCTGTATCTGGTTTTGCCTTTGTTCCTTTTCTCAGAGGATGGAAAGCTCTCTTTTGCAAACAGTTTATGGCCAGCATGAGAAGAACCCATTAATTAACATCATTACTTACATTTTTAGCCCTTTATGCCCTGCTGTCCCAGTTGCTTGTGTTGGCCTAAGTTGTTTTCTGATCACTGTTCCCTTCCTTCCTCCCCCTCCTGTTTTTCTCCTCCCTCGTAGCTGCCAGGCTTGCTGGAACTCTTGGTGGAGTATTTCCGGCGCTGCCTGATTGAGATATTTGGAATCCTGAAGGAATATGAGGTGGGAGACCCAGGGCAAAGAACACTATTAGATCCCGAAAGGTTCTGCAAATCGTCAGCTTCCTCTCATGAAGAAGGGGAGGAGGATGATGAACCACGGAGCCTGAACTGTGAGGAGGAAGAGGATGAGGAAGAGGAGGAGGCTGCGTTTTCGAGCAAGGACAAAGCACCTCTAGAGAGCAGCGAGGAAAAACTAGTTAGTAAATTTGACAAGCTTCCAGTCAAGGTCGTGCAGAAAAACGACCCGTTTGTGGTAGATTATTCAGACAAGTTGGGGCGAGTGCAGGAGTTCGAAAGCGGACTGCTGCACTGGCGGATTGGCGGCGGAGATACCACCGAGCACATTCAGACCCACTTTGAGAGCAAGACGGAGCTACCTTTGACTCATAAACGAGCTTCCTGCAACTCTGTCTTGAGGAAACGTTCGGCAGCTGAGAGCAATCCGAGCACTAGGGAAGGAGAGACTCCTCCATCCGACAGCTCCTCGGAGAAGAGGATAACTGCCACCATGGACGACATGCTTTCGGCACGTCCGGGCTCCCTGGCAGGGGAGGAGGAAGAGGTCAAAGCTTTGGAAACGGCGAAGGAAAGCAGCAAGTTTCCCTTTGGCATTAGTCCAGCTCAGAGCCACAGAAATATAAAAATTCTGGAAGATGAACCTCACAGTAAAGACGAGACGCCCCTCTGCACCCTCCTAGACTGGCAGGACTCTCTGGCGAAGCGCTGCATCTGCGTCTCTAACATCATCAGGAGTTTATCGTTTGTGCCGGGCAATGACTTTGAAATGTCTAAACATCCCGGGCTGCTGCTGATTCTAGGGAAGCTGATTCTCTTACACCACAAGCATCCAGAACGCAAACAGGCGCCCCTGACCTATGAGAAAGAGGAGGAGCAGGACCAAGGGGTGAGCTGCAACAAGGTGGAGTGGTGGTGGGACTGCTTGGAGATGCTGCGTGAAAATACACTGGTCACGTTGGCCAACATTTCTGGCCAGCTGGACCTCTCCCCTTACCCGGAAAGCATCTGTTTGCCTATCCTGGATGGACTCCTCCACTGGGCAGTCTGTCCATCAGCAGAGGCCCAGGATCCCTTTCCAACACTGGGGCCCAATGCGGTCCTCTCCCCTCAGAGACTGGTTTTGGAAACACTCAGCAAACTCAGCATCCAGGACAACAATGTGGATTTGATTCTTGCAACTCCCCCCTTCAGTCGCTTGGAGAAGCTGTACAGCACCATGGTGCGGTTCCTTAGTGACAGAAAGAACCCGGTGTGTCGAGAGATGGCTGTGGTACTACTGGCCAACTTGGCACAGGGGGACAGCCTGGCAGCAAGAGCGATTGCTGTGCAGAAGGGCAGCATTGGCAACTTGCTGGGCTTCTTGGAGGACAGCCTGGCCGCCACGCAGTTCCAGCAGAGCCAGGCCGGCTTGATGCACATGCAGAACCCGCCCTTTGAGTCGACGAGCGTGGACATGATGCGCCGAGCTGCTCGGGCGCTGCTCGCCCTGGCCAAGGTGGACGAGAACCACTCGGAGTTCACGTTATACGAGTCGCGGCTGTTGGACATCTCCGTGTCGCCTTTGATGAACCCTTTGGTTTCACAAGTTATTTGTGATGTACTGTTTTTAATTGGCCAGTCATGACAGCTGTGGGATCCGAGACCCTGTGTGCGTGTGCGTGAGTGGAGAACTTAGAAACTGACTGTTGCCCTTTATTTATGCAAAACCACCTCAGAATCCACTGTCTGCCCTGCGCTGTCCTGCTTCTCCCTTGGGGAAAGATGTCCCCGTTCCCTCTCCCCTTCCCCTGCCCTTCAAATTTGTCCTGAATCCCTTATTAAAGGAGACAAAGTTCTGTCTACATAGAAGACTTTTTTTTATTTTAACCAAAGTTACTGTCGTTTACAGTGAGTTTGGGGAAAACGACTTGCCGTGTTATCACATTGACAGGCACCACTTTCATAACTGTTTTTAATGGTAAACTCTGAAGGACAAAAGTGACTGCTGAACTCTGTGTGGTTTATCGTTGTACATTCACAATCTTGCAGGAACCAAGAAGTTACCAGTTGTGAACAGACCTTGTCCAAGGGAGGCCTGTGCAGTAGCGTGTAGAACTTCATGTACTGTACACCTTAAACTGTAAACATACTGTAATAATGTCTCACATGAAAAAAAAAAAAAAAAAAGCTGGATCAGCAGCAAGCTGTAGTTTTTAAAAATGTTTTTAGTTAATGTTGAGGAGAAAAAAAGGCTTTTCCCCCAAAGTATCATGTGTGAACCTACAACACCCTGACCTCTTTCTCTCTTCCTCCTTGATTGTATGAATAACCCTGAGATCACCTCTTAGAACTGGTTTTAACCTTTAGCTGCAGCCTGAGCGCTGCCACGTGTGTATATATATATGACGTTGTACATTGCACATACCCTAAGATTCCTTACAGTTTTGTCCCCCTCTCCCTACCCCTTTATAGTATGACGAGTTAACGAGTTGATGACCTGCGAAAGCGAGACACAATTATTTAATCTCTTGCCAGACATCCCTCCCTGGAGGATGCTGTACAGGTCTCTGTGTATAAAGTCATTGCTGTCTCAGCAGCCAATCAACTTATAGTTTATTTTTCCTGTTTTTGTTTTCTTTCTAATCGAGGTGTGAAAAAGTTCTAGGTTCAGTTGAAGTTCCTGATGAAGAAACACAATTGAGATTTTTCAGTGATGAATTCTGCATATTTGTATTTCAGACGATGTAGCTAAAAACTTGATGTAAATTCCTCCCTTTTTTCCTTTTTTGGCTTAATGAATATCATTTATTCCGTATGAAATCTTTATACTATATGTTCCACGTGTTAAGAATAAATGTACATTAAATCTTGGTAAGATGTTTGTAAGGGTTTTTTTTGTTAGCAGAATGTGGAGGTAACTTCAGTGCTGTCAGGTCTTGTAGGCGTGGTGTTGCAGGTCAGCTCCTTCTTCCCACACAGCGCAGAGACCTCGAAGGTCCTGTGCGTTGCAGCAGTGTCTGGAGGTGACAAAGTCCTGTCTTGCTCTGGAGACCATGGTCTGGCTTTGCTTTCTCTGTTTGGCTTGTTTTCAGCGATGGAGTTTTGGCTTGGTGCTGCTTTGGCTCGGGTAGGAGCGGATTTGCAGTGTGAGGTGAAGCTATGGCAGAGACACACGTAGTTCACAGGGTAAAAGAGTTGCTCGGAAGGGGGGCAGTTCCCTTTCAGCTCCGTAAAATGGAAAATTCTCATTCCTCTCGTGTTTTTCACATTTTCTTGGAATCGTGGTGTGGACTCTGACTTCCTTCAGAGGACGGGGTTTTCCAGCGGACAGAGCTCTGATGCCCTTCAGCAAACGGCCAAAGTTCAGGCTCTTCATATGAAAATCGGCACGTTTTCATGGGTTAGTAAATGGGTATTTTATTTAGCCTGAAGCTTTATCCTCAAATGGTAATGGAAGCAGGCTTGCTAGAACGGCACTGAGCTCATTTAAGCAAAAGAGCTAGTTAAAGGAGAAGCTTTTTTTAAAGGCAAGTGTATTTTTTGTTCAAGAAATCGCCTCGTTTTTATCCCCCTAGTCCTCTCCTAGGAAGCTCTTGGTTCCCAGAACCCTCCTTTAGCTGTATTCTGTAAACTTCAGATTCCTGGGAGTAATTGTGCCAGAATCAAACTGACTCTTTTCTGAAAAGTCTGTTTATCAGCAGGAATTGCGGGAGCTCTTTGCCTGGCAAAAGGAGGGGAGTCCTTAAAATGGATTTCTGAAGAGACAGGCAGGGTGCTAGGCTTCCTTGGCTTTAAAAAATACTGAATGGAAACCAAGTTGTGAGATAGGAATTCTGCTGGACTTCGCCGTTCTGTGACAACGTTGTTGATTTAAACCCAACTTCTCTGATAGCTTAGTTCTGTATTCCAGGAGCTTTTGTTTAATCTGATGAAATTAACGTAAAAAATTTTACTTCTTTTTCTAAACAGAAAGGACTGCAGCAGCAAGGTTGAAGAAGGTAACGTGAGCAGCTTTTGTACGGCCTCTGTGTTCATGCGATGGTGAATTTAATCCTAAGTGCATGCTACATTTGGGAGGGAAAGAATAGTCACAAGTGGTGCGTTTTACCGGTTTTATACAACCTGTTGATCTGAGGGGAGTCATTCCGCTCCCCCAGCGCTTGCATGCACGCAGACGCGTACACCTCTCGTGCTTCTAAAATGGTTAAAAGAAAAACAGCAGAGATGAGAAATTAGTAAAATGAGAACAAACAGTGTTCACAGTTTGTAATTAGGGACTATTTTGAGAGCCACACCTGATCTCAAACTCGACTTGGCTGCCCAGAATGCAAATCCTCAATGCTTTGACCTGATTTGTACCCAAAGCTTTCCATTTCTGCAGGCATTCCTTAAAACGCCTCTCTGACCCCGACTGCTCCGCCGTTTCCCGTTTTTACCAGCAAGGGAGAAAACTTCAGTTCTTCCCAAGCCAGAGCCCTGATTAAAAGCACTCGGGGAGCCTCCCTTAAAGCTGCGCTTGGCCACGATGATTTCTCTTTCATTCTTGCACTAGATACGGTCAGGCTGATACCACGGCAGGTCGGTTGTAAGCACAAAGGTTCGCTGCTCTTCGCCATGCTAAGCACAAAGGTTTGCTGCTCTTCGCCATGCTGGCAGCGGCAGCGAGCCCCGATGGCGTGCTGCCACGGGCTCGCCATGCGGTTAGGCGTAGCGTGAGCTCGGTTAGGGTGAAAGCACGAGCCCGTGTCTCCGTCGTCACGCGGACAAGATCTTGAGGGAAACCTGCCCACCCTCTAGTAAGTAATTAATATAATAACGTGCACTTATTACCAGGCTATTGTTATGCGATGTTACTTAATGTGTTTTGGCAAGAGACATGTTTAAGCCGTGCCCTCGCTGCCGCCGCCGTGCGGCTTGCTTTGAGGTTTGCCTTGGTGCATCTCCAGGACTAACGCCTCGCTCAGCCGGGGCTGCTGCCGCGGTGCAGCCCTTCCCGCTCCGCACCCGGCACCCCGGGCCGCAGCTGGGCCCAGCTCCTCCCGTGCGGCCCTGCCCGGCCGCGGGCTGACCCGAGGAACCGGGCTGGGGGCTCGGCCGGGCGAGGGAGGCCGCGGCCGGGCCCGCGGTGCTGGGGGGAGCCGGGGCCGGGAGCCGGGCACAGCCGCCCCATCGCCGCAGCGGGGCTGCCAGGCCTGCGCCCGCCGCCGCCGCCTGCCCCGCCGTGGACGGAGCCATTTGAACGCCCGTGACCACCAGCGCCTCAAGGCAGCCTCCTGCGGGCGCTGCGCCCCCATTTTTTCTTTTTTTTGAACAAAACCGCCCAGTGTGCCGCCCCCCGACCTCACGGCACCACCGGGGAGCGCCGGGCGCTGCCCTGCGTGCCGGGGGTGCCCCAGCGCGGCGGGGAGGGAGGGGGGGGGGGGGGGGGGGGGGGGGGCGGGCCCGGGCCCGGGCTGCCGGTGGCGGAGGCCGTGAGCGCCGCCGCCCGCGCCCGCCCTTAACAAAGATGGCGGCGCTCGGCCGACCGCGTGACGCGGCCCGGCGGCGCGCGCAGCCCCGGAAGAGGCGCGGCCGGAAGCGGGGTGGGGGGGGAGGGGCGGTGACGGCGGGATGGAGCCGGCGCGGGAGCCGCGCGCCGGGCGCTCAGGTTGGGGAGGGGCGGGGCCGCGCGCGCGCCGCGGGGGGGCGGGTCCCTTCCCCCCCACCCCACCTTGCACCGGGGTCCCGCCCCCTCGGAGACCCCAGCGCCCCCGCCCCGAGGCCCCGCGCCCGGAGGGGACCGGACGCGGCGGGGGAGGAGCCCCGGCGGCCTCTGCTCGGCGCCGGCCCCGGGAGGCCTCGCAGCGGGCCGAGGGGCCCGGCCGTGAGGAGACCGCGGCGGGGAGGGGCGGCGGGAGCGCGGGCTCCTGCGGCGGGGCCGGGGCCTCCGGTGCTTCCGGTGCCAGCGGCCGGGAGCGCCTGAGCCGGCCGGCCCGCGGCGAGCCCTCCCCCGCCCAGCCTGGGCTGGAGCCGCGGAGCCAGGAGCGCCAAGCAGCGACCGCACAGGCCCCGGCGGCCCCGGTTCCCCCGGCGGCCCCGGTTCCCCCGGCTGCGCCGGCTCTGGGAGCCTTGAAAGCTCCGCAGCCGCCTCCAGCCCCGGCTGGAGCCCGCGGGTCGCCGGCCGCCCTGGCCGCCAAAGCCGGGGGAAGCAATTTCGGCCCTTCGGTCCCCGCCGTTCGCACGCCGGCCGCCACGGCCCGGCTCATCCCAAGGGAACCGCAGAAACGGGGCGCGGGTCCCCGGCCTCTCGCCAGGAGCCGGTCCACGCGTGGATGCTGCTGCGTGCGAAGGCGAAGGCAGCGATGAAAACGCGCAGGGAAGCGCCCGCAGCGCCTTATCCCGCTGCGCTCCGACGGGACCCGAATGCCCGCAGCCCCGGCGTTTGCCCGGCGGGTCCGTCGTCTCAAGCCGGGCGCTCAGGTTGCGTGCTGGCCCGGCGCAGGTTTCGTTCGCACACCTGAGCTCTTACAAAAGGTAGAAACGTTCCCATTTCCGCTCAGACGCAGGCGAAGCCGCGCTGGGGCTGCAGCCCCTGGACCAGCCGCTGAAAAACCGGGCAGGAGGGAAAGCGGCCACGAGGCCCAGAGCTCCCAGGTCCACAGAAACAGCGCTGGGCGAACGGGATTGCCAAAATTCAGTCTTTATTTCCTTGGCATCCTGGTTAGAATGGTCTTTAAACACGTCTTTTAGATCTGGAGAATCTCCCGAATCCAACAGCAGGTTGGAGAAGGACCAAGGGGTGCCCAAAGCGTTGCTCTCCAAGTGTTCCTAGGATGCAGGCTGGCATAGGATTCCCAGCAGGAATTCTGTGCCCCAGCCAGGAGCTGGTTGCCGGGCGTGTGGAGGGAGGAAAGGGCTTTGTGGCGAGTGCCTGCTGCCACCGGCTGGTCACCGCTCTCCACTGCGTTCTTACAGACCTTGCCGAATTCATATTTCCATTTACGTGATAATTTACCCAGCATCTGTTTTGCTCGTATCCGCGTCCTTTTTTTTGCGCGCGGTTGCCAGAGCGAGCAAAACGGAATTCACATCTGAGAGCAAAGGGAAACGCAGAACGCGGCGAGAAAGGCATCTTTAACGTTTATTAAGGCTTTGCATCTTTTTCTACTGAAATATTTTTGACCCGCTTCTGCCTTTTCGTGTCCTTTTTCCATTCGCGCAGGTGCTCTTTCACGCAGCGCTTTCCGGGGTAGAGACATTCCAGCTCTGACGCTGCGTTCTCTACCAGAACGGCGGTTGTGGGCTGCAGCTTTTTGTAGACTTCGCTGCTTTCCGTTACAAGGTGTGCTGCGTCGTGACAGGAACAGGCTTTTTAAAGCTGTTTGCTTTGAGCCTTCTTGGCACGCTCATGCGAAGCTATTTCTCTGCTTTTTAAAAAATACTTAAAGCGCTGAGACAATTTTTGCCGCTGTGCTTTAATAGGATTTGCAGCTGTGAAGGCGCTTTAATAGAATTTACAGCTGGGCTGAAGTATCCCCTCTCTTAAAATAACATTGCAGCTTCGTGATTCAGGAGAATGTGCCTCCCACCAGTTGCTTTGTCTGTAGCTGTGAATGCTCTGGAGCAAGAGGAGAATATGAGCAAACCCAAAACTTTTGTGTGTGGCTAAATAGGAAGCACAATCCCGCGGTTAGGGACTGGAACTATAAATGAGCGTATTTGGGTCTTGTTTTTTGCTTTGCTGACGACTTGTTTGCTGCTCTCTCATGCAGTTTTTAACCTGCCAGGTTTTTTCTCCGTCGGTAGAATGGGAATAGGAAAACCTCAGCGTGTTTTCAGATCCTTAGGTGATTGCTTTGGGGATCTTTGTGTATTGTAAGGCGCTGGATCAGAAAGATGGCAGGTGGGAAACAGTGCAGGATGTGGTGTCGTCGGAACCTAGCGAGAGCTGTGGGTCTTCTGTTTCTCAAACTGAAAAGCAGTTGGTGGCTGGGGAACCAACGGAAGAAATGTGTTATCTCAGAAAGCTGCACAACAGCTACTGCTTGCCTTCCGTGGCTCTGGGCCAGTAGTTTTCGTAGCTGGTCCCAGAACGTCAATCCAGAGTGTGCAGAAATGAAAGCAGTGAGACTCCGCAAAGCGTTTTAAATCTTGCAGGTGAGGCGTGCAGGGAAGAGGTGGAAGAGAGCCGCCTCAGCACATGCAATTTGCTTGACAGGCAGACGCCCAGACTCTGGAGACCAGGACCCCTGCCCGAACACTGGAAAATTACAGGTGGAGAGCAGGGCAGCGGTGCAAGCGTCCCGTCCTGGCGATGCTGTCTGTGATGGATGGAAGGGGCGGGGGGAAGCCTGCGTACCTGCGAAGGCACCTCAGCCTTGCTCCCGTGCAGCTTGTGGGGTCGCTGCCAGGGAGGCAGCCCCGAAAAAAGCCGCTCTCAGCTTCCCGGGGCAAACGCAGGGCAGAGAAGAGGAGAGAGCGTGGCTGGCAGCGCCTGGCCAGCTGCGAGCCCCAGTCAGCAGACTGCTTACACGGATGTTACGCTCAGAGTCCACATTTTCATTCTGTCTCTATTCCAAAAAAAAAAAAAGGTTTAAATCCCATTCAGCGCATTGGAACTTGAATGTGTGCGTAGATGCTTGGTGGAGTCCTGGCTTGAGCCGCTGGTGTTTGTGCTGAGGCAGGTATGCGTCGGGTATTTACCCTGGCCCGGTAAGAAATGGCCTGAGAGGACGTGTTATGACCTCTCTCCCTCTGTGTCCTGGCCAAGGTTAAGTCAGGGAAAATTTTTTTTAATAGGAACGATATCAAAGAGGTCTTCTGCGTCGTCTCCCGGATCCATGATCTCTTTCATAAGTGACTTTCTTGTTCATAGAGGTTTGCAGCCCTTTGAAGTGCCTGATAGTAAATAAAGGCGCATAATTTACAAACATGGCTGAAGCCAGAAATGCCTTTCTGTGTCTGTCATCTCTGTTTATCAATTCAGGTTTTCGAAACCAGAGGGAGAATTTCCCTGGCGTCAGTGACCTACAGAGGCAACTTTCAAACTCAGAATGGAGCTGGTGAGCCGGCGAGACCCCCGCCTCCGAGAGGCCGCGTGGTTTGCGGTGTGCTGCAGAGCCCTGACGCTTCTGCTGCAGGCAAGTCTGCTGTTCCTGAACCAAAGATGCTGTGACATCTGTTGTTTGCCGCTCCGAGGCGTCTCTCTTCGGTACTGCCTTGTGCACCGTGAGCTAGCTGGTTCTGCTTGACGGGGAAGTCGTGTTCTCCTTTGGAGAACCAACAGACCCGCCGCATCCAGGGAGGCAGGTTGCTGTTACGTAAAATTACATAAATTTCCTTGTATCTTACTGTGTCTTCGTGCCGCTGTTGCAAGAGGCCGGTTTGGCAGCACCAGAGGAAGATCATAAACAGAAGAGGAACAAGAATTCCTTCCAAGTCTCATTTCCAGAGACATGGGAGAGCTCGGTTGCTCGCTCCATCCTACCTGTGCGTACCGAGACAGCCGGCAAAGAGTCTGGCTGTAGCCACGGCCCTCCTGAAACAAAACCAGCCTGAGAAAGCTCTTTAGCAGCAGGCCAGCAGCCAGCTGGCAGATTGCGGCAGCCCCGGTCACCGCTGGGTAGGGCTGAGTGGAACCATCAGCTGAGATGAAAGCCTCCCTGTTACAAATACCAGAGGCCTCGTTAGACCAGATGTGTGCTTCATGGTGAAACTTTGTGTGTCTTTTAGTCCCAATTTGTTCAGTGTGGCCTTTTCTCTTTTCTCTGCCAACGCTGAATTTATTGCAGGGGACTCATCCCAATCTCCGTGTAGTTAAGCTACAAAACCATCTGAGGTTTTTGGGGGTTTTGGTTTTTTTTTAAATGTATTTTCATTTGGAATTACACAATGCACTAAGTTGCATACCTCCTATCTTATGAGCTCTCTGGGTTTTTCTCTCACCTTTTAAAACGTGGTCAGCACCACAAGCTCCTGGAGGCAGAGGTGTCTGCATTCTGCTTGCTCGCCTCCAGAAGGCGAACCCCTTCGTGCACACCAAGCCGCAGAGGTGACGGAATGCTCTAGAGGCTAGAGAGGGGGCCTGGGGATCGGCTTCTGTCTTCTGCATCAGTTTGCTCTGGGAAAATGTTTTTCTCTAGTTCTGTCTCCTCTCCCATGTACATCAGCGGGGACAATAATGCCAAATTAATGACAATAATGCCGGAGGCTTACCGGTGCTGCGAGCGTGCGCAGTTAGATGTGCCTGAGCATGGGGCTGAGCAGCTTTCCCTGTCCAGTTCCATGGGGATTCATGCTGGATATGTTCCAGAGCTTTATTCAGTTCAAAGGATTGCGTTTGCACCTTTTCACAGCCTTACAGGTGTCCGTGCTGTCCCTCAGCCTGGCTTCTGTGCTCCTCTCGTCCCCTTTGAAAGCCGGGAGCCCTCCTCCTGCTCAGTGCTTTCGGTAGGGTACGAGAGGATGTCTGCTGAACTTCAATCCTCTCTTCTTTTTCCAGGCTCTGTTTAACCTCCTGATCCCAGATCACGCTGCAGACGCCTTCCATCCCCCTCGCTTGTCCGAGCCTGGCCTGTGGGACCGGCTCTTGGAGCGGCTGCTGGGAGGCCTCTCGCACTGGGATGCGGAGCACTTCCTCTTCATCGCCGAGCGTGGTTACCTGTACGAGCACAACTGCGCCTTCCTCCCGCTGTACCCCCTGAGCGTGCGTGCCGTGGCCGAGGGAGCTCTGTGGCCCTTGCAGTGGCTGCTGCGTTTGCGGAGCCGCCTCCTGCTATCAGCTGTACTTCTTAATTCTCTCTTTTCTGTCCTGGCAGCTGCTGCCCTGTATAAGCTGGGCTGCGTCGTGCTGCAGTGTCGCAGGGTGGCTTTTCTTGCAGCCGTTCTCTTTTCTATCAGCCCTGCCAACATATTTATGGCAGCTGCTTACTCGGAGAGCATGTTTGCCTTCCTGGCATTCAGTGCCATGTGGCAACTGGAGAAGGGGCAGAGCTGGCTCAGTGGACTGCTCTTCTCCCTTGCTTCTGGGGTGCGTGCCAACGGGCTTATTAATGCTGGCTTCTTTCTCTACTCCTGCGGTAAATGCTTTGCCCTCCAGCTCCAGGTGGGTTCAGGATCGCTAAGGGAGCTCCCTCCGTTGTGGAAGCAACTCCTTAGCGTGGCGTCTGCAGCGGTTCTGATGTGTGCTGGGATTTTTCTACCTTTTGCTCTATTTCAGTATTATGCCTACGTGAGGTTCTGTGGTCCTGGCATTGGCCTGGAGCAGAGCGTTCCCAAGCCGCTGCTGCAGCTGGCTCTGGACAAGGGCTATCGTCTGGCGGCCATGAACGGGGTTAAACCCCCTTGGTGCTCCCAGCGGTTCCCCGTAGTCTATTCCTATATTCAAGACGCTTACTGGAATGTGGGCTTTCTAAGGTATTTTGAGCTCAGGCAGATACCAAATTTCTTGCTTGCTTTGCCTGTCGCACTCCTGGGCTCCTGGGCTGCCTGGACCTACATCATTGCAAACCCCCGGCACTGCCTAACTCTTGGTCTAGAGAGAAGAAAGAGTGACGAAGAAGGTAAACCAAGAGCTGGATTTTGCTGCCCTGCTGTCTTTGTGTACGTGGTCCACGCCACGGTCCTGCTGGCGTTTGGATTCTTCTGCATGCACGTGCAGGTAGGACGCTCATAGCGACGCACAGGAGTCGTTTCTTAAGGGGAATGCGGCATGGTGGCACAGCTAAACCAAAAGCTTTGCCTTTCCTCTTTCGGAGCTACTTCCACAGTTTCCAAAGCCGGTTAGTTCCTCTGCTCTGCTGGAGAGTTCCTGCAGAAAGCTTGTCACGTGCTCGGTGCGATGAGGACCCCGGGACGGGCATCCAAGGGTCCGGCTGGTGTTGGGTGGCGTTTGCTGAGCCCTGCTAATGGGCTGTCGGAGGACAAGGATACCGGCTCATTACCATGTTGGGCCGAGCTTAAGGGATGGCAGTGAGAGGATCCAGAGCTGTCGCCAGTCTCTGGAAAGCGTTTGAAGGCCTTTTCGGGGGACAGCTGGCGGCGCTAAAGGTTGGGGGTTCCAGTGAAAAAATAATTAAGATTCAGATCTCCCCTGAAGCTGCTGCCCCTGCCCAGCTCCTGAGCTGGGCAGCGACGAGGAGTGACAATTAGTTACCGTGCCTGTCCAAAACCTGGGCGCCACTTGGCTGCTTACACAAATGCCCTAATAAATAAAGCAGGTTGAGCTGAGAGGTGTTTCATTTCCATATAATAAATTCTAGCACCGTGACTCGGGGCCGTATTTCAGCCCCCTTTATCAGCGGTCTGAGGCAGATAGATGGCTCCTGTGCCTCGGGATCAGGGCTGGTCGCAGTCGGAGACAACCTGCGATTTATGTGACTTTTGTTCTGCCTGTCTCCAGGTGCTGACCCGGTTCCTTGGCTCCTCCTCTCCCATCCTGTACTGGTTCTCCGCTCACCTGCTCCAGGAATACGAACCTTTGCTCCGGAGCGAAGGAACTGAGAGTCAAACCGCGGCACCTCGCTCCGACAAGTCTCTTCTCCATAAATCTCCGGGTTCCTGTGGGAAAGGGACTTCCCGAAACCCCGTTGTGAGGCTGCTGACAAACTGTAGATTAATTACCCCGCTCAGCAAATGCATTCTTGGATTCTTCCTGTCCTACTGGCTGCTGGGACTGATTCTGCACTGCAACTTCTTGCCGTGGACGTAGCGAGGGTGTGTGTCGGTGCAGACGGGTCGTGGGGCAGAAGCACTGGTCGGAGTTGGACCTCACTTTTTGTAAAAAGCCTGCTCTGTATGTGATGATGCTGTTGTCTCGGTTGCTCCAGTTACTGCCTGTGTACAGAGCTGTCACGGCGTGGCCGCGCCTGAGCCAGGCACGGTCTCTGCGGTGATGCTGCAGCGTCCTGCCCCTCTCTCTGCTCTCGCCGCTGGCACCCAAAATTCCTTTCAGCTGCCTGGGACAGGGAATGCACCTCGGCTCCTGTGTCTTCTGCGGGAAGTACCGTCACCGAGCAATTATTTACGGCAAGGATCCGTGTCGGTCAGATTCTCGTCCGTTGGGAAACCTCCGGGAAGCGTCGCTGCCGGCACAGCGGGCATCTCTTGCAGGGAGGGTCCTGCTGCCTTGCGGGAGCCGCTCGGGCCTCTCCGGTGCCTTCTCTTCCCAAGTTCTTGCCGGGGCTCCGGGCAGGCCTGCGGCGGCCGCGGGGCGGGACTCGAAGGGGACGGCTCCGGCCGCTCCTCCGGGGCTGTGCCGGGGAGCGCGGCGCTTTGCGGGCCGGGGAGCGCGGCAGTCGGTGTCTCAAGCACACGCGCGGCCCCGGTAACCATGCAGAGTTTTACCGGGCGGGTGGTTCTCGCCCCCCGTTCCCCCCGGGGCCGGGGCCGGGGCTCCCGGGACGAGGCAGCTCCCGGCGGGTGGGGCGGCGGCCGGCAGGGGGCGCAGCGCTGCGGCGACGGGGTGGGGCGGGGCGATGAGGGGGCGGGGCGTCAGGGTGACGAGCATCGAGGGGGCGGGGCGTTTATGGGGCGGGGCGATGAGGGGGCGGGACGCTGAGGGGGCGGGGCGTCGAGGTGACGAGCGATGAGGGGGCGGGGCGTTATGGGGGCGGGACGCGGAGGGGGCGGGGCGTCGAGGTGACGGGCGCTGAGGGGGCGGGGCGTTATGGGGGCGGGGCGTCGAGGTGACGGGCGATGAGGGGGCGGGGCATTATGGGGGCGGGGCGCTGAGGGGGCGGGGCGCAGGCGTCGGGCGGGCGAGCGGCGGGGCCGGGCCGGGCCGGGCCGGGCGCCATGAAGGACTGCGAGTACCGGCAGATCCCGCCCGGGGTAGCGGCGCCGGGCCCGGGCACAATCGCTTCTCCGCCTCCGCCGCCCGCCGGCGCGCAGCGGTCCGGTGCGGCCCGCCGGCCCCGGCGGAAGTGGGAGGTATTCCCGGGCCGCAACCGCTTCTACTGCGGCGGCCGCCTCATGCTGGCGCGGCACAGCGGCGTCTTCGCCCTCACGCTCGGCCTCATCCTGGCCACCAGCGGCCTCTTCTTCGCCTTCGAGTGAGTCCGCGATGCCGGGCCGGGGCTGCGGGCACCGCCCTGGGCTCTGCGGGGCTCCGGGGGTGTCGTGTCCCCGCCGTCCCCTCTCCCCCCCCCCGCGCTGGGGGTCTCTCTGGTGTCCCCCCCGGTGCTGGGGCCCCGGGCCCACCCCCCCGCCGGGATCAGGCCCCTTTCCCTGCTGGGGTAAAGCCGTGCGGGGTCTGTCCCGCGGCTCGTCCCCCGCTGGGGTCTCTCAGCACCTCTTGTCCCCCTCCTTTAAGCCCCCTCCTTTTGGGGGAGCCGTGGGTTCGCTGGCATCCCACCCACGCCCTCGCGCTGGGAGGGAGGTGGGCTGGGGGGCACCCCTCTCCCCCCCCGTGGGATCCCGCTATCCCGTCCTTCTCCCACTGCCCCCAAGGCATTCCCCAGCTGCACAGCCCCCAGCCCCGGTTCGCAGGCACCCACTGGTTCCCCTTGGCCTGCCCCTGGCTGTGCTTATGCGAGGGGCAGGAGCGGGGGCGGCCCTGGAGCTTGTTTGCTCGCTCTGGCCCCGGGAAGGGGTTTAACATCCCCCCGGGATGCTCCCCTGCTCTCTAAATACCCCCCCAGTCTCCCCTCCTGCTACCGAGGAGAGAACTGGTCCAGAATTGCAGCCAGGAAACCCCCAAGACTGGCGGACTTGGTCCCTAGAGGCAGCAGGAACAGTGTTTCTGTTCAAGGTGCTTGATAAACGGTGAAATTCTTTGGGGTCCCACCTTGAGGGTCTGACCTGGAGCTCTGTCCCCCTTGTGCAGCCGTGTCTGGGCAAGAGGCAGCTGCGTCTCCCCCGGTCCCCTTTGCTTTAGGAAAGCTGGCCCTGGGAAGCTCCCCGCTCCTGCGCCCCAAGGCGGGGGAGAGCCGAGAGCACCCCGTTACGTCCTGCGCTGCCCGGAGAAGCCGAGGAAGGAGCACCGCTGGTTATTGACGCCTCTGAGGGCTTCTGCTCTCCTGCCTCGGCGTTTCTGTCTCGGGAGGGAAGGGAGCGTGTTCTTCCTTGCCGCTGTACGAACCAGGGAGGGGGGGGTCATGCCTGCCTTTGGATCACGGCGTTATCTCTGTGAGTCTCAGAGTAAAGCTGCCCAAGCCTGCGGGCGGGGAGATGAAGGTATTTGATCGGATTAGAGGGGCTGAGATGAGCTGAAAGGGGCAGGCAGCTGTGGGAGGCAGTAATGGCATCCCGACGTGCAAACTCCTTTCTTAGTGTCATCTGTGCCTCTTTGACAGCTTTCTCTGCTGTCTCTGAAACTAATGGGCAGCGCTAGCACAGTAACTGCTTTGTGCGGGGCCAAGCGGAGGACATCTGCTCTCCCCTCCCTTCTTGCCTAGTCACTCTTTCTTGGTTGAACGTGCCCTGGGGCTTTCCAAGCTGTTATTTTAGCAGTGTGCTTCTGTTGTACGGGTTACGGTTTGCTAGATGTATAGCAAATACCTCTCGCCTGTGTCTACGGTTCATGTTTTTTATGCGATTTCTTGTTGCCTGATGAGGGGAAAGCGGGGTCCAGAGATTCTCCCAGGAAAGGGGTGGCAACAAGCTCACATCTCGCATTTCAGAGACCTTTCTGTCCCTTCCCTCCGTCGGGCAGACGACCGAGGGGCTCGGCAGCAGCGTTGCTCTTGGGCCGAAGCGGTTTTGTTGCTTGGTGGCTGCTTTGTTCTGGACAGCCGAGCGTGGGAGTTGAAACAAAAGTTGCTTAATCCTCTCAAACTGCCTCGCAGCGTTGCTGAGACTTAGCACTGCCCGCAGCCATCAGGGCTCAAGCAGCTTGCCTGTCTGTGCCCAGACTCTGGGTACTTATCGGTGCTTATAATAGCAAATCCCCCTGCAGAGCGAGGGACGGGAGGGGTCTCCGGCACTGCGCCATGCAAAGAGCTGCGTCCCTCGGCCGTCTTCGCCTGTCGTGCTGCGAGTAACGGAGCTGCCCTGATGTGCAGCGCAATCCTGCCGGTCCCCGTCTGTGAAAAAACAGCCCCAGGCTGTAGTACGGCGAGCCCAGGAGCAGGCATCGTCTGCTGAGATGCCCGGTGGCTTTCGCAGCAGTGTCCGTGCTGGAAGGCGTCCTCATCCAAACATCTGGCACACCATGAAGGGCAGCCGGGTCATCCGGAGACAGCAAAGCTGTGTTGAATCGAAGCCAAAATCCCTCTCAGCTTCACGTGTTGGATCAAATGGGATCGCGTTCGCGCTGATTTTGATTCCTGTTTAGCTTGGGGTGTTTCTCCGTGTGTTCTTGATGCTGCTGTTATAGAAGGTGACCGGGCTTTGAGGCAGCTGACAGGTTTTTGAAACGCGATTCTGGGACTTCAGAAGGGCAAAAAGGTTGTGTACAGGGGCTCGTACTGCCATCTTTGTGCCCAAGGCCCTGTCTTCCCACTGCTACTCCGGTGTTTTCTGGGCTGGCTCTTGCTTTTCCAGAGGCCTTTGCAAAGCAGCAGCGCCTCAGCCCACCACCCCGTGATAATTCATAGTGCGTAGTGTCAGAGCTGACAGCCGGTTCTGTAGCGATGGTCGGTAACAACGCGTTCTTTTCTTTTAACAGCTGCCCCTTCCTCGCCAGTCACCTCACCTTGGCCATCCCCATCATCGCAGCTGTCCTTTTCTTCTTTGTCATCAGCTGCCTGCTCCAGACAAGCTTCAGAGACCCAGGTATCCTGCCCAGAGCCACGCCGAGTGAGGCCGCAGACCTGGAAAAGCGGATCGGTGAGACTTCTCTTCCCTCTTCTGCGTTTGGTCCAGTGCACGCCTCGTGTGCGCGTGTGTGCCACGTGCATTTCGGGCTCAGTGAGTCTCTAGAGAAAAGGCCGGAGTATCAGATCGTGAGGCTTAACGTGAGTCCTGGTAGGAGAGCTGTGACCAGCTCCTCTAGCACAGCAGGCAGCGCTGCAGAGAGAGGCTCTGCAGAGCAGTAGAGCAGATTTTCCTTTCGGTTTAGTCCCATCCCTTTCCCAGGCAAAGCCCTGTACATGGCTTGGGGCTATACCTGTTCCTGCCCTGGGGATGACGCCTGAGCGGGCAGCGGCCCTGCGCAGAGCTGGGGAGGGAGAGCTTGCGGCATCGGTGCCCTAGCCGTGAATGCGGATAGGGACTGCGTGCCAGCAGCTGGGGGAGCATGAATTCCCCTTCAGAATCACGCTGCCAGAGCAAGAGTGCCTGTGCTGCTCCGTAACGGTGCGTTAGCTACTTTAAATGTTGTCCAAACTCGGAGGAATCTAACCCTGTACGTTCTTCTGCAAAATACCGGTGGTGAGGACGTAGGATAATTAATTTAGGAATGAGTGCTTTTTAAGTTTATGATTTGCCACTGAGCCTGCTGCGCCGCAAGGTTTTCTTTATCGTAATGGTTTCTAACAGTATGCTAATGTTTGTCCCCATCTAAAAACTGCTATGTCACGCTGGTTTGGTGGTGGCCAAGGTGGTGCGTGCGTCCAGGATCTGTGGATCTTGTTGATGTGACCCGTAGTAACAAATGCTTTAGCAAAGCTAACGTGAGACAACTCGAATCTGCCCCGCTGAAGACAGTTGCAAGGCAATAATTCTTCATCTGACTAAAAAAAAGGTTTTAAAATATGCTCAGAGTGGTTATCCATGGTTCTATTTATAAGCACCTAAAGCGGTAATCTGGCTGCAGATGCTGCCTGATGTGCCAGCTGTTACCGTTAACATAATCCGCTTATTATCCTCTTAACGTGCGCCCCGTTACATCTCTCTTTTTGAAGACTTCATCAGAGTTGGAAAGGTGCTCTTTCAAGAGTGACTTTAAAGGAGTAACCCCTGAAATTGCAAATGTGATAGAGGTTTTCCAGCTCACGCTTTTGCTAAGCAGAGAAACAGTGTCCAGCTGCCAGTCCCCAATGAATAATAAAGTGCCAACACGCAGAGATGCAACTTGCTGTGTCCCTAAAAATCCTTGATTTCGACCTTGAGGAGGAGGAATCCTCTTGCGCTACTAACATACACACGTCAAATTTCAATGAAATCTGCCTGGAGTACTTGAGACCTGCTCGCTGTCCTCCCCCGCTGTGATGGAAATGAGTCCCTTGAGCCTGGCGATGCCGCTGGCTCCAGCTGCGGCTTGGCAAGTCGGGCGCCGGTGGCAGCGGGGAACGCTTCTGCTGCGGTTACCCCGATGTGACCGTCCCCTGATTTCTGTAACTTGGATGCGTACAGGAGAGGAGGAACCATGCGTGCATTAACAGATTATGTTGCCTCCTTGTGTTGTGATCCGTTAGACACGCAGAGATGAGTTGGTGTTACTGGGCACGTTGACGCTGCTGCTTTTATGCTCGCTATTTATAAATTGCTTTATGTTCTCAAACTGTTGGGCAGATACCACTTCCTCTTGGCATCCCAGCAGCGTTGCCATTGAATGGACGAGGAAAGGACATAAATAATACTGCGAGGAGCTGCCTGGGGTTCCTGGCTGCCCCACCCTGCAACAAATCCTGTAGGCTGAGCTGCCTCTTGGCTTTTGCTTAAAATTGGGACAGCGCGTGCCAATGGCTTACCCTGCCAGGAAGCAGCTCGGGGTGATACGGGGGCTTGGCTTTCACCTCACCAGGCTGACTGTCCCTCCTTGCCCTTGCAGACAGCATGGGTACCTCTACCTATCGCCCGCCGGCCCGCACGATGGAAGTGGTCATAAACAAGTATGTGGTGAAACTCAAGTACTGCTACACCTGCAAAATGTTCCGCCCTCCACGCACCTCTCACTGCAGCGTCTGCGACAACTGCGTCGGTAAGCCCGGGAAGCGGGAAGGTGCCGATCTCTGTGTGTGTGTGTGTGCTGGGGGGTGTTTCATGCTCCTGGACAGATTGCTTTTGCTTCTTGTAAAGGATTATAAAGCGAGGTATTCAGTAGTCTTTCTTCTTCCCACTCAAAATGAAAGCACCGCCAGTGCAGCGGCGAGGGGGCAGCACATCCAAGACTCCGTGTCTCTGCTTTCCCTGGTTCTGGGAGGACTGTACCATGAAACGCGGTTAAGGTCCCCACCAAACACAAGGTTTGCTGCAGGCTCCTTGTTGTCTGTGGCCTTGCTGTTGCCAGGCTGGTACAGACATCGCCATAGACGCCAGAGATGCTGGGTGAGCTCTTCCGTGTCCTCTCCCCGTGCCGCAGCCTGTGGTGGGGCAGGAGGGAGCGGACAAAGACCTGAAGAAAAGTCTTGGGTGGCTCCGCGCAGGCGTGGGGCAGCTGCGGGAGGGCGGGCAGGGAGGTTCCCAGCGCAGCCTGCCTGCACCGGAGCGACGTGAACTGGCAGCAGGGTGCCATGTGATTTAGGGATGTGCCCGGAGCGTTTGCTCCTGGTGCGGCTGCTCCTGGTCACGCACCACGTGGCTGCGGAGGCTGCGCTTTGTGCTGTCTGCTGGGGCAGCCCGAGGAGCGACCGACCCGCCAGCGGTCACGGGACCCCAAGGCTCTAGTTAAGAGAAGAAATTTGGGGGCTGCTAAGCTGTTTGGGGGTAGCCGTGGGTGGCCGTAACTCCTTACGCCGGAACGGCTCGCTGGAGAGCAGCCGTGGCTGGGGCAGTGTTTGAAGAGGAGTTGTCTGGAGGAGCGGCCGTGTGCCATGGGTTTTGTTTGCAGCCATGTCCCCCGCAGGATGGTTACCGCAGTCCTGTTAGTCTGAAATGCAGCCCTTTCGTTAGAAGGCAGTCGGCAGTGTTTCCAGATATATTGCACCTGCCCCGGGTTCCCAGGCAGTTTCTGTGGTTTTAGAGGCGTATCTTTATAACTTTGAAAATTATTTTCTGCCCTGAAGAAGGCGGGGGAAGCTGACATGCAGAAAGGGAGCAGTGATGCTGCGTGCACACACCCAGTGCTGCTAGGTACTGGAAAAACTGCCGCACTTTCCCTGCTCTCTTTCAGTTTTAGTAATGGTAGACGTTACCAGTCACAAGGCTCGTATTTATGGCGGGTTTGGTGGGAGGGAAGGTTTGGCCTTTGATGATAAAAAAGGGCATGTGAGCAGGCAGCAGTGCTCTGCTGAAACTTCTTGCCAACGTACTGCTGCGGAGAGGTTCTGCTCTCGGGGTGGTGGGTGGAAGCTCGATTTGTAGCCCCTGGTTTTTGGAGGCTCAGCAGTTTGCTCTGTTACGGGGTGCAAGGTGGCAGGAGTCCTCACCGTGTCCCTTTTGTTTCAGAGAGGTTTGATCACCACTGCCCCTGGGTGGGCAACTGCGTGGGGAAGCGCAACTACCGCTACTTCTATGCCTTCATCCTCTCCCTCTCCTTCCTGACAGCCTTCATCTTCGCTTGCGTCGTCACCCACCTCACTCTGCGTAAGTACCGTGAGTACTAGCGGCGACGCGTGCCGTGCTCCTGGCCACGAACGACTTGAGGCAGCGCTTTGGGACAGCGTGTGGGAAGGGTCTGGTTGGTTTACACCAGGCTTCTCGGTGCAGGAGCCCTGAATAAACGGGGTCTCAGACTGCCCAGAACCACAGATCCACCCTGCACCTCGCTGCAGAGAGAGCTTGAGAGCTGGTGGCTGGCTTATCCCCTCCAGAGCAAACGAGCTGCTGGGTACGTCCGCTCTTAACCTGGCGGGGAAGGTGACTTGCCTGTCAGCCCCAAATCTGCTGGAGCTCCATCTGCACGCTGACATTTCTGGAAAGTTACAGACTGCAGATGTTTCTCAGGCAGCCGGGCAGATCCATATGGCCCATGGGAGGGTGGCTGCGTCTCAGGAGTGAAGCCTTGGCTGGAGATGCAAGGCTGCCTGGCGGGATGTCATTCCTTGGCCTGTTTTGCTTTGCAGGCTCTCAGAGAGACGGATTCCTCACCACTCTGAAGACGACACCTGCAAGATATCCTTCTGATGCCATCAGCTGCTCAGACTGCCGAGCACTGGTGCAGCAATGCTAATGGTGTAGCAGAAGTGCGACGAGCTCTTTGTAGGGTCACCTTCGTGTACTTTCCACAACTTAATTTAGTCCCCTAGCTACCTGGGTGGGGCAGACGGGCACCTCTGCATCTGTAGGCTGATAACATCACCAAATTGGGAAGACCTTTAATTCCTTATTTAGTTCAGCGCCAGGGACTAAGAGTAGGTGACAAACTTGTTTCCCAGTCTGCAAGTTCACGTGGAAAGGGAAGCGGCTGGAACAGGCTGTGCCTTGGCGGGTGCCTGCAGAATGGCTCGGGGAATGGGAAGCTTGCTGGGATGTTTTCCTGACCCGGTGTGTGTGGTCACAGCGCATACTCCCAAAACGGTCCTCCGCTTCTCCTTGCAGGATGATTTTGTTCCCTGAGACTTCCTTGACTTTTGTTTCACTGTGCTGGAGCTGGTGATTTGTTTTTTCTCAGTCTGGTCTATTTTGGGCCTCTCAGGTTTTCACACTTACTTAGTCGCCTCCAACCTGACGACGAACGAAGATGTAAGTACCTGGGCGCTCGTCCGTCTGCGGGGCCGGCCCGGGCCCTTCCTCAGCAGGGGTGAGGCTGTCAGGGGACCCTTGGCTGCCTGCCTCAGCGCAGTGCCTCGGTAGGGCTTGCTGCTTGCCTTGCCTGGGATAATCCCCTGCAAAGCAAACGGCCCGTGCCCGAGGCACTGAGGCCGTAGTTTCAGGTAGCTGAGTGGGGGAAAGCAGCCCGCAGCAGCGGGGGCTGTGCAACATGTGTTGCTTGGCAGTCTCAGGCTGGGGCGGGGGTCACGCGCTGCGATGTTAGAAAGGTCATGTGTGTGGTTTTTTCCAGTCTGTATTGTGGCCTTGCTTAAAATTAGGAGTTCCAAGATTAAAAAAGGAAGGCTGGCCCCAGAGGTTTATTTGGGTGTTAGCCTGGGACATGGGTGATCTTAATTCAGCATCCCACGTAACCACAAGTTTCCCCTGAGACCCTGGGCAAGTCCCTTTGTCTCTATCAGTTCCTCATGTCTAACAGGCAAATAATGTACAGACATCTGATGAGATTTACCTCAAAGTCTGGGGTGCGTGCAGCCTCCAAGGGCCAAATGAGTACCCTGAGCAGGGCGGATTGTACGGAAAAGCAGGATCTGTCTGATCCTGGGAATCAAAATTCACCCTTCTGGCCAGAAGTACCTGTAATCCTTGCTGGAAGCTTCCAGCACCGCAGAAGGCAGGTTTGCATCCCTTTTTTTCTTTTTTTCCCCTCCCCTTTCCTCTCCACCTTTCGGGTACGTTCAGAGGTGTTGGCAGAGATGCGCAAGGCCAGGTAAATGAAGCTAATGGAGGTAGCACCCCGATACTGAGAGCACCAAGTCCGAAGCACGTGGCCCGTTGCCGCTCTGGCTGCGTTGCCCACGTTGCCAGCCTTATGCTGCAACTGGGGAGAGGAAGTAAAAACAAAAGGAGGAAATGTAATGGTAAATGGTTCGCTGCAGCCTGAGGCCAGGTATAGCATCTGCCCACTCGCGTGTGTGTGCCTACGCTTAATGTGACCGGGGTTTCGAAATCAGAGTCCCAGTGGCAGCTGCTCGGGGTGGGGACAGATGAGATTGTTTCCCCCTGTTGCAGAGTGGCCTGGGAATCCCCTCGCTGTTTGCTCAGCCTGAGGAGCCCAGGAGGGACCATGAGCTAGAGCCCTGCTCTGACCAGCTTTCAGCCTAGCAGAGAGCGGCGGGAGGAGGAGGAGGAGGAGGGCGTTGAAGACGCCGGCGCCGACAAGTTGCCATGCAGCGTGGGGAGGGCACAGCTTTGGAGCTTTCTAGCTGCAAGGTTGAACCTTGGCAGAGGCAGGAGCAGCGTGTTGCCGTCTCCTCTGGCTGCCTTTCTGCGGCTGTCCTGCTTGTAAAAGCAAAGAGAGGGAGGATGTTTGCAGTAAGACAAGCCTTCCGCCTCTTGAGCAAGGATTCGAACCGAGTCCATTGTCGTGTAATTGTCTGCTGTCGCATCTTTCCTGTCTTAAGCTGCGTGTATCCTTTCCCTTTCAGATCAAAGGGTCCTGGTCAAATAAGAGGGGCTCAGAGTTTGCCAATCCCTACAGCCATAAAAGTATCCTCACAAACTGCTGCGCGGTGCTGTGCGGACCATTCCATCCCAGGTAAGAGCCTTTGACTTCTGTGGCGTTGGGAATTGCATCCTGCTCTGTGAGAGGACGGATTTATCACGACTCGGGGGAGACTGTGTCAGCACAAACACATCTACTTTGATGAGGAGGAGGAAACAGTTTCTCAATCTCCGCAGAGAAAGGCTGGAGACATGTATAAGTAGGAGATAGAACTGTTGCTTCTCCTGTGTTTGAGCTTGACGAGTTTGGGTCACCTGCAGTTGTTTCATGGAGCTCGCAGGTAAGACACGTCCTGCGATTCAGTAGCGGGAGAGTAACGGCACCACGGGGCTCGGCAGCAGATGGCAGATACCAGTAGCGGCAGTGCTGCTTGGCACGTGTTTTTCCTCCTGTACTCTGAGGATCGAGCACCGTGGCAAGCAGGCAGCAGAGATCCGCGCCAGGCAGCGCGGAGACCCTGGGTTTTACCAACATTTAGATGACCTGAAATGCTTAGTAGCATCCTGCCAAATGCTCTTACCTGTGAGTTAACCAGAACCGGTGGTAAAACAAGGGCAAAGGCGGGCGAGGTAAGGGAGCTTTGGGCCGGGAGCCCAGGTACCTGCAGCACAGGATTCTCGCTGCGTTGTCACAAGAGGGTGCAATTGGGCAGAGTCGGGCACCCTTGCGCGGTGCTGCGGGCGTGGAAGACCTCTGCCCGCTGGCCTGGAGCTCTCAGCCTGTCCTGGGGCATGCGGGGATCCTGGAGACGAGTTTATTCGGTGGATCCAATCTGGATTTGTGTGGAGCGTCTCAGGTGCTAACTCAGTGTAACGCAAGGGCAGGGGAGGGTGTCCGAGGCTGTGCAGCTGGAGTCAAAATGTGGTTTACACTTAGATCTGCCCCTGCGCTCTGAAGTACCCCCACAGAGGTGCCGAAATGCCGGTGCTGCCGCTTGGCGATGGTAAATCTGCAGATTCATAGAATCGTAGAATCACAGAATGGTTTGGGTGGGCAGGGCCCTTCAGAGCCCACCCAGCCCAGCCCCTGCAGTGCCAGGGACAGCTTTAACCAGCCCAGGGTGCTCACAGCCCCGTCCAGCCTGGCCTGGGATGTTCCCAGGGATGGGGCCTCCCCCGCCTCTCTGGGCAACCTGTGCCAGTGCCTCACCACCCTCACTGTAAAACATTTCTTCCTTATATCCAGTCTAAATCTATTCTTCTTTAGTTTAAATCCATTACTCCATGTTCTGTCACAACAGGCCTTACTAAAAAGATTCTCCCCATCCTTCCTGTAGGCCCCCTTTAAGCACTGGAAGGTCGCACTAAGGTCTCCCCGCAGCCTGCTCTTCAGGGAGCCGAGCTGTTTGCTGGGAGGCTGTGGGGACAACAGTGTTTTACTCCAATTCTTTCCTCATTGATGTTGGGTTTTGTATTTTTTTTCATGACCTTTCTCCAGTTCCCATTTGGGTTTGTGGTGACCCAAAGCTTTAACTGCCTAAAGGCTGTTTGCTGGCTTGTGTGATAACTCTGTGGTTTGCCTAATGGGCAGGAGGCTGGGTTATCCAGCACGCTCCCGCCGACGCCTTGGTTAGCAGCTCCCACGAGGAGAGCCCTCGCGGTGGCTTGTGAGCTCCGGTCTTCGCCGAGTCTTCATTTCCTTAACTCCTCTCCCCTTGCACCCTTCCCTTTCTGTTTTCCAGTTTGATAGACAGAAGAGGATTTATCCAGCCTGATGTTGGGACCCCGTCCAGTCCTAAGAGCGAAATCCCTTCCTTCGGAGCCAAAACTGACACCAGCATGGTAGGAGGCATTCCCTAGCGGTGCTGTGATGTAGCCCAGTGCCTGCTGTGCCTGCACCTCGCTCCAGCCAGTACCTTCTCCTCTCCCCATCTCCCCGGCCTCAGGCTGGACAGCCCTGTGGCACAGAGCTGCCAAAGACTCAGTCGAGCCATACGTTGCCTTTTTTTTTTTTTTTTTTTTAAATTTATTTATTATTTTTTTGTTTATTTGTTTCACTGTGATGTGGCCTGTCTGGATTTTTCGACTGATAGAGCCCAACAGCATGCAAGACCCTCAGACTCGTGCAGAAAATGGGGGGTCCCTGCTGTACCCGGGAAGCAAATAGGTCTGGGGAGCCACCAGACCTCTGAGGCTGGAGCCGCTGCTCCAGGGCGTTGTTGTGTTTCCTACTGGGAGTAATGAGGTGGGCCAAGTGTGGGAGGTGGGGACTGGCGGACGGTTCTCACCCTGAGCTGGGCTCTCACACCTCATCTTCTGGGCTGGCAGAGGTGTAAGTTCCCCGGTATCCCTGTTATCTCCATGATCACATCCTGCTCCCCTGTGCTGACGTGGAAGGGCTGTTCTGTCTCTTAACGGCCGGCTTCTCGCCTTGGCTGCTGCCAGAGTGGCTTTTCTTTTCCAGAAGCTGCCCTGCCTTGGTAAGTTGGGCCTGTTCAGCTGGGAGGACTCTGGCTCCCAGCAGACGTGGAAGCTAGCTAGATGTCCCAGCTGCCGTTGATCCTATTTTCTGGCTGGTCATTGAGGGGGTGCTGAAGCACTCGTTGTGTTCTGGCCCTGCCAGTCGGTGAGACAACTTTTTGCAGCAAGGACGCAAGTTAGGATGACCCTCCTTTGAACGGGGAATAAGAAACACGCAGCGTTCTGTGGCTCTCGTCATGAGATGCTGGTTGGCAAGGCTACAGTTGTAAGATTCGGGAACCTTAGCTTGCCAGGAAAGTTGGGTTATGTCCTGTCTGTAGGAGACCAAAAGGCAACAGAAAAGCATGCGAATTCCTGAGGGTCGCACCCTTCCCAGGTTTGGCTTCACAGAGGAAGCAGTGAGTGGGTGCTGGTCTCTGATAACCTCACATTGTGTTCTTAGTTTGGGTTTCTGGCTAGCAGACGAGAGCAGGGCTGTCCCCAGCGCCTCAGGAGCGATTCCCGTGTGCCTGGGCTCATCCGTGAGCATCACTCTGTGCCTGTGGTGGCACGGGAGAGCCGGGCTGGGCAGCCAGCTCTGCATCGCTGACACTGGAGCGTGCGTAGGGGAGAGTCACAGACCTTGTTAGCAATACTTGAATCGTGTTATTAAAAGCTGCTGGATATTTTTGCACAATTTGTAGATTTTTTTTTTTTTTTTTTTCCTCCCCCCGCCATGTAGAATGTTTTATATTTGGTGCAGGTAGCGTTGTACATGTTCGCACCAGGGCAGAGGCTTGCAGCGTTTTGTGTCAAGCTGCCCGGTTAGGTTTCCGTGGGTCAGATGCACGTATTTCAACCTCAGGCAGAGGCAGCACGCTTCTGGGGGCAGCCTGTCCCCCCTGAATTCACCAGCGCCGTGCTTTGCGTGCTGCGAGCAACCGTGCCAGCCCGCACGCAGCTTCGGGGCGCGCCGGGGGATGGCAGAGGCACAAGGTTCCCCTGGCCTTCACGTTTCTGGCCGGCTGCGCAGAGATCTCGGTGCTCGTTTGCTGTGGCCACCGTCTCTACCTTCCCTTCCCAAGAGCCGAGGCGAGAGCTCGGCGGTGGAGGCTGCTGAATTTCTACCGGATCCCTGCAGATGGCCCTCGCTTCGCGGGGAGGCTCCCAGTGCTGCTCTGCCAGCCGCCTCAGCCCCGCGGCTTCGTGCCATCTCACGGGCCGGCTGCTTTAGCACGTTGCCCGTGTTGCATCCAGAGAAGCCGCCCTGCCCTTCCCTCCCCGCTTCTGCTGCAGGGGTGGCCCCGGCGGGGCTTCGTCCCTGCCTTCGGGGAGCGCCGACACGGCCCTCGAGGGGAGGCACAGGGCCGGGGTGCACCGAGCTGTGCGGAGAGCGGCTGGCGCTGGGGAGCGCGGAGCAGCGTGGGGCTGTTAGCAGGGGCCCAGCGCCTTCCTGGTTTTATTTAAACCGGTTTCCTTTGTTACTCAACATAATAAAGTTATATTTTTAAAGAGTTAATTGCTTGGATTATTATTTTACTCCTTTAGGACAGAAGAGGGCAGGTGTCTGAGTGTTTAACAAGTGGCAGTTGGACTCTTCATTAGGCCCAGGCCTTGCCTGGAAGCTCTTGCACCCTCCTGCGGGACGGGGCTGCGAGGGACGCTCGGCAGCGATCGGTGCTGCCGTCACTCTTGCTGGAGCAAAGGGATTTTTCTGTCCTAGGGCTCCAGGCCGTGCCGGGTCTCGGCGGCTCGCCAGTCCCCTTCCTGCAAAGCTGTCACCTGAGCGTCCTTTCCCCACCCACCTCGCTCGGGCCAGGGCTGTGCCAGGATCTGTGGTCCCCGTGTCTAGCCCAGCCCTCCCCGGCCGTGCCGGCAGGTATTGAGGTGCCATAATCTCTGGTGTCTTCCCCAGGAGGATGCCTGCCAGGACTTTGCCATTTCCTGCACAGCCTGACGGGATTTGCCCCCTCCTTGGACGTTAGCCCTGCTTTCTGAGGGTTAGCTGGTAAGAAAGCGCTTTATTCTCCTCCTCACCCGCTCCAGCGCCCCATCTCATCTCCGCTGCATGACCAGCTCTGTCCACGGAGCCCATCACCCCCCAGTTGTGTAGACATCTGTGCTGTGTGCCTCGTCCATCCCACCGGCGCGCGGGGCAGCAAGCCCCGGGTTGTGCCGTCTCGGTGTGGGGCTGCATGGCAGAGGGGTTGCCCGCGGCCTGGGCGAGAAGAGCGGGACGTTCCCCCAGCTTTGTGCTGGGGTTTGGTACGAGATGGAGCTGCCGGGGCTGCATGTGTGTGCATGGTGCTTGGAAAGCGGCGTGGCTGAGGGCCGGCTCAGGCTCCGGGCAGAGGGTTCCTGAAGCCCGGGGCGTGCCGGATGGCATGCCGTGGTGGTTTGCGCTTGGTGGAGCTGCCATGATGAGCTTGGAGATGATGCAGAGATTCAGTGTTTGGAGCGAGCTGTGGCCCGAACAGAGGAGTGGGAGCCTGGAACGGATTGCTAATCCCAGCTCTGCCCCGCTCTGTGATTCAGGCAGCCCCTCCTCTGCCTGTTTTCCCCTCTGTAACACCAGGTTCCTCCGACGTGCCCGTGGCCACAGTAAGTTCCTTCCAAAGCACGTTGCGACAAAGCCCTGCTTCACTCGCGGGCTGTGGAGCTGCTCTTCTCCCTCCTGTGCACCCCTGCCCTCTCCCTCCCTGCGGCACCCCCGGGCTCCTGCCTGCTCCGGCCTCGGCAGCAGCCATGGAGGCAGGCTGCCCTCGCTCCCTGCCAGCGCTTGCCTCCATCCCAGACTGTCTCCCCTTTCTGCCACCGAGCCTGGGTGCTCCGCTCTGCTCCTTGCTGCTCCTCGCTCATGTATTTCTGGCACTAACCCTCTCTTTCTCTTCCCTCTCCTCTCCCTCGCGCCGGGTTGATCCAGTATCAAGAGCCCTGGCAGCCTGCAGCCCTCTGCCTCCCGTGGAGCCAAGACGCGGCGGGCAACACCCAAGACTTCAGCCATGACCACCACGAGTGCCTCCGCTCGCCAGGGCTGCGCCTTCCTCCCTCCCACCGCAAGAGAGAGGGGAAAGCGGCCGTGCACAAGGAAAAGCTTTTCCAACCCACCGCCGGGAGCCGGGATGGCCATCCCGCGGGTTCAAAGCGCAAAGCCATACAGCCCCCCCCCCCATCCCAGTGCAATAACTGGGGTCCCTGCTGTCTCCCACCACGGGACAGACTTGCGCAACCGCACCGAGGCCGCCCGTGGCTCCCCGTAACCACCAGCCTTACCCCCAGTGAAGGTGTCTCCCCTCCCGTAGATGCTGGTTAGCATTCCAGCGGGCTTTCGAAACGAGCAGGCTTCGTGCCAGCGTGTTTACAGCTGAGCCGGTGGCATTACACGCCCAACCCCACCAGCCCCTCGCCGAGCCGTGGCCGTGTGTCGGACGACTCTCCTCTGCGGACGGGAGTTAGCGCGTGGTCAGAGATTACCCTTGCAAACCCCCCTGGCCAGCTCCCCCTTTCCTATTTTTGTCTTAGCGTGGCTCTAGTTTTAGGGGAAGGGGTTCAAGCCCCGCAGGACCTTGACCAGCCACCTCTGCAGCCGGCGTGGCCCGAGGCTGCGGCACAGGCTGGGTGCTCCAGCACCCAGCACTGGGTCCTTCCACCGCCAGCGGCCGGGCTGGGAGCAGCGCTGCGGAGCTGTGCAGCCAGGCCTGCACCCCAGCCCAGGGCAGAGCCCAGTAGGTTTCACCATCTATTTATGCCTTTTACTTTTGTAACGAAATAAAAGTTTCTCCTATTTACTGTATGCCAGCGTCTGCCTGCTGCTGTGCCAGCGGAGGGGAGCTGCTCCCTGCAGCTCCTGCCTGGGCATGCCGGTGCTGCGCGGGGCGGCGGAGCCGAGCGGAGTCACCGAGGGCTGGCACCCCTCTGCGCTCGGCCGTGCCGGCCACGGGGCCAGGAGCCAGGAGCTCCCTGAACTCGGCCGTGGCACTAGCCGTGGCCTTGAGGCAAGTCCCAGCCTTCCGTGGCTCTGCGCCCTTGGAGGGCACGAGCCTTGCTGCTGGGGCCGGGGAAGGAGCGACGGGCAGTGCCTGTGGGAGCCGGCCTGCAGCGAGCACCCCTTGGCAAAATTCATCCCCCACGGAAGTGTCGGGAGCCGGCGGCGGCCCCACAGCCGGGGGAGCGGCAGGGCTGGGCGGGTGAGGATGGGGTGGCCGGGCGGGCCGTGAGCATCCTTCCAGTGCCGCTGGGAATGGCCACGAGCATCCTCTGCCTCCTGCCTGCCATCGCGGAGCCGCTCCAGCGCCCAGCCCATGCCTGCCTGCAGGCAGCTCCGCTCGCAGGACTGGAGACGTGCTGGCCTGGGCAGCGTCCTCCAGGGCTGGGGCTGCACCGGGTATCCCTCTCTCCGGGGCGATGCACCTTCTGGTGCTGCTTTTCAGCATTCGGGGCACCCACGGGTGCTCCGCGGGGTGATGCTGCAGCCACGCTCACCCGCAGCCTCCGCGCAGCGATCTGGGGCTCTTCCCTTCACCCACCCGCTGATTTTCACGAAACCGGTAGAGCAGAATGTTTTTGCAGCCTCCTCTCAGCCCATTGCAACCAAAATTTGGCAGCAGCTCAGCCCCTTTGGCAGGGGTTGCCGGCAGACGCCTGAGCGGAGGCCGAGCCATCGCACACCCCCTCTGAGCTTCCCGTCCCACTGGGGGGGTCCCGCCGGGGGCCAGGGGTCTCCCCAGGGGCCCTCTTGGAGCAGGTTAACAGAATTAAAGAGGCCAAATGCAGCCGGGCTGGTGCAGGAGCAGCCCGAGGTCTTGAAGCCAGGTCTGGCGGCGAGTGCCTCGCCGGGGCTGGGGGCAGCGGACTCCGCCAGCGTACGGCGTTGCTGCTCGAAGGGGTGCGAGCTCAGACGAACTCCCACCTGGGGATCGCTGCCTTGTGTTTTTGTGAGGGAAAGAGGTGGTTTTTAGATGGCTGGGTACATCAGGCTGCCCATTTGGCCCCCCCAGCCCCTCCGTGGGGCGTTTTTGTGCTTGGTTGAAGCTCTTAGAGGGTCTCTACGGGTCTGCCTCCCCCCCCTGCACCTCGTCTGCTGGGTGGAGGGTGGGAGATGGGCAGTGGTCTCCCATGCGGCCGTTCCTTCGGGAAAAAGCAGAAACGCCTTTTCCCAGCTCAGCGGGGCGTAATCTGCTCCCACGGCGATCACGCCGATCTGGGGCAGGAGCTCTAATTGCCGGTGAGGTGCTGCACGTGGCGTGGCTCTGCGGGGGGGACGCGGAGGGGCTGCGGGGAGGCCGGTGGAGCCGGACGCCCTCCTTGCCGCCTCTGCGTGTGAGCCCCTCCACGGGCCCAGGTACCCCAGACCCACCATGCACCCAGGGGCTTGGCCAGGGAGGGGGTGAGCAGCCCCGAATCCCCCTCGCCAGGCTGGGGGGTGTTTTCCCGGGCTGCACGTAGCTGGGAAAAGCATCCACGGGTCTTTCTCGCCTCCTCCGTCCCCAGCATCCTCCATCGCCCCATCCCAGCAGGACGCGAGCGAGGCTGGGGGGGGTGACAGGGATGGGGCACTCCTGGCCAGGGTGGCACCGGGGGCTGTTTGCAGAGATGAGTAAAGCAGCGAGTCACACTGATTAAAAAAAAAAAAAAAACCCAGCCTTTTCTCCTTGGCCTGGTGCCGCCGGGCGCCCGCCCCACCCTGCCCTTCCCGCACGGCTCCCGCACGGCAGATAAGGCCGGGCTTGGCGCAGGCTGCGAGGCCCAGGCTTCGCCAGCTCGGCGAGGAGCTGCCAGCGCCCGGCGTGTGGCAACAAGCTCGAGCAGGTTGGGAGTGAAACTGCAGCGCAACACCAAGCGCAGATCCTAATCGGGGTGGCGCGTTTCCACCGGCGGCCCTGCAGTGACAGTGAATTTGTGTTTTTAAAAAAAAAAAAAAAAAAAAATTTTTTAAAACACCCAACCCAAAACTCTTCAATTACAGCTTGAGAGATGAGAGTCCCTGGTGAGATGCTGGGATGGAGGTCGGGATGGGGACATAGAGCTCCAGACTGGAGGCAAGCAGGGGGACCCTTGCGTTCAGCAGGGCCATGGGGCTCCCTGCTGCCGGCCGGATCCATTTTTGCACCAGCGGTGGCTTCCCCACTGTGGGAGGTTTTTTGGGGGGGGTCTGGCCAGTCCCACCACGCGGCACCTCAAAGGCACGGGGCTATCGTGCCCTGCTTTGGCGCGGTCCCTGCTGCGGTGCTTGGGCAAGCTGCTGAGCCTCTCTGCCTTGGTTTCCCCACCTGTGGGAATAAATACCTGCCCGTCAAGCCCTCGCAGTTACCAGCAAGATTAATCACCATATAAAAAACGACAGTGATATGATTTTGGGGGGGGGTGGGGGGGGGGGGGGTGGGGGAGAGGAAACCATTTTTACGACCAGACACACCCCATGGCCCGGTTCTCCAGGGAGGGGGCGTGGGTGGGTGGAAGAGCTGAACACTGCTGCGTCTCTGCGTCCCCCCCAAAACAATAACCCCCCCCCCGCCACTGTCCCCCGTCCAAGCACTTTCAGCAGTGGGTTGGGTGTCCCCCTCGGTCCCGGGGCGGGTGTTGGCTGCGGGGAGACCCCCCCGGGGCATCCACGGGTGCTGCACCCACGGGCCGTGGGGAGGGCAGGGCGTTGGCCGCCCCCCTCGCCCCTTCCCCAGCGCCTGCCGCCCGCGGGCGATGATTCACGGCAATTTTCCTTTTAAGGCCGGGCTCGGCGGGGAGGAAGCAGAGGAGGAGGAGGAGGACACTCCTTCGGCCTTGCTGGCTCCTCCCGCTCTCGCTTGAGGCTCCGACGCTCAGCCAAAAGCGAATCCCGGCAGCCGGGCTCAGCAGAGGCTCCGACGGCTCCCGGCCCCGCTCCTCACCCAAGCGTCTGCCCTGCGCCCGCGTCCCAGCCATGGCAAGAAACCACCAAGTGCAGAAGGCCAAGCTGGCCGAGCAGGCTGAGCGCTACGAGGACATGGCGGACTTCATGAAGGCGGTGGTGGAGCACGGGGACGAATTGTCCAACGAGGAACGCAACCTCCTCTCCGTCGCCTACAAGAACGTGGTGGGGTGCCAGCGCTCGGCGTGGAGGGTCATCTCCAGCATCGAGCACAAAACTGAAGAGGGGGACGACAAAGCGCAGCTGGTGAATGAGTATCGGGAGAAGGTGGAAAAGGAGCTGAATGGCGTCTGCAAGAACGTCCTGGACTTGCTGGACAAGTATCTCATCAAGAAGGCGAGCGATCCTGAGAGCAAGGTCTTCTACTTGAAGATGAAGGGCGACTACTTCCGATACCTGGCCGAGGTGGCCACCGGGGATGACCGCAAGAAGACGATAGACAGCGCCCAGGAAGCCTACCAAGAGGCCATGGACATCAGCAAAAAGGAGATGCAGCCCACGAACCCCATCCGCCTGGGGCTGGCCCTCAACTTCTCCGTCTTCCACTACGAGATCGCCAACGCCCCCGACCAGGCCATCTCCCTGGCCAAGACCACCTTCGACGAGGCCATGGGGGACCTGCACACGCTCAGCGAAGACTCCTACAAGGACAGCACCCTCATCATGCAGCTGCTCAGGGACAACCTCACGCTATGGACAGCCGAGTGCGCCGGAGAAGACGGCGGCGAGGCTGGCGAAGAGCCCAAGAACTGAACGGCCCCCGCCGAGCCGGGGACCGGCCCCCACCTGCCCCTCCCTCCAGTCCCTTCGGCATCTCTTTGTGGTTTATTTTTTTGTTTGGTTTTTTTTTTTTTTTTTTGGGGGGGGGGGGGGAGGAAGGCGCCTCAGCTCCCCCACAGCCCCCCCAGCCTGGATGCCGGGAGTGGGGGTGGCTTTGGCATGCCCCCCCCCCCCCCCCTTCCCTCTCCCCCATCCTCTGCTCTTGGGGTGGGGGGGAAGGGAGGGAGAGGGGGTGCCTCCGTCCCAGAGGGCTGCCAGCCCCCCCACTATTTAACATTTTGGGTGGGGGAGCCCAGCCCGGCGTGTGCTGGCTCCAAACCCACCATTCCAGAGGGCTGGAGCCACAGTGAGAGGAGGTGAGGGGCCGGGATGGGGCGAGGGAGGGGGCCGGGCAGCCCCCCCATTCTGGGGAAGGGGGTTGCGTATCACCAAAGCCTCTGTGCGTCTCCAATAAACCGTCTCCTGCACGCCTGCCTCTGGTCTGCCTCGTCTCTCCCCCGCGCACGTGTCCGGGCAGCTCCCGCCGCCAGGCACCCGCTTCACCACCCACCCCACGGGACAGGGGAGTGGGTTGGGTCCCTCGGGCTCTGCTGCAGCGGTTCGGCTGCTCCCGATCCCCCCCAGCCCTGCGATGGGGGTCTCGGGGTGCCCAGGGAGCCCCATCCCTCGGCGGCTGCAAAACTGCAGCCCACGGGAGGGCTCAGCAGGGGGCCGTGCCTCCACGGGGCGAGGGTTTCGGCAGCCCCACGTGGAGCTGGCTGTTCCGTGGGGTGCACCGAGGTCCCCAACCCGGCAGCGGGGCGTTCAACCCCCTTTGGTGCAAACCCCCGGTGCCCCAAAATCCGTCACCGAGGGCCTTGCGCAGGTCCCCAGGTCCGCCCCCCCCCCCAGCTCTCCTCTGTGTCCAAGGATGGTGGTGGTGGGGATCCCCAAAAGCAGCATCGGCGGCGCCATGGGGACAGCCCTGGGGTGTCATCAGGGGGGGGATGTCCCCGTCGAGGTCCGGACGCGCTGGGGCGGGCGAAAGCTCAGCACTTCTGGCCCTGGCGCCTGGCCACGGCGAAGGGCGCAGCTCGCCGAGCACGGCCCCCCCCCGCCAGCACGAGTTTCGACACGAAAAATAATTACAATAAAATACAGTCATGGCACCCTGGGCTATGAGCTCATCAGATCAAGCGCAGCAGGGCTGGGCAGGAGCCGGCCTTTGATGGGAAATGCACCATGATTCAGGACGTGCCACCCCCGTTCAGCGGGGTCCCCAACTGGGGATGTGGGGGACATGCCAGCCCCGAGCCCCGGCATGGCCAGAAACCCATCTCCCAGGGTGCCAGGAGCTCCTGGGCTTTGGGGAAACTGAGGCACGACCAGGGAAGCGACACCCACCCCCCCATTGCATGCAGGGGTTGCAGGGCACCCGGTGCAAAGCCCACGGGGCTGCTGCTCCCCGTGCGGGGACCGGCCTGGGGTGTAACGAGGTTTGCAAGGGCTCTGCCATGGGAAAGCGCTGGCTGCTGTGGGAGGCTGGGCTGTGCAAACCAGAACCTGTTCTCCCGGGATGGGACACGTCACCTGGAGCAGAGCCGGGCGCAGAGCCCAGCCGAGGGGATTAGCCCCTGTGAGCCCCCCCAGCCCCTTGCCCACCCCCTAGTCCCACCCCCATCATGGCACCTTGTAGAAGCCAACGTTGGTGCCGCCTTGGCCCCGCTGAGGACTGGGCCAGCGGCCCCAGCAGGTTGCAATTTGCTCAGCAGGTCCCGGCTGAGCTGGGGGGGCCCCCGGCTGTGTCGGGGAGCCCAGCCGGTTCCCGGGGGGGAGGCCAGCGAGGGGCCCTGACGCTTGGCCTCCGCCCGGCCCCGAGCACTCCCAGCCTGGGAACCAGCCCCAGACCTGTAATTAGCCAAACCGGGGCCGGCCGACGTGAAAAACGAGCTGAGGGCTCTCGCTGGCCCTTGACCTGGCGGTCTGGGGACATGAGCAGCCCGGGCTGGTTAAACTGAGGGGTGGCAAGGTGGGAGCTGGGGGGGGGTGCCGGTAGCCGTCCTCCCCTGCCGCTTCTCGGGGCCCATGGGTGGCAGGAGGACAACGGGGCTCCCGCCTGCCTCCCAGGAGTTAACCGATTTCGACAGCGCCCAAAATTGCAGCATGGCTGGGCCTTGTAGGACGATGCTCCCCAGCCTCCGAGCCGGTCTGGTAGCTTTTTGGGGCTGGGAGGGAGGCCCCTGGCCCCCACAACCCCTCCCGTGACAGGGCTGTGTGGTTGCGGAGCGCAGGACGTTGCTCAGGGTCCTCCCAGCTCCCTGTTTTACATAGGGTGGTGGGACCCAGACAGAGGGGACCAGGGAGACGTCGGGACCCCGATCCCCATCCTTGTCCCCTGGCTGGGACACGCAGGAGGATGCTCTCAGCATCCCCAGCAGCACGCAGGAAGGGGCGCACAGCAAAGGTCTCAAATCTATGTTAGTTAGTGGCTTTAATACCAGTAGAGCAAAGGGACGTGGGTGCCCCGGAGCCAGGGAGGGTCCCCCAACCCCGAGCACAGGGGCTGTCCCCATCGTGGCTAGCAGCCATGGGGTTAAGGCTACTGAAACCGGTCTCTGTGGGCAAGCGGGGGCTGTTGCCGCTGGCCATGCTGCCTGCAAAAGGCTCTGCCAGTCCTGAGGACCCACAGCTGGGCTTGTCCCTTGCCCCCGGCTCTCACAACCTCCCCGCAGGGCGTTGTGCCCGGGGCCGGGGCTGGCTGGCTCCTGGCTGCCCGGCAGGGCCGGCTGTGGCTGAGCCACCAACAGCACCTCCCCGGTGTCGCGGCACCCACGGGAGCCGGCGCTGGGCTGTTACCGGGGAGCCACCCCAGGGTGCTGCCAGGATTGCCCTGGGTGCCTGATCTGGGGCTTTTTAGTTTTTGGAGAGGCTTTTCACACCCGCCCCGCAGAGAGCACCACTTGATGGGGAAACTCACAGCCTTCAAGTAGGAGCCCCCCAACCTTTCCTGGGGCAGATGCTCCTGGGGTGACGCTGGCCCCATCCTCTGGATTTTAACCCACCATCTCGGCAGTCCTGGCGCATCCGGGTGGGATGCGCAACGAGGGCTCCGCCACGGTGGTCTGGCCACAAAGCAGGGGTTGGGGCTGGAAGTGATGGAGTGGACACATCAAACCCCAGCTCAGTGGCTGCAATGGAAGCCCAAACCCCTCCATCCCGAAAAACACAACCTGCCACGTTCAGTCTTGCCCAGGAGGTCCCACGCGTGGTCAGGGTGGGCTCAGCCTCTCCTGGTGCCGGCCTTGGAGGGGCCGGGGCAGGCAGGACCAGCTTGGCAGAAAGCCTGCCCCCCCCCCCCCAAGGGACGTGCCTTAATTGGGGTGACTAATCCTGGCCCTTCGCCCTGGCTCATTGCTCAACGGGAGTGACAGGAGCCAGCCTGTCACCTCCCTCAGCCCCGGGAGCCTTGGCGAGGCTGTCCCCTCCCAGCGTGGGGACATGTGGGTGCAGGAGCCGGCTGGATTTCGTACCGGGGGTCCCCGGCCATCCCTGCCCACTGCAGAGCCAGTTTCTGCTTTGCCGTGACCGGGAGCAGCAAGCATCGTCCCTGCTGAGCTGCAGGTCCCAATTCAGTCCCTGCTTTCCAAACCTGGGCCAAGAAGAGCCACTTGGTGCGAAAACGCTGCACTTTTCAGGCTGTAACTCTTTTAGACCTCAGCATTTCTTGGCTTGGACGCAGCAACAAGGTTCCCTGAGTTGAGAAGTTTCGATCACCTTTGACTTCCATTTTCTCCAGCACTGGCACAGCGTGGCAGGGCTGGGGCTGCACAAACCGCCTGGGCATTAAAATAAAAAAGCCAACCAGCCTCAAAAGTTCTGGTGGCTCTTGCATAAGTCCAGCTTGACCTGACATACTTTTTTAAGCCACCAAATTTCTCAAAAGTCATGAAAAAAACCACCATAAAATTCACATTTTCATGATCACACCTTTACAGCAACTACAGGGCTCAAAGATGACCCGGACAAGTCCACAAGACCACAAGACAAGGATGGAGTTTCAGCTCTGGTTACGGTTAGCTTGGCTTCCAAACCTTCAGCCCCAGATAGCACTGAAACGCAGCCACCAGATTTCAGCCAGGAATACCCAGGGAAGTCCCTGGGCTCTCAGGAAAAGAGCTGAGGCACTGACAGCAGACAGGAATTTGACTTTTATATTTGAAATGTCAGGGTAGTGTTTCATTGTGAACCGATCTGGTTAGAGGACAAGCGCACACATGTGCATGTGCGTGTGCATGTATGGAAGCATTTCTCTTCTCCCCTGAGCTCCACCTTGTCTCCAAATCCTGTCTACAAAGCTGTGAGATGCAGAAAAATTTAGTTTTAATTCCCCGCCTACAAGATTTAGATTCACCGAGTCGGTGGGCTGCAATCACTCTGCTAAGGGCCAAACCATCCTGCACAAAGGAGCCGTCTTGTCTTATGCAAGGTCTTGGGCAAGAAGCGATGCTGAGCCTGCACACCGAGCTGGGAGCCGGGATTCCCACCCGCTCTTATCCTCCGTGCGGCTGCGCGAGCTGCCGGGAGGCGCTCGGAAGGCTGCTTGGTGTGGACACCTCGCTTTTCATCGCCCCAACCCTCCCAATTCACAGCACCGACGGACCCAGGCCGCTGTCTGCAGCGGAGATACAGAAGGTGGCACGTGAGGTCGGGCGCTGCAGCAAGAGGGAATGACATAGGAAGGAGGGTGTCCTGCTTTCGGCTGGGATAGTTAAATTTTCTTCCTAATAGTTGGCACAGTGCTGTGGTTTTGATTTAGGATGAGAATAACGCTGATCACACACTGATGGTTTAGTAGTTGCTGAGCAGTGCTGACACCAAGCAAGGACTTTTCAGCTTCCCATACTCTACCAGGGGCACAAGGAGCTGGGAGGGGGCACAGCCAGAGCAGTTGATCCAAACTGCCCCAAGGGCCATTCCATACCATACGGCGTCACGGGCAGTATAGAAACTGGGGGGGTTGGCTGGGGAGCAGCGATCGCTGCTTGGCTACTGGCTGGGCATTGGTTGGCGGGTGGTGAGCAATTGCATCGTGCATCACTTGCTTTGTATATTATTATTATATTGTTATTATCATTACTATTTTACTTTATTTCAATTATTAAACTGTTCTTATCTCAACCCAGCAGTGTTTCTCACTCTTACTCCTCCAATTCTCTCCCCCATCCCATTGGGGCAGGGGCAGTGAGCGAGCGGCTGCGTGGTGCTGAGCTGCTGCCTGGGGTTAGACCACGACAGAGGGGAAGCCCCAGTATTTGGGATCTGGAGAAAGCAAGCCCAGAAAAAGCAAGGTGGATGAGGGCAGACGAGCCAGCTGCTGGGAAAGGCCCTACATGCAAACAACGTGCTCCAACCTCCCACTGAGTCACACAGGGTCTTTCTTAATCAAAAGCCTACAAAAGCCGAGCTTGCAGTTTGCGTGTCGCTGTCAGCACGCTGCGTGCACACCAACTGCCAGCGTTCAGCCCCTGGATAAGCGGCGCACGAGGAGTGACCTGCTTTCACGTCCCACAGTCGCTCTTCCTCACTCCCTCCAGCAAACGCTTTGTCTGTTCTCAGGTAGATCACAGAGGAACACGACGTCGCAAACACGGAGCCTTTTTGCAAAGTACACAATGCGCCAGCTGCTGTGACGTTCCCACCAGAGGCTTTTTAGCCTTGGGCTTTGTAGCACTCTTCGTTTTATTTATTCAGGTTCAGCAAACTCACAAGATGAAAGCAAGACAAAGGAATGTTTTATTAAGAAGGAGTCCATCATTATTTAAAAAAAAATAAAACAACCATCTTTCTGTCCTCCTTGAGACCGACTGGAGGCTTCTTAGCCTGAATACTCCTCTGAGTACGAGGCCCATGCACACCCCTCCTATGCAGTAGACCGAGAACTTTTGTCTCAAGTCTCACTGCTCAAACTGATTTTTCTTTCTCTGGATCTATCCTGGTCATGATGGGGAGGAGGAGCAGTGGCAAAGGTCAGTCTCCTTTATCTTGCTTCTCCTCTCTTGCTAACCATGCCTTCACCTGGCTAAATCTCTCTTGCTCCTAAGGGAAGAGCCGGCTTGCCTTGCACTCAGCCGTCACCCTTCTGCAAAAACACCGCTCTGCGCAGCAGGGCTGAAGCACAAGAGGTCAAACCCTTACAGAGAGGGAGTCCAGCAGCCAGACCTCTGCCTGGAAAGGCTTTCTCTTGGGCCGAGTCACACGACGCAGAGATCCCTTAAGCTCCTGGCAGGAAAAGGAGAGGTGTCAAAACCGAGAGCAGCTGTGGAAGAGGTGGGTGTGTTACAGATCCATCACTTCTTCTTCCAGGGCTTTGTCCTGAGATTGCACATACTTCTCCTGCACTGCAAGTGTGCTGATAATGCAGTAATTAAGGAAAACAAGGGGCTGGGCTCAAACACTCCCTTCTGCAAGGAGCTCTTAACGTTCTCAGCGAGGAACCAGCCCCACATTAGCCCGAAGGCTGGCAGGAAGACAGCAGTACTGGCAGCAGCACGCATCACCTGAGTTATTTCTGGCTCTGGCTGATCCCAGACCCGACAAGTACAGGAGAATCAATTGTGTGGTTTGGACGAGGTGGAATGAACCAGTCCAAGTGAGTGTGAGAGAGAGGAAAGTTGTCAAAAGATTCCTCCCACATTCGCAGTATCAATTAGCAACAAATGCGGTGTCTTTGGTGTGGACAAGTGTCTGCTAAGATCTGGGCTGAGCCCTGCTCACTACACGCATTTCACCAAACAGCATCAGGTGATGTTAAGCGACAACCTGGAACTGCCAGCCCTGCCTCCAGCCTCTCTTCCCCAGGGAGGGAGAAGATTAAAACTCAACACCACAGAGGATCGGTGGAGAAGGATACGAAGTAAATTGGAAATCGGCTCCCACTGCTGCCGACATCAGAGCTTCCAGGCTCCTGTGCTCCTGGTCTCCGAAGGAATAGCCGTTGGCTTTGTCCACCGCCTGCATCACCTGCCGCATGCTCTCCTTATCCTGAAAGGGAGGGAGATGACACACAGGGAACACAGCCCTTCCCTGGAGGCAAGACCTCGTGCTGGGCTTTACCACGGATTTTCTCCCAGGCTCTGGGCCACCCACACAGCACCCAACTCCCCTGAGCACGCTGCCGGCCTCCCTGAGCCCAGAGGGGCCACAGGACAACCAGGGGCACCCCTGTGGAGCCCGAATACATGATCGGCTGACACCCTCCACCCTCTCACTCCCTTTGATCACCTCTTGTCTCAGCCCATTTGCCCTCGCTGACGCTTCTGCAAAGTACAAGATTAATGTTTTCAGCCCTTCCTCCCAAATGTATTCCTCCCAATCTTCTAATTATTTTGTGCTCCCTAATTTAACAACGTTTTAGGTAATACTTTGCCCCGATTTGAAATGCAGGCACAGAAGAGCTGAATGAAGGGGAAGTCTTAACTCCCGACCCCAGGACACAAGGCCCACATAGCCCCAAGCTCGTTAGCCTTTTCTTTTCCTTTGGTTGCCACAGATCATTTACAAGTCTGGGTGCATTTCGCTGTCCTCCCCCATCCCCGAGTCTCTTCACAGGTGAGCTTTTCAGCCCTCATGGCTCTAAGCAGACGTAACCTCACTGCTACCAAACGTGCTGACTACGTATCCAACACTCCCTGTTGTCTCTGCCCAGCTCCTCCTGCTGCATCACCTGGACGTTGAGCGGAATGAAGGACACCAGGCTGTAGTCCTCAATCACCTCCACCAGCTTCTCGTTGAGGCGGCGGTAATTTCTGAAGAAGGGGTCGGAAGCTAAATGGTCAACCAAGTAAGAGAGGTCCAGGACCTCTGTGTAATAATCCAGGTTGAAAGCTGCAGAAACACCAAGAAGCTCTGAAGGCAATCTGTAAATCTTGGGGCTTCCCTGGCCAGAACACGCCACTGAGAAGCCGGTGAGTTTATACCAGTTCCCCACCATCTCCCAGCCATACAACCCGTACCCGAGCAGCTAATCCGCACCCAATTCCACAGCCCAATTCCACGTGTCTCTCTCGCAAAGGCTCTTACCCAGCTTGCCATATTGCTCGATCAGGTCCATCTTGGAGAGGACGTTGACGTGAGGCAGCTCCACGTGCAGCATGGTGGAGAGGGAGGTGCAGAGAACAGAGATGAACTTGCCAGGGTCCGTGCAGTAGTGAGAATCCACCAAATGCACCGCAGCCAGCTGAAGAGCAAAGGCACAAAGGGACAGCGCAAGGTCAGGCCCGGTGACAAGTCCATCTGCTTTTGGGACAGTCTGAGAAGTCGCCATAGGGCAATCTGTTCAGACCTGACTATAACCACATAGACTCCCACAGAGGGGAAGTTACCACCTACCTTCTAGGTCCTGCATATAAAACATCCTCATATATGGGTGCACATATATATTTAGAAATATATATCACCACATTCACACCCATGGATCACCTGGGGAGTCAGGACCCAGGGTGCTGGTGCACAGAAAGGGCTGTGGGGAGGCTTATAGGGGTGCTGAGCTCCACCAGCAGTACTGAAAGACACTTAAACCTGCAACTGCTCTCCCTTTTCCCAGGGCTTCTTTCTTTGCAGATGAAGTTTCCACGCTTGTCTGAACTCTGCAGGTTTTTTTGGGGGTGGGAGCTGGGGTGAACTCCCATTCTGAACGACACAACTGACTCCAGATTTCCACCTTCCCCACAGGAATGCTCACGCACAGCGTACGCTCAGGAGCGGTAACTGCAGCACACCACGCTCTGCTGGGAGAACCGATTGTCGTGTGGTTTGAAATAATAATTAATAATTAAATTAATGAGCAGTTTGATTCCCTGTGTTTCATGCAGCTGTAACAACGTGGTGCGAGATCTCTGTTAAGTTACTGCCTGTTACACAACGTTACTCAAAGACAGGGCCCTGTAGTCGAGTGCGGTTGAGTCACACCTATGCTTCTGCAGCAAAAAAACCCAGTTTAAAGCTCACAGGCAGGTGTAAGCACTCGAGTGGGCATCAGAACAACCATGTAACTATCTTTTTTTAGTAACTGCAACTTCATGTACCTTTATTTGAATAAAAATAATCTCTAAAGTGTAGATTCCCAGTGACATTCTCAAGCAAATGAACTTGCCCTTCTCGCTCACACCATACGTGGTTTGCGCATTCATGGTTTGGCCCAAATGCAAAACAAATGCAACATAAGCAAGTTAGCTTGGTTACGGGACTCTTCTCACCTGCGCTTCCTCATTTGCATCTTCCATTGTGCAAGAAAGCATAGAGCACGTACTACAACGTGCAGAGCGGTTCGGCTTGGCTGCAGGAGAGCCAGGTAGAGCCTGAGATGACGCCTGAATTTCTTGCAGTGCAGTGCAAAGGCTCCCTGCTCGCCCAGCGCGCACATCTACCTCCCTGCTGCGAAATACAGTACCCACTCATAAAACACACAAGGTCTGTGGAGAGGACCCTGGAGCACAGAGAGAGCGGGTGAGGAAGGAATCCATGTTTCTGTTCATGATAATCCCGCTGCATTAAATGCCCTGAACAAGCCACTCTTCTGCCAACCTCTGCGAGCATAAAATGGGGCAAAACTCCCCTTCTTCCCCGATAAAGCTGTTTCACATGAAAGGCCAAATAGGTTAGTAAAGAAAACAGTCATTAGTACCCACAATCAAAAGCTCTGACCACGTGGCGCGCAGCTTCTGAGCCCCTCGCACAAGCACGCGGGGTGCCAGGCGCCGATCCCAGCTCCCTGCGGATCCCCAGACCTACCCTGAAATTCCACTTGGCCAACTGCGCGAAGACGTTCTTCAGGGCGTCGTGGTGGGTGTAGAGCTCCACCTGCCCTGGGCAGTCGAACAGGTAGTAGTGACCCCTGAATGCAGCCAGTTTCTCCTGCAGCCAGTCGAAGTTGGCCTCCAGGTACTCCATGCAGTAGATCAACCCCCCGTTGGGCCCCAGCTTCAAGTTCTCCATCACGTCGGGCAGAGTGATGAGCTCGGTGATGTCCACGGCACACTGGTAGGGCATCGCCTCGTTGGCGGGGTCCAGGTTCACCACTGTCACCTTGCGCCCGATCCTGCCCATGAACTCCTGCATGCCATGGCAGTAGGTCGTCTTCCCAGAGCCTGGAGGCCCGATTACCACCTGGCCAAAGGCCAGAGAGCTCCCCTTGCTGCCCTCAGACATGTCAGCTCATTTCCTTCTCCTTCTGTTGACTGAGAAAGGAAAAGTTCCCATTTACCATTTTATTTGCATTTATACGAATGCGATCTGCTGGAATTCACACCCAGGGAGCGGGTGGGGAGGAAGGGAAAGTGCCCTTGTGTAACTGCTGCCTCCCGTCACTCCTTGCACGGAGGAGCCCCGTGCCGGGGCGGACATTACCCCAGCACCCCTCAGCCGGTGATGCCGTGGCTGAAAACAGCGCAAACCCCCAACCAGACGCGCCTGTGCGATGCAGGTCCCTACTCCTGCCCGCGTCTGGGGTCAGCTTTACCCTAGCTGGGTCCTTCCTTGGACTGGAGGATCTTAAAGGTCTTTTCCAACCTAAACGATTCTATGATTCCTGATGTGGCAGCACCCACACATTCCCTCCCTCGCCCCAGCATGTCCCCACGTCCTCCCCTCCGTTTCTCCACATCCTCATGTCCCTTTTCTCCTTCACGTCCCCTCTCCTCACCATGTAACCCCCCTGTTCCCACTCTCCACACCTCCTCCCTTCTCCCCATGCCAGCCAGCGTCCCCTCTCCCACACGATCCTTCCCCCACCACATATCCCTCTCCCCTCATGTCCCACATCTCCCCTCTCCTCTGCCTGCCGTTATCTCCTCTCTTGCCATATTCCATCTCCCTCCTTCCTCCACCCCCCCTCTTTGCCTGCATCCCCTCTTCTCCCCATGTCCCCTCTTCTCCCCCACATCCCCCTCTCCCCCCGTGTCCCCTCTTCTCCCCCACGTCCCCCTCTTTGCCTACATCCCCTTTTCTCCCCATACGCCCCCTTCCTCACAATATCCCCCTTTCCCCCGTGTCCCTTCTTCTCCCCCATCACACCCTTTCCCCCCACACCCCCCCCACCTCGGCCTGCACCCCCATATCCCCCGCCCACGCTTCCCTTTCCCCACGCCCCCTCTTCTCCCCTACGACCCCCGTTCCCCCATACCCTTCTTCTCCCCTACATCCCCCCTCCTTGCTCAGGTCCCTTCATCCCTCACGACCCCCCTTCCCCGCTCCCGGTATGACCACCCCAGCTCCCGGTAGGCCGCTCACCGCCTGCCGCCACCGGTGCACCCGGCTCTGGGTCCGGGTCGCGGCGGGCCCCGAGCTCCGCGTTCCGGGTGAGAAATGGCCGCCGCTACCACGGCGCCCCCTGGCGGCGGGAGGGACGCCCAGCTCCTCTGTCGCCGGGATTCGAACCCGGGACCCCGACCCCGGAATCGGGGTCGGGGTCCCGGGTTCGAATCCCGGCGCCGGACTTTGTCCCTCCAGCACAACCCCGTCCCCAGATCTGCCTCCAAGAGAAAAAGAAACCACTGCCTGCATAGTGATAGCCTTAAGGAAGGCAGACAAGGCCAAGCCAGAGCCTGCCAGCGGTGCGTTCACCAATTCACACTTAACCCTCCAGTACCGGGTCACTGGGACGAAGGCTCTCCCGCCCCTGCCCCCCGCCACTCCCCGCAGAATAGTGCCTGCGTCAGGAAAACGGGGCAGAGCACGTCGGAGAGCTGTGGAAGGAAGCACCCGCTATGGCCGACCGCAGGGAAACGCCTCCCGCAGAATTCCTCCGGAGGCTGCCAGGACGAGTCTTTCATCCCGATGAGTTTCTCCCAGGAGTGTGGGATCGTTAACGCCCAAGCAACGCGAAGCTGCGGGCCAGCAGCGAGCTTTCTGCAGGACAGTTACCGTACCACAGCTGGCCCTGTCTGTACTTGTCTTTCCCTGGGTCTCAGGCAGCCATGAACTACGAGTTCTGGTTTTTTAGGCTGACCTAGCACATGAGCTTGGTTGATCCAGGCAGTAGTATCTGCTTTAAACTGCCAGTCAGAAACACAACACCCTTCCCTGTTCCTACTGAACAAACGGGACCAGCACTATTTCCCCTCATTTGAATAGTCCAATTAAGGGAGAAAAACCCCACTGAGGCAATTTTTGTTACAAGTCTATATTTCTCCCAAAAATAAATATATGAACACCCTGCTCCAAACCCGAGACCAGGAGCCAGCCTGCGCTCGACAGGAGCAGAACCAGTACAAAGGTTCTTGTGACGGTCTCTGCTCAGCGAGACTGGGCACCGAAGCTCTCCAGAGCACCATGTGACGCCCGGACAAACGGCATCTCCTGCCTGTACTTCATGGCAGTGGGTGGCTGGCGCCTGAGCAGCTGGTCACCGCTGTCCTTTGGGTCAGGGTCATCATAGATGGTCGAGATGAGGATGGGAGCATCCCGCCGGGGCTTTTTCACCTTGCTGAAAGTTGGCAGTTTCTCCCCGTGGTACCTAGAGGGAAGCAGGAAACAGTTGGTCCAACATTGCTGAGGCAGTCAGACACTCCTGCGCATCCCAGCTCATTTCCTTCACATGCTGTAGGGGAGAAGCGGACCAATACAGGGCAATGAGGATTCTTGTCCTATCCCTGGCTGCGAGATTGCTCTAGAACAAGAGCCAGCCCTCCCAGTGAACCACAGCACCACACAAAGCCTCCAGAAACCCCACAGAGAAGGTAGGGGTGAGGTGCACAGCTACAGCTCAGGTCACTTGGGCTTTCCCCACCAGAGTACCGTAGCTGACCCTCCATCCTCAAGCTCTCCATGTTTGTGTGCTGCATGAACCTGCGAACGGTTCCAGTCCTACTCAACACTGCAAGCTCCTCTGAGGAGCACTGGACCCTCAGGAAGAGCAGCGTATTTAGCTCCGGAGCGCTGTGGCAGGCCCTGCCACCAGCGGCACAGAGAAAGGCAGATCCCTGGGACAGCCTTACAGTTTTGGTTCAGGAGGAGCTCCGCTCCTTTTGCGGCCAGTTAGCCGCTGTGTCAGCCCAGAGAGCCCGGGCGGAGGCTCTGAATACAGGCTGGCAGGGCAGGGTTGGGTGCTTACCCCAGCCCCCTCTTGCATCTGGGGTTCTGACCCTCGTTGTCCAGAGCTTCAGCCATTCCAGAGTTGCTGGTCCCCAGCCCCAGCCCCTCTGTCCAGCCCTGCTGCTCCAGCACCTTCCTGCCAAAGCCCTGGGAGGGGGGAAAAAAAAAAAAGGTCACAGAGTTGCTGGACAAAGCCCATCCTCATCTTCCCAGAACCCTCTGCCCCCTCCCCACATCCAAGACCTCTCCCCCCCCTAACCCACATCCCCCGAGCATCGCCAGCACAGCCTTTCCTGTCCTGCCCCATCCTCTCCTGAGCATGTGTCCGGAGCTCACCTTGGTGTATCTCTCGAAGGTGCCAATCTGTTGCCCTGAAACAGACCCATCCTCCAAACCGTCCCGGAGTCGCTGTTCCAGCCACATCCGGACTGAATCCCGAGCATCCTTATCACCTCCATCTAGGGAGAAAGAAGCAAGAGTCAGAGCAGCACAGCTTAGGAAAGCTGTTCACTACCGTCATTTCCCCCAGAGCACCACGCAACGAGGAGGCAGAACCTGTTCTTCTTGGCAAGTCTCACTGCCAGACAAGAAAAACGTTGTTTCAAGTACACCGACGTCTTGGATGCTTTCAAAGGGTGACAGAACCAAAGAGTTCCCCACTGCAGAAATTCTGCAGGGTCAGATTTTCCCAATCTCTCTGGTTTCCTGGGGGGCGTTCAGCTCAGATACCTTTGTCGTAGTAGATGCTCATGTCCACGTCCCAGTCATCCGCAGTCTGCTCATCAAAGTCTGCCAAGAGAAGGAAAGCACTGGTTTTGGTGACGGTTGTGGAAGTCTGAGACAGAAGAGCTGTTTGCTGGTGGCCCAGCTCCCTGTTTTCTCTAACAAAATGGGACGGAAACAGTATTAGAGACTCTGTAAACCACAGCGCTTACACAACAGGCTGCCAGTAGGACCACTGGGGTCTCTGGTGATGGATTGAACCACTGCAGGTTTTGTGATCAAGGGAAGGTTTAAAAAGTGATGGCAAGATGCCCGTATCTGCAGCCGATCCAGAATGCTCTTATGGGGTTATGCCTGATTTACCTGCAGGGCTGGGCCCCCCAGCTCGTGGTTGTCAGTTTGTGGCTCAGAGACACAAACACCAACGTTACCTCCATTCTTCTCCTGCCAGTACTGAGCATCCGTGTAGAAGACAAGACCAGAGCCGCCTTTCTCCCACTTCAGCTCAATCTCCTCTTCAAAGAGCCGCTCCTCCACACGGTCCTGCTTGGTCACGTCCTCGTGCAGAGCCTCGTGTCGCTCCCACTCCTCACAGGTATCATTGTCCTGCAAAGGAGACGGTGAAAGGTGGGCGACACCGACAGCACGCAGCCTCCTCCCTGCTTCCCTGACCCTCGCGGCCCATCGCAACGCCTTCCCTACAAAACAGCTTTGTCAACAGAGCTCGTCTCAGCCTGCTGTTTTCAGGCACTAACACGACCGGCACTGATGACCTCATTCCCCTGACTAATGCCATCTTCAGAGTCAGCAGACAGAAGTGGTGAAAAATACCACATCACACCCACTTCACGGCATGCTTTCAGCAGCGTACCCAACCCGTAACGCAGAGATGCCCATTTAAGGAGCAGGTGTGTTGTACGTAAAGTCAGCACTAGCAACAAATTAATTCCACTCAAGTTGATCCCTAAAGAGATTGTGTCGGTTCCAGTGAAGCAGCTCGCTGGCACAGACACAGATCACACTGACAGCTTTACTGCTGCCTGCCCAGTTCTGGGCAGAGCCCTCCAAGGAAGACATTAACCAACTAAGGAACAGCCAAAAGAATGACTAGAGCTCCAGGAAACAGAGCCTGTGAGAAACAGCTAGAGGAGTCTGTTTAGTCTGGAGAAGAAAAGACTGAATAAAAAGTTTGTAAAGGAGGGAACAAAGTGTTCTCTGTGTCCACTGTTGCTAGGAGAACCTAATGGGATATAATTGCAGCAAAGATTTGGCATCTAAGTTAATTCTGGTATAGCAAAGAACGGGAATGGCTTGCCTCAGGATTGTGCTGCCTCTGTAATGACAGAGGTTTGTGAGAACAGGCTAGACGGGCGTCTGTCAGGTGGAGGGAGCGAGATACGTCTCCGGAGAGCCTGTCCAGCCCAGTTTTCTAGAAGTCTTTGTCAAAAAAGCCATTTTTTCTCAGAATGACTAACTTCAATCACAGGAGCATTCAAGGTGAACCATTTGTACAGCTCTAGCGTGTTGTTTCCAGCACACAAACATGCTCCCAAATCTCCAGTCACCTCACTTACAAGCAACAGCAGAGCCGGGCCAATCCGCCATGCAGCGGGGCAGAGATCTGCTCCTGCAGCAGCGGCCTCCGCCCATGCTCACTCCTCTGGGCCAAACCCGTTGGGCTCAACTCCTACAACTGGCTTGATTTGGACAAGCAGTTTTGGAGGCATTAATGCCCACACTGTTCACGTGCCAAGGGGTTCAATGCACCAAGACGTGAACAACCGTATTTTAACACCATTTTTATACAAGTGAGTTATACAATACAATTAAAAGATTAAAAGATTAAAATTGAGCTCTGGGAGAGTTATTGCGGCCCTCCCAGCTTTGCAGCTACAATAGCTAACCTTGGACGGTGCTAGAAAAATCCACTTACGTCATCTGAGTGCAACTCCTCTTCCACCTTCTCCTGCCCTTCCTCATCTTCCTCAGCACTGGCTGGGTGAGTCACCTCAGATCTTGCCACAGGCCCCTCTTCCTCTGTGATCTCATCCCCCGTAGCAGTGTATACTCTTTCTTCTTCTATAACTGTCTCAGTGTCCTGGTATTCAAAAGGCACATTCCCATACCTACGGGATGAGCCTGTCTTTGGAAAATCCAGCTGCAATTTCTTGATAATCCGGGGAGGCAGCCTGCAGGCCCGGATCAGCTCCAGAAAAACTTTCAGGGGGGTGCCCACATTCCCGTAAGGCATGAAAGAAGGGGGGTTGAACTCGGGCAGGCGCTTCAAGTCTGCTTCTGTGACAGATTCACCTGCGGCCGTCTTGTCCCCGCTGCAGGGAAACGTCTCCGTGCCTGGAGGAGAGAAGGAATGGTTTTGTGGGGGAACACACACTCCACCAGAGAGGGGAGGAGTGGGGACTCCACCGGGCAGGAGTGGGATGAGCAGACCCCAAACTGACTCTTCTTGCCTTATAATGGATTTAAGGCATTAAGGAAACTCCCTGAGGGGTTTTATAACCAGCCGGTGCCCACAGGTTGCCCGCTGGGACCCGCAGACGCGGGATCCGGTGCCCAACGGGTCCTCCGGACCCTTCCAGGCCCTTGACGGGCCCCCCCGGTGCCCGCTCGTACCTGTCCTGGGGCTGAGGCGGACCCTGCGGATGAGGCAGCGGCCGGGCAGCGAGGCGCCGCCGGGCCCGACCCAGCGCTTGCCCGAGTACATACGGACGAGGCGGCGGGCGCGGCCGGGCTGCACGGCCACCAGGCAGGAGCAAGTGCGCGGCGCCGCGGCCTCCTCGCCGCCGCCCGCCGGCGGGCGCTCGGGGCGGTGACGGTAGTGGAAGCAGAGGAAGCCGCCGGCCTCTACGAACTGGCTGAAGTAGGCGCGGAGCTGGGCGGAGCGCAGCGCGGCCGGGATGCCGCTCACCAGGCAGTAGCGGGCGGCGGCACCGCCATTACCGGCGCTACAGCTGGGCGCCGCCATCTTGCCCCGCCGGGACGGGCGCGTCACGGCAGCTGGGCGCACGGTGATGACGTCAGCTCCCGAAGCGCGGTGTGGGCGCCGCCTGGTGGCGGGGGAGCGCGCTGCAGCCGGGCGGCGGCGCGGGGGGTCCCGGGGGTGGCCAGGCCCGGGCGGGACACAGGCCCCGGGGGTGGCAGGGGGTGGCCAGGCCGTGGGGGGGGCCCAGGTGCCAGGGGTGGCAGGGGGATCACAGGCCCCAGGGGGGGTCCCAGGCCCTGGGGGTGGCAGGGGGGGGATCACAGGCCCCAGGGGTGGCACAGGGTGGCCGGGTCCTGGGGGTGGCCAGGGTCACAGGCTCCAGGGGTGGCCAGGACCCAGGGGGGGTCCCAGGCCCTGGGGGTGGCAGGGGGGCATCACAGGCCCCAGGGGGGTGGTTCACAGGTCCCGGGGGTGGCACAGGGTGGCCAAGTCCCGGGGGGGGGTGGGTCACAGGCCCCAGGAGGGTCACAGGCCCTGAGGGTGGCAGGGGGTTGCCAGGCCCCGGTGGGGGTCACAGGCCTTGGGGGTCTCAGGGCACTGGGGGTGTCCAGGCCCACCCCGCCGTGCAGCGCAGCCCCGTGTCCTGGCCTTGTCCTCTTGGTAAAGTCCCAGCACTGTGTGTCCCATGACGGAGGGGTGGCCCTGCGGTGTCACTCGTGCAGTGACGCGGGCGGCTGCCACATGGACAGGGGAGCCCACAGCGATCCCCTGTCCCCAGGGGCTGGTGGGACCCGCAGCAGGGTGGAGGTGCCAGGGGCTCTCCCCTGCGCCGAAGCGTCTGCGTGCCCAGTTCAGGGTAACTCCGGCAGCAGGGCCGTTCGGCATCCCTGTGCCGTGACTCACGCGCGTGTCACTGGGCTGCGTGGCTCAGGGCTGCCCGTGGCTGGCGTGGGTCTGCGGAAATCATCCGGTGACTCACGCGCTCCCTCCCCGTGGAAAATGGCCATCACGGGGCTGAGATCACCTTGGAAGCCGTCCGTTGCCATTCGGCAGCAGCGGGGAGAGGTGGAGGGACAGACTGACAAAGCAGTCCTTCCTCCCACCGGGCTGCTGGCTAAAATTCGAGGTGTTTCCATGGGTTAGGAGGGTGACGGAGCACAGGGAGGCTTCGTGCGGTTTTACCCAACACCTCGGCTGGGTCGGGCACGGCAAGCGGGCTGGTGTTTGTGCCTGTTGGCAGCTGTGCGCGCAGCCAGGTGAGTCAGAGCACCCACCTCCGACATGGGCGCCGGGCCGGGAGCCCTCGGGGCGAGGCTCGACGCCTGGAGAAAGGTGCAACGTGTGGACGGGCTGCGATTCCGCTGCCTCTGCAAATTTCTGTCTGCTGGGTGCGCTGAGGGTTTTTGTGCCACAGGGCTGTTCATCAGCCAGCTCCCGCTGGCAGTGATCGACGCGCGTCCCCGGACGTGGCGAGGCAGAGGGATTTTTATGGAAAGACCCTTTTCATTTGAGCGTTCTTTCCACGCCAGGCCCGCAGCTGGTTTTTCTAACTCCCCCCAGAAATTTAAGGCTGTCTCTAAAAAGTCACCACCATGTTCCAAAATGTAAAACATTTAATTAAAAAAATAATTTACTGCATCTTATATACAAACCGCAAGAATGTTCACTTATAAAATACTGACATTTAACTTGCTGCAGAAGCTGCAGGCAGGAGGAGCAAGCTTTCCAGGTGTGCTACACGTGCACCCGACCGTAACTCTGGGGAGGGACGTTTGGTTCTACCCCTAAACCCGCTCCGCTCGCCTCCGCAGTGTTCACAGCTCGCGGGGGTCACATAAACGAGATAAGCCCACAGCCCGAGATGATGTGCAATAGGTTTAGGTGCTTTTAGGTAACCCATTGCTCTGCAAGCAGTTCCATTGTGTTTCATGGCATTATGGACAAAAGATACAATCTAAGGTAAGGTAAGAGGGGTGAATCTGCACGCCCTGTAAGATTTAATAGTCTGGCTTTTTCCCTCTTGGTGCCTGAGGAAGACCCTTCATCGATATTTCTAAGATTTCAAGCACAACACACAGACTAAGACTTCACCCAGACCTAATTCCATAATATTTGCACTCAGTAAGCCATCCTGCCGAAGCCATGTAATTCAGCGTGCCTAAACACTGCAGAATCAAGCTGTTAGCTGAGGACAAACCTCATCTCTTGGAGTTAACAGCAAAATGCACATTGATTTCAACGGGACCAAGGATTCATTGAGTGAAAACTGGGACCGGGCTCTAACCCGACCTGCTCTGTGGTCTGTTTGCAAGCAGCTGAGCAGCTCCAGCTACACAACAGGGAAAGAAACCCATCACACCCGCACATGCGCTACCCGAAATGGAGACCGGCACAGGCGGAGCAGGAGCAGGAGTAAACTTCTGCTGAAGTGGAGCTGTTTCTCCGTGTGCTCTGCTGCAGCCTGGCTGAATCCCCTGGCCTCAGCCCTACCGAAATGCGCAGATCCCCGCAGAGTCCAGAGCGTCTGTCTGGCTAAATCCTCGCTTCCTAGATTTGCTTTGCTGGCTGGCAAGGTGTGGGGAGCATCCACGGGGCCGGCGGCCGAGCGTGGCTGCTCAGCACGCCACACGTGCCACGGGAGCCAGCTGCCCGACAGTTATTTCGTACAGCATTTCCGCGATGAGCTCGACGATGTCCGCGTTGCCGATGACGGGTCGGAAGAAGAGATCCGTGATGAGGGCAGGAGGGATCGATTTTAAGGTGGAGGCAATCAACAAAATGCGGGCAAAGCGGCCCTGGTCCTCGGGGTGCAGGGGCTGCAGGACCTCCTGAAGTGCTCTCTGGGCTTCCCGCTGGAGGCTCTCGATGTACAGGGAGGCCCTCAGCCCGGGGACATCTGCCGAGGGAGAGGAGGAAAAGCCGGTGATGAGGGAGGCTGGAAAAGATCCCCAGGTTTCTCCCATTCCCACCCTTCCTCTTCCCCATTTCTCCGAAAGGATCTCTGAGGTGACGCTGATGAGATGTACACAGCACTACCGAGAACGTAACGATTTCAGGGCTGCCGTTTTGAGGGAGCAAAAGTAGTTAACTGGGCAAACTCATGCTTTACAAATCAAATCTTTATTGTCTGCAGGGCAGGCAAAGGTCTCTGGCTTTTACCACTACATTTGCCATCCCTCCTCCCCGCTTCCCTGTGCATTTTGTAACGATGGGTGTTAAGGATAAGGTAACCAGCCCTCCCCGCTCTCCCGCCTGCCTGCGCTCTGAACGAGCCAAGCGCTGCCCGTTCAGATGCCAACGTGCGTGGGACGTGCTCTGCCACCGGCAGGCAGAGCTGCGAGCACTGGGCACTCACCGGGATTGAAGAGGATGGCTCCCTTCAGATAGGCGTATTCCTTGGGGCTCAGGTCCAGGCTCCAAAAGGTGTTCAGGCAGCACTGCAGGCGCTGCACAGCAGCCAGCGTGGGCTGCATCGGCTCGGGCTCTTGACGTTTGCTTTGGCCATCGAGAAGGATCTTCTTGAGCATGCTGGGGGCCGGGGTCTCCATCACCTCGAAGGTCACCATCTCCTGGACCAGCCCCAGGAGGAAGAGGGGAACCCAGCAGCTGTCGAGCAGCAGGAGTTGATCCTCTCGCGGCAGCAGGTGGAAGGAAGGGAGGTTTTTCATGAAGCTGATGGTTTTTACCAGCACATTGGAGGCTGCCTGGCAGGTGACATGGGGTGTGCGGAGGCAGACAGTCCGGCGCTGGTGGCAGAGGCAGCGCTGGTGGGCTGGGCTGCGGCTGCTCCGGCTGTGGTTGAGGTTCTGGCTGAGGAGGGTGTAGAGGATGGCGGTGCGCTTGTCTTCGCTGTGGCACTGGCACCCCTCACAGTCCACGTCCGTGCCGCTGGTGGTCATAGCTGAGCCGGGCGACTGGATCCTCGGTGAAACTCAGCTCCTGCTACAGCAGACGAGAGACGTAAAATTCCTCCCAAACCCTCTGTTGCAGGCTGGATTCTCCCCGTCCTCCCAGCTCTGCCTGCCCACGGCTGCTCAAACCAGCTCTTATAAGGCTGGGTCACTGGTGAAACACCCCTCCACAGCCTTGACCGCTCTGTGATTAAGCAGTCCTCATTAAAAAAAAGAAAAAAAACCACCAGCTGTCCCTGGGCGGATTGGCTGGGGCAAACGAGTTCTCCGCGTGGTGTCAACGGCCGTTTTCTCAATGAAGCGCTGGCGGCGCGGGGACAGGGGCCAGCGGGTTGGGCAGCCTTATCGCGCTTACCCAAACAGTATAAACAAAGTCATTAACCCAGCCTGTACCATGGCACCAAGGCCCCGCGCTGTCATCGGGCAGCGCTGGATGGCTGGTGACGCTGCCAGGAGGTTCACACACACGCACAGGGTGCTCATCTGGGCCCCGTGTTCAATGGCCTGCGCGCTCCGGCCTTGGAAAGAGCAACCTGGAAGTCGTTTTATCAGCGGCTGTTTGCCTAACCTCGCTGCCAGGAGACTCGTGGTGTTACAGTCGAGGAAGAGAAACCCAGTGAACTGGCGGACTGCGGTATTCGATCCCAGGCAGGGCCCTTTGGTTCGTGTCTCTGAGAGGAAACGTAGGGCAGGGGAAGGGCAAATTCTCAGATTTTCACCTTGAATGACCAGGTATTGTTATCCCTTGACCGGCAGAAATTGAGACAGGATTGAGGAGTTTCTCATCACCGATTTCCAGGGGGCTGGCGGCAGGGTGAGGGATGCCGGCGGCAGCGAGGGAGAAACCTGCCGGCCCCGGGGACAGCGGGAACTCGGCCGGAGAACGGCCGGACCCAGGCCTTGGCCCGCCAAGGGCGGCCAGGGAGCGCGGGCAGGGAGGGCCGGCGGGGCGGCCGGCAGGGCCGGGCCGGGCCGGGCCGGGCAGGGGAGGCACCGCGGCCGCTCCCCGGAGCCGCTCCCCGGAGCCGCCTCCCATCACCGCAGCGGCGCCCGGGGCGCCCGGGCCTGCGGCCCCCGAGAGGGCGGCGCAAGGCCCGGCCGAGACACGGGGCAGCGCCCGCGGCCCCCAGGCGGCCTCTGCCCTGACCTCGCCCTCTGCACTTTGACCCTTGGCCCCCCCCGGGGTCACGGGCCGCCGCCGAGCTTTCTGGAAGGGCGCGGATAAGCCGTCGCTATGACAACCGGACCCCCCCGCGCTTCGCGTCCCGCCTCCCTCCGGCGGACTGGACGCGGCCGCGGCCAATCCGCGAAGAGAGCGGCGAAGACGGGCGTTGGGATTGGTGGGTGGAGGCGGCCCGCGCGTGCTTCCGCTCTCGCCGCTTCCGGTTCCGGGCGCCGGCGTGAGGGGCTGAGGCGGCCGGTGCGGCGGCGGCGGGCAGGATGGGGCTGAGCGCGGAGGAGGCGGCGGAGCAGGAGGATCGCTTCGATGGCATGCTCCTCGCCATGGCCCAGCAGCACCAGGGCGGCGTGCGCGAGGTAGCGCCGCCGGGCCCAGGCCCAGGCGCGGGATGGGGCGGCAGAAACTTTTCTGTATTCCTGGGCGCGGCGGGGTGGGCCCGGGAGGAGCGAGCGGAGGTGGGGGCGGCCCGGCCTTCCCCGTGCGGTACGGGAGGCACGAGTCCCGCCCCGCCTCCGGGAGCGGCGATAACGGCGCAGGCCTGCGGCAGCCCCGGGGAGCGCGGAGGACGCGCTCGTTAATCGGTGTGTTGCTAACGAGGGGCTGAGGAGCTCCAGCCGGCGCTCTCCCCGCGGCCCTGCATCTCCGGGCTTCCCACGGGTGGGCTCGGTCAGGCCGTCACCGGTGATCTCGGTGTGCCAGCTCCCAGCAAAGCAAAACCCCGCAGGGGAGGATGGAGCCCCTCTGTCCCGCTTTCCCAGCACAGCCACTTGGTAGTGGCCCCCTGAGACCCGATGGGTTTAGACTCGACCATAACGCATGCCTGAACGTGACCATGGCTCCCCTCCTCGTGGTTGGGGCTCTGCTGATGCACCACACGCTTCCTGCCATGCTGGCTCCAAGGGTGCGGGTGCTGGCCTGCAGGAAGGCTGGGAATGTCCCCCACACAGACGGTTAATAATGTAAAACAGAGCTAATAACAGCTCCTTGTGCTGTGGTGAAACCTTTGATGGAAATACCAGCAGGACAGAACTCCTGGGAAATAAAGACGAGACAAGTCCACTGAGAGTGTGGATTTCCATAGGGGTGTTTTGGGGATGCCAGCTCCCTTTCTTCATGTAAACCACACAAACACTCCTTCTGAAAACTGGGAATCCAGGAGCTGGATCGCCACAAAACCCACTGGATATTTTCTCTGGGAAATGGTCACGGGGCTGATTTCAGTATGATCCTGGCACAGGCATGGATAGGGAGTACAAAGAATAAAGGCATCTCAAGAGACGAAGTGGTTTGGAGTGATCTGGTCTCATTGCTTTTTTTTCTCTCCACCCCCCTCCCCGTTTCCTCTACCAGCTGGTGAACACGTTCTTTAGTTTCCTGAGGCGTAAAACAGATTTCTTCACCGGTGGAGAAGATGGAGTAGCAGAGAAGGTAAAAAACAAAAATCCTCAAGCTTTTATGTCTTCTAACTTACATGCCACCCATGTCTGTGCCATGCTAAGACTTCCCTGTCTGAACAACTCAAAGCACTGCAGTGCACTTGAGGACCAGCAGCCCATAATGCTGATAAAATGCATCACTGAAACAAGGTAATAACGAGCTGAGGTGAGGCACATATGATTGCCTGTTCGGATGGTACCAACGGTGCAGGGGTTTTTTTGCCACGCTCTGGCCAAAGGCTTGTTTGGAAAGCAAATCTGCCAGACCGACTTAACGGTGACAGACACCGCAGTGTTGATAACCCCAGGTTACCTTGTTTGCTCATCTCAGAAAAAGCACAAAGTCCACATCTCTGCACAAGCGGCTGCACCTTTGTCTCGGGGTTGCGGTACCTGTACGGAGCGAGTGTGCTGGGGAGCAAGCCTGGGGGTCCGGGCGGCCTCGTTCGCAGCCTGAGCATCTCCTGTCCAGCTGGTATTCCTCACCCAGCTTGAGAGCTGAAAAACTAAATTGTTTCATTGTAGGGAAATAAGAACCAGAGCATTCAAACATGAACTGAAGGTTTCTTGCTTGTACATACCAGCATAGCAGCTGTTCCCCTTCCTGCGTTACTGGAACTTCACCAGCAAAGCAGGCGCTGCTTCCACGTTGAATGTGTTAGGGCAGATGTTAATTGCTAACACGGTGTGTAATGTACTCTGTCTAGTCAATAAAGTGGCAAAACTAAGGCAGGTAAGGGATGGGAAGGAGGATGTTTCAAAGGAAGAAAGATGAAGCGTGCTGCTGTTTTTCTTAGACTAGAGAGCAAATCTCCCCAAATTCCTGGGGACTGTGTGCTCCCAGGGAGTGAAACCCTGAGCGGCATTTCAGAGATGGGCACTGGTGGGTGCTTTTGGAGCTCCTGGCTACTGTTGTTGGCAGTTCCATAGTAAGTCCGTGTCTGTGCCTGTAAAAGAAAAGTGTTTGTGTCCTTGGGTGGTATCTGTTACAATGCTTTGTGGCCTTCTGAAAAGGTGCTCAATACAGCGTCTGTGACACCATAGTAACCACAACAACAATTGAAGAAGCTGCTTCCCCAGTCCCACTCACCCTTTGGCATCAAAGAGACAGAGGAGAGGGTGGGAAAGCCGTTGTCTTTTATGGGGCGGCATTTGAGAAGCCCTTGTGTAGAGCGAGGGGGGCATGGTGGTACGTTGAGAGAAGTGCAGTGCGTGCACACTGACAAGCACGGGCAGTGTAAATAGTTTGCTCACTGTGGATCATTGTGCGGTTAGGAACAGCAGCCGGGAGATGCACGTCTTGAATTGTGTATCCTAGGAGACACTGGACTCGTGTTGTGTAAATCAGTCTTGCTTTCCCCTTTAAAACAAAGCAGAAATACTTGGCGGTTGGTTACAAAACTACAAGGCATGGACGCTTTGAGTTGTTCTGGAAAGGTGCTGAATCGCCCCAGAAGTTTCTGGGATATATATAAACCGGTACCTGAAACCTCCGTCTGAGAAATCTCTCTACTCTGATTCCTTTCTCAGATTCTGTCTATATTGTTTTCTGGAGCAGACTTCAGTTCTCTTACGTGCTGCTTCGCACAGCACTGCTGGCGTTATCAACCACGGGGCAATTGCTCTGGCTTCCTGCCTGTGTACTCAGCTTTCCCTCTGAGCAGTACAGCCGTTTGCATCAGAGACCTTGGGATTTTGCTTTTCATAGTCACAACAACATGAGAATTTGGAGTGAGGTTTGAAGGAAAGATTTATGAAGGAACTTGCCCCTAAGTGTGAAACACCAAGCTTTTCAAACGTTTCTCCTCTAAATCATGACACTGAATCTCCATCTAGTGCCTGGGGAAAAGCCCAGTTGTGGGAAAGGTCAGAAGTAGGTAAAAAACCAACTTGGATCCAGTGTCTCCATTCTTCCAGCTGTCCTAGATGTATGGAGTAGCTGTCAGATGGCCAGGTTAGGCGTCTGCTCATCCTGCTGGATTTGCACAAAGGCCAAAACAAGTGGAGAATCTTTATTTTTCTGTTATCTGCATGGAAATATGCTCCCTTGTATAAGGAAGAACTAGAAGGGGCTACATCTAGATATTTTGAGTTTTCCCCTACTCTAGATTTTCAGTCAGAAGACTAGAGGGAAAATGAAGGGAAAAGTCACAACATCTATATGACTAACAAATGTTCTTGTGCTCCTCAGTAGACAGTGAGCTGGCTTCATTTGGGTTTGAAAAAGTAGTGATTTTTTTTAAAAAAAAAACTTTGATATGTGCTGCTGTCTTTCAGCTGATCACAGATACCTTCAACCATCACAACAAACTAGCTCAGAAGGAGCGGAAAGAGAAAAAGGCTCGTCAAGAGGCAGAGCGGCGTGAAAAGGCAGAGAGAGCTGCAAAACTTGCTAAAGAAAAGCAAGAAGCAAACGAGCCAAGGATTAAGGAACTTACGGACGAGGAAGCAGAAAGGCTGCAGCAGGAAATCAACCAGGTGAGAGCAGTGTCTGGTGCCTGCAGGTACCATCTAGGTCATCTCCTCCAGTGGCCTGCGTGTAGCTCAGGTAGCAGTGAGTGGTTAAAATGGCTCAAGGCTTGTTCCTTTGCAGCGTCTGGACCACCAGACTGGTGTGCTTCGAAATTACATTAGCCTGGGCCAAATCGTTGCGTTTTCACGTGGGTTCTCCCCTAACGCACTTTGTCTTTCTGCCTTCAGCAAGCTCTCTGATTGTAGCAGCACTCTCTGCTACAGTCATCAAGGCGTGAGGACCGAGGGAGTCTTCCCCTTGGCAGTATCGCTTTCCTGTAACACTGTTCTAAGGGCTGAAAATTCCACGTCGGTCTCGGGTGCAGTTCTGAGTCCTGCTCTTTAGTTTCCGCTGAGGCCACCTAGTGTCAGATCAGCAAGTAACACAAAGTGCCAACACTTGTCTGAGCATGTTCATTCTCTTTTTAAACAGAAAAAAGAGGCACAAGGACATATTAACAGTGTCCCGGTGAAACCCTCGGAGGATGAAGGTGACTCTTCAGATTCTAACAAACAGGTAAAGCTGATCTAGGGACTTTATTTTAGTCTGAGAGAAATAGGTTTCTGGACAACCATGAGAACTCCTGTAAATGTGAGGGAATACACTGAGAATTCACACTTAATTCCAAAGATTTCAATGAGGGTTTTTTTGGTGTTTTGTTTTCCTTTCCTTTTTTATAATTACATTTTAACAGAAACACCTATACATTTTGGGCTAAATTTATGCAAATGTCAAATACAACCAAGAACTGTTGTTACAAGTGAAAGATAAATGGGAACGTGAAAAGCTTCTTTCTTCATGCTTTAAATTGGTTGCTTAGGAAACAGATGACGAAGAGGAAGATGAGAAGGATAAAGGAAAACTTAAACCCAACTCTGGCAATGGAGCTGACCTTCCAAATTACAGATGGACACAGACTCTTTCGGAACTGGATGTAAGTATTGCCTTATTACCAGGATCTGAGGAATCTGAGATAGGGAATAAGAGCAGGTGCTGGTAAGAATGGTGGAGCTGATGCCCTGTATCTCACTTGCCTGTGGAAGGTTGTTAGTTGTACTTAACGACAGCCTTTCGATAGCTGGAAGAGAGCTTGGTAACTAAATAAAATGCCCAGAAGCTGTAGTTAACTTTGCCAAACCTTGGTCTTGTTTAAACAAGACATTAAAATCTGCTTCCCTTTTCATGGTCCCTTTGAGGTATTGGCTGTCCTGTTGCCAAACTTGTTCTTGTGTCCTTTCAGCTCCCGCTCGCTCGGTACCCCAAGGAAAATATTGTGTGCTCTGTCTTATTCTGGTGAAACTAAGGCAAAAAAGTCTTAGAGTAGCAGCACAAGAGGGTAAGGAGAGGCTTCACTGCTCAGCTCCTCAAATCTGATCTTTGTCTGGTGCAGCTGGCCATCCCTTTCAAGGTGAACTTCAGGTTGAAGGGGAAGGACGTGGTGGTGGATATCCAGAGACGGCGCCTGAGGGTTGGCCTGAAGGGCCATCCGCCCATCATTGAAGGAGAGCTTTTCAATGAAGTGAAGGTGGAGGAGAGCTCCTGGCTGATTGAAGATGGTAAAACAGTCACCGTGCACCTGGAGAAGGTAAAGCAGAATGAATCAGGGAGGATTCAGACTTGTCTGCCTCTTCCCTGGTGAAATAAGAGTCTGACAAAACTATGAAAGCCCTGGCCTTTGTCAGCTGAAACAGGAGAACCGTGCTTCTCCTTGGTACAATGTCAGTGATGCTGTTGGAAGCGGGGTATTGCAAGTTCCCCCTGTCTTCAGCCTAACTTCATGCTAATCCAGGATGTCCAATTGATTGCTCAGCAGTTCAGGAAAAGCTGGAAGGAAATCAGTCATTTTAAAGTTGTTCCTTAATGGAATAATGCCATGTTTTGACATCTCTTAGTGGCATGAAAGTCAAGGGGCAGACCTTACCGCTTATTGCGTCCCTTACTGTGTCCCTTCTGGGCCTCTCCAGGTGATTTATTTGTAATCCCATTTATGTCACGACAAACGTGACATCTGACATGCTCTCAGATTTCCCAGTTGTGGAAATTCAGGCTACCTAAAGTGGTTCAGAATGAAAATAGTACCCTTCATCCATATTCAGATTTTACTGAAATTTAGAAAACTGTCAAATGAAGTTTGATTCCAGCAGTTTTTTCCTGTGACCGAGACATAAAATTCCTAGAGCAAGTCCAGGAAAAAGAAAATATTTTTGCTTCTTCATCCTTCAGATCAACAAGATGGAATGGTGGAACAAACTAGTCTCCACAGACCCAGAAATCAACACCAAGAAAATTAATCCAGAAAACTCAAAGGTAAGAACTCCCCCCATTTTACTGAATGGAGCCTTCTCATAAATGTGCTCACACTCAGCTCGCATTCAACTTCTATGTCTTATTTTTACCAGTGTAAAACTAATACTGGGAGTACTGCTGCATATGATGCTATCATGTAACATAAGCACCCCCAAAACTTCAAATGAATGAAGCCAAGTCTATAGATTAGCATCTCTATAAGTATTTCTGCAGCCTGGGCGGACAGCATAGCCATCACCTCAGTGTATTTGTGTTCTCTGCAAGCGGGGTGTATGTATGGGTTGAGACAAATTATTCCAATTTTGATAGAAGTCCTTGCTTTTAGTTGTCAGACCTGGACAGCGAAACTCGCAGTATGGTGGAGAAAATGATGTATGATCAACGACAGAAATCCATGGGCCTCCCCACATCTGATGAACAGAAGAAGCAAGACATTTTGAAAAAGTGCGTAGACCTCATTAATTTGTGGGTATTCGCTTTCCCAAGCCCCCCTTCTCTTCCTCTTTGACACAAATACGTGAGCAGAAAACAGGTTGGCCTTCAGTCCTACCTGTGTTCACATCTCCAGTTACGTAGTCATCGAATTGTTAGCCAACCACCAGTGTCTATAAAAGCCCATGGGGGTAGAAAGCGTAACGGGAAATTCTGGGAATAGCCTAGCTCTGGAATTGCCTTAATCTGCTGATTTCAAGTCCAGAAAGCATGTTTGGGACTGGAGGTACCATCTCTACTGAACTTTAACATGGTCTTGATTGTTTTCTAATCTCCCTCTACTCAGTAGCCCAGATAATCACCGCTCCCGTACGCACCTGCCACCAGACAGCTGTCTCCAAGCCAATAGCACTTTTATGTCTTTATTGCCCTGTTTGGCATAAATGCACCTTGGCAGGGAAATTACTCACGGAGCTCCCAAGGCCGTTTGGGAAGGCGTGGGGGCAGTCCTGGGTCATGCAGCTTCTTCAGCAAGTGCAAACCCACATCTTATCGCAGGACTGGAAGGAGGATTTAGCGTAGGAGGCCTCTCTCCCTTTCTTCCCTAGCTTATCTGTAGCGGCCGAATCTTCACCCTGGTCAGTGCCAAGTACAGCGTAGGGTGCAAGCGTTTTAGAGCAGAGACCAGACTTCCTTAGTGCCCGTCTGCTGAGTTAGTAGAATGGGAGGTAGCCCTCTCCTCCTGGGAAGTCCACATACAGGATACCTCGCCGGCGAGGTCACTCGTTCAGCGCTCTGGAAGTTTGGCTTGCGCGCAGATTGGCTGGTAAAGAACGGATAGGAAGTTTAGACTTTGTTCAGGCTAAAGTAGACTCGGTGACACCCGGGTAGGTCCTAATCTCTGCCAGTGAAGCCCTCCTGGCTGCTAACAAGGACGCTGTTCTCGCAGTCCATATTTCCGTGGAAATGGAAAGTGGAAATGCTGTGGTGGCGTTTCAGGGGAAACCATGAGATGAGAGCACGGAGGAAGACAGAGGCTCGCCCTTACTTGCGCTTTGCGCGTGAGTCCTCTGGACGGTTATGTGCTGTATCCCTTGGTGAACTGCAGGGCAGAGGAGGAAGCCAGGAGCTTCTGCTTGCACTCATCGCTCCTGATTGCTCGTAGGCACAGCGTATTGTTCTCAGAACGTTCTGATGTGGCAATCTGAGTCCAAATAGTCCTATCTGCTGGGATTGCAGTACATGTGAAATCAGGTTGCACCTAATCTGAAACCAGATTTCTCTGGTCACGTCCTTCATGAGTTTTCACTGTCACAGCACTGGAGATATTCCCCACGTCCCCAGTAATGCTCAAGGTAACACGTTTGAGCTTAAATCATAATTAACCCTCACAATCTCCCTTCTGACCCACAATCAGTGTCATAGCTGCTACGTGTCTGGCCGAGAGGTAGCAGTTAAAGGGTGTGTGTCTGATAATTAATAACTCCCGTGTGTCTGGACTTGCTGACGATGGCTGGTGGGATTGCTGCTGCTACTACTGACCTGAGGAAAAACTGTTTGTAGTATGGGGAGTGTCCCCCAAGGAGCTTAGCAAAACAGTCTCTGTTGTGGAGGGCGTGGGGAGGAACAAACTTGATGGTGCAGGAAGTAGGGATGCCTTACTCCCCCAAACAGCTGCTCTGTGGCTCCTGCTGACTGATACCCAAGCTCTTGTCTTTGTTTTCCTTGCAGGTTCATGGAACAGCATCCAGAAATGGACTTTTCAAAGGCTAAATTCAACTGAGCCCTCCCCTTCTCCCCCCTCTTTCAGTCAGCCCATCGAATGGGGCAGGATATGTATTGCCGGATATCCCTTACCTTGGGCAAGTAAACACTTCCAGCATCCCCACCCGAGCTTGCTGTGGAGGCAGCTTCACAAAGTCGTCCGCAGTTGTCCCGTGTCGAGCAGAACGCAAGGCCACAGAAGCAGCCTGCAGCAGCTCCGGTCAGAGCCATCTGCGACACTTCCCAAACAGCAGTTAGGAGAGAAGGAGGGGTTACAGCAAAAAGGGTGTTAGGGCTACAAGAGCCAGACTAGAGAGGTTTTGGGATATATCCTTAATGTATCGCTTAGCTTTGTCTCCTGGCTCTTCAGACCCTCTAATCCACTCTTTGCCGTTTCAGTTTGGCAGCAGGTACTCCCGAGTTTTTACTCCCTTCCCCTCAGCTTTCCTGCTCTCCTGTGAAAACAAGGGCCAGTTTATTTTGTAAAATAGTTCTCCTTCTGCCTCCTTGGGAAGGGAAAACACCAGTCTAACAGAACCAGCTATTGCAGTAGAGACAGACTCTGCTCCTCCTTGCTGCTGCTTCTATTCTTGCCAGAAGCGGGGCAGACGCAGCCCGGCAGGGCTCAGGGGACAGCTCCCGTCACAGCTGGAGAGGTTGACCTGCTGTCCTACGGCAAGGGAAGGCCGGAGAGTCTGTGGCTGGGGGAAAGGGGGAGGATGTGGGGGGTCTTTGGGGTGCTCTCCTCGCTGGGAGCATCTCCTGCCTCTTCTAAGAGCCTCTCTCCCTGCTGACTACTGACGGGCATCGCTGCGTTCTCTTCTGAGCTCCCGCTGACAAGCGGCATTACTCTGCATGTTCGTATCTTTGTTAAAATTGCAGTGCAACATAAAGGAAAAAAAAAGTGGCATAGTTCCAGGCAGAGCTTGTGATTTCTCCCACGGAAGGGATCCGGGCTGCCTGTGCAGGCTGGGATGGGAGCTGGGAGGGGGCAGCACCTGTGAAGGAGGGTGCTGGGGGGCTGCCTGGCAGGGGCTGGGGATCTCGCTCTCCGCAGCTGCCTGTAAATACCTCTCGGGCTCCCTGCTCAGCGCTAGCGTTCGCTCCCCAGCTAAGGGGAGGCAGTCAGAGCTGTGCGCCTCACTCAGGAGCGCCGATGAACTCCGTGCCCAGCTGAAACACTCGGGGATGACCAAGGCTGATTGCTCCGGGCTCCGCTCTCCACGTAGCAGCGCGTGACTGCACTGTGGAAGCCACCCTTGCCCCAGGTCTGCTTTATGACGAGCTAACGAGGAAAGTGTCACAAAAGCCCGGGCTCCTGTCAGTCCTTTACAGGCTACCCCACATCCCTGCTGCTGTGCTTGCCTCTGCCGCCCCAAAACATTTCCACCTCCTTCCAGAGGGAGTGGGCACAAACGGCTGAAAAACCTGCTTGGGCAAAGTCCAGCCTGGCATTGCACCTGGCGTGTTTGGGTTTAATTTTTTTTTTTAGTAGTAAGACATCGTTTGCATTTAGTCTCCCAGTTTCATAGGCTCTTGGGGTCAAAAACCAGCACCCACCCAGCTGAGCAGTGACCTTATGGGCGAGCAAGGAGCCAGGTTGGGGCAGCTGCCTCTGGACCGCTGGATCCTCCGGCCTGCTCATCTTACAGTTCACCCCGCGCACGTTTGCCTGTCTGTGCTTTGGCGCTGAAACCCAACAGGGTCTCCCGTTATCATAAAAAAAAAAAAGCCAGCCTGCTGGCTTTGAAGGTGCTTACCCCTGGAGCGAGCGTCCCTGCCAGCGTCTGCCCTGAACCAGGCGGGCTAGGCTGCTCTGCGGGCTGTGATGAGCTTGCCCCCGTTCTGGGCTGTGTGTCAGCGCTGCTGCTGCTGCTCCCGCTCCCTGGAGTTGCCGGAGATCTGGGAAATGGCCCGGATCCACAGCCGGCCCGCAGCCTCTCCTAAGGAGCAAGCACAAGCAGGCACTGGCACAGCAAACAGGGACCATGCGGGGTGCATGGCCCCACCCCAAGCCAAGCCTGGAGCTCCGTTATGTCCCCATTACCGCCTCAGCTCTGTAAGCCATGCCAGAAACCCGGAGTCCAGTCGGATCCGATCGCGGGCAGCTGCCTGGATCTGGCAGCCGTAGGATGAGCAGGTCACCGCTATGCAGCATTGTGCTGCCTGCTCTAAGTGCGGGGCTCCCTCGAGTGTTACCAAAACCAAAATCTCGGTGGCTGTTCCTGTCCTCGGCCCCTGCACGGTCGTGGCTTGTGTGAGCCGGGGCAGCAGTCGGGGTAATCGTGACTGTGAAACTCCCGAGTTTTCCAGTTCAGGCTGGCACCGGTCTTAGATCTGGTTGGTGTCACTTGCAGGAGGCAGGACGGGTAGCGGCTGAGAGAAGACAAGAGTTAAGACAGAGAAAAGGCAGCAGCAGGAACCCCAGAGGGAGCGGGGGGAGATTTGGGGAGAGGGCGGGGGGGTGAAGGAGTGTCATTTTTGCCTTTCAGGCAGGTGAAGGGAAAAGACAAACAGTCCCGGGAGAGCGGGGCCGTAACTGCAGCTCTGAACCCTGCTGCAGGTGAATGCCCGGGGCCGTGTTTGTGAACGGCGGTCGATCCCAGCGCTACCCTGGACTTCAGCCCTTCTGGCCAGCGGAACAGAAGGTGTTTCTCCTGCCGGCCTTGTCCTCTGCAAACACCCAGCTGCCACCGACTTTCTCCGGGCCGAGCTGAACCAGAAGCACCCTTTTGCTTCCAAAAGGCAGTTTCCCCTGGAATAAATCATGCCAGGGCAGGACAGCTCTGGTCCGACCAGCTGCAAGAGTGGCTTAAAGAACGCAAATCCCCACCTCTGAGTTACTGGAGACCACGGACCGTGGCCTCATCCTTGTGACCACGGCAGGGAAATGCCAGACACCACGAGGGACGTGGGGAACCAAACCCTACAAATACGTCCTTGTCTTGACTCCCAGCAGACCGGGGAGGGCCGTGCTGGAAGGTGGCAGGCGATGAAGATGCCCTTGCCTTTCCACGCCCATGGCAAGTCACCTGGAGAAGCCGTTTCCGTGCTGCCACCCGCCGGAGCCGTGGCTGCCAGCACAGCCCGGAGCTCCTCCACCCGCCCGGCCGTGGCTCCCTCGCTGCTGGGCCCCTTCTCGCGTCCTTTAAAAGCAAAACCTTGAGGACACACAGGCTCTGCAGAGGGCTTTCCATATGGTCAAAGTTTCCCCTGTCTATTTTTTTTTTTTTTTCTTCCCCTAACAGCAGCTCTTGGCTTAGCTTTTGTTAATGAATATTGCAGCTCAGACAGTTTGGGAAACGGCCCAGGCTGCAGGGCTGCTTTGGAAAGAGCTGTGAAACAGCAAAATCCCAGAAAGGGAAACGGAGGCACTGGATATTTAACACTACCGCTTCCTTTGAGGAGAAGCCACGGCTCCTCTGCTACTGCTAAGGACCAGGCTGTAAAGAATTAAGGTCAATCCATCCGCTTTCTCACTTCTAAGCCACACTGAAATAAATCATTCAGTAGTTCAGGGTGTGGATGGGGAAGATGAATTTCTTTAACACACAAAGCCCCACGCATCCCTTCCCAGCAGTTACTCATCTTCCCTCACCCGAACCCAAGGAACCAGTGGCAGCGGGGCGGCGTGGCGGTGCAGTACGCTGGACCCTACCGAAGTCACTGTGCTAAAGACCAGCGCTTTTGGGGCACGGCGAGGACCCATGCGCAGCGCGAGTCTCCAGAGAGTCTCTTGGCAAAACCAAGCCCAATAAAAATCAAACAATGTCTTCAGGAAAAGAAAAGGTGCTGAGTCAGGCTCCCAAAAGGAAGTACCTGTGTGAAAAGAGCGTGTTTACATGCACATGGCCAGGTAAAGGGCTCTTGTGTTTGTAAGATCTCCATTTGGCCAACCAACTCTTTCTGCCAGATCACTCGGCAGAACACTCAACACTAATGCTCAGAGCAAAAACCACTACAGCAGCAACCAAGACAGCTCAATCAATAGCAACCACCACCTTCAGCAGACAAAAAACCCTGTGGATTCATTCCATGTGCAGCTGTCAGCAAGGAAAACCATGATCCATGCAGCGAACTCAAAACCAGGACAGTCGCTGAACACAGGACTGACGGCAGAGACAGATTGACTACGGCATCATAGTTTTAAATGCAAAGTTTTAAAATCTTTCCAGAAGTTGCAGTGATCTTGCAGCAGCAGTTTTGAAGCAGCCAGCTAGTTAGGAAGCGGCGCTCTGGGGCAGGGGATGAGCTCCCGTGCTGGGCACCCAGCAGAGCCGAACCGAGCGGTCATCAGACCCAAAGCCTCCAGAAACAGTCTTTTCCCAGGAATTCAACATGCCCAAGAGAAGCAGAAGCAATCCTGCGTGTTACAGCCACTCGGTCACTCCCAACAGCTTGAAAGAGCGCTGAGGGAAGACAAACCTCTTCCAGGAAAAGCACTGGAGAAATTTAGAGAGGAAGGGTGGGCAGAGGGCAGAAAAACGTGGCCCAAACTTGTAGGGGGAAGTAGCAGGGCAGCTTAGGAGCGGGTGGGGACAGTGGAGACAGCAGTGACACAGCCACGTCCCCGCACGGGGTGCCGGAGGTTGGCCAGCAAGCTGCTGCCGGCAGCCTTCGCCCCATTTCCCTGGAACCAACCAGCTGGTTCGAGGGCTCCAGACACAAAAAGATCTCCTCTGGAGACCCTTCCCAGCCGAGAGAAGGCAGCATTTACCTGTTCACGGCTTTAAAACTCCTTCCAGGAAACGCATCTCCCGCACGATGGCAGTGGGCTCTGCCTGCCGCTGAAGGGCAGCCGGCCAGGTTGGACTTGGTCTTCGTTCAACAAAATCGGGACAGGCAGGGGACCGTGCATGGAAGGACTGAAGTTTGGGCTCAGTCTTCTGCCTGTCTGCACAGACTAGACAAGAATCACAAATCCTTAACAGACCAAACTTAAGGAAAAAAAAAAACAAAAAAAGGAGGGGTTAGTGGCAATTCTTCACACCATCCGCCCTCTCACCTTGCAGGGGCACCCGGAGAGTTGGTCCTGGGCACCACGGGGAAAAACCCACCCACGACCACCCCCCTGCCATCCTCTGCCCAGGGAGGGCGAGGGAAGGGCAGGGGCAGGGAACGGAGCTCTGCAGGTCATCAGCTGAGTTTTTGTAGTGAAATTAGAAAGTGCAAAGCTGGTCCTTCAAGTCACAGGGTCCGGGACTGAGCCGGCCTCCCTCCCCAGGTGGGTCCTGCCCCGCCATCAGGGACAGCAGCCACTCCGGAGCAATTCTTGCATTTTCTAGCAACAGCTGTCTACACCACAGGGAACAAGCTGGAAATTGTTCCCCCTCCAGGCTCGGTTTTTCCAGAGCTCAGTTCCAGTATCACCCCTCAGGGAAGGTCCAGGTTTCCCTGCATCCAAACAGGCACTTCCCCAGAGGCTCCTTTCTTTGCACCCAGCTTCCCCGTGTCCCATGCACCAGCCCGGCATTCAGCACCCCAAACAATCCCCCCCCAGGCACGGGCAAGCGCTGCCAAATGGATGAAAATATCTTTGTCCGTGTACTGCTGGGAAAGCAGGGATCAGCACCGCCCTGTGTGACCACCCCCCCGGGCCCAGGCTCCCTCCACTGAGGGATGCTCTCCACGAACTGATGCAAGCAGGAACATAAAAGACACAGCACAGGTAAAGAGCACATCTTTCGCTTTATAAAAAAGACCGAATCAGACGTTTAAGGCCAAGGAGTGCAAAAGAATCCCGTAAGACACCAGAGGTGCACCAGCTTCAGGGACCATCGAGTTGACAGTCTTCCTCTTAGTAAGTTTTTGGGGTTTTTTTTGTTTTGTTTTGGAGGGTTTTTTTGGCAAGCTTAATCCATACACATTCACTCTTCGTACACAAGACTAAACATTAAAAATGTGCTATTGCATCTGTAATAGCGAGCGGCAGCTCTTCGCAAGTCCATCCTCGTCCCTCGTCTCCAAAGCTCCAGCGCACAGGCCACAGAGCTACGTGCCAGCGTGACCCATGCCGCCGCCTCAGTGCATAGGTTTAAGTAAACTTGTCCAAATACGTATGTACAAATCCATTCAGAAGCAGGAAGCCAAACGGGTCCATCAGTACATGTGGCATTCGGAAGGAGGTGACCCAATACAGCTTCTCTGGGAGTCCCGGGCTGGCCTTGCTTCAAGTCTCTTCCTTAAACAGGGTTTTTCACAAACAGACAGCTTTAAAAAACAAAGCAGGGAGGGAAAGCCAAATCCAAGTCTCAGTCTCTCCCCTTGATTTTCAAAATCTCTCTCCGTCAGCGTCTCAACGTGTGGTCTCAGTAATGTCCGCGGTTTACAAAAGCATGCTCTGAAACGTGAGCAGTTTACAAAACCAGGCTCTAACAGGGACTTGAACTGAACATTTCAAAGGGCTTTGGCCACTTAAATAAGCCTGACTGCTCATGTGAGGTATTAAATCCTTTCCCCCCTCCCCAACCTTTTGAAGAGTAATCGCAGGCTATGAAATAAGGCACATTTCAGTTCAATTCAGGCACAAAAACATTGTCCACACCAAAGCACAGGGCCTATTTTGGTTTCCTTCTCCCCAAAAAAACAGTGGGTGTGTTTATTCTATGGCTGGTAAATTCAGCTAAGCGTTTTCTATTCGTGTCCAAGGGCACCCGAACGTATAAACAAGTCCCATGGCCTCGGGTGTTTACTTTATGATAAACCACCAAGTGGCAACACCAGTAAGATACGGCTTCCTCCTGCCGCAACGCTGCAGCCCTCAAGGTCGCCTGGCGCCGTGCCCTCGGGGCAGCAATACCACATCTCCTGCTTCTGCCTGGCAGAAGAGAGGAGCAAAGGGAAGAAGGTGCCAGGGGAAAGGCAGGACCGAGCAGTTCCTCACAGACCCTCTGCAGACGTTCTCAGGCTCTCCTTTCGAAGCAGGCCACTTTGAAGGGAGTTTCTAGCAGAACAGTCAAACAGCCCAGTTCCTAATTACAAAAACTTTAAAATGAACAGACTATTTCACTCACCTGCCATAACCCGAGGTCAAGGCTTTCCCGGCAGTCAGCGTGACACCAAGCGTGACGGGGAAACGCAAAGGGCTTGGCAGATGAGTGAGAAGGCGCTGACTGGCATGCAAGTCACAGGTCAACGCCTGCAATCGGCAACACCTCATGCCCGCAGCTCACATCAGGCTGGCGGTGACTGCAAAAAGCTGTTCCCCGGGGTCTGCTCGGGAGATGAGAGCGGGGCAGCTCTCCAGGCATCCCACCCCTCCACAACTGGCACCATTTCGGGGGACACGCCAGGAGACCAAAGATTAAACGAACTACGTTACCTGAACCTTCTTGCAAGGCAGCAGGAGATGACACCACTAAGGGTCAGGAGGAAGAAGGCAGATCTGGCTAACTGCAAACACTATGGATGGAGGATTTACGTTTTTGGGACCAACCCAGCCACTTTCCATAGAGATTTGGGTCCCTAGAAAGCAGGTGCTTGGCCTTCACCTCAGCGTCAGCACAAACACAGAGACACTGTCCAGTTCTTCCCTACCCAAGTTAACTTATGCAATGCCAAAAAGCAAGAACTGTACAACAGATCCTGAAAGCAGGGAAAGGGCTGGGTCACTGAGGTTGTTGAAGCTAAACGTGAAGCATGGAAATCATAGAGGCACAAGTTATCTGATACTTCCTTGTCCATCTTCTCCTCCCTGGGCACACATTCCACCTCCCAAGTTCATTAGCTCCACAGTTCACTTCCTTGATATTCTATATTGTCCAAAAAAAAAAAAAAAGCCAGTGAAATTCAGACAGCAGGAGAAATTTGGCTTCAACAAAGGATCAGGGTAGCCTTGGTGGGGGGGAAAAAAAAAAAAAAAAAAGAGTGGCATAGCACACTCTGTATTGAAAGAGGAGAAATCTGATTGCAGCAAAGCCTTGGAATGCCTGCCTGCTGCTTGGGTCCTTTTCCTTAACAATACACCTGAAGCAGAGGTGCCCCAGATGAGTCAGTCTCTGTGTCTTGGAAAGAGGAATCTCTGCTTGTTGGAGAGCCTTGGAGAGGAGAGAGAAGAGACGGTGACATTAGACAACATGAAGTGCCAAGTGCCTGGCAGTTGGGCAAGCAACTGCCACAAAAGGCTTTGTGTATCACGAGGAAGGAGAAAGCCACACAAAGCCCACAGGCAGGGAACAACCCTGCCTGTACTGTAGCCATCTTCTAGGAGAGATCTGTTATTATGCAGGAAAAAACTTGTCTTTTAGCCCTGGGCTGCTCTTTGGAGTGGAGCATGCATGCCGTGAGGATCAGAGCTCAGCGGACAGCCTGTCGCTCTCCCCCACTTCCCTTTTGCACAGTTCCTTTTGTTCCCAGTATAACCCAGCTGTGACCTCGGCCCCCAAATGCAGCCCCAAACTTTGTCAGGACACCCAGAGACTGAAAGCTCTCGGGCCAAGTACGGTGCGTGGCCAGAGAGCGCTCCATACTTGGGTTTCATTCCTTTTCAGAAGGACCCACTGACCCAGGTAGTCTCCTGAGCTCCCTTCACTCCCAAAACTCAAGACAACTACACCCCTGACGGTAACCTAAGAGGCGGGTGTCAGCTCAGCCTTTGCAGATGGTGAAAACTGAAGGCACACGTAATACAGGAAGTTCAGGGCATTCCCCTCACTCCTGGGATGCCACTGCAGCTAAGACCCCCGGCCAGATACGTTACCTGCGCTGCTATGCCGCCTCATATTCCTGGCTATCACATCTGCTGGTGTTTCTTCCGATATTTGCACGGCCAAATCTGGAATGCAAACCAAGAGGGCCTGAGACAGGGAAGGATGGGCAGCCATGACTCAAGAGTAAAGATCCCTGTCAGGGAATGCACGGGGCTCTCCTTCAGAAGGCACCACCCTCAGGTAACAGGAGAGGTAGAGTCTGATTCTTCAGATTGCTTCCACCATTGTCTTGGTAATCCGAGCTTTATAGTCCTTAAATACCAGGAAGCAACAGCAGCTTTACTGCTAAGCCGGGAAGCACAACAGGCTGCCAGTTTCCTTCCTTATTTCTGGATGTCTCCTTGCCCCCCATACTCAGCTTTTGAAGATCTTTCTACAAGAAACTCTCTTAGAACCTGTTCTGGAGGTCAGTCACTTCAGGCTGCTCCAGCCAAGGAGGAGAGCATCCCTGAAAGAGCCACCAGGCACTTACGCTGTGGCAGCAGCCCTTCCCTCCTCTCTGCAGGGATATTTACTGGCTGCTCCTCACCCCACTGCGTGGAGGAAGTCTCAGCTCCGCGGAGGCACCCTGTCACGGTAGTCTAAGGGTGGCATTAGCAAAGAGCGCGGGTAGAACACGAGGGAGAGCGAGCCAGCTTAGTAACTGGACATCCTCTAGCACAAGCCAGCTCGTCTGGTCGTACCAGTTAAGTTTGACTCATGGTCTTTCTGCCTAGCTTAGAGGTGCGGAGGAAAGCCAGAATCATTGCAGTAGCAGCAGAATAAGCCCTTCTATTGCTCAGCACAAACTTCACTGACAGTGAAAGATTCTATTGAGAAAGCCACAACGGGGTGACTGGTGAGAAGCAGAGGTCTCCAGTAATACGTAAGGCCCTCCACTCACACATCCCAGGAAAATAAGCCCAGCCCGAAGACAGACATCAGCTTTCAACCCTGCTCCATTGCCACATCCCCATGGCTTTGATAAAATAACCCTCTTGTGTTGAAGCAGTAATACCAAGGAAGCCACACGTACCGTCTTGGCTGATGACCATGGACTCTAGCATCGTTTCGTTCCCGCTGTCTGGTGCGTTGCCTCTGCTGGACTTCTCCTCGTGGCTCTGGCTGGCTGGGATAGAAATATGGGGCCGGACCCTGCTTTTCCGGGTGCTGATGCGTATGATGCCTCGGACCAGCCTGCATTCAGCATCCTGCTCATCCAGGTTGTAGTCCTGAGTTATGCTATTGATGAGGTCCGAGATCTTGTTGGTCTTCTCCAGGAAGACAGTGTCTGACGTGCACTTGGCCAGCTCATCGATCTGGTGGACGCTGAAAAGCTCTGTCAGTTTCTTGAAGATCAGGACGTCGATCTGCCTGCTGGACATGGAGCCGTTCAGCTCGCTGATGTCCAGGTCGGACTCGTGGAAGGAATAATACTCCTCTGAACTCCGGTGGCTGCTGGGGAGCGGTGGCTTTTCTATGCTGTTCCTGAAGGGCTTCTCCGGCAGCATCTCTTTGCAGCATGAATCCAATTCCAGGTGGTGGCTGGGGCTCCTGTTTTGATAGACAGGAATGCCCTTCAGTTTCACATCTGGGTAACTGAAACTGCTACCCATGCTGGACTTTTTGATCTGGTTCCCATTCTTCTCAGTGGGAGAGATGTTGGCGGGGCTGTTTGGCAGTCGCCCGTTATAATCTCCGTTCTTTCCGTCATCAGTGGAGGTCTCGGCGGGGCCTGGATAGGGGATACAGACACTGCAGTCCTGAAAGCAGCCCCCACAGGTCACTATACAACAGAAAACAGCCTTGTATGTGTTCCAGGCCTGAGACAGAGATGAGCAGCAGAAGCTCTGGTTTGGGGGAGCCTCTGCTGTACCAGAAATAAAGGTAATTGTTTCTGCCTCTCTCCCATTAGAGTCTTTGAGGTCAGTTTTGCGACCTTTCCTGTCCCGCGTCTGCTGGGCTCTGGTGCAGCTCTGTTTGATTTCAGGCGTAGAGCCGCTGAACACCTCCAAACTGACATCCGTCTCCTTGGATGGTCTGCTCCGCAGGGGCACAGCCTCCTGGTAGGGCTGGTTCAGCTGGCGGTGGCTGTTCAGGTTGTGGGGGAGTCCTGTTTTCCGGCCCAGCATGGCTCACCGCTCAGGCACCTGGAGAACAGGGAGGTCTCAAGTCAAGTATTTGTCACCAGTCTCACCTTAGCGAGCTGTTGGTCAACAGAGGAGGACCTGACATTCAAACTCAGTGATTCTCAAATTGAACATTTCAAATTATTTACAGAAATATTTTGCATTAGGACTCACGCTGTTCTCGCTTGTCCCATAGAGAGGGAGTCCAGCCTGCGTTTCAGGGTTCTCCGACTACTCTAGCTTTGCTGCTTCCTTTCAGTAGGTGCTTGAATCAGAAGAGATATGTTTTAAAAGGACTGGTTTTAAGACATCAAAATCCCTGTAACCTTCAGAGGAGGTTTCCTCAACACAGCTGGAAGCTGAATCAGGCTCAGGCCGTTGCTCCAGAGCAATAAATGAGCAGCACAGCCGTAGGTGGAGCCAGCTGACAGGCTCTAAGGGAAAGTATCTTCTTTTAAACAACTTCCCCTTTGTCTTGCATTCCTTTGGATTAAGCTGGGCCCTGACAGCGCTTACCCTTTTCAAAACACACCATGCCCAGGAGGAGATGACAAGCAATCAATCATTATGCAAGCTGCCAATTCAGACTCCAGGTTATTCGATGCTATTTAAATTTAGAGGATTTAGCAACGATGGTGTTAGAAACACAGATGATTTTTGCTAGTCATGCTAAGGCCATGTTATGTTAAAGACTCTCCTATCAAAACTGATGTCTTCATCTAGATTAAAGAAAAGATCTTGTTGACAAGACGGTCTCAAATCATGCCTCACGGGAGCAAAACCTTTACAAAGCCCTGCGACAGAAATCCTGCAGCAGACTATCTGCTCAACCGTTTTTCTCGTTGCCACTCTACTAACACAACTGCCCCAGGTCTGCACATGGGAGTAAACTGTTTTTACAGTGTACTATGTCACGCTTCAGCTCCACAGATCCAACACGCAGTGTGGCACATAACATCTCCCTATTACGAAGAAAGCTTGGCACTGGGCGATGGCAAGGAAAGTAAGGTCAAGGCTGTCACTCTCCACTTCTATCCCAGACTACGGTGGGCCCCTAAATTGTCCACGGTTTCTAAGCTTCTTGGCTAACACTGCTTTCACCCCCAAGAGATCCTTTTAAATACTAATTAGGCTAATTAATAAGCAGTGAGAGGCCAGCCATAGCTTAAGCCTTTTTAGACTGTCCCTGCTGCTCTACTCTATATATACTTTCTATAGGGCACCTCAAGCATGAATAAATAAATCTGTTCTACCTTGTTAGAGCATTGCCTCTTTTTCCCTTTTTTTTTTTTTTAAAAAAAACAAACAGTAATGTTGTTCCCACAAAGAAACAGGCGCAGACTGAAAACCAGGCAGTTACAGCACACCCCTGCTTTCCAGGAATATTTTGGCTCCATTAGCTTATAAAAATTTCTAAGTAGTGCATGTCCCAGGAGCTCTCTTCGCACATTCCTGGACAATATGTTAAACATAAAAGCCCCAGACGCTCCAATTTCAGTGCTGAGCAGGCAGAGCTCCCTAGACTCGGCATCAGTGGAGAGTTTTGATTGCTTGCACTTCAGAACAACAGGGTTTTTTTCTCTCAGCTTCATCATTTTTGTAACGCAGTTCAAAATTTAAAAACATACCGAAAACATCTGAGCTGATTGAAGCACAGAACTGCTTACTGGGATGTTTCTCTTAATACCGAGGCCTTATCAAGAGATCTAACATACGCATTGCGCATCATTTATGTAACAATATATAATATTCTGAAATTCTGGAGCATTTTTGACATAGGGAAGAGCGTTATCTCAGCTCTACAGAAAAAGACTTGCAGGCTCAGAGATTAAACCACTTGCCTGACATCACACAAGCCCCCAGCTGCATCAGGGGTCAGAGACACCTCCAGCCCCGACCACTGAGCTCGCACCCTTCCCCTCACAGCTTGCGTAACTGAGACCACCGGATCACACGTCTGAAGAGTTCCCCATGAGCACGTGTAAGACACAGCTCCTCGATCCAGCGGCTTCTCCGGCACAAGCAATGGACTGGACTGAAACCCGCAGCCAACTGCTTAACACAGCCATAAACAAAAGCTCGGACTAAAATCCACAGCAGAGTTGGTACTCACAAGATCGTTGGGAGCTTTCTCTGTTCTCACGCAGGCACCGTGTGTGAATGGAGAAGATCCTTCTAAAGAACTTCAGCATCTGCTTCAGAAGAGCGAGGAGGGATTCACAAAGAGTTTGCGCGTCTAAGAGTTAGCCGGGGTCTAAGATCTTCATTGTTCAGAGGACAGGCTTTCCTTTGAAAGTTTTAAAAAAAGCTAAATTAAGTTGTGAATCTACCTAATAAAGTCACATCAGTTTGCCAATAACCATATTGCCACTGTGGTTAGGAGCTAGGGAAGTCAAAGCATTAACTTAAAAAGGGGCCAGAGGACCTAAATTCAGGATACAAGATCTACACATAGATACAACTTCTCTTAAATCTATGGAAGCATCAATAGCTGTTAAGTTTTCCAAGCAGCCTCGCCAGGAGCTGAAAGCCACCCTGCAAAGCTCCCGGACTCCTGACTGCTCTGCCAGCACCGGGCAGCGACCGAGACCCTGGCCCGGAGTAACACGGATCCGGCCTCCTCTCTGTGCTGCCGTATCCCCTCGCTCACCTACCTGGGATATAAACAACCCGGCCAAGGAACGGCCTCCTGCCAAACGCTTCCCTGCGCCCTGGCCAAAAACAGCCCCCGTTCCAGCTGACAACCAGGACTCCGCCACGGTGTAAATAAACAAAATTTGCCCCTTCCTTCTCATAAAAGGAGGGCTGCAAGGGGGGAGGGCTGCCTGGGCACCAAGCAGAGGCCCCTCTGCCTACCCCGGGCCCCCGGACATCCTCGAGATGGTGGATTTTTGGGAGAAGAGAAGCTGGCAGCAGAGAACAGCCCGCTCCCAGCGGAGCCACTGACCCGTCCCGGCAAGGCCTGCCCTTTCCCGCACAGCCCCCCCACCCCGCTCCCCCCTCAGCTTTTCAGCCCTCGAAAGCCGAACCGGCCGCGGCAGGGGCCAGGGAGACCCGACCCCCCTCCCCGGGAGAGCTCCTACCGACACCGGCCCCCGGGGCGAGGGCAGGGAAGGTCCCAGAGCAGCGGGAGGGGACAGAGCGGGGGGAGGCACGGCAGCACGGGGCGGCTGGTGGCGGGGGGGGGGGGCCGGGGGGCGCCTGGCTCGGGGGAGGCCCGGGGCGCACGGAGAGGGAGAAGCCGGTCTCGGCGGGGGGACGGCAGCCGGGGCACCCCGCTCTCGGGAGGGAGCGGGGGGGGGGAACACCGTGGGGATCCCCGGTAAAGGGGGGGAGGCAGCGCCCGCCCCTCCCTGCCGCCGCCCCTCCTTCCCGGTCGCGGCCTGCTGCTGCCCCCAGGCCCGGGACGGGCGGCCGCGGCGGGGGAAGCGCCGAGAGGCGGCGGGCGCTGCCGGCGAGAGCCGGGGCTGAAGCGGGGGGGCTGGGGGCTGAAGCCGGGACCGGGGCCGGGGCCGGGCTCCCCCCCAGGGCGGCGTCGCGGCCCCCCCCGCCCCGGCGTTACCTGCGAGCCAGGGAGCGGCGCCCGGCCCCGCCTCACCTGGGCCAGGTGAGCCACGTGACCCGGCCGACGGGCCGCCGCGAGGGACAGCAGAGTGCGGCGCGAAGCCGCCCCGGCCCCCGGGGGCCCCATCCCCGGGGGTCTCGGTGCCCCCGGCCCCCTGTTCCCCCGGGCTCTGTCTCAAAGCACCCCGCCGCCCCGGGATCCTCATTCCCAAGGGTCCGCGTGCGCCAAACCAGCCCCGCCTCCCGGGGTCCTCGTCCCCAAGGATCCCGGTCGCTGAGGATCGGCTTCCCCGAGGATCCCTGTCCCCAGGGTCCCCGCCCTTAAGGTCTCCATCCCCAAGGCTCTCACTCCCCAAGGATCCCTGTCCCGAGGGATCCCTATCCCGATGGATCCTCACCCCCAAGGATCCCCTCCCAAAGATCCCTCGTCCCTGAGGATCCTGTCCCAAAGGATTCCTGTCCTCAAGGATCCCCGTCCTCAAGGAACCCCATTCCTAAGGATCCCCATCCCTGAGGATCCCCGTCACTGAGGATCCCTGCCCCAACAGATCCTCGTCCCCAAGGATCCCCGTCCCCAAGGATCCCCATCCCTGTGGATTCACATCACTGAAGACCCCTGTCACCGAAGACCCCTGCCCCAACAGATCCCCGTCCCCAAGGATCCCCATCCCTGTGGATTCACATCACTGAAGATCCCTGTCACCGAAGACCCCTGCCCCAACAGATCCCCGTCCCCAAGGATCCCCATCCCTGTGGATTCACATCACTGAAGATCCCTGTCACCGAAGACCCCTGCCCCAACAGATCCCCGTCCCCAAGGATCCCCATCCCTGTGGATTCACACCACTGAAGATCCCTGTCACTGAAGACCCCTGCCCCAACAGATCCCCGTCCCCAAGGATGCCCATCCCGAGGATCCCCCCGATGTGCCCTGCACCACTCCCTATCATTTTAACCCCCTGCACACAAACACCCCCCACCCGCGCTGCCTGCGCCCGGCAGCACCTCCCCGCCGTGGGGCATTATCGTGGCAGGCGTGGGGTGGCCACGTGCATCCCCCGGGGTCCCCCGGGACCCGTGCCCAGGGCAGAGCACCTCGCCTGTGCATCCCCAGGTGCTGCCCGCGGTTTTGGGTGCCTCACTCTGGAGTCAGGAGCCCGTCCACCCCAGGGTGAACCTCTCCACCCAGGCCATGCCAAGCGCTTCGACACCCCCAAAGCCTTTGGCTGCCCCTCCTGCCACCCAGCCCTGCCCTCCCGCCCGGCTACAGCCACAGAGAGACCCGCGCCCTTCGTGGGGGGTGATTTCACCCTCTCTGCTCAGCACCCTGCGAAGCAACAGCGTCATCCATCCCTTCTCCTGCTGGGAGCAGTTGTTTCTGCCCAAGTGCCCCCGGGGACAGTGGTGGCACGGGGGACACGCGCTGCGGGGATGCCCAGTGCTCCCCGGGCTGCCGGGCTCAGCCCGTCCTGTTTGCTGCTGCTTGGTGACTCAGTGGCTCTCTCCAAAGAGCTGGTGATTCACTCTCGGGGGGTCGGATCCTTCCCTGAAGGGTTGGAGGAAAGGAAGGAGACCGGGGAGGGGAAGGGGGGCAGCAGGGCAGGCAGGGAAGGAGCCGAGCAGAACGGCAGCTGTGCGCTGAGGCTGCAGCTGGAGCGGCAGCCGCTCGGCTCAGATGCACCAGCCGGTTTCCAAGAGGAAAGCGGAGAGCGAGAAATCAATTTAAAGGACCGTGCCAGTGCCAAGAAACTCATTCCTTCTCTAAAGGGCACAAAGACCGCGTTTGTTTATTTAAGCCTCTGGCACGGGAACACCGTACTTAATTCCAGCCGGTGTCATTTCCCTGGCCGGGCTTTCATTTGTGTGTAACTCAAAGCACTGCTTGGAAATGCATTGTCTCCTTCTTCTGCCAGGTGCCTGGAGCACAGATCCCTCTCCCGGTGCTGCCCCATGGCGCCTGGCACTGCCAGGATGAGCCGAGCAGCGCGGTGGCCTCCCGAGCCCAGCACCGCGCGCTTGATGCCCCTCGGCTCCTGCATTTTTCCCCATTCCCCATCACCTCCGAGCTGAACTGCCACCAGGTGCCAGGGCTCCAGTCCCAAACCGCTGCTGCCAGCGTTGTTGGGTCCAGGATGGCAGGGCAGGGAGCTGGGTCCACCCAGGAGTGCCAGGGCTGAAACCCGAAATCCTGATGCAGGATTCCTTCCCTTAAACTGGGCCAGGATGAGAGAGCAGCACCTGGGTCCCCCCCTGCCCCGGTAACTGGGACACCTGGGGAAAAACTTGCAGAGAGACTGGGAGAGATGGCGCTAACATTAATTATTTGCTGCCTATAATAAGGCTTCACTTTTCTGGAGCACATCCCAACGTGGGGCTTTAAAGAGGCTGGAGATAAGAGGTCAGCGCACAGCCCTCGGCTGCGTCCTCCCGCAGGGCTGTCCTACCCCAGGGCAGAGCACGGCCGACGCGGAGCTGCCTGCCCGCATCCCTGTGGGAATACCGGGAACGGGATGCAGCGCGGTGCCCCATGCAGATGGTTGGTGCCTCCGCAAGCGGCTGCCGGGGAAGGGAGACCAACGCTCTCAACCGGAATTTTGCATCAAAGAGGTTTATTCTGAGTGCTGCTAATTTCAGACTCCTCTGCTAAATCATTAATAGCTCGTCAGCCCAGGCACAGATCCTGCAGCAGCGCGGGAGGGGTTCTGGGACTCGGGCAGTGACTTACCCTGAGGGGCAGGGGCATTTCTTGTATTTTTCTATTATTTACCTTTACAAGCCTCTGTCTTCTCATCTACCGGGATGTGCTATGGCCGGCTGGGACAGCCTGGGGACACAGCCACGACGGGGGGCCCAGCGACAGCCTCAGCCTCACTGGCTGACGTCCCCAGCCCATCTGGCCCCCTCTTATTTCTTAAACTCATGCCCAGGCACAGCTGCTCCCTATTTCCATTTTCTTTTCTTACCCTGGACCAGAGACCGGAGCTGGGAAGGTGATGAGCAGCACAGGCCTGGGGGGTGACCCAAAAAAGCAGTTATTTTATGAGCAGGTGACTGATGGAGCAGGCACCTCCAGAGGTCCCTCCAACCTCAGCGATTCTGAGGTTTCACTTTGGGGGAATGGGGGAAGCTTTCTGGCCCTTTCCCCTTTAGGGGTACCCTTGGGGGTCCAGGTTCCACTGAAGCAGAGCAAAAAAAATCAGAGAGGAGTTCTGTTTAATACCGGCCTGTCCCCACAATTTCTTTGGGTTGGAGGCAGAGGGAGCAAGAGCAGAGCTTTGACCCTGAACCTACAATGGAGCAGCACCCCTCAAATCCGCAAACCCCATTTTATAGCAGCATTTGCATCGGATACATGAAGATGGCTCAGCCCAGATGTCAGCTTTCCTACAGCCTGAAACGCAGCCTGCAGAGCTTAACCAAATGCCCTGGCCGTGTCTCTGACACCGGGCAGTGGAGATGCAGTGGGAGCCGGTGGACGGGCAGGGAAGGGACGGGCAGGCAGCAGGAGCAGTGACGCAGCAGCCTCTGACGCTGCTCCGGTGCCTGGCAGACGTGCGGCAGCGTTGGCAAGAGCAGGAATGCGACGCAAAGCGCAAGGGATGAGGTTTTTTTTCCCCCTAAGGTAAGGAAAGCAAAGCTGCCACCAGCCCACGTAGGACGGGGGTGACATCCACCGCAGGCCTGGACCATGGCTCTGCTGGGTGGGGGTTTTTTTTTTGGCTTAGGCTTTTGCTCCCATCTTGGGGTGGGATGAGACCTTGGCACCCGGTTCCTATCATCCCTTTTATCCTCTCTGCTGCTCCGATGCGAAACACAAGCTGGCTTTACCCTACGCACCTGTGTGAAGATGCAGCTGCTGAGCGTGACATCCCAGCAGGAGGAACCCCAAAAACCAGGCTCCTTGGGGGGGAGCAAGGTGGCAGCGGCACCCTCCCGCTCCAGCCCCATCCCCGTGCCATCTCGGCCCACTCCCAGCTCTATTAACGCCATCCTAAATGATAATGACGTTGGCAGCGACGTTGCTGTGACAGTCACGCAACCAAGGACACGCTGTCCTGGTGTCACATCCCCTGCATCCCAAGGCTGGGACACACAGCCCCGGGGGGGGACACGGGGGCTGGCCCCTGCCCTGCCGCAGGCTGGCGGCAGGGGCACCAGCAGCCCCCGACCAGCACCAGGAGCTTCTCCCGCTGCTTCTCCCAGGGGCTGCAGTGGTAAAGCCAGCCTTTCCAGTAACCCGTCCCAGTCCAGCCTTTCCCCCTAACCCTTCCCAGTAAATGTCCCCAGTACCCCCTTCAGCCCAGCCTTTCCCAGTATCCCTCCCACCCTAAGCCTTTCCCAATAACCCCTCCAGTATCCCTTCCCAGCAACCCCCTCCCAGTCCAGCCTTTCCCAGTGCCCCCCAGTAACCCTCCCAGCCTTTCCCAGTATCCCCCCCACAAGCCTTTCCCAGTAACCCCTCCAGTAACCCTTCCCAGCAACCCCCTCCCAGTCCAGCCTTTCCCAGTACCCCCCAGTAACCCTCCCAGCCTTTCCCAGTGCCCCTGCCCTCCCCAGCTCTACATTTCCCAGCGACCCCCCGAAGGGAGGGCAGTTTTCCAGCCCCACGAACCTCTAACGCCACTGGGCCAGTGCCGTACTGAGCCTGGGACCGTGTCGGTGCTGGTACTGGTGCTGTGCCGTACCGAGCCCAGACCCGTGCTGTACTGGGCCATACTGAGGCTGGTGCCGTGCCGTACCGGGCTATACCGAGCCCGGGGCCGGTGCTGTACTGAGCCGTACCGAGCCTGGACTGTGTCAGTACCGGTGCCGTGCTGCACCGAGCCCAGACCCGTGTCAGTGCCGGTACCAGTGCCGTGCCATACTGAGCCTGTGGCTGTGCTGGTGCCGGTACTAGTGCCGTGTTGTACCGAGCCTGGACCCGTGCTGGTGCCAGTACCGGTGCCGGTACCAGTGCCGTGCCGTACTGAGCCTGTGGCCGTGTCGGTGCTGGTACCAGTGCCGTGCCGTACTGAGCCTGGACCCGTGCTGGTGCCAGTACTGGTGCCGGTACCAGTGCCGTGCCGTACTGAGCCTGGACCCGTGCTGGTGCCAGTACCGGTGCCGGTACCAGTGCCGTGCCATACTGAGCCTGTGGCCGTGTCGGTGCTGGTACCAGTGCCGTGCCGTACTGAGCCTGGACCCGTGCTGGTGCCAGTACTGGTGCCGGTACCAGTGCCATGTTGTACCGAGCCTGGACCCGTGCTGGTGCCAGTACTGGTGCCGGTACCAGTGCCGTGCCGTACTGAGCCTGGACCCGTGCTGGTGCCAGTACCGGTGCCGGTACCAGTGCCGTGCCATACTGAGCCTGTGGCCGTGTCGGTGCTGGTACCAGTGCCGTGCCGTACTGAGCCTGGACCCGTGCTGGTGCCAGTACCGGTGCCGGTACCAGTGCCGTGCCGTACCAAGCCCGGACCCGTGTCGGTGCCGGAGCTGTGCCGCACCGAGCCCGTGGCCGTGCCGGTGCTGTACCGAGCCCGGACCCGCGTCGGTGCCGGTGCTGTGCCGTACCGGGCCGGTGGCCGTGCCGGTGCTGTACCGAGCCCGTGGCCGTGCCGGTGCCGGTACCGGTGCCGTACCGGGCCGTACCCAGCCCGAGCACCCCCGCCGGGGCTGCACCGTAGGGGGCCGGGGGTCGCGCCCCCCCCGTGCCGGTGCGGTGCCGGTGCCGCCCCCGGCGGGGCCGAGCCGCACGGAGCCGGCGCCGCCCCCGGGCTATATATCCTCGCCGCGGCGCTGCCCCGCTCCCGTTCCCGTTCCCATGGCGGCGGCGGCGGCGGATCCGGGTCCGGCTGCGGGCGGCGAGCAGCGCCCCGATCGCGGCGGCACCAGCACCGGCGGCAGCACCGGCGGCAGCACCGGCAGCGGCAGCCCGGCGTCGGTGGAGCTGGCGGCGGCGCGGCGGCGGCTGGTGGCGGCCGAGGGTCGCCGTCGGGCGGCGGCGGAGCTGGAGGGCCGGGTGCGGCAGGTGCACTGCGCCCTGCGGCACGCCGAGCTCCGCCTGGCCGCCCGCGCCGAGGCCCTGGGCCGCCTGGGAGCCGGCGTGGCCCAGGCCCAGCTGGCGCTGGCAGCGCAGAGCCAGCGGCTGCAGAAGGGGCTGCGCCGCCGCGCCCGCCCCCGCCCCGCCGCCCTCCTGGCCGCCGCCCGCGCCCTCCGCAGCTGCGTGCCCTGGGCCCCCGCCCGCCCCCGCGGCTCCGCCGCCCCGCCCGCCGCCGCCCGCCGCCTGCCCGCCGCGTCCCGCAGCCCCGCCTAGGGGGGAGCGGGGCTCCGGGAGCCTGCCGGGGCGGGGGGGGGGGGGGTCCGGGAGGCTGGGGGGCCGGGAGCCGGCGGGTCAGGAGGGGCTGGGGGGTCGTGGGGGATCCAGCGGCGGCTGGGGACCCTGTGGGCTTGGGGGTCGTGGGGGATCCAGCGGGGGCTGGGGACCTTGAGGGGGTCCCGGGGAGGCTGGGGGGCCGGGAGCCGGCGGGTCAGGAGGGTTTGGGGGGTCGTGGGGGATCCAGCGGCGGCTGGGGACCCTGTGGGCTTGGGGGTCGTGGGGGATCCAGCGGGGGCTGGGGACCTTGAGGGGGTCCCGGGGAGGCTGGGGGGCCGGGAGCTGGTGGGTCAGGAGGGTTTGGGGGTCCCTCTGTGGGCTTGGGGGTCGTGGGGGATCCAGCGGGGGCTGGGGACCTTGAGGGGGTCCCAGGGAGGCTGGGGGGCCGGGAGCCAGTGGGTCAGGAGGGTTTGGGGGTCTTCCTGTGGGCTTGGGGGTTGTGGGGGACCCAGTGGGGTCTGGGGACCTTGAGGGGGTCCCAGGGAGACTGATGGGCTGGGAGCTGGCGGGTCAGGAGGGTTTGGGGGGCACCGGGGGACCCTGTGGGCTTGGGGGTCGTGGGGGGACCCAGCAGGGTCTGGGGACCCTGGAGGTTTGGGGGATGTGGGGGGCCCTGCAGGGTCTGGGGACCTTGAGGGGGTCCTGGGGAGGCTGATGGGCTGGGATCCAGTGGGTCAGGAGGGTCTGGGGGTCATGGGGGGACCTTACGGGGTGTGTGTAGGGGGGGGTCTTGGGGACCCCACGGTGTGGAGGGACCCAGCAGGGTCTGGGGACTTTGAGGGGGTCCCAGGGAGGCTGATGGGCTGGGAGCTGGCAGGTCAGGAGGGCTTGGGGGTCCCCAGGGGATCCTGTGGGCTTGGGGGTCGTGGGGTGACCCAGCAGGGTCTGGGGACCTTGGGGTGGCCTGAGGAATCTGATGGGCTGGGACCCAGCAGGTCAGGAGGGTTTGGGGGTTGCATGGGGATCCTGCAGGGCATGGGGGGGTTCTGGGGGACCCAGTGGGGTCTGGGGACCTCAGCAGTGGCCTGAGGGGTCTGATGGGGGGAGACCTTGTGAGGTCTGGGGTGTTTGGGCTTCCCTAGGGAACCCTGTGGGATTGGGGCACTCCAGGGGACCCAGCAGGGTCTGGGGACCTTGGGGTGCCCTGAGGAATCTGGGTGGGGGGGTCCCTGGGGGACCCTGGGGGTTGGGGTGCTTGAAGGACCCTGCAGGGTCAGGGCTCCAGGGGTGTGCAGTGAGGTTGGGGGACCCAGCAGGGTCTGGGAACCCCCATGGGGTTGGGAGACCCTCCAGCATCTGGGGTGCTCAAGGGACCCTGCAGGGTCTGGGGTCCCTGGGGGATCTTGCCAGGTCTGGGGGTTTTCGTAGGGGAATCTGCTGTCACCCCCCCAGCCTAGTCTGGGGTCACCCCCCCCAAAGGCAGCAGGTTCAGCACTATGGGGCAGGGCCCCTTCCCTGTCTGAGCCCTGCTGTCCCCCGAGAGCCTGGGCCAGCGGGACGCTGGTGGGACCGTGCCCCACGCTGGGGCTCGGGTGCAGCCTTCCCGTGCCCCCACGCAAGCCCCAGTGGGGGAATCAGGGGCGCTCGGGGTCACCCCACTTCCACCATCCCCGGACAGTGATTTCGGCTCCAGACTGTGCACCCCCACGGGGGCAGAGAGCAGAAGAGGACTGGTCCTCACGATGGCACTGGCACCATTTGCTTCCCACCAAGCCGGATTTTTGGGACTGCTTTGACAACTGACTGAGCAGGTGACACTCAAAGCCTCTCCATGCTTCCAGCAAGAGTCCTTGGGCACCCCCAATGTCACCCTGCAGCAGAGCCTGTCGCGGCGGGCTCCAGAGAAGGCACGAGGAGGCAGAGGTGGGCTCGGGAAGAAGCACCCCTGTCCGGGCAGAAGGCTTCTGCGGGGTCCTGGCATTGCTGTCCCCATTGCTGTCCCCATCTCTGCCCCACCAGCCCCGAGCTGGCCTCGGGACGGAGGGCTCAGACCTGACAGCATCATCCCTTCCCCACTGGGAACTGCAGCGGTTCAACCGGCAAAGCCATCCGTGAGCCTGCTCCTTCACCGGACACCGCCGCAGCGTTCACCGTCCCCGGGCTGACGGCGTCCTTCGGCCGAGCCGCCGAAACGGGGTCTCGCTTTGCTGCGCCAAGCTTTCGCAGTGGCTTTCCCTGGAGGCTGCATGAATCCCTCCCTCCTGCTGGAAAACCATCACTCACCCCCCTTATTTATTTATTTATTTATTTAAATTTAAAAAATCCCACCCAACACTTGATTTGGGCTGGGGGGGGGGGGGATTTCACTGACTCATGAATGTGCCGCGACTCCCTTGGTGTGAGACAGCTGGTCTGTTGTGTAATCCTCGCTTCTTGCCGCTGCGCCGGCTGGTGCTGCTGCCGGACTCCTGCCTGTGCTCCGCAGCCAGGGCACGAGCAGAAGTAAACATTTTTTTTTTTAAAATTCATTACATGTGGTGTCCTTAGGTGCTGGGTGAAATATAACCAAGAGGGTGATTTAGAGTGGGGATTAGCAAATAAGCCCTGGTAATGGCATGTAATTAATACCGGAGTGGATTTCTCTGATTATTGATCTCTTCCCTCCTCGGGGCACGTGGGGACGTGGAAAATGTGGACGCTGCGAGTGTCCAGGGTCTCTCAGGCACTGCACGTGTACATATACACACATACAGACATAGTCTGGCCTGAAAAATTTGTATAAGGTCACAAAGAAGGAACAACTTGCACATGAATGTGTGCAGAGAATGGGTGGCAGAGAAATATTTGAGCTGCTGTACAGTCATGTGCTGGGGGGGAAATGTGTCTTTCGCCTATTAATGCCTGTTTTCAGACAATTATTTTTGGTTTTGTGCTGCCCTACGTGGAGCTCAGAGATGCTCTGGCTCCCCATATCTCCTCGATGCTCCCTAATTTCTGCCCTTTCACTAAATTCCTGCCTGCTGGAGGTTTTCCCATGCGTGCGCAGCCGTAATCCCAACCAGAGGGTGATTCCCTGAGCCGGGTGGGGAGTTTGCTGCTAATAGCAGCTTACAGGTCTCAGCCAGGAGAAGGGGCACATTATCTCTCCCAGGCTTGCAATTAATAGTATGAAATGCACAGCTTGGGCTTAAATCCCTTGATTTTTCCGCCCCCAACCTCCTTGGTGATTATTTGCAAATCAGCTTTTGACCTGATTAGAGCAGAACCTATTTAAAGGAATTGCAGGGAAAGACCTTAAAAAAAAAAAAAAAAAAAAAAAAAAAGCAGCAACTCCATTAAACCAGTAAGACCAAAATCATTCAAAATGCTTCAATGCAACGGTTCCTCCCCACCCTTTGGTCTCGGTAAGGTTACGGTCTCATCACACTTTGTCTTCCTGCAGTATCTTTAGCTGGAACATGACATCCATTACAATTCACACGCTTATTCCCATTTTCCTATGGGATGGGGGAGGCTGATGCAGTTAGCGAGGACGGGAGGGCTGGTGGGAGGGCAAGGAGGAGATCCCAGGTGTCCTCACAGCTCCACCCTGCAAATAAATGCACATTTAGCTGAAATGAGGATACCTGTCTGCTCCGGGTGCCCCGGGGAAAGACGTGCTCGGGATTTCAAAGGATGGGGAAAGGCAGCTGGGGTCCCCTCCATCTCCCGGGGCAGGGGGACAGATGTCGCCCCGTTTGGCAGGAAGAGCTGCGAGTGCAGTTAAACCATGTAGGGGGGTGATGGGGAGAGTGGTTGTGGCCACATCCAAGACCTGGTTTGCAGAGCGGAGGAATAACAGCAGCTCCCCAGGCTGATGCCAGAGCGAGACACGATACCCGTTTCAGGGAAAAGAATAAAAAGAGAATAAAAACTAATGCCGGAGCCCCATTACATGGTGGCTGCTCGTGGGCAGGATAACACACCGATGGATTTACCTCTGCTGCATGGGGGCAGCCATCACCTCCCGCATCCTCACAAGTCCCCGGGCCGCGGTTTTGGGCAACGTCTCTGCAGGTAAATCCTCATCCGGTGAGTTCTGCAGCAGCTCCTGCAAGAGTGCCGGTCCCCAGCCTGCTGGGGGTCCCCGGAGCCGTGCCGTGGGGTGCGGCGAGCCCCGTCCCCGTGTCCCAGGCTGCGGTCGTGGCCGTGCTGGTACCCCCACGGCCAGGTTCGCTCTCTGGATGGACAAGGCTGGGCCAGCCACCAGCCCGGAGCCCCCTGCGATGCCAGCTGGGCTTCTTGCTTTAGTTTTGTGGGTGACCTGGCCCGTGAACCCCCCGCCCCGTGCCCTGTGCAGCACAGGAGCCCTGTGCCACCCCCAGCAAGCTCCGGCTGCCACCGTCACGGGGCTGCTCGCGCATGATGGGGACAGTGGCAAAGTCCTGCTGGGGGGGCCTTGGCCAATTTGGGGCACCATTTTGGGGGAGAAAACCCACACCACCTCCAGCACAAGGTCAGAGGGAAAACGCAGAGCAAAAGCCTTGATCTTTTGGTGCCTGCTTTCGGGAGCATCCCCTGCACCGGGAGCGCAGGGCTTTACATAACCCCGCTCGCCTTCCTGCCCTCCTGCCAGCAAGCGCGTTACATAAATAGCACCGACACTTGTTGGTTTTATGAGATTATTTTGTTACAGACTTTCTGGGAAAAATAAAATTAATGTGGCACATTAATACCTAAGCCCAGCTTCTCTCTTTTCCGCCGTTAATTCCTTCGGGCTAGTCCCGATGAAGCGCGTTGGCACGGAGCGGGTGCCAGGGGTGGGCAGGGACAGAAACTCCCCAGAGCTGAAATGCCTGAGAGGCTGGTGAGGGAGGGAGGAGGGGGGCCAGGGACAGCGTGAAAGTGATGGAGAGGAGGAAGGGTTGGTGTGAGAGCAACGGAGGGGAGGCCAGGGACAGTGGGAGGGTGATGGAGGGGGGACAGGGATGGGGCAAGAGCGATGGGGGGGACTGGGACGGGACGAGGGTGACGGAGGGGGGACAGGGACGGGGCAAGAGCGATGGGGGGGACTGGGACGGGACGAGGGTGACGGAGGGGGGACAGGGACGGGGCAAGAGCGATGGGGGGGACTGGGACGGGACGAGGGTGACGGAGGGGGGACAGGGACGGGGCAAGAGCGATGGGGGGACAGGGACGGGACGAGGGTGATGGAGGGGGGACAGGGACGGGGCAAGAGCGATGGGGGGGACTGGGACAGGACGAGGGTGATGGAGCTGGGGACAGGGACGGGACGAGGGCGATGGAGAGGGTCGGAAAGGACGGTGCCAGAGCCATGGGGGGACAGGGCTTACCCCCCTGCAGGCCCCCAGGCCAGGTCCCAGGAGGCCACCGCGGAGTCCCCGAGCCTCCCCGGGACGGCGTCGCAAGAGGGCACTGCAGGAGCCGCCTTCCACCGCCCGGCGACCGGCAGCAGCTCCGCGGGGCCGGCGGGACCCCGGCTCCGGCACTGGGGCGGTGTCCCCCCGCGCTGGGGGCCCCAGCCACGCCTGGCCTCGCCCCCGCAGCGTCCCCCCAGCTCTCCCCTCCCCGCAGCGTGCCCCCAGCTCCCCCCTCCCCGCAGCATCTCCCGCCAGCTCAGCATCCCCCCAAGCTCTCCCCTCAGCATCACCCCCAGTCAGCATCCCCCCCAGCTCTCCCCTCCTCACAGCATCTCCCCCCAGCATCCCCCCAGCTCAGCATCCCCCCCTGAGCTCAGCATCCCCCCAGCTCTCCCCTCAGCATCCCCCCCAGATCAGCATCCCCCCCAGCTCTCCCCTCCTCGCAGCATCCCCCCCCAGCATCTCCCCCCAGCTCAGCATCCCCCCCAGCATCTCCCCTCCTCGCAGCATCCCCCCCCACACCATCTCCCCCCAGCTCAGCATCCCCCCTCTCCCCTCAGCATCCCCCCAAGCTCTCCCCTCTCCCCACAGCATCCCCCAGCTCTCCCCTCAGCATCCCCCCCAGATCAGCATCCCCCCCAGCTCTCACTTCCTCGCAGCATCTCCCCCCTCCATCTCCCCCCAGCTCAACATCCCCCCCAGCATCTCCCCTCTCCCCTCAGCATCACCCCCAGCTCAGCATCCCCCCCAGCTCTCCCCTCCTCACAGCATCCCCCCCCCCATCTCTCCCCAGCTCAGCATCCCCCCCAGCATCTCCCCTCAGCATCCCCCCCAGCTCAGCATCCCCCCCAGCTCTCCCCTCCTCGCAGCATCCCCCCCATCTCCCCCCAGCTCAGCATCCCCCCCAGCTCAGCATCCCCCCCAGCTCTCCCCTCAGCATCCCCCCCAGCTCAGCATCCCCCCCAGCTCTCCCCTCCTCACAGCATCCCCCCCCACCATCTCTCCCCAGCTCAGCATCCCCCCCAGCATCTCCCCTCAGCATCCCCCCCAGCTCAGCATCCCCCCCAGCTCTCCCCTCCTCGCAGCATCCCCCCCATCTCCCCCCAGCTCAGCATCCCCCCCAGCTCAGCATCCCCCCCAGCTCTCCCCTCAGCATCCCCCCCAGCTCAGCATCCCCCCCCAGCTCTCCCCTCCTCGCAGCATCCCCCCCCAGCTCAGCATCCCCCCCAGCTCAGCATCCCCCCTCTCCCCGCAGCATCCCCCCCAGCTCTCCCCTCAGCATCCCCCCCAGCTCTCCCTTCAGCATCCCCCCCAGCTCTCCCCTCCTCACAGCCCAGCGTTCCCCTGCACTTAGTGCTGTATTAACATTTAAAGGACATTTCCCCCCCTTAACTCTTTCCTCCTGCCCCCCCCAGTCTCCATTTCATGCCCTCTCCCCACTCCAGCCCTTACTCCTTCAAGAGGCCGTTACAGCCCCAATCAGCCACAGAGTGTGGGAATTGCCCCCCCCCCCCGAATTACCCCTTCCAGCAGCTGAGCCCAGCCTGGGGTCCCCCTCCCCAGCTTTGGGGGGGCTCTGGAAGTCACCTCAGCGGGATTTTGGCCTCTTTCTGTCCTGCGGCCAGAGCAGCCAGTGCCCGGGGGTGGCTGCAGGGGCTGTGAACGCACCTGGGCATGTTTTTGGCCTGTAGGCATCTTCATCTCCCCCGCCCGCATCAGCCCCTGGGATGGGCACCCTTGTGCTTCAACCCCCAGTTCAGATGTGCTGAGAAATGGGGATAAATCCCCTCTTTTCAGTTTGATAAATCCCCTCTTTTCAGTTCAGTTGCTCCACACCTGCCCAGACCCCCCCACTGAGGACCTGAGACCCCCCTAGGCCCAAGGGACAGGGGGTCACTGTGGGTCTGCAGCTGCCCCATCCCCTGCCCGAAGAGCGGTGGAGGTGCGGGATGCTGCCCGGGGCCATTTGGGTGACGAAGGTGGGAGCGGGCACCCCTTGTCCCCACCACCCCCTTTCCACCCACGCAGCACCCCCAGCCCTGTCCCCGTGTCCCCATCCAGGGTCTTGCCCTGGCTCTGGTGGGCTTCCAGCTCTCGGGAGCCTGTTCCTGCTGCGCGCGGCTGCCCTGCGCTCGCCTTACTGTGCTAAGCGCGTCTTGGTCCAGTTCTCTCTTCCCTGCTAAAGCTCTTTAAGTCACTGATCTGGTTAAACCTTAGCAATCGGTTTGTTTTGCCCTGCAAGTTAAATGTGCCTAATTCCTGCCCGGCTTACTCCCGACGCCCAGCCTGCAGAGTCCCTGTGCCCACGCAGGGCCGGGCACGGTCACATCGCTCGTCTCCCCCTGCTCTCGTCCTGGGTGATTTTGACCGGGGCAGCCCCACGTGGAGTGGGGACTTGGGCAAATCCCTTGGTCGCCCGTGTCTCAGCCCCGGGGGATGAGTGGCAGCGTGTGGCACGGGCAGGACGCTGCCCAGCGTCCCCAGCTCGGCGTGGGCAGGAGCAGCCCTGACAGCAAGATGCAGCCAGAGCCGGGTCAGGGATGCTGCGGAGCTGGGCAGCTTTGGACCGGGGTGCAGAGCCGTGCCATGAGCGTCCATGCGAGCCCGCTGGGTGCCCCAGCATGAGGCTGACCCCCCACCTCTCTCGGGGTCCTGCCCCACGCACCCCACTCCCCGGCAGAGCTGGGATGAGTTGGGCTGTGCTGCCGCTCCTCCTTGGCACGGCCGCCCCGCGGCGTCCCCCCCACAGACCTTCTGCTCGTGGGTGGAGGGGAGTGGCAGAAAGTGGCTTGTTCAGCTTCATCCCCCTCCCCACACCCTTTCCAAATTTCTGGGTCTTGAGAAACGTTTTCTCCAGGCATTTGAACCCTTTTGTAAAGGAATCATTTAAGGGAAATGGGGTAATTAACCCTGCTGCGTGCGGGCTCGGGGCTGTGGTTTCTCATGGCCTTTCTCCTTCAAGGCTGGGCTGGAGGAAGCTGTTGGGCAACAGCCCGGGCCGTCCAAGCTGTGATTTTCCAGGGTTCAAATATCTCTACCTCTCGCCTCCAACCCGGGCTTGGCTTAAGCGCCCTGTGAGCCTCCTGTCGCGGAGCGGCGTCTCTATTTTCAGCCCCAGCTGCCCTAATCCGATCACACGCCTCCGCCCGCGCTGCGGCCGGCTCCTTCCCAAAGCCCACAGGTGCTTTATGTTACGGGCTTGGGCAGGAGCTGGCGTCTCCTCCAAGAGCTGTGTCTGCAACGGAGGGGAGTTATCCTCCCGCTGTTCCCAGGAGCTGATCCCGAGTGTCCCGGGACCTGCATGAGCCCCTTCCCTACAGCACCAGGGTTTCCCCACACCCACAGCAGCCAAATCCGCGGCCAGCCCTGAGAAGGGTGATGGAGAGAGGACTGCACCCCAAAATAGCTTTAAAACACGTACAGCAAAGGGCAAGGTGCGGGTGAGCGGTTTCGCATTGCTCACTGTCCCATCTCATGCACGGCACGGCTGGGGGAGGTGGGAACAGATCCCCCCTACAACCTCTAATGTGTATATATATATTAAAAAATATAATTTAAAAAAAATATATATTAAAACCCACACCCCACCCTGCAGCAGCGACATACAGAGCAGACAGTAAGGGAGACAAGTCCCCCTCCAGCACATTTCATTTGGCTGTCCCTGCTAAGCCTCAGCAATCCCACGTTACGGGGAGACCTGTAACGGGATCAAGGTTCATTAAGGGGTTTAAAGAGCTTAATTGCCAAAAGCACCAGTTATTGCTTGCAGCCCCCCTGCTGACTCCTCCAGAAGGACCTGGAGGTCCCTGGGCTCTGCATGCTGCGGGATCCATGGGGATCTCCTAAAATTGCAGTGCCATAACCCCCAAATCTCAAAAAGAATGAATTTGGGGTTTGGGGGTTCCCCTTGCAGGGGTGGGGGAGCAGAGGCAGCTCCGGGTTTTCACCTGTGAGATGACAGCACGTCCCGGTTCCCATGCGTGGCACATTTCCCCCGTGCTGGAGCGTGTCTGTGAAATGGGTGGCACCCCGGCCTCGGCACCCTGGCCTCGGCACCCCCGGCCTCGGCACCCCCGAGCCGGGGCTTGCACGCCGATGTGACTCCGGCAGGTGGGGATTTAAGGAAAAAAAGCCCCAAATTTTTCCAGCCCTTCGTTGTCTGAAGGCAGGTTCATTCAACCAGCAAAGCTCATTTGGCAAAGCTAGAAATGGAGTGTTTTTGGGGGCTCAGCAATCCCAGCGCTGGGGTACATGGTGCTGGTCCTGCTGCATGGTGCCTGTGAAGGACCGAGCTCCTGGAGCCCCGTGAGCGTGCAGCAGCAGAGCTGAGCAGCTTTGTCATGTCATGAGCATGGAAGGAAGGAAGGAAGGAAAGAAGGAAGGAAGGAAGGAAGGAAAGAAGGAAGGAATGTAGAGGAGAGAAAAGTACCCCACAGCCCTTCCTTCTCTTCCCTCTCCCATGCATGCAGGTGTGGCGGACCTGCAGCACTGGCGAGCTCATCGCCGTGCCGCGGGATGGCTGACACCAGGAGACCCAGCCTCTTCGGGTGGAAATAACCCCCGGGCAGGGCGCTGCGCCCACCACCCTGCGTGGGACCCCCCGGGCCCCACGCGGCATCGAGACCCAGTGACGTCCCCGGGGTGTGTGAGCCCAACGCCTGCCTGCTGGCCCTGGCACCGCCGATGCGCGGCCGGGCTGACGCCGGGGACTATATCGGTCGGTGACAGGCAGGAAAGGAATCTGCAGAGGGAAGCCAAGCGCAGGCTCTTCTCGGCTCTCCCCATCGCCTCGCCTCTTATGGAGAGGAGCAGGAGGGAAGAGAGGCCGGGAGCAGCTCCCGTTATGGAGAAGCCCTGGGGAAGCCCTGGCTCGCACGGGTGCCCAGCGGGGCCCCAGCAGCCTCCCTGGCAGGACGCGGGGGGGACGACGTGCTTGGGACATGCCATAATCTGTGGGGACAGCCCTGAGACACGGCTCGAAGCCGCCCAGGCATGGGATGGGGGGTCCTGCCCTCGCCACGGCCGGTCAGGGGAGGTGGGTTCCCCCGGGAGATGCACTAATTGCCCCCAGGTTTTAGGCAGGTGCCGGGCGCGCTGGGAGCTCCCTGCGCACGGGCAAAGGGACTCATTGCAATAAAGCACCCAGTGATTTAAAAACCAGCGGGACCACAGGCAGGGCTGACGCCTTTACATTATGGCCGATGCCTCCTGGAGAGGAGGAGGAGGAAGAGGAGAAGGGGGAAGAGCGTTGGTGACTTGGCTGGGAGCAGCCTGGCCATAACCTGGCCTCACCCTGGGGCTTTCTGCATTCCTAATACCTAATTAGCGCTGACCCTCGATGCTCGGGGGTCAGCCAGTCTCTGGCAAGGCACAAGCAGAAGGACTGGCCACGGGTGCCCGGTGCCGCGGATGCCCAGTGCCGTGAGTGCCCGGTGCCATGGGTGCCCGGTGCCATGGGTGCCCGGTGCTGTGGGTGCCTGGTGCCACGGGTGCCCGGTGCCGCGGGTGCCCAGTGCTGTGGGTGCCCGGTGCCGCTGGGTGCCCAGTGCCATGGGTGCCCGGTGCTATGGGTGCCCGGTGCCGCGGGTGCCTGGTGCCGCTGGGTGCCCGGTGCCATGGGTGCCCGGTGCCGTGGGTGCCCGGTGCCGCTGGGTGCCCAGTGCCACAGGTGCCCAGTGCTGCAGGTGCCTGGTGCCGCGGGTGCCCGGTGCCGCTGGGTGCCCGGTGCCGCGGGTGCCCAGTGCCGCGGGTGCCCAGTGCCGTGCGTGCCCGGTGCTGCGGGTGCCCGGTGCCGCGGGTGCCCGGTGCCGCTGGGTGCCCAGTGCCGCGGGTGCCCGGTGCCATGGGTGCCCGGTGCTGCGGGTGCCCGGTGCCGCGGGTGCCCGGTGCCGTGGGTGCCCGGTGCCGTGGGTGCCCGGTGGGTCAGGGCTGGCAGGTCCATCAGCCTTCACCTCTGGCGTGGGCTCACACCCCAGTTCCCACATGATTTCCAAGAAAAACTGGGTGGATGGGGAACACGCCCAGTGCCCGCTGCAATGGTTGCGGCGAGGGAGCGGCGTCGGGCCCGTGTCGCTGCCCCGGCGCTGTCAGGGCAGGAGGAATTTCTCCATCCTCAGCTGCGGTCTGAGGAATGCGGGAGAGTCGTGCTTTATAAGCGACGGAAAATGATGCTTTAAGGCACTGCAGCCACAGGGGAAAAACCTCAAGATGTGAACGCTGGGGAGATTAAATGGCAGATGGGAGCCCCCCGAGCGCAGCGTGGCCACCGTGGGGGTGAGGGGCCGGGTTGGGGTGGGCTGCGTGGCCGCGCCGTCACAGCCAAGGGCACCAGCGAGGAAGGGTGGGCAGCGCCCGATGCGCAGGGCCCCGCCACGACAGCGCAGTGCCGCCGCCGCGCAACGTTGCTCAACTTCATACGTGGAAGGATTTGGGGGTAGATTTGGGGTCCTTAGGGACCGCGGGAGCTTTGAGCATCTTCAGGGGGAGCCGGGCACCGGAACAGCCCAGGTCCTCCCTGGATCCTCCTGCCCTGGTGCCCAGCGGGGTTTTCCAGGGCCAGCCGAGAGTGATGCCCCTTTGCTGGGGTGCAAATGAAAAGCCTCTTTGTGCAAAGCTGTGGAGCATAACGAGGTTTGAAACCTGGGCAGCTCAGCACAGGGCCAGGTCAGGGCATGGCTGAACCCCCCCAGGCTAAGTCGGGCTCCCCAGGAACCTCCCTCCAGAGCCGGGGAAGCAAATGCCCCTGCTCTTTCCCACGTGTTGTTGCACTGCACAAATATTTGCTTTGGAAAGCGCTGCCTCGCCCTGAGCCCCACAGCCAAGGCCGGCCGTGGCAGGGAGGCTGCTCGCACCAGGCACCGAGGCCGGATCCTGCTCAGACACAAACCCGTGCTCTTTATTGAAGGGAAACAACGGCCCGGAGCTGGTCTCATGCTCCGGGGATGCTCCGTGGGGATTTGGGACCTTCCTTGGAGAGGGGTGGGGAGATGCTGTCACAGCCCGTGGAGCCTGTGGGCTCGGGCTCGGGGACCCTCCTCCAGCCCCTCCTCGGCCACCTCCACAGCTGGGAAATCACCCAGGGAAGGGGGCAGCGGGGCCGGGGGGGAGGTCAGCACCCTGTCCTGCACCACCCCGGGGTGCAGGGAGTGTGGGAGAGGCAATGCGGGGTCCTCAGAGCCATCGGGTGTCCGCGCCAGGCTCAGAGCCCCCCAAAATCCAAGGATGTGCCCTGGGGATACACCTGCAGAGGGAAGAACCCTGGGAAGGGCTGGGAAGCTGCTTGAAGGTCTCAGAAGGAAATCCCAGCCCTTTTTGTGCTATTTTTCACCCCCCCCCCCCCTTCGCTCTTAGAAATGCACTTTTGGCTGGCGGGCAGCAGGAGAGGGGCTTGCGGTGGGAGCCTGGCACGGCTGGGGGGCTTCAGGGCAGGAATTTGGGGCAGGGGCCCCTGCGGCGGCGGCGTTTCTGGCTCTGCCCGCGCTCCCCAGCGCTGGCCTCCGCGCCGCTGGGAGCCAGACCAGCCCTCAGCGTCTGGGACACTGGCCTTTGTTTCGGAGAATAAAGTTAGCGCTGTTACTCAGCCTGTTGCTATTCCAGCAATTCCTGCCTCCACTTTCACTCAGCAGCAGGGAAACATTCCTGCCTGGGGGCTGCCAAGAAAAATACGCACCGGAGGGACACGCAGGGATGGGAACCGGCAGCACCGCGGTGGCAGGGACGGCTGCGGGAACGTGGCTCCCCCGGGATGAGCATCGCACCCCGGCTGTGGGGTGGTGCCTGTTTTGCTTCCCAGAAGAGCCCATTCCCAGCACGGGACACCAGTAACCCATCCCATCAACGCGATGGGTGGCTTGTGGTCCCTCGGCTGGCCAAACAGCAATCGGAGGACACGGAGACACGGCGTGCCACCTCTGGCGCGTCCCAGAGGTGAAGCGTTATCGCCCAGTGCCACCGATTTCCATGGAAAGTTTTGCCGATGCCAGCGGGGCTCCCATGGCCGCAGCCACGCGGAGCTGTGGTTTTTTCCCTGCCTGCTTTCTGCCCTTTACCTTCTGATAGGCAAAGCCAACAGCCCTTCCCCGGCGCCCCTCTGTCCCCAGGAACGTGCCACGTCCTCGTGCTGCTCCCCCGCTATCACCCCGAGTGGAAAAAGGCGGCTGGCCCGATAACCCCGCTCTGAGGGGTAAAACAACCACCTCGAGCAAACGCTGTGGCCTCTGCCAGCTCCCACGCGCCGGCTACCGACCGGCGAGCCCCTGGCTATGGGGGGCTGCAGGCAGGGGCTGCGGGCAGGGGCTCGGCAAGGCTGCAGACGATGCCGCGGTTGAGCCGTGGAGGTTGCAGTGAGATCGTAGCCTGGCTTTGCTGGGAAAGAGGACCTGGGAGCTTCGGGAGGCTGCGGTCTGCCAGGCTGGGGGGGCTCGGCCGCAGGCTGACTTGCCACAGAGGAGCACATCCAGCCTGTCTGCGGCAATTCCTCTTTCAGTTCTCGCCAGTGCCGGTGAGAGGACAGACGGACAGAGACTTGAAACCGAAACCCACCCACCTCCCGCACCCATCGCTTCCCCTGCACAGGGGGCAGACCCAATGGAGAGATTTGGGTGCTCTCAACCCCTATCCTGCCCAACACCTCCTGCCCACGCTGGACTGGGGCTGTAGGACACATCGGACCTTGTGAGAGCCGAGAATGGGTCCTGCTGCATCCTATTTTTGGGGGATGGTCCGCTCCCCTCCGCTCCCTCCCATGCCAGGGAGATGCCAGCACTGCACCCTCACCCCCTGCTTTGTAAAACCCCGGAGAACAGACCCCCTGCCATGTGCACAGTCCTAAAACCCACTGCAAATCCTTGTGAGCACCAAGACCCAACAGCTTGAATCCGTCTGACCAAGGACTAAGCAGAAAGCCCGGGGCAGCGCACCCGCAGCTGGGGCTCCGTGCTACAATGCCCAACCCGGGAACAAAGAGAGGTCGGAGGCTGGGAACGTCCCTTCCCAGCCCTGGGGACATTAAACAAACCCCAAGAGACCATTCTCCCTTTGTCAGCTCCACAGGTCACCCGAGGTTTGATCTACAGCCCAGCACGGCAGATGGAAAAATTCCTGGTGAGGGTTTTGGATCAGGTCCCTGCCATTTTCTTCTGGCTGGGGAGTCGCCGGCAAAGCTGCCGGGACCCCGCTTGCTGCGGTGTGAGCCTCAAAAAGCCCTCCCTGCCCTTTCGAAGCCCCTCTGAAGTGGATCATAGGGCTGTATTTTCCCCATTTCCCTTCTTTCTGAAAGCTTTTAAGTCCTTCCTACACCTGAGAATAGAAGTTTGAAGTATGGCAGGTGAACCAGAGATGTGCTCATCAGCTCAAAGCCTGGAAACATCCAAAATTTAAGCCCAAGCTGCACCGTGGGTTCCCAGGGTCACAACCCCCCAAGCCCCCATCACCAGCTCTGCTTTCAGCCCAGGATTTTAGCCCCAATCCCTCCTTTCTGACAAAATTTTGGCCAAGGTGAAGCTGTATGTCCACTGGGGAAGAGCTGCTGAGGGCTTTGGGGAGAAAGCCTCCAGCCCGGCAGCGCGGCACCCAGCCTGCGGTGCCCACGGGTCCTGCGGTGCCCATGGGTCTGGATGAGCCAGGACACCCAGGGACCCATCTGGGGGGGAAAACAGCCACATTCTTTTCCTCCTACCATGCTGGCCTGTTAAAGCAGACAGCAACATGCTCCCAAAAGTCAATTAAAAAGGTAAAAGGCTCCCTTGGCTTTGCATAGGTGCAAGGCTGGCCCATCCCGAGTGAAGCGAAGAGCACAATTCACACTTGCTGCGGCTTATGTGCTTTAGGAACCCATCAATTTAACCTTATAATTGCATTATAACCCAAAGTGCTTTTAATGTTGCTATCTGCCCCTCCTAGGCTCTTCCAATAACCCCAAAGGTATGTACATAAATAACGCTGAATGGCTGTAATCTCCTGTACTGCGCACAGAGCCCGTGCTGGGAGACAGCAGCCAGGACACAAAGATTGCTGTAATCTTGAAAGACCTGAAGAACAGGGCACGGGGAGGGGAATTTATTACCTGCTGTCTCACTCTGCTCCGGCCGGTGCTGCCCGAGCCGCAGAGTTGCCGGGGAGAAATTCAAATAGTCCCACCCAGAGCAAATAACCCGGCCCCGCTGCAGCTTTTGGGATGTTTTGGTGCTGTGCTAGTGGTGCAGACGGTGCTGCATTGCCGGGCTTGGGCTCAGAGAGATGGGAAGGGGATTTTCTGGGCTCACCTCATCCCACCGTGCCTCGTGGGACAGAGCGGATGCTGGCAGCAGGGTGACCGGCACTGGGGACATGCACAGCAGGCGCTGCCAGGCAGGATCCGACCTCTCCAGCACGCACAACCCAGCATGAGCCTCGCCCCAGGTAGCCCCGGCACCGGGCCATGCCGTGCCAACGTGCCAGCCCATGACGGACACGTTGGGGTGAGGTGATGGTGGGGACCCACATCTCCTCCCTGTCCCCTGCACCGTGTGCAGCCGGTGGGCTCACGTCATCCCGGAGCAGGATGCAGCCCACACACCTGTCCCGGTGTGTCCCAGCACACACGTGTGCGCCGGGGGGACGCGGTGAAGCTGGGAAACTCATCCCCGCTCCTGGGAGGGGAAAAGCTGGATTAGACCCCCCAGGCTGGGGCCAAGGGAGCGGGCTGGAGCGCAGCATGGGGTGCAGGGACAGCTGGGTCCTTATCTCGGCTGGGTACGGGGTCGCTGACCGCGCACAGCTCCGGCAGCTCAGCTCCCAGCCGTGGAGAGGAGGAGCCGGGCAGATGGGTATCACAAAGCACCGAGAGCCTCATCACCTCCTTTTTCCAGCTCATGTCCCACGAGGGGACAATTAAAAGGTCTTCCCTGGGTGTGACACATGGCGTGGGGACTCCCAGAGCCACCCTGTCCGGTTTGGGAGGGTGATGTTCCCCCGGCACCCCCACCCGCTGCTGGGACCTGCTCCAGGCTCGCTGTCCTGCTCGCACGGGTGGCCCTGGTCCTGCCCGGGCTGTGACAGCAGGCTGGTGGCAGCCGCATCCCCTGGCCCCTCCAGCCCTGCCTGTGCGGCTGGGAAGGCAATTCCCATCGGGACAATGCAAGCCCCGGGTGTGGGCAGCACCTCTGTCCGGATGGAGCCATGGGGTGGCTGAGAGTTGGGTTCTGTCTTCTTTCCTGATGCTCAGTGCCTGGTGCTGGTGTTTCGGCTCTGCCATACGGCACCTCCCGGCACCCGTTTGTGCCAGGAAGCGTGGCCAGCTGAACCAGCCCTGACATCTCAGACCCGCCCCGAGCTCCAGCTCAGGGCAGCCTTGGGTGCTCCCGCCTGCTAAATACCCCCTCCATCGCTATTTCAGCTTGAAATACTTATCCAGCCCTCACACTCCTGCCTAAATGGACCTCTTCATCCTTCCCAACGGATCTGCTCGGTGTATCGACATGCCGCTGCAGAAACCCCGGGAAAGCCTGGCTGAGGGCACGGCCGTGTTGGGGGAGACCCTGGTGAGCACCCCGTTGTGCTGGGGGAAACTGCCAGACTGGTCTCCCGCGTTGCCTCATCCTGCAGCCAAGTCCTCCCTGGAAATGGCCCCGAGAGCGCTGGCCTGGCCCAGCCGTGCACGGCTTGTCGAGCTGGACCGGCTCCCAGCCACCCGGCCAGGATCAGGCAGGGTCGGGCTCTGCTCCGTGCTGGAAGGGCAACCCCTCCCCGTGCACCCCCTCCCCGTGCACCCCATACCTGGCTCCCCGCCAGCCCGATGCTCTCCCCAGCCCGGGTGCTCTCTCTGTACTGGCAGGGCTACGTTGCAACACCTCCTTTCACCCCGTTAATCCATCAAGACGCACCGGAGCGGCTGTCGGGCAGCTGTAATTCACACCCACCCGCCAGCCTGCCGGGCGGGCGAGCAGCCGGTGTGGGGGACGCCGGTGGGTTTTCATGCTGCCCAAGCTCCTTGGGCGTCTCAGCATCCTCCTCTTCGGCAGGAGCGGCGATGAAGGCAATCCGGCCAGGCAGCCGGCGCTGGGAGCAGCCCTGCGTGGTGAGGTTTGCATGTCCCGCAGCGCAGGGCACGGCAGGAGCTGGGACAGACCACGGCGTGGGGCTGGGCTGTGGGGCAGAGCAACAGGGCTCGGTGATGCCCCCAGCCCGGCCCAGGGCGAGGGGAGCCGTGGGTCAGGGAGAGAGGCAGCCCCCCAGGAGCCCCTCCTTGCAAAGGGTTGATTTAGCGAGGCAGGTCTGGCTGGCGGCACTGGCCCCCACGTGTCCTCCCAGGGCAGGGGGGGACGCGTCCACCGCCACCACCATGCCTGGGGAGAAACCACGGCTGGCAGGGCGCGGGGCTGGCAGGGCTCCTTCACTTGCCATAAGGCAAGCAGCAGGAGGCAGGAGGAGGGTCAGGATTCTGGAAGAGCCCCGCACGGTTTCCCTCATAGGCAGATGTGCCACATCTGGAAGTCACTGGCAAAGCTGGACTTGGATCCGAGTCCTGTTACAGCTGTGCGCAGATGCTGAAGCAGCCGATGCCGGAGCCGCCGATGCCGGAGCACAGGACGAGGGACGTCCCGGTACGGGGTGCAGGAGCCGGTGCATAAAGGGATGGGCTCGGCAGCGACCAGGGTCCTTTCAGGAGGCTGCAGGGAGGAGCAGGCTCCTGCTGACGGCTCCAAGCAGAAAACCTTGTGCAGATGATTGAGCTTTACCCCAAAGCAGCCCGGAGGCAAACGCAGGCAGCTGCCGGCTTGCAGTTAGAGCAGAGAGAAAAAAAAAAAAACAAACCCCAACCCAACATCTTTGATCCCGCAGCCCTTGGTGGCACAAGCCAGTGGCTGGGGGAAGCCCTGCGGCCACCTCGGCAGCTTGCTGGGCTCCCCAGCCCCACGCGGGGCCTTTACTGAGGTTCGGGGGACAGGGGGAGCGGTGGGCACCCCCGAGAAGATAGGAGGGAAGGAGGCAGCAGCCACCGATACGGCTAACGAGAGAGTGGATTTCCTCAATTATAGGATAACGCCAGTAATCCCGGCTTTCGAAGGCTTAGGCGAGTGACAACTGCTGCGGGATGAGCCTGCCTTCCTCCCACCCACGTGACAGCCAAGGAGCCCGGCGCCTTCACTGTGCTGTGAATTGGGGAGCGGAGCAGCTCCCCGCCTGCCCGCCGAGATGAGCCCTGGCACCCAAACACCCTGCAGCACCCTCACCTGCCAAAGGCTCTCCCCTTGGCATCGGCTAAAAACCACCGACTGCCCTGGGGGAGATGGACCCTCCAGCCCAGCCCATCGTGGTGGCTGGTGGCTCGTGGCTCCTGGCACGCTCGAGCCAGCAGCGGCTGCAGTCGCCTCTCCCCGAGGTGGGAGCCAGCTCTTCCTGGCTGCCGGTGGGTTTTGCACTTACCTGGGGCTGCGGGGAGCTGCCAGGGCACGGCTGTGCTGGCGGGGAAGAGCAGCAAGCCCTGGGAGCCGGGTGCATCCTGGTTTCTCCAGGGGTCACTGCCCCACGGGGGGGGGGGAATTTCCTTTACTCCGGCCAAAAAGACGCCGTCCCTATGGCTGGGGCAGGACGGCGGGGTGGCAGCGAGAGGGGCACACGTGGAGCCGGATTTGAAACCTTGTTTTTCCCCATTGCAGCCCCCATGGTCCCACAAAAGCCTTGAACGTCTGTTTTACGAGGAGCAAAGAAAGAGGTGCTTGCAGATAAGAAACTGGAGGGATGGCTGAGTGATGGGGCTCGGTTTTGGCACCGGATAAACCACATTCATCCAGCCAGGAGCCAGCTGGAAAATAGAGCTTGTCCCCGCGGTCTCTCCTGGCTCACCTGCGCAGCCCGGGATGGCCTCGGGGCGGCTGGGTTGAGGTTGGACGTAAGGCAGCCTGCCTGGATAAAACAAATCATCAACTAAATAACTACCGGGCAATTATTGCTATTAGCAATGCTGACCGGCTCCAATTCCCTGGGCATTAATGGGAGGTGGAGGGTACCCGGCCCCTCCCAGGGGTAGGTCACCCGTGACGTGGGACGGCGGTGAGGATGTGCTTACTCACGTTGCTCTGCACCCTCCGTCACGAGCGGCCCGGCAGCACCCGCCGAGCACGAGCCGGAATAGCAGCACCCAGCCCCAAATGAGCAGGTTGGGTTGAAAGGCTGCCTGCTTCGGGAGGGCACGTTACAGAACTGGCTTGTGTCAGGAATAGCGTGGCCAGCGGAAGCAGGGCAGGGATCGCGCCCCCGTGCTCGGCGCTGGGGAGGCCGCACCTGGAATGCTGTGTCCAGTTTTGGGCCCCTCACTACAAGAAAGACATTGGGGTGCTGGAGCATGGCCAGAGAAGGGCAGCGGAGCTGGGGCAGGGTCTGGAGCACAGGGCTGGTGGGGAGCGGCTGAGGGAGCTGGGGGTGTTCAGCCTGGAGAAGAGGAGGCTGAGGGGAGACCTGATCGCTCTGCAGCTCCTGGCAGGAGGGGGCAGGGAGGGGGGGTCGGGCTCTGCTCCCAAGGAACCAGCAATGGGATGAGAGGAAATGGGCTCAAGCTGCGCCAGGGGAGGTTTAGATTGGATATTAGGAAACATTTCTTCACGGAAAGGGTGGTCAAGCATTGGAACAGGCTGCCCAGAGAGGTGGTGGAGTCCCCAGCCCTGGAAGCGTTCAAAAAACGGGCAGAGGTGGCACTTGGGGACATGGTTTAGTCTGGTCTACCCTTGACTGGTCTAGTGTGGACTTAGCAGTGTAGGTTAATGGTTGGACTGCATGATCTTAAAGGTCTTTTCCAACCTAAACGATTCCATGATTCTATGAAAACCCCTGAGCTGCTCGTGGGTACGAGCAACCCCGAAGCTGCAGAGAAGGCCACGTGTGCTCCGCAGTCCCTGGCAGGTGGCCGTCACCGTAGGGAAGGGCTGCGTCCCTCCTGCCTTCCCACCATCCACAATTAGGTGCTTTTTTTTTTTTAGCCTTCTCGGGATGGCCGCTCCTTATGATCTCGACTAAACCACCCCCGGGCAGACGATCAGCCTTTCAGGGACCGATTCCTCCTGAGCCCCGTCGCGGCAGCGAGAAAAACCCCTCTGCAAATATACCCTGGATGCTCAGCCTTTGCGATCAGGAGCATGCAGGGACCGTCTAGGGCTGCAGGGGAGGAGGAGCAGGGGAAGGAACTGGCTTAACTCGTTACACGGGTGATATTTGAAAAGGGTGGTAAGTGACATGTTAACATTATGTCCAGTCTTTAAGGAATGCACCCAGGATTCATTAGGGGAGCAGTCGTTAGGTGAGTCACGCTGCGGACATGCGGATTTAACTGGGATTTCAAGCCCAAGCGACCTGTAATTGCATATTAGTAGAGGGATGCTTAAAGTAATCAGCTGTTTCAGCTGTTCCAGCCACGCCAGCCCGGTGGCTACGGGGGGAAGGGAGGAGGGCTGGAGGGGTGTCGTGCATCCAGCCCCTCCTTGGATTACAAGGCAAAAATATAGGCCACGCAACCACCCCGGGGAACGTGCTGCTTGGTGGCTTTTCCTTTGAAGGGAGGGTGACACCGCTCTTGCTGAAACTGGGGTTTAGTGGCAAGATAAGCAGGGTAAATACGCTGTGGTGGCAGGAGAGGGCAACGATCAACCACGCCGGTGCTGTCGGCTGAGCCCCAAACAGCTGGCTCGGCACGGAGCTACCCCGAAGAGAGACGTCCCCATCCGTCACCGGAGAGAAACCTCCTGGCCAGGAAGGAGAGGTGGGAACAGCCCTTCCATACTCAACGACGACACCTTGGAAAAACAACGTGAGCTCGCAGGAGTGAAAATGCATGTTCTCGCTTGTACGGGGAGAGAGATAACACATTACACATCGCCCTGCACCTCCCCTGGCACCGCTCCAGCCTAACGCCTGTCTCCAAAACCACGGTCCCGCCTTACAAGCTCTCTGCTCTCCTAGAAATGCCATTATCTCCCCTTGGCATGGCTGAAGGGACGTGCAGGGGGCTGGGGTAGGGAGGTGCAAGGACACCCCATCCCCGGTACATCTCACAGCTCGGTTGTGCAACAGCTCAAGGCTGCGGATTGGGTTTTAGTTTGGTTTTTTTTTCCTCCTTTCCTAAGACAACATGACTTTGTGACAGCTGTCAGTCACCATCCTTAATAACTTGGGATGCCAGCAGATGATTTCAATCAAATTTGTCAGAGCCATCAAGTTTCTACAAGCTGAAATGGGTGGCTGGGCACAGGGATCCACCCAGACGAGGGAGCAGCAAAGCGACCGCAGCTTCCAGCCCGAGCAGCAGCCGGGCACCCGGCACACACGTGGCTCTCACCAGCTATGGCCGACGCCGTGACTCGCTCCGACAAAGCAGGAGCTGCTAGAAGAGAAGGAGCAGGGAAGAGCGGGCACCTGGTGAGCCTGGCTTGGCTTTTGCAGAAGCATGAAGGGGTTTTGGGGAGCTGGGCTGCCATCCTCGGTGGAGCGGCACGAGCCGATCTCTTCTTGCGGTGGCTGGGAAGGGAACGCCTGAGCTGCCGATTCGAGGCTGGGTGCAAGAAGCCAGAGGTGGGGGAAGGTGGTCGGACCCAGGGGATTCAGGGAGCTTCCCGCTGTGCCTCCCTGACGCCAGCCGAAAGGTCTGCAGCAAACAGCGTTTGGAGCTGAACAGTGCAAGTGCCCCGTGCATGGGACAAAAAAAAAAAAAAAGCCTTTTAAATGCTCCTCCGCCTCCAAACCAGCTCTCACATAAGCCGACATCCTATTTGTAATACAAAAGCCTAAACTAGAACCTCCAGCAGACAGGGCCAGAAGATAAGATAGGAGGGTTCAATGGCAGAGCACAGATTGCACGCCGCACGTTTCTCACTATCAGCCTTCACCCCGCCAAGGCTCGGCTGCTCCCCAGCCTCAGGACCAAGCTTGTGCCATCCTCCGGCAGCTCAGCTCCGTCCCAACCCCGCTGCCGCGGCCCCGCCGGGAGCAAACCGCTCTCCCGGTATGTACATATCAATGAAGCATTTGTCTCGTGCTTGGCACCAGGCGTCAGAGCACAAGGGTCCGTGTGCTGGATCGCCTAAACACAGCTATAAATGGAAAGAGGAGCCGCACAGACAGACTGTTCTCTCATTCTGCATGATCTCAAATAGCAGAGTTAACACCCGCGCTGCCCGAGCTGCTACCGAGGAGGAGAGCAGCCGGGTAGAAACGCTAGCGTACTACAAGAGAGGCTCATTAGAGAGATTGAGATGCAATTTGAATGCCACGCTGGGTCTAGCTACCGCCCGCATATAGCTGGTGCCACCCTCAGCATTCAGCCGACAGATTAAGGACAGCTGAAAAGCAGGAAGGTTGGAGCAAGATGCTGCTTGCATTCTGGAGATTCAAGACAAATTCCTGCCGTTTCAGTGATTTTGGAGCTCAGCCAGACATCCCTCCAGGAGAAAAGCTGCTGTGGGCAGGTCTGCAGATGTAAACGCCACACCGCAAAGCCCTGGGAAATGATCTCGCCTGAAACACCACTGAATATTTTTGGGCTCGTCTCAAGGCATCGATCTCCCACCAGCCCTTTGCAGAGGTGCTGCAGGGCACGTGCCACACCGTACTGCCGTGCTCGCACAGCGTGGGCTTCTCCGCTCCCAACTTCAGTCACCTGAGCCAGGCACTGCCGGCATAACCCAGACCAGTCTGCCATGGGCATAACACCGGCAGTCTAAAAATAGGGAATGGCTGGGGCAGAGCCACAGGCACCCCAACGCATCTTTCCTAGGAGCAAAGCTCTAGAGCCAAGGCCAAGAGAAGCACTCGGACACCTGGCACACACCAACGCACCCATCACAGAGCCCAAATCTCATCCACCAGATACTCAGGCACATCCTGACTCGTCCATCACCCTCTGTTCAAAGCGAAAAAATAATGACAGACTACATGCTGTGAGAAAATATATGTGGGTTTTTTTTATTCGACAATTAACAAAAGAGGGATCCAAATCTGAGCTGTAAACATTGATAGCTCCTTTCTGATCACAACTAGTACTTTCCACGAACATCCTTTTGTATAGTCTGATCCGCTCCAACAATGACAAGCCGTCTCTGTCAGGGCTTTTGCTGCTCTGCTCAGGATCACAAATCCAGAGGCAGCTTATTCACCAGAGCATCAACAGCCATCGGCAGGACCGACCACTGGCACCGAGAAGACAGCTGACAACCTAAGCAGATATTTTAGAGCCACTCCCACCCACGAGGCGCTCGGGGAAGGCAGGAGCTGCGTGCTGGGTTGCATGCCAGCAAGAGGCAAGCATCCCACCTCGCTGCCGGCGGGTTGAGAGAGAAATCAGTGCTGGAGAGCAGAGTCCTGCCCGAGCGGGCAATAAGGACACGGTCTTACATGGTGCCAGCCCAGCAAGAACAGTCCTGACCCGTTGTCAGAGGGAAGCTTGGCCCTGGACCGTAAAAATTTGGAGATGCAGAGCCAGCAAGTTTGTCCCAAAGAGGGACTGGCACATCGTCAGCTCGACTGTTGCTTGCAGTGGAACCAGAACTGCCTGTAGCTTGACAGGGGGAAGTGAAACTTCATCTTAGGCTGGAGAGCAGCCAGAGTTGGAGGAGCTTGCACCCAGCTACAGGCAGCCAGCCTCCAGCCATCACACAGGCATCTGGCCTGAACATCAGCAGATCCAAGCTTTTTTTGGGAGATAAACTTTCTCTTTTGGGAGATAAACCTTTCAGAGCCTCTCACCCTCCCCTTTCCAAGAGGAACCACCCTGCAGGTGGGTCGGCTACACAAAATAAGCAAGTCTTAATTACTCAAGCATCCTTTTGCTGTTCGTGACCATCAGCAGACAAGAATGAAGCGTGGAAAGCCAGGAGCAGCAGCAGCGAGAGCCTCCCAGCCCTGTCCCCAAGACAAGGGACCTCAGATCACCACCGACACCGAGCAGGCTGCCACACCGGGCCACCCTCCCCCACCAGCAGCTTGAGGAGCCACCAGGAAAAGGGAAGACGCACAACACTAAAGAACAGCGTTAAAAATAGAAACCTCCCTCAGCCGCCGGAGTGACCTGCCAACAGCTACGCGCTTCCCAGGCTCCGTAGCTGCTTCGGTTCGAGGGGCTAAGCAGCCTGACGTATGAGCAGCCTTCGGCCGGGTCCAGAACCAGGATCTCGCTCCTCTCGAGGTGACTGGTTGGTTCAGAGCCTGGTTCTTGGTGGGAGTAGGGTCAGCCATCTCAATACCACGCTACCCAGATGGACAAGCAAATAAAAAAAAATCCAACAAATTTGAATACACTGTATTTATTTGTAACAGATTCTAAAGAATCTAGTGAGTCTATGTCAAGCCCATCGCATGACAAGTGATACAGGTGTAGGAAAAAAAAAACATTTAAAACAAAATCAAGTGCCATTCAAGCTACTGGAATCTTCCAATTGCCCCCTCACAGGAGGCAGCACAGTATCACTGCAAGGTCTAGAAAAATTCAGATTCAACCCATTCACAAGAGTCCCACCACACACACTCCGTAAATCAAAAGTGCAATCTCAACATAAGTTGCCCTGTCAAGCTGTTGGCTGTAGGGAATCTTTTTGACATCTTAAAGGGAAGGAGGGAATCTCAGTTTAGTGCGTCTATGTGTCTGTGGGTAGAGGGTAAGCAGCCTGTAAAAAAGAGCATGCTACATGTCATCTATGTTCATCTGAAGTTTAAGATGCAAGAAAAAAATTATCTTCCCTTGAAGCCATGAAGGCAGCATACTTAGGATCTCAAAAGCAGCCCTTAAACCAGTTTTACCTTGCACTGGAAAAATCTCAAGCTCCCACCACAGGGATTAGGCTCTGGGCACCAGGGAGTTACCGGGCTGCGGCAGAGTCTCACGCCAGCCTTGTCAGTGAAGGCAAAGCTGTTCTACGGGAAGGCAATTAAACCTGTAATAACTACATCGTTAGTGACACTTCTTCACCTCTGACTGGATAAGCAGCAAAAGCTGGACCAATTTCAAATTGGTTAGTTCATGTTAAGTGCAAGAGCCCCCACATCACTCCCCCCACCCCTTACGCCCACTCCACATCGCCCCTACCCCAAAAAAGGTAGCAATCTGGCTATACACATTCCAAGGATCTAGTCTTTATTAGAGTGTTCAATCTGCCCAGCTATTACAGTTTTGTCACAAAAACAAAACAAAAAAAACAAGTTAGTAAAGATAACTCAAGTATGTCAGCCTCAGGGGAAGCACCATGAAGTCACGGTGTTCCCAGAGCAGCATCTCTAGGGAGCACCTGCTTGCTCGCCCACCTCTCCCTCTGTGCATAGTTAGGTCTGAGATGATGTTTCACGAGAACGGGCACGGCAATCCAGGCACCTCAGTGAAAGACTGTTTGTGCTCTAGACACCCAACAACTTCAAAGCCACGTTTGACTAAGAGAGCCAAACCCTCAAGACACAAGAGGGTTTCTTTAGAGCAGACATACTTTTTTTCCTAAGGCCAACTGACTTTTGCACAAACGTCATCGTCGTTCCCCCCCCCCGCCAAGCTCCATCTCTAGCTACAGAATGAATTTCAAATGCTATCAGTGGCTCACATGTGGAATCACGTAGCTGGAAGTAGGCTGCTTTTGAAGATAGGACCTGCCTGAGGGCAGAGGGAAGATCTCCAGCCACGGGAGGCTAGGCTCTGGAAGAGGTCTGTCTATCTCCTAGAAGGACACGGGCTCCAGCCCCCATCACAGCAACAGCTGGAGATAACTGACTAGTGAACTACTTGGTTTGTGCTTCAAAGGACAAGCCTCATCTTCCCAGATAACCCAGCTGGCCTCTGGCTTTGTGCATTAAAACCACACTTGCATGCCAAAAAAAAAAGCAGCATTTCAAATTCCCCTAGAAAATACACGATTAGGTACGGTAGCCTGGGGCAGGCTCCTGGACAGACCTTCTGCCTCATCATTTATGTACATGATTACATTTTGGCACTGCAGACTCGGGAGCTGGAGTAAATTCATATATAGGTCCCTGCTGCCTTTTCTCCATAAAGCTCTGCACAGCATTTTCCACCATGCACTCACCCCCACCCCCCCCGCCCCCCCGGTGTCCCCCCAGTTTTAGGCATTTACAGGTAGTCATCCAAAGCCCACCCCTGTTTATGCAACTCCACTTTGACAGCCATTTGCTACAGCTGGTCCTTCACAGGCAGCAAGCCATGCCAAAAAACCTCAGCGACATGTAACCTGCGATCCCATACTTGCTTCAGCAAGGTTACTAGAAATGATCTTACAACCTCCCCCCCCCCCCCCAACAGAAACATTTTTCCTCTTTGGACATCCCCACTCAAGCTCTTGGGATGTCAGCCCCTGCAAAAAAAAATAAGGTTTACAGTACAGTTGTGTTTATATTGTTACAGGCACTTAAACAGGATTCTTTGGTCCTTCAAAGGAATTAGCCACTCTGGCTTCTATCTTCAGAAACCACAAGTCTGCACACCCATAACACCTCCCGCACTGGAAAAAAAAACCAAAACAACCCCCCAATTCAGATCCATTTCAGGGCAGTGCAGCTCTACCTTAGCGTAATTCTACAATCTCCCCTCACGCACACCCCCCTCCCCCATTGCCTCCAGAATTCAATAAGCAATCGAGTCTTCCTGTAAACGTCCGAGTTCCCATAACACTGCACTTCCCATCACAGTGTACAGCAGACAGGCCTCGTTCCAACAACCCGAGGAACAAGACACTCAAGCAAGAGTCCAGGAAGTTTCCTTTTGTTGCAGTTCTAGAAAGGTCTTTTTTTTTTTTTTGCCCCCGACCCCACCCTCCCCAAGGCAAGGAAGTACCTTGGAGGACAGACCCTGAAGTTTGTTCTGGCTCAGTTACAGGGAAGCCACGTCGGGTAAGACTGATTGCAAGGCAGGAAGGGCTGCACGTGGGTGACGTAGTAGTTGAAGTTTATTTCACTGACATAAGGAGCTGGCTGGTAGTAGCAGGTAACGTTTGTGACCGTGGGGATGATGTTCTGCTCAGCCAGGACTCTCACGGCCAGCATGGCAATGAGGTTCAGGGTCTGCCTCCTTTCGTGTCCCATAAGGCAGACTGTGCTCTCATTGACCACCCTGTGGAGGGTCATCAAATAGTCATATCTTTTGCTCTCCATCCCAACAAAGTGGCTCTGGAGGTAGCACTCCAGCTTCCTCTGCTGCTCGCCGATGTCAGAGAAGTCTATGAAAAACCTGGAGCACATGTATCTCTGTAGTGCCTTCATATCCACTTCCGATTTGGGCTTAAACCCCCTCACCAAGAGGTTGCAGTATTTCAGAAGCCCCCCACCTCTGATCTCCTCCGGGTTCCTTGTGGCGATGACCCTGTTCCGGAGATGGTCCATTGCCTCCTCAAAGTCCCCGTACATGCTCTCCCCAGTGACCGTGGGGTGGAAGTTCTCAGCCATGGGGTTCTCTGAACACTCCCCAAACAGCAGAAGCGAATCCAGGATGATCTGGAAGGAGTCCACGCTGAACTCGAACTGCCGCCTGAGAGAGTCCACAAATTTGAGTTCCACGTTCTTCCCGCTGTTGTTGGAGAGCGATATGAGGCTCCAGCGGTCGGTTTCATTGCATACCTTCACGAGCTTCTGCACGTACGCCTCCTTCAGAGTCATGGGGGTGATCTTGTCTTTGTTGACACCTTCTGGGAGGAAGTCAAGAAGGCAGTCCATGACCACATCTTTAACAAGCTGGAAGACATCTTCGGTCTTGAGATCTACACCGAAGATGAGATCTAGGTCTTTGTACCCCAAGCCACTGTCTTGATGTAGGACGTGACTAGCTGCCGACCCATTCAACCTTACGTTATGGACTGCGATTCCTTTCTTCTCCAGGCGACTACGGACAACCTGCGATACAAAGAGTCAGTGAGAAGCAAGAAAGCATTCTTGGAGCAGCCTGGTTACAGCAGCAGGATTCACTCCCTGTGCTTATATGGGTCACTCCAGTGCAAGACAGTGAAATAAAAAGCTAATCCATCAGAAATAGGTCACTTTGGAAAGCATCCAGAGTCTTGCCAGCTGCTGGGGGTGGCTCTCCTTTACTTATTCCCTTGCATTAAGGGGCTCTTACTGCGCATGAGCAGCTGTTTCTGCTTCCAGTGCAGCTGTTTGCTCTCCCCTTCCTTCCTCCCCCAAAGCAGAGAGGTTACCCAAACCCATCCTTTGGGGTGGTCTCTGCCGCCTTCATCCCCCCACGGCTGCAGCCAGCCTTTCCAGCCACCAAGCTAAGACCAGCTGATCCAAAAAGGACTCCAAATACAAGACGGCAGCACAGTCTGCAGCAGTCCCTGTTGATTTAATCAGGGTGGCTCACTCCTTTTAGCCATCCCCTTTGCCTGTCAAGATTCATTAAAGGCAAATCAAGATCTGGCGAACTGCTCAAAAGCCCCAGCCAGGCATATGCAAGTTCGTGTCCTAACTAGTAAGTGTATCCTAACAATTTCCAGTGTGTCAGAGCTTCATGCTGAACTTGGCATGCTATCAAGCACAAGAGGCAGCTTTCATCTTACGGGTGTTACTCCAGTGATTTTAATGCTGCCTGCTCAGTCCTGGCACACCCACCGGTACCTCCAAAGCTTTGTTCATTTAGAGCTAAGCTGAATCACTTGTCCGATTACTTAACATGCAGGAGGCTGAAATAACCCCAAGACCATAAAATAAACTATCTGGACACCAGCTTATAATTTGAGTTTAACTGAGCTCAAAGATCCCAGGAAGATTAAGTTCACATCTTCCACCAGAAGCTCTGCCCATCTCCCATCCTGCTTTCATGTTTCTCTAGCAATTACCCACTGCCCTGTGAGGCCCAGCAAGCCAGCCTGCTCACCCGGTGCTTGAAGCAAGGCTAGAGCTTGAAAGAGCCAAAGCTTGGGATACAAATGGACAAGTTCTATCACCAGAAGCCAGTCTGACTGGGATTCTCAGCCCTGCGAGGCTGTCCTAGTTCAAGAGAGGCACCGCTAAAATTCTAAACTTTATCAGAGGGGCCAAAACCCCTGCTTGGTTGACATGGCCCCTGAGCAGACAGTTTGGGGACAGCGGAGCATTGCAGCTTCAGCGAGTCTCAGCAGCTGTAAAACTGCCCCTCCGCCAGTTTGGTTTAGAAGAAACAATACATAAAGGTCAAGGACTGCAGTATGCAACCCTTTGCGGGTCACGGACCTCTCGGTGACCGAGCTAAGAGGCCACACCAGGGAGCTCCTGCTGCCCCGAGGTGCCCTTGCAAACAGAAGATATCTTGGTACAAACCGATGAATGTTTTTGAACTTGGGAGGTTGTTAAGTCTCATGATGCAGCTTCTCTGCGGGTGTTTCCCCTATTACTCCCTGACATGAGCCATGGCTGCTCAGGCTAGCAATGTACCTGGGCTCTTTGCCAACCGAATGGCGACAGTCACGTGTCAGGCAACAGTTAAACCAGTGAGCTATTCACCATCGGAAGTCCCAAGTCCCCACCAGCACACTCAATCCAGCCATGAACGCAGCTCTTCTCAAAAGGGTGACAGTCTGAAGACTGAATTTACTCCTAAAAAAAGGCACCGGGTTATGCCCCCGCGTAGAACAAATATCAGGCAGTCGATCCAAGGGAGCTGCTGGTGCGCAGTGGCTGCTGACCCATCAGTTGCCGGAGTCACTCACCCGAGGCACGGCTCCAGCACTACTTGTGGAGTTAAGAGTTTTGTGCTATTAGGCTTAGAGAGACAAGATACAGGTCACAAAAGCGTTAGATGCAAAGCTAGGACCACTGCTTGGAGAAGATCTCATTCCAGATTAATTTCTAGCCCCAAAGAACATCTGCTTGACCCCTTTCTGGGCACAGCTCAGGACCTGCAGCATTTCACACCCACGAACTTCAGGCTCACTGGAGCTCCCCAGGTTTACAGGTCCGCCTGTGTGAGATGTATTCAGAAACGTGTGTGTGGGGAGAAATCCAACTGCTCAAGTCAGTCTTGTCCCAAATCATCCAAAAAAAGCCCCAACCTGCAGAGCACTGGGGAGCAGAGAGGCTTGCTGCTTCCCCGTGGACAGCGGGCTTCAGCCTACCAGTCTCAACCTGAAGCACATCCCCCCGGCCGCAGCCGGTGGGTCCAGGTATGCGTTTTCCCAGAGGGATGGATATTTAGAGGGTTAGGCAGCTGCTGACCTGCTTCCCAAAACAGCAGCTCACGTTACGTGTGGTTCAGATAATTGACTCTGACAGCCAGGCGCGAGCAAACCCTGCCTGCATCCTGACCTGCCGCTTCCCACCTCCCACAAAAACACGAGCACGCAATAAATAACTGCCTTTTAGGTTACTTGTTTCAGATTAGTCAGCCCTAAGTACAGGGTCTGCCAGCGCGGTTGGTCAGAATTACAGCCCTCAGTTATTTCGTGTTTGAAGTTGCTAGTGGCAACATCCTTTTCGGCAGCTCCGACACCGAATCGCTTCAGCGTTGTGGAACTAAACAGTAATAACCGGTGGAACATTTGATGCTGCACCGCGCCCGAGCTTCGCTGGCCTTGCACAACCCCGAAGGACGGTGTCCTGACAGTAGCTCTCATCTGTCACTCAGTCTAAAGCTGTAGCAGCCAAGATTCAGCACTCCTGCCCTCAACAGATGCAGCAGGAACTCGAGGAATTTGAAATGGGCTGAGGCTTTCATACAGCAGAGTGTCTTTCAAATGTCACCCTTTCATTTTCCAGGCTCAGGTAGAAATATTTCTCAAGCAGCTGAGCCTTCAAAATCCTAGCGATTAGTTTATTGTGAAAGCCAGTTTGCTTTTAGCTTTGCGAATAGCCTTTTTAATTAGAAGCTAACATGCCCGATTTTACATTTGATGAGTCATTACTGAGGAATGAAGTTGCCTCCCAAACATGAATATGCATCAGCTTATTTGAACTACATTGTTAGTTTAATATTAAACACAGTTATTACTTTCTGGTTAAACTAACAGGAACTCTTTAACAAGATGAAGACTTAGGCAGACTCTGGAGGACACAGCCAGCGTGACGAGAATCAAAGGACACTGACATTTGATCTAGCTTTTAAATTAATAACTGCCTCTCGCAACGCACAAGCCCAACATGTCCACCAGCACGAAGCCATTTCATGGAAGCAGCTCCAAAAAAAGCCACTTTGCTTCGGCCACCCACATTTCGCAGCTCTTGGGGCACCAAACCAACTCAAAAGGAGGAGGAACAGAGGGTGGGAGGAAGCGAAGCAGGATCCGGGGCACAGAGCTGCAGCAGCTCCAGGGACCAGGCGTGAATTTTGAAACGCATGGGATTATTTGTTTCCTGCAAAAGGCCGTTTCCAAGAGGCTCCTTCCAGCTTTACACATTTCTGCTACCACCGCTGGCAGAACCGAGGCGGCGTGCAGCAGGCACCCCCGCCCGAGCCCCCCGCCAGCCCCCACCGAGCCCCCCGGGGCGACCGGGGCCGAGCCCCCCGCCAGCCCCCACCGAGCCCCCCGGGGCCGAGCCCCCAGCCAGCCCCCACCGAGCCCCCCGGGGCAACCGGGGCCGGCTCCCCGCCGCCCCCCCCCCCGCATCCCCGGGGGACCGGGCCCCGGCCGGGAGCTCTGCCCTGAGCCCGGCGGGGGGAGGCGGCGGGGGCCGGCCCGGGCTGGCTCTGGGCCCGGCGGGCCGCTCGCCGCCGCCTCAGCAGTTTTATTTTCTGCCTGACCCCCGCGGCAGCGGGGCAGAGTCCAAGAGGCGGCGGAGCGCGGCCCGTACCCTCCCCGCGGCCCGGGCCTCACCTGGACGATGGTGCGGGGCCGCACCGAGAGCGTGGGGAAGTTCCCGCGGCCGTGGATGGGCACGGCCTCGCCCAGGATCTGGTCCAGCCGCTGCACCTGCTCCCACGTCAGGACGCTGAAGCGGCCTCCGCGCTGCTCCGAAGCGGCCGGAGCGGGCCCCGCCGCCGCCATCGCCCTCCCCAGGCGGAACAACACCGGAAGAGGAGCCCGAGTCACCCGGAAACGGCCCGGAAACCAGCCGGAAGTGCCGGGTTGGGGAGGGGGGGAAAAACGTGAGGAAAACTTCAAAAAAAAAAAAAAAAAAAGGGAAAAAAAGGCCAGCTCCCCTCCCCAGAAAAGCTGTTTCTGAGGGCTGCTCCCGCGGGGCGGAGGCGCGGTCGGTGCCCGCAGGGGACGCTGCAACAGTCGGGCCCGCGCCGCCGCCCCCCACCCGCCACCGGCTCCGCCGAGCGCTGCGCTCGCCCGCGCCCCGCCGCCGCCTTATATAGGCCCCGCCGGCCGCGCCCCCATTGGCCCGGCCCCACCGCCAATCCCTGCCCGGCCTCGCCGCCTCTCCGGCGCTCTCATAGGTCGAGAAGGAAGGTTGGGGCTGGGCTGGGCGCCAATCAGAGGGAGAGGGAAGGGGAGGAGGAGGGGCGAAGGGCGGAGGGGGCGGGACAGGCTGGTGGAGCCCCGCCCCTCAGCGCGGCCCGCTGCGTGCGGGAATCCCGGCGGTGATTGGTCGGGACGGGCGCGGGTTACAGGGACGCCCCATTGGTGCCCCATTGATGCCCCATTGATGCCCCATTGATGCCCCCATTGATGCCCCTATTGATGCCCCGTGTCCCGGTGCCCCATTGATACACCATGGCCTGGCGCCGCACAGTCCAGTGCCCCCCCAGCCTGACACCCCCACCCCAGGGCCCGCTCTCCCGGCCAGCGGCATCCCCAGGGACTCACGGCACCCACCGGGAGCTCTGGCACCCAGGAGACACGGGGTGACACCCCGGGGTGATGGAGCCCACCACCTCAGGAGGCTGATGCTGGGTGCTCCCAGCCCCGGGAGTTCAACCCCAGCCCCTAAAACTCACCGCGTGGCCCCGCTGCCCGTCGAGCCACCGCCTCCTCCTCGGGCCAGCCGTGTCCCCAGCTGCTGGCCGCCCATTTCCTTTCATCCCAACAATTCCCATCACTTTAAAGAGCTCATTTCCCCGCGGCATTTAACCCTGCAGACATTTCCAGGAGGCACCTCCCCACTGAGCCGGTGCCCGATGCTCCGCGGTCCCACGGACCGACCGGCACGACTCCAGGCTCTGCATCTGCAGCCTCCGCTCCCATTCCCCCTGTTCCTGCTCGGAGCTGGGATCCATCCTTAAAAGCTGCAAGCCCTGCTGGGAGATGAACCAGCACTGATTTATTTTTACACCCTCGCAGGGGTTTATTGCAAGAGCACCCCTGAAAACCCCCAAGCTGCCAAGCTGGGGCATTTTGTCTCAAGGTCGTTGCAGAGCTCTTCCACGCTGCAAATTCCATCTCCAAAGCCAGGGCTTGGTGGCAGCAGATTGTCCTCTCCCATCTGCCAGGGGTCTGCCGCTGGAAGCTGGAGCTGGCTGCGGAAAGAGTAACAGAGTCATGGGGGGATTGGGGTTTGGTGGGGAATGGGGTGTTTAGGAGCACCCACAACTGGGGTTGGAGGGGAGAGGGGGCAAAGGGGTGCCCCAAGTCCTGGTCCCCTCTGAAATCCTCCCCGCCCTGCGATGCACCAACAGCCTGAGGGGTCCCCACGGGGGCTGAGTCCCCTCTGCCGGGGTCCCCGCGTCGGGACGCTCCTCGTGCCGCGGCATTTTGCTCTCTGGCTCCTGCTGGCATCATTGCGTGGCTCCATCAGGCAGGTGTCTCTGTCGGGATGAAACGCTTTACGCCCCGCAAGGCTCCGAATCGGAGCGTGGGAGGAGGGCAGCCCTGCTGGAAAAGTGATTTTCCAAGGAACTTGATAAAAAATCAGGCAGCCGCCTCCTGTTGCAAAATCCCTTTGATCCTGTTGGCAAAAGAGCTGGGTCAGGAAGAGTTTCCCAAGAGGCCGAGAGGGGCCAAATGGCTTTAGGGATCAGGATCTGCCCTGCCAGCCCGGCTGCGGGGGTCCGGCCAGGTGGGTGTGGGTGCAGGAGGAAGGGCTGGCTGGGTGCTGAGCACCCCATGGGCAGGGCGGTCTGGGGGACTCCAGCAGCCGCGACACCCCTGGGCAGTGGGGCAGGATGCGGCCACGGAGCCGATGGGATGGACGGAGTCACTGCGGATCCTTGGAGGCCGAGCCGGCAGCCTGGGGATGAGCCGGGAGACACAGGCTGGTGCTGCCCGGGCCGAGAGGGACAGGCGTGCTGGCGGCTCCGGAGAAAACATTGGCCCATTAAAAAAAGCTGACGCGCTCCGGCCGGACTGGCTGAGCCGCTCGCTTGTTAACATCCATCACCAAGCGATTACCCCAAAGGGCTGCCGGCAGTGAACCTGCGGCCGGGAATGGCGCTGAGGCCGTTTCCTTCCAGCTCAGCAAGGGCCAGCCCGGGCTTTATTTGTTTGTTTTGCTGCCAATTAAAGAATAATCACCATCTTTGGGTGAAACGCGGGCGGATCCCACCTCAAGGGTGATGGCATGAGGGTGGCGAAGCCCCTTCAGGGGTGTGAGGGTGGCCCAGGGGATGGGCAGGGGCTGGGGCCCCGGGGATGCCGTGCCCCCCCTCATGCCACGGGTCGGGGTTGGCAGCGTCCCGGTTCTGCCCGGGGGACACCGGCTTCGCCCCATTGGGAAATCACCTGGGGAGGAGCTGGGACGTGCCCCGGCGTGCACGTGGGGAGGAATAGGGCACCCCACTGCCGGGAGGGACGGAGAGGGGCAGGAGCTGCTGGGAAGGTGGCTGGGGGGGGTGGAGGTGGAGCCCCCCGAGCCGAGTGGAGCCCCCCGGGTGTTGGGGACCTTTTGCAGCTCTGAGCGCCCGTGGTGGGCTGCTCAGTGTGGGGGTTGGGGGGAAAGGGCTGGAGGAGCTGGGGAAGCAGAGCAGGGGGTGAAAGCCCAACCTGGAGGTGAAAGAGAGACCTCGGGGACTCCCTGACCCGCGTGGGACCAGCTCCGTCCCACCCACCATTAAGCAGGGTGTGCAGCAACTCCCTGAGCAAGCAGGAGGGACCCAGCCCTTCTCCCAGAGCCACCAACGTCACCCAGCATGGCCCCGGGGGAGCAGCAATGCTCCCCGTCAGGGCAGGAGCATTCCTCCTGCCCTGCTCCCACGGCAGCCGCCCCAGCATTGCCACCGTGCACACGCCGGCCGTGTCCCAGTCTGGCCCCGTGCCCATAGTGTCTGTCCCCGCGCCCATAGTGTCTGTCCCCATGCCCATGGCAGCTGTCCCCGTGCATGCACCCACTGTCCCATGCGTGGACTGGCCACCTCTGTGCATGCCTGGGCTGCCCCATGCACACACACCAGCCATCCCTGTGCACACACGAGCTGTCCCCGTGCAGATATCGGCTGTCCCCATGCAGACACGAGCCGTCCCCACGCAGATGCCAGCCATCCCCATGCAGACATGAGCTGTCCCCGTGCAGACACGAGCTGTCCCCGTGCAGATATCGGCTGTCCCCATGCAGACACGAGCTGTCCCCACGCAGACACGAGCCGTCCCCACGCAGATGCCAGCCATCCCCGTGCAGACATGAGCTGTCCCCGTGCAGACACGAGCTGTCCCCGTGCAGATATCGGCTGTCCCCATGCAGACACGAGCTGTCCCCACACAGACACGAGCCGTCCCCACGCAGATGCCAGCCATCCCCGTGCAGACATGAGCTGTCCCCGTGCATTTGCCTGCCATCCCCGTGCACCCCTGTCACCACCCCCACGCAGATGCCCACAGCCCCACGCACGTGCCACTGTCCCCACGCACGTGCCACTGTCCCCACGCACACGCTGCCATCCCCTCGCACATGCCCACCTCCCTGGGCTCGCTGTGGTTTGGGAGGTGGAGCCCATCTCCTTGGCCCTGTCCAAAGCCTCCCTCAGCAAACACCGCTCCCAGACACCTCCCAGTCGCTTGCATTCATGTCCAACCCCGCTTGCTCCCTCACAGCCCGTTCCAGAGGTGCCACCGCTGCTTGCTGCCCTCGGACCCTCGCTGCCGGGACACCCGTGTCCCCGGGGCTGTGCCACGGCTGTCTCCGTGGCCCTGAGTGGCCAGAGCGAGGCCAAATTCGGTGTCACAGGCAGCACGGCTGCGTGGTGAGCGCCCATGTTCACTGCTCGGCACGAGGGCTGTCACGGCTCTGCTCTCAGCCTGGGGTCCCTGTGGCACCAGCCGGGACCCCCACACCACGCCATGCCCTCGGCTGCTTCCTGGAATTAATAATAAGTAAAGACGCTGGGATGCCCTCACGCTGGAGAGGGCCACCTTGGAGGCCCTGAGATGAAAGGGAGCGAAGGGTGTTATTACTGCGGGTGACACAGAGCTGGGGAATGGCACCCGTCACCTCCCCCGGCTGCTGCAAAATGCTGCCCGGGGAGCACGGCGGGGACACGGCACTGCCAGGGCACAGGGAGGGGGACACAGCAGCGACGCACCCCCGGAATGGGGCAGGGACCAAGCTGCCCCCTCAATGTCATGGGGGGGGATGTCACCGGCCAGGGAGGTCCCCATCCCCTGCTCCCCCCGCGGTGTGAACAGCGACCTGCGTGTCACGGCCTCAGCGGCTTCCCGCTGACACCACGTGCTGTTTTGCTTGGCCTGACGTGTGCTTTTAAAGCTGTGGCAAGGGACAACCTGTCTTAATGCCACTAATGTGAGCTTGGTAGAGAACGCAGCTGGTCCCTTTGCTTTGGGTTTTCAGGCCCCGGGTGATGCCCAGGCACGACTGCGGGCGGCGGCAGCTCCGGCGCGCCCCATCCCGTTGCCTGCCAGCTGCTTGGCATCGCCGCGCCAGCCGCCCCGCTAACGCTGCTCTTGGGAAAGCCGGGAGCTCCGCTTTGGGTGGCTGCTGAGCCTGGAGCCCGTGACGCCGGGGGTGACTTCACGGCCCTTCCCGAGGGGTCCCGGTCCTCGCTGCTCCTGCAGCGGTGCGGGGCTGTTTGCTCTCCCCTGCCCGTCACCGCAAGCCTGGGCTTCGTGCCGAGCCACGCAGAGGGAAACTGAGGCACGGGGAAGCCCAGCCGTCCTGGCTGGGGCGGATTCCTGCAGCTGCAGAGAGGCAGCAGCTCTTTAATCCCCATGGATGGGGGTGACGGGAAGGGGGATGAACGCCTCGGCACACGCGTGCGCAGGGACAAGGTCGTCCCGCTCAGGGTCCCTCCGTTCTCCCCGTCCTTGGTGCAGCCACCACAGCCCCAACGCGCTTTGGGGGGGAGCCGGGGCTGGGGGGGGCCGGGGCACGGTGGGGATGCACACAAGGAAAAGGCTTCGCTGCCAGGACCGCGGGGCCGGGGGCTCGCGCCGGGGCCCAGCCACCCCCCCCTCGGCGCTGCGTGTGCTTTGGCACTTGCTCAGCGATGACAGCCCATCCCTGGAGGGGTTGTTAGTCGTCCCTCATTAAAAAAGTTACTCACCCCTTAAGACAGAACCAAGAATATCCTGGAAATGCCTCGGTTTGGTGAGTTCTCGCATTAAAGGTATGACCGAAATCAAGAGGGCGGCCGCACGTGATGCTCCCCGGCACGTGGGGCGGGTGAGATGCTCGGCCAGCCCGGGGCTGCCGCCTGCTCCTGCTTTCCCCTCCGTTCCCGGGGCAGGTGGCCATCACCCGGCTTCTGGGCTGCAGCCAGTGCCTCTCGGCGCTCCCACCCTTCGGGCTGGGCTGGCAAAACTCCTGCTCTCCTCCAGCGAGGACGGAGCCAAGGCCTGGCTTTGCCCATTCCTGCCAAACCCTCCTGCTTTGGGGTCCCCCCGCCGGCACTGCTGCCCCAGGGATGAGGCACCCCAAACCCCGCGCAGGGCGCAAGGCTGGCACCCACCGAACCGGCACCCCCGTGGCATCCCCTGCCCCTCATCCCCGGCCACCTCGTCCTGCCCAGGGACCCCTCGGCAAGGCGGGGAACCCTGGGGTGCGGCAGCCGGGCCAAGTCCCAGCCTGGGGCCACGGGGGACCCTGGGCTTCAGGTATTTTAAGCACATGAGCCACGCCAGCCATTATGCGCTTGCTGGATGGCGAGGGGGTGAGTCACGGCCGCATTGAATCAGAGCTTTAATTTGCAGCGATGAAACACGCTCCCATTGCGATTGCCCAAAAGCGAGGAGCTCCGGCCGCCCCAGGGCACCCCCAGCCCTGGGGGGTTCCCGGGGGGGGGTGGGGAAGGTGTGAGTTGGGGCTGGGAAGGTCTTTCCTGGGGGATTTTTGGGTCAGGGTGCAGCCCCTCAGCCCGGCGCTGCCTTGAGCCTCTTCCCTCTCTCCGGCTGCGGGATGCTGGTGGGAACCGGCTCCTCTCCGAGGGCTCGGCTTCAGCCCCAGCTCCTGGGGAAACCCAGGGGAAAAAAAAAAATCACAGGACTCAAACATCCCCGCGCCCCCTCCTCTGGGGATGGAGCAATTGGCCCCCCAAGCCCCCCCGCAGCGCAGGCAGGTGCCCCTTCCCCCCCGGGGCCAACCCACCGGGCTTGGGGCAGGCAGAGCTGCCCGGGACGCCCGGCCGGCACCTCGGGCTGCAATGGGGCCATTTGGACTCCTGGAAAAGGCCCTGCCTTTGGCCTTCGTCCCCTGCAAAGTGCGAAAACCAGCCCTTCCCCTCCCAACGCCCCCTCGGGCCGGCACAGCCCCGGGCAGGGATGCGGGCGTCCCCAGGCTCCGCGGAGCCTCCGTCTTTGCCAAAGTTGGGAATGGGTTAAAAAGGACCCCCCGGCTGGGGCTCCCCATCTCCCCAGGCCACAGCGCGACGGTGAGGGGCAGACCCCCCGTCCCGACAGCCATGGGGACGAGGTGTTGCAGCCGCCTCATTCGTCTGGGACAGCCGGGACTCCGCAGCGGGGGTAGGAGTTTCCAAACAGCTGGAAAAAACCCCACTAAAAATTAACATTAATTTATTAGAATATCCATGATAAAAACCAAGATTCTCTTTACATGTGTTGGTTTTTTTTTTTTCCTTTTTATACAAGAGAATTTTCATTGCTTTTTTTTCCTCCTGGAGACAGAGCAGGGCAGGCAGGCAGGCGCAGGCAGCGACGTGGGCTCTCGCCCCGGCGTGACGAAGCTGCGCGGGCGCCGGTCCCCCGGGGTCCCGGTTGGGACGTGGAGCGGGTGGGCGCGTGGGCCGGGTGCCCACCAAGGCAGTGGGGCAGAGAGGACGCGTGGCAAGGCACGGCGCGGGGAGGGGGCTACGAGCACCCCACGGCACGGGGGGAGGCAGCACCCACGGCGAAGGGCGGCACGTGGTGGGAGCTGGGTGGCATTGGGGGACGAGGTGGCACGCTGGAGCACGACGCAGGGCACCCTGAGCCCGGGGGAGGGCTGCAAGTCACCTAAACACCCAGCATCCCCCCCCCAGCCAAACCTTGGGGAAAGACGGGTCCTTCCAAACTCAGGACCCCCGACACCCCCAGCCATCCCCCTCGGTGGGGGAGACCGTCTCCCTCCTGCCAACCTCCCAGTCCCAACGCGTCCCCACGCTGGACGAGCCGGCCCCCAGCTCTTCCCCAGCTCCTCTCAGTTGCAGGGAGACAAAAGCAATCCCCGCCATGTAGCAAACGCAGCCCCCCCGCATGCCCCGTCCCCGTGCCCGGGGAGCCCGGACGCCGTCTTTGGTTAAGGAGCAGCCGGTGCCGCTGCCGCGCTGGCATGGGGCGAGGCTGGCGGAGGGTCCCCGCGGGGACGGGGGACAGGCAGCGGTTCCAGGAGGGGCCGAGAGGCCCGGGCTTGCGGGGCCACTCAAAGCAAAGGGGGGGACCCGGCTTCCCCCCTTGCATGGCTATAGGATATTTATTTAACAAGACCTGGCGTGAAATGCGGGGCCGGAGGAGAGGTTCCCAGGCGGCAGCCGGCCCTGTGGGGAAGCGGCCAAGGCAGGGAGCGGCGACACGAGGCCGGGGTCCCTGGGAGGGTGCTGGGGGAGGCGGTGGGTGCACCAGCCCCCGCACGGAGCCTGGCTCCCATCCTCCCATCTCTCGGCTCGGGAGCAAGGCGAGGGGATGGGTAAAACGCAAGGCGGGGGGGGGGGAGGCGAAGCTGTGCTGTGGGGCAGCCCCCGCGGACACCCCCAGCTCCCCGGCCAGAGCCCACCCTGCGCCGGCTGCACCCCGAGGGGCCGCTCGCAGGTCCTGAGTGGGTGGGCAGCCTCCGGGAAAGCCCCGCCGGGGCTGCGGGGCACCTGCAAATCCCAGTGCCGGGCGGTAAATCATCCGTCGCTCCCAGGAGCGAGGAGCCTGGTGTGTCCCGGGGGCTCCTTCCCCGCTCCTCGGGGCCAGCCCAGGGCTTGCTGGGCAGAGCTGTCCTGGCAATCCCAGTCCATGCAGGACGGTCTCCCCTTCCCGAACCCGGTGTGTAGTGACAGAGGAAACCAAAAAGGAGAGCAAAGAAAGGAGAACGAATGAAGAGGGAGAGAGAAACGGCAGGGAGCATCGCGTGAGGCTTCGCGCGTCGGCCGCTACTGCCCCTTGGGGATGAAGGGTTCCCCCTCCTCCGGCTCCGGCCGAGGCCCCGGGTCGCTCAGGCATCGCAGCATGCGCTGGTTGCTGGGGCTGTCTCCAGTCCCCGGGGTGAAGACGTCGTCGGTACCCGGGGAGGAAGGCTCCTTCACCCGCATCACCAGCCCCTCCTCGTCCTCCTCGGGCGAGGGCGGGAGGCCGCCGCAGCCCTTGGGCTCCTCGTTCATCAGGTCCACGGACTCTGGGGACTGCGGGGAGGCTGGGTCGATGGTGATGATGGGCAGGTTCTCCGAATCCGCCTTGGGTTCGTAGGCCAGCGGGTCTGGGGAGGCAGAGAGGGGTCAGGCAGCACCCGTACGCCGTATCATGAACAAACCGGGTCAGGATAACGCGGGGAAGGGAAGGGGGGATCTCAGGGACCCCCAGCTAATGCATCCCAGATGTTTGGGGCTGGGATGCCTGGGCTCGCTCTCTCTAATTTCCAAGTCTGCTGTTTAATTGTTTAATTCCCCTTTTTTTTCTTTTTTTTTTTGATCTCCACATCCCATCTGGAGCCGCTCCAGACAGCCCAGCCCTGCTTCCCACGTCTGCGCCATTTGCCAGGGGCGAAGCTGCCCTCTGCCGATAACCGCCAGCTCCGCAAGCGCCGGCAGCAGCGTCCCAGCCCGTCACGCTGTGCCCAAAGCAGGGAAGGACACAGAGGACACGGAGGAGGAACCAGAGATGGCAGAGCAAACGCCTGCTGGAGAAGGCCGGAGCCCAGGGGCAGGTCTCAGGGCTGAGCGCTCCCGATCCTCTCCTCCGCAGAGGGCACGGGGAGGCATGGCCAGAAATGTGGCTGCGGGGATGGAGCGAGCTGAGCTCCGGAGGGATCTACTGAGCAGTCAAGCGCACTTCCCGCTGGGAACCGTGCTGGGAAGTGAGCCGGGTGCTTCTGCTCAGGCAGGGCCCACCGGGTGCCTGGGCTGCACGCCGCAGAGCTTGGGCTCGAGAACAGCAAACCCCTGGGGCTTGGCCGCACGGCACGCCGGGGAGCGGGACAGGGACGATCGCGGCCGGAGAGCCGGCAGAGGAGCGGAGGGGGTGCAGGACAATGCAACCTCTGAGTGCCTCAGCACCAAAGCGCCGGCGATGCCCAGCGAGGGCCGGCAGCGGCGCTCCCCCGGCAGCTCAGTCCCACCTACCTGAGCCTATGCGAGCCCGGGACATGGTGGGCGAATCGAGCTTGTGAGCCGGCACTGTCAGGTAGTTGTTCATCTGGAATCGGAGCACAGGGACCGTCTCCATTGGAGTGGCCAGGATAAATGGGGAAGGGGAGGCAGGGAATTGACCCCAGGCCCCGGGGATGAGCGAGAAGGGGCAGCGGGATGCAGAGGACACGTGCATGCATCCTCCCAGCCGTGCTGCAAGAACTTTGCTCGGAGCCCACCCTCGTGCTGGGGCGATCAGAGGGCAGGGACCCTCAAGGCTTGAGGTCCCCCACTGAAATCTGGACCTCAGCCCCCTCCCCACGCAGGACACCGATGTCCTTCCCAGGCTGGGACCCCCCCCCGTCCCCCTGCCCTCCCCAGCCTGCAGCAGCACGGCTGCTTCAACATCCCCTTGACACCTTCTGTTCCAGCTGCCGGGCCTTCTGCCTCCGCAGGAGCATCTGGTTCCAGGCTTCCTCGTAGGGATCAGCCACAAGTGTGTGCCGGTTGTAGGATCGCAACTGGGAAAAGGTCCCCAAGAAAAGGAGACGGGTTAAAAAAAACCCCAAAAAAACCACACAGAAAGGCAAAGGAGGTCAGGGCACCATTTCCCTTGGAGATGGATGGAACAGCCACCAGTGGGCAGAGCACGTCCAGGCAAGCTGGTAGCTTGTCCCTTGTGTGCTACCACGGGATGCCTGATCTTGATCCAGCTTGGCCCAGCAAGGGTTTAAACGCTGGGCTGAGCCACCGACCGAGCCAGCCTCCCCCTCAGCACTATCCCAGCACCATCCCAGGAGGAAAAGCTTCCTGGGGAGGGAGAACCAGACCAGGGACACAGGGCAGCAGGGCAGGGACGCCGCGGGTGAAGGGCCCAGCTGGCCCTGAGGGCTTCTGGTTGGAAGTGGTCCTGGCCACCCCTGGGGAAGCAAAGGGGGCACGTACAGTGCCAGGGGACACCTTACCCTCTGCCTGGTTTTCTGCAGGTTGTTGCGAAGGATTTTCCGGATTTCCTCCTCCTTGTCCTTGGACAGGGCCGGAAGGATGCGCTCCACGGGGAGGGTCTTGGGGTTGATGTTCCTGCGTGGACAGACAGGATTTAGCGTGACATCGCGATAGCCACGGCAGGACTGAACAGCTGCTTGCCCTGTGGCCACTAGCAGGGAGCGCTCAGCCTGTGCCAGGGGCCCGTCGGAGGCACAGGGCAGCCGGGGCCGGGGAACTCACTGGATGGAGACGGTGGAGACAGCAGAGGGGATCTTGCCTATGCCCCCACTCTCCACCAGCTCGATCGCCTGCTTCATCTCCATCTTGTGATAGAAAGCGATGAGCTGGGGCTCCTTGGACCGCTCCCCCGCAATCAGGCACTTCTTCACATACTTCTTGTTGAAGCGATTCAGCCTTCCCGAGGACGTGGGGAAAGGAGAAGCAGCGACACATCAGACCTCCCACCGCTCCAGAACCCACTCCCCGCTCCCCACCCCTGGCCCAGGCCAGCAGGAGATGGTTCAGCTCCCACCAGCGCAGGTCAGGCCAGACCTTCCCCGACTCCCTCCCGAGCCAGGCAGCCTCCGAAACACCCAGCAGCTGCTTGTACCCACACGGATGGTCCTGAGCTCCTGCAGGGACCAGCCACCGGCAGCTGCCACACTGCCATGGGCACGCTGTGGGTGGCGTGGTGAAGGGGTGCAACCCTGCAGCCCCACTCGCACCCAACGCCAGGGCTGTAATTCATTGAGGGGAGTGTGCGTGTGGATATTACAACCTGGGGAAAAACCCAGCGCAGGGCTGGAAAACCTGCCAGGTGGCGATTCAAACCCTTCCCCATCTCCCCCTCGGGTCCCCTGTGTCACCAAACCTTCACACTCACTTGTCCTTCCAGTGGTGATGCCCATAGTGCCCACAGATATCCTCGATCCCCGTCAAAAGGTGATCCAAGAACTGGAAGAGAAGGTCCAAGGTGTAGGCAGCTCGCAGGGCTATTGCCCACCCTCTCCCCACCCGGACACCCATGCTGACACAGGGGTGAGGGCACTCAAGGGGGTGCAAAATCAGGGCTGTGGGTCCAGGAGGGGCCTCAGGAGGGCAGCACGGTCCTACGCAACCGGGCTGCTGCTCTACCAGGCACAGGGGAGGTCTGGGTCGGAGCGGGCACTGGACGACACAGATTGGGGAGAGCCCTTGCTCCGTCCCCCCTTACCTTGGGCACTGATTTACGGGCAGCTCCCGCTCCGTAAACCCGCCTGGTTACAGCGGTGGAGGTGGCAGAAGCAGAGAGAGAAGAGGGCTAAGGCGGCGAACAGAAGCGCGCGGGAAGGGCCGGCTGGGCGCAGCGGGTTACCTGCGTGTGGATCTCTTCGTTGATGGAGCGTTTTGTCTCCTGCTTCTTCTTCACGGCCAGCAGGTCCACCAAGGGCCGGATGGTCATGCCCTAGGGAATGGCGAGGGTGGGTCAGACCTCTCCCCAAGGCACACCGGAGGGAGTGGGATGGGTTCAGCACAGCTGAACCACGGGGCTCCGCACTGCCGGTGTCACCTGGCAGCCTCAAGAGCTTTTGGAGAAGGGGGGACAGTGACAGGGTCAGGGCTGGAGGCTGGGGACATGCTCCTCGCTCTCCACACACACATGAGGCTCACTGAATAACCCCCTTTCCCTCTGAAACCACACTGTGACCACCTGCGTGCCACCAACCTGCACGAAGACTGTGAAGAAGATGACCGTGATGATGGCTGTGAGGAACATGTCCCTCATGTCAAAATGCTTATAGTCCAGGAGGTAACAGAGGGAGAAGGCGATGGCTCCCCGCAGGCCCCCGTAGGCAATGATGAACTGGTCCTTTGGCGTCAGCTTCACAATTCGGAACTTGTTGATGAACCAGGTGAGGACCAGGACGCCTGGGGGAGCGGGGCAGGGCCTCGTGTGAGCGGATGGTGAAGGACACCCTCCAGCCCTGAAGATGACCCCCCTCAGAGCCCATCTTGCAGCCCAGTGCAGCGTCACCCCCTCGGGGCCATGGGTGCAGGTGGGTGCTGTCCTGCTCGCTCATCCCAACACCCCTCACCAGCTTCAACCCCACATCTAGCACAAACTTGGCCTCAACCCCCTCTCCCCACAAAGCCAACCACCAGCAAAGCTGATGCCCATGGTGGAGCAGTGCCACCCACTCAACTCCAGTCTCCCCAGCAAGGCAAACGTGGGCCTCATGGCCCTGAGAGTTGCCCATCAGCCAGGACCATCCCCAAGTACTTTGCCACCACACTGACACCTCACCTAAAACTCTTGCGATGAGGCAGAAGAGCAGCGTGCTGATGACAAAGGTCCAGTTCCAGTAGTGGTGGCCAGCCACGGTGGAGACGCCCAGGAAGATGAAGATGAGGGTCTCGCTCACGCTGCTCCACATCTTAAGGAAATACTTGATGGTGGTGTGGGACTTGTGGGAGATGTTGGCTTCCACATAGGGCCGCATGACCACGCCGGAGGCGATGAGCCTAGAGACAAGGTTGGGGCACTCAGCAGCCATGGGGACACGGGGACAGCCCCAACCACTGGCCCTGCAGCAGCGTTTTGTGCTCTTATACCAAACCTCAGAGCAGGACTGGGCTTGTGAGACACCAGCAATTATTCAAGGCCTCCAGAGAAGGCAACACAAGGTCTCTCCTTCCCCCTGGCAGGGCAGGAGTGAGCATTGGAGCCAGGCAGCACAAGACCATGTTGTCTTGAGTGCTCACCCTGCCTGCTACTGTGTGCCCAGGAGAATGAGCAATGGGCTGCCGGTGCCCCGGGATCTGTGAGACAACTCAAGAGACTCACTTCCTTCATCTGCTTCCCTGCATATCCCAGCCCAAACACACCTCTGGCCCTCACTGGACATGCACAGGCCATGCTGGGACAGCCAGAGGGCTGCGGTTACACCAGAGTAAATCCTCCAAATGGTCCTGGGGACAGGAGAGCATCTCATCCCACCCGTGCCCAACTCACGCCATGATGCCGGAGAGGTGGAAGAGCTCAGCAGAGAGATATGCCATGTAGCTGTAGAGGAAGACGAAGAGGGGCTCGATGACTCGGATGTGGGAGGTGAAGCGGGACGTGAAGGCAGCGATCACCCCATAAATGACGCCCACGAAGACACCGCCCAGCGACACCACGAAGAAGCTGAGGAAGCCGAGGATGATATCGATAATGGTCACCTGCTCGAAGTTGGCAAACTCCTCAAAGAGGTGGTAGAGAACCTGGGAGGGAGAAGGGAGAAGGGGGATCAAATTGCCCCAGTGGCAAGAGACAGCCTCACCGTGGAGGAGACCTGCTCGGGGACCTTCCTTGGAAGAGCAGCAGCAAAGGGAGCCAGGCAGGTGCCCAGCACCGCACACCTGAGGTGAGGTGTGCCAGTGCTTGGTGACCCTGAGCTGGGTCCTGCGCTTGACCAAGCCTCATGCCAAAAAAAGCTGGTTGTGCTTTGCTGTGTGAGACACAGTCCCATAGAGGCCAGCTCCCCATCCTCCACGGCTCGCAGGGACACGGTGCCATCAGAGATGTGTCTGGGATGGCTCTGCTCTCCAACACAGCCCTGACCGCTGTCCCAGGAGGGGCTTCGGTCAAGGTCTGAACCAGCCAGAGACTGTTCCTGCTTCCCAACGAGCAGGTCAGGACAGATCCAGGCTGGGGGATGCCCGACAGCCTCATGGAGAGAAAAGCCAACATCTGCCCTGCTCAGCCCAGAGACCAACCCAAACCCTTATGTCATTTTGTAGCCAAAAGGGCAACCTCAAAGAGCAGCATCAGACCAGGTTGCATCACCTTCTCCTAGTCCCAGACATGTTTACTGGAGAGATTTTAAAGCAGAAGCCGATGCAGCTGTGTCAGGATGGGAAACGGGCTTCAGGGCATCCTGTGGGGATGGCAGCGCTTGCAAGCAGAGAGAGGGCGAGGTGCCAGCTCCTGCCTGCCAGAGCTGGGTTCTGGGACACGGGCAGGGACCGACATGACAGCAGAAGGCAAAAGCATTGCCCAGGGATGGGACTGGGGACACAGACCCTGCAGGGAGCCCCTCCGGCCAAAACTGGGGTAGAAGCACCTGGGAAAAGCCCTGTGGTGGGACGGTACATTCCTCATCAGCCTTTGCAGCGTGCTGAGCAGCCAGCTCCGAAGCGGACAGCTGGGATATGGGAGATGAGCCAGGAAAAAGCAGTGGGTTAGCAGTAAATTTAGAGGTCAGCTCTGAAGAGGAGGACGCTGCACTGACAGCCGAGGACACAGATGTCCTTTGGAAATGGCATGGCCCCAGGGCGGGGTGGCCTGGCCCCTGAACTTCCCAAATGTCCCTGCAAAGCAGCTGCTCAAAAGACTGGGGCTGAGGGGTGACCCCGGTGGGATGCCAGCCCGGCTGCAGCCCCCACAGCTCTCCCCTTGCCACAGCTGGCCACGTCCTGTCCTCGCACCTCCCTGGTGCTGCAGCTGGGGCACAGCAAGGCAGACCACATCAGGGTGGTCTGATGGTCTGATGGTCTGAGGAAGGAGACCGGAGGCAGCAGCAGCTACACGGCAGCGCTGCCTGACCCAGCGGCAGCCCCTCCGTGCTCCTGCTCGCTTCCCCTGGGAGGACAGGCATGAGCACGGCAGCAATTTCACCCAGGAGAGCAGATTTCCAGGAGACCAAGGTGCTGGGCGCAGTCCTGCTCTTCACCGAGAGGCGGGAGCCGGCTGGCAATGTGCTCTTGGCCTCTCCAAACCGCCAATTAAATCGCTTCACCTTAACCCACCTCTGCGGTGTTTCAGCCGCTATATTTAGCTTTGCACCTGCAAAAGGTTAGGAGCAAGCGGAGCTGCTGCAGCTCGGCTGGCAGGAGGCACCTGGCAGCTTGCAATGGTCCAGTCTACGGTTCTGCCCGCAGGGCTTGACTGACAACTGCCCATCCTGGTGCCACCACCCAGAGATGTTCCACTGAAGCGAATCCCAACCCCTTGGCCGACCCCCTTCATCTACTTACAACCGTGACGGCGTCGTTCAGAAGGGACTCCCCGAAGACCAAGATGTGGAGCAGCTCGTTGATGTGGATCTCCTCAAAGACGGCCAGCACAGCCACCGGGTCCACGGCCGAGATGATGCTGCCGAAAAGCAGGTTGGCCAGGAGGCCAATGTGGTTCAAGCCGGGGCCGCCGAGCTGGCACACGGCGTACATCAGGCCACCCAAGAAGAAGGCGTTCCAGAGCGTCCCCACCACGGCGAAGATGAGGATGGTGCCCAGGTTCTCAGTGAATTGGCGCAAAGGGAGGAAATAGCCGGCATCCAAGATGATGGGTGGGAGGAGGAAGAGGAAGAAGATGTTCGACTTGAGGATAGGGGGCTTTTCACCCACCCCTTTGATGAGCCCCCCAACCAAAAGGCCCACCACGATGAGCAGGCAGCTCTCGGGAACTATGCTGGACACCGAAGGGATCACGTGGAAGCCTGGAAAGGAGGAAGAAAGAGCAAGACACGTGTTGGCTACGCGGCTGGAGGATGCTCTCTGCAGGAGGACACCCCTGTGGGAGCCGGGGACCAGTTCCCAGCCCTCCCTGCGCTCTTCAGGATCATTTGCTCTTTGTGTGCCTCAGTTTCCCCTCCTAACCCCCTTCTTCCCCACGCTCCCAAGCTGTAAAGTGGAAAGCGCAGCTTCACCAGGCCCACGTACCCTGACATTGCTTGATCTCAGGCCAGAAAATAACAGCGAGTCCCAGTTCAACAGGCAGCAGCCACCCTCTGGGCACCCCGGGGTCTCTGAGGGGACCCCCAGGCCCCTGCGACAGCCGTCTGCGGCACAGGCAGTTCTCACAACACAAGCTGTCGCTGGCTCCAGCTCTTCCCCTTGCAGTTACTAATCCCGGGCGCACGTAGGCATTGGCATTTCCCTCCCGTCAGACGGCAGCCTGCCCACCGAGCGCCGTTACACCCGGCGTGCCAGGCTCTGGCAGGAGGCAGCAGCACAGTGCCCGTCCCCAGGCGTCCCTGGCACAGGGGACACAGAGGGGAGCTGGTGCTCGGTGGGTTTGAGGATGCAATTGGAGCGGCTCCTTATTCCCCCTCCTGCAGCTTCAGGAACAAGCTGGGGGGTTTTATAAGGCCGGCTGCAGCAACGCCTGCCTTCCCTGCAGGCAGGGCTGCTCCCGGGCACGGAGCAGGGACAGGACGTATCCTCGTGGTGCAGGGCTATTCCTTGGGGTCCAAGGTAAGAGGGAACCCGTTTTCCCCTTTTTGAATCACAGCGCGACCCCAAACGCGGGTGTCCGAGCCAGCCGTGACCCGCTGGATGACATCCATCCACCAAACACAGCCCTGGCAATGCAGGCATCTGCCTGCCGGCTTGGGCAGGCAGCACGATGCCAACCGAAGCAGCGCTTCAGCCAACGCACCGCTACCCACAGAAGGATTTTGGGTTCCCTGGATCCTCTCCCAGGCTTTATAATTATTATTTTGAAGTGTGGCACATTTGTTCCCTGGCAAGGGAAGTGGTTTAAAATAAGGAACCCTGCCTTGGCATCCCGTGTTCCTCCGTTCCTTCCGGCCGGGCGGCTGTGCCATCTGCACATCATTTCACAACAGATTAAAAAAAAAAAAAAAAATCCTCCCTAACGAGCCACCATCCCGTTGACGATCCAGAACGGGTCTATGCCGCAGCGAGCCCCCCTGTCCCCCCCGCCGAGCCCGCAGGGACCACATCTGCGCCTCAGTGCCGGCTCATCCCTCCTCCACCTGCGCAGCCGAGCGGGGAAGGCGCTGCACAAATCTGGCTCCGATGGGAAAAGCAATCGCTTCCACAATCCCTCCCTAAGGACGGGCAGTGAGTCAGCTACCAGCCACAGCCGTGGCCACGGACAGGTCCCCGAGGGCAGGATTAGACCTCAAATTGCTACCTGAGCTGCAGGCACTGCCGCCGGCATGGGCGAGCCCGGCACCGCAGAGGCCGGAGGATTCATCACACCCAAGGCTCCACGCAAGCCTGGCTGCGCTGTTTCGGCAGCGCCTGGGTGCTTCCAGTGGGTCCCGGGTGCCGGAGCGATGTGGGAAGGAGTCGATCTCTGAGCAAACCACCCCGTGGCCCTCAGGTTTGGGCACAAGGGAAAGCCGGGAGGAGATGGGAAGCATCCGAGCTTTCTCTCGATGCTCTCCCAGTGTCCAGCCACCTGCATTCAGGGACCTCCCGGGCTGGATGCGGTTCCTGATTTATCCCCACAGGATTTTTTTTCCGTCTCTGATTCCCCGCTGGAGCCCACGCAAGCGCTGAGCCCCCCAAGGCAGCGTTGGCAGGGAGCTCCCCATGGGAGGGGAGGTGATAATCCCTTTTCCGAGCACAGCTCATGCGAACACCGGGAACAACTGGCCCTTCCAGCACACCGGGCAATTGCCCATCTCAGCATGCACCAGCCCTGGCCAGAATAAGGTTTAAAGCCACACAAGCAGCGAGAAGCCTGCAGCAAATCAGTTTTCGCTTGCTAAGTACGTTCAATCATGAATAAAACACAAACACTGACAATTAAGCATCTCTCACTTCTTCCCCACAGGCCCCAGGATCCCATTAAACTGGAACGTTCGCGTGCTGATGTGAATTCAATGTTTTAGAGCCTTTTTGTAGGGCCCTAAAAATACACTCACATGGGCTGCATGTTAATTATGCCTTTGATTTCACTGAATGGCAGCCATTTTTTGCTCCCCGCTTTCTCCGCTCAGTATTTTTAGAGCACTCAAAAGCTCATCGGTACCAATCTGTTGCTGGGATCCTGCTGGGATCCTGCTCCGAGTGCCAGGCCAGCATCCCGCTTCAGGGTGGGGGTGATTAATAGGAAGAAACGCTCTCGCCGCGGGGGCGATGCCAGGCAGGGGCGAACCAGCCCCATCCCAGCTCTGCACCTGAATTTCTCTCCCGGAGGAAAGGGGAGGCTGCGGCAGGATGCTGGGCGAGGAGGATGCCCAGCCATGGGCACATCCAGGGGCAGCGGAAAGGGGAGTAAGTCTTGATAATAGCCTTAATAACAATAATAATGATAATGATAATGATAATAATAATAATAATAATAAGCCTTAATAACCCCCAGGCTCCTGCTCCGGGCTGCTTTGGTAAAAGGTGATTTGCACAGCAGTTGCCTGTGCCGCTCGCCTGCCCGGGCACCTACTGCTGTCACCCGCCTGTCCCCAGACGTGGTGGCCCTGCTGCAGACTGGGACTCATCCACTGCAGCGGGTGCTGCAAATCCTCTGCCGCCAGCGCAAACCTGGGACGAGCCGGGAGGCAGGGGGGGCACAGCAGGACCCCCCAGCGCTCCCTCATTTTCCGCTGTTAAGCAGCAAGTGCTTTTTTGCCGCAGCAGAAGGGCAGGAGCGGGCATCCGAGAGGTCCCCCTGGCCGGGAGGTCTCCGCACGACTCGCGCCAGCTGCACGGAAGCGTTTCCCTAAGGAACGAGGAGCAGTAACGGAGAGGCAGCGCCTGCAGCAGGCGTACGAGACTCCCGGCACGCCGCTGCCAGCACACCCTGAATAAACAAGTGATGCGGGAGCGGAGGGGATGAGGCAGCCGGTCTCCGGCACATCCGCATCCGGGGGATGAGCAGAGATGCGCAGGAGCGGGCAGGCAAGCACATGGAGCAGCTTTTCCCGTGGAGAAGCACCCACTGGGTTTCGGCTGGTTTTCCTGAACCCCCCCAGGAGGGAATTCCCCTGAGACCCCATTTCCCTGAGAGCGACCCACGATCCCCAAATCGCCAGCACGGGGCACGCACAATCACCCAAGTTTCTTCCTTTGGAAAACAAACTCCGTGGGAGCAGTTCCCCTATCAACAGCATCAAACACCACCAAAACTATTAAAAGCAAGAACAGTTGAGTAAACATCAACCCTGAGAGCTTGAGCAAACAAGGGAAAGGAAATCCAGAAGTTAATAGTTCCTATTAAACCAGCACCTTGCCCACATCACGCACCCCGGCTCGCATGTGCCCAGCAAGGCGAACACAGGGATCGCTCTCCGCTGGTGGTCAGCTCCTCGGGCTGGGGCAGAAAGGAGCTGGGGACTGGCTTTCCAGCTTTAACCGTGCTCTAAGCGCTTGGAGGACAAGAGGAAATCACCATCCTTCAAATTAAAGAGATTTCGGGCAAGGGAAGTTGTTGCAAGGCGATGCCTGTGCTGCAAAAGTTTGCTCTTGCGGCTTCTGAACGCCAGTTGTCTTCATTTTGGTGTCAGCACATTTGCACGGGGCCGTTTCTACCCAAGCGCAGGCAATCGAGGGCAACGTCAGCAATTTCCCTCCACGAACTTCAGCGGCGGCAAGAACCACCGGTGTCCATTGGATTGTACAGCAAGCCACATTATTTTTCCCCTGGGTGCATAAAGCAGGCTTGTATTTTGGAGGCTGTGGAAGGCTGAACGGAGACACCGGAGCACGGCCCCAGCACGGCGAGCCCCCTTCGGGCTCCAGACTTTGCAGGGGCCGGTCCTTGCCCCGGCAAACGCGAGGGCTCCCATTTCAGCTGCGAAAGGTTCATCCCCACCCTACCAAGGGGGAGCTGGGCTGCTTTTCCCAAGGCCCTGTCTGCTGGCGGATGCAGCGCCATGTAAATATTTACTCCCGACCACGCAGCTTGGGAGAGACTCTGACCCGCGTGTGGCTTTTTTCCTTCCTCGGCTGTATCTGGGTTACCGCAGCCCCGGCGCAGGGGCCAGATGCCGTGCCTGGCGTTATACAAGCTCCATCCAGCAGCGTCTGCTCCTTTGCTGCCTAATGACCCAAAACCCCACCATATCTGATCTGCTTCCACCCTCAGCCTGGGCAGGAAGAGCCTGAAGGGATACGGAGGGAAGGGAGACGGAGGGAAGGGTGCACGGCACCCAACCCAGACCCAGCATCCCCACCCCGGGAGCGCGCTGCTATCAGAATGAGCCAGGTCCCACAAGAGCACTTGCCTGAGGCGATGCTTCTTGCACTGAAGCTAAAATAGAGGCGATCTCCATGCCCCGAGCTGCTCACAGCAATTTGGAAACCCTCTCCCAAGGCCAGGAGGGGATGATTCGCAGCCCTCAAACCAACAGCAGCTCTCGAGGCGGCTCCGGTGTTGGGAACCTACCACAAAAAGGAGCGGGGAGCATCCCCCTGAGCTCAGCCCAGCCTCAGCCCACAGCAGAAAGTCCAGAGGGCCGCAGGCGCCGTGTCCTACAGCATCCGTAAGGTCCCCTCCCTCCCCGCCTGACGGCGTTTCCCCATCCCACCCACGCAGGACTTCTGTCCCTTCCCAGCACCCCAGCCGCTGCCATGCCTCTCCACATCGTGTTGCACCCAAGGTCAGCCTTAAGTCAGAGCTCTGGCAGCGCTCCCCGAATTTTAAAGACCTCTCTCAAAGCAGCGCAAAAAGAACATCCTAGTAACATTTTAATCAAACACTTCAAAAGAACGCTTATGGTGAAAGAAAGGAGGCGAAGGCTTCACGCACTTCCCTGCTCCAGGCCAGATCTGGGAGACTTCTATATCTCCCACCCCGGGAACGTTGCTGGAGTTGGAGCCGTAAGAGCAATCCCCATGGTCCTAAAAAACACTGGTGTTCAGAGGCGATAAATGAAAAATAAAATCAAATAAAATTGAAAAAAAAATTTTTTAATATATATAAAAATAAAAATATATCTCTATAATGCCGATGCCAGAGGCAGCCTGCAGCATGCCAGCCCTGGGGACCAGCACTGTGGGGTCCCCCCAGCTCCCAGGGCCACCGCACGCTCGTCCCCACGAGCCAGTCCCTGCAGATGGGATTGCCCTCAGCCACCACATCCTCCTAGAGCTGCAGGTCGAATTTGGCCAGGTTTAACGTCCCCTCCTTTCACAGGAGGAAAAGAAACTTGAAGGGTGAGGGAAGAAAACCCACTTCACACACTTAGCTTGGTCGGCGTTTGAGTCGGAGCCCGGGAAACGGGGAGGAAGGAGGGAAGGGAGCACGCGGCGTGGCTGGGAGCGCTCGGCACATTCACGGTTAAGCGGGATGCTCCTGCGGCTTCACCCCGGCTTCCCAAGCGCCCACGCATGGGAGCATTGCAGGAAAGCCAAGCTGCTTCCAGGAAGGTGCCTGTTAGCTAAGAGGAGGCACAAGAAATGAGAACGGTTACAAAAACACCCCATCCTCCCAGGCTTCAGAAGTTTATCAGAGCAGCTGCAGGCTCCAGCAGGCAGGCAGCAGCCCCGAGAGAGAAATTACACAATTATTAACTAGGGATTAGGCAGCTCTTCCACCCCCTGCATGATTTTTTCTCAAAGGAGGTAGGTGTGGGGTTAGTCTGGGCAAGGGGGTGGTGAAGTCCCCCGGGTGATGCTCGCTGCAGCCCCGGGGACACCCATGGGTGCTTGTTTGGGCTGCAGGGTGGCACAGAGCGGCGGCGTGGCTTGGATGCTGAGCATGCTGCGGTGCTGGAAAAGCCCCAGGAGAAGGCACGGGGTCGGACGGGAGGCAGCGAGGGGGAGCAGGCATGCTCAGAAGGGCTGCCCTTCTGAAGGACACTGCAGAGAGCACCGGCTGGAGGAGACGTGTGCGTCTCAGCAGCACCAGGGCCCCTCCAAAGGCCACTTTTAACCCTTGAGGACACCAGGCGGGCAGGGTCTGGGTGGGCCGCACAGAGACGCAGCAGCCTCGCGTCATCCGCAAACCCATCGGGCCGGTGGCGAGGGGCGCAGGAAGGTGTGGACACCTTCCCACGCTCCCGTGGGATGCAGGGACCACAGGGAGCACCGACACATGGATTTGCTGGATGAGCCACAAAGTCACTGATGTGTCACCAGCCATGGGGACTAATCATCTGCAAAGCCATTACTCAGCACCATCCCCTTCTTTTTTCTCTGCTTAGAAGAAACAGCGGGGCAAGGAGGAAGGCTGGGGCTGGGCTCCAGGGTCTGCAAAGCACCGAGACCACCCCGACCTGGCTTTCATGCTCTGTATTTTGGGGTGGTAAAGGGTCGAGGGTGCGGGGTTAAGCCCCAGACAGGGTTAAAGCCCTGCAGGAACAGAAATCCCTGCTGCCAGCTCCCTGCCACGCCAATATCTCATTAGCTCCAGCTTTACCAGCCAAGGGTTTCCTAAACCAGATCCCTGGCGCTGGCGAGGCACCACGCTCCCTCCCTCTCCGCAGGCCCTCCTGGCCCCCGGCTCTACCGGGGCCCGTGCCGGACGTGCCGAGGGGATGCTGCCCTGCCGCACATCTGTCCCGCAGCAGGAGGCTGGCTGGGAATCCAGCTGCGCTCCGCTCCGGACCCCACCGAGACCATGTTTTGCAACCGGCTCCCGGGGGAAAACCCATCTCAGGCTCCCAGATTTTGGCTGCAGCTTCTTTCCATTTATCCCCTTTCCTCCCAAAAAAGGCACTGGATTTCTCTCTTTCCCCGCCTGACCAAGGGCCGCTGCTGCAATTGCCCGAAGATCAGCCAGGCTTTGCCGATTGCTGGTGGCCTCCAGCACAACCCTCGTGGGATGTCTCGTAGCTGCTGGGAGCGCGTCCCAGCCCTGCCGTGCAGCCTCCCTCGTAAAATGGAGCCGGATCCATCGACCCGCCTGCAAAGGCAGGGAGCAAGGAGCCAGAGGAAGGGCACGGAGAGAGAGCAGCATGCGCCTGGCACCGGCACGGGTACCAGATGTAATGGGGAAGTCTCGAGGGAAGGGGATGAAAATTTAACTTGCTAGAAAGGAATTAAATAGCTGGTGATTTACGCCTAAAAATAGAGCAAAGCCACGGCTCATGTCACCCTGCAAGGGGAGGAGGTAAACCCATGATACTTAAATTACATCCATGGCGTCTCGCAAGCTCCAGCGTCACCACCTGCCCTGAACCTTCAGCCCGTGGTGCTCCGGCAGCCGCTCCCCCGGGACGGCACACGCTGCCGGTCGGTGGGAAACAAAATGCCCCTCGGCTTTGCCAAACCCATTTCTGCTTCACCACAGAGCAGGGTTTTAATGCAGGTCCGGGTCTCCCCAGCGCTCTCCTGCAGCTCTCTGGGCTGGTTTCAGCAATTTGGGTTGCTTGGGGCAACCTTTAAGAGAAGCCTCAATGTTCAGAATGGAAAAGCTTGGATTTTGCACCCCAAAATGACATTTCGTGTTTAGAAGTTGCCTTTTTTTAAAAAAAAGATATAGGTACAGAAAGAGCTCCTAAGCAAAACAACTTCCTCCAGATCAAACCAAATGTTTCATTCAAGTCTCATTATTTTCTTGTTGCTAATTACAAAGAAAAGCCAAGAACCAGGGAGGTAATTAATTTCTACTGCTTTTTGTGACTCACTGAGTTAATGCAAACAGCACACAGGGGCCACATAGCCGGTACCCACCCAAACCTCACCATGGGCTTGGGGTGCAAAGCAAGCACAGGGAGAGAAGGGAAGAGCAGGACATCCAGCCCTAATTTCGGGGATCACTCCTGCACCCCAGCCACCCGCGGGCAGGGGGCTATGACCAGCTCAGGACTCAGGTTAAAATCCACGAGCACCCAGCACTGCATTGCAGCCTCCAGACGTTTTCAGTCTGCAAGAAGCGGGGATCGAGTACGACCATTTTGTCTGCTTTAAGCAGGGCATGGGATGCAGGTGGGGAGGGAGATGAAGCCCTGCGCTGCACCGCAGAGCTCTGCCAGCTCAGCCCTAGCGAGGCCATCGCCGCTGGCTTCCCGCAGGGTCCGTCCACCCCAACACGAGGTGCCCAGCACAGCCCGGCTGTGATCGTGGCCAACTCCCAGACCTCAGTTCTGAGCTGCGCTGCACACAACGTCCCTACAAGTCGTGTCGCCGCAGTCAATAGCCATTAAGACCCGTTGCTAGTTGCCGAAGGTACGGTTTTATTTTCTCTCGGAGTGACGTTACCGTCCCCCTTGCCTACAGCCCTTGCTCAAACAGCTGGGTCCCACCTCGCAGCCGCTGAATTGCCCCCATACTGCAAACAAACCGGGAGCAACTAGAGTTTCCTGCGATAGGAAACCAAGAGCTGCCTGGTACAGCCTCCAGTTCACTCAATCTCGTGTATTCAGCCCTAACGCCTACAGCGAGGCAAGCGTGCATGAGAGGGTGACCTGCCTGGACCCTGCCTGCTTTGCAGAAGATAAGAACAGCGTTGATAGCATCGGGCCAGCCCACGAATGAGTCAGAACCCGAAAGCTACAGAACAAAAAGCAGACTGTCAGGTACCAGCATGCAACAGCCTTGCTGCAGCTTAGCCAGTCAGCCACAGAAAGCGATAACTTGCGCTGGCCCGGCCCTCGCAGACCTTGCAAGGACTTGTGCGAACCGGCTCGGTCAAGCCCTGAAGAGTACAGCCACATTAGCAAAAAAGCAGGCGGTCCCGCTAGCGCTGCGTCACGGCATCAGGGAAGAGCCCTTCATCCCAGGCAAAGGGCAGACAGCTTCTCCGCATCTCTGCTGCCAGGAGGGGCTGGCGGGGGGTTTGCAGCAGGGCTGCGATGTCTGACACTTTCCCAGTTGCACGATCCTCCTGCAGCAGCAGTTTGCAGCCAGTTCCCACCTGCGGGCCCCAAACAAATCCTCCGATGGGAGGGAAGAAAAGTCTAGGCACCCTGCACCCCCGAGGCAGCGGGAGAGAGCAGACGCGCACTTGGCTTTCCCAGATCTCACTGTCCCCTGGGGGCCTTCGGGGAGCAAAGCCCATGCCCCAGAATAGGAGAAACAGAGAATAAGCTGCAGCCAGAGCCTTCCTCCTCAGGAGGATGCTGAGAGCTCTCCACGCCCCGTGTACAGGGGGGATGGATGCCAGGGCATCAGCAGGAGCGATGCTGGTCTGGCACTCTGCAAGGTCAAGGGGCCGAGGAGAGGACGGTTCGGAGCTGGTCTGGGGGGCGAGGCTGTGCTATTTCATGCCTGGAGCCTTTCAGAGAGCAGTTATTTAGAGCCATTTCATGCATTTTAGCTGCTAGGGTAAGCAATGGCCACGGGGACTGGCGATACCAGGAATGGGTCCGGCATGGTGTCAAACCAGCTATTTCGGCAGGGCACGGAGGCGAGGGTGAGCAGGCGGGTACCACTCCTCCCCACCCCATGCCGGCTGCTGCCACAACACGGCCGGGCGCGCAGAGGGTGAGGAGCTGAGCTACGCTGCCCGCGAGCCCCTGCGCAGGCAGCAATAGCCACGGCAGGGCAAGGGCGAAGGCTCTTCTGGTAACTCAGTGCCTGCAGGAACGGTTGCGGAGGAATGTGCCTCTAATCCTCACCCTTGTGCCAGGGCCTTGCCTTCCCCCGGGGCTGCCAGCTCCGCCGAGGGCCGCACCAGCCGCGGCAGGCATCGCCTGGCTCCGAAGGGATGCAGGGGTGCCAAACTTCACACCCTGTCAATGCAGCCCCCTCACAGCCGTGGGCAACGTCAGCAGAGAAATACCCATGGATGGGGACGGCGCTCCCAGGAAACCACAAGGTTGTCCCTTTAGCGTAGGGCTGGATTCGGAGATGCAAAAAGGTCCCAAAAAAAGATGAGCAGCCTGGGGAACGCAACCAAAGGTGTCACTGCATCCTGCAGCAGCTGGAGTCACGAGCTGCATGCAGATGAGCCCAGCTCCCTATCTGCCCTGACCCCCCCCACGCCAGAAGCAACCCCCCCCCACCTCGGCAAGGGAAATCTCATTTTCTCTGCCCAGAGCCTTGCTGGAAGGTCGCAGGGGAGGAGGCTGCTGCGCTGCAGCCAAGTGAAACGCAAATGTCGCGGGACCTCGATGGCAGCCGCTGCAGTGCTGCAAAGCGGGAGGAGGACGCAACGATCCCAGGCGCGCGGGAGAGCTGTGAATCATCTGCAGGCACCCTGGGTATCAGCCTGCCAGGATGGGCGGACCCCCCCTTGCAGAAAGCCGCCATACACACTTATAAACAAGCTGCTTACACAGACCAAGAGAACTTCAGCGATAACAAGGAGAGAGCTCTTCCCTGGGACCCGATCCAGGCTCAGCACCAGCTCAAAGCTGCAGGATGGGGGGCTGCCGCTTGGTTTCCAGTTTGCCCGCTCAGCTATTCCCCCATCCGAAGGGGCTGCGCCCCTCCCTCTTCCCAAGCACCCGGCATGGGACAGCTCAGGGAAGCCCGCCGAGACCTTTGCATGGTCCAACACCCAGCGTTCCCTGCAGCTCTGCAAACCAGACAGCAAAGGTTCATGCCACCGAGCCTGCGACTTTGCAGACAAGCGCCAAACAGCCGGCAGCAATTCTTCCCAATTAAACCTTGCTGTCCTGACCCAAAAGGTCTGGTCAGCCAGACGAGCCAGCGACAGCCTGAGCACTGTCTAATCCTCCCCTCTCCAACTCTAAAAGATACACTAATTAATTAAGATCAACCCAAACTAAACAGTTGGCTCCGCCGTGCTGCATGGAGCAGCTTGCAGCAAACTCTAATTGTGGTGCTGACGTCCGTCAGTGGGAAAAAGGGATTCATCCTGCTCCCCGTCTGCACTGCTCCAACTTGTGCTTCGTGGGTTTAGGTTAGGCGTAGGTTTAGGTTTAGGAACCAGCCTGCCCAGGGTTCCAGCCCAGCCAGCACCTCCCTGCAGAGCTGGCCCTGACCTGGGGCACCCACTGCAAGAGCCATGTTTTGGGGAGACCCATGTCCACGAAAACCTCTCTAAAACAGGCAGAGAAGTGCAGGTTGCAGGGCGATCGCTGCCTCCCTGCCTCACCCACCCCTGATTCAGCTGGCAACTCACAGCCCTAAAAACCCCATTTTTTCCCCCATCCACCCACTTCACACCAGGATGCCTGCGTGGCCCCAGGCGTAACGGACCGCGGCGGCGCAGCCGGCAGCCCGCAGGCAGGCCCCCGGCAGCTCGCACCCATGCAGGCACACGTCCCCGAGGGCTCCTGTTGCGGGAGGCGATCATCACCACAGCTGCCTTTTGGGACCAACGTCCCCCTCCGACCAGGCTGGCATGGGCTGCAGCCTGCCGCTCGCCCAAGGGCGCCTTGGCCGGTGAGCACTGGTGATCGCACCAGGGAGGACAGCATCAGCCTCCTGGGATGAGAAGGTGCCCAGGCACTGCTGTAGCGCGCCGGGATGGCAATCCACGGACAGAGGCGTTTATTAGAAACACTTGAATATTTTTTTTTTTTTTTCTGAGAGCAGGGAGAACCGATGCAGCAAAGGCACGTACCCTCATTTTATCTCCGAAGCACTCACAAGAAATTAACAGATCAATTGGGAGTCTTTTATATAGCTGGTATTAATTTCCTCCCAGCTGTAAAAAGGAAACGAGAGACAGAAGACATTAAATGGACTTGCCCAAGTCCCCAAGTGAACGGTGTGAGAGCTGGCGTGAGAATCCAGCAGCTCCCAATTTCCAGTCCTATGTTTAGATAACGCTTCTCCTTCGAACCAGAAGAAAAGCCAAGGACACTCTGCAAGAAAAGCAGATATTAAGAAAGACCTAATTGCTGTTAAAGACTAAGAAACCCACGGTGCCCTGGACTGTCACCCAACAGCTACAGCATTTCAGATAGGGAGGGAAACACAGAGCCAGCTGGAGATGCTGCTGGAGCGAGCAGCGATGGCTTGGGAAGCTTCAAGGCTCGGTTCCATCGCATCTCGAAGAAACCTCTTCCAGATCCAGCTGTGCACAGCTGTGGGCAGAGCAGCTCTCCTCCACCTCTCTCCAGCTGCAGAGCCGCCCCATGACGAGGTGCTGTAAAACCCAACCTTCTCCTCCGGAGGAGCTTTGAGAAACCGGTTGAGGGTTTGGCGCTACGTGCCAAGCTGGCTATTAAAAATCTCCGGTGACTCGCAGGTACTCCGGTAACCCCAATCCCCGCTGACTACATTCCTCTAACGGGCACATTACAAGGCCGCTCCCAAACCACGGGCTGAGATTAGCAAACCTGTTTAAAGCCTTCAGGCGCGCTCCACGCACAGTTTTTCTAAGGCAGGACCGTATGAATCTTCACCAGCTCGTGCCATTCATCCAGCAGGAGCTAGGCACGCGGGTACGGAGGAGCATGGGGACAAACCACCACTCAAATTTCTGCTCCAAGACCCATTTTGACTCTTCTGCACCATCTCTGGATGGGTGCATCACGCAGCCAAGCCAGCAAGGCTGGGCTTTCCCTGGCACAGATGGTTTATGCCAGAAAACCAAGTTTTCTGTAGGGGAACAGCATCCTCATCTGGGTTTACATCCTTCAAAAGCATCAGAACAGCGATAGCAGCTGGACTTGAGCATTTTGAGGAAGCCTAATAAAAGAAGGTCTAGAAAAACTGCTTATGCTCCAGGGAGAGGGGCCAGGAGCTAAACATAACCACTCACCAGCCTGCTCTCTCCAGATTGCTTCGGCTGCAGCAAGACGCGCTGGATGCCACGAATAGCTGGGCTAGGAGGGGTCAGCGCAGCACATCTGCCTGAAGCTGGGGGATTACTACACTAAAACCCTCCCGGTTACTTTCTGCATGGTTCAAAGCGGAACTTCACGCTCTTTAATGCAGATATTGAATTGTTCTGGAGCAGAAGGTACTCAAGGTGATGTGAAGAGACAGTACCTGGTCACCCAAAATAAGGCTCCAATCTGGTCAGCCAAAATAAGGCTCCAGTCGCTCTCCCAGCTCCTTGCCCTCATGGCACAGCATTTAATACCCAGTTCCTGCTGGCCCTCAAAGCCTCGGGAAGAGTTAAAGCTGAGCCAGCCCGAGGTGACCACGGACAAACTCCCTAGGCTGAGCAGTGCCATCACCCTTCCCAGGAAGGGCAGATTTCCTACCGGGAACACGGGCAGGAAAGACAAACAAAAGCTTTTCAGGAAATAACCTGTTGGTCTCCACTCCAACGGGAGGGAGGAGGTAATTGCAATTATTACTGATTACTACCGGGCTTTGCAAACCCAGACAAAGCAACACCACTCACAGCACATGCCAGCGGCGAGTCGAGAGCCAAAGTGACCACCCAGTTGCCTTCACCTCTTCCCCAGCTTTCGGCAGGAGCTGCCAGCATGCGGAGACCCCACCGGCTGAGCCCACGCCGGTGAGACCTGGGGGCTGGAGAGCCGTCCCCGTCAGACGCCATTTCAGCCCTCCAGCATCCCCCCTCAGCTGGGATGCAGGCGACGCTATTTCACACCCAGCCAAGCCGACAGAATTGCTCCTGGGAGCAGCTGCTCTCTCCTCTACACAGCACTTCACAGACATGAGAGGAGCCCGTACGTTGCAAAACACCCCCCCCAGGGACCGAGGCTGCCGTGGGAAAAGCGCTCCCAAGGGAAACTGAGGCACTAGCAGGGCGGGATACACCAGCTCTTCTCTTTAAAGGCCTGTGCGTGCTTAAGTCTGCGCCTGTGGCATTTGTGCTGTCAAAATCTCCAGCACTGGGGTGGGAAGCTGCCTTCTCTCCAAATACATCATTAAGATTTAGCATGTCGTGACTCCGAAATGCAGAATAATTCCAAGCGCTGAAAAAAACCCCGCCGCAAATCTGCAGAAGGCAGCCTGCTTCTGCCAATGTGCGTCTTGCAGGCTTGATAGAGGGGAATTATTTCCCTTACCAGCACCCTCTTATTAGGTGGAATTTAAGAGCTATCCCTCGAGGTTGATTGTATTGCGACTTTCTGGAGACAAAGGCCATTGATGCTGTGACGTTTATGAGTCACTCCTGGGCAACCCAAGGAAACACATTTGTTCTCTTCTGATTACAAAAAGTACTTTGCATTCTCCAACTTTCTGCTCAGGGATCTCAAAATGTCACCCCAACTACAAACAAGCTCTTGGTCACTCCTGTCCCTGTCAAATCCATCATGCAGGTGGGTCAAGCTCTCTTGGGAAGGAACCCCAAGCCATGGGGTGACGTACCACCAAAGGTGACACACCACCAAAGGTGACACACCACCAAATTTGTTCTCACTGCTCCACTCCAAGCAATGATCAATCTTTGATCTCGCCTTTTCTGACAAACATGCAGCAACGTGTGCGTGCATGCCCGTCTGTAGAGCTTTTGATTTCATTTCTTCCTTCCCAAGCAGAAACGCACGTGTTGTTCTGCTGGAGGAAAAAGCAGAAGAACAAAACGTGACAAGATAGCCATCCCTCAATTAACATGCAACTGGAAGATGTTGGAAAATTAGAGAGATAAGCAAGATATCAAACGCCATGTAGAATAGATGGTGATCGTACAGCTTGCCTAAGGGTACATCAGCCGCCACTGTGAAGCGAGAGGACCAAGCATCGATACTTGGTCCAAGTCAAACCATCCCCACAACTTCCCTGCTCCCCTGCTGTTCCCTTTGAAGCCGGCTGGCCCAGATTTCAAAACGCTGAGGCTGTTGCCAAACCTACACCAGCAGCTTTGAGCTCCGACGGGCGAGAAGAAACCGCTGACGACCCAGGCAGCCCGGTGAAGCCAGCGTAGGGCAGAGGTGTAACCCAGCTCCCTCTCCATGCAGCAAGGCTGTGTTTTCACAGAGTATTCCGGATGGATTTCAGTTTTTATTTGAACAAATTAAGCCTTGGGGACCCAAAAGAGGGGAAAAAAAAAAAAATCAAATGTTTACGAGACCGCTGCAGTAATTCACCCTCATTATTGCTTATTTTTAAAGTTTCCTCTCTCGGTACCCACAGCTCCAACGATGCTCTAGTAAAGGGCCGACTCCTGCATGACCCTGGGACAGTCTCTACATCCTCCATCATCTCCGCAGTTTACAGCCAAAACCCAGGACTTGCAGGAGGGAAAAGGGAAAGGATTATGTTAATAAAATGCTCTTCTGCAAGCCTAACGAGCTTCTGGTTTATACAAGCGCTACTGAGATGGCTGTCCCTCTTCTGGTTCCGGTCCCTCGGTGCCCCAGGTTTATATGCTCATAACCCCAAAAATGACCCTCCCCCCTTCCCTCCACCGCCACCCAGTTTCCCCTTCTATGTGTAATTCTCAAACCCCGAAGGACTGTGTTTAGCCACGCAAACCGCAGGCAAAGGACCCGTTCTCCACCCAATTCCCAAGGGAACTCCAGCACCTCTGGGGATCATGGAAAAGCCGTCGTCGGGTGCCTGGGCTGTTTGGGATGGAGGACATGAACCAAACAGGCTAAATATCAGCACGCTCTGCTCCTGCCCCACAGACCACCCCAGCTCTGTCGGAGGTCGCAGGGGAGGGACAACTTCCCGACATCTCCCTGCAAGCGGGGCCGGCACCCGTCTGGGCTCTGGCCAGCGCAGGACGCAGCGAGTCAGCGCCCACATCCCAAATTCCACCTGCACACTGTGTGGGAAGCTAGCCCAGCCCTGACCCCCGGGGCACGGGGTGCCCGAGCCTTCGTGGATAAATGGGATGAAACAACAGGCTGGCCTCGAGGTCCAGAAAGCCGAGCGGTGAACCGGGCACCGCTGCGGGCAATAGGGGCCCCGTGGGGGGCAAAGTCATGGCTGCAAACCAAGCGTAATTTTGCTTTTAATGGACATTGGGCTCACCGGGGAGGTATAGGCTGTGATTACAGACAGGTTCAGCTTTTCCCACTCCATCACCATCCCATATTTCACAGCAGGAACCTTTCACTCTTCCAGCCCTAATTAATCTAATGGTTTTCTCAGATCTGTGGAGGGAACAGTTTGGATGTTTTTTTGCTCAGACACCAGCAAGGGGCAGATCAGGGAGGGAAAAAACCGCTGTGGCTGTTCTTTCTAAGATGGCAAAGCAGAGAGAAAGGGAAACCACAGCATTCGTTTGGATCATTCCCCGACAAGGAAGTGGGAATGCAACAAGTCTGCATTAGAAGAGGCTGTTTAAATTCATTATCATGACCATTTACACTTCTGTGGCACCAGCTGCATCAGTATCTCAACATCCTTTCCTGACAGTTATTCATCAAGCCTCAACTCCCCTGCAGAACAGCCACCAGCTCACTGATACAAACGGGGAAACATCTGGGGCGACCTCAGACCACACGCCACCTTGGTATCTGCAGCCCACGCATGAAATAAGCCGGGGCTGCCGCTTGCGAGCGGGCAGGTTTTAAGACAAACATTTCCCTCCGGCTCAGCAAGGGAATTCGCACGAACCAGTCCCATGGATCCAGCTGAAACAGCCCAGGAAACCTGCGGCAGCCCTTCCCAGCAGCCAAGCTTTGCCGATGGCCGTCCCCAGCAAAGCCTGTCCGGCACAGCCCTGCCCGGCGCCCAGGGGAAGCGAACCTTGCGGTGGCAGAAGGGGAACAGAGATAACCTCCAGCACACTCATCCCGTACATCAGACATACGTATTTCCAACACCATGACGACGGCTGGGGTGATGCACGTCTTTCAAGGCTTCTTTGCTGTCCTCTTTCCAAGCCTTGCAGGCGGCACCGGTGTCCACACGCCGGTGGCTTTGCTCCAGGGTGTTTCTGCTGCGTCTGGTCTCAAAATCCAGTTCCTGAATTCTGTGCCACGACCGCAACAGGTTTCTTACCCCGCTTATCGCCCCTCACCCAAACAAACCCCCAAGTCCCTGACTCCCAGGTCTCTGTAAGACCTCTGGGGTGGCCCCTCCAAAAGCCCCGGTTTCAGGGGAGGGATGTGGGCTGCTAAAAGCATTTGAAAAGCACCCAAGTGTTTTAGCGCCCAAATCTCGCTGCCAGCCAGCAGCCGCCAGCCTCTAAAAATGGTTCTCTGGCAGTTTTGAAACCGTCCCTGCTCCTTCGTGCACAGGAGCCACCCCGCCGTGCCCAGACCCTCCGTGAGGCTCCACAGCTCCACTTGCATCCGTCATGTTTTTGCTCTTCTTTTCCGAGCTCCTATCACCCGCCTGCAGGCACCAGGAACTTCCTTAATCTTGTTCCTCCTGAGACACCAGCAGCGATGGGGACGGTCGGTACTGGCCAAAGGCGACCGCTGCCGCAGGAGTAGCACTGAACACCGGAGCCTGATGCCGAGATGCCCCGTGCCCAGTAAACCGGGCTGAGATGTGGCACCAAAGAACCCCCAAAGCAGCAGCGTGTCCCCACATGACACACCGCTGCCCACAGCTCTGGGCTCCCTTTCCGCTCGCATAGCGCAGAGTCTCCCCAGCTCGCTTTACACCAGCCCAAGAATCACACGGTGGTGATTTTTCTGCAAGTATGGGGTTGGCGCTGGCTGCCGTCACACGGCCTGGAAGGAGGGGGAACGCCCCAGACAACAGCCCCAACCCAGACACATGAAAAAATAAAAACGAGTGCTGCGAAAGGGGGAAGAAGAGACAGAGCAATGACTCAGTGATTGCTCCAGGCTCCAACTCCAAGTGCTGCATCAGGCGGCGAGCTAGTGTCTAGCACGCAACAGCGAGCAAAAGCAGGGTAAGAGAGCTCAGCCGTGAAGTGGTGCCTCGCGGGGAGCCTCCGCAGCAGTCTCCAGCGTGGACACGTAGGAAATCAAGCCGCCACTGTGCACTTGAGCTGCAAGGTGGAATGGCCAGGATGCTCTGAGGAGGCTGGGCCAGCTCTCAGATGCTGAAGAGCCCTTTGGTGCAGACAGACGGCCCCGCAGACAGACAACAGGGCATGCCTCGGTCAAAGGTGGCTCCTAATGCAGGATGGAAATCGGACTGCTGTGCTTTTCTGCTTTAGAAGGTGGGGCCTGAGATGTGCTTTGGAGACACAGGTAACCCCAACTCTTCTCCAAGGTGGGTAAGAGCTGGTGGCTTGCAGTAAAGCTCTGACCCCCGGGTCCCTGCCCGTGTCCGCACAGCCAGCAAGGGGACTGCTAGCCACAATCTGTTATTTACATTCCTGACTCACTCCTTCCCTTTCTCCTGAAATGACAAAATATTTACAGTCGAACCTGAATTCCCCTGAACATCTCCGGGAGCCATGCGAGCCAAAAGCTCAGTCCTCAGAGTGAGGAAACCAGGTTCTTGTGCTGAGAGACCCCCCCCAGCCCTTCCCTACCACTCCTTGGGCACGGCGCGAAGGAAACCCTTATAATATCCTCGCAAAACCTTGGAGACGGGCACAGAGGGCTTCTGATTTGTTTTACAAAGGTCGGGCCTTCTGCAGCAATACAACAGGTTGAGACAAAGTCTGGTCGCAACCCTCAGCAGTGAAAGCTTCTCCACTTTTACTGGCAAAGCCAAGCCATCACCAGATGTGGTCTGCAGGTAGCTGGGGAGCTTTGGAAAGGCATGGTTCTAGCTATCCCTCACCGCCTCTTCCCCTACACAGCCTTAAAATACCGCATGAGTACTAAGTAAAGCAGCCAGCACTAGCCTTCCGCTTCTCTACCGGGATTAGCAAAGCAGAAACAGCCCACGCCTGCAGGACACGCTGGGGTGACAAGTCCCTCTGTCCCAGAAAGCCACCCCCTGTCAGGTGGTGAATCCTCCAGGAACCAACCTCCTTTGAGTCATTTTACCAAAACTGCATCAAGAGGGGAAGGGCTCGGCTCGCACTTTTGATTCCCCAAACTCGCAGTTAGAGCTGCTGGAGACAGGGTAAATCACCTGGAAGGGACGACCCCGGGACGCATTTAACCCCGAAGAGCTGTCCGAAGCGTCAAGAGCAATGGGGGGAAACTGAGCAAGAGGACAAGGGTCAGGTTGCATCTCCTGGCCCAGAGTAGAGCCCTGTAAGCGCTTCTGAGCTCCTCTGCATGGTCACCCCGCACTACGCCAGTGGACGTCACCCAGAAATCATTCACAGGGCTGAAGGCTCTCCGTTTTGCAGCAACACGTGGCTCAATCCCAAGCCCTAACTCAGTAAAGGGGCATCTGGAGCCGAGGGAGAAGCTGGGGAAGGGAAGCCAGGAGGTGCCAAGCTGTCGGGCACAGCCCACACTGCACGAATTCCTCCTCTTGGAGAAAAGATGTTTGTCCCCTGCACCTCAGGGTTTTGCAGGGTTACGCTGATGCATCAATAAATGCCCAATAACAGGACAGGGGGGAGAGAGGAAGCGCTGCAAATTCCTGTTCTGCTCATCATCCCCCTTCCCCTCTACATGGAAACTGGATGCTCCAAACCCTGTCCAGTTTAGGGAGCCTGGAGACGTGTGTGCCTCACCCTGCCATCACAGGTTGTACTGCACAGGCTTGCAGCGGCGCCCGGTTGTGTAAGAGCCATCCCTGGGTGAAAAAAAGCGTATTTTGCTGCTCCTGAACATCCTCTGATCTGGAGCGGGATCAACGGGGCCGGTGTTTACACACCAAGCAGCGAGACAGTTTTGCAGGTCATGAGCGGAGGGAGCCTGAATATTCAGCTGCACCAGCAACTACATGCCAAGACAACGTGAACAAGCAACATTATCCCCTTCAAAACCCTGGAGAGGAGGCCAAGCAAAAGGATGCCCCAGGACTGCTCTGCTGTTGAAGCCCCTGTTAGAGGTGTAGGTAACCTAAGGTATGGATTTTGGCATAATCAGCATCCCTGGAGCTCTGCAGAGCACCTGCCATCTTCAAAGGACCCTTGCCAAACTTGCAAGGCAGCTCCTCCTAAAATATACCCCTTAAACACGCAGGCTTGCATAATACTTTAACACGTAAGAACCGATGGGGCTCAGCTCACCGCCAGAAATAACTTTTCCTGCAGCACAAACGAGCCCTAACTTCAGGCAAAGGCGGCAGAAACAGCTTCACGCAGCGAGCCAGCGCGGCGCCGCCGACGGAGGGTGCCCGTGGGAGGGGGGCGGCCGGCGGGCAGCGATGCCCCCGTGCCCCCCATCACGTCCGTGCCCGCGGAGCCGCTTGCCGCTGCCCATTCTGGTGCTTTCCAGCGGCCGTTTCTCAAAGCACACCGCGAGCAGGGCCGCAGGCCAGCGCCGTTAGCCCCTCCTTTCTCCGCCAGCTTCCGCACAGATACTTCTGATTTCATCACTCTTTGCTCTCCGAGACAGGAGAGCTGAAAACGCAGTGCAATAGCCCCGAACAGCTAGCAGAGGTCGCTTAACGTGCGCCGGGTGAGCCCTGGGAAAGGTGATTTCGCGGCTGCATTGCCTATGGCGAGGCACCTTCTAGCTAAACGTGCCTTAAATCCTTTTGGGCAAAGCTGGGAAGGGATAAACCCCCCGCCGCCCCGGATCCCACCTGGTTCCACTCTGCCCCGACCGCTTGTCTCCCAGCCAGGCAGGAAGACTCCGGGTCTGAAGTGTTTGCGCTCCTGCGCCTACATGTAAATAAAATACCCAGGAGGGATTGTGAGAATGGGGCTTTACCTGCCTACGCACGCTCACACAGGCTGGGAAAGGGCCGAGATATTTTTAGGAAAAGCTGGGCAGGGGGTATGTGAGCTCCTGGGGGTCTCTCAGACCCCTCCGGGCCAGGACAGGGCACAGCTTCCAGCAGGCACCAGTTCAAAAAAGCTCCCAAAGCAAGATTTCAATCGGTGAGCTGGAGCGTTCCGTAAGGAGCACTGCCGTTAGCGTTATTAAATCGCTGATGGTAATTGAAGAGCAAAATGAAGGAAACGCAGAGCTCCCCTCCCTCCCGTCACCCGCTCTGAGGCAGGAACAGGCAAACATTTCGCCTGCCCTCTTGGGCTCTATCATCACGGACGGGACCAGGGCCAGCTTGACCTCGGCACTGCCGGAGGCCGGGTCTGGCACGCCGGTGCCGGCGGGTGCGGAGCAGTTACATCACGTCACACGCTTTGGGGTAATGGGGTTGGTATCGATCCAGCTGCAGAAGTTTGGAAAACACTTTGTCAACAACCCCCGCCCTGGCAGAGTGATGCTTTCCCAGAGCGGGTCACGGTCGCGGGTGACTTTTCCCAGCCCTACGGCCCCTGATGCTCGTTATCTTTAATGCAGGAATCCTCTGGATGCTTTGCAGCAGAGGCAGCTGCCTACCCCGGTTTGCTGCGGAGGAGGAGGAAGGGGAGGCTGAAGCACTTGGGAGATTTTTAAGTGACTCCTCCAAGGTTACAAAAGGCATCTGTGGTTGAGAAAGGAAGCAAAGAAACCAACTCGATGCTTCCTCCCCGCTGCTCCTCAAGTGCCAAAGGCCAGGAAAGCAAACCTGGTCCAAAGAGGGGGCGGTCAGGGCTCGGGGAGCACCTCCAGCCCCGCGCCGGGGCAGCGAGACGAGCGAGCCTGTGCTGAGCAAGGAGGCTGGGGTGCCGCTGCCCGGCCTGCCCGACGGCACGGACCCAAGGTCGCGGGGAGAGCGGTGCCCAGCCCTGCCCCAGGCTGCCCGGGGCTTTGCACAGGACGTGCAGGGGAATTCGCCCTCGTTTGCTTGGGGGGTCCCACCCTGGGATGCTCCAGGCGATCCCTCCTTGGGATGCTCGGGGTGCCTGTCCCATTCAGCCGAGGGGTCCCACCCTGGGATGCTCAGGGGGTCCCTCCCTGGGACGCTCAGGGGGTCTGCCCCACAAAGCCGGGGGTCCCTCCCTGGGACTCTCAGGGGGTCTGCCCCACAAAACCGGGGGTCCCTCCCTGGGACACTCAGGGGGTCTGCCCCATTCAGCCAGGGGTTCCTCCTTCGGACTCTCAGGGGGTCTGCCCCATGAAGCCGGGGGTCCCTCCTGGGACGCTCAGGGGGTCTGCCCCATGAAGCTGGGGGTCCCTCCTGGGATGCTCAGGGGGTCTGCCCCATGAAGCTGGGGGTCCCTCCTGGGATGCTCAGGGGGTCTGCCCCATTCAGCCGAGGGGTCCCTCTTTGGGATGCTCAGGGAGTCTGCCCCACGAAGCCAGGGGTCCCTCTTTGGGACGCTCAGGGGGTCTGCCCCACAAAGCCAGGGCTCCCTCCCTGGGATGCTCAGGGGGTCTGCCCCATGAAGCCGAGGGGTCCCTCTTTGGGACGCTCAGGGGGTCTGCCCCACGAAGCCAGGGGTCCCTCCCTGGGATGCTCAGGGGGTCTGCCCCACGAAGCTGGGGGTCCCTCCTTGGGATGCTCAGGGGGTCTGCCCCATGAAGCCGAGGGGTCCCTCTTTGGGACGCTCAGGGGGTCTGCCCCATGAAGCCGAGGGGTCCCTCTTTGGGACGCTCAGGGGGTCTGCCCCATGAAGCCGAGGGGTCCCTCTTTGGGACGCTCAGGGGGTCTGCCCCATGAAGCCGGGGGTCCCTCCCCAGGGTGCTGGGGGGGGGGGTCCCTCTCCAGGGTGCTGGGGGGGTCCCTCCCCAGGGTGCTGGGGGTGGTCCCTCCCCGCTGCCCTTCCCCGGGGCCCCGCCGCACCGCCGCCAACCTACCCAGCTTCATGAGGCAGGCCAAGAGGATCCAGAGGGAGATCTCGAAGGGGATGCGGACGTGGGTGTAGTCGATGCCCAGGACGGGGAAGGCTTTCCGGGGCTTGGCGTGCCCCTCGGCCGAGCCGTTGCCTGGCTGCTTGTTCAGCGGCTGGATCTCCTGGGCGGAGGCGGGCGGCGCGGGGGTGAAGCCCCCGATCTCTCCCCGCTGGGCCGGCTGCTCCTGCCGGGGCTCGGAGGCCAGCACGGGGTTGGCCTGCAAGCCCGGGCCGAGCAGCAGCGGCCCCAGCAGCAGCAGCAGCAGCAGCGGCGGCGGCGGGGCCCGGGGCCGAGCGCGCGGGGCCGCGGCGCCCATGGCGGGGGGCGGCGGGGGGCGGCGGGGGGCTCGGGCGGGCGGCGGGGCCCGCCGGCGGCGTGGGGCAGGAGCCGCCCCGCCGACAGCCGGAGCGCAGCTGGGGCGGCCGCGGCGCCGGGGCACATCCCACCGAGCGGGGAGGAGGCAGGGGCGGAGGCAGCGGCGGCGGCGGCGGCGGCGGCGGGTGGGGAGAGGCGGGGGTGCGTGCAGGAGGGGTGCGGTGCGAAGGGGGGGCGCGGGGCGGGGGTGCGAGCGGGAGAGGGGGTGCAGGGCAAAGGGGTGCGGTGCATGAGGGGTGCGGTGCGAAGGGGGAGCGCGGGAGTTGGGGTGCTAGTGGGAGAGGGGGTGCCCTGCAAAGGGGTGCATGCAGGAGGGGTGCGGTGCGAAGGGGGGGCGCGGGAGTTGGGGATGCTAGTGGGAGAGGGGGTGCCCTGCAAAGGGGTGCGTGCAGGAGGGGTGCGGTGCGAAGGGGGGGCGCGGGGCGGGGGTGCGAGCGGGAGAGGGGGTGCAGGGCAAAGGGGTGCGGTGCATGAGGGGTGCGGTGCGAAGGGGGAGCGCGGGAGTTGGGGTGCTAGTGGGAGAGGGGGTGCCCTGCAAAGGGGTGCATGCAGGAGGGGTGCGGTGCGAAGGGGGGGCGCGGGAGTTGGGGATGCTAGTGGGAGAGGGGGTGCCCTGCAAAGGGGTGCGTGCAGGAGGGGTGCGGTGCGAAGGGGGGGCGCGGGGCGGGGGTGCGAGCGGGAGAGGGGGTGCAGGGCAAAGGGGTGCGGTGCAGGAGGGGTGCGGTGCGAAGGGGGGGCGCGGGAGTTGGGGTGCGAGCGGGAGAGGGGGTGCCCTGCAAAGGGGTGCGGTGCAGGAGGGGTGTGGTGCGAAGGGGGAGCGCGGGAGTTGGGGGTGCTAGTGGGAGATGGGGTGCCCTGCAAAGGGGTGCGGTGCAGGAGGGGTGCAGTGCGAAGGAGGAGCACGGGAGTTGGGGTGCGAGCGGGAGAGGGGGTGCCCTGCAAAGGGGTGCGTGCAGGAGGGGTGCGGTGCGAAGGGGGGGCGCGGGAGTTGGGGGTGCTAGTGGGAGATGGGGTGCCCTGCAAGGTCGGGTGCTGCTGCGGAGCAGGGTGGGAGCAGGAAAGGGGGAGTGCAGGAGAGGGATGCAAGGCAAAGGGGGTGCGTGGGGGTAGAGGGGTGCGTGGAGGGAGGGGGTGCGGTGCAAGAGGGGTGCGGTGCGAAGGGGGGCGCGGGGCGGGGGTGCAAGCGGGAGAGGGGGTGCCAGTGGGAGACGGGGTGCCCTGCAAAGGGGTGCGGTGCAGGAGGGGTGCGGTGCGAAGGGGGGGCGCGGGAGTTGGGGTGCTAGTGGGAGATGGGGTGCCCTGCAAAGGGGTGCGGTGCAGGAGGGGTGTGGTGCGAAGGGGGGAGCGCGGGAGTTGGGGGTGCTAGTGGGAGATGGGGTGCCCTGCAAAGGGGTGCGGTGCAGGAGGGGTGCAGTGCGAAGGGGGAGCACGGGAGTTGGGGTGCGAGCGGGAGATGGGGTGCAGGGCAAAGGGGTGCGGTGCAGGAGGGGTGCGGTGCGAAGGGGGAGCGCGGGAGTTGGGGGTGCTAGTGGGAGATGGGGTGCCCTGCAAAACTGGGTGCTGCTGCGGAGCAGGGTGGGAGCAGGAAAGGGAGAGTGCAGGAGATGGGGTGCAGGGCAAAAGGGGTGCGCGGGGGTAGAGGGGTGCGTGGAGGAGGGGGTGCGGTGCAAGAGGGGTGCAGTGCAAAGGGGGAGCACGAGTGGAAGATGGGGCGCAGGGCAAAGGGGTACGGTGCAAGAGGGGTGCGGTGCGAAGGGGGAGCGCGGGAGCTGGGGTGCGAGTGGGAGATGGGGTGCCCTGCAAGGTCGGGTGCTGCTGCGGAGCAGGGTGGGAGCAGGAAAGGGGGAGCGTGGGAGCTGGGGTGCGAGTGGGAGATGGGGTGCAGGGCAAAGGGGTGCGGTGCAAAGGGGGAGCATGGGAGCAGGGGTGCGAGTGGAAGAGGGGGTGCCCTGTAAAACTGGGTGCTGCTGCGGAGCAGGGTGGAAGTAGGACAGGGATAGCTGGGTGTGCTGGTGGAAGAGGGGGTGCCCTGCAAAGCTGGGTGCTGCTGCGGAGATGGGTGCAGTGCAAAGGGGGGAGCACAGGAGCGGGGGTGTGAGTGGGAGAGGGGGTGCCCTGCAAAGGGGTGCAGTGCAAAGGGGGGAGTGCAGGAGCAGGGGTGCGAGTGGGAGAGGGGGTGCCCTGCAAAGGGGTGCAGTGCAAGAGGGGTGTGGTGCAAAGGGGGGAGGAAATGGGGAGCTGGGGGTGCTAGTGGAAGAGGGGTGCAGGGCAGAGGGGTGCATGGAGGAGGGGGTGCGGTGCAAGAGGGGTGCGGTGCAAAGCAGGGAGCACAGGAGCCAGGGGTGCTAGTGGAAGATGGGGTGCCTTGCAAAACTGGGTGCTGCTGCGGAGCAGGGTGGGAGCAGGAAAGGGGGAGTGCAGGAGCTGGGGTGCGAGTGGGAGATGGGGTACCCTGTAAAGCCGGGTGCATGGGGCGAGGGGGTGCGATGCAAGAGGAGTGTGGTGCAAGGAGGGGTGCGGTGCAAATGGGGAGCACGGGAGGGTGCTAGTGGAAGATGGGGTGCCCTGCAAAGCCGGGTGCTGCTGCAGAGAGAGGTGGGAGCAGGATAGGGGGAGCAGAGGAGCTGGGGATGTTAGTGGAAGATGGGGTGCCATGGGGTGCATGGCAAAGGGGTGCATGGGGTGAGGGGGTGCGATGCAAGGAGGCGCACAAGGAGTGGGGGAAGGCACAAGGCAAAGCGGGTGTTACTGCAAAGGGGGTGCCTGGAGGTGAGGAGGTGCCGGCACAAAGTGGGGTGCAGGGCAAAGCAGGGCGCAGAGAAGTGGGAAGGCGCTAAGGCAAGGTGGGATCCCACTGGAAAGGGGGTGCACAGAGGAGAGGCAAGCAAGGGGTGAGGGCGCAAGCCTCAGAGGGGGGTGCAATGCAAGGCGGGGTGCAAGGAGACAAGGGGGTGCAATGCAAAGAGGACGTGCATGGAGGCAGAGGGTGCTCATGCAAGGTTGGGCACAAAGAGGCATGGGGGAGGGAATGCAAGGAGGGGTGCACAGAGGCGAGGGGGGTGCAAGGAGTCAAAGGGGCCCTAATGCAAGGGCACGGGGGTGAAAAACAAAGGGAGCAGAATGGGATTTGCGGACCGGCCTGGCGGGTGCCCGCTGCTGGAGGGGTGCAGTGGGGTGACGCAGCACTGCCCCATGTCCAGCAGCATGGGGGTGGCAGGGAGACTGCGGGTGCTCGGCCCAGGCACCCGGCAGGGAGGCAGCCAGGGCTCGCAGGACCGGCAGAGCGCCCTGGGCCATCGGGAAGAGCGGAGCAGCCACTTGCCTCCTCGGGGTTTGCTGCTTGGAGAGGGACAGCCATGGTCTGCTCAGCCTCAGCACGGAGGCACCGCTCTGGGGAGAGCTCCGGGGCAGTGGGATTTGCAGAGCAATGATTTCCAGGGAGATGGGCCTGGGGGGTGTTAGCAGCTACTCGGGACCAACGCGGTGCTGTAACCCTGTCTGTGGTTGTTGGTACCACCGTGCCCTTCGTCCCAGTCACCAGCGTAGTCTGAGTCACCAGGAAATCTGATAAGGCTCCAGTAAAACCACTGGAGTAGCGTTGGGGGGGTTGCTTGGCACCGTGCGACTGGGCTCAGCCACCCTTATTTCTTGGCTCTGCTACTGACTTTCTGAGTGTCACGTGTGTGTGTGACCGGAGCTATCAAAACTGGTGGGAGTTTTCAACTGATTTATTAGCTAAACTTTAGGGGTAAATGAGCCTTTTGGTAAAGGTGCAGTCCCTAATCCTTGGGGGCACTCGGTGTGGGGAAGGCGCAGGCCCTTGACATGATGCGTGGCCTCTAAAACTCAAGCTTTGATGGTTACGCTTGCTGGTTGGCACCGGTTACGTTCTTGTTATAAGATGGCATCAGCTCCCAAAGCACTGGCAGTCGGACGCGCTTGAGGAAGGCTGCAGGAAATGCGCCCGTCACCTTCCCGGCAGACAGGACGGGAGCACTGCAGCCTTGGTGCAGCTCCTTGGTGGAAATCATCAACCACAAATGTGACCCGTCAATTAAAGTGAATCATCGGCCTGGGCAGGAACCAGCTAGGTGTGTCAATTCCTCTCTTCCGCTTGGTTATATCCTGGATAGTCAAATTAATCTGTTTTAGCAATTAAGCAAGGAATCCTGAGTGTTTCTCGTTTTGAAAGGGCTTAATCATATAAAATAAAATAAATAATCTGGGTGAGAAGCCTGATCCTAGATGGTACGCGTTTCGGTTGAAGCAGGACCGTGCGCTGGCAGCACGCAGGCTACTGGAGACTTGTTCAGCAGAAAACGCTGGGGCTGGTTATCTTTCAGAAACTGTTCCGAGAAGCTACAACTAGTACAATGTTCCTGTGAAATAACTGGGACAGATTTTTCCACCTCCTCGTGCCTGGATCAGTCGGCAGCCGTGGCGGGTAGGTCTGAACTCTCTAGTGCCTGGCTATCGTACATTTGTCAGTGGGGGATGCGGCATCAAATTAACTTCTTGCTGCTTTGGTAGCATATGTCCCCAACCTGCTTGGCTGAATGATACTGGCTGGACGAGGGTCTGCTGGACTCTGTGACGGATTTCAGTTGGTGCAAATTCTTGACAAAGTAGAAAGACATTCCAGCTTCCTCCAGATCAGGAGACGAAGACCTGGAGACATCCAATTAAATCTGTGTTCCTGAGTTAATCCATCAGCACTGCAGCGCTCTGACAGTGGCAAATATCCCCATCAGGGCCCTGGGGCTTGAGCTGCCTTGCGGCTTTTTTCAGTTATTTGTGTCTCCTGTGTTAGGAGAGTAGCGCAGTCGCCTCCAGCTTTTCGGGGCCCAGCCGAGATGCTTGCCATGATTCTTGGAACTTGCACCACCCTCACACCAGGAGGGAGTGTAATTAGGATTAAGCTGCTTAGCCGGAAAAGGGAGAGCAATACAACAAAGGGAGAGCATGAACGGGCAGATGGAGCTTTAAAAATGTCCCATCAAGCAAATTACGTAAGTTATAATACATCAGAGCTTATCCTGTTGTGTCCTGGAGAGCAAAATCAGACACGGTAGATATACCTAAGTTCGTAATTGTCTTCCTCGGCCCCTGGAAATACTTTCACACCTCCTGGCTTTGAGCAGCCGTGCAGCCGGGCACCTTCTCTGCCCCAGCCAGCGGCATTCCCCCTGCTCCTCCGGACCCTGCAAGCGCATGGAGCTTCGTAACCCAGCACACGCTAAGACAGCACCCAGCAACTGCCCGGAGTTGTGTTCACACGTAAATCATGCAGAATTCAGCCCTCGTATTGACAGACTCCTCCGCGAAGCTTTGCTATTCCATAATAGCTTTGATCAGAGGGTCTAAATATTTTCCAGCAAATGTTAATCATCAAAAGGTAAACATCGTTTACACTGCACAGGGAGGTAAACCCAGGTAGGCACCAAAAGGGAAGTGTTTTCTGAAGTCATGCAAGGAATCGGCAGCAGATTTGCTCAAAGAAACCAGGGGCACAGACCTTGCTGTACATACTGGCTGCAGCCCACACTGGCTACAACAAGGTTTCTATATGTTTATAGTCCATTTCTGTATCAGCCCAGCTCGCTCTTTCTCATCCCCTGTGCATTTATTTTGATAAAGATGAACTCGGCACCACTGCTTCTCTCTCTCTTTACACTTTGCCCCTGTTCCCCCATCCCCACTTGCAACTCGCAGTTGCCCGAGCAAAGTGGGCGCAGGTCAGGCTTTCTCTCTCAGTCAAATTATTTTCTTTTTCTCTGGTCTGCCCCAATAAACAGCACAGGAAAGTGAAAAGTAAAGGATGCATGACTCTCAATTTTATTTCAACTGCTCCAGTGCTCGCTGGCCGGGTGTCTGCAGGACAAACCATTCTCTCTCACAGATCTACGTCTATGAACCTGTGTCCATGTGTGCTGTGACTTCCTAACTATTGGCACGGGGTGTAAAATTTAACTTTTATGTGCATGTTGTGGGTTTTTTATGCTGAATTCTTTTTTTTTCTGTGCGTAGCATAGATTGAGGACAGAAGAGGAGACGGATATTTACTGAAAGCTTTAAAAAATGCCTTCTGTATGACTTAAATTGTTTTCCCGCAAACATTGTAAGAAGGGCAGGTCCAGCTCCCAGGCAGTTTTATGCCTCGCTCCCTGTACCTTTCTTTGGACCGAAAACTCCACAGCCCTGTTTCACGAGGATACTCTCCAAGGTGGTGTTTATCCTGCAGGAGCTCTGGTGCTGGCAGGAGAGCACCTTGTTTACATTCCCCAAGGTGCCTCCGGTTCCCTTTGAGACTGCAGCGGGAAACTTCAGCTCTGACAGAACCTGCGAGTACCCCCGGTCCTCCTTGGCTTCAGCCACTGTTACTTCTGTCTGTCTGTCTGTCTGTCACCAGCTCAGAAAAAAATCAGGCTCCTGTGCCCCAATTTTCTCTCCGCCAGCAAGTACGTGTCAAGGACATCTGAAGCCTGCCTGATTTCTGTGTAGAGCTTTAGATCCCCATGAGGACGGCATCTGAGAAAAGAAGATAAAACCCTGTTGTAAGGATGATAGTGATGGATCTCAATTATTATTTGTTTAATTAAAAGAGTCTGGACAGATACAGAGGCAACAATTAACAATTATCTTTTGTAAAGAACTTTGACAACAGCTGAATAAGTTAATGGGTTATGAGATGAAGACAAATCGTTACAGCTAATGGTTGGTCTGTTGTTTAGAAGTCTGAAGGTGTATGGGAGAGTCCCCACGCTTGCATGTAACGTCTGATTTAAGGCGCTTTTTGCTCCTTCTGTTAACACAGAATAGGCAAGTAGCAATTTTCTTCTGTTGTGCAGCTGGGATTATCTAGGAGCCGTGGAATTAAGTTCTAAATGAACATTTCAACTATTCATTACACTTTATTAATAGGCTTTGGAATGTTTAATTGTGGGAATAAGTTACAGAGAGAAGAATTCATAACTTTTGATTCATTTTACACCTCCCTGCCTTCGTTAAGATAATTAGGACTAGCAGAGCTCCCAGCCTTGCCTCCTCCCCACGGCCTGGCGGCAGCGTCCCGGGGCCAGCGCCCGGTGTGCGGGGCCGGGGCAGGACGAGGCGAAGGGCAGGTTCTTGCGAACAGTGCCACCCCCTGGCTCTTTCCACAGCGTTACTTTCCCCCCCCAAAAAAACTAACTTTGTGCTGTTTGGGGGAGCCGTGCGCCTCGCTTCTTCGAATCGCTGGTGCAAAACCCAAACGTCGGCGGGCAGGGATTAGTTTTTCCGCTGGGACGCGGCCACGACGCGCTGCCTGCGGGGAGTTCACGCCATGAGCTGCCTGCGGAGGCACCGGCCTGCGGCTGCCCCTGCGCCGGGGCGAGCCGTGCGGGATGGCTCCCGCCTGCACTGAGGGGAAGGCCGCAGGGCGGTGGAAAGCGGCGCCGTGAAGCACAAGCCCCCCCAGTCGAGGCCGCCTTTGAGGGCCGGTGCGGCGCAGCCCGGGCATCCTCTGGGGCGAGTGCCTGAGGCAGCTGGGGCCCAGGCCCCGCTGCGAGCTGAGGGGATGCAGGCCCGGCGAGGCCTGGCGTTAAGCAGCCCCCGGGTTTGGGGAAGGGGAAGGGAGGAAGGGGAGCCGCGGGAGGGGCAGGGGGATCCGGCCGGGCCCTCAGGCCCCAGCGCCGCGGCGGGGGGCCCGTGATGGCGGCCACCGCTCCCTGCGCCGACTACAACTCCCAGCAGCCCCTTCGCGGCGCCGCGCTCCCGCCCCCCCTCCGCGCCGATTGCCCGAGCCCGCACGAAGCGTTCTGCCCTTTCCCGTTGGCTAGGGCAGCTGTCAATCACAGGGTGGCGGCGGCCGGGAGGGCAGGCCGGGGAGGTATTCTGGAAAGCGGTTTACGCCGTTTGCGCGGGCTTGGGGATGCTGCGGCTGCGAGGGGGGTGGTGGCGCAGTTGGCGTGGCGCATGCGCAGAGCTGCGCGGGGAGAGCGGCGGCGGGGGGTGCTGCTGAGCCCCGGACAGCTGGAGGGGGTAAACAGGGGAGGGGGCGGGCGGGCACGGCCGGGGCCTAGGCCGGGCCGCGCCTGAGGGCCCTCCCCGCGCCCCGGGGACGGTGCCCGGCGCCTGCGGGGCCCCTCTGGCTCCCCCCCCCGCCTCCGCTCGGTCCTGCTCCCCCCCCCACCCCCCCCCCGCATGGATGGAGCCTCGCAACTTCCAGTACCCGCTGCGCCCGCACCCGGGAGGCCTGACAGGTAACGGGTCCCCGGGCCGCGCCCGCCCCCACAGCCCCTCCTCCCTGTCAGCTGCCCCCCTGCACCCCCTTTCCTGTCAGCTCCCCCCCCCGGCCCCCCTTTCCTGTCAGCTCCCCCTCGCCCCTTACCTCCCTTTCCTGACAGTTCCCCCCGCGCCCCCCCTGCTGTCCCCCTCTCTCAGTTACCCCCACCCCAGGCCCTGTCAGGTCCCCCCCCCTTATCTCCCTGCCAGGCATTGCCCCTCGCCTCTTTGCCAGGAGCCTGACCCCGTCCCTCTTAAAAAGCCCTCCTTTATCCAGCCCTTCTTCCCCCGTTTTCCCCATCCCTTCTGCCTGCCCTTCCCCCCTAACCAAGCACCTCTTTCCCCCCAGCCCCATCGATACCTGCATCCTCTGGCTGGTACCTGCCCCCCTGCCAGGTTCAGCTCCTGCTTTTTGACTTCTCTTTCCCCCTCCCACAGCTGGCACTGCCCTGTCCTCACTTTCTTCTCCCCTTTCCTAAGGGCTGACTCTGCCCTGCTCCCTCCCCTGCCCACCCTTCCCTTGCTAAAGCCTTCACGTGAAACTTTCCCCTGCCCTGGTGGGTGTCCTGCAGCCCCTTTGCTTGGAGAGATCAGCCTTTCCTCCTTTGCCAGCGTCTGCTGGCTAAACTCCTTCCTGGAGCTACTGGGCCATGTGGGTCTTGGCATCAGGCTGTTACTTGTGCTGGGCTGAGGTGTTGTCTTGCATCTTCCCTTTCTTCCTGCGGATGGCCGTGTCAGCTGGAGGATGAAGGCTAGAGGTAGGATGCCAGCTCAGAGGGCTGCTGCCTGAGCTACAGCCGCCGGGTGGGCCAGCGTCTTTGGGCAAATCAAAGTTTCCCTGCCGCTGCTGTCCCCTTGTGCTGGGTCTGTCAGGTCTCAGATCCTACCTCTTCTATCTGCCCCTGTTGTAGGCAGCTCCTTCCTCTGTTGTTGGCTGGCTCCGTGTTCTGAGCCATCTGTCCTGGGGAGCGACTGCTGCTCCTGGCAACTCCTTCGGCTGTAGCAAACCTTTCTTTTTACAAGGTGTAACCAGGTCATTTCCTCTTGTTTCTCTAGGTTTGTTAAAAAAATCTACCTATCTATATGTATATATTTTAATTTGATCTGTGACCTCTTGGAAAGCCAAGGTAAAGAGGATAGGGGAAATAAGTTGTGAGGCTAAAGAAGCCTGCTGAGTTGGGTCCCGGGTGGTATTTGGATGGGTGAAGTAATTTTCAGATGCTTAAGGGAAGGGTCATAGGAATCTTCCTTTGGGATGAGTCGCGTATCCGCAAGGCTCGTAGTGTGCAGAGTGCTGCTTTTTCCAATGACCTTGAGTTTGGACGCTGAGAAACTTAGGCGCATCCAAACAGTTAGGAACTGGATTGCTTGTTTAAGATTGCTAATTTGCGAATGAGTCCTGCTGCTTTGTGGAGTTTCTTAGTGATGATGGAGCTTTTCTGAAGGGCACTGGTCCCTAGGTTTGAACTTCGAAGCCCACATCTGCAGGGCACTTTGTGTCAGTGCGTTGCTATGTGCAGGTGAGGTCGGAGAGTGTCGGGGGGTGGTTCTGCGAGGGGAAAATACATTCAAGCAAAGGAACAAGCTCCCAAATCCTAGCTGCATTGGGACCGTTCAGTACTAAAATGACTAAATTGTTTGCGTTATCAATGTTGAGGCTTTGTTTCCAGACTTAGAGCAAGTGTTTCAGGAAAATTAGAAAAGCCAGCTGGGGAAAGCCAGAGAATTTTGTTATTCCCCTTCCTCCCCATATCCTGAAGCACCCTTTGAAAGCGTACTTTTCCAGGAGCTTAAGAGGCTCTTAAGTTACTGTCAGTGTAAATACAGCCTAGCAGATTTTGAGCCCACAGCCTGCAGAAATATGTGGCTTGTTAATTTTTGACTGCAGATTTAAAGGCCAAGTGTTGCGAAAGTTCTTTTTCTGCCTCTGGAGCTTTGCGTTGCAGAAGCAGAAGAGTCCAGCGAACGAGCTACAGCTAACTGCAGGTGGGGTGGTCCTCTTCACGCTTCAGGGTGGTGTTTGAGAAGAGGCTGTTGTTACGGATGAGGTGACAGCTTTCACTGGATCCCAGGTTTTTAGTCCTGTCTGGGGTATTCCAGGCAGGTTTGGAATGGTGAGGGACGAGGGAAGGTTGTCCTTGCTTGGAATTTGAGCACAGAGATGCTCTTGAAGGCTGATGGAGAAATGTGCTCCAGTGTCATCTAATAAATGACCAAAAAAGGTCATGATGATCTCATGTAGCCGAAGTGAAGCTGCTTGTGGGGTCATTACTGGTAGCAATAGTGCAGATTTATCCTAAATTCTTCCTTGTCACTGGGACTTAATCCTCTCATTTCATCGCGAGTTGGTTGTGCAGGTTTAGTTAAAAGCCCAGAGAACTGCGTGAATGGTTTAGGAAACAATATATCTAAAAGCGAACAGAATTTGTACGGTGGTTATGCTGAAAGAGGAACATCCTATACCAATTTACGTGCCTTTAGTGGTAACAAATGGACAGGCTCTTTGAAGGGGCTTCATGACTGGAAGCCTTTACGTGTCGGAGAAATCAGAGGTGCAGTTTATTCTTCTCTGATTATTTATATATACTTCCCCCCCCCCCCCCCCCCCCCCCCCGGAGGCCTACAAATCTTAGGTGATTTTATGCTTTATGCCAGTTTCTAGAGTAATTGGAGACTGTTGATCTACATGTACGATGGTGTGGTCAGTATAGTCTTTAGCGTTAAGAGCACTTAATGCTGCTTTTGTAGTAGGAGCTCTACGTGTATTAACTGCTAACACGAGGTAAGTGTCATATTCATAGTGAATGTGAGTCTGGGATTGTGACCGGTTGTGGCTAATGGACAAAGTTTGACCTGGAATGAGAATTTGGGACTTCTTAATTCTTTGTCTGTGACTCCACGATAACTTAAGGTTGCCAAAGCTTTGCAGCTGCGGTTTCTTACTGCTGATTACCTGTTGAACAACAAAAAAAAAATAGCATCATGAAAGCAGGGAAGGCTCTTAGAGTCATCATCTTGGCCAAGCGTATACGTATACTCTGGGAGGCCTTTAAGCATTTTACAACATTCAATTGCCAAACCAAGCCCTGTCTAGGCAAGAGAGACATCTTAGACCCATGCGTTCCTGTTTGACTTTTTTTTCCAAGCCTGTCCTGTTTTTTAATGGTCAAATCCTAAAAAGCATGCATCAGCGTCTCGGGTATACTAGACACTGAACAACTTGTTGGCATAGCCTTGGAAACTGGTATTAGTATGTTTAAAGTCAGTTTTGTGTCAGATGTTTTGTTTTAAAGTCTGGCTTATTCTGCTTTGTTAACCAAAGGGCCGATTTAATGGATGATTTTCTTGACCTGTATCTTTTTAAGAAAGTTAAGATGCGTTGATCTCTTGTTGAGACCTGCTGCACAACGATCTGTTGAGAACACCTCTGAGAGTTACCACAGTGACAATGACCTGTCCAGAGAGTTGGGAAGCTCCGCAACACATCTGTAATCTTAAAAACACTCGCAAAAATAGCAAGCTCCTGTGTATTGCTGCACTCCCCCGGCCAGTGTGCCTTCCAGAGTTCCAGAAGGTGTGAAATGCTGTGGCAGAGGAGACTTTGTTGAAAAGCAGAGGGATTTGAGTTTGTCTTAAGGAGTGGTAAGTTTTGGGGGGTTTGGATGTTCGTTTTCTCTGAACATCCTGTTTGTACAGTCAAAGAGTGGATTTTTAGTGTATTAGTGGTTTTGCAGTAACTTATTTAGCAGTAAACTGGCTTCTCGGTATGTGTTATTTATATCTGTAGAGTATGGGAGATCTGTATCTTTCCATGAACATGCAATTTTCCGTGTGTGTCCTTCAGGTCATTTGGTGCCGTTTCTTGCTAGATTGGAGTTGAATAAAAAGGAGCTGTTTAGAACTAATTAGCCATGACTAGAGGTAGGAAACCTGACAAAAATACTTCCAAGGGTCTTAAGAGAGCAGTGGGGCATTTGTCAGTCGGGAGGTGACTGCCTGCTTGGCTCTGGCATGGTATTAGGCCTCTTTGGGATCCTAAGCTCAAAAGAAAACTAAACTGTTCTTAAAGAGCAAGACAAGCAGTCCCTGCCTGGCAGGGGAGAAGAAGAGTTAGCCAGATGCCGCTTGGAGAGAGGGGGGACTGCGGACAGAGCCTGGGAACATTGTAGGGAAGCAGTAAGAAGAGTGGAAAGCTGCAGACAAGACTGAGATCTGCTGGAATATTGTCCCTTGTGTCTCTTGACGATGTACTTTGGCTTAATGGATCATTCACTTATCTGGAAAAAGTTGTTTAACTGTCATCAGTCGCTTTCCTGCAGAAAAGTGCTGTGTGAGGTCGGCTGGTGTGTTTAATAGAGCTACACGGAAAGGGAGGAGGAGGGGAGCCTTGGCGTATAATCTTAGATGTCAGAAGATCTTGGGTTTTGTACAGCAAGTACCGGGGTCCCTGGCCTGAGGGGTGAGCTGCTGAGGCGTTGCAGGACGATGGAGGCTCTCTCTGCCCTCTTGCAGCTATGGATGGAGAACACGCTTGCGTATCCTGGAGGGTTTGTTTAAGGAGGCCAGTCTGTGGGGATCCAGCCTAGGAGAAGGGCAGGTGGAGGCTTGTTAGCTGGAAAGGGTGTCTGGAGAAACTGGAGGAGAGAGATCACAGATACCATTCATCCCTGCACGTTTTGTCTATCCAAACTTGAAGCTGCCTTTCGAGTTAGCAGTCGTCTTCTCTCGCTTGCAGAACTTAGCAGAAAAGTGTGTTTGGAAACCACGTCCTCATGGCTGTCTCCAGCAATGTAGCTTATTTAGCCCAGCTGGCACGTTTATGGAGAGCTGGCCTTGGGCACAAGTAGCGATGGGTCTGTCCTGGTTTCCCGTGTTTACCTCTGAGCTGCAGAGTCAGCATGATCCACCTGCCCTTGTGCCAAGGCGCTTTGCTGCCGGTGCCTGCTTCCTCTCCCTCCCGTGCCTGTGAGCTGTTCATAAGGGCAGTCGTTGTCGTCCCTTATAGATGCTGTCTCCATAAACAGGCAAAACAATACCTACGCTAAGCTCACGTGGAAAGCCAGAGGATAGGTATCAAAATCTGATAGCTTAATCATCGTACAAGAATTAGTGTGAAATATTGATGATCAAATGCAGTCACAGTGCTGCCTCTTGCTATTAAGCCTGGGAGTGAAGCAACTATTACTTAACATGAGAGTGAGGGAGGCTAAAGATGCTTAAAACGTGAGGTTTCTTCCTGGGCACGCTAGCTAGCTTTTCTGGTGCTACTTCTGCAGTAAAAGGAATGTGGATTAAATATATACATGATGGACATTACATACATACTAGCTCAGTTGCAGGTTGGCCAATGGATTCTAGGGGAGCCCCAATTTATGCACTAAAACAGATGATGGGGTCCAAAAAATCTCAGCTGATTGCTCCAACATCAGGAGGTGTGAGTTGAGCTGCTTCTGCCATGGTGAACTCGAGCTGTGTGGCAGAGGACGTTGGCTGGGTACATCTGCTGCAGAAGCCAGATTTGGGCTGCGGTGAGTTTGGGCTGCTGTGTTTACATCTGGTCCTGGTGAAAGCACGGCCTCGTTAGAACCTCGCTGGGCACGGACCGGGAGCGGGCTTGCTGTGCAAAGTCCTCCCGTCGCCCTGGCTCGCCTTGCGTTCAAGGCCTGCGCTCTTGCTGTGGGAATTTTATCAAATTTGTTCTCATCCTACATAGAAAATAGGACTGGGATACAACCGTGAGGGCTGCTTGTCTTCTGCCGCCCGCAGTAGGGACGTTCGTCTTCAGAGACCTACAAACAGCTGTGCCTTTCCTCTGTGTATTGTACTGGAGAGATCCTATGGCAACCCTAAAAATCCTGCTTAGGAGCCCACTGCAAAAAAAATCCAATTATCAGTTTGTTTGTACGGCTTCTCTTGCTATCTGTAGGACTCATGGCATTTCTGTGTTCACCACAGAGCTGCGTGGAGGAGCCAGCTGTGTTAGGAAAGAGATCCGAACTTCCACTTTGGATGAACTCTGTTTTCTGTGAGGAAACACAAATTCTTGTTACTTCCTACCCATGGGGAAATGCCTCTGTCCGCATGCTAACAGTTTTTTGAAAGCAAATTGAAGCTGAAGCCCAGGGCCTTGGGGATCCTGGGGTGCAGGCGCCTCGTGGGTTTGCTGTGTGGTACGGCTGCATGGCCCTGAAGTTGGTAATGGTGGAAGACCTCACTTTGCAGCAACCTGACAGATGAACTGGTAGAGAATCAGGCAGGGTTTGTCAAAACTTCTGCCTGACCTCAGCGGAATTATTTGTTGCAGCGTTTCTCTGAAATGTTCTTGTCTCAATGAATCAGCATTTCCGCATTCAAAAGAGGATTCATTTGAAAATTTTGGCTTGTTCTTCTTGTGAATGCTTTTAAAGAGAATTTAAAGCTATTGGGTTACACAGGACAAAATGGGTGTTTAATTTTTAATTTTTTTTTTTTTTTTTTAAGAGAACTGTAGAAATATCAAAATGGGGCAGCGTAGGGCCTGTGGTATGTAAATGAGGTGAATTACATCATTTCTCAGAGACTGACTGGTCCTTTGCTAGGCAGCCTGTCTGGGGCAGGGTTGTGACAATCACTCTGCAATTTGAATGTTTTCTAGCAAGTGTAGCTAATTTTATGGCATTTAAATTATTTAGGTTAGTGCATTAAATATGGGACTCGATTAAGAGTGTGGAAAACTAATTTCTCCTGGAAATACAACTTTAAATGATCGCCCCTTTTCTATTGCTAGTGTAATTGGGTGTTCAGATGATAGTGTCACCTGATGGTTGGCTGTTGTGATTTCTAAGGAACGCTTCTGCTCTTCTGTTTTGGTTTTTTTTGGCTGATAATCAAATGTAGTAAATGAGAGAGAAGAGGTGGCCAAAAATATTGGTGCCTTGTTTATTCACAATGTAATAAGTCTTGTTGGTTGTAGAGTTTGGGAAAAGTGAAACTGGACGTGAGTGGACATGTAACGGTGGAGGCAAGCTGTGAAACAGGGTGCTACCCTGGCCTTGCAGGGTCTTTGCTGGCATAGAAACGTGGCCTTTCTAGGCTGATGTAGTCCTGGAGTTCTGCTTGTTGTGAATTTCTCTGCAAACTGGGGATGGCCTCTTACGTTAGGTGTTCTCCGTTGTTCCTTCCCATCCTTGAGTTTCTTCAAAGAGCCTTTATACAAAACTTTTCAGTTCTTAGTCACTGCTATTTTTAAGGGAAAAAATGACTTAATATTGTATATGAATGGCCTAATATGTTTGTATGCCTGCCTTTGTTCCCTCCCTGTTCTGTCCTGCAGGTAATTAAATGCCCCTAGTGTGGATCTTTGCTCTGTTGGCATGCTTGGATGCACAGCAGCTCTTCCGATAGCTTCTTTTCGTCTGCCCCATTGCAAGAAGATGGCAAAAGCAAACATTACCAGAGACATCATCCACAGACAGATCAAGGTATGTGTTAGCCAAGTGTTCGCTTGTGCTGGATGGAGAGCAGATGGAGAATCAGTGCTCACACTGGATTGTGAAACGCTCACGTTGTTGCCTTTACTTCTGAAAAGATCTCTGCTAGTTATGTATTGATAGGCTGTATAAGAAGCTTAAGAGAACAAACACATAGGACCTGTCACTGTCCTTAATGAAGCGCTAGGATGAAGTATGGCATAACAGGAATAGAGTTCTTCTCCCTGGCAGGAGCGCACCATGCTAGTTTGACATCAGCAAACCTTTTGAGTTCCTTTTGAGTACGACGTTGAAGAGAGAAATCTGGCTACTTGTGTTTGGGCACCATAAAGGACCCTTAGCTAGCTTCCCTCATGAGTTTTCTGTCTGCTTCTTTATGTGTTCTCTTCGTGTGATCTTGCCATCAAAGGTATTTTCTGACTGTAGTAAAGCTAATGATCTCTGTCTCAGTCTCTTTCTGTCTCTTTTTCTTTAAAGAGTGGTGTGTTGCTTCCTTTGTGTAGGGAAAAACTTCTACGGTGGTCGGATCAGTCATCTGACAGCTGCGTTTGTGAAATATCTCTTAACGTGAAAGGACTAGCTACAGCAGACACAATAGGCAATTATTGCTTGGACTCAGAGGCCTTAAATCGTTTGCAGCTTTGCTGGTAATCAGCATTCATGAAAATGGCCTGTTAGTGGCCAGAATAAGGAACTAGGAGCTCGAATGCTCACTTCACTTTGCAGTTTGGTACCAAACTTTGCATTATGAGCTTGTAATTTAATCCATGTGCAAAGATTTATTTTGCTGCTCTAACAAGGAAGGGCTGGTTCTGTGGTTAGAGCGTTCGCCTGGGACTTTTTCACAGTCTGCTCTGTTAGACTTTCATGTGTGACCTTGGGAAGGTTGCTAAGTCTGACAGTTTCTTGTAGGAAAAGCAATATCCTACTGCACAGACCTCACAAAGCCACTGAGGTTGCAATAGTAAGGCAATTATAACTGCAGCACCTTGCACTGGGCCTAGCAGCGTTTTGGGAATGCTGTCCATAAAAATATGTCAAGGGGTTTGAAGTTTGTAATGAAAGTTACCACAAAAAGCCTGTTTTGTTTTTGTTTTTCCTTCAGCCCCCTTATATATGTCTCCATTTTGTTTTCAAATAGCTTTTGTTGTCTGGAGTTCATTACTTAACATCAGTCTGCAGAGCTGTAACGTACACTAGTTCTTCGTGTCCGCTCTGTGACTACCAACATGTTCCTAGTACCATAAGTATAATTTTTGATATTAGTGTTCTCATCTATAAATAGTGATAACGAAAGGCTTAAGTTGTCTTCGCCTGACTGTAGTGTGGCATGGGATGTGACTGAGGCTGGATCAGGTCCTAGGAAGGAATCTCCTCGGATATTAGATGTTCCATCCAAAATATGACTTGCGTTCCCTTTTCTTCATGCCTGCCTCTGCAGTTGGCCTTCTTTCATCGAAGCCATCTGCTAATGCATCTGTGAACCCTGTGAGATCACAGGGGAAACAACTGTCCTGCTTTTCTTCACCTTCATTTGTACTGACGCAGTTCTGTGGCAGCTGTTCTCTTCCCTGTGGTACTGCAGCTACATGCTCCTACTCCATTTCTGATGAAATAAGCCATCTCTAAAGGATGCTGTCCAGTTATATTCCCAAATACTTTGCCCCTTGGTGGTGGTGCTTCAGGACAGATTCATAGAATCATACAATCGTTTAGGTTGGAAAAGACCTATAAGATCATCGAGTCCAACCGATTCTGTGTCATGGCAGACTTCTGAGTAGCTGTGGTCTGGTACTGCAGTCCTCAGGAGTGAGTTGCTTCTGAAATCCTTGCCAAGGGATAATGGCAGGCATTCCCAGGCTCTTCTGTATCTTCTGTTTCTGGCCCAAAGTAGGCAACTTATTCTGTCTTAGTGTGGGCCTCAAACTTTGTCTTGGCTACCCACCTGGAGCCTGGCAATTAGATAAACATCGTTTTAAACCAATTCAGGGGCAAGGATTACTAACTGCCTACCTGGAGATGAAGCAAACGATGTCTCCCTTCTCACAGGACAGGTACCTGATGGTATGGACACACCAATGCCTGGCAAGGTCCCTGTTTGATTTTTTTAAAGTTCTTGAATCTTCTCTTAAAGGGAGAAAGGAGTGTGTTGTTTGCTGTGCTCAGTGTGGCGCTTGTTTGCTTCATGCAGGAGAGGGGTGCGCTGGGCTTTGAACGACACTATCACGTCACCGATCCATTCATTCGACGCCTGGGCCTAGAAGCAGAATTGCAGGTAAATGGGCAGTGTTCAAAGAGCAAACTGAGCTGCTTGTTGTGCAACTTACTGCAGAAAGGACAGCCTGCAGCAGTGTATGGCATTCTCTCTCTGGTGCGGGTTAGATAGTGATTACTTAGTCCCCTAAACTGCATTAGAGCCAGGAATAGCTCAGTGAGATCTTGTGTGAGCTTTCTGCATTACCTAATGCACCTACAAGAGAGCCTTTAACGGGTATGCATCAGCTAATCCTAACAGTGGTGCCTGAAGAAGGCAACTGTCAACCATTCGAGATATTCAGCTCTAATGCTGAAGAGTGTAATGTGTTGCCTAAAAAATAGGTGGTAACTATATTGCAGTCTGACACAGCATAAAAGATCTTAAGATTGTCCTGGTTTGGGGGAGGAAAGGATTCTTTTGTCCCCCTTTTCAGTCGCATCTCCCATATCAAACGCTACTCGATGCTCTCTTAGTCTTTCCTGGTACAGTTGTTGGTTAATTTGGGTGAATATGTATGACAGAAGCACCTTGCTGCTGGGTGACTATAAAAGAGTTATCCAAAGTGCGTTTTCCCTGCGTTCCCAGAGAATCCGTACATGTAATTTGTCAGTGTAGCCAAGAGCTTTTCAAGCAAAGTCACCTTTCCATGTGCACGGCAGGATTTCAACTGTAGCCTCTGAGACTAAACTGCCATTTTATTCAATGCTACTTTTATTTTTTTTAAAATTTGTTTCATTTTGCCTTTTCTACCCAACTGCTATAGCATGCCTGTCTTTTCTAGAGGTGCTTATCTGCCATGTGGGTGGTTTTTTGCAGGGTTGGAATAAAAAAAAAAAAATGCTTGTATTGGAACAAGTTGTTATGTGTGGGGAGCTCACTGTGTCCTTGTCTCAGAACAGCTCTGTTTGATAAGTCTGAAGTTTGTGTAATACCGTCTTCCCTTTTTTTTTTTTTTTTTTTTTTCCTCAGGGTCACTCTGGGTGTGTCAACTGTCTAGAATGGAATGAAAAAGGAGAGTAAGTATGTGGCTTGATTCAAGGGATCAACAAAGTGATAACCCCAGGCTCTCCCAAGAGTAGGATGTAGGTCATCTTATCATAAGCAGCTGCTTCCCATTCCTAGTAAAGTGGAGCTCAAGCTCAAAGTTTTGAACTGTAGTAGAGCTCACGCTTCAAAAGAAGCTTTATTTTGTTAAATATATCTGGAAATTCTTAGAAATGCCCCTTTAGTGAGTTCAGAAGGGAAATGGTTGGACTAAGAAGTAGAGATTGAAGGCTGCTTCTCTTCTCTTAAGTGGTATTATGGATTATAATGGATCTTTAGGATTTGCCCAGCTGGTAGTGACGTTTCCCCACCCCCTTCACCATGCTGTTAAAAGCTTCTGCTGGGGGACAGATATATAAGGGAGGGAGGTAGAGCATTTACCCCTCTCTGCAATTTTAGAGGGAAACTAAACATAAGAGCATTTCTGTTAACCAAGTGGAATAAAGAGTATCTGCATGAGAAATGACTGGGTGGAAGGAAGAGTGTGTATTTCTTGACGTGCCTCTTGCAAGATCCAAAGTCTGCTGTCTGATACTCTTCAGAATTATTTACCAGTGAAAATTTCATGTATTTGAAAGAGATCTGGCTACAAGGAAATAAGTTTAAAACAGCAGATGGTTGCAGATGTCAAATTCTTTTGCTTCAAATGAAGATAGACAAGGCAAACAGCGCCTTGCAATACCGCTGCCACACCCTGCACTTAAAAAGCAGTCTGTGAATCACTAAATGAACCCTGGCTTGGGACTGCTTGGGCACATCCGAAGTCCAGGAACGAATGCCTTGGCTTGGGTTCGGGGATGATGTGGAGCAGTTAAGGCAGCCAGGCTAATAAGGAAAATGGAGGCCCTGCATTTTGTTGTTGACCAAATGCTGCTATTGTTTCCCCCTGTGCCATCTGAATCTGTGGTGAGCTGGTTCAATGAGTTAAACCAACGAAAAACACTCGCTTTATTTTGTATGGAGTTGATATTTGGCTGGTTTAGCTCCCTGAACTGGCTGAATGGATTGGCACATGGGGAGCAACAAGAACACATAGCTGAGAAAAGAGGGAGGAAGTGGGCTTCTTAGAGCTGAATTAATTTAATGGCTGTCTGTGGTCAAACCATTCTAAGAAATTGGTCACAGCTTAGAACAGACGAATACATGATGCATACTTCTCTTCTGTTTCTTTTAGCTTGTTGGCCTCTGGCTCTGATGACCAGCATACCATTGTCTGGGATCCTCTGCACCACAAGAAACTCCTTTCTATGCACACAGGACATACTGCAAACATCTTTTCTGTCAAGGTATGTGGTTGGAAGGAATAAACGGCTAACAAAATCAGCAACCTAAGCAGCAAGAGAATAGATTCTTGCTGGGAAACATTTCCCTGCAAGCAATTCCCCCCCTGCCCCAAGTACTATTTGTAATGTTAGGAAGAAATTGCATTAAATCTAATACCTGCACTTCTTAGTTTATGCAGCTCCCAGGCTTATCTCATTCTCTCTGTAAATTCAAAGGAAATGGTTGTAGCAAATCGGGATGTGTGATGAAGAGACTATTTTTGTGCTGCTGTAGCTGGTGACTCTTGAGTGTGCACACTGGCACATGTGTAATGGAGGTAGTAACATGGGTCATCCTGTGTTCCTAAAGCAAGCTGCTCTCTGACCTGCCAGGACAGCTCAGCGCTGCTCAGGTTTGAACGTCAAATCTGTCTCCCACAGTTCTTGCCACATTCAGGGGATCGCATCCTCATCACGGGAGCTGCAGATTCCAAGGTGCATGTCCATGACTTGACTGTCAAGGAGACCATCCACATGTTTGGAGATCACACCAACAGGGTTAAGCGGATTGCCACGGCTCCCATGTGGCCTAACACCTTCTGGAGTGCAGCAGAAGACGGGCTAATCAGGTACAGAACTCTAGTTGTTCTACCCCAAAATTAATCGGGTTGGGATCCGTTGCAGTATGTACTATGCACAGATCTGAAGAGAGACTGTCTCTATACTGAAGAGCTTTAGCTAATCTCTCCTTTTGCTTAAACTGGAAAGGATTCATCTTGAAACATAGACTCCCCTGATAAATGCTCTCCTCAGCTCCTCTGTTTTCCTCCACTGAAAAGGGAGGCCAAGAAAGCAATAGCCATTTCAAGTAGAAGGGAGATACAACACTGAGTAACATTTCCCTCCAGAGTCACTGAGACTCTTAAATGAGTAATGTTGCTACGAGAGTACGTTCCACTTTTCATACAAGCTACTGTTTGTGAGGTCATGACTTGGAGTTTAATTTGGAACTTGACTAATTCTGTGCACGTTACAGAGTTGGTTTTAATGGTTATCCTGATACTGAGGCCTAGATATTGAACCGCAATGCTTCCAGTAACCTGTGGCACAAATGACTGTTAATGTTGTTAGTGTCATCCCTTCATGCACAAGCCAGATAATTAAGTGTAGGTCACCACTGAGCAGTATAAATGTGCTGCTTTGAGTGGTCTTCGGTTTGGTCACCATGGAAAGCTAACCTCTCTCTTATTGCCGCTTCTGTTCTCTAGTGACACGGGTTGCCTGACTCTCTCTTCCCTTTGCAGACAGTACGATCTGCGAGAGAACAGCAAACGTTCAGAAGTCCTCATAGATCTGACAGAGTACTGCGGGCAGCTGGTGGAGGCCAAATGCCTGACGGTTAACCCCCAAGATAACAACTACTTAGCAGTAGGGGCAAGTGGACCCTTTGTGCGGCTCTACGACATACGCATGATCCACAACCACAGGTAATAGCAACTGGCTTTTCTGGGCAGACGTGAGTGGTACAGAAATCTGTTCAAGGCTCTGGTGGGAAGGGGAGTTGCAATGATTTGGCACTTGCCTGTCTCACCGTGCAGTTTTACCCAGTCTTTTCTGTCACCCACAGAGTCTTTTTGGTCTGTGTGAGTGCGTTGGGGTGCTGTGAGGCAGGCTTGTGACTGCACAGCATACAGGCATGAGGCCTTGCCCTTGTGTGTGAACAAGAAGTGTCAGCATAGATCAGGCTTCCAGCAGTTGAATGCTGTAGTTATAAGACTACTCTTCTTTCTGGCTAGGAAAAGCATGAAGCAGAGTCCTTCAGCTGGAGTGCACACGTTCTGCGACCGACAGAAACCCCTCCCGGACGGTGCGGCACAGTACTACGTGGCAGGTATTGGGACCTGTGCTGGGGGTGACTGACAGGACTTTAAGTTAATGCCTGAAGAAGTGGAGTTCTACCCATCACACAAGAAACCACTGCTTGGAAGAGCTCTCTTCTAATACAGGGATGTTCCATGGGATTGCAGATTATTTCACTTCTGTGCTGTGAATTCTTGCCTGTGTTACCTGCCCACTTTCCCTGATCTGGCAGTGGTGTGGGTTGGTGAGCTGGCCTTACTTCTTCTTGTCTAGCGTAAATGTCTTTTTGTCGCTTTTATTGGAAAACCAAGGATTGGATAACCTGAGCACTATAGGCTTTCTCCTGAAATTGGTCCCAGCAAGGCTGCTGTTCAAAATCTTTTTGGCACAGAAGTGGCTTGTCTTCATCCTGCAGATGAAGAATCAGCGATGCAGTATCTGGGCAATCTAGATGACATTCTTCTCCAGTGCTCATTATTTACTGTCTTTTTTTCCCCCCCCAAATGTTGGGGTTTTTTTTTAATGTATCCTAGACCAGCATGTTCAGCAGACCAGTTTTGACAGTCTTGCTTCTGATGAGTCCCGCTAGAGGATTTCTTAGGTCCCCTGAATTGGTCATGCAACACATCTGCTGTCTGAAGCAAAAGAATCTGTGTGTGAGCTGAATATTTAGGAGCCTTGGTTTGGTTGTGCTAAGGGCTTTACTGAGGAAACCTGATTAGAGGGTTGAAGATGGAGGTATTTGTTTGCAGATGGCCACAAATCACAGAAGCCAAATCCGTAGTGAATCCCTAAAACTCAGATTTGCTGGGTTCTGCAGACTGCATTGTTAGCAAGCTAGTTACAATCCAGTCTTCTCATACGGAGATGGCCTTGCAAAATTGATACCTAGAACTTGTGAAAAGGCAGCTATGCACATCTGTGTGTTTTGGTGGCTGATGGAAGGATTCAATAAACAGCAGTAGGAAATGGAAAAATCACTTAGGTACATGCGCTTCATGACGTTGCTTTCCTAACAGCCTCTGGTGAAAGGGAGCAGCTGGGGTAGGGCAAAGACAATGGTTACTAGTTACGCTAATGTGTACGGACCTGTTCTCTCTGCAGGGCACCTTCCAGTGAAGCTTCCGGACTACAACAACCGGCTGAGAGTTCTGGTGGCCACATACGTCACCTTCAGTCCTGATGGCACTGAGCTCTTAGTCAACATGGGAGGGGAGCAGGTAAGAAGACAGCTGAATTTGGCGGGAGGCTTCACATTCAGTTGTGTTTGGGTCACCGTACGTTGTTGTGCATTCTTGAAAACGAGTATGGCAACTTCTCTGTGGGTAATATGATTGATTTTAAACTGCCTTCTGATTCATTCAGACTAAATGCTTGGTATTAGGGATTTATTTGTTATGCTACCACTTGAATGGCATTCTGTTCTGGTTTTCCAATTCACATTTCACTCTCTGGAAGAGGAAAAAAGACAGAGTTCTGGAACTGACCTTTGCTGACCTAGAAAAGATTTCATAACTCATTCTTGAAACATCAAACTGCTTCTGTAATAGAATCTAGTGAATAAGGAACTTAAAGAAGCTAAGGCCTTCACCTGGAATATTGATTGCTTTAATTTTAAGCACTGGGTGATATTCATGGATCTTTTGTAAAGCCTATCAGTGAAATAAGAAAATCCTCCTGACAGCATTAATCAGCATGGATTAAGCAGGAATTTTGCTTGTGGGCAGGTTACTCTGTGGTTGTCCTCTACAGATCTGTCTCACACGGGCACTCATTCCCTTTAAGAGAAGGTGCTGAGTTAGATGAATTGTAGGTCTGATCTGAGCTGTCAATTCCTGTACCAGTACGATTTTAAATTAGGGTTTCGCAGGGCTGCTTTCAAAGTTTCTCAGGAAATCCTGGTTTCATGTTAGAGAGGCTTTTGCCTTGGTTTAGTGTACTGCCTCTTTTCTGTCAATAAATGTTTGATTTCTTCATGATGACTGTGTTAATTAAACAGTTCAAATATCTTACTGGAGTTGAAGCTTTTTTGAACAGGTTGGTTTGTGGTCAGGTCATCTTTTAAGTTCTGTAGGTGTGGAGAGGGCTTTCTTACCTCTTGAGTAAGACAAGGCTCCTATTTCTCAGCATTATTCTTTCTGAACCCAGTGCTGGAATGGAACATGCCACTGGTACTGCTGTCATCCTGTGTGTACATGTCTATAAACAAGATTCCCAGTTAGAAAATTGGAAATAGCAGAACACAAGTGTAGCACCATATACCCGCCTAGCCCTGTTTTATTTCTGTGACTTGACCATCTATGTTTCACTGAATTTTTTTTTTTTTTTTTTGTGGTCTCATTCTCTTTCTTCATTCCTTAGGTCTATTTGTTCGATTTAACATACAAACAGCGACCATACACTTTTCTCCTCCCAAAGAAGTGCCATACTTCAGGGGGTAAGTATGATGCTGTCACGAAAGTGAGTGGAAGGCAGAGTGAAATCACGTACTACACAACTCTTTTTCAGGGTGCGGCCCAATCTGGGCAGGAACGAGGAAAATGAAGTAGGCCATGGCTGTTGCTGGGCTGTTTCTGCAGTGCAGTTCATACCCTGAGTTTTAAAACCCTTCTACAGAGTGACAAAATGTGTGGCTTGAGGGGAGAAGTGAGCTGTTGAGCTTGTGTGAGCTAAGGAGAATGCTTAAAGCTGTACATAAAGGATAAAGCAGACTTTGTAGAGTGGTTGAGGTCCTGGTATCCTGCCTTCAACTAAGGGGGAAAACTTTGTGGACAGGGATGGAAACAGTATATTGTTTTTATTTTTTAAAATGTACTAATAAAATGTAGAATACATGTTATCCACTTATACACCCATTAGGAAGGAGACAGAACAATCTCTTCCCTAGTCTAAGAATCTGGTGTGTCACTAATATCCCTCCTGGTGAGATAGTTGAATCAAAAAGTCAGTTATTTGATGAATAAGTAAATCCAAAAGCCTTTTTGTTCCTGGCCCTGTTTCTTACAGGGCCCGTTTGCACACAGATACTGTAGGCAGCACGCAGTGAATGGCTACAGCGTTATTCCCCGAGCAGAGGCTGACTCTTATCAGGGAGTGTTCCCTGCTCAGCCCCTTCCCCGTTCTCAAAGCACTCTGGCAGAGTTCGATCTGTGTACTCAGCTCACCTTAGGCCTTAATCTAACACTCACATCCTGGTAGCAAATACATGCCCTGCCTGCCTTTCTCTTCTGTCTTGAATGCATGTGGGTGATCTGTGCTGTGGTATCTGGTGAGGTCATGCTTTAAACGGCAGGACAGCGTTTGCACAGGCTCGCAGTGGTGCGGTTGCAGCAAACGCTCCACCCTGTTGGGCACAGAAAGTTCAGGCAAAGGCTGTGAAAAGGCGGTATCAGTACAAAGGCTGAGCTTTATGCGCATGCATGTCTCTGCACACTGAAATCTCTGAGCAGTTCGGTAGACTGGTTGGGCAGTGTCCCCAGTTTCCCAACCTGTGAAATGGCCGCAGGAGCGCTCCCAGCTGCAACATAAATGCAGTTTGTAAAGCTTGAAGCTGAGTATTTTCTATAGAAATGGCAGATGATGTGGCTGCATGACCTTCAGAGGATTAGTTCAGCTTGTAACTGCTCCTCAAGCAGTAGGGTAAGAAAAGAAAGAAAGGAAAAAAGCATCTGGAATTCCTTTACTGGATTCCTCCAGTGGTTCCCCTCATCCTCCTTGTTCTGTAGTCTATGATTCTTTATCTGACTGAATCTGAAATACAAAGTTACTAATGTTACTAAATGCTTCTGCAGTTTTAAATGTCAGGCTTCTGGTGGTCAGTCAGGTCCTCTGATTATGGCCTAGAGTCGGTCTGAAGGCAGTTCAGTTCAAGCTGCCCTCTCTTTGTGTGTGTATACTTAATTCTAGGTGTGTCTAGTTTTCTGTTCTAGAGTTGTATTGTGAAGGATACTGCAGCGATTTTGTAGTAAATGTAAGAAGGCAAATCAAATCCAGGTGCCTGGAGGAATCACAGAAGTTTTATTTCTGCTCTGAATGGGGCTATGGCATAGGCTTGGCTCTGCTGTAAAATAAACCCCTGAAGCTTCAAATATTAGTTTGTGTAATCTAAATTGATACTTAGCATGGCTCTATTTTTTTTTTCCTAACCTTCAGAAGTGCAGAATGGAAAAACCTCTACCAATGGAGTGTCAAATGGCATCCATCTCCACAGCAATGGCTTCCGCTTGTCTGAAGGAAGAGCGCATGTGAGGTAAGGGAGCAGATCTACCTACATGAAAGCCCTACGGCTTTGTTCGTGTCCTCTTCCTCTTGCCAGGGTTAGGTGCTGCTAAACAAGGTGTGAAGTGCGAATCCACTTGGCGTGTTGACTTGATTGTCAAGTGGCCTCTGTCCTAGGAGCTGTATTTGCTTCTGATGCGTGGGCTACGAACAAGAGTCAGATCAGGCAAGAGTGTCTTGGGAGAAATGTTATCCATGAGGATTTTTCCCCTCTTACGATGAATTACTGCAGACAAAACTAAGAAATGACTTTTCAGGCCTGGAAGCCAGGTGTTCTTAGTTGTCCTGAGTGGTTGTTACTTCCTGGCCTTCACGAACTGTGTCTTGGTAAATGGGAGAGGCTGTCAGGTCGAAAGAGCCTTGCTTCTCTTTGTCATTTGGTTTTTTCTGCAAACTGAACTGAAGTGACCAAAATTGCTTTACAACAATGACGCTGGAGTTATTACTCCTGCCGTCTGCATGTGAGCTAGGAACGGATGGAGAGCCCTCTTCCATTGTTCCTGCTGCTCTCTTTCTTTAAGAGCAAAATGCAGTTGGGGCAAAGCAGAAGCAGACTTGAAGCACATCTTGCTGACTGTTTTTCCTCCAGCTGATGAGACATGGTTAGAAGTCAAGACACAGTTGCTTAATACCATATATGGGTAGTCTAGGTTCCACCAAAGTCACTTTGCTGAATGCTTTCAGCTTGTTACCTCTAGATGGCCCCTCCACCACGGCAGCAGAGATGTGGCTGGAGTTTTGGGTTGCTGAGCATGGGCCTTGTGCAGCCCAGTGAGCTCGGATGCTTGGTTTCCATCTGAATTTGCATTCTGTTACACATTGCTAAAAGAGGATTGGAAATGTTGTTTATGCAGTCAACGGAAAGATGTATTGGTGAAGTCTGAGGGATTAGATGCTTAAAATACACACTGTTCAATTTTGAGTGGATGCCTGTATATAAAGAAAAAAATGGAAATGGTCAAATGATAGTCAAAAAGAAACCTTCCTCTTAAATTCAGGTTATTTGGGTACAGGGTCTCTTCTGCCTTTTTCTGAAACTTTTGATATTAGCTAGTGCTTGCTGGGACTTGCTAAGCTAGAACAAAACACTGCAGACATTTAACTGGAGTTAACAGAGCACTAGCATGTGAGACTTACCTGTGCTCCTTCCTTCTTTCCCTTCAGTCCCCAAGTGGAGTTACCTCCATATCTGGAGAGAATCAAGCAGCAAGCCAACGAGGCCTTTGCTTGCCAGCTGTGGACTCAAGCCATCCAGCTATACAGCAAAGCAGTCCAGAAAGCCCCCAACAACGCCATGCTGTATGGAAACAGAGCTGCTGCCTACATGAAGCGCAAGTGGTAAGGAAGCAGAGAATATCAGAGTTTAATGTCACAGGCAGCGCTGGTGCCTGACTTCTGAGTACCATGGATGCCTTGTTGTCCACTGCGAAGCACCTGGCTTCCCTACCTGTGGAACAGGGTTGGGGTTGTTGGATCGTGCCATAAGTGGGTCACCTCTGGCACGGAACAAGGGGATCGCACAGCAGCATGTGTTGGAGAAATTACAGCCACAGATAACTGCACAGGCAAGCACAGCTGGTAGTAGCTCATCATTTTGCCTACTGGCATGCTGAGTAATGTTCTGTTCCTTTCCTGTTTAAAAAGAAACCAGAAATCCACTTCTGAGTAACAGCATTATGAGTGTCTCCAAGGGTGTTTGTGTTTCTTTGGATAGTTCTGATCTGCATTAGAGTATGGCTCTAAATCTGCTGCCAACAGATGAGGTAATGGTTACTATGCTTTATAACTTCCTATCTCATGATATAAGATTTGTTGTAGGACTGCCTGGAGTTGCTTTGGTTGCTGCTTTATCCAAGTAACTAGTACTGCAGCTAGTCAGACGTGACCTGGTGGTTCCTGTGCTACCCCAGCTAACCCCCACTCCCCTCCACTGGAAACAAACCTCTCTGAGGGATCTGGGGAGGTGGCCACTGGTGCCTCAGAGTCTGGGGGAGGTTCCGTCTTGATTGTTGCAAAACAGGCTGTAGCCTCTGCAGTAGGTAATGTCTTCTGTGACCAATAGCCAGAGCTGCATCTGCAAGATACAGCTGAGTTATTTTAGTATCTGTCCCCTTGAGCAGAGTAAGACTGAGTAGCATGACTTGCCATTAACATATTTAAAATAGCTGTGGTCCTGCATCTACATTTGCTTTGTGAGGATATCCTTCTCCTCTCCCTGCTGAAATCCCCAGTATGCATTCTCCCATCTTCTTGCCAAGATAAAGAGCAGCCAGCAGTTGTTGTGACTGTTGGTAACTGGCCTACTGGCTGTTTTGCAATAGGAGAGATTTGGGAGCTGCCTCAAAAAGACCTCAGTGTTCAGAGGGAGAAGAACAATAGGTTGGGATTAAGGAATGGAAGACAGAAGCTGAGTGCTGATCTCATGAATGACATTTTTCTTATAGGAATCGTTTTTCCCGAAGGATGTTGGCAGATCTGAACCTTTCTGTGTGTCAGCTAGTGCTTTGCTACAGTTTTCAGTAGCAGGAAGATGTGAAAAAATATATGCACAATGGGTTTCTGTGGCATGCAACGATTAGAATTTAAATAGTGCTTAGCTGATATCTTCTCAGGTGCAGAAAAGACGGGGCACTTTTCTGCTAGGAACAGCAACTGGTGTATGGCAGGAGGTGGCTGGGATGTCACTGAGGAGGAGGGTGAGGCACTTGGACAGTGACCCACGCTGACCCACCACGTGTCTCCTAAGGTGTCCTTCACATTCGGAGCAGGAACAGCTGTAGGCCACCCTGCAGCGTACTGCAGGTCTTGCTTTGGTCTCCTTCTCTGAATAACAGAGAGATCTAGAAGAAAGGAAGGCCTGTAATTTCCTAACCTCCCCTTGCTCATCTCCCTTAAGATGCTACTTGTAGTCTGCAGCGCTTCTAAGGCTGTCCTTTTAAAATTTGCTCATAAGAGCCAACTGCATCGCTCTCCAGATTGCTTTTAGCAGTCTGCGTTGATGGTACTTAGCTGATTTCTAGTTAGAGCATTTTTGCACAAGCTGAGTCAAACCTGTAACAATGAGAGGACTCGGTGCCTGCTTTACATCTTAACGTGTATGTTTTCACACCAGTCTGTTGGGCTGTCTGACACTGGTAGTTGAGGTTGAAGGATTTCTGAGGGTGGCAAAGCAGCTAATAGCCCAGTCAGCTCTGAAAATGTGAGACACCCGTCTGTCATCATAACAGGTAACTTGCATTCCCTCTTTCTTTGAACAAAAGTGGCCTGATGCTGTGCATCCAGCCTCCTGGATTAACACAGACGCAGTGCTGCAAACACAGCCCTCAAGAACCATGTTTCTTCTGCTCTGCTGCAGATCTCACGGACAAGGCACTCCACCTTCTGTGCTGTGCTAGCAAGCTGTAATATGTGGCCAATATCCACCTAGACGGGAGGGAGCAATAGGATGAAATGTTTTGCAGAACATGCTTGTGGCACTGCATAAGCATTGCTTAGCATGTAACCCAAAGATTTGGAGCTCCCTTTAACGAGTAGAGGCACAGGAGCACCTCTTCCCTGACAAAGGCTCCACGTCATCTAAAATTGTCACCCTGTGGGAGGTACAGGGCAGTTCACCCCCTTTCCCTTGGGACTCTTTCAGACTTCGGTAGGTGCAGTGCACATAGGTTACAGGTGTGAAACATTATTATTATTATTATTAGCCATCATGTGGAGACTTGGCGCTCTCTTAAGGCAGATTGTGGTGCCTCTGAACAGTTTAGGCTCGATGCTGGTACCCCAGGTGTGTCAGCCCTGGCTGACTTCTCAGCCTCTACCTGTCTGAACCGAATACCAGCACGCAAGGTTCGTCAAGTCTCTCCTGCTTCCAGAGCACAAGCAGAGGCATTCTTATTCCCGCAGCCATGGAGCTTAGGGAAATGAAGTGTAGTCTCCAGTAACTGTAAATAGGATATAAATATTTATTATGATACCAGTCTGCTATAACACTTATTTCTAAGACTTGAAGGTTTTTCCCTGTAAAGGTGGGAAGAGACTGCTGCTTTAGGCATGTGTCCATCAGGGCTATGAAGTGTGCTGGTTCTGTAGCTCCTTCCTGAGGGCTACAAGTGGCTGTGACTGTGGGCAGGGAAACATGCTGCCACGCTGTGCGTCCACAAAGGGGCACGCGTGAGCTGCCGTGCTCTGATGAGGCCCTGCTCGCCTTGCAGGAGAGGCCTTGTGTCTGCTTGGCCAGAGGGCTTGTGCATCCTCCATCTTCAAAGGACTTCCCTAAATGTGTTCTATCAGTGAGCTCTGCTCTGTCGGATTTAAAATGGCAGGTCAAGACTTGCTGGGCTTCCCTGTGTGGTCACATTACAGGGCTGCCTGTGTACATGTGGAGGTGCATTCAGGAAGCTGGGCTTGGTCAGATGGTGCCCCTGGGAAATAGCAAATGCTGTTAGTATGTGAGCTTGTGGGGTGTCTGCTTGCATAGAGAGAGCTGGAAACAACAAGCTTTGGAGTGAAACGAGGGCTGGGAAATGGCAGTGGAAAATGTATGCTGTTTCTGTTTGGGCTATCTAATCCACCGCTCCCTCTTCTTCAGGGATGGGGACCATTACGATGCTTTAAGAGACTGCTTGAAGGCCATATCCTTGAATCCGTGCCACCTGAAGGCCCATTTCCGTCTTGCCCGCTGTCTCTTTGAACTCAAGTACGTGGCAGAAGCACTGGAGTGTCTGGATGACTTTAAAGGGAAGTTCCCAGAACAAGCACATAGCAGTGCCTGCGATGCGCTAGACAGAGACATCAATGCAGCCCTCTTCTCCAAGAGCGATAACGGTGAGTGCCAGTGTCCAGAACTGGTTCTTCAAGGTTATACTAAAATCCAATGATTGGACAAGGAATTTTCTCCTTAAACGGCCCCTCTGAAGTAAAGCTCCAACTTCTGAGAGAGATTGCTTGTTACTGTGCACAAAAACTGGCCTGAGCCTGTTCTTTCCTTGCGCCTGGTCCTGGTTTGCTCTTGAGCGAGAGTATGATAAAGGGGGTCTAATGTACCCAGGAGATAATCTGGAAGGAAGCTTGTGCTCTAAGCCCTGCTCCCTGCTGGAATTGTCCTTAACTCTTCTCTAAAGCTGCGGGGGTCTCCCTAGAGTGCTGCTGGCTTAGAACATGTTCCTCCCCAAATTGTGACGAGGGAAATCTGTTGTCTTTCCAGCTGAAGACAAGAAAGGGGGTGGCCCCATCCGGCTGCGAGCCACAGGCCGCAAGGATTCCATCTCAGAGGATGAGATGGTGCTGAGGGAGCGCAGCTACGACTACAAATTCCGATATTGTGGCCACTGTAACACTACTACAGACATCAAAGAGGCCAATTTCTTTGGCAGGTATGTTGGCAGAGCATAATAGGGATGCAGGACAGGAGTGTGAGCAGCAGCAGAATGCTCTCTTCCATCGGATAAAGCCTCATGCGTAGCCCCATGTGACTGTTCATAAAATGACGCTGACACTGGTTTGCAGGGTTGAAAAAGATGACAGAAACCCTCCTCCTTGTGTGGCTGCATGAATAGCTGGTTCAGTAGCAGATCCACAGAGGACCCAGCTGGGCTAGCGTTTCAGAAAAGCCATTTGGGATTGAAAACATGAATCCTGGGGATGGAGGGAACCAACACAGAAAGCTTTATCTGGATCCATAAGCGTGAGGGGTGGCAGCCTGCTGATTATAGAAGCCAACTGAGATTCTCATGTCTGCTAGAGACTAGCTTTGGCTCTGAGCTGTGATCTCCAGTCTCTGCTCCTCTCACCCTAGCAATGCACAGTACATAGTCAGTGGGTCAGATGACGGCTCCTTCTTCATCTGGGAGAAAGAAACCACCAACCTTGTTAGAGTGCTGCAGGGAGACGAGTCGATTGTGAATTGTCTCCAGCCTCATCCCAGTTACTGCTTCCTGGCCACCAGCGGCATTGACCCAGTTGTACGACTGTGGAACCCCAGGCCAGAGGTAAGAGCTGCAGTAAAAGACTCTCGTCTTGTCATGAGATGTAACACGTACCGGTCTTTCCTATTGGGATCTCCTGATAGTTGCAGCAGCAGCCCCTCTTTGGTCCTAGCGCTGCCTTGCTGAGTTCTCTCCCTTCTTGCCTTGCAGAGTGAAACCCTTAATGGCCGTGTGGTAGTAGACATGGAAGGTGCTTCCCAAGCTAACCAGAGACGAATGAATGCAGACCCGCTGGAGGTGATGTTACTGAACATGGGGTACCGGATTACAGGACTGACCAGTGGTGGGGCTGGAGGCTCAGATGATGAAGACAGCTCAGAGGGGCAAGTCCAGTGCCGGCCCAGCTAAAACAGAACTGCCTCTCCTTCCTCTAATTGTTTGGCTGAAAGGGAACCTAGTTTCCTTGGTCCTGAACTTTCTCTGATGAATGACTGCACTGTTTCGCACTATGCACAGAGTAGGACAAGCTGGCAGGGGCAGGAGCGGCCGTCTCTTTAAACCATCGTCACCACCTCCTCCTTCTCCCGTCACGCTACTGAGCAGCATGGCAGTGCAGTTCGGGGTTTGCCTTTAGTGGAATTTAGTCCCAACAGGGGTCTTTGAGTTGTCTGTAAGCAGTGTAAGCTGGTGATTTTCTTTCCAGAGCTGCTGTATGATGTGGTACAGGGGGATGTTGCCTGCATTCATGCATTTGCAGAGGGGATGTTAAATTCCTGAATAAAATACAAATCTAGGGCAGGGGTTATGGAATGAATTTACTGCAGTGATCTTGGTCTTGAAAGCTTTTGTGCTTTTGTGCTACCAGCCTGTCTAGAGGCCCCTGGTTTAGGACTGTTGGCCATGAAATACCTGTTTTGTCCCATAACATCTTTCTTCTGGCTTCCATCTCTTAACACGTTGTCACCAGATGTAGCTGTGTTGTATTAAGGACTGGATATTGCCTGTCGTGTCCCTGGGCATCTGTCTTAGTTGATGAATCAGTGGAGGCACTGAGTATGTGCAGCTCAACAGGGCGGGATGTGCTTGCCCAGCTCTGATACTTTCTTCTGTGGTCTATGAACCCCTGGAGAAAGGTGACGGCAATGGGAGCAGGTTTGATCAGAGGCCTAGGACTCACGTAGCTAAAGCTACCAAGGCAAGGGGCTGGTAACAGCACCCTTCCAGAGCTGCTCTCTCCGTTGCCCAAAATGTATGTAGCTGTGTTCACCTTCTCCTCTCCATGCCGCCTGTGCTGGAGCTGAGAATGTTGCCACCGTGTATATGTTGCAACTAAAGTTTTGAGCTTTTAGACAGCAGCATTTTTGTGCAGCCAGCTGCTCTGCCTTGGCCAAGGTGGGCCTTCTCCACCTCGTTGTTGGTGTAACATCTGATGGATTAGTGGTCCTCTCAGGAACCCTCCTTCCTCTTCCCGCTCTCCACACGCTGACTCTGGCTGCAGAGCCAGGAGTACACCTAGAAATGCGGCACTGTACTTCCATTCCTCCCCCTCTCATGTAACATGCAGCTCCGCTTCCCCCTCTTGCAGTTGCCAAACACTAAATTTCAAGTAGATCTTACCCAGCTGTGCTACAACCGAATCTGAAGAGGTTGTTTTTTCTAGGACTATCAACTAAGACCAAAGAGCCCCTGGAGATCTTAACTGCTCTGCGCTGTCTCGTATCTCTTACTGCTGAAGGTCTGAACATGCTAGCCTTGGTCCCAGGGGTGTGAGATGTGTGTCTGGGAGTGTGTGCGCATGTGTGTGTGCTGCATTAGGGCTGTTCTTCCATGTGGTGCAATCCCTGGTCTTCCTGTTCCTGCTGTGGAAAGATGAGAGGCCTCCCTTTCCTTCTCTGGCTGCTTCTGGCTGCCAGGCATTGATGAGAGAGGCTGCGCAGTGCTGGCTGATCAAGGTAACTGGCTTCCTCTCCCTTCCAGAACAGTCTTTGAGACAAGTGAGCCTTGTGCAGGAGGGAGAGAGGTCAGAGAGGCTTGTAGCTGGCAGCATCTCTCCAAGGACACTGTTCCCTGCACAGAGGGATCCCCCGTGCCCCCCTTGTCATTGCAGTGGAGCTGTCTGGGATCTGATCTCTGCCCCTCAGACAAAGATGTCCATCTGCTCTTTCACGTGTGGGTGAAACCGAGCCTTAGCGAACCCCGGTCTTGTGGGAGCGTGCCCCTCACCACCCATAGACGACTGGCTGTCCTTGTGCTCTGCTGAGCTGAGATGGCAGACTCGCCCTCCGTCTTCTCCTGCTGAAGCAGAGCTCCCCTGGGACAGATTGTCACTTGGCTGCTGAGGGCACGTTTGCTTGTTTTCACGCAGTACCAGCGCGGTAGATGTGACTGCTTGCTCAGTTTACCTGTTTGGTTGTGTACAAGCTCCCCCACCCCAGGTGTACCCCGGCACTCAATGCTCTTCAAAACCCAGAGGCAACAGAAAATTCCTCTCACTTGGGTGGCTTTTTGACATGGTCTGGCCTTTTCTTGCTTCAGGCTTTCCTACTAGATGCATCCTCTTTTTTTCCCCCCTTCTCCTCCCACTCAAACTTTTTTTCTTCAGCTTTCAGTAGACAATGTCTGCAGACTTTGATTTTTTAAAAGATTTCTGAAAAGAACAGACCTCTCCCTCCCCATTCACCTTCTGCTGTGGCAGCTATTTTTTGTTGTTTTTACCCTTGTGAGACAGTGCAGCTCTTTTACCTGCCAGTTGCAGTGTGAAAGCTACAGGATTCCCTGCCTCTGCAGTGGATTGCTTTTTTTAATGGCTGCTTTGGTTTAAAAAAGATAAATAATAATAGGAGAGAAGGGGAGAGAAAAATCTTTCTGCTTCTAGCCCTTTTCCCCTTGTCGTGGGCAGATTACCTGCTTTGTCGCTTGTTAATGAGGAATTTGTATTTATTGGTGAGGGAAAAAACATGCTGGGGAAGTAGGGAGAAGATGTTGCTTTATTGACCTCTGCTGTTTACTTCAACCCCCTCTTTGGGAATGCTTCTTCCTGCTCTTTCTGGTTAACTCTTTCCAGCCTGGGATATGCAGGGATGCCTCCTTTATTTTTGTATTCTAGCAATGGGCTCTCCGTTAGGAGACTCTAGGATTCTCTTAGTGTTGCAATGACCATTGCTTCTCACTTTTTCAAGTACTAAAGATGATCATCTCGTAAACTTTGCCCCTGCAGTTGTAGAGGTAACACACAAGCCTTACTGCCCTCATTAGAAGGAGCAGAAAACTTGTTTCTCTGGTCCCTGGAAGAGAAAGGGTTAAGCAATTAAACAATTCTTTGTTCTAGTTCTTTCTTGGTGTCATTTTGTTTGGGGGATTGTTCTGGCTTTGTTCTACCTTTCTCCTCTATGGAGGTGGACAAGGGTGGGTGGAGGGTGGCCTGCTTGGGCATGATGTTGTCTGTTCAACAGTGCTGCTTCGTGGACGATAAACTTGAGTGGGAAGGGGGCTGGGGAGCCCAAAACGTGGCTTGTAAGCTGTGTGCTGAGTTAGCGCTGATGTTAGTTTATCCAGGTGTGGGAGCTCAGATCTGTCAGCGGAGCAAGGGCCGGGGCTCTGTTTGGGAGCAGAGTCCACCCCCGGCTTGGTTTAGAGCTGCAGCTGCAGACGTTGGGGTGAGGATGAGAACGGCTGCCTGGGGCTTGCTGGGGAAGAGAGAAGCGATGCACACCTCTGACAGAAAGATGAACCGTGCTGTGATGGAGTTAGTTTCTCTGAATCCTGTTTTGTCAGGGCGGGGGGTAAAATTGGTAAAAAACATCTTTGAGTCCCTGCTGAACCCAAGAGTTAGAGGTGAGTGGGTGGGCAGGGGGGCAAAAAGCTGAGTAGGGAAACCAGCCCATCCTTGCCTTTTAGCTCTTCTTAAATAGCTTCCAGCCCATCCTTGCCTTTTAGCTCTTAAATAGCCTCTTGCCCTGAGAAGCAGAGCCCTGGTGACTTAGGCTGTGGGGTAGACCCAAGGTCACCTGCCTGGGTCACCATGTTACTGACCGATCTTCTGAGATGTTTCCGGTGTCAGAAACCACACACTTATTGCCTTAAAGTGTCTTGCACTCAGCGTGGTGTGTAGGACGTCAACATTTAGACCCAGAGACGATCCCTTGCTAAAGGATATCACAAACTCACTTTCTCCTCTGGGCTCCTGCTGCAAAAACCTCCCAAATACTTTCCTGCCCTCCAAGCTGCAGAACACCAGGCCTTAAGTAAGAGTTAGAAAACCAGTCTGCTATTTTCAGAATCCATTTGAACTCTTCCCTTTAAAAATTCCCGTTGGACACCTTTCAGCTGAAGGCGTTTTGAGGCCTCGTCATTTCAAATCCCGTCTGATACAAATTATTGCTTTAAAAGGCAGCTCTGCTCTAACAAAGCAATGTGCATCCACAGCTGGAATTGGCAATCAACTAATTAGGTCAGATCTTGGACTGAATGGTTGGACAAAGAGGAAGCACGGAAGGGGAAGCTGAGTGGTTGAATCGTGGGTGGAAATGGCTAGAAGGACCCAGAAAATGAGTTTTATTTGGAATTTGGGTAAGGGAATTGGTTTGAGGAGGGAGAGGAGCGCTATGCTCTGGGATGTGGGGAGAGGAACAATCACAGCCCTACCGCTGAGTTCACTTTTCTCTGATGTGACTGTTCGCAGTGCCAGGAACAAGTCTGCAAAGGGCTCAAGATGGCTCCTGTCTCTGAGCAAAATGGGAGCGGGATGTCAGAAAACTGCCTGCTGTTGTTGCAGTGAGGAATTCGGTCCTCTGCCTGTTATGCTCCTTATAGCTTGTTCAGGCCTTGCTGCTGCAGGAGGTGAGACTGATTGGGAACCCCTCCGGGGCTGGCAAGGAGAGGAGGTGGGCCTTTTTGTGGATTTCATAGCCGAGACATCATCATGACCTGCACTTGGCTCTTTGAGCTCTTCCACCTTGTGCCCCTTGTCCCTGAGAAACCGGTGGCTTTCCCTTTAAACATAAAAGTTGCCCTGTAGATTGACTCTGTCAATTGGAGAGGGAGAGAGAAGGAAATGCAGCTTTCAAGTGACAGGGAAGCAGAAAAGACCTGAAGGTTAAAGCTGAGGGGCGAGATGGCTTAGGGGCATTGCTTTTTGGGGTGGGTGGCTGAGCCTGCGTATGTTCTTGTGCTTGTGAGTAGCACCATCATCAATACAGAGGAGAGTGACGTTTCTGGTTCACACTGAGCGATTAGAGGCTGTCAGATTGCAGCAGGCGCAGACCACAGGAAAGGAACAACAAAAACGCAAAGCGACCCACCCCAGCATCACCTCCAGGGCGGGGGAAGGACACCTTGGTGTCCTCCATCAGCCTGTGCCTCGGTGACATTTTAAATAGACTCCTGCACGCGGTGTTGCCTGCTGCCGCCTCGGTTGTCAATGTCAGAAGGGGGAGGGGATCTCTTCCTTGAGTGGTTTGGTTCTGGCAGCCCCTGTAATGTTTGAGCTGTCACAACAGGGAAGGTTCCCAAGGAAGCCGCTTACTGAACAAGAGCTGGCTGGGTGCCTGCTTCTTTCAGGCTCAGAGATGAGCCGGGGTAGAAAGGGGAGGTAACCGAATCCCTTCCAGGCTGAGCTCCAGCTATAGCCATGGTGGCGTGCGCTTGGACAAACCCAAACCGCTGTGCGGTCTGGGCTTGTTCGTTCCCGGAGCAGACAGGCTCTCCTCTCGGAAGGGCTCCGCGTCTCCGGGGCATGAGCCGATGCGCTGGCACCTGCAGTGAGCAAGCAAAGATCGTTGTCCTGAGGACGTTTTGGGCAGATGGGAGGTAGAGCTGCTTCCTTGCTGACAACGGGAGAGAGGAGCCATCGGTCGCAAGGCGCTGGCAGAAGAGGGAGTGAAACCTTTTGTTTCCCATCAAATGAGAGATTGCAGAAACAATGATGGCAGTATTCCTGCTCTGTACATCGATCCAGTATTGTAGTCAGGCAAAATAGCTGCAATAAAAAGCCCAGCCTTTAATTTTATGCATGGAGAACTTCTTACCTGCTCTCCCCCCCTCTCTGGTTCCCCCCCGCAGTTTCTTTTCCAACTGCAGCTATTTTTCCCTGCTGACTTCAGGTGTTTTGTATTCTGCTTAGATCAATAGCAGTAGAACAGCAGCAGCTTTCCAGTTGTCACTAGGAAGACCCTGCTGTCAGCCACAGCTCACCCGTTTTCTGCCAGTGCGGTACTGGGGACGGAGAGCCCTTCTGCTTGCCTGACAAACACAAAAGAAAGCTGTGCCGTACAGGAGTGCTGTATTGAAATTTTTTTTTTTTTTTAAATCCAGCCTGGGGAAAACGGTGTTCTTCCCGTGCCCCAGCAGCTGGGTTTGCCTTCCTGCACTTGACTTAAGAGGGGAATAAACTGGGCTGTCTGAAATGCCCCCTGCCCACGCAGGAGGGGAAGGCGTGAGGTGGCACCGCGGGGAGTCGCGTCCTGCTGAGGCTGTCGGCGTTGTCCTTGCTGCGTGGCTTTGCCAAGGGAGCTGGTCCCTGGTGATATGCTGCTTAGCAGCCTCCGAGACACAAGCAGGAAGAGCAAATCCATTGCCTAATCCGACAAACGCGCCAGGACCACATTAGCTGATGTGAACATTGGCCCCTATTCATGGATTTTAACAATCTCTGATACTTACGTTAGCCTGGAGCAAATCAATGCAAGTATTTTTCTTCGTCGAACAAAAAGTGTTCACTGAAACACATACAACCTTTGTGTCCATCTTCCATCCGAAGTGCCAAAATAGGAAGTGTCTGTTAGAAACCAAAGCACCGGGTATGGCTTTGCTCTCAAGGGTGTCTGTATTCCCTCGGCTTTCTCTCTTCCGGAACCGGACCATTTTGTGAAATCCCTCACCGTCTGATTCCGAGGAGCATGGTCTCAGGCTCTTGATCGACTCTGAGGCAGTGACAGGTCATGCTGAGACGATGCCCACGCCGCAGCTCGACGTGAGCGCCTCGGTGGGTGGCTCTGCTTCCACCCAGCTGCCTCTGAAGCAGCCCTGCCTCTTGGAGGGGCTGTCCTAAAACGTGGTCTAGACTAGGAAATAAGGTGGGATGTTAGATGATCTCTCGAGGGCTCAGTAGAGGCGAGGAGATGTAGTCTGCTGTGTGTTACTAAGCTAGTCGAGTTGAAGCCCGAGTACTCATATGACAAGTTAGCGTGTATCGAGGGTGGGTAGGCCACCTCTACGCTAGACTGTTAGCCAACGCTTTCTACTGCCATACCGGCAACTCCAAAGTGGTGTCCCCTCTGACGTGCCTCTGCTGTGGGTAGAGGTTACCGATCTCCTGGACTTTCAAGCTGGAAGCTTCACTAGTCTAAAATTCAATGAGTGTGGAAGTGCTGTTCTGTCCCCAGAAGGGAGAATACGTTGATAAATGTGGAAGGCTGGACTCGGCTTAATTATTGAGCACAGGTAATGGAAAGCGGAATGCGTAAAGTAGAGATAAGAAGAGTCTTTGATGAAGGAGAGAAATTTCAGTAAAAAGTGGGGCCGTTATGTGGAAGCTGTAAGTTTGTGAAGACATTGGGAACGTGGCTCTGGCAATTAACAGGGTTTGCTAATAACGAAAGCCAGCACCTCTGCTGTGCCTCTGCTCGGCATGCTGGAGCTACGAGGGAGGAGGAACCCAACCACGTGCAGGAAGGGGCCAAGACTGTTTTATTAGCAAAAGCCCTTGGCATTGTGCTGTGTGACACCACAAACTGTGCCGGAGAGCTGTGATAACTACGGGCCTTGAAGGGAAACGCAGCTCAAGGTCTCTGCCTGAGGAGGAAATGAGCGGCTTCCAAGGAAAGCATGGAAGGGCGTGAAGAGGAGCGCGGGGGCCGGACGCGGGGCAGCTCTCCTGCACCCGCGGGGCAGAACATCCCTGTCCCGGGTCTGCTGGGCTGGGGCAAGCGATGTCCTCCCTGTTCTTCCTACTAGTCCGTGAGTTGTCACTCTGTATTTTGCCGAGTGTGTTGTGGTGGGTGGAAATCTGGAATAAACGTTATTTCTTCTTCAGCTTTCTTGTGTAGTTTGAATTAAACTTCCTAATAAAGCAATTGTTATTTTTCTAATCCGATTCTCCATTTGTAAATGCTGTACCTTGACCACCTCCTCTCTCACGGGGAGGCTTGGTGCGATGCTTATTTCTGCTTTTACGCTTTCCTGAGGGGGTTTTCTACCCGGCAGCTCCCGGGGATGGAAGGAAGCTCCTTCCAGTTCCACTCTTTGGCAGGGCAACAGCGAGACCTTTGCTGCTGAGGCTGGCGCGGCGGATCTGCACCAGGTAGGTGCTGAGGGGTGAAGGTGCCTGCCTGGAGGAGCTTCCCCGGAGCAGAAGGCCCCAGCTGGGAAACAAACCCCGGCCCTTCCCGGCCACACGAAGCCGCCGCGGTCCTGGGGGGGGGAGGCGCGAAGCTCGGCTCCCGTGGGCGTGGAGAGCAGCGAGGCAACGGCGCCTGATCAGGGGGCAGCCGCGGGGCTGCGGGCTCCCCGCCCGGGCTGGCCTGCCGGCCGGGTGAGCCCCGGGGCCCGGGCCCCCTCCCCAACGCGGGGCGGGCCCAGAGGAGGGGGCGCTGGGCCCGGGGCCAGGCCGAGGGGCAGCCCGCGCTCCCGCTTCCTGGTTACCGGCCGTGCCCGGAAGCGGACGCGGTCTCCAGGAAGTGACGCAAAGGCGGCGGGGTTGGGGGGGCGGGCCCCGGTGATGGCGGAAGCGGAGGCCAAGATGAAGCAGTTCAATGGCGGCGGGGCCGGGCTGGACGCCGAGCGCGGCCGCTTCCCCTACTGCGTGGTGTGGACCCCCATCCCCGTCCTGACGTGAGTGCGGGCCCTGCGCTCCCGGCCGGCCCCGGGGGCGGGCGGCCCGCTGAGGCCTGGGCCTGCGCCCAGCTACCGGGAAGGGCCCGGCCCGGGGCCCCCCCTCGCCTCTCCCGGGGCCCCCCCTCGCCTCTCCCGGGGCCGGCTGCCCGTCCCGCTTCGGGGTGCCTGGGTGCTCAGCCTGCTGCGGAGCTGGCAGGGAGCCCGGCCCGGTACCTGGGTGCCGGCCCCGCTTTTGGGGCGGGCAGAGCGGGGTAACTGGCTGCCTGGCCTGCTCCGGGGCGGGCATGGCGCCCGGCCCGCTTTGGGGTGCTCGGCCGGCTTTGGCGTGACTGGGTGCCAGGCTGCTTCAGGGCCCGTGCAGGATTCCGGCTTTGGGGTCGGGCTCTCCTCTCCCCGCAGCAAGGGCGTGTGTGGGGAAAGCTTTGTGGTGAGCGGGCTTGTCTCTACAGGAGCGGGAGCAGAGGGGATCCGGTGAGATGTGGGAAGCCTTTCATGTTTTTGGAGCAAAGGTTTGGCTTCGGGGATCTTAGACCACCTCATGCCTTGAGGAGAGCCTCTACGCTTCACTTCTAACGAGTTAGAAGTCGATTTGCCTTCCCAGGCTTGTCAGCCAAGCGTAAGCAGGCTCCAGGGAGAACTTCTGAGTTTTTCTCTGGTCGTGGGAAAATGAAAAGCTGTAAAACGTGGCTTTGGGGGTAGTCTGGGAACACAAAGGCTTGTTTTTATGCCTTCCTCTTCCCCTCTGGTTCAAATCAGGTGATAATGTTTACTGAGCCAGAGCTGAAAGTCAGGTAGAAGACGTGGCGTGGTCCCTGCCAGGATTGGGAATGGCACCGTGACTCTCCTCGGCGAGGAGAAGCTGCAACGTTCCTGTTGCTGTCTCGCATACAGCTACAAACCAGCTTTGGCTTTTACCTCTTTCCTTATTTGATTGCTTACAATTTCCACCTTAGTATTTTCCTGGAGGATTTTTCCAAAGTTTTTAACCTTCTTATCTCCCGCTGGGACTGACGAAGAGAGCTGTCCTGCTGCCAAAGTCACTGGGCATCCGTATTTGTTTGTGGGTTCATTCCCCAATAAGCAGTGACATCTTGCTGTTGATTTGGTTTTGCGGCAGAAATTTCGGTGGTGTTATTTGGCAAAATCTCTCATTAGATTGCATAATAGCTCCATTTTCTCCCTCTGATGTTTCCTGTCACCCTTGGATTTGGAGGCTTGAAAGCTAGTCAGTACTGAGAGGAGAATTAAAAAAAGGAAGAAGTGTCTAGACCTTTGAAGGTGGCAACGCTGTGACCGCGTTATATTCAGCCGTACCTTCTGGCTGGTAAAACGTTGCACAGATAGGCAAGCTGTCTGGCTGCTTTGCGTTGCACCAGATAGGAACACGCAGAGGGTAAGTGATGCAAGCGCAGAACATCAAACTTCGCAGAGTCCTTTCTCTGCGTTGCAGGGTTACGTTACCAACAGGAGCTACGTGCTGCTTATAACCACAGCTGCGCTTAGCGGCGTGTGTGGCTTGTCTTTCCTCGTAACGGCCAACCGCCTCAGTCCCTTTTTATTTTGATAGCTTTAGGATCTCTAATTGAGCCGTGGCTTGTGAATCTGTTTCTGTTTAGCGTTGCTGTAATCTCTTCTGAAGTATTAGTCACTGTGTGCAGTCCCTCAGGGGGAGAGGAGTGAGAAATCGGAGGGAGGTCAGCAAACCTGAGAATGCCGGAGGATGTGGGGGAGAGCTGTAACTTGGCCTGAAGTATTTACTACTAAGTGATGATGATGATGGGAGGGAGTTGGGATATAGATCTGCTGCTCCCTGGGGCTGTACATATCCAGCAGGGAGGAGAAGGTCTTTGAAACAATGGGATCATTTAGGGAGGGAATGCTCTTCCTGGAGCCAGGAGCCCTGTTTTCTGTCTGAGGTGCTTAAATCTAGTTTGCTGTGAAAAGCTGCAGTGTGGAGGGAAGATGGGCAGGGTGACCTTATTTTCAGTTGTTGAAGTGGAAAGTCGGGTTTTATCTCAAGGCAGTTTCTCCTGGATCTAGCCTTTTGACTTGGAGACACAAATGGGTTTGTTCTGGGAGACTGGGCCAGGGACGTGCGTAGTGCAGGCCTTCGGAGTCTTGCGCTCTCCGTAACTGCAGCCACTCACGGTAAAATCCCGGCGCCTGACTGCCCCACAGACAAGCTGACTCTGGCTTTGGGTATTCCCTGCGTGTTTTTCTTTTGCTTGTACCTCTTCTGCATCTTTACCGCTCTCTGCCTGGCTGCGGCTCACCCGCTTTCATCTCTCGGCTGCGTATAACGCGTTAACTGTGCCTGTCCATCCCACGCTATGCAGTTGGTTTTACGGCTGCTCCAGCAGTCTCCTGGCAGCGCGTTGCATGTACTCGGCGTGATCGGGGGGCAAATATCTCAGCCTGACGGTTCGCTTCTTGCCTCGGTAGATGGCTCTTCCCGATCATTGGCCACATGGGTATCTGCACATCGACTGGAGTCATTCGGGACTTTGCGGGGCCGTACTTTGTCTCAGTAAGTAGACGATGGATCCGGGTGCTTAAGCAGAATCTGTGCTTGTTCTGCTTCTCACCTTCGTTGGTGACTTTTGAGCCATCCCCTGTCTCTTGCAGTTCAAAGTTTTGCAAGGTAATGGCTTAGATGTTTCTGAAGATTGTGGATCTTCGGTATTACTCTGTGGGCTGCTGTCCATTGGACTTCATTTGGGGGATACGATAGATAGTGGCTAGTTTGGTTTGGTGAGCAGAAGGGAAAAAAATATTGTAGTCCAGGCTCTTAATTGGGAATTTTGGACCTAAATCCTTTTAATTCTGAGTAACAGAAGCTGCCTTCCAACTTCCTCAGCATGCCTGTTACTGTCATGCTGCTTGGCATCAGGTATGTGCCAGTCTTCTAATCTGCTTTATAGTCTGGTGGATTTTGAAAGTAAGGGAGTTTTAAGTTGGGATAATTAATACTTTTAATAGATGGGAACACTTACGGCTTTGAGTGAACAGATATTAACAGTTAAAAAAAAAAGGCAGGGGGGACGACAAGGTACATATACTGTATAGCTAGATGATGTCACCGCGTATAGAGTATAAATATACTCATGCCCAGAACAGGAGTATGAAAACAATTGAAATCTAAATCCAGACACACAAATAAGACTGGTGTCTTGAGACTGCTGAGGCAATGTGACAGTTTTATCACTAAGCGATCGTGGGCTGTGAGGCCTTCCAGCAAGAGGCATGTCATGAATATTGCGCGGGGTTATCCTCTTGAGACGTTTTTCCTTTTTTGTAGGAAGACAACATGGCATTTGGGAAGCCAGTGAAGTAAGTGCTCTTGTTAGTTTTTATTAAACTAACCAACTGACCTGCAGATGTCCTTTAATTCACGGAGACAGACATGCTATAATATTGCTTTTCTTGTTGTTCAGATGCCCTAATTCAAGTAGATGGCTACTGTGTCTCTGCTTTTCAAGAAACCACGTTAAATTAAATCTTTTTAGAAGCGTGACAGCAATGTATAATAAGAGCTGTATGGAGCCTTTATTTAAAAAAAAAAAAAAAAGAAAAGGCTAAAACATTTTAAGATAATGTTAACAAGTGCTCCAAGTAAATACTGCCTGTGCTGTACTAATGAACTGTCATCACTCGCATCCTATTAGTGATTTTCTGGGGGGAGGAGGAGAGGTGCCTGCGTTTTGTGTATCTGTCAGATCAGGTTTATGTTTTGAATGGCCTGAAGGTTTCACATCATGGGACGGGAGAGCAGTTCAGAGTTTTGTCTGTGCCCCTGGGGTCTGCACTTTCTCTCTCTGGGGTGCTGAGGGTGCTGAGCATTATTTTTTGCTGCTCTCTGCCGCGTACGCTTGTCTTGGAGAGCTTGGCTCCGTGGACTCCAGAGGTAGTGGATTTCTCTAAGTCCTTTAAGCATCCTCCTGCTGGGAAGAGTAAGAAGCTGTAAAGGTGCGGCAGTAATGCCAAGGGATCTGTTCTCATCCTTCTAGGTATTGGAAACTGGATCCCAGCAAAGTATACTCCACTGGTCCCAATGCTTGGGACACGGCCGTGCACGATGCCTCGGAGGAGTACAAGCACCGAATGGTACGGCTCCGACGCTGGTGTCCTGTCTGTGTGGAGGAACATCTCCCCAGTGTTGGGGTGCTTGCTGCAGGAGTGGGACCTGTGGGTCTGCACCAGCACAGGGTGCAGAACTGGGGAGCCTCAAGGACAGGGTTTCTAATCCTGTGCCCCTTTTTCTGTTCCAGCACAACCTTTGCTGTGATAACTGCCATTCTCACGTGGCTCTGGCCTTAAACTTGATGAGATACGATAACAGCACCTCCTGGAACATGGTGAAACTCTGCTTCTTCTCACTCCTGTATGGGAAGTATGTAAGGTGAGCTGAGGAGAAGTCTAGATTCAGCAGGCAAAGGGGCTCCATTTCTTTAATTCTTCCTAGCCCTCCAAAGCTTCAGACTGTCCTGTGGAGAAGGGAGAAACATCTCTCCCCCACGACGTGTGGGTGTATGTTGCTGGTAGGTGGTACTGTCACTGCCTGCTGCCTCTTAGGAAAAGAACCAAGAGTGTTTGCTGGGTTGCACTGGATGCTGCTCCTGAAATACTAATTTAGGGTGCCTGGAATTTGGGAAATGCTAGCTGAAGCAAGTCTCACCCTGTGTTGTCTTATGGCTGGGTTAGGTCAGAACATAAGGTCACGGAATGGCTTGTCTCCAGGGACCGTAGTCCCTGGATTTCTCTTCCCTCTCCTGCATCTTGTTTATATAAAAACTAGTCAGATTTCCAACTGGCGTGGAGCTTCCAACTTGAGCGGAGAGGGAAACCCCAAGGTTTCCGTACTGGAAAGGGCACTTAATCTCCATTTCTCCTTGTGCCTGAAGAGGAGATTCTGTGAGGACTGCCCTGCAGAAAGCTTTTGAGTTGCTCCGCTTCTGTTGGGTCTTCTCTGTTCTGGAAAAGCTTCTCTACCAGCTTTTAGGCAAGTGTAGTCCCCACTGTCTTGGTTAAATACACCAGCCGTCTGAATAACAAGGCCTGCGGTAACAGGGTTTCATTTTTTTGTGGTCTCCTGTCACCGTTCCTGTCTGTGCAGATGTGAAACGTGCTAGTCTTTGACCTGAATTAAACTGGAAGGGGAGTCCAGCCCTGTTCATGATATAGTTATTTGTGGACCTGATTTAGTCTCAATTTTTAACATGGGACTGAATCTCCAGGACATGTTGTATGGCAGTGCTACCATAAGAAATAAGTGATAAGAAAGTCAGAAGGGCGTCTGTCTCCCTCCGATTTATCCAGTTTTTCTCACATCCTTCTCTTCCTCTTGTCTTTCTCTGCTGATTTCTTATGTTTAAACCTTCCCTCTTCTTCCATCTTGCAGCATAGGGGGATTTGTGAAGACCTGGCTTCCCTTTGTCCTCTTCTTGGGGGTGATCGTGACTGTTGTTCTGACGCTTCATTTGCGGTGATGGCAGCTGTGAACTCACCATTCCGTGGGCACACGAAGGAAGAAACTGTGACTGATCCAGCGAGGTGGAGGCATGGGACTCTGGGAGGCATTTTCTGGGGAAGGTGGCAACTCCACTCCATTGTAACAGCTCATCTTCGTTTCCTGGAACTGGCTTCTTTCCCTTCTGTTTTTGTTCTGTCGATGGCGTCTCCCAATGTCAGGGGTCCTGAAGCCTCCTGCTCGCTCCCCGAACGTGCTCCCTTTCTGCAGTTTGGTAGGTAGAAACGCAGTCAGGAAAGGAGAGGCGTGGGCACCTTTGCTTTCAGTGCCAAGTAAAAAGCCGCAAGGCAAACCCTGCCTCCTGGTTCGGGAGCACAAGCAGATACACCTTGTAAGGTTCTCTCTGATCACCTGGTTTCTTCCTCTTGGCAGGCTTCATCAGATGCTTCCTCAGATTTCCTCGGTCTCCAGGAAGGAGTTGTTGTTTCCCCGTTGCACGACTCTCCTGTAGCACACATTTCAAAGTGGAGGTGCGGGCTTGCTCCTGGGGATGTGGAGTGCTGCAGCACTCGCTGACGGTCTCCCCAGTAGCGACAGAAAGGTGTTGATGGCGGGACGCTTCTCTGAGGAGACGCGCAGAGGAACGCTCTGTGGCAGGGCAAATACGTCTGGTCCTGCTGGTGAGCCCGGAAAGGCAGGAAAGTCGATCAGCTGGCTTGAGTATGGCTCATGGCAGTCTGCACGCTGAAAGTAGCCTGTTGCAGAGTTGAGACTCTACTGCTAAGTCCCTTTTAGCTTGTGCCAGAGAAAATGTAGCTTCCCTGCTTCTCCTTGTGCTCTGAATATCTAAAATTGTCATCACACTTCTCGTGAGCCACTTTCTCGCGAGCCACTTACTTTCCTTTGATGCCTAGTACTTGGTGTGTCGCAGCGTACCTGAGCCTGCAGAGGCAGCAGCAGCAGCAGGTACGTGTTTCTGGGACGGAAGGCTTAGCGTGGGGTTTTGAAAGCATCTGTGAGAGCAGCACCTGAGACCTGAGCTTAGTGGAGCCGTTGGAGATTAAGAGGAAAAGGTGAAGGGACTGGAAAGCATCCGTGTTCTGGTTGGGCTTTGCAGCAGCAAACTGGGGCAGTGGCTTTCTCGTGGCTGGTTCCAGGGTGGTGAACAAGAAGGTCTGTTTAGTTCCTTGGCGTGCTTTGAAGAGCACACCTGGAGGAAAAGCAGGACTGACTTTGATGTGAGAAATGCCGGTCTGGCAGCGTTGGGGGCTGATGGCCCCTTTGAGCCCTGGATCGGGCAGGATGGGTGGTAGGGGGGTAGGTTGTTCCTGAGTGTTAGGCGGGAAGTGAATTTGGACATGACCCAGAGCCTCTGCCAGGGTGAGAGGTCCAGGTCTGCGTTTGCTGAGGCTCTGGCCTGCAGATGCTGCTTTCTGTGGGGCTCTGAGCCAAGTGGCTTTCTAGAAAAAGTGTGGCTGAAGGGCTATGTGCAGTTGAGCAGATCCCCTCTGACTGCAGAGGAAGGAGAATAGCTTTTCCACTCTCACCTTGAAAGGCCAGCTCTTTACTCCACTACCTGACAGATTTCAACTGCAAGGAGTGCTCGTGGCCAGCTCTCCACTGCCTGCTCTCCCCGTGGCTTCCTCCAACTGGGAAGCCAGTTCACCGTCACCCCCGCTGGCTCTCGGACCTGTCCCCGCGTGCCTTTCCATCCGCTTCCATCTCCCCAGCTCCTCTAGCCATAAGGGATGGCTGGGGACTCCTCTTGGGCTTCTCCATTTCTGCATTTCCTCCTTTTCCTTGGTCACTTTTAAACAGCCCCTTAAACCTCTCCCTTCTCCCTCGCATCCAGTTGTCTCTATACCCTCTGGTGCTGGCTTTTCTGGGGTGGGTGGAGGTGTGCAAACCTCGGCACCCTTCCCCGTCTACCTGGAACTGAAATAGTTGTCGGTGTCTGCTCTGTAGAGTCACTTCAAGCCTGCGTGGAGAGCGGGCTGGAGGGTGCCGGGCCTGGGGCTGATTAGAAAGCCAAGATCTTGATCAAAGAGAACCTTACAATGAAAGGATGGTGTCTTACCGAGCGACCCTGTATCGCTGCGGTTTCCACCCAGCGAGCCTGCTGGCTAACGTGCCCTAGGACGAGCCAGTTGAACAGGGGAGATTAGTCCTTTGCCTCTGTTTTTAATTTAAGTATGATTTCTCAGAGTGACCTGGCAAGGATGCACTCGGAGTCCCTGGCCCCGGGGCTGAAGCCAACCTGTTTTACGCAGTAGCAATAACCTAGAGACTCTTAGGCCTGTCTCGCACGTCGATTCAGTGTTTTATCGATAAGCTATACAAGCGTTGCCAAAGCTGAGACTTCCAGTTGTCAGGGGAGGCCGGGAGTGGGGCTGCTGGCCACAGTCCCCGCTCCTGGGACTTCTGAAAACCTGTTGAGTGCCATTCCCCCACCGTGAAAATCTTTGTCGTTTGCTCCTAAAGCTTTTTACCAGATCTGGGGTTTTGAATGGAGACTTAACGGAGCAGCAGCAACCTCGTGGTCGGTTGGAGTGCTGGCTGCGGGGAAGGCAGGCGATGCTTCGCCCCCGTCCTGGCTGAATGGCCGATCCGCCTCCACCGACAGAGACTGAGGATGGCTCCGGGCAGCCGAAGGAAACGCGGCTAACGGGAGAGCAAGGCCCAAAGCTGAGGTACCGCAGAGCCAGCCCGTGTGTCTGTGCTGGACGCGCAGAGCTGTCTGTACTCGCACAATGAAGGATGGTGCCTGTGGAGGTCTGATGCTGGGAGAGGCGGGCGAGCTGGTCGGGATTTACTGTTTTCCTGTGCTGTGGTAGCGTCAGCCCAGCACCACGGGAGCACAGAGAAGCCCCGGCGATGCTCGGCATGGCTTCCCAGCCGCGCTGCAGCCAGCGCCTGCGGTTGCGTGGGGAGTGGGCTGCTTCCTCTTGGCGTGGGAGGTGGCAGAAGGGGGCGGCGGGTAAGGAATGTCCTCTCCTCGCCGCTTCCTTCATCTCGCTGCCGGCTTCTTCGCGGTGCCCCCTTTGACTTGCCACATGAAAGGTTCACCCTTGTCCTTCGCCTTCCAGATGCCAGTTTTACGCTCCTCTCCTTTCCCCTTTGCACGTGCTTGTGCTGCAGAGCTCCGTGGCGTTGCCGTTGCTCTTCGGCGAAGGGCGAGCCCTCCGTACCCTCATCCTTTGTTCTCTTGATCTCTGCGGGGCGCTGGATTACTTTGTAAATATTTAAACTCTGCTTCTGTGGTTTCATAATCCTGACGGTAGGGGAAATAAACTTATTTCTGTGGATGTCTCCAAGTGCTGCATCTCTTATTGTCGAGACTCCTTTCCTCCTTCCAGCCATCAGCCAGGTGCGGGTTGGTATTCCCCCCCGCCCCGCTGAGCTCCGGCCCCTCTCCTGCCCCAAGGCAGCGCGGCTGGCTGCACGCAGGGGCCGGACCCCAAAGCTCCCACGCTTTTGACTTTATGAATTTGCCCTTTGCTCTGCTCCGGGGCAAAACTCATAGCCCTCTTTTCAGACCCGCTGTTGGGAACGGGGCTTTTGAGGGCAGGGGGACCCAAATGCAACAGCGCAGGAAGAATTTGCAGGCTTTAATGCCGGGTCTCGAAGCCTGCCGAGGGTCTTTGTTATGGTTGGGAGGAGAAGGAGCTCTGCCTGCTCTCACCCTTTGCTGATCCCTAAACCTCTGCCTGGTCAGCAGAGCCCTGCATGGCCCTGGGCAGGGGGGAGCCGAGCTCTGGGGAGGAGCATGCTTTTTTAGGAGACAAGCCCCCCTCTTGCAGGTTGAGCTGTTCCCTTTCCGTAGTCCTAAGTCGCTGGCATCTCTATTTTCTTGGAGGCTGGGCTCCTTTCCCCTGCCAGCGCAGAGCCCCCCATCTTCCATTTCCCTGCAAGCTGCTGGCGAGGGGCTGCATGTGTGGGGCCTGGGGCTGCCGGCAGCTACGGAGGAGCGGGGAGCAGAGCGGGATGCGGAGAGCCGGCCTCGTTTTCCCCCTCTCCCAGCAGGATACCCTCAACTGGGAGCGAGGGAAGCTGGGCCTCCGAGTGCTGTAACGATTGCTAATGCAGCAGCTGATTTTCCGTTACATCTGATATCCAGAGGCCAAAGCTGCACAGTGGGGGAAGTAGATCAGCCTTAAAATTAGGTTGTGTACGAGGCTCGGGGATTTAATGGCGCAGCCATCTTACAAAACACCACCTGGATCCTCTCCCGCTCAGCTCCTCAATCCAAACCACGCTGCTCCTGCGGCTGCGTTAACTCCAGCCCCAGCTTTGGCTCCGGGGCTGCGGAACGGCGGCGGGGGGGATGGCGGGCAGCCTCCGAGGGGTTGGTCCTGCGCACGGCTGTCGCTGGAGCACGAGGTGAGGATGCAAAACCCCCCAGGCCCGTGCTCTGCCCAGCGTGCACGGCTCTGTGCTGCTGTAACCGTCCCGCTGGCTCCCTGCTCGCCTCCCGAGCGTGGCAGGATTTTTCTAACCCGCTTCTGCCGCCCAGGGAGCTGCAGGGAATCTGGCTGGAGGTGTGTGGGAGCCGAGCCGCACGGTTCGGGTCACGGTATTTGGGGATTATATGGAAGCAGCCAGTCTGAATGTGCCAGGATAGTCACACTCGGGCACCCGGGGTGCTCGCAACCAAGGCAGGAGGCTGGACTGTGCAAGCCCTGCTCCTCTCATTTTTCTCTCCCACCTCTCAGCGTGGCCAGCCCAGCCCTGGGAGGGCCGGAGGTTGCTGGAAGCCGGGGAGGCTGCAAAGCGGAGCGGCAGGATCTGTCCCAACCTGCCAAACAGCCTGAACCGGATCATCAGGGCAACCTCGCTGCCTCCCACCCCTCTGTCCTGGCCCGGCATGGCCGAGCGCCACCGATCCACCCAGCAGCCGCGGCGCGGGGGCTTCTTCAGCATGGGGAGCGGGGCTGGGGGTCCCCGACCTCCCCGTGGGGACGGGGGAGCGGATGCCCCATCGCCGGCCGTGCCACCACCGCAGGGCTGGCGTGGAGCTGCCTTTGAAGGGGGGGGTGTTGCTTTGCTGCAGCGGGCTGGAGGGGATGGGACCCCCATTTCTCACCCCCTTAGTGGGGGACACACATCAAAGGGCTCCCTGAGGAGCAGTATCAAACTGCGCTTAAGCATTCGCATGGTGGAAGCTTTTGGAAACGCCAGCAGCGGTGGCTGGGCTGCCTGCGGCCCTGGTGCCTCCGGGCTTGGTGCTTCTGAGGCTGCAGCTCCCTCCTCATCCTCAGCCACCCCATCACCCGCCTTGTTTCCCGGGCAGGGGAGGGGAAGGGGGTGCAAGACCCCGCGCTGGGGCTCTTGATGCCCCCGTCTTCCCGGGCAGGCCTCGCGCATCATCCCCAGCCAGAGCCAAAGGTGGAAGCGCTGCGAGGTCCCTGCTCTCTTGTGGAGATTAAAAATTAAAAATGAAGAGTGGGCTGCAAGCGAACAGCCCCCCCGAGCCTGCGGGAGCTGGGCTCTGTCCCCACAGGAGCTGGGCTCCATCCCCGCACCCGGGGAGCGCTGGAGTGGAGCATCGAAGGCACCGGGCGGGCAGAGGGCACGGGGACCCCATCCCTGGGAGGGGGACGGGGCCAGATGACCCCATCGCTGCGGGGGGGACACACACGGCGGTGTAAAAGCGATGGCAGAAAGGGAAGGGGGGGTTTGGGGCTGGGGGAGGCTGCTGGGGGGGTGTTTGTGGGGCAGCTTTGGGGGGTGAAACCTTTCCCCCCACCCCGCCCTGGTTTGCAGAGCTGTTTGTGTCCCACAGCTGGTGGCTGGGGGGGTGGGATTTGGCATCTCCTGCATCTGCTGCCTGCGTGGGCTCCGTGCGTCGGGATGAAGTGCTGCCCTCCTCCAGCGCCCGCGGGGGAGGGACCCCCGTCCCCCCCAGCCTTCTCCCCACCACCACGCACCCCTCAGCACCTCCTGGCCGGGGGGACGTGGGCTGGGGTAGCTCCAGGGCCCCCATCCCTCCGGAGATGCTCTTGGCAGTGGGTGGCCGTGGAGCTCAGCTCCTGCAGGAACCTTAAAATCCTCCATTTCCCTCAAAGCCCCCCCGGCCCTGCAGCCCTGGGTGCCCTCAGCTGGTGGTCTCATGGGTGCTGATGCTGTGGGTGCTTCCCCACTCCCCCACCTGCAAACCAAGACGCTGCCGATGCTCCGGCCCGTGCTCCCTGCCTCAGTTTCCCCCAGGAAAGCCAGGCTTGCCCTGCGCCTCGCCGACCCAAAGAACGAGTCTGGTGGGGGGGAGCAGAGCTGGCGAGCGGGACGCGGGACGGGACTTGCTCCCCAGCCCCGCTCCCTCCCCGCTGCCCGACCGCCCGGCGCAGCAATGAGGCACAACCCGTTCTGCGCACCCACGGGGGTGCACCCAGCACCCAGCGGACAGAAGCAGGGCGGGGGGGTTTGCGCCCTGGGATGCTGCTTCGGGATGTGGCTGGAGCGGGGCTGCAAGCCGTTGCGGCTCCTTGGCTCGCTCCGGGGTCTCTGCAAGAAGAACTGTCCCCGAGGGCTGACCCAGCGCCTTGCTCGCCTCGTGCTGGTGGCCAGGGCGTTCCTGGGTGTCACCGGGCTGACGCAGCCGCCGGCCACGGCCGCCCCGGGCGAAGGAGGGCACGGAGGGAGGCTCCGCTCCGCGGGCGCTGCGCTGGGACAGCGGCTGTGGCTGAGACCCAGCAAACTCAGTACCCCGGGGGTCACCGGGGACGTGACCCGCTGCTCCCCCACGCCTCCGGCCACGGGGTTTGGCTCCGGTTGTGTCGTGCGCAAGGTTGCCCCGAGCCGCCTGCCCGTGGCCCCGAGGAGAGGCACTGCCCCAGTGAGCAAGCCCATCGCCGAGGGGTCAGGTCCCATCCGTCCGTCTGTCCATCCACCTCCAGAGATCCAGGAGCAGGGGACGGATCCTGCCACCTACTTTCGACAAACATCCCTCACTCTGGGCGTTGTAGGGATGAAGGGTCCCGGGCCAGGATGCCCAGGAAGGGCTCGGTGCCCACCCTGGTGACCTGGAGCAGAGCCACCAGCCCCCGTGGGGACACGGCGGTCCCCGAGCCGTCACCCCCCGCAGAGACCTGGCCACACTCGCTGCATTCCAGAGCATCCGTAGCAGGGACCTCGTCCGTCTGGGGCCTCTCCCCATCGGAGCTGAGCAGCAAGCACCCTGCGAGGGGAGGAAGGGGAGGGCGGCCGACAGACAGACAGACAGAGCGGTTGCTAAAGTCTCATTTCCTTAGAAACCACGCTAAAAATAATCCCCTTTTCTTGCGGTCCTGCGCTCGGCGTGCGCTGCCAGGCTGCTGCCGCTGCACCCCGCTGCAATGCCTCGCCCGACGGCGCTGCCATCGCCCCATAAAGCTGCCTGGGTGACGGCCGGAGCCTGGCGAGGGGCCTGACCCCCCCCCAGCCAGCCGCCCTCCCCCTGTGATCGAGGGAAACTGAGGCACAGTCCCCGCTGTGCCGGGGAAGGATGCTCCCGCCCTGGGTGCTGGGGTTTACCGCTGCCAGGCATTGCTGGCCTGATCCTGCGTGGGGCTGAGCACCCAGGTTTGTCCTGAGTGGTCAGGAACCCCCTGCCCTTCGGAGCAAGATGAGGTTGTGCCGGGCAGGATGGGACCTGTACCCATGGGGTAGGGGATGTGGGGCTGGGGGTACCCATGGGATGAGGCTGGGGGGCTGGGGCTGCCCCATGGAGGGGGCTGGGGCTGTCCCGTGGGATGGGAGCTGTGGGGCTGGGGACACCCTGTGGGATGGGGGCCCTGCAAAGCCCCAGGGACCCCCACCCTGGGGTTTTGGGGCTGCAGGGTGCTGTGGGGAGGGCAGATTTGCTGCCCCCCCGCCATGCCCAGCAGAGACCAGTCCACCCAGTGCCCCCAGTACAGCCTGGGAGCTGTCCCAGAGCTGCTCCGGATAAGGCACCCTGAGGCCGCATCCTGCCCCATGTGCTCCCCAAAAACCCCCAGGTGAGGACGGGGCTGGGAGGGGGGGGGGGTCTCCCACCCCATCCCCATGCCCACCCCCTTGGCTTCGAGCCTCCACCGGGTTTGGGGGGGTCAGCCTCCCCCAGGGCGCTTCCCCTCCGCACCACCCCTTCCCAGGCTCCCTGCTGCCTCCCAGTTCAGCCCAGTTCAGCCCAGTTCAGTCCCGTCCGGCGGGTGCTGCTGGCTCCAGTCCCTGCTTTCGTGCCGCCGGGGCGAGGAGGCGCTTGCTCGCCTGCGGTTGACTCAGCTCAGGGCCGCCAGCACCCTGCCAGGGTGGGGACCGGGGGCCACCCACCACCACGAGGGTCCCCGTGGGGTGCTGGGGGGGGTGGCGAGCCACCGTGACCCCCACGCACCATCCTGGGCAGGTAAGGGCGGCCGTGGGGGGCTGACCCCACTGCTTGCCCCATGGCGGGGCTGCACCGGCACCCTGGGGTGGGGGGGATTTGGGGGGGGTCTGGCTCCTCTCGCCCTGCTTGGGGGGGGGGCCGCAGCCTCCCCCTCCCTAAGTCTGCTCCCCACAGAGGAGGGATGGGCTGGGGGCTCCTGGCCCTAAATTTCTGCCGTGCCTTTTATCCTCCCCACCCTGTGCCGGAGGCCTGGCCGGTGGGGCTGGACAGGGTCTGAGGCCACGGGGATGGGCTGCAGGGTCCCTGGTGCAGGGAGGCGGGGGGTGGGTGCTGGGGGGGCGCAGCCCTGGGCTTGGGAGGGGGGAGGCTGGGGCCTGCCAGTCCCCAGGGGGCTGGGGGGGGCACTGGGGGGCTGAGCCTGAGTGCATTTGGGGGGGGGGGGGGGTGTTTTGTACCATCCATCGCCCCCCTCCATCGCAGCGGGCTGCTTGCAAAGACAAAAAGGGAGGTGCGCACCCCCCAGTTGCGGCTTACTGGGGAGGTTTAACTGGTTTGACTGGTCTCCCGTGCAGGGTGGGGGGGGCCGGGTGCCCAGCACCCCTCTGCACGCCAGCGGGACGTGGGTGCTTGTTTACGCCCCGGCTGCACCCGCACGCGGGGGTCCCCGCGGGGGCCAGGGAACTGCGACAGCGCCTGGGCTGGACCTGGGTGACTTTTTTGGGTGCCGGGCTCTGTTCCGGTGTGGGGGGACACCCCCGTGCACCGCCGGTAAACAGGATACGAGCGGGCTGCGGCGGGGAGGCAGCAGCAGCATCGTCCCAGCCCCGGTGACAACTGGTACGTGTCCCCCGAGACCCCCACCCAGCCCTGGTGCAGCCCGGCTGGGTGCAGGGTGCTGGTGGGTGTCGCAGCCTCCCCCTGCATAGTGCGGGGTGCTGGGGGGGGGGGGTCCAGGTGGTGTAGGGGGTCCCCGCTGCGTGATGTGTGTGTGTGGGGGGTCCCTGGTGCTGGTTTGGGGGTGGGGTTGGCACCCAGCCTGCCCACCGGCACCAGTGCGCTCAGATCCGGCGCTGGGTGCTGGGCTGTGGGGATGTCTGGGACCCCTCCCCGGGGCTGGGACAGGGGCACCCGTGGGGCTGGGGATGGGGACAGGGCCACCCGTGGGGCAGGGACAGGGCGACCCACAGGGCTGGGATAAGAGCACCCGTGGGGCTGGGGACAGGACCCCCTGTGGGGTGGGGGACAGGGCCACCTGTGGGGCAGGGACAGAGTCAACTTCAGGGCTGGGGACAAGGCCACGGGTGTCTGAGTCCCGTGGCGGAGGTGGGAGCCCCACAGCCATGCCGGGCTGCAGCCGTGCCAGGGTGCAGCCATACTGAGGTGCAGCCGTGCCGGGGTGCAGCTGTGCTGGGGTGCAGCCCTGCTGGGGTGCAGCCATACTGGGGTGCAGCTGTGCTGGGGTGCAGCCGTGCCAGGGTGCAGCCATACTGAGGTGCAGCCGTGCCGGAGTGCAGCTGTGCTGGGGTGCAGCCCTGCTGGGGTGCAGCCATACTGGGGTGCAGCTGTGCTGGGGTGCAGCCATACGGGGGTGCAGCTGTGCCGGGGTGCAGCCATACTGAGGTGCAGCCGTGCCGGGGTGCAGCTGTGCTGGGGTGCAGCCGTGCTGGGGTGCAGCCATACTGGGGTGCAGCTGTGCTGGGGTGCAGCCGTGCTGGGGTGCAGCCATACTGGGGTGCAGCTGTGCCGGGGTGCAGCCATACTGAGGTGCAGCCGTGCTGGGGTGCAGCTGTGCCGGGGTGCAGCCGTGCTGGGGTGCAGCCCTGCCAGGGTGCAGCCGTGCCGGGGTGCGGCCGTGCCCATGCTCACATCCCAGCAGGGCCCCCTGGGGTGGGTGGGGGGCTGGGGGGGCGGCAGGACTGATCCTGCCCCATTGCTGTTGTAATTTCCTGCCCTCGGCATCCCATGCCGGGCAGCGCTTTCCCAATGCCGGAGCCAGGAAGAGCAGCGGTGAGGCAACGCCAGGCAGTGGAGCAAGAGCCCCTGCCGCACCCACCATCCTGGCACCTGTGATGAGCTGAGTACAGTCTCAGCCTGCTTCGGTCTCAGCCCATTGCCGGGGGCAGCCGAGTCCCCTTTTGCCACCCATTTGGGTGCCGTGGCACCCGACGAAACCTGTGGGACAGCAGGCAGGGGCAGAGCCGGCCCTGAGCAAACACCCTTTGCAAACACGGGCTGCGGGCAGGATCCCGGCAGCGGGCAGGGCTGGCCTTGGCACGGGGCCGGCAGCGGGGCCTGGCAGCAGGAGGAGCGGCAGGGCTTCCCTGAGCCTGCCCGCGGGATTGCCCGTGCTCCTTCCCTTGGCATCCTCGGCGTCATCGCACCCTTTGGTTTGTCCCCGTTGGGGGTCCCGTGGGCATTTTGGGGTGCAACATGAGGGGTGTGCGCACGCTGAGCTTCCGCTCCATCTCTTTGCAGAGAATCAGGATGATTCCCACCCCACAGCGGCCCTGCGGTCCCTCTCCAGATGCTGGCATCACTGGTGTATGCCCGGCACGCTGAGCCCCCCCCGCCGCAGTGCCCCGCTTCTCGGCACCCACCTCGGCCAGCGCCCCGGGGTGCCCCCGCCATGGCGCTGGAGGTGGGGGCCGAGGCGCTGCTGGACCTGAGCTTCCTGACGGAGGAGGAGCGGCACGCCATCGCCGAGGTGCTGCGCCGCGACTGGCAGCTCCGCCGGCGCGAGGAGGGGCGCATCAGGTGAGGCTGGGGACCCCCTGCTCAGCGGCACCCCTGGGGACAACAGCCCCCCCCCCCAAGAGCAGCCAGCCTGGGGTCCATCCCCTTGGGGACAGAGCAGCCAGGCTGGGGGTCCCCTTTCCCCTGGGCAGAGGGGCACCCACTGCGCCCAGCCAGGGTGAAGCCCCGCGGTGGGTGACACCTGCATCGGGGGTCCCAAACCCCCGGGGAGACGGTGGCTGGTGTCCCCAGGGCCAATCATGGTGGCTCCATCAGCCGCTTGGGAAGGGCGGTGGGGACGGTGGCGCAGGGGTCGATGGCAGCAGCGGGGCGAGTTGGGAGCCAAGGCCACCCTCCTGCCTCCAGCAAGCTCCGCAAGTCGGTGTCGGACCCGGCGCGGCTGAGGACCCTCACCGGGGACTGGTTCTGCGACGCCCGCGCCCAGCGCCACCGGCACCACCTGGGCTCCGACCTCGTCCGTGCCTCCATCCGCCGCAGGAGGCGGCCCCGGGGTAGGCGAGGGCCGGGGACGCGGCGGGGGGCCGGGGGCTGGGGCTCAGCCCGCTGAGGTCCCCGATGTCCCCAGGAGCGGGGGACCCGGAGCGTGGCCCCAGCCTGGGCGAGCTGGAGGCCATCAGCGAGCCGCTGGCGGAGGAGAAGGAGGATGAGGATGGTGTGGCGGCGCTGGAGGAGAGGTGAGGGCGGGGGTGACGGCAGGGGCTGTCGCCCCATGGGCACCCCAGGGCTGGTGGCATCTCTTATGGGTACCCGCTGAGGGTGGCACGGCCCCGGGATGCCCGGGGGGAAGCGGGAGCAGAGCCAGAGCTGCGCCATCCCAGCGTCTGTCCGCGTCCCGGTGTCTGCCTGCCTGTCTGTCTGTCTGCCACCCAGGGGGGTTTCTGCGGCCCTGCTGGACCCCAGCTCTATAAATAGCTGCAGGGATGCGGGTGGGGGGGGGAGAATGCGCTCGTTAGCCTGATGCCTTGTAGAGAGAAACTAATTATCATCTCTTCTCGCAGCCCCCCTAAGGAGGAGGCGCAGGCAGCCGCGGAGCCCCAGGTTGGTGCCTGGTAGGGGGTTTGAGCCGGCACAGCAGAGCCTGCAGCCGGTACCCGATGCCCGGGTGATGGGCTTGGTCCATCGCTGTGGCCCCGGAGGCGGGGAGCTGCGGTGTCACCCCAAGCGCTGTCGGTGCCGGCCTCGTGCATGCTCTTGCAAAGTGTGGTGCTGACCCCCATGGCGTGGGGAGCGATGGGGGACGTCCCCCGGGCCATCCCCAGGGACCCAGAGGGGCTGGACTGAGGGGAGCAGGCAGGGACAGGAGGGTGCCCGGGGCGCCCATTTTCACCCGGTCCCATATGTGCCACCTCGCAGCCCAGCCCCATGGCTCCGGCTCTGGAGCGGACCCAGGTGTCACAGCCCCCGCAGCAAGGTGACAGCCCGGCAAGGGAGCGGGACATCCCGGCCCGGCCAGGTAACCGTGATGGGGGGGTCGGCGCTGTCGAGATTTGGGAGGCTGGAACCTTACCAGCCTCCTCCCAGCCCCCACCATGGCCCCCCATCCCTCGCTTGCCTGCTGGCTCCTTTTGCTGAAAAAGGGGGGCCCCCCCAGCTCCTATCCATCCCTGCTGCATCGGGACCCCCGCCCACACCGCGCCCTTGCAGGTGACACGGGAGGGAGGAACCCCTTCGGCACGGCCAGCGCGGAGGAAGATGAGGAGGAGCCCGACTCCGCACACAGTGGCCCCCACGCTGGGCAGGTGGGATGGTGGGGCTGGGGGGGCTCTATGGGGCTGGGAGGGGCTGGGGGGGGGGGCTGGAGGGGGCTATCTAGGGCTGTATGGGGCTGGGGGGGGCTGGAGGGGGCTCTATAGGGCTGTATGGGGCTGGGGGGGGGCTGGAGGGGGCTATCTAGGGCTGTATGGGGCTGGGGGGGCTGGAGGGGGCTATCTAGGGCTGTACGGGGCTGGGAGGGGCTCTATGGGGCTGGGAGGGGCTGGAGAGGGCTCTATGGGGCTGTATGGTGTTGGGGGGGGCTGTTGGGGCTGTACAGGACTGTATGGGGTTGGGGAGGCTGGAGGGGCTCTATGGGGCTGGGGGTGGGCTGGAGGGGCTCTATAGGGCTGTATGGGCTGGAGGGGGCTCTATAGGGCTGTATGGGGCTGGGGGGGCTGGAGGGGCTCTATGGGGCTGAGGGGGGCTGGAGGGGCTCTATAGGGCTGTATGGGGCTGCGGGGGGCTGGAGGGGCTCTATAGGGCTGTATGGGGCTGGGAGGGCTGGAGGGGGCTCTATAGGGCTGTATGGCATTGAGGGGGGCTGGAGGGGCTCTATAGGGCTGTATGGGGCTGGGGGGGGCTGGAGGGGCTCTATAGGGCTGTATGGGGCTGGGGGGGGCTGGAGGGCCTCTGTAGGGCTGTATGGGGCTGGGGGGACTGGAGGAGCTCTATAGGGCTGTATGGGGCTGGGGGGGGCTGGAGGGGGCTCTATAGGGCTGTATGGGGCTGGGGGGGGACTGGAGGGGCCTCTATAGGGCTATATGGGGCTGGGGGAGGCTGTCTGGGGTGTGCAAAGCCAGCACGGCATGGGCTGCGCCCAAACACAGGGCACTTGCTGGCAGCTGGGTGCCCTCAGGCGCCCGCCCTGGGGATGGGGGTCTGGGTGGGGGGCGCTGACCCCGTTTTGCTTTGCGTTGCCAGGGGCTGGGGACCCACCCGCCAGAACAGGGACCCCCGGGCCGGGCGTCCCCGCAGAACGGCCACGCGCCCGCGAGCAGCCTGCTGACCACCAGCTCCTCCGTGTCCAGCCTCAGCTCCTCCACGGTACGGGGCTGGGGGCTGTTGGGGCAGGGAGGGGGTCTCCCCTCTCCAATCCCCCCCCCCCCCCCAGTCTCCGGGGGTCTGACCCTGTCCCGCCGCCCCGCAGCTGAGCGGCAGCCTGATGAGCCTGTACAGCGAGGGCGAGCTGGGCAGCGTGGCTGTGCGGGGCTGCGTCCAGTTCTCCCTCCGCTACGACCCGGCCAAGAAGGAGCTGCAGGTCCACGTGCTGCGGTGCCGCGAGCTGGCCGAGGCCAAGAAGCAGCGCTCAGACCCGTGAGTGCCCCGGCCCCGAGCGGCGATGCCCGGGAGATGCCCACGGCAGTACCCATTGCATCCACCTCATTTTTTTTTTTTTTTTTTTTGGCTCCAGGTACATCAAGACGTACCTGCTGCCGGATAAATCCAACCGTAGCAAGCGCAAGACCACAGTGCGGAAGAGGAGCTTGGATCCCATCTTCAATGAGACCCTCAAGGTTTCTAACTCTGCTTTGGGGTGGTTTTGGGGGGTCCCCCTGGTTCAAGGCGAGGGAATGGATGGGTGGGGGTGGAGAACCTCACCCTGTGTCCCCTCCCCACCAGTACAAGCTGGAGAAGAGGGACCTGCAGGGCCGGACCCTGAACCTCTCGGTGTGGCACCACGACAGCCTGGGCAGGAACCTCTTCCTGGGGGAGGTGGAGATCGCGCTGGGCTCCTGGGACTGGGCCAACACGCGCCCCGAGTGGTTCAGCCTCCAGCCCCGGGTGAGTCTGCAGCCCACCCCCCACCAGCCCACCCCCCCCCGCAATCCACAGCCCCCCATAACCCCCCCCATCCTCCCCAGATGCCCATCTCCTCAGATGACCTCGCCAGCCGGGGCAACCTCAACTTGGCATTGAAGTTCATCCCCGCCGGCTCAGAAGGTAAGAGGTGCCTGCGGGTGCTGGGTGTGGGGGGGTCCGGCCTGGCAGGGTGCCCCTAACCCCTCTCGCTTGCAGGCGGGGGGCTGCCGCCCACGGGCGAGCTGCACATCTGGGTGAAGGATGCTCAGAGCCTCATCCCGCTGCAGAGTGGCACCGTGGATGCCTTTGTGCAGTGGTAAGGTGGGGGGGTGGCACCCCGGGGGGCACCCAGAGGGGTTGGGGGGGTTGTGTGCGCTCCCCCCTCACCCTGCTGTCACCCCCAGCTACGTGCTGCCAGACGACAGCAAGGCGAGCCGGCAGAAGACGCGGGTGGTGAAGCGGAACCTCAACCCCCTCTTTAACCACACCATGGTGTACGACGGCTTCCAGGCCAAGGACCTGGCCGAGGCGTGTGCCGAGTTCACCCTCTGGCACCACGAAGCCTTTGCCAAACGCCAGCTGGGCGGCATCCGCCTCAGCCTGGGCACAGGTGAGGTTTGGGGGGGAGCCCCGGGCACCCCCCGCGGCTTGCAGGGGCGAGGGGTGGTGGCAGCGGCATGGCCGGGGGGGGGGTGACGCCGGTGGTCTCTCCGCAGGGAGCAGCTACGGGCTGCCGGTGGGCTGGATGGACTCGACGGCGGAGGAGCGGGAGGTGTGGGGACGCCTGCTCCGGCAGCCCGGGCAGTGGGTGGAAGCGCTGCTGCCTCTTCGGACCAACCTGGTCCCCCGGGCATAGCCCCCGGCCCCCCATGGACCACCACGATGCCAGCGGGACCCGGCGGGGGGCACAGAGCTGCACCCGGAGCATCACTGTACGGGGCTGGGGTCCGTGCCCCCCCGCCTCTTTCGGCGGCAATGAAGCGGCACCGGAGGGCATGTTTGGCGGCTGTTTATTGCTGTGGGCACCGTAGCCCAACTTCTCCCTGCGGTGCGGGGCTAAAGCCGCTGCGTCACCCGCGCCTGGCAGGGGCTGTCCCCTCTGTCACCACCGGCGCTGCGGTGGCTGGGTCCCGCGGGGATTTGTCACAGCGCTGGGGCCGGGACTCACTCCCCTTCCTGCTGGGCGAGGGTCCGGCGATGCTGCAGGATGGCTGCCCAGAGGCGGCACGCCGGCCCGTGCCTGCGGGGACACGGGGGGGTATCGGAGGGAGGGGGTCAAGCCGTGTGCCCCCACCCGCTGCTGCCACCCCGCTCTCCCCGCTCCAGGAGGAGCGACGCGGGCTGGGGGTACCTGATGCCCACGTAGAAGAGGTCGTCGCGGGTGGCGCAGCCCAGCAGGTCCCGCAGGGTGAAGCCGTGGGAGAGGAGCTGCGGGAGGTGGTTGGGGGGGGGTTGTTGGGGGGCAATGCCGGGGGTGGGGGGCACCCAGCCTGACCCCCAGCCCGTGCACAGCTCCGTGTGCCAGCAGCCACGGGCCTCACCGTGGCCGTGGTGGCCGGGTCTGTGCCGTGCCGCTGCAGCCACTCGAGGAGGAGGGGGTCAGCCTGTCCCTGGGGGGGCTGGGGGCTCGGGGGCGAGCGATGCTGCCCCAGGGCAAAGCCCCCCGGGGGGGCCTCCCCATGCTCCCCGCTGCACTGGGGCCGGCTGGGGACCGCGGTGTCATCGTCCCCGGAGCGAAGCACCCGCTGCACCAGCTGCTGCCACTCCTGCTCCTTCTCAGCCAGCTCCTGGAGCAGCCTGGGGGAGAGCAGGGCACAGACTGGCACCCGGGGGGGCATGGACTGGCACCCGGGGGGGCACGGAGGCACAAGGACCAGCGAAGCCCTACCTGCCCGTCTCCGTGCGGAGCTGGCAGAGCTGTGCCACCAGCGCCGAGGGTGTCCGCAGGGAGGGCAGGGGGTCCGCCTGGGTGCTGGGGCCAGTGCTGAGCCCTGAATTGGTGCTGAGCCCCGAATTGGTGCTGTCCCCCTGGGGCTGGCTCCTGGGGATGGGCAGCCTCTGCGGCATGGGGTCGTCCTCGTCACTCGTGTCCTTGGTGCCGTCCCCCGCGAGGCAGCCGGCCTTTGGTCCCAGGTCTGTGGGGGCAGAGGTGGTGGTGGGCACAAAGAGGTGCCCGATGGCCTCCGACCCCCGAGCATGGGCGACAAAACAGGGAGCTGGACCCTGCCAAGGCTGCCCCAGTGCTGGCTCCCCCCTCATATCCCTTTCCCAGCACCCCAAAGCCCCCCAGAGCACCCTAGGCCAGTCGTCCTCTTCCTCCACCACCCAGCCACGGTGGTGGGAGCCGGCCCCATGTCCTGGCCGGCCCCCAGTGCCACCCACCTCTCACCAGCATGGTGAAAGCCGCCTGCACCGCCTGGCTCACGGCGTCGTCCAGCGCAAACATCCAGTGGGGTTTGATGTGACGCCGGGGCAGCACCCGTCTCACCTGGAAGGGGCAGAGCCGTGCCAGGGCATCGCCGTGCCGGGGCATTGCTGTGCCAGGGCATCGCTGGCACCAGGGCATCGCCGTGCCGGGGCATCACTGGCACCAGGGCATCACCATGCCAGGGCATCACCAGCACCAGGGCATCGCCCACTCGGCACCCTACCACTCCACCCCGGGCACCCACCGCTGCCTGGAAGCCGAAGAGGGGAGCCTGGAGGTGGGGGAGGCTCAGCCCCTCCGCCCGCAGCCGGGTGTGCAGTGCCAAGAGGTCCTGGCGCAGCCGGTGCTGGCTGGGGCACTGGATGTAGCTCCGCAGGCAGCTCAGCAGCTGGGCGAGATGCTCCGAGCCCAACCTTGCACCCGCCGGGCTCTGGGTAGGCAGAGGAGATGCTCAGGGGCTGCCACCATGCCCACCCTCTGCCCAACTGCTGTGCAGACCCCCCCCACCCCACCCCGGGCACCCAGCACCCACTTGGCTCTCCTCCAAGGCGGCGATGATGCCCAGCGCCTCGGCAGTGAGGACGTGGTGCAGCATGGCCCGGCGCTTGCTGTCCTTCCGCAGGAGGAACCCGTCCCCGCTCTCCTCGGGGGAGGACGAACGCGGGCTGTGGTCGGAGCCGGCCGAATCCTGACCAGTGCTGGTGGGAGGTGGGGAGGGTTGGCATTGCTCCCCCCCGCCAGCCTCGGGCATTTTAGGAGTGTGGCCCCTGGGTGGGCACGGCCGTCGGGCTTGGTAGAGCGCATGGGGGACCTCCCGCAAGCCCCCCAAATCTGTAACGGGGAGGGATGTGATGCCCTGGCACAACGAGGGGGCATCGCGGGGTGCAGTGCTGGGAGGTGGCAGGGGCAGCGGGTGTCATGGGAGGCAGAAAACCAACCCCCCCCGGGGTCCTTCCATCACCCCCCTGTCCAGGTTTGCCCTACCTCAAGTAGCTGCTGCTGGATGTTGCCTCGCCAGGGTGGCACAGGAGCTGGGGGCTGCCCGCTGTGCCCCTCACCGGGGTGTCCTGCCTGGCTGAGGAACATCCCCTGGCCCCGTCGCTGCCCTCCACATCCCCATCCCGCTGCTCGAAGTGGCAGGGATCAGCTGCCAGGGAGATGATGGAGATGGAGATGGTCATTTAGCAGCCCACACCAGGCTCCCACCATCCTGCCCCCCCCCAGACTCACCCCCCGCCGGGGGCACGGGCCGGCTCCGGGCCCTCCTGGCACGGGCGAGGAAGGGGTCCCGCAGCAGCGCAGCGGCCGTCGCCCGCTCGGCCGGATCAGCCTGGAAGCAGCGCAGGATGAACGTCTTGGCTTTGTCCGACATGGACTCGGGCACCTCTGGGTGCATCTTGAACATGCCCACCTGGAGGGGAGGCACTCGTGGGGGCTGCGAAGGGACCGGCCACCCCCAGGGGAGGGGGGGGGCAATTTTAGGGCTGCGGAACCCTCCCCATCCCCTGCCCAACCCCATGGGTACCTTGAACATGGCAGCCTGGGGGCTGCCCAGCTCGTAGAAGGGGGGCTTGCCCGTGGCCATCTCGATGATGGTGCAGCCCAAGGACCAGATATCCGCTGGCTTCCCATAGCCCCATGGCCCCTGGTCAATGATTTCTGGGGCCATGTACTGCAGGGTGCCTGGGGAGAGGATGAGGAGGGGGGAGAGGAGCCCATATCCACCACCCAAACTCCCCCCACCCTGGGGTGGGTCCTCCTTCTCCCCATGCCGGCTGCAAAGGATGCAGACCCCAGCATCGCCTGGTCCTCCGCATCCCACCGCCCCCCACCCCGGGCTGCCCTTACCCGTGAAGGTCTCGGCGCTGGGGCTGATGCCCGCCAGCCGTTTGGAGGTACTGAAATCAGAGATCTTCAGCACCCCGCTGTACGTGTTGATGAGGATGTTGTCTCCCTGGTGTGAGAAGGGCACCCCAAAATAAAACCAAGCCACAAAAAAGCTCAAGCGGAGCCATCGGACATCACCCCAGGGGTTTTGGGCATGGAGGGGGCAGCTCCTGGCTGCCTGGTGCCCCCCGAGATGAGGGGGTCAGGCCTCGTGCCCCCAGGATGGGTGGTGCCCCCTCATCCCCTCACCTTGATGTCGCGGTGCACGATGTGGTTATCGTGGAGGTAGCTGAGCCCGTCGAGGATCTGGCGGGTGTAAAAGACGATGGTGGGTTCATTGTCCTTCAGGGGTCCCCACTTGGAGCGCAGCAGGGATGAGAGGCTCCCTGGAGAGGGGGCACGGGGGGAGGGGCAGCAACCCCATTTAGAACCCACATACGGCCACATGTCCCCCTTGGACCCCCAAATCCTGTCCCCAGCACTGCCCACCTCCCGGCACCTCCTCCATGAAGATCTTGATGAAGCCATCCTGGCTGACGGAGCCCAGGTACTGCACGATGTTCCTGTGCCGCAGGTGCTTGTGCAAGGCGATCTCCTCGTGCAAGGGCTGTGAGTACCTGCGCGGCGCGACGCTGGGGTGAGGGGCTGCCCAGGGGCCCCCCCGGGACCCCCCAGCATGGCACCCACCGGCTGTCCCGCTCCGGGATCTCCTTGATAGCGATGCGCACTTGGTTGCTGAGGCAGCGCCCGGCGTAGACGACCCCGTACGTCCCCCTGCCCAGGACCACCCGCTCGCCCGCCTCCGAGTACTCATAGCTGTACTGCGGGCAGAGATGTGGGGTGGCAACCTGTGGCACCCCATGTCACCCCGTGGCACCCCATGTCACCCCGTGTCCCCGCCTCACCTCCAGGATGGGCTGTGTGGGGCTGGGCACCTCCTCGCCGCCCGCCGCCTGCTTGGCCAGGAGGGACTGGATCTGGTCGCAGAACCTGCCGGCGGGAGGACGACGGTCCTGAGCCCCGGTCAGGATGCTGGGGACCCGGCCACCGACCCCCAGGCACAGAGGGGCTCCTGCTCCCCCTCCCAGTCTGTCCCCCACCAGTGGCACGGGGCGGGGGGTCCTGTGCCACCCTGCTTTGCGGGACCCAGCTGCAGGGGTCGGGTCCCTAGGGCACCCCTTCCCCCCCCAAATTAAGGCAGGGAAGAAATAGCATGCCCCCATCCCTCTCTGCACCCCAGGACAGTGATTGGGGGTCCTCCATGCCCCCACCACCAATGTGGGGGGGTCCCTGTGCCCCCCAACCCTCTGCTCACCACTGGCAGTGCTGCTGAGAGGGGAAGTAGAGCTGGAAATCTTCCTCTGCGTGCATCACGTAGAGGAAGCAGCCCCGTTCGTCGCATTTGCAGATGCTGGAGGGAGAGGAACCCCCGCCCTGTCAGCAGTGGGGCTGGTGCTGCCCACGGGGCGGGCAGAGGGGCTGTGGGCACAGCGGGGGCATCCTCGGTCGTGCTGGCAAGGGGACGGCGGACACGCTCACCTGACACCCCGGATGGCCGTGGCCGCAAAGGTCCAGCTCGATGTTGCTTTCTGCAGAAGGGGCAGGTGAGGAGGGGGGTCGGTGGGGACACCCCACAGCCCCCCTCAGCCCCATCCCTACCTCCTCCGTGGGGCAGACGAGGGCAAGCGTCAGGGCGGGCTCCTCTGTGCCATCGTGCAGTGCCAGCCGGGCCGGCCGCAGGACCTTGCTGAGCTCCAGGACCAGGACCTGTGGCAGCGGGGGGCTGCGGGGTGAGCCCCCCCACCACCCGCTGGCTCCCCAGCCCGCATCCCTGCACCCCCGTCCTCCCACCCGGATTGGCACCGGTGGGCTGCTCGGTGCCTCCCCAAGCCCCTGGTGAGCCCAGACCACTGTGTGCTCCCCAGGGACAACCGCGGGCTCTGTGGGTGCCCTCACCGGGCAGCGCGGCGCGGTGACAAAGGGCTGGCACGCCTCGAGGAGGAAGCCCAGCCAAAAATCAGCCAGTTCCTGCCGGGCGGAGGGGACCTGCGGGCTCTTCTGGAAGTGTTTGTAGAGCAGGAAGGTCTCCATGACCGAGACCAGGTACCTGCGGGGATGTGGGGGGCAAGAGAGGAGAGAGAGATGTCCCCAGCACCCCCTAAAAGCCCCTAAACCCCCTCCTGGGGCACAGCCACCGGGGATGGGACACCCAGTCTCGCCCGGGTGGGCACACGCCGTGCCATGCCATACCAGCCCGGCGCGTTAAGCTTATAGAGCTTCTCAGAGGCTCGGATGACTTTGCTGAGGTCGTTGGCCAAGATGCCGGTTCCGAGGCAAAATCCCACGTCCCAGTAGTAGCGCAGCTCCTCCAAGCTGCCCTTGCGACCCTGCAGGCAGCTCAGCTTCACCCCTGGATGTGGGAGCCGGAGCCCATCACCCCTTTGCCGGCAACCCCGCGCCCGGGCACCGCCGCTCCGGGGGTGCCCTGATGCCAACGGGCCCCAGCGCCTGGTCCCCCATCCCCGGTGGGTCCTTGTCCCCGACCTGCGGGTGGGCACCCACCGATTTGCTGCAGCTGCACGGAGGTTTCGAACTGGTGCCCAGCGGCCATGAGGAGGACGGCGGCATTGATGCCTGCGTGGAGGCTCGGCTCCACCTCGAAGGCTTTGTTGTACCTGGGCAGAGGTGCCGGGTGGTGGGCACGGCCACCGCCACCCCCCTGCCAGCCAAAACGCGGCTGCCTTGGGGTCCTGGAGCTGCCCCCAGTGATGGGGAAGCACTCCCAAATCAGAACCGCCCCAAAAAAAAGAAGTAAAAAAAATAAAAGCTCAGCAGGAATTAGCATCACCTGCCTCTGCGGTGCTGCGGGGGGGTTTGAACGTGGGGCTGCGCTACACAGAAGCCCCCAGAGCCCCTGCAAACCCCCCGGACGGGGGCATGGGCGGCTCCCAGCGCTGTCCCCAGCCCTGTCCCCAACCTCACCAGTACAACGCCCGGTCCCTCGTCTCGGTGTCGGCGAGGCCGGAGCCCATGAACATGTCCTTGTAGATGCGGCCGCACAAGCAGAGGAGGTCAGGCGCAGCCCCCTCCTCGCGCTCCACCACGGGCAGCAGCACCGACAAGGCCTTCTCCCGGTCCCCGGCGCGGTTACGCCTGCGCGCACACGACCGGCGTTCGGCAAACGGCACTGCCGGTGCTGCCCCTCGGTCCCCCCGACCCCGTGGCACCGGGACGCCCAGGGTGCGTGTCCGTGCATCCCGCTGCTCACCGGCTGAGAGCAAAGGCGTAGTGGAAGCGGACGTTGTGCTGCTCGGCCACGGCGCAGGTGGGCAGTGCCTGGAGGGTCTCCACCAGCGAGATGATGGCATCGTAATCCTGCGGGGACGGCGGCGGGGCTGAGCCGGTGGCCCCGGTGCTGCCCACCCCCAGCTCCGCAGGTCGGTGCTCTCCCCGGACCAGCCAAAACCTGAGGATTGCAAGCTCCACCGAGCAAGGGCAGGCTGCGGAGCAACCCCCCCCACACTCCGCGATGCCGACGGGGTCCCCGGAAACCTCCCCGGGATGTTTAAATCCCCTCACCTGCACGTCGCGGTAGGAGAGGAGGAGGTTCACCACGATGTCCAGGCTGAGCAGCTCCATGCTGTCCAGGCGCTGCTGGATGCGGGCCAGCTCCCGGCTCAGCTGCTCCCCGCGGTACATCTCCCGTGCCCTCCGGATATCCCGCCGGATGATCTCCCGAAAATACCCGCTGGAGATGGAGGCGGGGGGGAGAGGTATAGGGCTTTTGGGGCGGTGGCAATTCTCCGCCAAGCCCTGCCAGCCCACGTGGGCACCGGGGTTTGCCCGCAGCGGTACCAGGAGTTGGTGGGGATCCCCTCCAGCAGCTGGACGAGCCGGGCTGCCAGCGGGGTGAAGAAGGTCTGTGTCTCGAAGCCGGGCTGGAAAAGCCCCGTCACGCACTTCATGGCCCCGGCGTCACAGCAGACGACCTTGTTCTGGGGGGTCACCGCATAGGCGATGAAGGTGTAGCTGCCGCAGAGGTCCTGAGGGAGGGGAGAAGGGGTGAGCAGCTGTGCCAGCCGAGCTGAGAACCCCTCTGCTCGTGCCATGGAGCAGCCCCCTCTCCCCAAGCCTGCCCACGCTACCCGGACCATACAGGCCACGCTAACACAACCATCTTCCATAAGTCATTAGCAGGGAAAGACAAACCAGCTTTCTCTCTGCCTGCCATCATTACGCTCCAGAGTGAACACTCCTGGTTCTTTTCAAAACCCGGTATCCCTCTCCATGCTGCTGTTCTCAGCGCTTGCTCTGAGTGAGTGACACCCCCCCCCCAGCCCAGATTTGGGGAGAAGTCTCGCTCCCTGTCTGCAATGTCCACCCTCCGAGGCTGGGGAGAGGCAGCTCAGGGGGAAGCGAGATGCTCAAACCCCCCGGCACCGCGGCAGCGAGCACGGGGACAAGAGACACACCGAGTTCTTCTGGCAGATGTCCTCCTGGGGAGAGAGGGAAGGAGGAGGGCTTTAATGAGTGTCCCTGGAAAAAGAAATCAGCTGATTTCAGGCTCAGGGATGGGAGTCACCTGGAAAAGAGCCAGGGACAGCGAGGCATGCAGGGGCCAAGCCGCGAGGGCGACCGGTTGCCCCCGTGCCACGAGTGTTGCGTGTGGACCCCCCCTCCCTGGGCAGGGCTGCAAACGCAGCCGGCTTCTCACCCAAACCTGGCACCGGGAAGGGGTCTCCGAATGGGTGCTCCCCCAAGTCAGGGTGACGTTTGGGGACAATTTGGACGTGCTCCCATCTGCATTCTTTTTCCCTGAGTGGCGAGAATCCCTCCCATCGGCCCCTTCTGTGCGGAGAGCTTTGCTTCCCAGGAATTTGCTTTTCTCAGGGAAAACCATCTGTTCCCAAATTCCCAGCTGGTTGGAGCCAGGGGAGCGCCCAGCACCCTGCACTCAGCTCTGGGACTCACCAGGGTCCCCAGCCACCCCCTCCTCATCCCATCCAGGCGCAGGGAAATCTCTGCCAGAGCAGAATGCGACCGTGGAAACTCGGCCGGGCTCGGGGGAGGGATGGAGATCCCCCTCCCACCGGCACGGACGCTCCAGGCGCTCGGGGCTATTCCCACCCTGGAGAAGCAGCAGCCGGGGGGCTGGGGTGTCCCTGTCCCCGTCCCCGCTGACCTGCAGGGCCTGGAGCGGGGGCAGGTCGGCCTGGCAGCACAGCAGGATGTTGTGGGACATGTTGAAGCTCTCGCGGATGCCCAGGTGGTAGAAGAGGGAGGGCTGGCAGACGGAGTCACTCAGCTCCACCACGGCCACGTCTGCGGGCGGGACGGCGGGGATGCTGACGGGACCGACGCCAGACCCCCAATTCGTGGGGCAGGGGATCCAGCCACCCCCCGGGTTTGGGGGATCCGCATCCCCTAAGAGAGGGGATGGCCCCCTGCCATCACAGCACCTGAGGCCACAGTGAGGGGCACCCCTTGCCCCCCCCCGCACAGGGTTGAACCCTGAGCAAACCCTCCGCAAAAACCACCCCTTCTGAAATCACAGATGCGTGTTTAACGCCAGGGAGGAAGACATCGCGGCAAACATCCAGCCACCCGGGAGAGCAAACAGGAGGAAGGCAGAAAAGCAAACAGCGAACCAGCGGCGCACGCAGCTGGCGGAGCTGCCCAGGGAATAGGGAAAGTCTTGTCCCAGATATTCCCGGACGGCTGGGATAAGCAAGCAGAATAACAGGAAAAAGGAGGGCGATAAGAAACCTCACGCCGGGGATGACGCCGGCGGAGCAGGTCGCATCCTCACCTGCGTTGTAGAAGCGGTCGAGGGTGGCGGTGTCGCCCAGCGCCAGGGTGCCGAAGGGCAGGGTGTGCAGGCGTGCCCGCAGGCCGTGGCAGGCGTCGCGCAGGCTGCGCAGCGCGGGGCAGGCGGCTGGCTCCCGGCCCAGCACGCAGACGACGCTCAGCGCCCGCCGCCCGCCCGCCCGCCCCCGCGTCCCGCACACGGGCCTGCCCGTCGTGCCCGCCACCGCCAGCGGGTCCTGCCAGCAGCTCCCGGCGACCGGGTGGGTCCCCGGCACCTCCATGGCCGGGGCGGCCAGACCCACCGGCAGGGCTCGCACCGAGCGCCGGGAGAGCCCGTACCCTGCACCGAGCTGTCCTGGTCCTTACCGGGAGAGCCTGCACCCTGTACTGGGCTGTCCTGGTCCTTACCGGGAGAGCCTGCACCCTGCACCGAGCTGTCCTGGTCCTTACCGGGAGAGCCTGCACCCTGCACCGAGCTGTCCTGGTCCTTACCGGGAGAGCCTGCACCCTGTACTGGGCTGTCCTGGTCCTTACCGGGAGAGCCCGTACCCTGCACCGAGCTGCCCCGTTCCTTACCGGGAGAGCCCGTACCCTGCACCGAGCTGCCCCGTTCCTTACCGGGAGAGCCCTTACCTTGCACCAGGCTGCCCCGTTCCTTACCGGGAGAGCCCTTACCTTGCACCGGGCTGCCCCGTTCCTTACCGGGAGAGCCCGTACCCTGCACCGGGCTGTCCTGCACCGGGCTGCCCTAATTCTCCCCCGGGAGGGCCTGGACCCTGTACCGGGCTGTCCCACACCGGCCTGCCCCGTTCCTTACCGGGAGAGCCCCTACCCCACACCGGGCTGCCCCGTTCCTTACCGGGAGAGCCCACACCCTGCACCGGGCTGCCCCGTTCCCCGCACCGGGCTGCCCCGTTCCTTACCGGGAGAGCTCACACCCTGCACCGAGCTGCCCCGTTCCTTACCGGAGGAGCCTGATCCCTGCACTGGGCTGCCCCGTTCCTTACCGGGAGAGCCTGGCCCCTGTACCGGGCTGTCCCGCACCAGCCTGCCCCGTTCCTTACCGGAGGAGCCCAGACCCTGCACCGGGCTGCCCTGCTCCTTACCGGGAGAGCCCGTACCCCGCACCGGGCTGCCCTAATTCCCCCCACGGGAGAGCGTGGACCTTGTACTGGGCTGTCCTGCAGCGGGCTGCCCCGTTTCTTACCGGGAGAGTCCTTTACCTTGCACCGGGCTGTCCTGCACCGAGCTGCCCTATTCCCCACCGGGAGGGCCCGTACCCCGCACCGGGCTGCCCTATTCCCCCCCGGGAGAGCCTGGACCCTGTACCGGGCTGTCCCGCACCGGCCTGCCCCGTTCCTTACCGGGAGAGCCCCGACCCCGCACCCGGCTGCCCCATTCCTTACCGGAGGAGCCCGCTCCCCGCTCCGGGCTGCCCCGTTCCCCCCGGGCCAGCTCCCTACCGGGCCGCTGGCACCGGGAGGGTCCGCCCCGCTCGCCGAGCTCCTTCCCGGGCTGCCCCGCACCGGAGCTGCCCCGCACCGGGCTCCGCTCCGCCCCGCTCCGCCCCGGGCACCGGGCGCCGCTTCCGCCTGTCCCGGCCCCGAACCAAGGGCGGGCCCCGCCCGCACCCCCCCGCACCCCCCCGCCCCCGCCGGGAACGGGCCGGACCCCCCGGCCGGACCCTGCCCCGCGCCGGGCACCGGTTGCAAAGGGCCGGTTGCGAAACGGGAACGAAGGGAAGGGGAAGTGGGAGCGGGGCGCGGGGGGGCCGGGTCCCCCTCCCCGCACGTCTCGCAGCCGAAACAACGGCCCCGAAGTCGCCTGGAGCGGCGGCGAAGCGAAGCCGGGGTTCTCTGGGGGGCGAAGGGGCAGGCGGGCCCCCCCCCCCCCGTATCCCCATCGCACCCCCTGGCCGGGGCGAGGGGCCGGGGAGGGTCCCCGGGGCATGGAGGTGGGGTGGGAATGGCTGGGGGGCCCGGCCGGGAGCGGGGAGCCCTGCGGGCAGAGCTGCGGGAGGATGGGACGGGCTGGCACAGCACCCTGGCCTGGGCTGCCATCCAGGCGGACAACCACGGTACAGGCAGACATGCACAGTACAGGCAGACAAGTCACTGTGCAGGCAGACAAGCCACGGTACAGGCAGACATTCCACAGTACAGGCAGACAAGGCACCACACAGGCAGACAAGCCACGGTACAGGCAGACATGCCACCATGCAGGCAGACAAGCCATGGTACAGGCAGACAAGGCACTATGCAGGCAGACATGCACAGTACAGGCAGACAAGTCACTGTGCAGGCAGACAAGCCACGGTACAGGCAGACATTCCACAGTACAGGCAGACAAGGCACCACACAGGCAGACAAGCCACGGTACAGGCAGACATGCCACCATGCAGGCAGACAAGCCATGGTACAGGCAGACAAGCCATGGTACAGGCAGACAAGGCACTATGCAGGCAGACAAGGCACTGTGCAGGCAGACAAGCCATGGTACAGGCAGACATGCCACCACACAGGCAGACAAGTCACTATGCAGGCAGACAAGCCATGGTTACAGGCAGACATGCCACCATGCAGGCAGACAAGCCACTGCACAGGCAGACAAGTCACTGTGCAGGCAGACAAGCCATGGTACAAGCAGACAAGCCACCGTTACAGGCAGACAAGCTGCAGTACAGGCAGACAAGCCATGGTTACAGGCAGTCAAGCCACGGTTACAGGCAGACATGCCACCATGCAGGCAGACAAGCCACTATGCAGGCAGACAAGCCATGGTACAGGCAGACAAGGCACTATGCAGGCAGGCAAGCCATGGTTACAGGCAGACAAGCCGCAGTACAGGCAGACAAGCCATGGTTACAGGCAGACAAGCCACTGCACAGGCAGACATGCCACCACACAGGCAGACAAGTCACTATGCAGGCAGACAAGCCACAGTTACAGGCAGACAAGCCGCAGTACAGGCAGACAAGCCATGGTACAGGCAGACAAGGCACTATGCAGGCAGACAAGCCGCAGTACAGGCAGACAAGCCATGGTACAGGCAGAGAAGCCATCCCAGCCTTGCTCCCACGGCAGGGCCGGGCCAGCCCGGGGCAGGAGGAGCGGGTGCCCGGGACGGCGGGACACGGAGTGCTGCCTGCTGCTCAGCCCCAGCGCCGAGCCGGGGAAGGCAGAGCCGGGGTGCAGTGGCTGCGGCACACACTGTGCCCGGCCTCCTCCCCGCCGCCGCGGGACGGAACGCGTCCCTCCTCCCCATCGCCATCCCTGGGGTGCCCAGTGTTAGTGGGGCTGGGTGCAGCTCCAAAGTTGTGTCCCCACCCCGAGCCCTGGCCCACGCTCATCCGGAGCCGGGGAGCCCAGCCCAGTGATTCCCCCAATTCCCCCAGTCTCGGCCCGCAGCCCCCCTGCCTGCTGCAGCCCCCCGGGGCCAGGCGAGGGGATGCACCCCACGGAGAGGACACCACAGGCTGAGATCCCCGGGACGGAAAACATCCTGTTCCTCCATCCTCCATCCCCCAATCCCATACTGGTTCCCCTCCCCTAGTCACTGGGAGGACTGGAGTCACTCAGGACCGCCCCCCCCAACACCAACCCATGGGCAGGACGCAGCCACATCCCTAAATGCGGGTACGGGGTTTGCAACCAAAATCTCCCGGGGCAGCACCCATCGCTCGGGCTCTGGGGGTGACGGGTGATGATGACACGGACACCAGAAATAGGAGGAAAAATCCTTTATTGGGTCTCTGTCCCCCCCGCGCCGGCTCAGGCTCTGCCCGGCGTGGGGCTGCGGGCTTGGCCAGCAAAGGGCCACCCTGCTGCCGTGCCCTCTGAGCCCCCGGGGTGCCCTGGACCCCCGGGCTCCTGGCAAGCACGGGGCAGGGTGGGGGGGAGCCCAAGGCTGGGATTCAGGGCTGGGCGGGACCCCCGTGCCTGGCTGCACCCCTCCACCCTGCCCTGCCCGCCCCGGGGAGCGGCCGGAGGGCGCAACCGTGGCCACGCTGGGTGCAACCCCCCCGGAGCATCCCCAGCCGTGTTGGGGACAGGCCTGGGTGCCGTGTCCCACCCTGGTCCCCCCCACCCCGGGGCAGAGCCAGCTTTGCATAGTTGTGGTGCGGGCAGGGGCCCTGCGGCTGCCGGGGGGGGGTCCGGCAGCGGGTAGGGACGCCGGCAGCGGGCAGGGACGCCGGCAGCGCTGGCCTCTTCTCTGTCTGCCCGGGGGGGGGCCGAGGGCAGCATCTCCCCAGCCTGGGGCACACGGTGGCCTCAGATCCTGGTGCAGCGGACAGAGAAGAGCGCGTAGCAGAAAGGGCCCGGGCAGCTTCGCCCTGGGGGGGATCCAAGCCCCCTCCCTGCAGCCCCCAGGGTGTGGGGTGCAGGGAGGGGTGCCCCAGTGCCCACCCCGCTGCACCCATGCGGGTGGCAATGCCATGGGAATTGGGAGGGCCCGCACCCGGGAATTGGGGTGCATGGGTGGGAGCTACCGCAGGGGAGGGATGGGGGGCACAGGCTTTCGGCAGCCACGGCCCCCCCCGCACCCTCACCCCAGCTACACAACCCCCCCCCCCGGACACGAGACAGACAACGACCTCGCAGAGTTTAATTGGGGCAGCCCAAGCTACAAGTGTCACCCCACGGCACACAGCACGCACCCCCCTTCCCCAAAACACCACACGGGGGGGGGGGGGGGGTTGGGGACCCCCCCCACACCCCCACAGCAACACAGAGGCACAGCAAAAGCACACAGCAAGGCCCTGGCTCTGCTCCTCCGGCGGGCACGGAGGAGCTGGGGGGGCCGGGGTGGGCAGCGGCTTGGGGGGGGGTGGTCAGAGCAGGGGGCTGGGTGCTCCAGCCAAAACGCTGAGGGAAAAAGCACCCAAAAGCCCACTGGGGAAAGAGGGGACCCCAAGCTCCCCCCCTGCAAGCCCCAAGGCTGTGGGGAGGCAATGGGGCAGGGGGTGCAGCAGAGGGGGGGCTCAGGGGGTGCCCAGGGTGGGGAGGGGGGGCTGCTGGGTGCTCTCTAACTGGGGCCAAACTGGGCCCTGCAGCTCCCGTCCTGCCAAGGGTGCTCGCAGCAGCGGGGGGCTGCACCCTGCAGCCGCAGGGCCGGGGGGGGCCGGGGACACCTCGCCCGGGTGGCAGAAGGGGCACGGATGTGCCAAGCAGCCCTGCCTCGGCTGCATCCTGCCAGGGGCTCCGTGCATGGGAGGGGGGCGAGGGGGGACGCCCCCTTCCCTTCCACCCCTAACGACTCCCGGGAAAAGAGCAAACCAGCCGGGAAACCCCCTTCATGCAAACCAGGAGAGAGCGACCGCGCCATGGCCTCCCTGGGGAGGGGCGAGGGAAGGGTCAAGCTCTGGGGGTGCGGAGGGGCAGCCCCCTCCCCATCACCGCCGGCACCCAGCACCTACTGGTTGTCCTCTCTGGCAGCGTGCAAGGAAAGAGAGACGGGGCACAGCCCCACAGGTTAGACACGGCGAGCCCCGTGGCACCAGGCGAGGCGGAGGGGAGAAGAGCAACAGGTCCCCGCTTGGCTCAACTCAGGGGGGTGGATTTCTGGGGACCCCGCGCTCCTCACAGGGCTCGGAGCCAGGATCCGGCCAGGCAGCAACGGGCAGAGGAGGTGGCAGGACAGCCGGACACCGGCGAGGGGACAGGCAGGGGAGGACGAGCCCCTCCGTCTCCCAAATCCTCCCCTTGCCGGGCGAGGATGGACCGGCACAAACAGCCACGGAAGACAACACTCAGCTGCGAGACAGGACACGGCCAGACGGGCCACAGAGCCCCCCGCGCTGGGGCTGACCCCCATTTTTGGCTTCAAGGGTGGGCTTGGCCCAGACATGAGCCGGCACGGGTCCCCCCCATCCATCCCGGCCGGCGGCGCGGGAGCCTTACAGTGTTTGGTAGGTGCTGTCCTTCGACTTGATGAACTTGATGATGAAGAAGACCACGGCCTGGACGCTCAGCACCAGCACGATGCCGCCGATGAAGCTGGCAGTGTCAAAGCCGGGCGGGTGAAATTCGGGGCTGCCCGTCAACGGGGCGCTGGTTGTGGTGGTCCCTAATGGCAGGGGAAAATGGGGTGTGGGGGGGTTTACAGGTGCTGTTGGCATCCCTGGGGTACTGATGCCCCCACCACGGAGAGGGGATTTGGGGTCTGCACGGACCCCAGCATCTGCATGGGGCTGGGATGTCCCCATCGACACGCGGGGGCTCGGCCCCTTCCCGTGCCAGGGCAGCCAGCACCGCAAGGGCGAGTAGCAAGCGGTGAAAGGATCCCAGCGGGATCAATAATTCAGAGGGCTCCGGGCTCCGGTTACCCGCTGTAAATAGCCCAGTGCTCTCCAGTTCCAGCTTCCTGGAAGAGGCTCCTTCTCCGCTCCCAGCTCCTGCTCCAGCCCAGCCGGAGATGGCAATTCCCAGCAAGGATGGCAGCAGGGCTGGTTCCTGGGGGGGCTGCAGGCTGTTATGACCCCCCCAGCTCCAGCCTGGCATCGCTGCGGCCCACAGCAGCACTGCTTGGGGCAGAAAGGGGGGACAGGGACCGAGCTGTGACCCCGGGGATGGGGCTCGCACCTCCTGGGGCACAGCCAAGGTTGAATCGTTCAGGTTGGAAAAGACCTTTAAGACCATCAAGTCCGAGCTCCATGGATGCAGCCCCAAGGGCGGCTCTGCTCAGCCCTCCCAACGGGATGCGAAACACGGAGGGAAGTGGCTCATCCCATCCCATCCCATCCCATCCCATCCCATCCCATCCCATCCCATCCCATCCCATCCCATCCCATCCCACTGTCCCCGGGGGCACCCGGACCCCCCACCCCATCCCACCACCTTCCCCCCCCAGATGCGCTCACGTGGGGAGTGCGTCGCCGGCTCCTTGCTATGGGACCGTGGAGGCTCTTCGGTGGGGGACTTCAGCGCTGCTGGAGCAGTGACAGAGGGAAGGGGGAAAAAAGGGTTGTCAGGGGACATCGACGTGTACCCCCTGCCCCATGTCCCTGTCCCAGGGGTGGGATTTCATCCCCACAGCCCCGGCCCCTGCGCCAGCACCTCTGTCCCGAAGGGTCCGGGGGTGCCGCTGGGGTCCGGGGGGACCCGCTCTTGCGGCGGGAGCGGGGTTACCTCGACACAGGGTGCTGGTGTTGTAGAGCGCACAGGTCTCCCGCGCTGCTGCCCCTCTCTGCATGCAGCTCCCTGTCTCTGCGGGAAGAGGGAGCAGCGTTTTCCCAAGGGACCCCCCCCAGCAAACCAGCCCGTGGGGGCACCCAGTGTGGCCGATGGCATCTGGGCCCAGGGCTGCCCTGGGCACCCGGGGGTTTGGGATGGTGGGGACTCGCTCCCAGGGGTGGGCATCCATCCCAGGGGCTGCAAGCTGGGGCTCGCATCCGCACCCCCCCGCAGGGAAGAGCCCCAGATAAGGGCTTTATAAACGGCCAGCTTCCTCCCACCTCCATCGCTGGGTGCTGCTCCATCCGCGCCTCCGTGGAGGGGGAGGTGGAGGGTTCCCAGCGTCACCCCAAGCCCAGCACGGCTGCGAGCAGCGCCCACCGAAATCATAGAATGGGTTAGGTTGGAAAAGACCTTGAAGATCATCAAGTCCAACCATTAGCCGAACACAAAATCCCGCACCCCTGCCCGCTGGGCTGGCACGGATCCCCTGCCTCCCCCGGGATCGGGTGAGACGGACCCTGAGCATGGAAAGCAGCCAGGACCCGGCACCCAAGGGTGCTGAGCTGCCGGCACCATCCCGGCATGGCCCCAGCCCAGCAGCAGGGGCTGGGGAAGGCTGGTGGCAGGGGGGAGGCCCGGAGCAAGCTCTGGCTGGGGGAGCCCCTTGCTGTGTCCCCCCCCTCCATGGCTGAGCCCCCTCACCTGGCTCCTCGGGGGTCCCGCAGCCCACCCAGACGCAGCCGGTGGCGTTGTGCGAGGCGGTGCCAGCCGTGCACGTCTCGCAGGACCTCAGCTCGCCGCACTCTCCTGCTAAAGTCGGGGGAAAGGGGTGAGGGCAGGGCCAGCACCCGTCCCCCCGTCAGCTGGGGTCGGGGCTGGACCCTCTGCTCCACGCAGGAGGATTTCTCACGATGGGAGGGATGAAGGCACCTCTCGCAGCACCAAACCCACTAACAGACCCGTCCCGGCTGGCTGCAGGTGTGTTTGTACCATCACCAGCTCTCCGGAGACGAGACATCCCGCACCCCACAGCTCCCAGCACCCACAGGGCTCACCCCACCGCCGTGGCACGCCACGGCGCAGGGCAAGCCCACCCCAGCCCCGCACCTTTTGGTGGAGGTTTAAAAGCGACAAGGCAGCCGCGCCAGCCCAGCTGCTCCCAGCAGCTCGGTCGGGGTTATTTAAGCAGCGTCACCCCTCTGCCCCCCCCAAAACCATCCCGCAGGACCCTCCGCTCCCCATCACCCCAGCCACGGCAGTGAGTCACTCGGGCGTTCGCAGAGCTGCTCTGCTGTGAGCTCTTCCCCCCACACACGCACGCTCATCACTAATTTACAGCGATGACTGTCAGCGCGGGAGGCTGCGACGGGGAGCTGGGGCTGGGCCCTGCCTGCACCTCCCTGCGTCCCACGCCCGCGTTTGCACCATCCCGGGAAGAAACCGGGAGTTGTTCCCCACCCTGGATGTGTTTCCAGGCTCTCAGGGGACAAACGACCCCGCTCCGGGCTCGCAGGAGCGGGCTGGGGGCTGGCACCCCCTTGGGCCGGCTCCCCGGGGGTCTCGGCCACGCAGGGACCCACCCGGCCTCGTGCTCGGCTTTCCCACGCCAGCTGCCCCCCGTCCCCGCCGGCAGCGCTTTGCGGAGGGGCTGCCCACCACACCACCGCCCGCTGGGGTGGGCAGCTCCAGCCCCCCGGCTTTTAGGGTCCTCCTGGCTGGTAGAAGAGGCCCTTTCCTTCTCCCAGTGCCCCCCCCCCCAGTAAAAGCAAAGGGGGCAACTGGTGGCATAAAGCGCGCAGTGGGATGCTGCGGACCCATTGCCATGGCTACGGCGTGGTGGGCACGCCGCCGGGCCCCCCCTTCCAGCATTTAGAGACCTGCCGGGAACCAATGGGAAAGTAGGACTTTGTTCGCAAGGGTTTCAGGCAGGTTTGTAATTTAAGTTATTTTTATCGCGGCAGGCACAGGAACAGACGTTTGAGCCCGGCGTTGTCAACTCCCGCTCCTGCCGTCAGGTGTGGGGAGGGAGAGGAAAATAAAAGGGGGGCAGCGGGGCCGGCCAAGGGCAGCCCCATCCCGATGGGTGCTCCGGGAAGACGCGTGGGTGCCGGTGGGACACGGCAGGGTGGCAATGTGTCCCGTGAGCAGCGGGGGGATGGCAGAAGGGCAGCAGAAGCCAGCCTGGGGTTTGCATAATTAATGCCTGGAGTTGCAGGCACCCGGGGCAGGAGGGTGACGGCTCCGCTCCCCGCTGCCCCACGGAAGCCGCCACGAAGCACAAGATCCCCCCGCTCTTCGGAGAGGAGCCCGGACCCTGCACCCCGCTTGTCCCGCAGGGCACCCGGGGGTCCCAGCCCCACGGGGGGCAGCAGGAGCAGGGGCCGCGCTCCCCCCAAAGCGGGGCCAGCCGAGCGAACGGGGCTCCCCCGGTCCCATCACGAGTGGAGGGGGTCCCGTGGGGCCCGGCGGCGAAGGGACACCCCCCCCCCAAAATAAAGTCCGTCTGCCCCAACCCTGCAAACTGCCCTGGGCCCGCCGCGGCCCCGGGTGCCCCCCGCGCTGCGCGGCCCTACCTGCGCGGGTGGGAGCGGGCCCCTGCGCGCAGAGCAGCGCCCGCAGCAGCGCCCACAGCAGCGCCCAGCGCAGGGCCCCGGCGCACGGCGGGGCCATGGCCCGGCCCGGTCCCAGCGGCAGCTGCCGGCCGCGGCGCCGCCGAGCTCCCGGGAGAGCGGAGCCCAGCCCCGGGCACATGCGCGCCCGCGGGGGGCGGCCCCGGCGGCGGCGGGGGGCGGGCAGGGGCGGCCCCGCCTCGTCCGGCCCCGCCCCGGGGGGCCCGGCCCGTGGGGGGGGGCCCGCTCCCGAGGTGCCCCCCCCCCCCCCGGCCCAGCCCCCCCCCGGCGCCCTGCAGGGGCCCCGGGAACGGGGGCGGCCCCGCCGCGGGGATCGGGGACCGGGACCGGGGATCGGGGATCGGGCGCGGAGAGAGCGCGCGGCGGGGCGAGCACTGCCGTCACTGCACGCACTGCCATCACTGCTCGCACTGCACACGCTGCTCACACTGCCTGCGCACTGCACACCCTGCGCCCTGCTCACACTGCACTCACTGCGCTCACCGCGTACATTGCCTGCAGACCGCACACCCTGCACACTGCTCACACTGCGCTCACTGCACTCACTGCGCTCGCTGCCTGCACACTGCACACCCTGCACACTGCTCACACTGCGTACACTGCCGCTCACTGCACACATTGCGCTAACTGCACTCACTGCCTGCGGACTGCACACCCTGCACACTGCTCACACTGCACTCACTGCGCTCACTGCGTACATTGCCTGCAGACCGCACACCCTGCACACTGCTCACACTGCGCTCACTGCACTCACTGCGCTCACTGCAAACACTGCCTGCGCACTGCACACCCTGCACACTGCTCACACTGCGCTCACTGCGCTCACTGTCTGCACACTGCTCACACTGCTTACACTGCGCTCACTGCACACATTGCGCTAACTGCACTCACTGCCTGCGGACTGCACACCCTGCACACTGCTCACACTGCACACTCTGCACACTGCCCACACTGCGCTCACTGCACTCACTGCACTCACTGCACACACTGCCTGCGCGCTGCTCACCCTGCACACTGCTCACACTGCACACACTGCACACAACTCACAGTGCACTCACTGCACACACTGCATGCACTGTGCACACTGCGCTCACTGCACACTGCTCCAGCTGCACTCACTGCACACACTGCCCGCTGCCTCTGCTCTGCACGCCCTGAGTACTGCGTGTACACGGCTCACCCTGCGCCCACTGCTCGCCCTGCGCTCACCGCTCGCCCTGCGCACTCTGCCCGCTCGCCCCGCAGTCCCGGCGCCCACCGCCCATGCTCGGCCCAGCCGCTCCGCCCCCCGCCCCGTGCCCGGGGCACCGCCACCCTCCCCGGGGCTGCGGAGGCCCCTCCGCCGGTCCCCCCCCTCCCCCCCCCGGGACGCGGCCGCAGCCGCGGGAGATGCGGGGGGGCCCCGCCGGGGCCGCGCCGTCGCGGCGGGGTTCAGCACCGCGAACAGCTCCCGCCGAACCGAGCCGAACCGAGCCGCACGGAGCCGAACCGAGCCGAGCCCTCCCCGGCCCCTGGTCGGGCCAGCAGCACCGGGGACCCCCGACCCCCGCGGGGTCCCGGCAGCGCCGCAGCCCGCCCCGGGCACCCCGGGACTGGCCAAAGCCGCCCCCCCCCCGGCGGGGGAGGCCTGGGGTGCACCGGGCTGCCCGCGACCGGCGCGGGGGGAGCCCCGGCAGGGCCCCGGGGGTGCGCACGCCTCCTCCTCCTCCTCCTCCTCCTCCTCCTGCTCCTGCTCCGCCCCCGGGAGCGGGGCTCCCCGCCAGCCGCCCTTCCCGCACCCCCGGGCCAGGCCTTCCCGGTTCTCCGGCCGATGAATTATTCAGGCCCGGCCGGGAAAGCCGGGCGGCGGGGACCCGCGGGGGAAGCGGAGCGGGGGCTGCGCCCCCCCGGCTGTGCGGGGGCGGGTCCCGCTTCGCCCCCCCCTAATTTCCCCCCCCGGGCCGCCCCCTCCACACCCCACGCCCGGCGTGGGAAGCGGAGCCCCCAAACCTCCGCAATGGGGGGGACGAGCCCCCCCCCCCCCCAAGGGCTTTGCAAGGGCGTGGCGGGGGCAGCGGGGCCGGGGGGGGGGTCCTGGGGGCGGCGTGGGGCTGGGGAAGGGGCGGGGGGCGGGGGGGGGGGGGGCTGTTTTTATGAATGAGCCGCTCCATCCCCAGCGCGGTTACTATGCGGCGCGCGCGCGCCCGCGCTGCCTGGCGGGGCGCTGATTGGCTCCGGCGCGCCATTGACGTCACAGAGGGGAGAACGGGGCTGGGGGGGGGGGCGCGGGGGTGAGTCACCCCCCCATACACCCCCAGCCCCCCCCCCCCCCGGGGCTCGGTCACTATAACGCGGCGGCGCCCATGGCAGCGGGCCCCGGCCGGGGAGCCCAGCGCAGCCCGGGCCCGGCGCCCCGGCAGGTGAGAGGCGGGGGGCACCGGGAGGGGGCCGAGCCCGCCTGGGCAAAGCGCAGCGCTGCGGGAGGGCGGGCGAGGGACAGCCGAGGGACCCCCACCCCACCCCACCCCCCCCGGGGCTGCGCTGCCCGCCCGGGTGCCCCGCAGACCCCCAAGGCAAGCGGGGATCCTCCCCCCCCCGGTTGGGGGGCGGATGGCGGGGCCGGGAGGGCTCCTTCTCCCCCCCCGCCGGGGCCCCGGGGACGGGTTGGGGGGGCTCCCCCTTCCCCGGCTGCTTGGGGGTCCCTAAGTGCGGCCCCGAAGCCCGGGGGGGGGGATGAGCTGGGGCCGGCCCCGCTCCCCTTTATTTATCCACCAAAATCAGCCCGGGCACAAACCCCAGCAGCTACCGCAGGCAGGAGCGGGCTGAGCAGGGGTCCATCCATGTGCCCCCCCCCCCCCCCCCCTTTATTCACCTCTTTATTTTTCTTTCCTGCGATAAAGAATTAAAACCCAACCACCTTGTCCAGAAAAAAAAAATCCCCTCGGGGCAACCAGCGAGCAGCCCCTTCAGCACGTGCCGCTCTGCCCCCCTCCCGGAGCCAACTTTTTTTTTGGGGGGGGGAGGCAGGACTGTCCCTGGCTGGGTGGCACAGGGACAGCTGGGGTGGGTCCCCGCTTGCGGGCAGCGGGTGCTGAGGGGGCTGCTCTTGTTTTCGGCTGCGGCAGGTCGGCTTCCGGCAGCATGATGGAGGAAGGGCCCCCCAACGCCAGCCAAGGCCAGCAAGGCCAGTTCACGGCCAGGAACAGCAGCAGCAGCTCCTTGGACCTGGAGTCCGTGGTGCAACCCCTCTCCTTGAACCCGTGGGACGTCGTCCTCTGCGTCTCCGGGACCATTATCTCCTGCGAGAACGCCATTGTGGTGGTGGTCATCTTCTACACCCTGGCTTTCCGGGCTCCTATGTTCCTCCTCATCGGCAGCTTGGCCACAGCCGACCTCCTGGCCGGGTTGGGGTTGATCCTGCGTTTTGCCTTCGTCTACTTCACCCCGTCGGAGGCGGTCAGCCTGCTCACGGTGGGGCTCCTGGTCACCTCCTTCACGGCCAGCGTCAGCAGCTTGCTGACCATCACCATCGACCGCTACCTGTCCCTCTACAACGCCCTGACCTACTACTCGGAGAGGACGGTCACCAGGACTTACATCATGTTGATCCTCACCTGGGGAGCCTCCATCTGCTACGGGCTCCTGCCCATCATGGGCTGGAACTGCCTGAAGGAGCCCTCCGCCTGCAGCGTCGTCAAGCCCCTGACGAAGAATCACCTCATCATCCTCTCCCTCTCCTTCTTCATGGTCTTTGCGGCGATGCTCCAGCTCTACGTGCAGATCTGTAAGATCGTCTGCCGGCACGCCCACCAGATCGCCGTCCAGAGACATTTCCTGGCCGGTTCCCACTACGTCACCACCCGAAAAGGCATCGCCACCTTGGCCGTCATCCTGGGCACCTTCGCTTCGTGCTGGCTGCCCTTCGCCGTTTACTGTCTCCTGGGGGACTACAGCTACCCGGCCCTCTACACCTACCTCACCCTCCTCCCCGCCACCTACAACTCCATGATCAACCCCGTCATTTACGCCTTCAGGAACCAGGAGATCCAGAAAGTGCTGTGGACCGTGTGCTGCGGGTGCCTCTCCTCCGCCATGCCTTTCCGGTCCCGCTCCCCCAGTGACGTCTGACACGTCCTCCCCCCCAGCCTCTCGGCACCTTTCACTTACCGATCGCGGTTGGGGGATCTTCTTTTTTTTTTTTTCCCCCTTTTCATTCCAAGAGACGCATCACAGGAGCTCTCCACGCAGCTCTTCCCAGCCCCGTCCTTTTGGGCACAACCCCTTCTCTTCCTCTATTTTTCCACTTTTTGAATTTACAGGAGAGAAAAACATATTTTTTATCCATAATATAATCTATATTTATGCGTGCACGCGTGAGAGAGAGGGGGGAGATCCTCATATTTTCTTTAAAACTATTTATGATGCTTTATTTTTTTAAGGGGGGGATACCAGGAATGTTCGCTCCCCTCTTTGCTTTTTTTACAGCCTCGTTATTTACCTCAGAGAGTTAAAATATATTTTGTACGTTTGGGGAAGGAGGGGGAGACTCGCTTGCCGGAGGAGGAGGGACTCAAACCCACCCCCTTCTCCCAGCTGTCCATCTATTTATTTATTATTTTTTAATTATTATTTTTAAATTATTATTTAATATGATTTTAACGCTGTCCTCCTGCCGGGCGGGCGCTGGGGCTTGCTGCCCTCTAGTGCTCACTGCCTTCGGGCAGAGGCTGCTGCCGGAGGCTCCGCACTCCCAAACCCAGCAGCTTTGGGGTCCCATGGGTGCTCCCCCCTCCATGGCACCCAGCACTGCCCCCCCCCACCCCAGCCAAAGCCTTTCTTTGCGCTTGGTCTGGATTTGCACATTTTGGGGGGTGGGGGGGTGGGTGCAGCGAGGCGCCTTGGCTTGGGACCCCTCGGTGGGGTGCTGCAAAGCGGGGGTTAGCGGGGTGGTGGTGGGGGGCCGCTTCTTGTTTACAACCATGGGTGGGGGGAATAAAAGGAATTTGTGATACAAGGTGCGGCTGCTTGGTGCTGGGGAGGGGTTGGGCTGGCGTCTCCCCCAGCCGGGGGGTTACAGCAGGTTGAGGTCCCCGTGCTGTCGCCCCGAGTCCGGGCAGGGCCGTCCCCCCGCTCCGTTTCCCTGTGCCCGGTTAAGAAATCCCAAGCGACAGCACTTCCCCCACCCATCACATCATGTTAGTGGGAGCCGGCCCCGGGGGAACAGCACCGAGGGCCCTGGCCATCCTCATCCTCGCAGTGGTCCAGCGGAAGGGCTGCACCCAGCCGCGCGCCGCTATTGCCACCCCGATCAGGGCAAGATCGCAGGCAGCTGCCTGCGCCCCGGCCCCTCTCCTGGCGAGGGCGGCACGGGAGGGCTCAGGACCCCGCGCACCGAGGTGCCCGTGCTGCAGGAGCCGCCGCTCAAATGGGATCTGGGATGCCCATCGTCGCTGCCCGCGCTGTTTGCATGCAGCGCTCGTCCCAGGGAAGGCAGGGTTAACGATGGCGAAGCTAATTAGGGCAGCTCGTCCCCTGCGGTAGCAGGGCTCTGCGCCCCAAGAGCCCCCCGTGCCCTTGCCCACCCCGGTCAGGGAGCAGCAGGTTTCCTAGGGGCATTTGTGCATCCGCAGACACGCCGGGATGTGGCAGAGCCCCGGGGCTGAAGAGCAGCGGGAGCCCGGCTGGGTGCTGCGGCGTGGGCGGTGCAGGATGGGTGCCGGCCCCCCCTGCGGCGGCGCATCACCTTGGGCTGGGGGAGCTGGTGGCAGCCCGGAGGGTTGGTGCTGTTTATTGCAAAGGAAAGAGAAGATTTCCTTCCGCTTCTCGGCGGAGCTGAGCGCTGGAGAGGGGCGATGGCGGCGAGCGGTGAGGGGAGATGGGGCTGGGGAAAGGCCGAAGGACCCGCAGCCCAGCGGCTCCTGCTCTCCAGGGACGGGGCTCAGCGCTGGGGATGGGGAATTTGGGGCTCCCCTTGTCCCCACTGAGGTTAAGCCAGGGGGAAAGGAGCAAAGCTCAGGGGTTGGAGACGTCGGTCGTGGCCCGGGGCTGGGCTGAGCACCCTCCATCCCTCAGGCAGGGGATCATTCCTGAGCCCACCTCCCCTGCAGTGAAAATTCCTGTAATTCCCACCCTGCTTTACTCACGGGCCGTTTACACCTGGCTGTTCTTACGCCAACACGGTCCAGCAGCTCAAACAGCTTTCCTCTCCCTCGTGCTTCCCCTGCTGATGTCTTCAGAGGGAGCAGCCGCAGCCCCTTTGCTTCGCCACGTTGCCAAGCCCGGCCGGTCCCTCCTGCTCGCCGGGGTCCCCGTCACCTCCCCCGGGGACAGGGTGACCCGCCGGCGTTTGCTGCAGGGCGCGCGAGCACGAGGCGTAAAGGCAGCCCCACGCGGGTCTGCGGGGACCCCCCCTCCCGGGGCTCCCGCCCACCGTGGCCGGCGGTGGGGTGGGCACAGGGCTGCAGCCCCCGGCTCCTGGCAGGGCTGCGCTGGAGCCGATGGGCTTCCCAAATCCATCTGGGGGGGATTCACAGGGCTCAGCAGCTGAGCCCGCAGCGGCAGCCCGGCATCAAAAGCCACCACGACCCAGCGCGTCGCACCACGTGAGGCCAAGGGGCTGCCTGTGCCTGGCTCCCCCCGTGCCCGGCAATTCGGGAGCCCTCGGAGCTGGAGGCCGCCCCGAGCCCTCGTACCCAGCACCATGGGACCCCCAAGAACGTCAGCCCTCGCAGCCCCGGCCCCTGCTGCCATCCGCCACCACGGCGGCCATCGCCCAGCGCGTGGCTGCCCTGCGTGCCGCTTCCCGGCTGGGAAACGCACCCTGCGGCTCCTACCTGGGTCTGGTTCCCTCCTGCCGGGATGGATGAGGAAAGCCGAGGCCGAACGCGGGGCTGGAGGAAGCCGGGATGCCGACCCTGCTGCGGTGCCGGTTGCTCTCCCGGCACGCCAGCCAGCGAGTCCGGAGATGTTCCCGGCTGCTCCAGGCCTTTGGGGGACGGAGCAGGCAGCACTGAGCGGGGAGATAAACAGCCCGCAGCAGGGCCCAGCCTGCTCCCTTTTTTGGCGGAGAAAGATGCAGAAAGCGGAGGTATAAAAAGTAGTCAAATCCATCCAAGAAGGCTCCCGAGTGCCGAGCAGCCACCCCCACGCCGCCAATGTGCAGGAGAGGCTCGGGGAGGACCGACAGCCCAGCTTTGGGGTTAAAATACGAGCTCAGTAGGCTGCGAGCGGGATAAAGGCGTGGGCACGCCATCACCCCAGCTGTGCGCGCACATCTGGCGGGCCCAGCCCTCCCCAGGCACCCCCTGCCCAGCACCACGGCTCCCAGCAGATGCTGTAAGCCACAGGCAGCCTCTTGCCTCCAAACCCTGCCCGTGCCGCAGCGCGGGCACGGGGCTGCGGGCAGGTTCTGCTTCCCTTCCCTGCCGCGGGCAGTCCCTGCCCCGTTGGCAGCAGCGGAACTCGGCTGCGGCTCCGAGCGCCTGCCCTTTGCACCTCGCCGGGAGCAGGGACGCTGGGCAAGGGCGCTGGCAGGAGCCACGGCAAAGCCGGAGCCAGTTCCTGCCAGGCAACAGCCCTCCCTCCCCTCACCCTGGTGCCACAACCAGGGGGGCTTTGCCAGCTTGGAGGAGGTCAATGCTACCCCAAAAACCTCCCACCAGCGCCCTGAACCCCAACTGACCTGCCTGGGGCAGAGCCGAGAGCTGCCCGGCGCCCACACCGCATCCCGGGGACGGGTCTGTGCTCCCAGCGATGTCCTGGGGCGCGTCCCGGCGGGGAGCACGAGCCCTCATGTCCCCCCCTGCACCACCGCGGGCAGCCGGGCTGGGAACGCCGGGACACGGGGAGGGCAGAGCAGCTCTGGTTATTGGCCTGGGTTACATTTAAATGAGAAACCTCAGCCCTGGCTTGGGGGATTTTGTTTCCTTGGAAGCGGGAGCAGGCAGGAAATGAAGAAAACGCGGCCCTGCTCGTAAGCGTTTTACCAAATGCCGAAGGCAGCGGGAGGCATTTCCCGGCGCAGCTCGGGCTGCGCAGCATCGTCCCCAGCCACCGCCGGAGCCATGGCTCTGGGAGCCATGGGCAGCGCATCCCAGGGAAGAGAGCCTGGCCGAGAGCGCTGCTTGGGGTGGGAGTGAGCAAACGGCAGGGAGGAAGGCAGGTCTCTCCCTAGCCCCCAGCAGCCTCCCATTGCATTCCTGCAGCAACATCCGATGCAGAAGGTGGCTCGGTGCCGCGAGCCCTTGGCTGCCCGGCCCCGGGGGCAGCAGCACCCTCTGCTCCCCAGCAGCAGCTCACAGAGGAGCGGGCTCCCGCGCTGGCTCGGGGCTGGGGCTTTGTCTAAATGGCCCTGGCCCGGAGATGGCGGTGGGGAGCGTAATTTGGCCCTGACCGCAGCCCCAGCTCCGCGCCGGCTGCCTTAAGCCCTCCACATGCAGGCGCTGGCCTTTGCGGGAGCGGATGAGCCCAGCGCAGAGCTGCTGCCCTGCCAGACTGCAGAAACTTGAGCTCCAAATACATAATTCCTCTGGCACCCCGTGGTTATTTGTGAGCTGCTGTGAGCAGATGGAAGAGTTACAGATAAAGCCATCCACAGCACGGGAGCCGATTGCCTTCCCCACACAACCGCGTAGGCAACAGCAAAGGCAGGGAGGAGGGGGGAAAAAAAAAAAAAAAAAAGGCAGAAAGAGAGCGAGAGAGAAGGAGTCAGCCATTTCTACAGGGGCTGAGCTGCCATCTCGGCACACCTACGTGCAAGAAATGGGGACTCTCTGCTGGCAGCGGGCCCTTCCCGGGGAGTTGGAAGAGGGTAGTGCTCTCCCACCACCCATGGCTGCTTGGCTAAGGCAGGCAGCGCGAGTCGGGGGTGACATTGGCACGGCGGAGCGCTGCCACACACTGGGAGAGCAGGCTGTTAACGCTGATCAGAGCTGGCAGCGCCTGCACTCGCTTTGGTCCCAGAGGGGGAATTAAGGGAGAGAAGCTGACGTCAGTCGTGGAAAGGACACGCAGCCCACTCATCCAAGGCAGCCGGCAGCATCTTCTGGGTGTTGCTAACACCACCTTGAAGGAGAAAATTAAATAGGTCTTTGGAGAGAGGGACTCCTGCAAAGGCAGAGCCCGGCCAGCTGTGATCCGGTGCCGAGCCCCGTGGAAGAGACAGACAGGCGAACACATCAAAGCCGGGGCCAAGGCCAGAGTGCCAAGGCACAGCAGAGCCCGAGAGACTCTCCCCCAGCTGCAAGCAGCTCCTCCGTAAGAAACTGCTGCTCACAGAAAGGGCTGGGGCTCCGGCAGCACCAGCGCACGACTAATCTTGCTGCTGGGCTGCTCCTCCCTGCACGGAGCCAAGCCCCGAGCTGGGGAGCAGCAGCGGAGGGGAGGCTCGCCAGTGGCAGGAGCTCTGCCCGGCTCCGTGGGTCGCTTGCAGAGGTGCAGGGCAAAATGCAGGGCCCCGTGATCTCGCCAGGCTACCTAGGAAGGTGGATCTGGCACTGACATCTCCTGTCTTTCAGTGGGATAAACCAGCACAACGCTCACTGATACACACCCCACCGCAATTCCCGAAGATGACTTTCAAGGGCTGGTAGCCCAAAAATGCAGGGCCGTGTGCTAGCACGTACCCCAGATTTTTTGGCACCAAGTTAGCCCTGGCCACAGCTGCACCCATCCAGACAAGGCAGCCAGGAGCGCCGGCTGCTCCTGCCGGATTTGAGATGGAGCAGAGAGCCAGGACATGCAGCACCAGGGAGCGTGGAAGCCCAAGAGATCCCTCCTTCCCCTGCCCTCCGTGCCCCAGCACGACTAAAGGGCTCGCTTGTTCAGAAGCTGGCAAGGCCAATTAATCTAATGAGGTTTTGCAGCCAGGGACTATTGTCAGCCAAGAAAGGCACAGCGCTGCAGAGCGAGCGCACGGGTGTCTCCTAGAAGCCAAGGGAATTTGGCAGAGCAAAGCTCACGGTAAAAGCAGGGACGAGGAGCAGCAGGGACGGCTCCTTTTGTTGCTCTCCACCAACCGGCAAGAAAATAACACCCGCACAACAGGCTCACGTACCAAGCCCAGACGAGGCACCTGAAAACAGGGCCAGGAGCCATCGCCGCCGCGGCTGGGGCCAGGCAGATTAACTGCAGAAGGGACCTTGAGCAGCTGAAATGGAGGCAAAAAAAAAAAAAAAAAAAGCAGAAGCAGCCCCCTCCCACCCCAGCTGCAGCGGCTCCGCTCTTGCAAGATGGAGCACGGGCTCATTTCGTATGGCAGGGAGCACACACGGGAGGCTGGTAGCTCCTCCTGGATAGCGCTTCCTTGGCGCCGTTACCCACCGCAGGCAGCACTAACTACCACCATCGATAATCCTCAACCCACCTCGGCGCGGCTGCGTTTTGGGTACTGGAAGAGGCTTCTGCTGCGCGGATGGCGTTTGCAAGACAGCTTGGGACCCGCTGGCTTCCTTCACCCCTCCGGCCAAGCACCTGCGGACAGGACGCGGCCCGGGCGCCCTCGATGGAATGCCGAAGGTGGCCAGGTTCCCCAAATTACACCCCAGCAGCCCTGCGAGATGCACCAGAGGACACAAGCTGTACAGGCACGAGCCGCTCAACGTGGCCCGGCACCTCCTCGTGCTCCTGGGCAGGAGAAGTCACCCCCAGATAAGTGGCAGCAGCCCCTCTGCCTGCGACCTGCCGCTTTCCGCGTCCGAAGGACTGCACCGCAGCTCCCCGACACGTGCCCGGAGTAACACACGCAGGAAGCGATTGGATAGAAAGGTTTTATCAAGTTTACAGTTTTAAAAAAGGATCAAAAAAAAAAAAATTTTTTTTTTGTTTTTACATGTACATTACAAAAACATTTGCAATTGGGATCTTCATCCAGGGGTTACTGAGCTGATTATTATTTTAAAAAAAAAAAAAAAAAAAAAGCAGCAGGAAAACACTGGCTTACGCAGCAACCGCCAGGGAAAAGCGCAGACAGATGTCACACGGGAAAACAGAAGGCAGCGAGTCTGCGCCGGGATGCGCAGGTACGGACACGGACCGGGCTCCGCTCCCCCAGCAGCAGCAGCTTTACGCCCGCCGCGTCCCTGTGCACGGGCGGCAGCCTGGCCATCAGTGTTTATTTTGCAGGGGTAAGAAAACCAAACGAGTCTACAGTATTTTGCTCATGAGGTTGGGGATTTTTTTTTTTCCTTTTTCTGTTTTCTAAGCAGAGTTTCACTGCTGAAACTCCTTTGGTCTGAAGTGAGTAACCCCCCTGCACCCTGAGAGTATCCGTCAAACATCGCCCTTTCCGACCGCCGGCCTGGCTGGGTCCTTCGAGGGCACTTCCCATCTCTCCTCCCACCGTATGTGCTGCTCAGCAATAAACCCCTAAGATCCAAGTGGAATAATTACTCTTATAAATATATTTATATCGTGTAGGAAAATAAGGCACTTCAGGAGGGTTACAGCTCGTCTAATTCTATGACATTCTAATCAGGAAGAAAAATGGGTTAGTTTCTGAAATGAATTAAAATGAATGTTAATACAGTAATAAAAACATCGGATCCACTTCCCACTTCAAGGCTTTTTTTTTTTTTCTTAAAAAAAAAAAAAAAAAAGAAAAAAAGAAAAAGAGAAGCAAGCACCCCCCGATATCCAAGAGCAATGAAACCTGAGCCGGGGCAGCTGCATCTGCCCCACGCGAGGCCCTGCCAGCCAGCTCCTCGCCGGAGCCCGTCAAGGGCAGGTACTTTCAAAAGAGGCACGTTAAATAAGTTCATGGACAGGGGGGAAAAAAAAAAAAAAAAACCAAAAAACCAAAACAAAATTCCTTTCCCTGAAACGACACTCTGCACAGTTTCTCGGCCATCTGGGACCTCCAGGAGCCCCTTCCCTGGATCTGGTCTGGTGCTCCGGGTCTGATAAGGAGAGGAGAAAGCAGTGAAGGTCACCGACTGCGGATGAGCTCCAGGCTGAGCCCAGGGAGCCGGGACCAGGCTTTCCCCGCGAGCGCGGGAAGGGGGGCGGCGGGGGAAAAGGCTGCCGGGAGCAGCAGCCAAGCACTGCGGGCGAGGACACCGGGAGAATGTTTAACCAGGAGCGTGGCGCCGGGAAGGGGAAGGCAGCAGCGGCCTGCCCAAACTCGCCGTGTGCAGGGAGGGAGCGAGCACGCCCCGAGCCAACGGCTCCCAGGACGGGTGAAATGGCTGCTCCGGCTCTGCGTCTCCATATGGACACGGGTCGGGCTGAAATGGAAAGACGGGGAGGACTCCGGCTGCCAGCTCTCGCTTTTGGCTTTGTGAAATGCTTGAGGTTCGCCCGCCACGCCGTTCAACCCAGCCTTACGCGGAAAAAAAGGGAGGAAGGAGTAAGTTAACACGGAATGACAAAGATGGCAGGGGAGTCCGGCACAGGCCCTCGGTCTACATGGGGCAGCAGCCCTGCAGTTACAGCACAGCTGCTCTGTCTTGCAAAGGTTGTTTTTGGCACCTCTCCTCTTCCCCTACTGGTTTAAGAAATATTAAGCTTACTTGGTGGCCCAGTGCTCTGCGATTTTGCAACGATGCTCAAAGACGGTCACTTTACACCAGTTGTTTCTCAGGGATCTCCACGCTAGGCTCATACCACTTCTTTTTGCAATCAAAGAAGGTTTAAAAAAAAAAAAAAAAACCACACACACACAAAAAAAACCCCAAAAAACCCAACCAACCTTCCCTACCTGTCCACAACCCTTCTGTTTAGGATCCAGCAGTTTTGATTCTCACCTTGGGATGCGAGTTTGAAAGCGGAGGGTGGTTACAGCAGGCTTGCACGGACAAAGCAGCGTCCCTCCCGCTGCCAGGAGGGCCTCGCAAGCCGGCGAGGCAGGCGGAGGAGCCGACTCCACCCGCGGCCATGCCAGATCACCCACGCAGCATCCTTGTGCAACAGGCAGCGCGTGGGGCAATCGCGTTCCTAACGCCCCGAGGCACGGCCCTGCCTGACAGACCATCCATCTGGGTCACAGAGAATACGGCACTTTTCTGTATTTCACACGACAGGAATACTCGCTCCCCTTTCCCAACAGGGGCCAAGTCTAGTTAAGGCAATTTAAAATTAACCCAGGTTTGGCATTTGCAAGCTCCTCGCTTCCCTGTGTGATAATGCTGTCAGCCCGGGTTAGCTTAAAGGTCCGTTTTCCCCAGGAACCTGTCTCCGAGAGAAGCCAGAGGAGGATGCTTACAGAAAGAGGAGAAAAACAAGAGGCAGAGATTCTCCTCTAGCTCCCCTTACCCAGCTTGCAGCAATAATCAGTTTGCATTTCCAAGTCCCTCCGCTGCACGATGGCTCGCTGGCACTCGAGGGGTTTGTTCCCTCTTCCAGAACCTGGAACTAGCACTGCTCAGATGTTCCCAGCCCATCGGGATGCCTCACCGTCTACGCCCTTTGCATCCTGCCTAGCAGCTGATTTGCAGACAAAAATCTGATGGTGTAGCAGCCCAGTAAATCTCTCCTGATTGCGCTCAGGGTCACGCTGGATCTCAGCTTGACCCGCACCCCAGAAAAGCCCATCCTCCAGGCCCTTATCTGCTCTTGCAAAGATTAAAAATGCACACGCACACACACAAGAAATCAGGAAGAACTCAATGGCACAAACCAAAGCCATCAATCAAACTCCAAGAAGGATTTTCAGCAACGCGGCCGCCTCGGGCTGGGCCTGGCGTTCCAGGTATCAGCAACATCATTAAACGAGGCAAGCCAGAGAAGAAAGAACAGGCACAGGCTGGCAAAATACTTTACAACGGGAAAGGCAAAGAGGTTGGAGAGTTGCTCTTAATGGGACATGCAGCTGGTCCCACCCCACAACAGCTGGGCCCACGATCTCCAAAAGGCTTTGGAATCGCTTTCTGGTGTGACCCAGACCGAGAGAGTCACGTCCAAATTAAAGTACGTATCTGTAGCATCGGGGGTCTTTGCTTCTAGATTTCCACGATATGCTTATATTCTATGTAAGGCAAAATAAAACAGCAATAAAACCTAGGTCAGCTAGTTCAAGTTCACCATATTCTCCCCCTGCCAGTACTATATCTGTACTGAGCAGCCTGGGAATTCATAGGGTTAGTGAGGAGAAAAACCCATTTTTTAAAAACTAACTAATGAATTATCAGAACAAAATTATGGGAAAAGACGTAGTTTAGGTCTGATGTAACCGATGGGCAACCCAGTTCACACATAAGATGTTTTTAGGCACACAAACTCCCCTCCTTAGGTGGAAGGGAGGAGGAAGCAAAGGTAATACCAGCATTTTTTGCTACTCAAGTCCCTGTGTAAAAAAAGTATGGTCACCCCGCTGGAAAAAGCACCTCTTCAAACTGACTGCAGCATTGCCCTGAACAGGCCAAAGAAGATCAAAGTGCCTGGTGTTCAGAGAACCCCTCCCCACACCATCTCCCTGCTCTAGGCACTTTTTTTTTTTTTTTTTTTCTCTTTTTTAAACACACTCTCAGCATGAATTGAAGAAATCAGCAAAGCAGAGTTTCGCCACCACTCAGTGCTGACCACACAGATGTGTCTCAGTGGGGCAGCGGCTGTGCTCTCCCAGAAGCGAGCAACCGTTCTGCCCTGGCTTTGCACCCCTTTGTGCAAGTCTCCTTTGGCAGACTTGGCGAAGCAGTCCAGGAGATTTGAGGAAGGTAAAGGCAGCTTTTTAAAATAAAAAAAGCCCCTCCTCGCATTGCACCCAATGCACTCCACAGCCCTAGAGCCAGGAAGCGCACCCCACGCAGGGTAGTCTGGAAATAATACTAGGGGGTCAGAGGGGAAAGAATTGTGCACTATTGCCAAAACCTGATTATTTGACAGTGGGATGCAGCAGAGAACTGACATTTAAAGCCCATTTTCTTGCAGCACTACCAGTATTCACTGGAAAGGAAGAGCCATCAGATCAACTGTCTGCTGTTGCAATGAGAAAACTAGCTGAAAATGTCCTTCATCTGAAAGGCCACGCGGCCGCAACAGGATCATCCATCTTTACTTGAAAAATCCCTCAGGATGGAGGGTTTATATGTGCTCTGCCTGGTGGCATCGAGAATCTGGAGGTTTAGCTCTCTCTTAAATAAGCAACCGTTACACCCCCTCCAGCTAAATCCCAACACCGCATCCTCAGTGTCCGTGAGGAGACTTTTTGGAAAGGCAGAGCACAAAGTCCTGCCAAAGCCGGAGGGGGAGGGAGCGGGGAGATATGCTGCTGGTTGTCTGAAAACCCTTGGCACATCTTTGGTTACGGATGAAAAAGCAAGTGGTGGAAGGTTTGGCCACCTGATTCTTTAAGAAGATGTTAACCCAGGAGAGAAGGGGAAGAAGGGGATGGGACCACGGCTAATCCGACCATTCGTCCTCGAACTCCGAAGAGTCGTCCTCAGAGTCGCTGTACTCCACAGCGATGCGGCGCGACAGGATCGTTGCCACATCATTGCCCACAACGTCCCGCTTCTCCTGTTCCCGCTGCTCCTCCACCTTACGGAGCTGGAAGCCTGTTGGGAAGAAGGCAATGGAGGGGATCATGCAAAGGCTTTGGTCACACTGAAATCTCCAAAGCAGCCATCCCTTTGACACAATCCTCTGAGCAAGGCAGCCTGTCCTCTGCCAGTGAGTATCGGACATGCTGTGGGAGAACACTGATGGTGAATGACAGCCAAGACAGGCTGGATGGGCAGGTGGAATGGGAAGCGAATCGTTTCCGTGCTCCTCTGAGGGGTTAACGCCACTGCTGTGCAATCCACTCGCAAACTTGGATCACACCAATTCCAGCACTCCCGTCTCCAAAGGTGCGGGCGGAGGCATTAAAACCTTGTGAGGTTGTCATCGGGGTGGGCAGACAAGGAGGGACCACGAGAGACTGCCTCAAGCAGCGAGGCAGCCACACCACTAGTGGCTCACAAGACAGCTCCCAAGTGCTCGCACTTGGATACCGTGGGGTTCTTCCAGAGGCAAAGGAGAAAGTTGGTATCGAAACAAAACCTTACCTTGACGGATAGCTGAAAGTAGATCACTCCTGGCATCGCTAACTGCAGGCAAGGATGACTTGGGCTTGGAGGCGGAGGTGTCTGAGGGTGGAGGAGGCGGGGGGGGGCCATCCAGGCCACTGGAAGACAGAGGCGGTGGGCCAGGAGGAGGGGGTGGTGGAGGGGGAGGCGGCGCACTCCCACCGCCCGGCTGCGGCAGCGGAGGTGGGAGCACGCTGGCATATTCGACTGCTGGAGGGGGGCGGCGGTGGCGGCGGGGCAGCAAACTCGGGGTGAGGAGGAAAAGAAGGGGGAGAGGGTGGTGGTGGGGTTCCCGGGGACGGGAAGCCCATGGGAGGTGGTGGAGGGGGGCTGCTTCCCATCAGTGGCGGCGGTGGAGGCGGCGCCGGAGGGGGAGCAAAGCCCGGCCTGGCTGCCGAGGGGGATCCGATCGGAGGAGCTGGTGGTGGGTGACTCGGGCTAACCAGGCTGGATCGTTTGGTCCCTCCAGAGCCAGAGCCTCTTTGGTTGTCTACAGGATAGCTGTTGCAACAGAAGGAGAGAGAGAAATAAGGCTGTTAGCTGTGAGGCCAGATTAGACTGTACGATCTCAGTGTTAATGCAAATCATGTGTGTTTGTTGCAGTCCAGACAAAAAAAAAAGAAAATTTCGAAGTTCCAGCTTTAACTGGTGTTTCCATGAGACCTCACTCCTCAGTCTTAGTTCCCTTGCTGTGTTTCTTTTGGCCTACGCCACCAGAACAAAGGAAAGCTTCTCGGGGACTGGCAGAAATGCTATCATCCATCCCATCTCCCAGGCTGACAAGATCATGAGCCATCTCACCTCTCTGCCAGAGGCCAGGCGTCACATCTGAGCTCAGAGCAGCCTCCTGGCTTAAGCGCTCCTGCAGCGATGCAAGCCACTACCCCTCCGTGCTGAGGTCAGACTTACGACGCAGCAAGCAGGGATGTCTACCGTGATAAATCGCACAAGGACCGGTGGGTGTGCCAGGAAAGCATATGCTCTGAACACCTGCTAGGAACAGATCTCTTCACTGGATTCCATGGCTCAGAGCTGGAGTGCAGCAGCCATGTCTCATGGCTCGCCATGGGGAGTGAAGAGGAAGACATGGAAACCCGACGTACTTTTAAGGAAAATACCAGTTCTTGAGTGACTGAATCTCCCATTTATGGAAGCTGTGTTATACCAGAAAACACTACTGCCCATAAGATACTGTAATATCCTATGTATGTGTAAAGGAAGCCCTAAATTGACATCTCCTTCCACGGTAAAACAGAAAAATAAGGTACATTTGCCATAAAAACGTCACGGTTTTTAACAGCGCACAGTGCTGATCCAAGACAGACTCCTGGAGATCAAACCTAGCTCCCAGGGTTCTTTAAAAACAACCACCAAAACAAAACCAGAGAGGGGAGATCTCTGTGGCTTGGCAGAGATCTAAGCAACTGCAGAAGGCAGCGTAAGCTTCATCTGAAAGCTCGTTTCTGCTCTGCCCCGGAGGAACATGCTGCAGAGTGGAGTGCTTGGTCTCTCTGACACATCAGAAGAGTCTTTTCTGCAGCATTGCTGCCTTTGGATAACATGGAGACAAGCCAACGCAGTCCTGTCTATCAGACATACTTCCTCCTATTACTCTTGACTCTGTTTTACTGCCTTTAAAAAAAAAAAGCTACTCTCTTGTTTCACCCTTTGTGTCTTGAGCCACTGCTGGACCAAGACTCTCATCTCTAGAGGTGACTGGCAGTCACCATTTCATCCAAGACAAAGCAGCTGCCCTGAACTTGCACTGGAGTCTCTGGGAAGAACACACAGATGGTGTGCTCAAGTACTTTAAATTTAACTGCATCTGCATCTTCAGCACCCACGTCGTGCATTTGTCGAGGATCACAGGGCAAACGGTAACAAGAAACAGAGGCGAAAGAAGACGTTCTTTGCACAGCTCTATCGAGAACCTAAGTCTACATGCTCTGGAACAACTGCACTGGAAAACTCACACAATGGAGCCAGAGCGTTAACTGGGACCCCACTCTTCCAGAAAGTGAAGCAAGTCTGCTCTAATTCTCACCCAAGCCCATTCTCCCCTTCTGTACGGGAACGATGACGGCGGCTGGGATTCACGGAGAGCTGTGCTGCCTGCGCCTCTGTCCCTGCCTGCAGTTGCACTTCCCCTCCAGACAGGAGCATTCTGGTTCCCATACAACACCCGTTAGGAAGTTATGCTGAACTGTCTCAGCCTGTCTCATGTCATCCTTTTACACCACCTACTACTCCTTGGTGACAGAAGGGATCCCGTAGGCTTACCTAAATTCCACCGGGGGTGGAGGCAGGCTGTCATCTGGGAATGAAGGAGGTGGTGGCACAATAGAGTCAGTCTGCGGCGGTGGCGGGTAGCAGTTCACGTCCATGCTTTCGTTTGAACCGATGCTGCCGTTCTGATACACCATGTTAGAGGGGTACCTGAGCGAAAGCAAAAGAAGCAATTTATGTAAAGAGTTCAAGGCAATGTCTAAAGCTCATTTTTCCCCTCACTCACAAGAGCTTTGCCTCCTGGAAGGGTTACAACAAACAACTGTGCGGCAGTTCAACCACCGAACAGCAGTGATATCAACCATGTGGATAGATCAACCTGAAAGATTCAGAAATGAGGTTTTCCAGCAGGAATGGCTTTTCCCAGCACAGTGGGACCTGCCTTTAGGTGGGACCTTATCAATCACCACAACAGGACACAAAAAAAACCCCTTAAAGCAACATTTAAAAAAAAGTCTCAAATTTCTCAAAGCATCCTATATGAAGAACCACATACAGCCGTATTAGTTTGCTCTGCATAATTCTTTGGCTAGAATTTGCCCAGATGCTCTCATGTTTGTTTATTGCTACCACACACCAGAACAGCATGATTATATATTTTACTGAACAAGAAAACACCAAAATAATAAAAAACTATTTTTCTTAATATTTGATTATAGAGAAAAAACACTTCTAAGAGTGTTTTGACCACCTTGGACTTGAAGGACTCCCAGTTACAGTGGGTATCGTCAGCGACAAGAAAAGAAGAGGTACTCAAAGATGCCAAAAAACAAGCTTAAGAACAGAATATCAAAAAGAACCCAAGAAACAGCGATGCCATTAAAAGCAAGTATCCAAAGCTGAAATAGCGCTGAAGGAAGAGACCACTCTCACACTCAACTTTCAATAAGCTCATTTCACTGGGGGGCAGTGGAACCACCCCATTCTTGGGGGCTCTGGACCTCAAGTGAATTCAAATGCATGAACACGCTCAGACGAGAAGAGAGAGGAGCAAGAAAATGGTGCTGTTGTGCTGCTCGATTCCTCTGCTAGAAACCAAACCTGTTCTCCTATTAAGCTAAAAGCAAGTTTTATTTTTAGCTGGAGAGTGTGATTTAAAGAAAGATTTTTCTTATATGAAAGGAAGCTGCAAGGAGTGAGCAAGCGAGAAGTGCATTGTGGGGAATTCAGTCTGCTTCCAGCCTTGCTGGTGTCAAAAGTTAAATGAATTCCCAAGCCAGAAGCGCTAAAGAGAGATCTGCAGCTTGAAATACTTGGATGGGGACAGCCCCCGCTTCAACTTTAGGGTGTGAAGAGCCATTTGTGAAATGTAACAAAGCAATCGCACAATACCACCGAGATGCCACCCCGCTCCTCAGCGTAAGGCCCAGAGGCTAGGTGTGATGGGAAGGGCATCGCGATGGGGTAGGGAGCCAAAGCTCTCAACACTTCCGTGCCCACAAGACAGGCAGCCGAGAGCAGACTTGCTGCCGAAGCTGTTCCTGCCACCTCGTTCAAACCATGTAGCTCCCTGATTTATTTAGCAAATTTTAAGTCAGCAGACGGATTTACTTTGGAGAATCTGATTAGTGGCAGTATCGATCTGCACTGTGCAGCAGATCTGGAGAAGCTGCAGAGCAGGGTGAACTGCATTACAATCAACAACGCCCGCCCGCTCCCCCTCGCTGGGGAGCTGAACAGAGAGCCCCAGACTTGCTTACCCGGCAGGACCGTGTTTGTCCTTTGACTCAACAAACTCTTGTCCCATTTTCAGCTTCTCCCACTCTTCTTTCCGGGTTTTGATTTTCCGCGGATTCACATTTCCTCGGTTTGGATTCTCCTTTTTCTCTTTCTAAGGGAGAAGGAATCAAACAGAAGCCTTACTTTGCTTTAAACTCACTGGGAATAGGGAGGGATAGGACAGACCTGTAGCATTTTCAAGAAGATACAGTCTCAAAAAGGGCCAGGATTTTTAATTTACTTTCCTGATTGCTGCAAGCTCCAAAGATCTCCCATACAAGGAAGGTGGAGCACAGATAGCATAAAAAAAAAAAGAGGACAGCATCAGATTTCCCCAGTGCAGCCCAGACATGATGCCATCGTTACTCCCTGGCATGACCACCTTGAGGGCAGAGCGAAAGCCCAGCTTCCCACACCAATTCAGCTTTTGGCCTCTGTCTCGAGACTGCCAAATCTCACCATCACCTCGCTGGCGTTACGTGCTTTGGGGTGCAATACGGACACTTGCCCACAAAGAACTCGGCTTTAGCTAGCTTCACTCTCTGTATTCTAACATTCCCTAAATCTCTCCTTCGTTATTTTGATTGAAAAGAAATCATGATCTGTTTTGGTATTTAGTACTCCAGTTGCTCAAAAGCTAAAGAAAGTACGCTCAAACTCAATCTTTTATGGTGTAAGTTTCAGCGTTGGTAAACATGGGTCCAAATCCCCAGGCAACCAAACCAGGAACTCTACCTGGCACTTTCAGCTTAAATGGTTTTGTTAAGCCTCCTGCTTGCCCCTGATTTAACATTAGGGCCTGGTTTTGCACTCCTGAAGGGACATTTTCTCCTTCCTTTATCCTTCCACAGTAGAATTTATTACACCACTCAACACACTGTGGTGCTGAGGCAGTGGGATTTGCACTGCTTCAACACTGAACAGACCCCTATGCAACACCAGAAGTGCAGAAAAGACTCCGACACAACTTTCTCCCCTGCTGACTGCACCAGCGCTATGTTTGAGGACTACAAATTAAGCCATTATAACCCTACAAAGACAGTGGCATTTGGAAAAACAGATTAAGGGTATCTTTGTTTTCTTTTTTTTAATTAACAAGGATGAGAGTAAACCAGATAAAAACTTCACTGAATTGATCCCTAAAGAGTTTAAGAGAGCAAACCTGAATTTTGGATAGCAACTTTGGAGTCCAAGATTCATTAACACTTCCCACCTCCTATTCTTCCCTGGCATGCCTCTGTTGGCAGAGATCTCCCATTTCCTCACCCTGTGTTTCCGCTTCTCTTTCATAATATCCTTGGTGTCCTGAAGCATTTTCTCTTTCCAAAGGTCAAAGAAATATGAAGGATCTGTGTAGAATTTAAGCGCCTCTTTGCCATCATCCCTAGAACAGGGAGGGGGGAAAAAGCACAAAAACAAGGACCAAGTCACGCATCTGTTTGAAGCCCAAAGAAAACACAAGGCACAACCCCGGATGCCAGTTTAAAAGTCTGCAGTGAGAAGGTCAAACATGCTGCTCTCGCCTCTGTCCTCCATTTCAGAACAGGCAGCAGACCCAGTCTCACTTGTCCCAGCTCTCCCACTTGCCATCGCTTTTGCCCTCACACAAACTCTCCGTTACTCAGCACCTGAAGAGCTCAACTGCTCTGAACAATCACCAAGAGAGCAGCAGGTCTCTCACTTCAACTCCCACTTGTTTGTGTTGTATTTTTGGTGTGGAAAAACCCCCTTCTCCAGCCCAGGAACCCTAAATCAGACCAGCAGCATCCTTGAAACTCACGAGCGAGCACACGCACACACACTCTCTCCTCCTACTTTGCAGTGCAGCTGCGTCTGGCAGAAGACAGCTGCCTCCAGCTATCTGTAATTACTTTTTACCTGTTCAAAAGATATTTATGGATGTGGGATAAGTCTCTGTATTCTGACCCCCTTTACTTCTACTACCTACAAGATGAAATCAGAGCAGGACTGCTCAGGAGAACTGGTTACACAGCCAGTGTAGGTCACATCAGATGTCTCAGACCAGGCACGGAAGGCCACAGAAAGCATCTCCAGATCTACATGAGCCTGCTGCACCCACCTGGGTGAGAGCTATTTACAGATGTACGCTCTGCAGTTTGCACTGCGGCTTTCTGGAAAGGAGCCACAGGGCTACAGAGAAGCACAAGAAAAATGCATCATCTGCACAACACCTAGCATGTTTATGCAGTGCCAGCCAAGCCTTGCCCCAAGGCAGTCACAAAAGTGACAGCAGGTAACCAAATATACAATTTTCTAGCTACGCTCATTTGTACAGCCCCAAAAGCAAAGTTCCACATAATCCAGAGGATGGAGGTTTCCTGGTGGATATCAGTTTAGCAACTTGATTTCCCATTGGAAACGGCTACTTCAATACAGCACGGGATGGGAAATTACCTCCTTGGCAGGTTGGGAGGGAGAGGTACTCCTCTGCAAGGGAACAAGGGGCCAAGAAGGTGTTGTAGCCATACCTGTAAGGTGAGAGAATGTTGAGAGGTGGAGGAGTATTGCAGGTCCTATAGGTCTCAAGGACAGGCACGGGGAGAGAATCTCTGTCGAAGAGCTTTTGGTCCTGAGTAGTGGAGCTTTTGAAGGCCTTCCTGCTGTTAATGCCTTGCAGGGAGACTGTAAGAAAGAGGAGAGAGCAAGTGAAGAACAGCTTGACCCAGGCCAATGACACTGAAGATCAAGTAGCGAACATCTGATTTCGGTTGGAGTTCTTGGCATGCTTAGCACTTCTTAAGGTCAGGTTCCTTTTCCCACAGATCTCTTGGGAAACCCAGCAAGTCTCAGATCACACCGTGCCAAGATCCACTGCTGTATAGACACGGCTGTCTCGAGAGTTGCCTATGTTGTTTCAAACCCCTGCGACCAAGACTCAGGAAGTGCACCGCTATCGAACTGCTGAAAAGCTAGTTTCCGCATGGAGACTTGCTAACGAGCAAATCTAGGCTTGGTCAGAAAGGCTATCCTCATGAGCAGCACGGTGCTTTTTCAGGAGGGGAGGAAATGGTCCCTCTTAGTCCAAGAGAAGACATTCCAACACCCATCGCAGCGTCATACTCATTTTAGGGCTGCGAACCAACCATGCTGACTCAATAAGAATCTTTTACCACGCTTGGTCTGCAAGGACTGCGCTCCACTCCATTACCTTCTTCCTCTTTGGGATCCAGCTGAGTGACTTTGACTTGCAAGCGGTCAACTCTCTCGACTAGAACGCTCACCCGAGAGGCAAAGGTGTTGGCTTGAGTAAACAACTCTCCAAATATGTCTTCTGCAAATTTACCTGGAATATTAAAGTGTCCACATTACCCTCGGGAGCCACATCAGACCATATTCAGCCTCCCAGCTTGTTTTCTTGAAGAAAGAAGAAAGAACGAACGAACGAACCATGCTTCTTTTCAAGTTTGTCAGGGTTGAGTTTAACATCCAGGAAGAAAACGCTCTGTTCCACCAAAACCTGACATTTCCAAGGAATCTTCAAGCAATAAAGAAACAATCGAGACATACTTTCAAGTCATTATTAAAGTAACGAAATAAAGAGGGCTGACAACACTATACTGGTCTGAATCCGGATGGGTCTGTAGGTCCTTTAAGATTCTCTGCTGTTCTGTTTATTAGACGAGCAAATACAGTTAGATTTTTATTGCTCTGGAGAATCTCAAAGGCTCCCAGTCTCCAGCAGGCCTGCCTCCAGGGTAACTGGCACATATTTACAAGCTCAAAGTACTCTGAAACTAGAGAGCAGACCCAGTCCTTGATCCTAAAGCCTGAGCTATAACCACAGACGAAAGCACTGACCCTTTTGTTCCTTCAGGTGGCAGTGTCTGAAAAATTGATGCATTCACGTTTATTCTAAATCAAAACCAAAGGGGAATTTCTCACAGAGGGATGTTCTCTCTGTAACAGCCTGGATTGCCCAGTGGGCTGCTATGACAAACATCATCCATCGTTTGGACTGCGAGAGTGCCTAGGGGCTTGGATCAGGAGCTTGCTGCACCACTTACAAGGTAACAAAAAGACGTCCCCTGTCCTTAAGAGTTTAAAATCTACACATACAAGAAGAGATGACCACAGGTAGACAGAAATGGGAGAACTGGAAGAAAACCAAGAACTTGCAGTAAGTATTGTCTTTGTTCTGCTCTCAGGCACAACCCGAGACAGAGAGCCCTAACCACGCCGAGGACAACGCTGATCAGAACAGACTTGGCACTGACAGCAGACACAGGCCCGTGGAGTTCCCACTGATGGGAAACATTTCCAGCCACGGCTGTTGAGTACAAGGCTGCTCCCAATAAGCAGTCTGGTTTTGAAGTGCATCGTCATATGGTCAACAGTTTGTTCTGGAATCTGTTACTCCTGAAGATCCTCTCCGACATTCAGGAAAAGCTAACCAGTTGGAAGGCTAACTTTAACAGCAATTTTGGAAAATCTGGTTGTCTGCAACGAGTCACATCAGAAACGCAAGCGCCCCTTCCACCAGGCAATGCGAGGGCATCCCCCAAAGCCCAGCTGCACAAATACTTCCAGCTATCTCGACTGACGTATCAGCTACTTGTTCACACTCCCATGCAGTTCTCCTTACACTGCCAAGCACGGGGAACCAGCCAGGTTAAAAATCAACCTCCTCCACCCCTTTTGGTGGCAATGCCAGCTTGAAGTGTTTATAGAAAGCAAATGCTGGACGTTAACTTCAACTGACCTCCTCCTTCCAGTCTCCTAGACAATAGTCTCCACATACACTCCATTAACAAGCCCAACCAGCTTTCCTCAAACTCACGAGAGGGATTTTATTTCTGGAGACCTAAGAGCCAGGCAGCTCTTGCTATAGCCAGGCTTCACGAACCACTCTCCGTGTTCAACATCAGCACAAGACCAGCTCTCCTATTTGACAAAAGAGGGTGAATGTTTTATCTATGGGATAATCTGAACCTCCCAGCAACAGTTCAAAAAAAAGAAAAGTTGTAATTTGGTTTCTACTCTAATGAGAACTGAAAATAATTTCTGAATTTCACAAGGAACTGCAACAAGCACTAGGGAAAAAAAATAAAGTCTTTGCTTTGCAATGCTGAGTAGTGTGTTTCAAGCACGAAATAACATATAAGCAGCATCCTATATACCTGGCAGGAGAAGAAGGGATGGTCCATACTCTCTTGCCTGTGTAAGTGCACCTGTCAGAGTTATCATCCAGCATCTCACATACCATTCTCTGTTTCATGTACACTTTTAGATGAGGTAAGGCAGAGATTAATTTTTTGGTTTAGTTACTTTGACTGCAAAAGTGCAGCTTACAATCAGAATTATCTTTGTCATGCACTGGCAGGAAGACAGACGGCATGATTTAATAGGTCTTTCCATCTTTAGCTTGTGGATTCTATAAAATCACACAGAAACGCACAGTCGACTTATACAAAGCGCTACCAGCTGTGATAGTAACGAAGGGTAAACTCACTGGAATATGAAAGTTTGACAAGATTTATGTTTGCATCTTTGTAAAGAGACTGTGGTGCACTAGGCATGGCTGATTATTCACTTGACAGGGCTGTCACAGCCTACTGAACCTGCTTTACGTTCCTGTAATATCCAACATACGAGGAAGGAGCGGATTTATTTTTCAGAAGTAAGAAGAGAAAAGGGGGGGGGGGGGGCAGGAGTTTGGTCATTTGGGTGCAAGCATTCTGTAGCAGTTAGTCTAAATATCGCTTCATTTAAAATACTGCTGACCCTAGGGAAGTGGGTAAGAGAGAGTGCTCAGCATTTCCTCCCCACCTGCCTCGCTCCCCTCTTACAGACAAGCACGCAAGTGTCAGCAAGAGCCATCTCTCCTGAGTTTTCCCTCCAGCGCTCTCCTCGAGGTATCCGTGATTGGTCCAGCAGCGCGCACCTCCCTCCCAGGGTACCTTCCCGATAAAGAAACCGGGCGGCAATCTGGCTTCCAGCGCTTCACCCTCTCTGATGAGGTAGCAGCAGAGAAGCTTTGAATATCTGAGCTGCGCAAAGAAGGTCTAAACCTGAAGGATCTCACCACGGCTCTGTCACACTAACCCACTGCGTGCCTTTGGACTGGGATTAGCTTTCTCTGCAGCTGAGATTTGCACAGCTTTACCGCTTTCTTCCTCATCATTTCACATGCACGAGATGGATTTTACTCACACTCCACAACCATCTTGGCTACAAGACCTAACAAATGAACAACGAGGGCCAGTTGAACGCGAGCAGAGACTGGTCTTGCCTGTGCAGTGACATTTCTACAACCCAACAGAATGCGATACCGGCTGGCAGCAAACACAGGCCCAGATTTTAGCAACAGCCACGGTTTTCACTGCTGGAAAGAGACTGCACCCAAACTTTCCCTGCCACATTCACGCTACGGCGGAAGACAAGGGGCTTGCTTTGCAGAGCAAGCAGAAGTGCTTGCAGACACCATGGAGAAGCTAAACGATGTATTAATTTGATCATCAAAGTCTTGCTTCAAGGACAGAGGTGGCTAATCAGAATCCAGAGCATTTCAACAGACTAAGGAGTCACCCCGGAGAGACCACAATTAACTCTTCGTTTCTCCTACGGCACGTAGGCCCACGTTTTCCCTCCAGCCTTTACAAGGCTATCGGTCAGCCCACTGGAGAGCTGAGCGAGGCATCGCTACAGCTCGTGCTGCTGTTTGAGTGAGCAGCCCCAAACCCCCAATACTCCAGAGGCAACGCTTGGCTCAGACCAGGGACTTTGGGTCTTCCAGTGCAACAAACAGCAGGGGCAAACAGGCAGCTTCTGCGTGTGCGCTTTAATTATCTTTCATTAAAAATAAGACTACTGACACACTGTAGATTCAACACAGTCAAGCTCCATTTAGTAGCGCGTGCAATTACAGGCGCATTCTCTGACACAAGATCCTGGCTGCTCGGAGAGCCTCCCATTTTACAAGCCTGAGTTGTGCTCCATCCTTCCATCTGCAGTTTCGCTGCAGCCTCTCACACATGCACGCACACACACATACACACTCCCCCCCCCCAATTTTCTCTTAGATGGGAAGGCAGTGGGACCAGGGATATGAAATTAGCATCAGATTTCTTTAGGAAAACATTTTAGCATTACCCAGGGAAGGCAGATGGGGGAGAAATAGGAACACGAGAGTAGAAAAGGAGCTAAATAAAGAGCACTAGCGACTCCTGAGGGCAACGTGCAGGCTCGCCATGGTACTCACTCAGGCTGCCCAGCTGTCGAATGACATTTGCCAGGGTGATGTTGGTCATGCATTCCAGCTCGCTTCGAACGCTAGGCAACGTCTGACGGCACAGGTGCCTTGGCTCAATGTTCCTCGTTACTAACGGCATGGTGGACCTGCTTCAGGCACTGTTCTGAAAGATGAAAAACAACCCAAAAAAGAAACAGGAAAGGATTACTCAACCGCAAATTCCAGGCACACCAGAGCCATGGTGTTCGTTTTTCCTGCTCTCAAATGGCTTTATTTATAAGCCTTCTTTCCCCCCTCCCCACCCTTATAAAACTGGTTCATCAGAAATAAAGATCCTGCTGTTCTATGACTTGCAGTGACAGCAAAGCCCCACCAGCTCAGGTACAGAGGCAGAGATGGAAAACTACACATCTTCGCCTACACGCAAGGTGCTGCTGGCATTACCGCAGCCGTTGTTGCCTTCCTACCCATCCGCCGCCTCTGAGCAGCCTCCTTCCTCCCGCGCTCCCACACAGCGTCTTTGGCGAGTCTTACAAGCTCTTCTTCAGAAATATTTTAAAGTTGCAATCAATAGGTTTAGCTTAAACCAAGAGGATGAAGATGGGAAATGTGAAAAAAAAAAAAACCAAAAAACCACCAAACCAAACAAACCACCAAACCCAAACCAGCTTCTTCCAGCACACCAAAGCATGCGTGGTGCCTCTCTCCTGGAGCAGCAGAGACAGGGCTCTCCTGAAACAACAGGAAGCGCTTGCAGCTGACCAGGAAACTTTCTGGTGACTGTTCCTTATCCTGCAGGCTGCATCCCTCTTCCCTTGGGAAATCCCCCGGGGCCAAGGTTTACACTGGACCATTGTTTTCATGCTACAGCAGTTTAAGGATGAGGGAGCTCTAATCAGGATGCAGGGCTAGAGTGTGCTCAGAAAGAAGTCAAGATTGATTGTACAACAGTCAGGACAAACTTCCAGTTCTTTCTTTTAAAAAAATATTTAAAAAGAAGAAAGAAGAAAATTTAAGTGTCCGGAAGCTACGCTTTAGACAGAAAATGCTTTCATGTGCAGGTCAGTGTCCTGAACTAACAAAAATCTCCTTTGCTAACAGGCCGAAACGTTGAAGCAACAAACAGCTCCCTCTCAGATCATCTGCCTCCAAGAGAGAGAAGGAAACTTGGGTAAACAGAGCTCAGAGTAAGGAGCATGATACATGCCTGAAAGCTTTAAGACTAAGTGAAAGCAAATACATCCCAACTTCTTGATTAATTTAGAAGGGGAAAGAATCACTTTTCTAGGTCAGCTGAGGAACAACCCAAGAGAAAGAAGCAGCCAGCTCCCATGTGATGGGCATGCTGATCTGCTCGGGCTGGGTGTAAAAATAAAACAGGAAGCTAACAGCTTGGGGAACATGGCTTCCTGTCACCAACAGCAAAAACCCAAGAACCATAAAAAATCAGCTGTTTGCTCTTGACTTTGAGCCACCCTTTGATAGTCTCTGTGGCAGCTGGCAGCTTATCTTTGAGGTCCAGGAGTCCTTCCTGGATGCTTTTCTATCAGGGTGTTAAGAGGAAGAAGTGGGCATTATCCCTCCTAATTACCTCACAAGCCAGATTTTGAATTGCTAAATTTGACCCATTAAGGCAGAGGAGTTCAAGAGCCACAGCACACCGGGCGCACGGATATCTCCCAGACAAGCAGATGTAGGTTGCCATTTTGCAACGCCTCTACGCAAGGAATTTCGCGTGCTTGTCCCCGCGCAAGGAACGGGTCCCCATAACCGTACACCTTATAGAAGAGGGGAGCGAGATCTGCATCCAACTAAATAAAAGCAGAGACTGTCTGAGGACTGAAGCCCCTGTTGTTCTTCACTGTGTCCAAGCACTGCAGCAGCCATCAGTAACTGCTGGGATATTTAAAGAACAGGGTGAACTAAGGAAGAGGACTCTGACCTTCACTTCTAAATACCCCATGTTTTATCGATTACAGCCCAAGCCCTACAATCCTTTGTCAGCTTTAGCGCTTTATGCCAGGCAAACTTTCCCAGCTCCCCCCAGACTGCAGTCTGCACCAACAAGCAGCTCTCATAAACAAGGCAGCATTTACAGGCTGCCTGCATCGAGCTTCTCCCCCGTGCTTCCCCAGGGCTTGGCCAGGGAGCACACGCGGTGGGATCTGCAGAGCCAGAGCGGAGAGCCCATCCACCAAACCCAGCTGGAAACCTTCCAAGGCGCAGGACAGACAGAAGGAAAACAGCAAGAGGAAAAATAAGCCTGTAAGGAGGAAGAGATGTGAGCATGCATGGATAAAAAGAGACAAAACCCCCCAAAGATGATAGGTATGGTGGGTCAGATAGACGCAGGTAGCACTAGTCTCTGCAAGTATGGGGAGAACAGGGCAGAAAATGGAGTAGTGCCCCAAATACCCACAAATAAACAAAGGCTCAGAATCTGTTGTCTATATACAGCCCTCCTGAGAGCGTTTGCCTTCAAGCAGGTTTTGAAACTAAATGCAAGGAGTAGTGGCGAAAGTTGCCTTTTTTTTTTTTTTTTTTAAAAAAGCACAATGGTACAGCACATGTACATTATGAATTTGCACTGGTGCAAGACAGCAGAGATAAGGGCTAAGAAAAACACTCCCTTTATAGCCTGGCTCATCCTGCCAGCCACCCCCACCCTCCCAGCACAGCCTGCCACACTCCACTGCAGAATCAAGAGTTTCACCCTCGTGATCGCTACGACAGCCCTCCTCGCAGAGTACGGCAGCATCGCTTCTTCCCAAGGCGACGGCTCGGCTGCCCCGCTGCTGCTCCTAACACCAGTCAGGATCCAGCAAGCAGCAGTCAAACTAAAAGAAGAGATTAACCCCGTGGAGCACCGGAGATGAGCAAGGCAGGGAGGACAGGATGGGCTGTGGACAACCAGCCTTCTGCTCTCGCTGCAGCCGGCAGCCTCTGGGATAAGAGGCATTTTAAAGCAAAATTTCCTCTCGTCTGAGCGGAAGGACAAGGAGCTCTAAGGTTTCAGATGTTTTTGTAGGGTGGAGGCAGGCAGATAGGAAATCTGGGACCTACAACCAGAGCTTGGTGCCAACATTAGCGAAAAGAGCAGTCGATGCCCCCACAAGAAGGCACTTCACTGTTAGACCTCGGTTTTCCCCATGAGTCTTTGGAGGGTAGGTATAGAAATAACAGCTAATGGACTCCTGTAAAACCTTCATGCCTCGTGAGTAGGTGGGACAAAGATTAATAGTCTAGATTGGAAAATAAGTGGTGTATTTCGAAAGCAGCCATCAGGAGGGGCAGAAAATCAAGTGTGGAGAAGGGACAAGGTATGAGAGCAGAGGGAGAAGGAGGAAGCAAAACACAGGAGACAGCACAAGGCATACAGCTGGGGGCAGGGAAGACACACAGTAAATGAAACAAGGAAGGGACAGACCTAAAAAAGCTTTCCAGGAGGCTCTTGCTTTTATTCTTTAAGAGAGTCATTAAGAAGCCGATTGACAGCGTGCTACCAGCAAGGGCCATCCAGAACCGCTTTACTTTCAGTGGTCAGGGCATGACAGCACAGCAGTTTTCCACCCCAGCTAGCCAGACCGGTCATCAGGCATTAGTCACTGTCACGTAACTACCGCAGACCATATATTATAACTAAATCCTACCATTCAGAAGCAAGTTAAATGAATTGCGAGGCCAAAAATCCTTATCTTTCAGGCAAAGATAAGCATTTCCACTTGCTTATTAATGTTGAAGACTGGGTTTGTTTCAGTACTAGAGTTTGGGGTGCACACGCTGCTTTTAAGAAGCTGCACGAATGGCACGCCATGGGCACGGAGGACCTGCCCCGTCTCCTGTAATGGGAGAGGAGATCAAGTACGTCAAAAGTAAAAGCAAACTGCCTCTAAGAAACACAAAACTGTCTGCAACAGATTTCTAATGAATATGGAGGGGGGAAAAAAAAAGAAAAGAAAGGCATCAAATTGAAACACAGCGCTAGCTATGTGAGAAGTGAAGTGATCTTTGCTGGTTGCAGAGCACCGCTGGTTGGGAGAGCTGTAAGGAGATGGGCCGACGGCGAAGCCACTCGTGCCAAATCCACAAACACTGCTGCATCAATCGACGTTCAAAATACTCATCCTCCCAACAGCCGTGCTTCACGCCTTCTTAAAAACAAGAAGTAAGGCCTTTTCTTACAGTAACAAATGATTTTTCTCTCCCGCTTGAATCAGAACCTTCCTACCTGCCCACGGCAAGCATTTCCTCTGAAGTCTCCAAGTCACGGCTTGAATCAAAGAAGGCTCCAAGCCTTGTTATGACGGCAGTGACTAAAAGCCAAACCATCCGAAAAGCCCAGCTTCGCCCCGTAGCTCTTTTCCCCTCGCCTCCCCGCAGCTGTACACTGCCCCACCTCCAGCCGGGCATTGCCAGAATTCCTCATAATTTCCCCTCTCCCAAAATGCTTACACACGCGTTGCCGAGCCCCGGCCCGCTCCACAGCCCCGCGCCGGCCCAGAAAAAGTTTGCTGAGCATGACAAAAGCCCTGGAAGCTGAGCTCACCGCTCCTACATTCCTACCGATCTTCCAGCCACAACCAGCACCTCGTTTCCAGGATTCACCGGGCTTTTGCTCCGCATCACCCTTCCTATCAACTCATCTGCTTTCTCACTGCGCACACGGTGGTCTCGGACACCTCATATTTCTCCAAGAAAGCAGGATCCATGCCTAGCACTTCTTCACATGGCTGCCGATTTGACACCCCACTCCCTCCACAATAAGCTCTCACCTTGAATGCCTTGCTCACCAGTTTTTCAGTGGATTCTGACTTTGGCAATTATTTCTGTAAATACTCTTGGGGTGCTGGGGAACAAGCGTAGCACAACACAGGCCCATAAAGGGGAGGGGGAAAAAAAAAAGAAAACAACACGGCTTGCAATTTTTGCCTTTCCAAATCCAGCACTTTGAGCAAAGCACGAGGTAAATTCAAGATGAGCGTGCTGCTCTAAGATTTCTTATCAGCAAGTCATCGACCGCTCTCCCCATGAGCTCTGCTGTAGCGGATCACTCAGGAATCCCAGTTCTGGATTAGAATCAAGTACAATTGGTTTGTTTCAAACAAGAACTGCCAGTCTATAAACCCCTTGCACAAAGCTGCGTCTTATTGACTATTTTTAATAAATAGGGCTGGCACAGTAAAATTGGACAATTGTTACGAACAATAAAGGAGACAGACTTTGATTACAAGTATTGAGAAGCAATACAGGGGCATTTTAGGGTTGAGTATTTGCTTTCCAACGCGAGTTCGAGTTCTGTCAACTGAAAACAGCAACTCGGAGCAAATACTCCTTAACAAGCAGTTTGGAGCAGAGCAGAAAACAGCACTGCACAGCAAGAGAGGAACCAGCCTTTTTTTTTTTGTTGTTGTTGTACAGCAGGCAGATAGCACAGTCAACACCGCGGTGCAGAGGAGAAGGCAGGCAGGACTACAAGGTGATGTGTGTATGCAACGCACACAAAGAGCTGTAAATAACAGCCGAGTTGGAGGGAGAGATCTGGCAAGGTGGTGGTTCTCACTGGTATTTGACCAGCTAGCATAGCATTACTGGGAGTCACCTGGGTAATTCCCCACTCAATGTGACACACAACCTCTTAGATCAGGGACCATCTGCAAATAAATCTGGACCCCAGCAGTGATATCATCTGTCATAGTGTCTGGTGTAGCACAAAACACCCAAGGAGGACAGAGCTCATTTTTGGGGAAGAGGAGGGAAATTAGGCTTGATTTTCGAGTACGTCAGGGTGCCCAACCACCCCGCCCTCAGCGGGGCTTATCAAATCCTCTGCCTGGACACAAACAAGCAGCACAGTCAAGGAGACCAAGCCTTCAGCTAAGCGCCTTGGAGAGCGGAGTACCCATTGGGGGATCAGACACACCAGCAGGTTTGGGAATGAGGGAGGAAGGAGATAATCAGATCTGAAATTCCCATCAGTATGAAATGAGACTTAACTCAGTAGCTTGCCAACGCAGACTGACTGTTCTTTCTAATGTCTGTGACAACTCCGCTTCAAATTTCAAGCTTTTCTCAGCAGTAACTACTCCCCCATGTAGCTGTAATGGCCAGAAAGAGACTGGCTTTTATGTAACCCCAAAAGACTAGCAGAAAGGGAAGCAGCAGCCACACACACACACACACAGAGGGAGAACTGGGGGGGGGGGGGGGGGGGGGGGGAAATCAGCAGAAGGCTCTGCTGAGTGCTCAGGGCTATATCCAAGCTCACAATGCAGCCACAGAGAAGTGGGATGCAGCAATCAGAAATGCTACAGTTCCACACTCGGAGAGAGACCTAGCAATCAGTGCTGCATCCGAGCAATAGGGAGTGAAATTACAGAGCAAACTGCCATGTGATGCCACAAACTACTCCATCCCGCCAGCTGTAACAAGTATTCATTCCCAAAAACGCGTCACAGGCTCATCTGTCATTAACAGCCCAGCCTGCCAGCAGCTGAGCAGGAGTCAGCAGCGAAGGGCAGCTGCAGGGCTGCTTCCTTTCACAGTGCTCTATTCTCCCCAAAAGCCACGGGGGAGACGCATGGGTAAAACCCCCCCAGGCGCCGGGGAAAAAACACTGCCCACCATCTCTTACCAGCCGCTAAGACGGAAAGCGCAGGCTGTGTTTTCACCACGATCGCACAAAAGCTTTCCTGAAGCATGGGTACTGAAAACATGGGGCCTTCAGGAGAACACAGTTAGCTGATCGCAAAAAAACCCCCGTACATAACCCCTCTGTATATTAATAATCCACTTCAATCGCCAACTCGAGAACTTTGCAGATACGACCTGCCGGCATTACAAAAGAGGTGTTTCGGCAATAGCGTGGGGCAAGAGCAGCGCTGCACATTTCCACAGCGATGTTCTGACACTAGGAAATGCCAGCCCTGATCTTGCAGAATAACGAAGCATTGTACAGTGCACTGTGGAGTCCTTGAGACAACAAACATCCAGCCCGCCCAGTTCCCAGAGTAAAAATACTCTCCCCCCCCCCCCCTTTTTCTCCCCCCCCCCCCCCCCCCCCCCTCCAGTCTGCTGGCTCTGAAAAATGCAAAAGAGGCTCAGAAAGCCATTTTCTGTGTTTTTTTGTCTGGCTCACGCATTATCGTCATCATTTACTGCCCTCGAGGGGATTGCACAGGTGTGACTGAAAATTTGGCTCTTCCTTTTAAACTTTTGTTATCAGCTTTACTGAAGATGATCTTGCTGGAATAAATGCCAGCCTGCTCTCCAGGAGAGGGACTCGCTCGAAGCTGCTGGCAGAAATCAAGCCGGGGGTGGAAGGACGGGGGTGTCACTAATGGGGAACATACAGATCCTCCTAGCTTCTGTTGGAGTGCAAATACAGCCAGCAGTTTGACCTAGACTTTTTTTTTTAATTCCTAAAAACCACATCATTGCCCTAATTAATGTTTCCATTCATTTAGCTGAAAAACAAGTTAAACAAAGAGGGTCACCTGGTGTTCCTATCAATGCCTGACTAGGATACAGGCAGAACAAATGCATTTAAATAAAACTCTAGAAGAGATGTGACAAGAGAAAGGCAGTTTAGCTCAATTAAAGAAAGCTGTCACAGGGATTTGATTCTCAGAATACAGAATTATTGATTAAACAGGAATTAAAGCTCTGAAACAGAAAGGTTTCAAGGTCTTTGCTGTGAGGATATACATCAGGAGAGAGGCAGGGCTCCTTCAGCGCCAGAAGAGCTCTGGCTTTGTTGCTTCCTAGGAAACAGGAGCAGCAAAGGGAGCAGAATGCTTTCTGTTAACCCTATGAATAATTTTGGCAAGGATACAAGGTCAGCGACAATACAGAGTAGTATCACAAGCTTCAATCAACAGGTAGCTTTGGCGAACTCGGGTACAGAAAACTCACTGTAGGTTCTCAAATATTTGAGGAGGATGTGGGGAGAGGCCTGGTCAGCGGGCAGGTTTCGCTCCACGGGCAGGAGGTCTCTAATGACACCCAGTCTGAGCCCGAACCACTGCCCAAAGTCAGAGACTATCCAAGGAATCAGGCTCAACCTGTCCCAGGAGATGAGTCCCTTGAGCCTGGGTTAGCCGCCACAGCAAGCCGAGAGAGACGCGTCTGCTAAAACAGGATTGCCACTCTGCCCCAAAAGCCAGTCCTTAAAGGTCCAGGGCGAGGAGCTTTCATTGGCAAAGTCATCCCTTTGTTTCTGTCCCAATCCAGGCGAAATGAGCTCTGGATAAAAATCACAAGATTTCATTTTCCAAGCCTCAAAGTCTGTCACAGCACTGAATTCACTTCAAAAGGTCTTGACTAGAAGAGATGCAATTTAGGTGGCAACACAAGCAGCATCGTTCCCACCAGTTTCATTTGGAGGTACCGCAGGGACCCGAGCCTCGCGCCGTCGCTGCGGGGATGCCTGCGCAGAACCACAGGCCAACTTCTGCAAACGGTGCGCGGCTGCTAAAGCAAACACCGCTGAATCGCTCATTCCCAGGCTGAATTACTGCTAATGAGGATAGCATGTTTTCTTCCTCTCCTTCACACCAGCCTCCTCCAGCAAGAGGAAAGGCTTGTGCCTGTTAGCGCTAACAAAGCGCTTGGTGCAAAGCACAACTCTCACAATACATCAGCACATTTTCATTCTAGGGCAGTGCTCGGTAATTAATATGGAAAGAGAGGGTGTGGTTTTGTTTTTTTTTTTTTTTCTAAATGACTTATTCCTGAAGTCTGAACATACTTTAACCTTCCTTTTGAGCAGATAAACTCTGTCTCATTTGCAGCTAAGCTCAGCCTCCCCAGCTTTAACACACACTAAACTATTTTGATTAATGAAAGAGTAGGAACAAACCAGTTCCAAGTGTTTTCTACACAGCTCAACTGCTCTTTCAGTTTCAACTCACGCCTAGATAATTATATCACAGCTCTGAGTGCCCCCACCCTTCTGCTGCACTTGGGGAATACTGGAAAGATAAGTCTTTTCTTAATTATTAAATGTAAATAGCTCATTAAATATAATCCAATTACTTTAATTGTAAGAAAAAGGAAGTAATTACAATATGTACATGTATTCTTGCCTGAACAGTTTTAATATCTTAAATGAATCTTTGCAGCATTAATATTTTAAGTTAACCTTTGACACGATGAAAAAAAGAGACAGTGACTCCCTGATATCTTCCAGAAGTGTTATATCTGCTGGGATTTCTGTCACAAAAAAACAAGAGAACAGCCTTGAGCATCTAAATCAAAATGGTTTATGAACAGCATCTTTATATGAAGTCAAAATAACACATGGGTTTTCTATTGGGGGGGGGGGGAGATACACAAGATGCCACATTAAGACCTTGAATATGCTTTTTGGATCTCAGGAGTCAAGTGCGATGGGTACTACTATGAACTCGGGAGAACAGGCAGGCCCCCACCAGTACCAAATGCCACCACGTATCTGGGGTTTTCCAGGCAGTTCTCCTTCCCCACACCTACGGTTTGTCCCGTCCAAGGGTGGGAAGCGGAACCAGGGCTGGGGGAGAAGGGGCCTGCCCCATGTCTGGGATTACCCAGTTCTTCCATCGAGGTGCCCAGCGAGGCGACCCCCCCAGAAACACCAAATCTGTTTTTTGTGCGTGCACAAGCCATCTGTGCAACGGACGGGCACGGCGCATGATCCCGGGCTGCCATTTGGGATTTGCAGGCAGAGCTGCAGGAAGCTGCGAGTAGCAGTCTTCTGGTTTTGCTCAACAGCATGACAATCCTTGGACTCACTCTCTCCATCCGTGCAGCCAGCGGGACCGAACAACCTTCCAGGCAGACTCCAGCAAGGCCCCACTGTTTCAATCAGCCCCCCTGGTCAGACAGAGCAGGGTCAAATTTCAGCTTGGACGTGGTGACAGATGCCTGTGTAATCTCCTTGGGACAGTCAGAAAAAAATATTCTTTTTAAGCTGTAGTTGTTTCCATTTTGTATGTTCTGAGCCCAGCAGTGATCTCACCTTATGTAATCTGCAGCGCAAACTCCAGGCTCTGGACCATCCAAAACTATTTCAGAGTGTTTGAAACCATCACTTTATTGAACCGATCTTTTTTGGGAGAGGAGAGATTAGACCGTATTAGGGATGCTAAAGATGCAAGCCTTTCTATCAAAGCTCACCACAAGGTCTATAATAAGCTGCTTTATGGAAACCTCTCATGTGAAGCCAGACCCTCGATGTAACCTCCTTGATACAATATTGAATTCTCAATAGCAACCAAAAGGCTATTTTGTATAAGTTAATTACACGCGTTTTTAATTTAGCCTCCAAAAGGGAAGCGGCCAGTTATTTCATGCTGCCCTAGACAGAAGGTAAAGGTTTTACACAAGCTGTGTTTATAGCTATATGCCTTCCTCCAGCAAAGGATCAGCTCAGCAGCTGTTGGTATTGAAAGAACAGGATCTGGGTGTGTGCACGGTTCTCTCTTGCTTTTTTTTTTTTTTTTTTCGCAGCTGCAAGGCCAAAACCATAAGAGTGTGTGCTTTTTCTTACGGTGCACAAAAGCAGGGTGCCTGAAAGGGAACTCGCTTCCGCTCTGGCAAGCACTCAACGAACTATTTGCTGGGCTAAGGGGTGGTCGGGGAACTTTCACCCATCCATTCAGCCAGGGCCACTATTCCCCCTCCCTCCCAATTAAATCCCATTTTTTGCACTCCATGCATGAACCGCAGCTACACCAATACATCAGATATTGTGGCTGATAGCCTTCTCTGAATGCCACTTAAAGCCCTCCAGTGCAGAGCTGCCTGAAAGCAAAGCATCATTCATTCTTTGAGCAACAGAAAAAGACTTTTGCTATACAGAGACTTGAAGTAAGACTCTAAGAAGTAGGAAAAGGACATCCAGTGAAAGAGGAAATGAGAAATTAAAACCACATTCAATCTTATTAGCAGTAATACAATAGGTCAACAAAGTACTTCGCAAAACTCCACAGCATGTGAACAATCTATGCAGAACTCGCTCCTACGCGATCGGTGACACCGGCCCCTTTGGCCATTATGGAAAAAAGCAAAGATTGTCAGCGGCTATTTGAAATAGCCCAGGTAGGAGGGGAGATGGCTGGAGATATTACCTCCATGCCTAGCAGGAAAGTACACTTACAAGATGAGAATGGGAGGAATATTCCCCCTCCTCCTTTTCCATCTGAAACATTTTCTCTCTCTAGGGATTTCCAGCATCTTATAAGCGAAGCCTCTTTGAAGTACCGCAAAGTGGCATTGCTCATCATTTCAGTAATGATAGTAAATAAGCTCCAGTATTTTGTTGATCCTTTTCCTTTTCCTTTACAAACAAAAGGTCAGAGTCATTAGCCCAGTTTTATGAGCGGAGAGAAATGAAGGCTTGGAAGAGGCAGGTTGCTCTGTAACATCATCAGAAACATCAACGAACAAACCAGACAAGAAACCCTAAGCCACAGGACTTAAGAATAGCCATGCTAGGTCATCCAGCCTCCAGATAAACCAGCATCCTCCGTCCATCGGTGGTCAGATCTCAGATGCATAAAGAAAAGAGCATGAGAACAAGGCAAGCACGGAGCAACAGTTCTCCCTGCCGTCCTTTCCCACGTTGCAGCTTCCCACCGCACCTTAAGACCGCGCGGAAACAAACGCTATCGTTCAATTGTCCTTTATGGACTTCACTTCCATGAACTGGTCTCATCAGCTTCTGAACTCATCCAAACAGTCAGCATCCATGAAATCCCAGGGCAGCAAGTCCCACATTTATCACATGCTAGGTGAAAATGCGCTTCCTTTTATGTCCTTCACTTTACAATTAGGAGATTTTAACCTCAAATCTATGTGTGTCTTTGCTTCATAAAGGAGTTGTTCAAATAAATGCATCACCATTCATATTAAGCAAGCGCCTTTGGAGAAGAAGGCTACCTGGCTGCATCAGACAACACACGAGAAACTCTCAATTCTAACTGAGCACTTTCAGCAGAAACCAAAATAATAATGGTTTAGGTTTGATTTACGGCAGCAGTAAGAACAAATTATTTTTAGCGGACAGCTCTTTGCGTGTTGTCCGTCCCATTCTCGACTGCGCGCCACTTCCGACACTAAGGCAGGAGAATCAAAACCTCCAAGACAACAGGTCACCAGTGATCTCCGAGCAGCTCCCCTAAAGCGGTGGCACAGCAACAGCCTCCCATGCAGAAATTTAAGCTCTCGAGAACAAATGCTAACTGCTGCTGCTTCATAGGCAGCTCCCTTCTTCCTCTCTTGGCATCGCAGCATCCTTTAAACCACCACTTCTCCCCAAAACAGGCCTGGGATACTGCTCTGTAAGAGGAGAAGACACGGCAGGCGTTGAAGGAAGAGAGCAGGTCACCACTGACCCCATTTGTAGGAGACCAGTTGAGATTCCTGGTCCTTTAAATTTTCTTCATCAAAGCCCCTGGCAGATGCATACTTGAGATATGTCTGTGCTCCACCACTTCTCCAGCAGCAACATAATACCGGAAAGCTTTACTGCGATTTCAAGAATTAGGGTAGGATCTAGAGGAACTATTTCCCAGGCCCATTACTGCAGCAGAGGCGAGCTCGGGATGGAGAATGTGATTAACGCTTTGCACTGCCACCGCGCTGCTTGCTCAACAAAATAACGTGGAAGTTCATGTTTCAGTTCTTCTGGGAGGGGACCTCCCCCCTACTGCCTCCCAGGCAGGGGGAGAAAAAAAAAAAAAAAAAAAAAAAAAGAATAAAAAATCCTGCAGACCTTCAGATGGAAAACCAAATCTTATATAAATCAGAATGAGGCCTGCATCTGATAACCTGCTGTAAAAGCTCCTGTTAGCAAGCAGGCCCTTTGCAGCAAAGCCGGATCAGCAGCACCAGTAGCCTCCCCTCCTCAAAAAGAAAACACACAGTCTTTTTATTACACAGAGTTGCAAAAATACAAAGGAAGTAAATGTCACCGGGGTGGTTCTGTTCTGAGCAGCCATTTGCTTATTACCCAGAAGCCATTTCCACATGCCTTTTTTTAAAACCCAGTGCTTATAAATACCTAAAATATTTAAATAAATGTTAATCTATGGTAACCAAGGGCCCGATCTCACAAATATTTATCCTTGCACAGTGAGAATAAATACTCAAATACAATTTCTTACTACAGAACCCATTAGAAGCAAGAGTGCTGCTGAAAACAGTAACACACCAGAAGCCAGGCTAGGAAAATAGCTGCATTTTGCTTTCCTAGATTTCCGCACAGTGAAAGTGTCACTTTTGGTTTGTCTCCCGTGCATTGCGTGCAGCATTACTTTAGAAAATATATGTAAAGGAGCAAGCCCGGTGCTGAGCCATCAGACAGTGGCCTGTTCTGGCCATTTTAACCCTCAGAAGAAGCTTTTGGCAGCGCGTGTTTCTGCCGGGTGCTGGTGTCCCGTTCTGTATGGGGACAGCGGGAACTTTATACACAACATGCAAACACAATTGCTGTTCAGTCCTTTTCCTGCTTCGCGACCGACTCGTGCGGCACACGCAGCAATGCATTTTGCTCAGCTGAATGACCAAGGGCTAAGTATTATCACCAAACCTAGCAGAGACAAAGCAGAAACCTTACATTTAAAGTTATTAAACATTTGAGTCCAGAAAGCCCACAGAGAGAAACTATCTACAAGGATTAAAGCCGAGTCTTACACTTGTTGAAATCTTCCTTATTACAGTCTGTCAAAGAAAACTAACCTGATTTTGTGGAAACATTAATCCTAACAATCTTCTTTGTTCTTCTATCACCACAAAAAATAAGAAAAAAAAAAAAAACCCAGGAGATGGATTTGCAGCTGTAACTATATGCATATGAGGCAATCACTGAAGTTTTAACCCCTCCACCCACACTACGCGATTATCTAAGCTTTGTGAATGAAATCAACTTTTCCTAGACCAGCCCTGAAGAATGAGATATATTCAAAGCATGCTGAGAAACTGGGTTGGTAGTTATCATAAAGGTTGTATTCTTTTTAGTGAATCACTGTTCACAAATACCTTCTGAGCTGTAACTTAAAAATACCCCATTTCTGTTCGGTGTGTCACATTATTCATAGGGAAACCAGTTTTATAGTCTGCTTAAAAGAACTTTTCTATTAACTCATTACTTCAAACCCCAGCAGTGACCTCTCTAAAGTCATGAGGGCTGCAGTTCCAGCCTCTACCCTTCTTCAGTAAGATGCTCACTTCACAACACCACATTTCAAATAAGTCTTGTACAAAATAACGTAGCCAGAAACACACTGTATTTCTTTCCCCCCCCGCCTCCTCGTAGCCTTAACTTGCATCCTCCTCCCACCCCTCCAGCACAGTTTTGTAAAACCAGAGCTTGAAAGATTTGTTAGGAATGCAGACTGGACAGAAGCTGAAGTGAGGAACAGGGGTGAGCCCGCAGCCAGGGATCAGCACCACTGTTTTTTTGTGGGGCCGGGGCCAAGGGCGTGGGAATGGTGAAGTGAAGCAGGGGTCCTGCTAACATCACTGGGCAGCAGCTTGGGAAAACCTGATCAGCAGCAGACAGCTTGGAAAGGCTTTATCTTCACAGCTGTGAAGAGGAAGGAGTCCGACAGGCTTGAGCCATCAGAAGGGGTTTTTTATTTTTTTAAATAAAAAAAAAGTGGAATTTGGGGCACTTACTTTTTGAACTTGTTACCAGACAGATAAAAAATACCACATTTCTTTTTAAAAACAGTGAAAATACACAGTTTAGGGAAAAGTTTACATTCAGTTCGTCCCTGGAAATTTATCCTCTTACAGCCCATACTTACTCAGTACAGCAAGGCTTCACCCTGTTTCAACCGGGCTACACAGGGAGCTGGTAAACCTGCTCCTCACCCCAAACAGAACGAGGCTTTTAACCAAGCAGAAATCGATGCCTTGGAAGTTAGATGTCCTGGGTTTGATCCCCACCAACCCACCCAGGCACAATACTGACAACTGTAGCTTGACCAAAGATCAGCATTAGATGGGCCTCTAAAGCTTGGCTCAAGCTCTCTCATTCAAACTTTATGTCTTCAAGCACAATCCTTAAAAAAAAAAAAAAAAAAAAAAAAAAAAAAGGGAAAAAAAAAAAAGCACAGAACTGAAGTGCCTGGCCGGCTCCACCCGACTTCCTGGCATAAAGCTTGTCCTTGGCTGTGAATTCAAGTGGATTTTCAAAGTCACTTTATCAACATGCTGCCTGTGTTTTCAGTGGGTAGATGTTAGCTTTGGTTTGTTTTTAACTAAGTTTTGGATTAAACTCTGTATCGGTTTCTATGACAAAAACCCACTCAAGGTCAATAAGGGGCACATCAGAATGAAAAGTGTCGCAACGCAGCATTTTAAATTCCTGCAGCACTTACCAGCAACCGATTCTGCAGATGTTTAAAACTGATGGAAAACATAACTATACCCCTTCCTCATGTGACCAAGCACCCAGACTTTAGTACTTCCCATAAAGTCACACTTTGCATCAGCTTTGTCACAGGGAAGCACACACACTGCTGGCTTCTCACATCTTTTACTTTCAACTTTTCCATCTCACAAGGCTTTGGGAAGGACACGCAAGTGTGAGGGTCACGGAGCACTCCATCAGTTATGACCCTGTCTGCAGCAGGTGTACTTAATAGAAGGGTTTTTTAGCATTATTAGTATCATTTCATGTCCACTAACATCTGCAGCGCTGAAAGACTTAGACTTCCAGTATTTTCTAGTGTCTGATCAAACAGGCCTAACTCCTGGCATTAACACATCACGCAGTCCCACCAGCGGTCTGATCTATGTAGAGGTGCCCAATTCTGCTACTGCTACTAATGAAAGTAAAACAGCAATGCCGAATGTGAAACTTTTTGCAGGAAAAAAAATATATCCTGCCATGGGAAGGTCCTTGAGGTTAAATAATAGCTAACAGGGATGAGCTGCAATCTCTCACCTTTCTCCAAAGGACATATGCTATTTGTATCCCAAAGCAGTAACCCCAACACAAATCTAAATGCTGGTGAGGTACAACCCCAAGAACATTCCCTAACAATTTACTTCTCTGGAAGAAATATGGTCTGAGGTCACCGGCAGGTCAGCGTGTTTGACCAAACTACCCAACCATACCCCGTTACACCCTTCAAAGCTTCCTTTCAGAGCACACCGAGGGATTTAATATTGGGGAAAACGTTTTCCAAAGGGTGCTACAGCACCCACACGGTCTCACCCCAAGCAGTTCTACGTTTTGTCTGCCCACAGTTAACAGTCAAGGGGCTTACACGCATCCTTAAAGCGTAGCCAGACATACTGATGGGTGCACCCGCTTCTGGGGCAGGAAGAGAGCCAGGAGGGAGAAGTTGCTTTCACAGCAACACTGCATGAGTGCAATCACCAGAACTTGCACCAACAAGGGCAGCCACCTCACACCCAGACTTTGTACACAGACACGGACGCGTTTGCACAAGCACTGATGTCAAACCCAGAAAGCAAAGACTGCAACCAGGCTGGAAAGGGAGGGACCCCCTCCGCCAGCACAGCACCGCTGCCTCTCCCTCGGAGGGGACCCCGCAGCACCCCCCCTTCTCCCCAGCTCCCCCAGGCCATTCCCCACGAAGCCAGACCTCTGTAACGGCCCCAGCACAGCAGACGCTGGCGAGGCCGCGGGAGAGCCCAGCAGACCGGCGTTTCCTTAACCCAGCACAGGCCCCTGACCCCCCCGGGCAGGCCAGCCCTCCCCTACACCCCAGCCCCTCCGGGCAGCCCGGCCACGGCCCAGGGCACACACCCTGCTCTGAGCCATGGCCCCTGGGAGGGGCTGGGCAAGTGTCAGCCCAGGGATGAAGCCATTTCCCTCTCCCCGTCCCCAGGCCGGGGCCAGGCTCGCCCCAAACCCCCCAGCCCGGGGGTACCAGGGCCCACAGCAGCCGGCGCTCACTATGTGGCAGGAAACAGTGCCCGGCTCAGCCCCATAGCTCACTATTTGGCAGGGGCCTAGCGGCCCACCCCAGCGCCTCCGCCTCCCTCCCCCGGGAAGAGGCGACCTGGGAGGCCCCCAGGAGTCGCCGCTCGCCCCTCTCGTACTCACCCCTCTCCACAACTGTCCCCTCCGGCCCCCTCAGCTCGCTACCACCAGGGCGGGCCAGCCCGGCCGTCCGCCATTCCACAGCTCCCCCTCCCTGCCCTGACTGAGCCTCGCCCCGCCTCCTCCTGGCCACCGGTCCGCTGCGCCATTGGCTCGCCGGCCAAGAATACTGACAGGCTATTGGCTGCATCTGGATGTCTATCAAAGCCGTCCTACGCCACTCGCGTACGGAACTGGAGCAGCAGAAGAACCCCACCCAAGCCGGCCGCGCAAAGAGCGTAAGCAGGAAGGAACGTACCATCGCGGGGAGTAGGCGGGGGGATCTGCGCGAGGCTTTGGGACAGATTCCAGGGGCAGAGAGGAGAATCGCGACACCACGCACAGCCACGACATTCCTAAAATATGTCTCTGGGTCTGTGAGTGCCTGAGCTCCATATTCTTCCAGGTGGCTTTGGAGGAAAGGGGAGTCTGTCTCTTCCGCCCCCCCCTCCCCTCCGGAGAGCTCCCCTTTGGTGTTGCCTCTCGCCTCTATGGTCTCCCGCCCTGCGAGGAAAGTTCCACCTGGGGGAGCGGGGGTGTCACTCCAGGGCGGGGCGGGGCGGGGGGCGTCAGGGGACAGGGCTGGGAGGGGGCAAATAGGCTCGGAGGGGTGGGGGGGCTTTGGGGAGAGGTGGGGGGGGCAGGGGGTGCAGGTGACAGGGACAGCGCTGGGCTGGCGAGCGGGACCGGAGCCTGGCAGCTGCCCGTCGGCCTGCGGCCAGCCCAGAGGGGCCCCGTCCGCCTCCGGCCCCGAACCAGGGCGGGGGTCCCCAGCCTCCAAACCAGGGCGGGGGTCCCCACCCCCAATCCGCCTCCAGCCCCGAACCAGGGCGGGGGTCCCCAGCCCCCCGTCCGCCTCCGGCCCCGAACCAGGGCGGGGGTCCCCAGCCTCCAAACCAGGGCGGGGGTCCCCACCCCCAATCCGCCTCCAGCCCCGAACCAGGGCGGGGGTCCCCAGCCCCCCGTCCGCCTCCAGGCCCCGAACCAGGGCGGGGGTCCCCAGCCCCCCGTCCGCCTCCAGGCCCCGAACCAGGGCGGGGGTCCCCAGCCCCCCGTCCGCCTCCGGCCCCGAACCAGGGCGGGGGTCCCCAGCCCCCCGTCCGCCTCCAGCCCCAAACCAGGGCAGGGGGTCCCCACCCCCAATCCGCCTCCAGCCCCAAACCAGGGCGGGGGTCCCCAGCCCCCCATCCGCCTCCAGCCACGAAACAGGGCGGGGGTCCCCAGCCTCCAAATCAGGGCAGGGGGTCCCAAGCCCCTCATCCACCTCCAGACCCCGAACCAGGGCAGGGGTCCCCAGCCTCCAAACCAGGGCAGGGGGTCCCAAGCCCCTCATCTGCCTCCAGCCCCCAAATCAGGGCAGGGGGTCCCCAGCCCCTCATCCACCTCCAGCCCCAAAACAGGGCAGGGAGTCCCCAGCCCCCCATCCACCTCCAGCCCCAAAACAGGGTGGGGTGTCCCCAGCACGGGGGGTACCTGGAGCTGGGGGGCATGGGGACGGCCAGCCACCGCTGTGTGACACCAGTTTTGGCTCCCGCCTGGGTTTGTCCCCATGGCCTGACGAGGCGGGGAGCGGAGTCAAGGCATAAACGAGCCCGGTTTAATGAGCGGGGCTGGCTGCACCTGTATGGGGGGACCCAGGACAGGGTCCTGCTGAGCCGACGTGGCTGTGCGTCCCGGTCCCACAAGGACATCGTGCCGTAGTCGCACGGTGGGGGTCACGCCGGGACGGGCAGCGCGGCTGAGCATGCCGGGGGGCTCGGAAAAGCCCCGCTCCCTGCCCGGCCTCGAGCCCCGGTGACCCCGGCAGCATCCTGCGGCTCAGCCCGGTGCTCGGCAGAGCCGGGGTGATGCTAATGCCCCCCTCAGAACCCGCGGGAGCAAAGACTTGCATCAAAAATTACCAGCATGCGGCATGCCGCGTTTCTGCCTGTGCATCTGGATATTAAATCTTTCCTTCCCTGCCTGATTATCAACATTAAGCGCCAGGTTTGTTTATGCCTACAAAAGGGGGAAGAGGGAGCGGGCGCGAGCAGGACGAAGGGCACTGGGCGCAGCCATCTATCTCTTCCCTGCTCGGAGTGCTCGTGCTTTAAAACCGAACCGCAGGGTGTAAATCACCGGCACTCCCAATGACGGGAAGCAAACAAATCCACGTCAGCGCTGCCGGGAGCCGCGGCGGCAGCCAGGGAGGGCATCCCGGCCAAGGGCATCGCCGACGGGCAGAGCCGGCGGCCCCGGTTGGAGCAGCCTGGGGGTCGCTCCGGTGTGTGCCGTGCCTGCCCGTTTTGCCCGCAATTCCTGCCCGCCCTGCCCCGTGGCGCGGCCGCTGCCCGCTTGGGGGGGGTCTCTCCACCGCTGCCGCCATCTCCTTTGGCTCCTCCAGGGCAAGACGGGCACACGCACGTGTTGCAAACAGCCATTTCTTGCCCGTTTTGCATCTCTTCCTCCCTCCCCATGCACAGCCGCCTTGGGTGTGATGCTCAGCACCTCCCGGTGCCCCCAGCACCCACCAGCCCCCCTGCACCCCCAGTTCCCCCCTACGGGTGCAAGGCGAGGGCCGAGGTGCTGCTGGAGGCCGCTTGGCTCCAGGTTTTCCAGGCTGCCAGCGAGCCATTCCCTTGAAGAAGATCTGCTTCTATCTCAAGGTGTCACAGCCTCAAGGGAACCACCTAATCTGTATCTGCACTGCAACCTTTATCTCTCCCCGGCTGTGCGAGAGGCTCTGTTTATAGCTGCCGAATAATACCCGCTAAATTGCAGGATCCACACACACACCCCCCCTGTACCCCCCGACACTTGTTTCTCTGCAAGAGGGATGCTCTCGCCTGCCAGGTTTTGCCAGAGGTAAATGATGCTCCGGGGGACATGGAAGGGCAGCTGGGCTGCTCCTGCCTCCTGGGTGAGCTCCAGCCACGTCCAAACCCCCGATAACCCCAGACAGACCCTGGCACAAATTGCTGTCGCCTCCGGCTTCGATCCAACCTCGCTTCCCTCAGCCTGGGCTTTGCTTCTGCCAAAAACGAGGTGGGATCCGGCAGGTCCAGCCTCATCCTTCCTCTGCGTGACCCAGGGATGGAGGAGCCGGACATCCTCCACGGGAGGGAGGAGATGGCAGCTTATCGCGGCCCGTGTGCCGCCCCAGCCTCGCGCGAGGCCACGTCCTCGCCCGGGGACGATGGCCTTGTGGCTCTCTGGAGTCACCCACCGTCTGCCAGGGAGCCTTGGGTGCCCCTTTCCTGGCCAAGTGCCCCTGTCCCGGCCCCGGTGTCTCATAAAATGGTCAAGGAGCCCGTGCAGCGGCGTGGCGTGAGGGCCAGCACAAGGGCAGAGCAGCTCCGGCTGCATCCCTGCTTCCTGCGGGAAAGGAGACGGGGCTGTCGGCACCGGAGCTGCAAGGATGCTCCGGAAATGCGCACCCAACAGCATGCTCCAGGCTTCTGCATCCCTGATTCCCATGGACTGTGACGCCCTGGCATCAATCTGGGCCACAGCTGTGAGCTGGGGTGCCTGGGTGCATGGGGCAGGTGGGATGCACAGGGTGCGTGGAGCACCTGGCTGTGCCCAGGGCATGCGGGATATGTGGGGCATGTGGGGTGCCCAGGGTGCATGGGGTGCCCAGGGTGCGTGGGATGCATGGTGCACACAGGATGCAATGGAGCACGTGGGATGGATGGGGTGCACAGGGTGCCCGGGATGCCCAGGACACACGGGGTACCCGGGTCTCGTGGGACGCACGGGGTGCACAGGGTGCCCGGGATGCCCAGGACACACGGGGGTACCCGGGTCTCGTGGGACGCACGGGGTGCACAGGGTGCCCGGGATGCCCAGGACACACGGGGTACCCGGGTCTCGTGGGACGCACGGGGTGCACAGGGTGCCCGGGATGCCCAGGACACACGGGGTACCCGGGATGCCCAGGACACATGGGGTACCCAGGTCTCATGGGATGCACGGGGTGCACAGGGTGCCTGGGATGCCCAGGACACACGGGGTACCCGGGTCTCGTGGGACGCACGGGGTGCACAGGGTGCCCGGGATGCCCAGGACACATGGGGTACCTGGGTCTCGTGGGATGCACGGGGTGCACAGGGTGCCTGGGATGCCCAGGACACACGGGGTACCCGGGATGCCCAGGACACATGGGGTACCCAGGTCTCATGGGATGCACGGGGTGCACAGGGTGCCCGGGATGCCCAGGACACACGGGGTACCCAGGTCTCGTGGGACGCACGGGGTGCACAGGGTGCCCGGGATGCCCAGGACACATGGGGTACCTGGGTCTCGTGGGATGCACGGGGTGCACAGGGTGCCCGGGATGCCCAGGACACACGGGGTACCCGGGATGCCCAGGACACATGGGGTACCCAGGTCTCATGGGATGCACGGGGTGCACAGGGTGCCTGGGATGCCCAGGACACACGGGGTACCCGGGTCTCGTGGGACGCACGGGGTGCACAGGGTGCCCGGGATGCCCAGGACACATGGGGTACCTGGGTCTCGTGGGATGCACGGGGTGCACAGGGTGCCCGGGATGCCCAGGACACACGGGGTACCCGGGATGCCCAGGACACATGGGGTACCCAGGTCTCATGGGATGCACGGGGTGCACAGGGTGCCTGGGATGCCCAGGACACACGGGGTACCCGGGTCTCGTGGGACGCACGGGGTGCACAGGGTGCCCGGGATGCCCAGGACACACGGGGTACCCGGGTCTCGTGGGACGCACGGGGTGCACAGGGTGCCCGGGATGCCCAGGACACACGGGGTACCCGGGTCTCGTGGGACGCACGGGGTGCACAGGGTGCCCGGGATGCCCAGGACACACGGGGTACCCGGGTCTCGTGGGACGCACGGGGTACCCAGGGTGCACAGGACCCGTGGGGTACCTGGGGCATATGGGATACCCAGGGTGCGTGGGTGTGCGGGATACCTGGCATGCAGTGGGGCACACGGGATGGCCGGGGTGCACAGGGTGCTCGGGATGCACAGCGCAGACAGGGTGCCCGGGGCGGGTGGGGTGCCCGGGGCACCCACTGTCCACCGGGTCCCCGAGCCAGCGTGGCGGCGGGCAGTTGCTGTGCCGCTGACATTTACTAATCAGCTCTAACCTCAGCTGCACACCCGCTCCGTCTCGCTTGCTGTCTTGTCTCCATGGAGACTCCGCAACCTTTGCTCACTCGTTAATGGTATCTCAGCAAACGAAACTCCAATGCCACCCAGCCTTCCCCTCCCGGCCCCGGGAGAAATCCTCGCCTCTCACCTCCATACCCGTCCCCTCCCGCCGATGGGGATAAAAGGGACGAGTCCTTGTTAACGAAGGACCCAGCCACGCTGGGCCGAGCCAGGGGCAAGTTCTGACGGCGGCGCGGGGAGGAGGGAGAGCCGCCATCCTCCTCGCCGCCAAAAAAACAAGGCCGGGGGATTTTATTGCTGCGGCAGCAAGGACGGGCTCCGGCCATGCGGGATGCCAGCCAGCAGCCCCTTCCCGGCTGATTTATTGAGCCGCGAGGCTCAGCGCAAGCTGTTGTGCCTGGGGTTGCGTGTGCCCCCATCCCAAACCCACCCCTGCCTGGTGGCCAGCGCCTGCCAATGCCACCAGCACCCAAAAATCCTCCGAAGGCAGTGGCGGCTGCCGGGAGCATGCTCCATCCCCGGTGTCCTGCTCTCGCCGATTCTGTTTTCAAATTAACATGGGAAAGATGCCCATTACCTGCTTTCAGATAATGACTATGATTAGGCAGAGCTCTGCTGCCAGCCGAGATCTGAAGGATTTCTGTGCACTCCAGCAGCGCTTGCCGGTGCAAAAACAAGAGCAATAAAGTGTAAATAAAAGACTAAAGAAAATAGCGCGGTTCATCGGCGGAAAGAGCGCGCGGAAGCAGCTCTAATGATGGGCTTTCTGCGGTGGTGGTGGTGGCTTCAGCCTCCCTACAGGCAAGGCAAAATTGGAGAGGGGCTGCCCCGTGCCTGCACCCCACGTTTGAACCTGGCTCGGCCTCCGCTTGCTGGAAACTAGGGGTTTTGAAAGAAAAATTCAAGAAGTGCACTTGTAAGCTTGCGGTGTAATGAGTGAGGCTGTCCTTGGGGGACTCCCAGCCCAGCAGACAGAGCTGGGGGTTTAAGGAAAGGGGGAAAAAAAAAAAAAATAGCCTGATCTCCTGAGATGGCTGCACCGGCTCATGGAGCACCCGGTGTGATCCCACACCTCCTCTGCCCTGTGGGGTGACTTCCTGGCCCTGACATCCGTGGAGCCGGTGGGGAGCAGGGCAGAGGTGGCCCCTCTGTGCCGGATATCCCGGGGCATCTCCATCCGCAGCCCACCGGAGCCCACTGGGCAGGCAGGGGATGCTCGCAGCCCCGTGGGGCTCGGGGCGGGCAGGGAGCAGCGCAGAACCCGCAGTGCCCATGAGGATGGGGCACACGACCCTGCTGCGAGGGGGGAACCCCAAAACTTTGCTGGTTATGGGTACCTTGGCTTGGCTGGACCCTCCTCATCCTCCTGCTCCCCTGCCAGCCCTTACCGGGGGCAGGCGTGGGGCTGGCAGAGCCCACGCTGACTTGCGGGGTCTCCCCACACCCTTGCACGCCCTGAAGCACGCCGGCTCAACCCAGCCTCCGTCCCCTGCACCCCCGGGAATGCCCCGCGGCACGTTGCCCCACGGCGTGTCACCCCATGACACATCGCCCCATGGCACGTCGCCCCATGGCACGTCACCCCACTGAGCCACCCGTCTTCCCGGCCCCTGCGAGTCAGAGCCAGGCAGGGCTGAGCTGGCAGCGGCATCGCTCACCACCGGCTGCGGGAGGAGGGTGAAGGTGGCAGACAAGGGGGAGGAAGGGTGGCCGCGGGTCCCAGCGCCGCGGTGGGGAGAGATTTGCCTGGTGGGAGCCCCGGGGCTGCCCGGGCACTGGTCTTGGCTCCCCCCGGGAGCTCCATTTCTCACCCTGTGGCACAGGGCTGGGAGCTGGCTACCTGGGGGGTGCAAGGGGGGGACCACAGCCAAGTTTGTCCCTGTTCTCCAGGGATGCTGGGGTGTTTCTGGGGGCACTCGCCCTCATCCCGATGCCAGGGGAGGCACAAAACCTGCCTGTGCTGCCAAGCTGAGCTCCTGCTCCCCCCGAACCTGCCAAAATCCCCCCGCCGTGGCCGGGGGAGATGGAAAAGCATGGCCACGGCCATGAGCTTGCCCTCGCTGGCAGCCTTCGAGGCGGCTCTCGCTGTCCCCAGGCAGAGCATCGCTCCCAGCTTGCCCTGTGCCGAACCACGGGGCTGGTCCTCCCAGGGCCGGGGTGCCACCGTGCCTGGCCGAGGGTGACGGTCCCCACGGTCCCCGGGGCAGGCTGGAAGAGGAGCCGCCATTTCCTCTGCCAAGCGCTTCGGGCAGTAACCATCACCTCCAAAATCTGGTCCCACATGTGGCTCGCAGGCGAGGTGGCTCCAGCAGCCTCGCGTCACCCCACTGTGCTCCCGCTGCCGGCGGGATGGGCACAGGGCAGCCCCCCTGGACCCCCATCCCGGGCTGGGGCAGCCGCAGCCCCGGTGCCCGCAGGAGCCGTCCCAGCCCGGCCGGGCGGAGGCAGGGAGCTAATCTCTGCTCCGATTAAGCAGAGTTCCCAGCAATGGAGGTTTCTTCTTTTTTCTCCCCCCTCAGTGATAACAAATAATAATATAATCCCCTTAATCCCTCCCCGAGGAGCTGGCGCACACACCCGGCCGGGAAGCACCGCGCTTCTGCCGCCGCTGATAACTTGCACCGCCGGGGCACCCAGAAAAACAAACGCTTGGGCTCATGCTTTGCCCCCCAAAACCCCACGTGCCGCCCTTTGGCTCCCTCCCGGCATCCCCAGACCCCCCCCCCCCCCCAGCCCCGCTGCCAGCCTGGGGGGATCCGGCGTCGCTCCCGGCTCCTTGCCGCAGGGCACAGCTGGGCAAGGCCACCGCGACCCCGCAGAGCCCCCAGCCCCAAGCCGGGGGGGACCCAGCTGCCCCCTCCCCCGGGGGGTCCCACCCGGGACCCCCGCGGGGACTCTGCTCCCCCGGGCGCCCGCTCCCTTCGCAGCAGGGAGGTGGCGAAGCCTCGGGAGGGCTGAGCCCCCCGGGGTGCCCTCCCTTCGCACCCTCCTGGTTCCCAGGGGGTTAAGGGGGATCCCCTGGGTGCCCCCCCCCCCGGGGGGGCCCAGGACCCCCCCAACACGCCCCAGCTGCGCCCCAGCGCTTTGATTTAGGAGCGTCGGCGCGGAGACCATCGCCTCTCGCCCCAGCCGGGGCCCCGCCGGCGGCTGCGCAAGACCCGGGAGCGCTGGCACGGCTCCCGCACCCCCCACCCCATCCCTGGGTGCCAGGAAGGAACCCAGGTGTCCGGCTGCCAAATCCCCCTCCCTTCCCGGGGAGCCCAGCCTGCCTTTTCCCCACGGGGTGGGCACGCAGCCCACCACCCGGTGCCGGCTCCCCCCCCCGCCATCATCAGCCAGCAAATATTAATAACCACCCCTGCAAGAGCCTTTGCTTTTATTCCCTTGCTTTCCTGGCCCCCGCTCTGCTGATCTCAGCTCCTCCGGCTCCAAAACGCCTTTTAAAATTACTGGAGAGTGGAGACCTCTGCAAACGCTCTGCCCCTGGCCGCCCCTGGCTCCCCGGCCGCGCCGGCACCCGCACCGGGGACGGCCGCGGCCGCGTGCCACGCGGGGAGCGGGGTGCCACCCGCCCCGGTTATTTGAAAGGCGCCAGGCTGGGCTTGATTAAAACCAAGTAAAAGCCAGAGCCAGGGCAGAGAGGGGGATTAGATCGCTCGGGGGAATGTTAATGGGCTCCAGAGCTTTCTGCCGGGCCGGCGGCTGGGCCGAATCCAGCCTGAGGTGGCTGGGGACGGGCAGGCGCAGCCCTGCGGTGGGTGCAACGAGCGCGCCGGGGCTCAGCCGGACCCCGGCACCGGCAGCCCGAGCTGCTGCCGGTGGAGCGGAAGGAGGATGGCGGGGGGACACGGAGGGGGTGGAAATATCTTCCGAAGGCCTGGCCCTTCCTCTGGGAAAAGCAGGGGTGGTCTGGTTCTCCAGCTGGGCTGCGCGCCGCCCCCGCTGCCGGCACAGGAGGCCATTCCCGCGGCGGGGACGTGGCACGGCACGGGCTGCCTGTGCCGGGACGGTGCTGGGGAGCGTCGCCAGCGCCCCGTGCCCCCTCCCTGGCCGTCCCGGGGGGCCGGCAGCCAGCGGGGACATGGTGGGGGGCTTCAAAAGGGCTAAAGGGGCTGTCGGCTGGGGTGCTCCCGGCAGGAAGGGCCGGTGCGGTGGCAGGGGTGCCGGCGTTGGGGCAGGGGTGCCGGCGGCCCCCGGCACGAGCCGCTCCCCACCCCGGCTGCCAGATGCACTGGATTGCAGGTCTGACGTGGGAAATCGCCTCCCTTCCTCGTTAGCTTGTGATTAGCATGTCAAGTGGTTGAAGTTGGTGGGTATAAAGGATGCGAGCTAAGAATAATGGCTTCAATTTTCTTCACGGCACAGCCATTAATTTGAAGGAGAAGGGGGTGTCCAAACCTCCTGGGCAGCTCCGGGCGGCTCCGCTGGCCCCGGCCCTGCGGGGCGAGGGCAGGGTCCCACCGCTGCCCCCCGGGGCCAGACCCCAGGGCCGGGGTGGGCGACGCGGCCCTCGCCCCATGCCGGGTGCCAGCGGGCAGCGTCCGCGCCGGGTGCCGGTGCTGGGGTGGGCTCGGCGCAGGCATGGGCATCCCGTGCGCTTCCCGGCGCAGCCGGGACTGGGTGTGCAACACGTGTGCATCCATGCACGCCACCCTCTGCCCCGGCACATCGCCCCTCGCCTCCCCGGGAACGGGGCATTTCCCCAGCCTTGCCCCCCGGCCCCGTCCCGCTGCGATGGGCAGGAGGGGAGGGCAGGGGTCCAAGGGCAAATTCCTGCCTTGTTTCCAAGGGGATGGAAAAAGTCGAAATGGTGGCAAAGCTGCCTTCCCGCCGGCACATGCCGGACGCCGGCAGCAGCGCGGCGAGCCTCCCTACAGCCGCGCTCCCCATGGCACAGGCGGGCAAAGCTCCGGCTCACCGCGGCGCAGCGGCTCCGGGGTCAGCCCCGGACCCCTCTGCCAGCGCCCGGGCTGCGGAGCATCCCTTGTCCCGCCGTCCTGCAGCATCCCCGAGCACCATCACCTGCGCCGGCATCGTTAGCACGCCGAGAGGCCAGAGACCTCCTTCCAGCAGAGCTGCTTAATTAAAATAATCATTTCCATCCCGAGGAGGCGGCGTGGCCGAGCAGGTACAGCCAGGTGCCCGGGGACCAGGCTTTCCTCTCCCCGTTCGTCCCCCGTCACCCTGGGCACCGCGTGGCACCGCAGCCACGCCAGGCTCGCCCCGGGTACCCCCACAAGCAGCTCCCCGAAACCTTCGATAAACACATGCCGTGCAAATAAAGAAGTAGCAAACCAACCGTTTCCCCACCAAATTTTGAAGGCTTTTCTCCTTTTTTTTTTTTTTTTTTTTTCCGCCCCCCCCCCCTTCCCCAAGCAGCCTCTGCTGGCAAAACCCAGGCGAGAGCTGGGTGCGGCGGCGGCGATGCTGGGCTGTGCTGATAAACCCCCGGCAATCAAGCCAATCACGAGGCTTTTCAGCCTCAGAAACGGCGCACGCTGCTTGATAGATTTAATTGAGTCTTAAAAAAAAAAATTAAAAAAAAAAAAATAAAAAAAATAAAATCAAGCTGTGCTCTAAGCAGCCGGCCGTGCCCGGCGAGGCTGCGGCCGTGCCAGGCGATGCCTCCCGGCAGGATTTACCTCCCGGGGGGATTTCTCTCCCAGCTCACCGTGGTGCCGCTGCCAGTCTCGCGTCGGTTTGCACCCTGCCTTGCCGGGGTGTTAATCAGGCCACAGCGGATTTCATCCTCCTTCGCTGCTGCTTTTTGCCACCTGAAATGAGAGAGAGGAAAAATGAGGGGAAAAGAGCAAATCTGATGCTCGTGGGAAGCACCGTGTCGGAGCCGAGGTGGGAATGGTCGCGCACTTCCAAGAGACCCCCCCCAGGAGCGGCTGCGGGGGAGCCGGCCGCGGGGTCGAGCGCCCACGGGATGGGTGCAGGGTGCGGGCGCAGCCGCGGCGTGGGCAGAGCAGCGTGGAGGGCTGCTCCCCCCCTGCCTCAGTTTCCCCACTGAGCAACACCACGGCTGGGGATGTTTGGTGAGAGCACAGCACTGGGCCCCCCCCCCCCCCCACCCTGAGGGGGTCCCCTTTCACCCCAGCCGCAGCACCCTGTGCGAGACCCATGGGAAGGGGTGCTCCAACCCCCCCGGCCCCTCCCCACCAGCAGCGCCCCCCCCCCCCCAGTGCTGCGGCCACCCTGGGGTGGGGGGACCCACACCAGCTGTACCAGGCACGAGCAGCGTCCCCAAGGGCAGCGTCCCCCCCGTGTCCCCCCCCCCAAACCACTCAGCAGCAGGGTGCTCGCAGCGAGCGTGGCCGGTCCCCGGGCACCCATGGGACCCCAGGGTGGAGAGGGTCCCTCTGCAGGGTCCCCTCCACCGGCAGAGCCCCCCCACCCGCAGCATCTCCCCCAGCTCACCCTGCCCGATGTGGGGGGCACCCGGGGGGGGCCACAGAGGAGCAATGGCCCCCCCAGTTTGGCCCCTGCAGAGACGTGGTTGCGCCGAGGGACCCATCTCGTCCCCAGCGGGGACACCCCACACGGCCACGCTGCCAAACATCCCCAGCCCGATCTGGGGGGGCTCCGTGACCCGCCAGCGCCTGGAGCCCCCCTGAGCACCCACCCTGCAGCGCTCAGGCCCGTTTGCAGGGCCCTGGGGTGGGTGGGGGCTGGAAATATGGTCCCTCCCAAACACCCAGCCGCCTTCACCTGGGGCGCAGCCGCCCCCCTCTCCCTCCCGGCACCCTGGGGGGGTTTGGGGGGGGTCCCATGAGCCCGGCTCCGCGCCCGGCTGGGGGCTCAGGGTGCCCCTCGCACCCTGTAAGGGGGTAGGGCGGGGGGGGGGGGGGGGGGGGGGGGCTGCACTGAACCAGGCTCCCCCTTGGTGCGTAGCGCGGGGGGGGGGGGTTGCCGGTCCCTCAGCCCAGCAAGGCGGGGGGGTCCCCCAGCACCCCCGGCTCTCCCCGCACGGCACCGACATCTTCCCAGGCTGCGGCGGAGCTGGCAGCCCCGCTCCCTTCTCCCCCCCCCCGGCCATCAGTATGCGCCGGGTGTTCTTCTCCATAGCAACCCCCTGCCACCCCCCCGGCCCCCCCAGCGCCGCACAAGCGCTTCGCTGCGGCAGCCCCCTGACCCCGCCGGGATCGCCAACCTCCCCCCCCCAGGTACCTGCTGACCCCCCCTTCCCCGAACCCCCTCTTCCTCCTCGCCCGGAGGATGCTGCAGCCTTCGTCTTCCCAGTCCTGGAAGTTCGGGGCTATTTTATTTTGATTTTTTTTTAAATTTTATTTTGCTTATTTGTCTGCCTTCTTGACGCTCTCGGCGCTGTTTTTTCATCCATCCCCATGAAGCTGCCTGCAGCCCTGCGACCCCCCCCGCCCCCCCCCCGGTGTAACCCAGGGTGCCCCATGGGTGCCAGGCAGCGGTGGGCACCCACCCTGCCCAGCAAAGCCCCCCCCAAACAAGAACTCCTGCACCCACAGCCCCGAGCAGGAGGCCAGCGGGTCCCCGGCGAGCTCCAGGTGCCACCGGCCCCCCCTGGCAAATGTGCCCCGGGACCCCCGCTGGCACCGCATCCGGGGGGGCAGCAGCCGCAGCGTGCCCCGATTTAGCAGCGGCCGTAGCGCGCCCCGATTTGCACCAAAATTCAGCTTTCTCGCTGCAATTCCCACCTTAGGCCGGATCCCAAATCCGGGGGAGGGGGGGTCAGCCTCCCTCCAGCCCCCCCCCCCCCCCAGCACAGCCTGGCCGTGCCACCCCCAAAGAGAAGCAAGAAAGCAGCGGGCATCGCTCAATATATAGGTTTTTTTTTAATATAAAAAAAGTGCCTATTAAAAATTCCTTCCTAAATAACACAAAAAGACCAGTCGAGGGGAAGAGCGGGGGGCTCGCCGGGGGGGCCACTCCGGCCAGGGCAGCACAAGCACTGCGCGGGGCAGCGGGGGCGGGGCGGCACAGGAGGGGGGCAAGGGGGGGGTATTTTGACCAGGTGGGGCTGGGGTTTTTTTTTTTTTCCCCTTTTTTTTTTTGCATTTTTCCTTTTTTTTCCGCATTTTTCCTTTTTTTTTTTTTCATTTCAGGGTGTTTTTTCCTTTTTTTTTTTTTTTCTTTTTTTGCACAATCCACAAAGCTGTACAGAAGTTGCCAAACCCTGGGGGGGGGAACACACACACACACGACACAGGGGACACGGGCTGGAGGGGAGGGGAGGGGAGTCCAGAGCCCCCCCTGGCACCCACATGTGCACCCACACCCTGAGCTCGTCGCCGCCGCTGCGTCGGGGGCCACGGGAAAGCCGGTGGCCCCCCCTTAGCCCCAGCCCGCGCCCCGGCCCCCCCCCCGGCTCCCCCTCCCCACCAAGAGGGTGTGTGATTGATTTCTCCTTTTTTTTTTTTTTAATGTTTTTTTTTGTTTGTTTTTTTAAACTTTTTTTTTTTTTTATACAAATTTGGATCTTTGGGTGTGTACTGCCAAAAAAAACCCGCCTCGTTCTTCTTAATAATAATAAAAATAAAACTCAAATCATCGTCATCGTCATTAAAAAAAGGCAACGGAAACCCAAGGAACCCATGCGGAAGTTGCACACCACAAAACCACAGCAGATGTACAGAATGCAATATACAAGACACGATTTATAATAAAACATTATATACAATAAATAGGTTATTGTTACTTTTTTTTTCTTTTTTTTTTTTTTTTTTTTTGTCGATCGATCTGTAAATAAATTTTTCTCAGTGCATACTGGTGGGTTTTTGCTCTTCTCTCCTGCATATTCACCTCTCGGTTGCATTAAGTCTGTTCTCCGTCACTTTTTGATTCTCCCTCCGGTGCGTGGCTCGCTCTTTTTTTTTTTTTTTTTGTGAATTTTCAGCTTTTTTAGATTTTTTTTTTCCCCCTTAAACTTTTTTTTTTTTTTAACTTCTTTTCTTCAAAAGTATTTACAATTGCTGGTTTTGTGCAGAAAATGAAAATTAATAAAATAAAAAATAAAAATTAAAGAGTCCCTCTGCTTCTGGCCGGGAGGAGAGAGAGAACGCGGCGCCGGCGCCACGGCCGAGGCGGGGGCCGGCGGCGAAGCGGGGGGTGACGGGGCCGGGGTACCCCCCCGGCAGCGGCCCCCTCCTCTCCTCTCTGCTGCGGTGGCCGGGACGGGTGCGGGGCGCGGGGCCGAGGGTGCTGTGGCTGGCGGGCAGGCTGCGGGCGAGAGGCGAGAGAGGGGTGAGCGTCCCACCAGCGTGGCACCCCGACCCGGCTGCGGGTGCCGGGAGTGAGGCTGGGGCTCAGCACCCCGCCGGGGCACCCGCTTGGCGTGGCTTGTGGCAACCGGGCGGCTGGGAGCCCTCCCTGCCCCGGATCCCCGCGGGGGAGGGATGGAGCTGCGCCCAGCGTCTGAGGTCCCGCTCACCCCAGCTGGCACCCACGTACCCGGGGGTCTGGGGTCCCGCTCACCCCCCAGCTGGCACCCACGTACCCGGGGGTCTGGGGTCCCGCTCACCCCCCAGCTGGCACCCACGTACCCGGGGGTTTGGGGTCCCGCTCACCCCCCAGCTGGCACCCACGTACCCGGGGGTCTGGGGTCCCGCTCACCCCCCAGCTGGCACCCACGTACCCGGGGGTTTGGGGTCCCGCTCACCCCAGCTGGCACCCACGTACCCGGGGGTTTGGGGTCCCGCTCACCCCAGCTGGCACCCACGTACCCGGGGGTTTGGGGTCCCGCTCACCCCCCAGCTGGCACCCACGTACCCGGGGGTTTGGGGTCCCGCTCACCCCCCAGCTGGCACCCACGTACCCGGGGGTTTGGGGTCCCGCTCACCCACCATCTGGCACCTACGTACCCGGGGGTCTGGGGTCCCGCTCACCCCCCAGCTGGCACCCACGTACCCGGGGGTTTGGGGTCCCGCTCACCCCAGCTGGCACCCACGTACCCGGGGGTCTGGGGTCCCGCTCACCCCCCAGCTGGCACCCACGTACCCGGGGGTTTGGGGTCCCGCTCACCCCCCAGCTGGCACCCACGTACCCGGGGGTCTGGGGTCCCGCTCACCCCCCAGCTGGCACCCACGTACCCGGGGGTTTGGGGTCCCGCTCACCCCCCAGCTGGAACCCACGTACCCGGGGGTTTGGGGTCCCGCTCACCCCCCAGCTGGCACCCACGTACCCGGGGGTTTGGGGTCCCGCTCACCCCCCATCTGGCACCCACGTACCCAGGCGTTTGGGGTCCCGCTCACCCCCCATCTGGCACCCACGTACCCGGGGGTTTGGGGTCCCGCTCACCCCCCAGCTGGCACCCACGTACCCGGGGGTTTGGGGTCCCGCTCACCCCCCAGCTGGCACCCACGTACCCGGCGGTCTGGCACCCACATACCCAGGGGTTTGGGGCCCCGCTCACCCCCCAGCTGGCACCCACGTACCCGGGGGTTTGGGGTCCCGCTCACCCCCCAGCTGGCACCCATGTACCCAGGAGTTTGGGGTCCTGCTCACCCCCCAGCTGGCACCCACACACCCGGGGGTTTGGGGTCCCGCTCACCCTGCAGCTGGCACCCACACACCCAGGGGTCTGGCACCCACATACCCAGGCGTTTGGGGTCCTGCTCACCCCTGTCTGGCACCCATGCACCCAGGGGTTTGGGGTCCTGCTCACCCACCATCTGGCACCCACGGGTCTGGCACCCATGTACCTGGGGGTCTGGGGTCCCGCTCACCCCCCCATCTAGCACCCACATACCCAGGGGTTTGGGGTCCTGCTCACCCCCATCTGGCACCCATGCACCCAGGGGTCTGGCACCCACATACCCAGGGGTCTGGGGTCCTGCCCACTCCCATTTGGCACCCACATACCCAGGAGTCTCGCACCCATGTACCCAGGGGTTTGGGGTCCTGCCCACCCCCCAGCTGGCACCCATGTACCCAGGGGTCTGGGGTCCTGCACACCCCAGGTTTGACACCCACATACCCGGGGGTTTGGGGTCCTGCTCACTCCCCATCTGACACCCACGTACCCGGGGGTCTGGCACCCATGCACCCAGGGTTTTGGGGTCCTGCCCACCCCTGTCTGGCACCCATGTACCCAGGGGTCTGGGGTCCTGCGCACCCCCAGTCTGGCACCCACATACCCAGGGCTCTGGGGCACCCTACACCCCCCTAGCTCTGGCACACCTGGGGTCCGCACCCAGCACCCCACCACCCTGGGGTCCAGCACCCCACCACCCTGGGGTCCGGCACCCTGGGCGCCAGCCACCCACAGACACTGGGGCAGACGGGGTGCCCAGTTTGACGCTTGGCCGTGGGGCAACACCCGGGGCAAGCGCTCACAGCCCAAAAGGGGCTGGGGGCACCCAGTGGGTGAACCTCGCTGGGTGCATTTGGGTTAGAAACCCCAGCGGAAAGCGCGGAGCACCCAGCGCACCCCCGCTGCTCCCTGGGCTCCCGGCCCCCAGCCCCGCACCACCCACCCAGGCGAGGGGCATCGGGCAGCGAGGGGACTTGGGTGGCACTTACCGGGCGACGGTGGCATCTCCGAGCCCCGCTGGCGAAGCTCTACCCATCGGCATCCATCCGGCAAGAAAAACACCCCCGGCAAGCGAGCGGACGGGGAGGGAAAAGAACAAAAAAAAAAAAAAAACCAATCCCCAAGCAGCCCCCCCCGGGGCAGCCAAGGGGGTGCCCTCGCCCCCCGGCCGGGCTGCGGGCAAGGGGCACCCAGCCGCTGCCCCCCAGGCCCTGCGGCCTCCTCCTGCCCAGCCTGCCTGCACCCCTGCCCTGGGCTCGGCGGGGGCTGCGCCGTCCGTCCGTCCGTCCATCTGTCTGTCCGTCCGTCCGATTGTCCTGCTGCGGGGCGGGAGGTGGGAGCGGCAGTCCCGGAAAGCAGAGCCAGGCGGTTGGCAGGCGGAGCAGGTTTGAGTGCGGAGGGGGGGAAAAGACGGGGTTTTTCTCTCTTCGTCCGTTATTATTTTTTTTCCTTTCATTTTTTAATTCTTTTTTTCTTTTTTTCCTTTCTTTTTTTCCTTTTTTTTTCCTTTTTTTGTTTTTTTTTTTTTTTTTAGAAAACAAACAAACGGTTCCAATCCCAGTTAAATACAGAACTTGAAAAGTGTTCCAGAAAAAAGTGCTGGCTAAATTACCTCTGAAAGAGAAACACAACATGGAAAGGGGGGGGAGGGACACGATGAGAAGGGCCTGGGGGTGCCCCGTCCCCCCCGCTGCCCCCCAACCCTCGCCCCGAGGGGCTCCCCCACCTACCCTGTAACAAAACCTCGTTGTCCGGTTGGCACGTCAGCAGACACTACAATGAGGTGACCGTAAAAGTGTCCTCGGGGTGTTGTTGCTCTACCATGGGTCCCAAAAACCCGCTCTTCTGGGTGGGGGCCATGACGGGGTGCCCTTGGGGTGCAAAACTGGGGTACCTGTAGTTGTCCTGCAGCTGCAGCATTGAGTCTCTCGGTACGGGGGAGATGTTCAAGTCATTGATCAAGGGACAAGCGTAGGGTCCTCGGTGGTGAGCCCGGGACATCTCCAAGGGCTCCTTCTCGCCCTTGGAGGGGTGGGTGCCGCTCGGGCTGCTCAAGTGGGGGTTGAGACACGAGGGGTCCGTCCTGCCCATGAAGTCCACCAGCATGCCAGCCCCCGCTTTGCCGTCGTACGAGGGGCTACGGGTGCTGGCGTTGGGGGAATACCAGTACGGGGGGTTTTTGCAACTGGGGGAGTCGTAGTGCGGTTGAGGCATGGGGAGATCGCGGCAAGCCAGGTGGGGGGCGTGCGGCAGGGCCCCCCCCTGCATGCTGTGTTTGAGCGAGTCGCAGGCGGGCAGCTTGCGGATGTCGCCCGCCCGTAGGTCCTCCTTGAAGGCCAAGGTCGGGGAGCAGTTGGGCGAGAAGGCTTTCTGCAAGCCGGCCTCGAAGACAGTCTGCTGGCCGGGGGCCGCCAGCTGGTGCGGGAGGGCAGGGAAGTGCTTGCTCTCCAAATCCGGCTGCCCCAAACCGGGGGAGTCACTCTGAAAACCCTGGACGAAGGTCCCGTCCGAGGGGGTGGAGGGGTTCATGGAGTAGGGGCCGGCGTAGTCGCAGGGGTCCCGCTCGCCCACCCCGAAGCCCCGGGATTGGGAGGGCAGGGGGGACATGCTGCTGTCCCCGCTGTAGTAGTCCAAGCCCAGGTCCGTGTTCTCCTGGAAGAGGGGGTTGACCGCCTGCGACTTGGTGGGAAACTTGGCCTTGCCCGTCCCCCTCTCCTTCTTGGAGGCACAAGCCCCCCGGGATCCCCGGGGCTGCCGGGGTCCCGTGCTCCTCTTGGAGGGGTACACGGAGGAGGAGGAGGAAGAGGAGGAGAAGTTCAGGTGGGAGGTGTCGAACATGTCCACCTTCTTCCGTCGGCCCCGACCAGGCTTGGAATTGCTCTGGAAGAGGACGCTCTGGTTCCAGTTGTAGCCCGGGGCAGAGGACGCCTCGTTCCAGTCCATCATCAGCTTCTCCAGGCTGGAGAGGCTGGACTGGCCCTCGCTGGAGGAGGCCTCGCTGTTGGCACGCCGGTAGCCGGCCGGCTGGTTGAACTGGGTGCTGTCGGAGGAAGACTCGGAGAAGGTCTCCGAGACCGTCTGCTGCTTGGCTTTCTGCGGGGTGTAGTTGGAGATGTCCAGGATGACGTTGGGCTCGTTGAGGTGGCACTCGAAGCCCGGGTTGTAGAGCTGGCTGAAGGCCTCCGAGCTCCAGTCCAACCCACCGTAGCCTTGCCGGAAAGCCCACGGCGCGGTGCTGGGGAACTGCCGGCAATTTTCGGGCGAGGGCTGGAAGGAGGCCGAACCCTTGGGCACCATGTAGCCGCCCGGCGAGACGGTGCTGGCCCGGCTGTCGCAACGCAACGGGGTGTGCGCCGCGCTGGAGAACTGCCCCCCTTGCTCGGCGCTGTTGAAGAAGGCGGCTTTGCCCAGCGGCAGGCTGGGACCGGCCGTCTGCGGCGCGTAACCGGCGCTGTGGGCGCTGCTGGGCGAGGACGGGAGGCTGCTGCCGCTGCCGTAGGCGAAGCTGCAGTCCTTGCTGTTGGGGCAGTCCTGGGCCGATGGGTACTGCTTCCCCGGCGGGAAGACGCTGGCGGGTGCCACGCTCTGCCCGGCGCCGTAGCTGCCGTACGGGGAGTAGCCGGGGGTGCCGCTGGCCGCCGGGTGAGCCGTGGGTGACCGGGAGACGGCCGAGGGCGGCGCCAACTTGGGGAAGGCCTCGGCACCCCGGCACTCCGACGACCCTTGGGCCACCCCATAGCCGGCGGCGGCGGCGCGGCCGGGCGGGAAGGCCGGCCGGCCCTGCATCGCCGCGTGGAAGGCGGCCTCGGCGCTGGGGGTTGCCGCGGCCACCTTGCCGCCCCGGGACGGGTAGGCGGCCAGGCCGCGCTGGCCTGGCAGGGCGGCCGGTGGGGCGGTGTAGGTGGCCGCCGTCTTGCGGGACTCGGAGCGGGAGGCCGAGAGGGCGAAGTCCAGCAGGTCGGAGGAGTCGTCCGAGTCCAGCAAGGAGCGGAAGTAGCCGGTGAAGAGGCTGTGTCTCTCCGGGCCGGCCTCCGTCTGCGAGGATGGCGCGCTCCCGGCGTAGAAGCCGGCCCGGCCGGAGGAGCCCGACTCCAGCCCAGCAGCGTGGAAGGGCCTCGCCTCGGCCCCTTGGTAGCCGCCATTGCGGCCAGCCTGGCCACCGGGGTGGCCGTGGTGGGGGGCCCAGGGGCTGCCCTTCTCCCCCCCGGCCCACTCGGTGGGGCCGTCGCCGAAGCTCTGCCCGGGGTTGGGCTCGGGGAAGAGCGCGCCGTTCTTGCGGGCCCGTCGCTTTCGCTTGGGTTTGCCCACGGGGTCGGGCTCCAGCCGGCCCCGCTTGCGCGGGTGCACGGTGTCGGCGTGGAGGGCGGCGGGGGCTTTCTTCTTCTTCCCGATGCCCTCGAAGAAATCGCTGAAGGAGCAGCGGGCAGCGCGGGCAGCGTGGCCCCCCCCGCGCCCGCCGAAGCCCCCCGCCTTGCCGCCGCGCCGGCGGAAGCCCTGGACACGGTGCAAGAAGTGGGAGATGCTCTGGGTGTCGGGGGCTTGGTGGATGGACTCGGGCTCGCTGGGGGTCCAGCAGCGGGGCGGCGAGCAGCGCCCCGAGCACTGGCTCTGCCGGTTGAGGAAGGCCAGCTTGGCCAGCACGTCCGAGTAGTCGGCCTTGCTGTCGTTGGTGTCGGCGATGTAGGAGGGCTGGGGCGAGGCCAGCTTCTGCTTCCTCCTCCTCCTCTTCTTCACCTCTGGGACGGGCTCCTTGGGCTTGGCTTGGCCCAGCAGCAGGTTCTTGGGAGGCCTGCCCCGCTTACGCTTCAGAATGATGGGCATCTCGCCGGGGGGGAAGACCACCACCACGTTGCGCCCGTTGTTCTTCATCTTGAGCAGCGGCGTGGGCTCCATGGAGCTGCTGGCCGCCAGCTCCTTGCCCTCCAGGTTCAGGTTGCTGCTGAGCGATGACACCTTGTAGGTGGTCTTGTTCCTCCTCCCCAGGGACACGGGGATCTTGGCCATCTTCACCACCATCTTCCTCACCCCCCGGCACTTGCTCTTCTTCCCCGGCGCGGGGGCCTTGGGCACCTCGTCGGGGTCCAGGGTGGTGGGGGGCGGCGGCAGGGGGGCCAGCAGCGGGGCGCTGGGCTCCTCGGGCCCCGGGGGCACCTCGGCGGGCAGGGCGAGGGGGGACAGGACGCGGCTCTCAGGGGTGATGTCCGCCCGGCGGCCTCGCCCTGCCCTCCTCCGGCGGCACAACATCTTTGGCTTGTCTGTCCGGCGCAGGGCGTACTTGCGGTGGTCCTCGCCGCACCGCCCGGCCCCCCGGCCCCCGCAGGGGCCCCGCTTCACCACGCTGCCCAGGGGACACCCCGCCAGCCGGGGCTGCAGCCCGTGGGGCCGCAGCGGGTCCCCGGCGCCCGGCTGCGCCTCCAGCAGCTCCGACACGGGCCCCAGCGGCTGCGTCTCCAGCAGCGAGGGCTCGGTGGGCAGCAGCGGGCCCCGTGCGTCCAGCAGCGGTGGCTCCAGGGCCCCGGGCAGCGGCTCCAGCGTCTGCAGCCCCAGCGGCTCCGCCAGCGGCTCCAGCGACTGCAGCTCCAGCGATTCGGAGAGCGGCTCCAGCGACTGCAGCTCCAGCGACTCAGAGAGCGGCTCCAGCGACTGCAAGCCCAACGGCTCCAGGTTTTGCAGCTCCAGCGACTCTGGCAGCGGCTCCAGGCTCTGCGAATCGAGCAGCTGGGGCTGCGACTCGAGGGACTGGGAATCCAGCAGCCGGGACTGGGAGTCCAGCTCTTGGGCTGGCAGCAACTGGGGCTGCGGCTCCATCGCCTGCGACTCCAGCAGCTGCGTCCCCGGGCACGCCAGGGAGGCCAGTTCGTTCAGGATGTCCGCCTCGGCCAGGTCCGAGTAATCGCCGGCGTCAGGCTGCGAGCAACTGGCTTCCTCCGCCGGCGCTTTGGAGGCCCCCCCAACGCCCACGCCGTGGCCAGGGGGCTGCGGTGCGCTCCCCCCGCCGCTGTCGGCTTCTCCGTCGCGGGCCGGGGGCCGGGGATGCCGCGGCGGCTCGGTTTTGCAGAGCACCCCCCGTTCCTCGGGGCTGCGGATGCTGTTGGCCAGGGAGGGCGAGGAGAAGAAGCTGTACTGGAGGTCGCGGTCGGCGGGCAGGAGGCGGCTGTCCTCGTGGCCACCGCCGCCGCCGCCGCGGAGGCTGCCGCAGTCCAGGTGCACCCCGCTGCTCTTGAGGTCCTCAGAGAGGCGGTTGAGGTCCTTCATGATGTCGATGAGCTGCACCACGGGGTGGAGGTTGATGTGTCCGTTGCCGCACTTGCTGCGGAGCAAGGCGAGGATGCTGTCGACGTTGCAGCGGCCCGAGGCCAGCGTCGCGTTGGGGAAGGTTTTAGGCGCCCGATCGTGGGCGGCTGCCTCCTCTGCGCTGCCCCCCAGGATCCGGGGCTCGCCGGCACAGCCCAGCAAGTCCTCCGCCGCCTTGGTGCCCCCGTGCACGCTCTGGCACCGGTCGGCTGGGTCGCCGTGCAGCAGCGAGCCTGCCTGGTGCTCCCGGCCGAGCGCGGGGCACGAGCCCTCAGGGAAGCTCAGCACACTGCAGGATAAGGCCTTTTCCGCCGGGCAGGCCGGGGGCCGCTGCGCCGGGTGCCCCGGCGGGTAGAACTTGGGGTCTCGGACGTAGTCGGGCGAGCCACGCACAACGCTGGTCGTTACCACTGGGCCCGGGGGCTTCACGCGCATCCTGACCTCCTCCTCCCCCGCGTGCCGCTTGGCCGAGCAGTTGCTGACATGGGGGTCGGGGAAGGTGAGACCGGGACCTGCGTGGGGCAGAGAGGGGGACAGTGAGGTTCCGAGGGTGCTGAGCAGCCGGCGGTGCTTGCTGCATCCCTGCTGCCTGCATTCGCCCACCCGGCTCACCCCTGCCCCGCCACCAGCGAGGACCTGGCTGGCACCGGGCAACCTGCCCCCGCCACCCCCAGCCTCCTCCCTTGCCCACCGCAGCGGTGGGGAAATGGGGTCCGGCCCCCTCCCCTGCTCAGGGGGGGCTGGACGCCCTCCCCACGCCACGACCACCCGTGCCAGCCCCCGGCTCGCAGAGCCAGCTCCGAGGGGAAGCGGGGCGGCTGGTGCCCGTGGGGGTCTGGGCTGCCCTGGTCCCCGTGGGGCTGCACTGGGGGGTCCGGGGGCGTCGTGGGGCTGGGACTCACCCTCGGCTTTGCTGCTGCTCCTGCTGTTGCACTTGAGCTCTCTGCAAAGGAAGGGGGGGCGGAGGGTTAGCCCCGAGCTGCGGGGGGGGGCGAGGGGGGGGGGGAGAACAATTGGGTGCCCACCGCACCCACGGCTTCTTCGCAGCGCCAGTCCCTACAAGGGACATACCAGGGGCCGATCCTCCCGAGCTCCCCCAGCCGAGAGCGCCCATCACCCTGGCGTCGGGGCTGCGAGCGGGGCGGGGACGGGGAAAGGGGGTGAGGGAGGTGTAGGGGGGGGGGGTGTGGGGAAAGGCTGCCTCCGATCTGGGGGACAGAGGGGACAGGTTTACCCCACCCACCCCCACCCACCCAAAACCCCCTCCCGGGGGCCGGGGCGCTGGGGGGGCCCGGGGGGCGGCGGGGCCCTGCGGTCGCGTGCCGCTAGGTGTCCCCGGCGAGCCGCGCTCCCGCCCAGCGCCCCGGCCCGGCCGACGGACGGACGGACAGACAGACAGACCGCAGGGCGCGGGCGGGGGGGGAAGTTCTTTGCTCGCTGAGGTGCCTCAGCGTGTTCCGCTCCCCCCCCCCCCCTCCGCCTCCCCGCCCTTCCCTCCCCTCCCCCCCCCCCCCGCCCAAACCTCCTTCCCACCCACCCGTGGACACCCCACGCACAGCTGCTGCCCCCCCCACCCGTGGGACCTGCCCGGTGCCAGCAGCACCCAGGGACCCCCTGCGTCGCGCCTGCCTCAGTTTCCCCTCGCTGGCAATGGGGGCGGTAAGCGAGGTCTGGGGGAGGGGGGGTGTGTCGCACAGGCACCCACGGGTGGGTTAGGGGTGCCCGGCACCTGGCACAGAGCCCACGCACCCATTGCACAGCCCACCCTGCACAGGGGGTGGCTGCAAGCACCCCTCTTTGCCCCCCACTGCCCCCCAAGCCAAGGGCTTTGCAAAGCTGCGGAGCCCCCCCCCCCCCCCCACCCCCCCCCCATCTCCAGGGACGCTTCGCAGCCCCCCCACTCCCGCCAAGGCAGGGCCGGGCAGAGCAGAGGCAGCGAGATTTGCTTCCCCCCCCCGCCCCCGGTGCAGCCCCCGCTCCCCGGTCCCGGGGCGAGGGCCCCCCCGGGGTACCTGGGCCGCGGGTGCTTGCAGTGCAGGTTCACTCTGAAGCTCCTGCCGTCGCCGTCGCCCTCGCTGCCGGGCTGGCGGGGGCCGGAGCCTTGGGTGCGCGGGAACCACTCGGCTGGCGGGCTGGCACCGTTCTCCAGTGCGACGGGCTGGCAGGCGACCGAGCTCCCATCTGCTCGAGCAAGCACAGAGACCCCCGCGTATCAGCCCGGCAGCCCCCTCCCCGGGGAGCACCCCCTGCCCCGGGCTGGCACGGGTGCCCGCAGGGCTGGGCACAACCATGTGCCACCCCCCCCGCACCCCGTTCACGCCTCCCCCTCAAAGCCACGGGGACGCCCAGGGACCCATGCTGTCCCCTCCGCCCCGCAGGATGGGGCCCATCAAGGGATACCCGGGCACAGGGTGGCATTTTGGGGGAGGACACCCCTTTCCTCCTCACCGTGGCCTTAAGCCGGGGGCTGCCCCCCCCGAGGCAGGGCATCTCCCCGCCAGGCTGCAGGGGTGTGCGCACACGCGTGTGCGCGGCCACGCAGACGCGCGGCACACACGCGTGCGCGGGCCCCTGCTCCCCCACGTGACGCTGGCGTGCTCGGGGTCCAGGCACCCGAGGCAGCTTGCCCGTCTGGCACAGGGGTGCACGGCGGAGCCCCCCAACCCATCGCGGTCCCCCCCCCGTGCCTGCGTGTCCGCCTCTTTTCCCCCCCGGAGCCGCGTGTGAATCCTGGCCTGTTGGCTCCCCCCCCCCAGCAGACACACACACGCAGCCGCTCGGCGTGATCCAGGCTCTTCCCCGGTGTCTGGATTAGCGTGACAACTTATCAACAAGGCAGGGAAAAAGAATTCAAACCTGTCAGTCCATCCGCATCCCCCCCCCCCCTCCGCCTTTCCCCGTCTCCCAGCCAGCCTTTGGGCGCAGCGCTGGCACGGAGAAGATGCGGGCACCTCTCCGGCAAACGCCGCCGCGTTGCCTGCACGGTGTAGAGTTACACCAAGGGCAATGTGGAGCAGGAAAATATGTGCTAGAAAGACCGGTCTAGTCTCTGATGAAGCTGCTAATGTGCCCGGAGAGCTGTTGAAGGGGAGGCAGGCAGGAAGGAAGCAAGCGGGAGGTTTTCCAGAACAGCCGCTGGGAGTCGGTCCCTGCCGCACACGCTGCGCACGGCTCGATGGGGAGGACCGAGGCGTCGCAGGCCGTGGGGCGCGGCCGGCCCCCCCAACCTCTGTGCCGGCGTCCCCCCGCCTGCCTGCGGCGCACAGAGCTGGGGATGTATCGGCAAAGCCCGTGGGATGCCCGCGGGCTCCTCGACCGGGTGCACGGCGCCCACCGGCATGCACCCACGGGTGCCAGAGGCGCCGGGTGCATCCCCCCTGCCCGTCCAGCCGGCTCTCACCCCACGCTGGCCGGCGTCGGGCTCCTGCCCTCGCACCCGCCACCACCCCCGGCGGGGCCACGCGTCCGGTGACAAAGCGGGGGACGCTCCCCGCGCCATGCCAGCGCTCCTCCCTCACCCCGGCCGAACCGCCGCCATCCGCCTGCCCCCCACGGCAGCGACCACCTGCACCCCCCCCTCTGCACCCACCCGGCCACGCCACGGCGACGAGCAGCACCCGCCATCCCCGCACCACCGCCCACCCGGGCCCACGGGGCGCAGGACGGGAGCCCGGCCCCGGGCCGTGGGGAGGGGGCTGCGCGGGGGGAGCCGGGCGCGCCGGGATGCTCGCCGCGCCGCCGCGCTCACTTTCACCTCCCTGCTCAGCCCCAGGCAGCCGCCACATGTTTCGCATTAGGCTCTCCGGACTTCGCCATTCCTGGCTTGCTCGCCAGGGGTAGGGCCTTTTTTCCTTCTTTTTTTTTTTTTTTTTTTTCTTTCCCCTTTTTTTTTAATTTTTTTTTAAATTTTTTTTTTTTTCTCCTCGCCGGTTACAAAACACCAGCCGAGACCACACAAGCGAGGAGGGATGGAGGGAACGAAGCAAGAGGGAGAGATAGATGGGCGCCGCGGGCGGGGGAGAGGCGGCGAGGCCGGGTGCTGCGGCGGGGCCGGGGGGGGGAGCGGCGAGGAGGGTGGGGGGAAGCGGGCGAGATTGCAGTCACCTCCGCTTCCCACCTCCTGACCCCGCAGCCCTGCAAAGATAACAGCCCCCGAAGACTGCTGACTCGCCTCGCAGAAATCCAATATCCTCGCCTGGTGAACTAATCGACTACCTGGGCTCGCCACCTCCCCTGCCCTGGCTTAATCCTGCTGCTGCAAAGCTTTAATTAGTTTAACGGTTTACAGGCTTGACGGAGGTTGGCGGTGAGCGGCGTGAGCCCCCCCCTCGACTTACCCGGGCAGGCTCCCGGGGGGCTCCCGCTTGGGTGGCAGGGGTGCTGGAGGGTGGGAGAGCTGGCACCGCGAGGGCACAGGGGGCTGCTGTCCCCCCTGCGTGGCCCCCCCCGGGTCCCCCTGAGGCTGCTGGCCCCCGGCCCCGACCCCCAGCGCTGGCAGGGGGTGGGGGGGGCACGGAAGGGCTCGCTTGGCACCGGCGTGGCGGCAGCTTGCGGCCGAGGGACGGCCCCGCAAGACACGGACGTGGTTTGGTGCCCGGCTCTGAGGCCACCCAGACGTCAGGGTGGGGCCGGAGATGCCACCGGGAGACAGGCAGGCGGCGGGGACCCAGCCGCCACACAGATGGGGACACGCCGGCCCCGACGCCTCCCACCCCGCCGGGGCGTCGTGCCGAGCTGCCCGCGGCCGCAGCGCCGGGGACGGGGGGTCCTCGCCATCCCCCCGCCGCCTCCCAGGCTCGTGGGGTGCCAGAAGGGGTCATGGTGGCCCTAAATATCCCCCCCCCCCCCACAATGGGTGCGGTGGGGGTCTCTGGGCACCCCCATCGCCCGTGTCCCAGCTGTCCCTTGCGTGTGCACGTGCACATCTGTGGCACCACGGAGGTGCCCCCCACCCTTGCACACACATGCAATGTGACATCGGGGGGTCTGTGGCACTGCAGAGGTGCCCCCCTCCCTTGCACACACACGTGATGTGACATCGGGGGGTCTGTGGCACTGCAGAGGTGCCCCCCTCCCTTGCACACACACGTGATGTGGCATCGGGGGTCTGTGGCACTGCAGAGGTGCCCCCCCCTTGCACACACACGTGATGTGGCATCGGGGGTCTGTGGCACTGCAGAGGTGCCCCCCCCTTGCACACACACGTTATGTGGCATCGGGGGGTCTGTGGCACTGCAGAGGTGCCCCCCTCCCTTGCACACACATGCACACACACACGTGATGTGGCATCAGGGGGTGTCCCGCTCCTGCGTCTGCCCTTGCACGAGCCTGGGGACACCGTGGCGGTGCCTCTCCCTTGCACACTCACACACCCACTCGCACATGGACAGGGCACGGCAGCGGTTTCCCTCCCTTGCACATCTGGGGCACCGGGGAGGTGCAGCTCCCTTGCACACACACACACACACGCGCGTGGGGCACAGTGGAGGTGCAGCTCTCTTGCACACACACGTGCATGGGGCACATTGGAGGTGCAGCTCCCTTGCGCGCGCACACACACACACACACACACGCATGGGGCACACTGGAGGTGCAGCTCCCTTGCACACACACACACGTGGGGCACCAGGGAGGTGCAGCTCCCTTGCACACACACACACACACACACGTGGGGCACACTGGAGGTGCAGCTCCCTTGCACACCCCCCCGCTGTCCCCTCTGCACCCCGTCCCTCTCACACTCCCGCACCCGCCTCGCTCGCTGACGTGCACCCAGCCCCCCCCCAAACCCCAGAGTCCCCCCGGAGCCCGTCCTGCGCCTGCTGACACCAATGGAAAATCCCCTCCAGTGACAGCTTCCTGGCAGGCGCTTTCCCAGGGTTTCCGTGTTCCCCAGCCAGCCCCCCCGCCGCCCCCGGCCACCTCCTCCCGGCACTGTGCGGGGGGTCCAGCAGGCAGGAGGACCCCCCGCCTTTGCCCCCGCCACCCCGACCTCCGCCTCCCCCTTGCCTCGGCGTTGCGGCCCCCAGCCCAAAGCACGCGGGTCCTGCTCCCTCCTCTTCCTCCCTGCACCTCGTCACCCTGCTTGCACCCCACGTGCCGGGCATCCCCTGCCACCACCCTGCCCGCCTCTGGAACAGGGGCACCCATCAGCACCAGGGGTGCTTTGGGATCCCACCTGGAAACCCTCCCGGGGCACCCACCCACCTTGGGGATCACCGCCCCACGATGCTACCGGCGCACGGGTTGGGAGCGGGGCGAGAGCCGGGGGGTTCAGAGGGGTGGGCACAGATGGGTGCTGGGGCACAGGGTGCTTGCAGGCAGGGGTGTGGGGTGCTTGCAGGTAGGGGTGCAGGGTGCTTGCAGGCGGGGGTGCAGGGTGCTTGCAGGCAGGGGTGCGGGGTGCTTGCAGGTAGGGGTGCAGGGTGCTTGCAGGCGGGGGTGCAGGGTGCTTGCAGGCAGGGGTGCGGGGTGCTTGCAGGTAGGGGTGCGGGGTGCTTGCAGGCGGGGGTGCGGGGTGCTTGCAGGCAGGGGTGCGGGGTGCTTGCAGGCGGGGGTGCGGGGTGCTTGCAGGTAGGGGTGCGGGGTGCTTGCAGGCAGCCCTGACTCCTCCTTTGGTTGTCACCCCGCTCCCGCCGCGGTTCAAACCCGTCCGTCGCCACGTCCCCCCGCCGCCCTGCCCTCTCTGCCGCGCTGGTAATTAGGAGACGGAGCAGATGGCGCCTGGGTTTCATCTTAGGTAACGGGTCCAGCCGAGCTGCTCGGCCACTGGTTCCCTTCGTGGGGCCGTCGGTCACCAGAGCAGAGGTTTTTTGGGGTCCCCCCACCAAGGAGGGAGCCGGTGGGGGAATGTGTGCCCCCAAGATGGTGCCGGGATGCAGTGCTGCTGCGGGAGGAGATGGCGCTGCTGGGAAGGGCTTGGCTGGCGTGTGGGGCAAATGCACCTGGGAGCTGTGACCCCGAGGGGGGAGCTGGGGCTGGCAGCCACCTTCCCACGACACCCCGGGGTGCCACGTCCCTGGGGCAGGCTCAGGCACCCACCCCGGCACTGGGGAGGGGGCTCTGGGACCGCTGGGCTATAAGCAAGGGATGCCTGCAGGTCTTGGCATCCCCCCAACCACCCAGCGCTGCAGCGAGGCAGGGTGGGAAACTCGTTGCCGAAACAGCTCCAAAATCCCGGCTGGCCCTGGAAGTGGGGACCCCGGGGACACCAATGCCCTGACCCACGCTGCTGGGGACGATGCTGAGTCGGGGGACACAGCCCCTTCTCTTGGGCCTGGCCCCAGGCGTGCTGCTGCTGCCGGGGTCTCCTGCGGCACTGTCCCCAGCCGGGCTGGTGGCATCCTCCAGGCCTGGTGGTCCTGGAGCTGGTGGGACCCTTGACGGGTTCAGCCCTCGGCCCCGTAACACGTCATGGTGCCCTCGAGGTGGGCAGGGATGGGGATGCCTGGTCAGGCCCCTATTCCTGCTGTTGTAAGAAACCATCTCCCCTGCAACGACCATCTCCCCTGCAAGAGCCATCCCTCCTGCAATGACCATCTCCCCTGTGACGACCATCTCCCCTGTGAAAGCCATCTCCCCTGTGATGACCACCTCCCCTGCAAGAGCCATCCCTCCTGCAACGACCATTTCCCCTGCAACGACCATCTCCCCTGCGAAAGCCATCTCCCCTGTGACGACCATCTCCCCTGCGACGACCATCTCCCCTGCGATGACCATCTCCCCTGCAACAACCATCTCCCCTGCAAGAGCCATCCCTCCTGCAATGATCATCTCCCCTGTGATGACCATCTCCCCTGTGAAAGCCATCTCCCCTGCGATGACCATCTCCCCTGCAAGAGCCATCCCTCCTGCAACGACCATCTCCCCTGTGAAAGCCATCTCCCCTGCATCGACCATTTTCCCCTGAAAGGATCATCTCCCCTGCCACGACCATCTCCCCTGCAAGAGCCATCCCTCCTGCAATGATCATCTCCCCTGCAACAACCATCTCCCCTGCGAAAGCCATCTCCCCTGCGACGACCATTTTCCCCTGCGACAACCATCTCCCCTGCCACGACCACCTCCCCTGCAAGAGCCATCCCTCCTGCAATGACCATCTCCGCTGCAACAACCATCTCCCCTGCGAAAGCCATCTCCCCTGCAAGTCATCCCTCCTGCAATGATCATCTCCCCTGTGAAAGCCGTCTCCCCTGCGAAAGCCATCTCCCCTGCATCGACCATTTTCCCCTGCAAGGATCATCTCCCCTGCAACGACCATCTCCCCTGCAAAAGCCATCCCTCCTGCAAAAGCCATCTCCCCTGCAACGACCACCTACCCTGCAACGACCATTTTCCCCTGCAATCCTCTCCCCCTGCAAGAAACCACCTCCCCGTGCGAGGACCCTCTCCCCCCACGCCACAGGCCTGGGTGGGCGCAGCCGCCCGGGGACACGGACGCGGGGGGCACACTCCCCTCCATGCCCAAACGCCCCCAGCCCCAGCGGCATCGCCCAGCGCGGATGCAGCCCCCTCTCCCACCCCGGCCCCCTTGGCCCCAGAGGGGCCTGGCCCCCCTCCCTGGCTGGGGGGGGGCAGGAGGCGGCGGTGGGGCTGGGGGAGGTGGGGCGGCGAAACCGCTCGACAGATGGACTGCAGAGACGGTGGCACCTCGGCCGGCTGGAGCCCAGAGCCGCAGTTCAGAGCTAGCAGGGAAACGGGCTAAATTTAGCTGCTTTCCTCGGTGCCAGCTTTGTTCCCCCGCCCCGTCGAGCCGGCGCGGGAGGCGAGCAGCCGGCCTGGCCCCCTCCTCTGCCCTCTCCCTGCCGGGGTGGAGGGGGGGACACATGGCACCCCAGCACCCATCCCTCGGGCTGCCAGCTCAGGGTGCCACGGGCTCCTGGGGGTGCCGGTTACTTTTGCACGCCCGTCTCCGTGCGCTGGCTGTTCCCGGCGGAGCCACGGGGTGCTTTGCCCCAGCGCGGTGAGCGTGCCCCGGGCCCCCCCGCAATGAGCTGGCAGGCCCGAGGCTGCGCAGATGGCCGCGGCCCCCCTCTCTGGGCTCCCTGTTATAGCCACAGCATGAGTCACAGCCCCGGTGTGTCCCTGCCCAGTGCCGGCCACGCCGGGTCATGTAACACCCGCGGCCGCGCCGGCGCGGAGGGGAGCTCCGTCCCCTGCCCCATGCCACCCCCCGCCCGCGGCCTGTGGCTCCGCAGCCCCCCGCCCCCCAAAACCCTGCTGGGGGACCCCCATGGTGGGCACGGAGGCGATGCTGGGCTCTCCCCCGTCGCCAGCCGGCTGCGAGGCCGCGGTGCGCTGCGGGTTAACGCCAAGCAGGGCCGGGATCCTGCGAGGCCAGTAACATTTGGAAGGCGCCAGATGGACGCGTGCCCGTGCCGAAGGCTCGCTCGGCACAGCCATGCTCCCCCGGCGCTGGGGCTGGGGGGCTGCCCAGGGCAGCAAAGGGGCGCCCGCCGGGATGCGGGGATGCTGACCATGTGCCCGCCGGGGTCCCGGGCCACCCAGCACCCACCCACACCCCTCCCGCGGGCACCGCCGCCCCCCCCCCCCCGCTCGCTTGCAGCCCCACCGCAGGGAATGGCGGCAGCGGGGTCCAGGAGCACCGGCCAAGCCCACGGCATCGCTGCTGCACCCCTTCGGTGCCGACACCGCGCCGGGGCAGCCAGGTGGGGACCGGGGGGTCCGGGCAGGGGGAGAGCAGCCAGTTGCCTCCCTTGGCCAATTTTAGAAACTGGCTAGACAAGAAAAGCAGAATGGGCCGGGCAGGATTTACGGCCAGGCTGGTGTCAGGGTGGTTTTTTTTTTTCTTTTTTTCTTTCTTTTTTCTTTTTTTTTTTTTTTTTTTTTTTTTTTGTGGGAGGCACACACGAGTTGAGCGGAAACTCCTGGCTGCGGATCCTGTTTCCTGGGAGATGCGGCGCGGTGCGGGGCCGGCTGGGGCCGAGCTGGGGTGTGGGAGCCACTGGGGACGATGCCAGCGCCGGCGTGCCGGGGCAAAGGCACGGAGAGGAGGGCAGCCCCCTTCCCTGCACCCCCGCCCCGGCACGCCGGCAGCCTGGCACCCCACACACAGGGGATGCACCCACCGACAGGTATGGGTGCAGGCGTGCACGTGCACGGGGCTGCAGGTGCGCCAGGCGGTTGTGCACACGCAGGAGCGTGCCCAGGTAGACGCACGGGGGGGGGAAGATTGGGCACGTGCGGGTGTGCCCATGGGATGCGTTGTGCACGCGCAGGTGCACCCACGGGGCGACGACCGTGCACACGCGGGTGCGCCCAGGCTGGCGAGCACGGGTTACAGGTGCACACGCGCACCGACGTGGGTGCAGGTGCACCCAGAGGTACAGGAACACGCGCAGGCACTGGCGTGCACGCAGGCGGGCGCACACGCGGGTGCGCACAGGTACGCACACGCAGGTGTGCCGGCGCATGGGTGCGCGGCACCCACCTCCCGTGCACGCGCAGGATGGCACCCACTCGGCGGTCCAATGCACCAGGGCGGCCCTGCGGCAGCACCCATGGGCTCCCGCAGTGCAGGGACCCCTTGGGTCCCCAAAACGGCCAGGCCGGCACCGCAGACCCCCACCCCGCAGCAGCAGACGCAGGAGGCCATTGACAGCTCGTGCCAAGGGGGCACGCTGGGTTTTGCCCCGATCGGAGCGGGTGATCCCAAACCACAATTCTCCCTTCCCCTTGGAGAGGCCGCGGCGGCCCCCGAAAAGCCGGAGGCGTGAGGAAGGCGCGGGCGCAGGGGAATCACCCGGGGCGTGGCAGCGATACGCATGGGTACGCATGGGGAAACTGAGGCAGGGAGCAGGGCGGGCTGTGCCCGGCGTGCAGATGGAAACGGGGAGCTGCAGCCAACTCTCCCAGGGCACCCAGGCGTCCCGCGCCGCCCCAGCCCCCGGCTCTGCTCCCACCCAGCTGCGCTCCCGGCTCCGGTTACAGCCGCGGCTGGGCCCGGCTGCAGCACGGCGTGTCCTGGGGAGCCGGGCTCCCCGGGGACGGGTGCTGAGGGCACCCAGCTCCCCCCACACCCCGCCACAACCCACCGGCACCACTGATCCAGCCACGCGCGAGCCTCAGAGCGCACACACCTATAGATACACCTATTTTTTTCTTTTTTTTTTTTTTTCCCCCCACCTCACCGGGGAGCTTTCCATTAAAATTGGAAGAACGCAACTTGCCGGCAGAGCCCCGGCGCGGATCGTACACAGCCTGTCACTCACACATCACTTTGTAGATGCCCATAAATTGCTTCATTACCTCTTCTAATTGAGGAGAACGCAGCTGCTGTGGGGCGGTGACAGAGCGCCTTCCCTTTGAAGGATGCCTCGCTCTCCAAAGACGGGTCCGGCAGAGCCGCAGAGCCCCACCAACATCCCAATAATAATAATAATAGTAGTAATAATAATAATAATAATAGTAATAATAACGATAATAACAGTATCCAAGCAAAATCCCTTGGCAAAGGGCAGTGGGGCTCACGTGCGCCGGAGCCCGCTCGTGGGAAGGGGCTGAGGCGGTTGGCAGGGCCCTGCGCCGGTGGGGAAACTGAGGCACGACGGAGGTTGCACCGTGCACGGGGAGAGGGCGGGGATGCAAACCCCTGCGTCGCACCGGAACCTTGGGGGGGACCATGGTGGTGATGGGGTTTAGGGACAACCCCACGCTCAGGGGGGGAGCAGAGGACGGAGCATCTCCCTGGCCCGCGGCGGGGATTTGGGGGGCGAGGGGGTGGATCCGCAGGGCACGGCGCTGCCAAAACTCCCCGGGGAACTTCCCACTCTGGTCAGGGGCTACATCCTCCCAGCTTCGCCGGCACGAAGCCAGGGGTGCCTGCCACCCTCCCGCGTCCCCGTCCCTTGCGCCCCGTCCCTGCGCGGGCCCCCCGGCTTTGTCTGGCAGGCGGCGAGCGGCTGCGGCTGGGCTCGGTCCCCTTGCAGGATACTGCAGAAGGATTTACTGTATTGCAGCTTGTGCTGGCTGCAGCCCAGCGCACAATAGATTAGCTGTAGCCCAGGGCAGCACGTTGCGGGGGAAGGAAGGTGGGATTCATTCGGATGCAGATTGCAGGGCATTTGCTGCAGTATACTGCAGGATCCGGCCACTCGCTCGGGACCCCCGCATCGTCCCGCTCCAGCCTTGGCAGCGGGGCTTCGAGGGGCTCACGCGTCCCCTCCCCATCCCCGCACCGTCGCCCCCGCCAAATTTTATGCCACGGATGTTCGCTGGGGCTGCGGGTGCCCACGCGGGCTGGGGGACGCCCCACTTGTCCCCTGTCTCCATCCCGGGGGGTCCGGAGGGGCCGCGGTCCCCAATGGTGCCCGGGTGCGGCTGGGGACGCCGGGGCCCCCCTCGCCGGGCGCGACGGCACAAAGCTGGTGCAGGGAGGAAGCCGGGGACTGCAAGCAGCACTAATTGATTGCGATTAATTCAGCTCCTACCTCCCTGGGTGGCAGGGAGAGATGCTGAGACAGAAGCGCAGCCCACAGAGCTCCCCAAACAGGCTCCGCTCTCCCCCGCGCCCATCCCTTCCCCCAGCGCGGGCACCCAGGCCTGGGGGACCCTCGCTGCCCGTCCCCGGGGATGCGGGGGGCTCTGGTGGGTGCCCGGCTCCTGCTGCTGCCCCAGAGGTGCTGGGTGCCCACAGGCACACGGTTTGGGGATGGCTCCTTGGGGTGGACCCACCTCCCCAGGGTGCTTTTGGCTGCTGGTGGTGGCTGGGGGGGGTCCCACCGGTGCCCCACACCTCTCCCCACCCCTCCGGGATGGCGGCACACCGGGAGATGACGCTCAGGCAACGGCACGGGGGAGCGGAGGTGCCAGGGGTCACCGACAGCCCCATGCTGACACCATGGCACTTTTGGCAGCGTTACCGGCCTGTGGGTGCAAACCAGGGGACCCAGGAGTGCTGCTGCCACCTCCTCCAGCACCCAGGCTCCGGCACCCACCCTCCCACCCGGCAGGGATGGCAGGCACGGGCAGGTACCCCGTGGGCAGCGCTGCCGCAGGCACTGCGGGCAGGGGGGCTGGCACGGCGGGCAGGGAGGGGATGGGGACCCCGGCGGCCGTCTGGATTTCGAGGGGAGTTGGGAGCCTGCGGATTCAGGCTCCGTAATCCTACGTGGGATGCAGTTTCCACAGCAACAGCGGGTCAGAGGGCAGCGAGGGGAGCCGGCTGCTCCGCTCGGGATTGCAATTGTGCCGCCGCTGCCGAAAAGCCGCCGGGGCGAGGTGCCGGGCTGGACGGCGGGGCCACGGTGGCAAAGGCAGGCGGCGGTGCGGGGGCTGCGAGGGGCGCGGGGGCGGCCAGGCTGGTGCTGCTGGGGAGGCAGCGAGCGGCTCAGTGTGGCGTTGTCAGCAAAGATGTCACTAATTGTCTGCAGGAGCAGCAAACTCTCGTTAACCCTTGGGCAGCCGGCAGCGGGTGTGCTGCCGAGGTCGGGGGCACCCAGGGACCTGCTGCCGAGCACCCTGGGTCAGTCCCACCTCTGCCACCCCCCTGCTTGCACGGCCCCGGGCAAGTCACCGTGCTGCTCCCGCGCCGACCTTCCCCCAGCGTGGCTACTGGGACCCCAGTGCGTCCCAGTTGGTGACCACGGCCAGCGGGGTGACCGCAGGCAGCCCCTCTCCTTGCCCCACGGGCTCCGGCTTTGCCCCCGCTGCCTGCGGTTGCCACAGCACTTGGCCAAGCGGGAGCGCGAAGGCAAACGCTGGCGGTGCCAGGGCCACCGGGACAGGGCCACCTCCATCCCCGGTCCCCTCCATCCCCGGTCCCCTCCATCCCTGGTCCCCTCCATCCCCGGTCTCCTCCATCCCCGGTTGCCTCCATCCCTGGTCCCCACGGGCGCGCCTGGCGAGCGCAGCGGGGTGCGGGTGCAGGCGGAGGGGGACGCAGCGCCCGTGCCGTGGCCACCACCCAACCTGTGCCGCCCTCTGCCCCTCGCCACAGCTCCGGCCCCGCGGGGAAAGGGCGCGTGGCCCCGCAGTGACGCTCGGGGACGAGGCACGAGCACCCACCCTGCCCCAGGAGGCTTTTGCCAGGGCTGGCGGAGGCGTAAGCGCCGAGGCAGAGGCAGATATGACTTTCCCATCTCCTGGCCAGCTCCTTTACCTGGGAGCGCTGCCGGGAAGCGCTGACGTCGGCAGGAGCGGGTGGGGGCGGCGGGGGGAGGCCGGGGCCGGGGCAGCCGGAGCAGGGTCAGCAGAAAGCCTCCAGCTCCGCTCGCCCCTGCCAGCCGCCCCACAGACCTTTTGTTCCCATTCAGCACCTTCCCCAGCTCCCGCCACCTCCCGGGGCTCCTCTCTGGGGGGGCCAGGGCAGGGTCCCCCCCTCCCCATACTGTGGTTTTTGGCGAGCAGAAGCCTCCTGGGCAAGGCGGGAGGTGCCCAGCGGGGCTCGTAGCGCGGGGACCGGGGCAGTGGTGGGGATGGTGGGGTGAGCAGGGGGAGGTGGCGGCTGCTCTGCGTAGGGGATCTGAACCCGCACCCCCAAAAAACACCACCCACCCCGGCAGCACTGGGATGCGGCGGAGGGAGGGGGCGAGAGGAGGAAGGCAGCAGGGCTCCCCACCACCATGTCCCTGAGTGTCACCCGGGTCCCCAGCCGCTGCCCCAATGCGCAGCCAGCCCGCTGAGCCCAGGGGAGGGGACCGATCCTGCACTGCACCAGGGAACGGCTACAAAACCAGTGCTCCCACTGCAGATGGCCATGGGGACCAGGAGGACGCAGAGCACAGCCCGCTGCTCCCCTCCCCGGCGTCCCAGCGTCCCGGCAGCACGGTGGGGACACCGAACCGCCACCCCCAGCAAAGCCCACCCCGCAGGGTGTCAGCACCCGGGACCCCAGGAGAGCCATGGTGGGTGCAGCTCTCCCGTCCCCCCCGCAGCCGCCGCCGGTGCCCGGGGAGGAGCCGGGGCCGGGCAGGTCTGTACAAGGCCAGGGACTCTCCCAGCCTCCAAGGACTTTCGGCTGGGATTTCCTGAGCGGGACGCGGGTTCGTGGATGTCGCAACACTCTGTGATTTCTGCTCCGCCAGCTCCTCGGACCCACGCACGCAGCCGGCGGCCCCACGGGCACCCGTTGGCGAGGAGTCCCGTGGGTCGCACCCGCTGAGCCTCCTCCCTTTGCCGAACGCCTGGCCTGGCACGCCGCCGGCACTCGGCGAGCACCAGCCCCGAGCCGGCTGCTGGGGGCCTTGCAGAGCTCCCAGGGCAGAACCGTCAGGGCTGCGGCAACAACACCCTGCCCAGTATGGCTTACTGGTCATACTGGGCAACCTGCAGCTGGCACCGGCCCTAAGCAGCTCCTCCAGTTTCGGCGCTGCCTGGGGACCTTCCTGTCTGCCAGCATCCCAACATGCACCCTCCAGCTGGGTGCAAACCTATCCCCGGGGTGCAAACTCAACCCCAGGTGCAAATCCAGCCCTGGATGCAAACTCAACCCCGGGTGCAGATGCAGCCCTGGATGCAAATTCAGCCCTGGGTGCAAACCCAACCCCACGTGCAAACCCATCCCCAGGTGCAAATGCAGCCCTGGGTGCAAACCCAACCCCACGTGCAGACCCACCCCTGGGTGCAAACCCAGCCCCAGGGCGCTGCGCCCCATTACATCGCCTTTCAGCCAAACCCCAGCACCCCTCGCCTTCCCTGGCCGCCCCAGCCCACCCCAGTGCCACCCCGTCCCCCCGCCAAGTGCCGCAGGTCCCCGCGCTGCCAGCCTCGCCCTCCGGATGCAGCAGACAGGTCTCTTCCCCCCAGGCTCCCTTGCTCGGCGTCTGGCTGAGCTAAGCGTATTTAGCGCTTTTAATTGTTCTTAATAAATCAATCCCGCCAGCCCCTTAAATCATTTTTGTGGCTTCCCTCTCAGCCGTCCCCGCGGCCGTGCTGGTGTGGAGCCTGCTGTCTGCAGCGCTGCCGGGGAGGGGGGCAGCCGGTACGGGGGGGCCATCACGCACCCTGCCCGCCCCAGCACCCACCCCAGCACCCACCTCGCTGCTCCTCACCCATGGGTGCAGCCCAGGGGCGGCTGCGAGGCCCCAGCAAGCAGAGCACCCACCCGGGAGCTGGGTGATGGGGTACTCTGCCTGCCTGGCAGGTGCCTGTGCCTCAGTTTCCCTCCCTGCACGGGCTCTCCCTGCTCTGCGGGTTCGGTCACCCCAATATCGCTGCATTTTGGGAGATGCTGAGGGAGCACAAGTCCCTTCAATTGCTGTGGCTATGGGCTGGCTCCGCACCCCACGCCCTGCAGGGCCGGATGCAGTGGGAACAGCACCCTGTCGGTGCCTCAGTTTCCCCAAAATGTCCAGCCCTGGTAAGATAAACCCTCGGCCCTGACTCTCAGGCCGTGCTGGGGCTGGGCAAGGGTTGCGGGGGGCCCTCGCCGAAGCTGAGCCTGTGCCCGCAGGTGGTGACAGCGGGTGCCACTGATGCGGCACTTCTGTCCCAAGCCAGCGCACGGTGGTGCCGGGCTTCGCGAGCACAGGCAGACGCGTGCCTCCCGCTCCGAGCCCGCCGGTGCCGCCGCGGAGCCCAGGGCCACCTGCCAGCCCCCTGCCCGTGCCCAGCCCCGGGAGCACCCGGCGCTGAGCCACCGAGGGCACAGGCTGAGGCTGGCCCCGGGTGGGATCCGCGCAGCCCCCAACCACCTCCGGGTGACTTCCCGGGGCTCGGTCCTGCGCAGGGGCGACGGTGACGCCCAGACGGATGCCAGCACTTCTAATTTTCGGGGACGCGCCACGCACCCACGCCATCACCAACACCCCGCAGCATCCCCCGGCGCACCCAACCCCGCATCCCCTCCCATCCCACCACCCAACCCCGCAACCCCATCCATCACCCGCCAACCGCTCCAGCCCCGCCGGCATTTTTTTGTGGAAGGGATGAACACCCAATACCCACGACGGCTGCCGGGGGGGGAAGGATGTATCCCCAAACAGCCTGCGCTGGCTTTGGGCGAAAAACAAACCCGGCAGGGCTTGGAGGGAGAGAGCTAACCTTGACACAGTTGCAGCAGTCACTAATAGCAGGCAATATGCCTGTTCTTGGGGGACTGTTGCAGTTGCTAAGATACTGGCAGCCGTGTGAATGGAAATGGGTCAGTAAACCTGTGGAGAGATAGTGTGACACTGTAACCGGCACAGCTGTTGCAGCCTACATCGAAATCCCACCCTTTCAATATTTATCACTCTCCGCCTTCGGTTCTTTCCTCCCAGCAATTTTCCACGTTGGTTTTTCCCGGGGTTGGCGAAAGCACCCCGAAGACTTGAATGGGAAGAGAGGTGGCGGAGATGGGAGAGGAGATAGGGTGGGAAAGGCGAGTTAGGTGGTAGGTGGGGAGGGGTATTAAAGCCCCCCGCTTTGGGTGGGTGTCCCCCCGCTCCGTGAGCAGGATGGAGCCAGTTCTTGGAGAGATTTAACAGGAAACAGGCTATAATCCCCCTGGTAGGAAAACGGGTTAAAAGGTCAATTTACTTCTGTCCCTCGTTTAGGCACTGTGGTGAAATTACACACTCGCAGGAGCCGCTGCGCATGGTCGGGAGAGGAGAGAACGGGCGGTCGTGTCCATCCCCGGCTGTCCGTCCGTCCATCCTGCCTGCCGCACTCCCCGTGCCTTCCCGAGGTGCCCCGGGAGCGCGCGGCCGCGCAGGCGTTCCCGCTGGAGCGCGGGGCGGCATCCATGCGGCCGCGCGAGCGGCATCCATGCGGCCCAGCGTCGCGGCCCGCGTGGCTCGGCACACGCGGTGCACGTGCACCCGCGAGGGGCTCGTACGCACACGCACGGCCCATCCCGACCTGTCTGCCCGCAGCACCTCCGGCGCAGGAATTCGGCTCTGCCCCAGCCCTGGGGCAGGTGTAAACCAGCAAGGAGCACTGTGCGTCCCCCAAATGCTCCAGCATCACCCCCAGTGCTCCTGCACCCCCACCCAAAATGCTCCAGCATTTCCCAAATGTTCCAGCATCCCCCCCAGTGCTCCTGCACCCTGACCTCAAATGCTCCAGCATCTCCCAAATGCTCCAGCAGCCTCACCCCAAATGCTAAAGCACCTCCCCAAATGCTAAAGCACCTCCCCAAATGCTCCAGCATCTCCCCAAGTCCTCCAGCAGCTCCCCTAATGCTCCAGAACCCCCACCCCAAATGCTCCAGCATCCCCCAAATATGCCAGCATCCCCCCAAATACTCCAGCATTCCCCCCAATGCTCCAGCATCCCCCCCAAATGCTCCAGCATCCCCTCAAATACACCAGCATCCCCCCAAATAGGCCAGCATCTCCCTAAATGCTCCAGCATTCCCCCCAATGCTCCAGCATTCCCTCCAAATGCTCCAGCATCCCCCCCAAATACACCAGCATTCCCCCCAATGCTCCAGCATTCCCCCCAAATGCTCCAGCATTCCCTCCAAATACTCCAGCATCACCCCAAATAGGCCAGCATCTCCCTAAATGCTCCAGCATTCCCCCCAATGCTCCAGCATTCCCCCCAAATGCTCCAGCATCACCCCAAATAGGCCAGCATCTCCCTAAATGCTCCAGCATTCCCCCCAATGCTCCAGCATTCCCCCCAAATGCTCCAGCATCCACCCAAATAGGCCAGCATCTCCCTAAATGCTCCAGCATTCCCCCCAATGCTCCAGCATCCCCACCCCAAATGCTCCAGCATCCCCCCAAATGCTCCAGCATCCCCCCAAATACACCAGCATTCCCCCCAATGCTCCAGCATTCCCCCCAAATGCTCCAGCATCCCCCCAAATACTCCAGCATCCCCCCAAATGCTCCAGCATCCCCCCAAATACAAAGCCCTGCTGCTGCAGCCCCGTCCCCGATGCACTGCCCCACGCACACATGGGACCGAGGAGCTCAGCTCCCCGCTGGCTTTGGGGTTGTCGCAGCCTGACTGGGACGGGACAAGTCGATACTGGGGAGCACTGGGAGCCAGGACACCGGTCCCCTGTCCCCAGCCGCCGTCCAGGTGCGGGGCAGGAGGAGGGATGCTGGCTGGCGGTGTCCGTCCCGGCACGGCCATGGCGAGCTGGCTCTGGCCCGGACGGCGTCAGGGGGAGGAGGGCGAGAACATCTGGTCGCAGGGAAGAGGGACAGTCCGGGGAAATGTGCAGAGCTGTTGGAAGAGGCCCTCGCCACGGAGGCTGGGGTGGAGCGAGCCCCGGCATCCCTCCTGCGCCGCAGCTGCGCCGGGGCTCGGCGGGGAGCGGAGGCGCCCGGCAGGCGCGGGGGCATCGGCCCAGGTAGGGGTTTCGCTGCGCCCCAGCCCCTCCGCTGCGGCGAGGGGAAACTGAGGCAGGGCAGAGCCAGACGATGCAATGTGGGGTCGCGCTCACGCCCCGACTCCCAAGCACATCCCAGGTGGCTGGAGGAGCACCGGTGTGCGCCTGCGCCAGGATTTATAGTCCGGGGCCTCGCACCCCGGGGGGCGAGCAGGGAGGGGAAAGGGAGGCTGCGGCGAGCAGCGAGGCGAGCTCTCCTCCTCCCCAAAGGCGCTCCCTGCCACCCCCCCGCAGGTGGCTGGAGCAGAACGGTTGATATGGAGACAGGGAAGCACAGACTGTCTGGGTAAGGTGACATTCGACAGATGCCAGGTTCAGACTTGCTCCAGCCAGTATCATCCCCTCCCCTCCAGCTCCCCGCCATCGCCTGCCCCCGGCTGCGGGGCGGCCTCCCCCCCAGCCAGCCCCCCAGCAAGGGCATGTGCAGGCAGGAAGGGGGGGTCAGGGGGGGCCAGGGAGACCACGGCACCCTGTGATCTGCTGGTGGGGTTCTGCGGGGTGAAATCCCCTCCCGGCCCCACCCCAAGGACAGGTAGCACCATCCTGCCTGCACCCTCCCGGCACGCTGCGGCCAAACCGGGGACGGAGGAGCGTGCCTGGAGCCCGCAGTGCAAGCGAAGGGGCCGTGTCCCCCCGTGGGCAGCCCACGGGGCCTTTACGCCAGGCACCCACCCAAAATGATGGGGGCCCCTGCCCCGTGCCAGGCAGGCACGGCCGGCATGGGGCAGATCCAGGGGAGGCACCTGGGGGAAGTGACCCCCCCTGTTATTGCACAACTTTGCAGAGGGGCCAATTAGCAGCTGATGCCTAACGAGAAACACCCCGACTTTGGGGCGAGCACAGGCTTTGTGTCTCCTGCCCAGGCAGGGTGACGCCAGGCATGTCCCAAGGTTCGTTAGCCGGGGGTGGGGGGGATCCTGGGGTGCCTGACCCCCCCTTAGCCTGCAGCCCAATCTTTCTGCACCCCAGCTGGCCCCCCTCTTGTGCCGGCGGTGCTGGAGATCAAAGGGCCGCTGCTGGCTCAGTGAGCGGGGCCAGGAGGGATTCCCGGCACGCAACGGTTCCGGGAGGCACCCCGCTCCGTGCCGGGCAGGGAGGGACAGGGCACCGGCACACCTGGGGGGCACGGGTACCCACCCGCCCACCACGCACCCCGATCAAGGGCTCATGGTCTGCAATGAAGGAACCCGTGTGCTGGGGGGGGGCACAGAGAGGGAGGCAAAACCACATCAGGGTGCAGCGCTGGGTGGGGGGAACCCCTGGGGACCCCCCCCGGCACTGCACCCACCGCGCCTGCTAGATCCCCATCCGGTACCCGCTGCACCGCCAGCCTTGGGGACAAGCGTTGCAGCAGCCGGGATGGCTGGCGGGCCGGCAAGCGGGATGGCGGGGGCCGCCAGCCCACACAAAGCGCCTCCGGCCGCGCTCCCCGCGCCCCCCGCCCCGGGCCGCTGCTCTCTGACCCCCTGTGCTGGGGAGGCTGGGGCCCGCTAATGAGCTCAGCCCTTTCTCAGCACCCCCAGCCCCGGCGGGGCCCTGGCAGGTGTGGGTCACCGCTCGCCCCGGGATGGCGGGGACGCGGCGGCCTGGAATCGCTGGAAACGGGAGGCACCTGGCGAGGGGGCTGCAAAGCCTTCGGCATCGCCTGGCCGGGCTCCAGCACTCGCACGGGGTCTGCTGCCTCCTCTTCATCCCCCTTTTAGTCCCCCCCCGCCCAAAATGCTCCCCACCCCGTTCGCTGCGATGCTCGGCAGAGCCCCGGCCAGGGCCCAGCGTCTACCTGGGGACACCCAGTGCCCCAAGATGGGGGGCGATGCAGCCCCTCTCCCTGCTGCTCCTTTCGCTGCATCTTTCTCCCTCCTCCTCCTCCTCCTCTCTGCCCTAAAGCAAGACGGATTTCACTGCTCTGCTGAGCTCCAAACTCCACTTCCAGATTTTCAGTGCGACCTTCTGGCTACCTGGATCCGGCACTGCAAGATGCCCCCTCTGATCTCCCCTCCCCTCCGGCCCCCCAGCATCCCCGGGGGAGCCGGGGCTGGATGCAGCCAGGAGCTGGATGCAGGGGGGAGCCGGGGCTGGCCGCGGAGGAGGGAGAGGTCGAGCTGCACCTGGATGCAGCGCCGGCCTCGGGGGCTCGCAGCCTGCCTGGGGATTTTGGGTTGTTGTGTTTAACCCAGCCTGGCCCAGGGAGAAGCGGGAGCGCGGCCAAAGGGCGCCTGGCAAACTCGTTGCATGTGTGGGAGGTGCTGCCATGGCTCCTCGGGGCTCCGCGCTTGCCGGGCGGGCAGCGTGTGCCCTCGCTGCCTGCACGGCGGGGCCCCCCCGAAGGGCCCCCGCTCTCCCATGACACCGTCCCGCAGGGATGTGCCCGTTCGCCAGGCTGCTCCCGGCTCCCTGAGCCCGGATCCGAGCCCACGGGAGAGGCAGGGGGCTGCGGGACCCCTCGCCCCGCCATCACCCATCCCCGCGTCCCCCGGCGCCGCACCAGATAACCGGGGTGAAGAAGAAAGACGTAAAACCCCCAAAATCCACCAAACCCCTGCTCGGGCAGGGAGCGAGTAGGAGGCAGAGGGGCCTGCGGGTGCAGGCAGCACCGCGGGGCACCTCCTTCAAAAAAGCAGCAAAAAAAATCAAGGCGAAGAGATGGAAAAAGCCCCAAAGCGCCAGGTTTCCCTCCCGGTGCCCCCCACCCCGCTGCCCCCTGCCCTCGCTGCTCTCCCCGCCGGTTATTTCAAGCCCTCTGCATCCCCCCCCCGCCCCATTCCCTCCCCGGCACCCTGCTCTCCTCCGCTCGCTCTTGCATTCTGGTATTTGGTGTGTTCCTCAGCTGCAGGAAATTCCTGATGCTCTCCATCATGCAGCCTGCGCTCGCATCCCCCGCCCTGCCGCGGCTCCCCTCCAAAGGACAGCCATGTGCTGGACAGCCAGCACCGCCGCCGGCATCGCTCCCCTCCCCGCCGGGGATTTGCTTCTCCCCGTTCGCCTTCTCTTTCTCCTTCAGCCTTTTTATTTTAAACTCTAACCCTGCAAAACAAGCCCCCTCCTTCCCTGCCGAGGTCTGAAGCTGCCCAGCCCCGGCCGTTCCCCTGCCTGCCTTTCCCTCTTCGTCTTCCTCTCTTCGCGAGACCGCTCCTGATCTTATTTTAATTCGTCTCAGACGGTGTTGGAGTGTTATTTTAAGAGAGAGGATATGCACAGACATTGTGTTTTCTGCTTTTTCCTGGCCCCAAGCCAGGCTCTCTGGGCTGTCAGCTACCCACTGTGTTGCAGTCACGTGTGGGAAGAGGCAGCCAGAGCCAGCCTCACAACTCCTGGTAGCAACATGGAAATCAAGTGTGCACTTTCTTCCCTCTGTATGTGTCTGTATTATTAATAGCGTCTCTCTCTGTGAGTTATCCATAATGTATCTTAATACCTGTCCGTCTGTAAATGATGTATTACGGTGAGCGCACACAATGGCGGCGGTGCCCGCACCCACGGCTCCGCGTGCCGCGGAGGGGAAGGCGTCGCGACGGTGCTGCCGTCGCCCCCGGGGTGCGGTGAGGGGATGGGGACGGGAGTGAGGGATGGGTGCCGGGATCCGGTAGCCATGAGCGGCTCCGGCCGTGCCCCAACCCGCCGGGAGCGTGGTGAAATCGGCTTGCGGGGAGTGGCGGGATGCTGCGGGGCGGATGGGGCCAGCCTGCGCCGGGACGGCTCTGAGCGATCCCTGTCACCGGCCAGGACGTGCTGGGGGACGCCGGCGTCCTACCCCACAGATTCCGGTTCCTACGAGCTCATGCGGGAACGCAACGTGCCACTGCACACCCGAGGGAGCACGGGGTGAGGCTTGCACACGCGCGTGCGAGGCGAGCACACGCGTGCAGGAGGTCGGTGGGCAGCGGGAAGGCGCGGGCTGGAGAGACACGGCACGGCGCAGCGCAGGGCTCGGCTTTGCGGGACGCAAACGTGGCCCGTGAGGCTCCGCTTTGGCTGGGAGGGCCGGGCTGCCCGGCACAGTTTGGGGGGCTCCCAGCGCCGGGGGGCCAAGCAGAGCCTCCCCCCACAGCCACACGCCGGGGTTCCTGTGCAGCACCCAGCACCCAGGTCCCCGCGGGCAGGGACGGCGGCTGCTGCCCCTCTGCAGGGGGACGTCCTGGGGACGGGGACGTCAGGGCAAGGATGGGGACGTCAGGGCAGGGATGGGACTGGGAAACACCACGGGACTGGCATCCTCCCAGTGCACACCAGTAACACTGAACATACAGACCACACATTATTGATACATACTGCGCCTGCACCCCCCTTACACCTATACAGTGCACGCGTCCATGCATGAGCGCGTAGAAACGTACAGCACGCACCCACCCTGGTGCACCATCGAGACGCACAGATGTGTGCAGATGTTGTCTGAACTTGCCTGTGCACGGTGCTGCCTGCAATATCCCCTGCCTGCAATATCCCCTGCCTGCAGTACCCCCTGCCCGCGGTACCCCCTGCCCGCGATACCCCCTGCCTACTGCACAACGCTGCTGTGCACACCGCGCACGTCCCCGCACGCCGGGCAACGTGCACAGGTGCCGCAGCGTGCAAGGACATAGGAGCACCCCAACCCCACAGGGTGCCCAGGCGGGCCAGCCCTGCACCCTGACACGGTGGGAGCAGCGTGGGTGCCCTGTGGCCAGCACCCAGCCGGCAGCCTGGGGCCACGGGGAGCGGGAATCCAGGAAGGCAAAGAGGAGCTCGAGGCTTCGCATTTCTGGATTCTGGTTCCCGTTTCTCCTCCCGGCTGTTTCCATGGAAACTGGCGTCGGACCTGGGAAAATAAGGTTAGGGTTTGCAGAGGAGGCCCTCCGCCAGTGCCTGCCTGCCTCCGCGCCCCGCTGGGGGCACGCGCCCGGGCACCCCCCCGGCTCCCTCGCCCAGTGGCGATGCTCGGGTTCGGGGGCTGAGCGGCACCGGCACCCTCCGACATCCTCCGTCCTTCCGCGTGGTGACCCCTGGGAGCCCAGCACATTCTGGGTAGTTTGGAAACCGGCACTGCCGTGCCGCTCCCCGGCACGCTGGTGAGGGGCACCGCTCTCCCCGGGTGCAGCTGGCGGTGGCACCCACCGGACCCACGGCCCTCTCCCGCCATCCCACTCTCCTTCCCGGCATTCCGAACCCGGCACAGCTCAGCCTTGACGGGAACTTTCCAACGATGCCCATGTGCCCGCGACGCTGGGCCAGGGGACACCGGGACAATCTCCTAAAGCCCCGCTGCCGCGCCCTCGCGTTTTACAAGGACCCGGCGTCTGCCGGCAGCGTCACCCTCCCCTTCCCCAGCTCAGGATCCCCAATTGCTCCGGGGAAGGTGGGGAGAGAACCGGGACACGACACCTTGGGGGAGCCATGAAGACTAATGAATGGAGGCTTTTAAAAAGCACTTTGAGCGAGAAGGGCTATGGTAGGAACTAATTATTCCTCCTGCCCATGCGCACACTCGCGTGCACACGCACGTCCCGCTCTCTCCCGGAGTCACGGCTGCAAAATCGCAGCCAACCCCGGCACACAGCACCACGGCAGCCGCCGCCTTGCCAATCGGCACCGCCTCAGCCGGGGAAGATTTCCTCCAAGGCTCTGGTTCTCCTTCTGCCTCCTGCGTTTCTGCCCCCCCCCGGTGCAGCTGTGCACCCCCCCTTCGCCGCCATCGCCCCCCTGGCAAAGCCGGTTGCCGTGGGCTGGGGCGCGGGGAGATGCTCACCCTCCTCCTTGTCCCGGGGCTTTGGGGAGGATTTTTTTTTTTATTCAAAGCCGCCATTTTACAGCGACGGAAGGCCAGGCGGCCAGTCGCCGGGGCCGCTCGGGATGGACGGCACCTGGCGCGGCGGGGCAGGCGGTGGAGCCGGCGCGGCCCCCCGGCCCCTCGCAGGTGCGACCCCGAGCCCCGGCGCAGCCCAGCCGCGCCAGGCCAGTGGGACCGGCCCTTCGCCGGTGCAATTAGGGGCTGGCTTGGAGCGCAGCCCAGCTCCCGGCGGCGGCCGTGGGCAGCAGGCAGGTGCGGGGGGCTGAGCCCACCCCCCACGCACCACCCCAAATCCTCGGCCCCACTGAAGCCAGACGGTCCCCACGTCGCCAACCCACGGAGCCCAGAGCTTTGGGGCAGCGCTGCTATCGCTCCCCGTCCCTCTCCGGTCCTCGAGCGGGACGTGGCGCGAGCCCGTCCCGCCGTCCCAGCTCTGCCCGCTGCACCATTTTGCATTCTGGTGCTGGCCGGCCCCGCTGCCCTCCCACTCCCACCCCCACCCCGGGCTGCGTTTCAGCTGTTCTTGAAATCTGTCCAGGCTGGATTCATCACAAGAGCCCTCAAGCGGCTGCAAACAAACAGAAAAAAAAGCAAGCGGGAGCGAGCAGAGCGATCGATCGGCGCTGGGGGGGCCTGAGTGTCTTTGGCGACGCCGAACCAGCCCCAAATTCGCCGCCCTGAAGAGAAAAGGGGCTGGGGATGAGGGGCAGGGAGAGGGGGATGGAGAGCAGAACTGCCACCGGCAGTGCCGGCGAAGCGCCGGGTTGCGGTGCCGCGGTGATGGGTGGCAGCGTCGCGGTGGCTCTCCCTTCCCAGCGGAGCTGGGCTCGTACTGCTCCAAAACTTCCCTCTTGTGGTTACTGCAGTTAAAAAAGCAAACAGGAGGCTCGGGCGCATTAAGAAAGAAATAGGAAATTGTGCGGGGTGGATCGGATCGGAGGGCGGCGGTGCCCGCCGGGATGGGGTTCACCCAAGCGCCGGCAGCACCGGGGCTGGGATGGGTGCGGGGTCAGGGTGCCCGTCCCAGGGCTGGGGGAAGGAGCGAGCCCGCGCCCCAGCAGAGCAGGGGGGAAGGCGAGGGCGTCACCTCGCCTGGGACCAGGCGGTGGGGACGTGGTGGCACGCGAAGGGCGGCCGTGGCCCTCATTCCCGGCCCAGGGATGGACGGTAACAGCAGGGGAAGCGAACGCCGACGCCGCTCCAGCGGGAATTGCCGCCACCGGAGCCTGCAGGGTCAGGTTGCTGCGCCTGGGTTTTTAAGAGGGGCTGGATAATTTTTACCAGCACCAACGATCCCATCTGTGCCTGACACGCTCCAGCTCCGAGCCGGGCGCTCCGGCAGGACTCCCCCACCTCCCTGCCCAGCCGCACCGATTCGCCTCCCCCTGCCTCGACCGCTGCCGCTGGATACGGCCCGCCGATATGGCGACGTGCCGGGCACCGGCTGCAAAGGTGCCTTCAAACAGCATCCTCCCTGCCGACCGTGCTGAGCCCAGCTCCCGCGAGCTGATGAGCAGAGCTGCACACGGAGATTTACTGCTAATTACCCGCACTGTGGTTGCGCTCGCAGGCCTGGGCAGGATTGGGGCATGGCAGGGGCTGGGGGAGGCAACGAGGGGCGGCCGTGCTCCCGGCCACGCACACCGTGCTCCTGGCATCTCCCGGTGCCACCGCCATACCCACCCACGGTGCTCCCGGGGACGGCAGGGGATGGCGGGACCCGTGGGGCGGCTGCGAGGGGTGCGGGGATGGGGTGGCAGCGACGGGGGAGGCTGCGCAGCTTGGGGACGCCGGGAGACCTCTCCGGTTGCACATGTGAGAAGCGGCTAACGGGGGGTTTTTTGGTGATGGTGCCTTGCAGGGCTCTGCAACCCACTCCCACGGGCACGCAAGGGGCTGCTCAGGGACTGATCCTGCCCCGCTCCCACGGCCGGCCCTGCGCCGTGGCTCTGCCTGCACTGGGTGCGGGGTGCCACGAGCCGTCCCCCCTGCCCGGGGACGAGGAGCCCGGGATGCGCTGGCGCCGGCCGCCCTCCTCCCCGCTCGGAACAAAGACCTGCCAGAGGACGCTACTTTTTGGGGAAGGGGTTTGCAGCATTCCGTAACCCATCCTCCCCGCAGGACCCCCGCAGCCCACCCAGGCAGGGGCAGAGGGGCGCGGGGCCGGTGCCTGCGGCGCAGCTGCTCCTCTCCCTGCAATGTCAACCTGCTGCTCCGCATCCGCCAAGGCTGCCCTTGGAAAAGCTGTCGGCTGCGCCGGCTGGTTTGCCAAGCCCAGGACAAGCTCTTTAGCTCGACTCTGCCAGAACAGATGCCTGGGCGACTGTAATTCTTCCTAGCATGGACTGGAGGGGGGGTGGAAAAAAACCCAAAACCCAAAAAACCAAGCTCATTTAAGCATTGCAGCGGCCGCTCCGCTCCTCCCAACCCCACCCGCCGCAGCATCGCGGCCCCAGAGAGGGTCCCCCAAAAGCCGGGGGGCGAAGCAGGGTGGCAGGGGGAGGCTGGGTGATGCCGGGAGGGGAGGCAACACGCAGCGGGAGGACGGCGTTGCACGGCACGCGCCGGAGCCAAACGTGGCTCTGCCGCCAGCTGGGGAGGAGAGAGCGACCCGCTGCAAGGACAAGTGGGAACCGCAAGCTCCATGTGCCACCGGTGTCCTTGCAGCCGCTCACCTGCTCCGTGTCGATGCTCCCCACAAAACAACGATCCCGTTCTCATGGCAATGTCCTCTGCAAAGAGCACGGCGCGGGGAGGAGAGCACTGGAGGAGCGGTGGCCGGCGCCGCGCTTGGGAGGGTCCGCACTCCTTCTCACGCTCTCTGCAAGTTTCTCCTTATGCCAAAAGTCTCCCTCCGCACCCAAAACCCTCAAAGCCGCCCAGCCGCAGGGGCAGGAGGTCCCAGCCCGGCCGGCCCTCAAACAGCCATTGCACTGCGCAGAGGAGGCCAGCAACATTTCCACACAGATATTTTCTTCCATTGGCTGCAGTTTGGGGCTGCCAAAAGCCAAAACAAGAATGGAAACATCCCATTTTTTTGGCAAAAAATCAATGCAGGTTTTTTTGGGGTTTTTCTTTTTTTGTTTTTTTCTTTTTTTTTTTTTTTCTCTTGTCTTTGGTTAGGAACGGAAATTCCCTGCCATGAAAACATGATGAAACCCCAAACCAAAACACAGCTCAGACTGAAACCTTCACCCAATTCCCCAGGGATCCTGTGCAGGGCAGGTCCCGGGGCTGGAGCTCACCCCCACATGGCTCCGGGACACAGGACCGAGCCCGGACCCCAACGCCAGCGCCAGCCGTGCGCAAGGCGAGGGGACGTCACACTTTGGGGATCTCTCTCTGGTGACCCAATGTGCTTCCCATCTTGGGATGCACCACTTCCAGCCCTGCTCTGCACCGCCCGGCCTCGACGACGGCACGTGGGAGCCAGCAACGGGCCCGGCAAGGTGCTGGTTTGCCATGGGGAAGCCGGTCCCACACACGGGGCCATACGGGGACCGGGCTCATGGTGCCGGTGGCTCTGAGTGTGGCATTATGGCAGCGGTCACCCGCGGTGCTCCCGGGAAGGTGCTGGTGTTTGCCTGCCCTGAGCTCCCTGCGGGTCCTGGACACCTCTGGGCTCCTTTTAGGAGCAGCCGCTCGGAACGGGCTCATCCAGCCCATCCCAGGATTCCGGATCCGGCCGAGCCCCAGGGCTCATCCCCGCGGCACCCCCGGTGTTCCCCACTCCCCAGCCCTCCTTTCCACCAGATGTTGGGGCCGGAGGATGAAACGGTTCTTCCCACCCCGGTCCCCGCCGCGTCTCTCCCCGGCTCCCGTTCCGGAGGCTGGATCCGACCACGCAGGCTGAATAAGGCTCTGCCTTTGTCCGGCTCCCCCCGCCACGCTTCCCCTTATCTGGCCCAGCCGCCTTGCCAAGAGCAGCCCAGGCAGGAGGGCGGCAGCAGCGCCGAGCCGGCGAGGGAGAGCCTGTTAACTCTTCTCCTGCTCCGGCTCCAAAGCCCCGGGGGCCGCCGGTGCCCCTTGCAAAGCGCCGACAGCACCTCTCCTCCATCCCTGCCTGCTCCCCAAAACGGGGGGACCCCCCCTCATTGCTCAGTGCTGCATCCCAAACTGCCCAGCTGGGCACAGCAGCAGCTCCTTCGCATCCCGCATCCGCTTCTCTACCCTGGAGGGGTCCGAGCATCCCTGGAGGGGTCCGAGCATCCCCTGAGGGTTCCGAGCATCCCTGGGGGGGGTCTGAGCATCCCGGGGGGCTGCAGCCAATGCAGGAGCTGGGCGAGGCGGGCATCCTGGGGGCAGCACAGAGCCGGGCTATCTGTCTGCAGAGCTCCGCACGCAGCAATTAACCTCAAGAGAGCAGCCGCGGCTCCTGCCAAGAACCACATTAGGTGTGTGTGGCAGCGTCTAGACATGCGAGAGACCAGAGGCCTTGATCTGGAGGAAGGCGGCTCCATCCCTTCCCCCTTCCTCGCCCGCCTTCCCCCAGGGACCCCCTCGCAGGGGTCCGGTCAGCCCCGGGGTTGGAGCATCGAGCACCGGGGGGGATGCGGGGATGGGAGCGCGAGGCTGAGCTCAGCCCCGAATCCCTCTGCGTGGGTGTGGGTTGAAACAGCTCCATGCCGGGCTTTTAAACCGGGGCTCTGCCGCTTGACACGGCTTGGCATGGCACAGCACAGCACGGCGCGGCTGCCCCACTGCACGCTGCATCCCCATGGATGCCGGACCCCCAGGTCCGCAGCCAGCAGTGGGAGGAGGAAGAGGAAGGTGGCTGCAAGCGGTACCCGAGCCATCTCCCAACCAGGAGATGCAATGACCATCCTGGGGAGCCGGCAACAAACCCCGGGATGAGGCCTGGAGCGGGGAAGAGACCCAGCTTGCCGCCTCCCCATGCCCACCCCGGCGAGCGGGTGGGTGCCGACAGCCCGTTCGCCCAGGCAGGTCGGCGCGGGTGCGGTAGAGCCGGGTGGGCACCGTGGGGGCCGGGCACCCTCCCTGCCAGTGCCCCTCGCCCCCGCGACACTCCCTGCTCTCGCCTCCTGGGTGCAGCCACCCCAGACGGCTGCAGGATGCTCGGGAGAAGAGATTTTCCCGACGTTAATTAATTAAAATAAACAGCAAATTAAATACAGCAAAATTAAAATAGCTCCGGAAATTAATTTTCAACAAAACCCACCTGGAAAGGCTGGATATTTAAAGAATTAATGGAGCCCTCTGAGACCATAAAGAACCGCCGAGCTCCCGGCATCCACCAGCCCCCTCCGAGCCCCCCCGGGGCCGCGGTGCCGTGGGGAAGCCGGGACGGGACCCCCGATCAGAGCCCATCCCCAAGCCCAACTCCCTCATCCCCACCTCCGTCGCACGCAGCCTGCATGTCCCCGCTCGCAGCTGCCTCGCCTCGCCGCTGCCCGCACGTGCCTGCACGCTGCCACGCCAGCGCGCTGCGGGGAGGGAGGGATGCAGGTGAAGGATGCAGGCACGCTTGCCGCGGTCCCGCCGGAGGGAAGCACCGGCCCCAGCCCCGGCACGGCTCGGCACGGGGCTGCCAGCACTCTGCCTGCTGAGGCTCTGCAGAGACGCCCAGCTCCTGCCTGCTTTGCCCCCTGACCGGCCGAGCCAGCGGCAAACGCCGGCGGTCCCCAGTCGGTGGGACCCGCTCCGGTGCGAGGACGTCCCCATCACCCTCCCGACCAAAACCCGCAGCAACCAGGGAAAACCCGACCTCCAAAAGCCGGCTGCCAGCCGCTGGGCGCTCTGGGCCCCCCACAGCTCTCCCCACGCATAATCCCCCCGGCCAAGGCAGGATTACCATGCAAACAGGCTGCGGGCAAAGCTCCTTACCAAGCGCGACGGGCAGATCGCCGGGCTCCTGAGCGGCCCGGCGAGGCGTGGGCAGAGCAGCGGGCGGGCAGCGGACGGGGCGAGGTGCCGGGGAGCATCCCTACGCTTGGCCGGGCTCCGGCCCGAGACCGGGCACAACTTGTTGCACGGTTGGGCCACGCCGAACCGACCGTGGCGGGAAGTCCCGTCCGGCGCACGCCAGCCCTCCCACGGCACCGGCGGCGTTTCCTCTCCCTGCGCACGGGCGTGTGCACAGGCGCAGCGACAGAGACACCGGCGAGTGAAAAAAGGCTCCGGAAGGAAATGGAGAAAGCGAGAAGAAGCTGGCAGGTGGAGAGCAGGAGGGGCCGCAGCCACCCCCGCCCCGGCGCGGGGTGCAAAGGGGCATCTGGGGCTCCCCACCTTGCCAGGGCGCCTGCCCACGCTGCCGGCACCGGGCTGCTCCGCAAGCGATTCCCCGCCTGGGGAAACTGAGGCACGGCGGCAGGCGGGGAGCAGCTCCGCACCCCGCGGTCCGTGTGGAGCCCCCCCACCCTCCCGGCGAGGGAAACGCTCCCTCCCGCCGCAGCCAGGATGACACCAGCTCCCCGGCCTCCTCCTGCTCCACCCTGTTCCTGCAGGAACCCAGGAGTCCGGGCTCCGGGCAGGCAGCCAGCACCTCCCTCCTGCCTGCGCCTCCCGCCCTGCGCTCCCCTGCCTGCACCGCGGGCGCCCGGGGCCAGCTCCGGCCCTCGGCACCCACATCCCCAGCCCAGCTCCCGCTGGCCTCCCTCCCTGGGCGCGCACCTTCCCGCGGCGTGTCAGGCCGACCTTGGAGCCATGCCGCTGCCGCTCCGTGCCAAGCTTCCCGGCGCTCGGCGGCGATGCCCACGGCAGAGCCGGGGGTGACGGAAGGGGTGGGCAGGGGGATTTTTTTTTTTCTTTCCCCCCATTTATTTATTCGTTGGGTGGGGTTTTGTTGGTTTTTTTTTTTTTCCCTTCGCCGGAGACAAAGGCAGCCTGCGTGCCCGGCCGCAGGGTTCAGAGGGTGCTGGCGGTGCCGGGACCTGGCGGCAGCACCGGGGCCGGCCGCGCCAGGGGCTCTGGGTGGCCGGTTTCCTCCGCACACAGATGGCTGTTTCGACTCAGTCGAGCGCTTGACCTAAATCTCCTCCTGATCCACAGGAGCTGCAGTCCCTCAGCAGCGCAGCTCAAGGCGAGGAGGAGGAGGAGGATGAAGCGGCGGCGGGGGGGACGGACACCGGGGCCAGCTGCGGACCGGCAGGAGGGTCACGCCGAAGGGCCCCCCCCAACCCTGAGCTTGGCAACGGGGCTGGCGGAGGCGGCGGTGGAGGGAAGGAGGGAGGGGTGGGGGGGAAAAAAAAAAAAAAAATCTCCCACGCTTCAACCTCCAGCGCCTGCGTGCTGCACCCGCCGGGGCCAGGGCAACCGCCCCGTCGGGCTCGACACCCCGGCAGACCACTTCCTCGGAGAGGGGCCCCGGCGGAGGAAGCTCCAACGGCTCGAAAGTTTCGGCTGTGACTCAACCGCTGGCTGGGGTGACCGAGCCGGCCCCGGCAAGCGGGGGCCCGTGGGACCCCGGGGGTTCGGGGCGCCGGGGTGGGGGATTTTTTTGGGTTCCCCAGACGAGGGTTGTCTGCGAGGCATCGCGCTCCACCCCCAGCGTCGGAGCAGCCCAAACCGGCTTCCCAGCGACAGCAGAAAGCTTTTAAAATCCCCTACGCGCGGCATGACTCACTCCAGAGCCAGTGCCCAAAACAAGCTCCGACACGGAGAGGAATGGCGAGAGCAGAGATGCTGGGGGCGGGCAGGAGGGGCTGGGGAGGGCCGGGGAGGGGGAAAGGGGGAGACAGAAGGAGGGAGAGAAAAGAGAAGAGGCAGAAATAACAGCATCTGAAACTCTGCCTGCTGGAGGCTAATTGGTTCCGGCACAGCCTGGTTTGTTTGGCAATGTTTCCTCTAATCCTTCAGGCTCCCCGCTCCCAGCCCCAGGGACACGGGGACATCTCGCCGCCCGGCACCGACACCCGGCCAGCGCCTCTGCGGCACTCCCGGCTCGGCCCCCCCCCCCCACCTTGGGATGCAGAGGGACCGGCTGTGCCCACCCTGGGGTCCCCGCGGGGCTGCACCCCGCCACGGCGACGTCCTGGAGGTGGTGTCCCCGAACGCGGCGCTGGGTGCGAGGATGCTCGAGGATGCTCGGAGGACCGGGCAGGCGATAGTCACGGTGGCGGAGGGAAGGGAGGGGAAGGGACGGGAAGGGAAGGGGGGGCCCCACGGCCCAGCATGGCTGAGCCAGAGCACTAGCCAAGAGTCGGCAGCTTTGTTCCAGGTGCCGGCTCCCTTTTTTTCATTAGGCTAATGGGATGCGGATGCATTATTCCATTCCACATGCTGCTAATGAACCACTCAGGCCAGTGCATTTGCATTAATGTGCAAAGCACTGGAGGAGGGTGGAGTGGCTGCATCTGGCCAAGGCTGACCTTCCCCGCGCCACCCAGCCTCCCCGGCGCGCGGCCCTGCGGCCCCCCGAGCCACGCCGCGCTCCCGCCGCTCCGCCGGACCCTTGATCTCCCCGGGACGGCTCCGACGCACATTCCTGGACACATTAACCAGCCCGCGCAAGCCCCAGCCCGGCCACCCCAAGCTGGCTGCCCGCTTGCCTGCGCCGCCCTCCTGCCCGCGCCGTGCCCCGCCGGCTCCCCGACCCCTTCCCAAACGGATCCCAACGGACGCCCCGCTGCCGGCACCCCTCTCTGCACCCCAGCCCTGACACCCCGTAAGCAGAGGGGACCGCAGCATCCCTCCCGCGCACCCCACCGCTCCCCAAAAAGCGATCACTCCCACGTCCTGCAAAGGAGAGCCGCTCGGCATGTCCCCCCTCCCCAGTTATTTTCACTGGGAGCTTCCAGCACCACCCCAAAGCTCCCCTCCGGCACCCCAGGGGAGCGGGGGGCTGTCTCCCAGCCCCCCCCCCCCCCCGTGCTGGCAGGCAGCGCTGGGCGCGGGCGTCATTGGAGCCCTTGGGTTGTTTGTTACAGCTCCCAACTGCCTCCGTCCCCGGAGAGGTTTCGAAGGCGAGTGACCCACGAACTGGAATGTGCAAAGCCTCCAGCAAACAGAGCCAGCTGCCTGCGCCCGCGCAGGGGGGGCAGCGAGGGGAGAGCAGCCGGCCCCACAGCACGGCACGGCACGGCACGGCACGGCACGGCTCCGTGCACGCGGCTGCACAGCCCCGACACGGATGCACGGCCCCGACGCGCTCTCCCGGGGCGGGCAGCCGCTCGGCTGGGGTGAGATGAGAGCGGTCCACTGGCCTTGCCGTGTCCCCGGCACCGCTAGCCACCATGACAGGCCCCCCGAGCCCCCCGTGTCCCCCTCCCCACCTTCCTCCTAGCCCATTTTTTGGCAGCACGCGGCCTCCCGGCACAGTGCTGAGGAGCTGTACCGGGAGGATGCTTCACCCCTCGCTCAGCTGCAAGCCCTGCATCCTCGGGTGGCCAAAGGACCTCTAGGACAGGGGACAGCACGGTGGCAGCACCAGGCCCCTGCCTTGGCCGGTGCCACCCTCCCAGGTGCCGGGAGGGCTCCCAACCGGCATCAGCGGGGACGGGCACGGCCCTGCCTGCCCCGGGGGGCACGGCGGGGTCTCAGGCAGCTCCGTGCCCGGCGAGCGTGCGAAGCCCCCGCGCCCGAGCGCGTGCACGGGGGTGTCTGGGTTTGTCACAGCCTGGTGAGCAAGTTAATCTCAGGCTCCCTGACACGTGGAATAAAATCGCGATCCCGTAATGGAATTCATTCGTCTTCCTGTCCAGGCAAAGAACAAGCCCCCCACCGCCCGCCGGGGCCGGGGCCGGGGCAAGGCAGCCGGTGGGCCAGCACCCAGCCGGGGGGCCCTGCCTGCACCCACCCTCCTCTCTGCAATGGGACCCGACCAGCACGGGAGGGACGTTCCTGAGAGCTTCTGCCCAGGGATGTGCAAAATACCGGGTGCTGCAATGTGTGCCCCTTCCCAGGGGACCTCAGCCACGTCCGCGGGGGCAGCCGGGGCCACCGACGCGGGTTGAACCCCCCCAGAGCGATCCGGGGTCCTGCCATGCCGGACGGCAGCCATGGCGCTGACAAGGGCAGAAAGGGAAACTGAGGCAGATGGCGGTGCCGGGGAAAAGGCAATCACGGAGGCATGAAGAGGACAGGCGAAAATGTCCCTCTGTCCCCGCGATGTCCCTCTGTCCCCGCGGTTCCTTCCCTGCTCCCAGAGCCTTGGCCAGGGAGGACCCACTCTGGGGACCCTGCAGGGATGGCAGCGCCTGGGGCACCCATGGGGGAGCCCAGGACGTCCCCAGGGACCGGCTCACCTGCAGCGCGTGGCCCTGCCGATGCCGCGGGTGTAAGCGACAGAGGAAAGCTCTTGCGGAAGGACAGGAGGCCATGGGGCTGCCGTGCTGCCCCGTGCCTCAGTTTCCCTCCGGCAACCACGGCCAGGCCACCCCCAGGCGGGAAAGCGGCCCTGTGGCCGGGGAGGAGGAGGAGGAGGAGAAAAAGGAGGAGGGCTGCTCCTTCCCGGGCACACAAAGCCCCTTTCATAGGGGCCGAGTTTGGATTTCCTCTGCCAGCCCAGCACCTCGCTGCCTCCTGCCCTGCCAGAAATGCTGCGGTCGGAGAGGGGGGCTGGCGGGTCGGATGCCTTGGGGGGGCACGGGGACCTTCGGGTGGCTTCATCCCTCACCCCAGCCCTCGCCCCGGCCGTCCCCGTGATTTTTGCCTCCTGTCAGCTTTTAATTATACCCCTAATAAAAGTCGCTTTGCAGGGAAACAGGAGCTTTGTTGCTCGGGAGCTCATCTGCTCCCGCTGCTCCTTCCCCACTTTAAACCGTAATCCTCAGCTGGGGACACTGCAATTAGCCACCGCGGAGCCGGGCACCGTGTCACAGAGGATTAGGGCTCCCTTCGGCAGGGTGCTGGGGGACCCAGCCCCGGAGCAGGTCGATGGCTCTGTGCGGGATGGGCTGTGCCCCCCTGCAGCCCCCAAAGGAGGGGGACGAGCCCAAGGGACCCCCCAGCCAGGCGGGCCCCAGCCCACCTCCTCTGGGGCACCCACAGACCTGCACCCCTGCATCAGTGCCACTGGGTTATTTTTGGGGTGCACGAGAGCCACGGACCCTCGACCGACAGCCCCCCCGGAGTCCACCGCGCAGACAGACCCAAGGAGGACTCCCCAGGGGTGGGGTGGCTTTGTACGATGTGACTATGCGGACAAAAAATGGGGCTGGGGGGACCAACACGAGCCTCAACCCATGCCCCCCCATGCCTGCCCAGCCCCGGCGCCTGCCCCCAGGACCCTGTGTCCCCGGGAGGGGAAACTGAGGCACGGGGCACCAGGTGCCCATGACGCACATCCCGCAGCCGCCCTGCACCGAGGAGGCAGGGTGAGCCGCGGCGCTGCCACGTCCGCGCGCGCCGGGGAGGAGGGTGACAGCGCTCAGCCCTCTCCCCAGGTACGGTGCTCTGCTGCAGAATCAGGCAGGCTGCGGGCAGGGAGCTGCCACGCTCTCGGCCCCCACTCTCGGGCTGACAGACGACGGGGCTGCAAGAGCCATCGGCGCACCCTGGCATCGAGCTGGTGAACCATCCGGCACCGGCGACGTGGGCCCCTGGTGCACGGCGCAAAGGCCGCGGCACAGCAAAGCGGCGGGGGACGTGGGGTCACTCAACCCCTTAAAGCCCCTGAAAGGAGCCCGTGCATGGCTCCCGGGTGCCTGCTCGCCAATCAGCCTCTTCCCGGGGCTGGGGAGGCGAGCGGGGAGCGCAGGCGCTCGTTAGCAGCCGCTCATTAAGAGCCCTCCGGGAGGAGGAAGGTACCCGGGGCACCTGCACCTCTGTTTAATGAGCTGCAGCGCCATTAAACGCTGGAGGGGACCTTGGGCACGGTGGGGCTGCTGGTGGGGAGGGCTGACCCCCACCCTGACCCCCACCCAAACCATGGCGCGGGTCCCTGTGCCGGCGTGGCCGGAGGAAAGGGAGGGACGCAGGGAGTTGAGTCATGGTGACAACTGCAGGCAGCGGCGGTGGCAGGGCCGCGTGGCAGCTGCTGCCAGGAACGCCCCGAGCTCCCCGCCAGCCCTGGGGGGGGCACCCGGCCGTGGCTGCACCTCCCCAATACCGCCACGCCTGCACCCATGGGTGCTGCATGGAGAGGGTGATGGCGGCCAGTGCTGCATAGCGGTGCCGCGCATTGCAGCCGCGCCTGCACGGAGGCGGGACGGGACCCCTGGGTCCTCGGGGTTGGGACCTGCCCACGGTGGGTGCCCCCCAAGCTGGGAAGGGGACCCAGGGGTCCTGCCCCCAGGGACCTTACCCAGCACCCAGAGCTCCCAGTCTGGCCATGCAGCCTCACGCAGCGCCTAGAGGGGACCCAGGCATCCGGGGCGATGCTCCTGGGTGCACCCTAAGACACACGGACGATCCCATGACCCCCCAGCCCAGCACCCAGTCCCGCAGGACGCCTGGGTCCTCAGACCCAAGCACCGCGGCCCCCCACCCTCCCACCCGCGTGGGGCTCTCCCTCGTTAATGTTTACTCGGGTTCGTTAGCGCCGGCACATCGTCATGGCAACCGTGCAAGCTGCGCGCCGCCATCGGCGCCACCGCTACGAGGCGCGGGGACGTCCCCGCGCGTGGGGTCACCCGCCACCGCCACCACCCACTCCGGGCATGTGGGGCTGGGGGACGGCGTGGGGGAGCAAGGGGGTGCGGGGACACTGGGGTTCGCCTCCTCCCTGCCGGGGTGGCGTAGCCCGGTGTCACCCAGACAGGGTGACAGCACCCGGCGCTCGCCCCCGAAGCACCCGCCGCCGCACCGGGGCTGCAGGCGTGTGCGCGGCGCTGCCAACACGCCTCGGCGCTGCATTATTTATAAACCGGAGGAGCAGAGGGCTCGGCAGCAGCTGCAGAGCCCTCGCGGGCCACCCTGCCCGGCGTCACGCAGCCACCGAGCCCGCTGGCACAGTGGCACCGCAGCTCCAGCGGCCGGGGGGACGCCGGGGACGAGGCTGCCCGTGGGGTTGGCAGAGCCACGGGGCACCCAGCTGCCACCCTGGCGTCCCCTTGGGCTGGTGCGGACCCTGGGGACGGCCGGTGCGGCCCCGTGTCCCCCGCGCCGGCGTGGCCCCCCGAGCTGCCTCCTGCCACCGCACGCGCCCGCTGCAGATGGGTTTGGGCGATGGCAGCAAAGGGGTGCCCCCACCCACGACCCAGCCAGCCCCCCCCCCCCCCACCGCAGCACGGGGGCAGAGCCCCGGCTGTACCACAGCACCGTTCGCCAAGAGCAGGATGTGGCCCCGGCGTTTTCTCACACCACCGGGCTCCGTTTGCTACGGCAAACAGGTTTTCCTTAAGCTTTGCAGAATCCTCCCGCCTCCTCCCCCCGCCACGAGTCCCACCTCCGGGCTGGGGAGGCGGGGGGTGGGGGGGGAAGGCTGAGTTGGGGCTTTTAATTTTTCATTATTAATTTCCCATCGACGCCGAGAGGCGCCGGGGCTCGCTCAGCCGCCCCCAGCATCGCCCCCCGCGCTCCCTCGCGCTCTCCTGGAGCTCTGCACCGGCTGAAGCCGAGCCAGGCTGCCGATAGGATTAATTCTGCATGACTGCCCATCTCCGCGGGGGGATCTAAGACCCTCAGGCCTGCAGCAATCTTTAAAATTCCTCCAGCCCAACTTAATTCCCTCTTCCTGCAGAGCTGGCGCATCTGCTGCAGTCAGGCACGGAGAGAGGGAGACTGAGGGAGAGGGGGGGATGCCGGCACCCAGCACCGCCGCCGGCTCTGGTGCCAGGCGGTGGCCCTGCTATGGTGGTCGCGGTCCCGCGTTGTCACCCTTGGGTCACCCAAAGCCACGCCGCTCACCCACCCCGGCCCCACGGGTGGTGGCACAAGGAGAGGGTTTGCGCTGGGGATGGGGGAAACTGAGTCACGCTGGGGCAGCCCTGGGGACGATGGCCGGACGCAGCCCCCTGCACCGCGGCCCCGGCGCGTTGTCACCCCCCCCGCTGGGACGCCCCAAACCGGGAGGCTGACTTCAAAATGGGGTTTTTCAAACACATACGGGCTCTGCCTCTCCAGGGGGGGCTCGTTCAGACCCCCCCACCTTGCTCTCACCCTCCGCAGCCCCGAAGGACAAGACCCCCCAGGGTCGAACATCATCCGGGCGCACCGAGGGTCTGCGGGCACTGAGGATCCAGGATCCCTGGATTTTGGGACGGCTCATGGAAACGCAGCTGCTGCTTGGGAAACAGCCCTGCGCCCCTGAGCACAGCCCGGGGGGAAAACCCCCTCCCCGGCCCCTCTCCCAGGGGACAAGCACCCCAGCGTCACCCGGGGCGGCGGGGGGCTGCGCCCACCCACAGCCGGCCCTGCGGGACACCCTGCCCGCGCCAGCCGCCACCGAACGGCGGCAGGGCGAGGAGCCTAGCCAAGCCCGGGGGTGCTCCCCCCCAAATCCCCGCCATGCACCGCGGCAGCCCGGGGACGGCGGCGTGTCCCCACGCTTTGAAGGCTCAGCCGCTGCCACGCCGAGGCTGGCAGCCGGCGGGCAGAGCTAACCTTCAGGGGGGCAGCGGGGAGCGGCAACGGAGGGCGGCGGGGGGACGCAGCCACCAAATTCTAACCCCTGCCTGCACCCGCTGTCCGGCAGCACGGCCACCCTTCCCGAGGTGTCGGCAGCTGCTGGACCCAGGAGAACCATCCCTCTGCCTTCTTGCCTGCAACTTGCCCGGCTCGCCTGGCAGCCAGGAGGAAGGCGAGGAGCGCAGCCCAGCCCAGCTGCCGGCGGAGCTGCGGATACATGCATTTAAATCACTTATATCTTTACTTTCTCCTGCGCTGGCTGTGAGATGGGCTTTTTTTGCATGCGTAATTAGGGGGTGGAACAGATGGCGGAGGGTTCGTTTAAAGTAATGCATCCATTAAAATAACCTTCGCTGTCGGGGACTGCGCTCCGACAGGGGCCTGCTTCACCGGGGGCGGTGGGGAGGGGTGGGGGGGGCTTTGTTCTGCAGGGTTGAGGGGGGGGGGGTGTTGGACTTTGGGAAGGCAGCCGGAGCGCTCGCTCCTTCTGGGATGCATCATCCCGGATCGCAGGACGAGGGGGGGTAAAGCTGGTCCGGATACACCAACCTATATCGCCATGGATTGTGCATGAGAGCTGGGGTCAAACTGGGACTAAACTGGGGCCAAACTGGGGTTGAAGCGGTCCTCTCCGGGGCTCAGTTTCCATAGCAATACGACGGCAGTGAGATGGCGGGGATGCAAAACCCAGCCAAGGGCCAGCGGCCAGCCCTCCGGCATCTCCCACGCTGGGGAGGATGCCACGGGGCGGGCACGGTCCCCGCGGTCCCCACGGAGGGCAGCTCCGGCCGGGGTACCCCGGCCGGAGCTGCCCTCCGTGGGGACCGCGGGGACCGTGCCCGCCTCTGTCGTCCCCCTCTAGAAACCCAAAATAGGCTGGAGGAGGACATTTCGCCTTGCCACGCAGCACCAGCCGCCTCTCCTGTTTCAAACCCCGGGTTCCCGGGAGAGGCAGGAGGGCTTTGTTCAGGCACCGGAGGAGCGGAGGCCAGAGAAAGCAGGAGTGCCCTGCCAGCTCTTGTGTTTCACTCCCAAGGAATGCCGGGGAGGGGAGGGGAACGCTGTTCCCCCCGCCCCGACGGGCGCCCGGCCCGGCTGCAGGGTGCTGAGGCTGGGAGGAAGAGGAGGGGAAGGCGCGGGGATGAAGGATGGGGAGGTGGGCGTCGTGCGGATGCTGTGGTGGTACCACGTGTGTCCAGGGCTGGCAGCGGGTGGGCTGGCGGGGGTGGGGGGGGACAGACGGACACGATGACACGCACCCACGGTGGCACGGCAATGCCGAACACCGCGCTCGCTCGGTCGGAGCAGAGCAAATAATTCAGAGCGAGAGCTGCCGAGCTTACACCCCTGTCCCCTTACACCCCTGTCCTGGACGAGAGGAGAAGCCCCTGCGGTTACCCCCCCAAATTTGGGGGCTCCAGAGAGGCAGACGCCGGGGAAGGGGCTGGGGAAGGGCGAAAGCAGCGGCGAACCCAAAGCCACCCATGCGTGTTCAAATATTTAGTGTGCACTTGCTAAGGTGCTTCTGCTGCCTTTAGGGCATCGCCGCGTTTGAAGCATCAGAGAGGTGGGAGCTGGGGAGGGGGGAGGAAGTGGGGAGCAAATGCCAGGGCTGCACTGGGGGGTGCGGGGGTCTCTCCGTGCCCCCCCCCCCCACAGCACAGGGAGCCCAGGGAGGGCTGGGACAAGCTCAGCTTCGCCCCGAGCTATGCAAAGGCTGGCTCCTGCCTCGCTGCCTCCTCCCCGGCCACAGCCCCCAGACCCCATGGGGCTGCGCGTCTCTCCCTCCTCCTCCTCCTCCTCCTCCTCCTTCTCCTCTTCCTCCTCCTCCTCCTCCTCCAGCCCCTGCACGCCTTGCTGGCACCCTGGGGTGTCCCCAAGCACCGGCGTGGCCCGGGGAACAGCCGGCGGCTGCGGCAACGCAGCGGCTGATGCCGGCGGCGGGACGGGGCCGCTGCTCTTGCCAACACCTCCGCGCTCGGCGCTGAGGGCAGAAAGCGAGGCGCCGATGGCAGCGGCGGTGTGCCAAGGGCGGCGATGGCAGGCACTGGGGCGAGGGACCGAGGGGACACGCGGGATGGCGGCGATGGGCTGGGGGGCTGCTGGGGAGATGCCAACAGCCAAGAGGGGATCGCAGCAGGACCCGGACCGCGGGGTGACGGGGGTCCCCAGGTCAGCGAGGGGGAAAGCCCCTCCGGTTCGCCCTCCCCAGCCCCGCGCATGCGTCGAGGAGGAGCTGCCGCACCTGCCAGCCGAGGGACACCGGGCTTTGCCCCGCCGCCGCTCGCACGGCCCCAGCCCCGTGCCGATCCCCGGCTGCCGAGCCCCCGCTCCGCCGCCCCCGCCCTCCCCGCTCGCTGCACCCCAACTCCCCCGGCTCGCCCCTGTCCTCTCCCCGGCTCCCCTGCCCTCACCCCCCCATCGCCCGCCAGGCCCCGGCAACGCCGCCCCTTCGCCTCTCCCGGCATTTCGACCGCTCTTTTTGGTGCACCCCGACACCCCAAGCTCTTCCCACTTCCCCGCCGGCAATCCACCAGCAAAAACAGTCCCAAAAACCTTCCCCGCATCCGCGCCAGCTCTGCGGGTCTGGGGGGGCTGCGGGCCGGCCCCCCACTCGCCAAGAACAATAGCGCCTTGTTCCAGCCCGGCTCCGGCCTCTCCTGCCCGGCTGCAAACACCTCCCTGGGCAATGCGCTGGCCACTCTCACCTCTACGTCTCTCTCGCTGTTTCCCAGCTCCCTCCTGACAAATCCCCGTTCCCGATCGCTTCTCCTCCCCGCGGGTCCATATTAAGCTACATTCTCCTTTCAGCTGGGTGGAAAACAGCAGTAATAACCATGTGGAGAGAGCCGTGCCCCCCACCTCCACTTCCCTCCCACTTTGGGGTTCAAATTTCATTTCAGCAAAAAAGCTTCCCCCGCCTCCAATTTCTTCCCCCAAACCGAGTCGCTGTCGTCTCGTCTGATCTCGGCAGGGGCCGTATGGATGCTCAGCTCCTCCTGGTTCAGGATCTGCTGCCAATCTGGACCTCGCAAACTGGTTCTCACACAGCTCCCGCCTAGCACCTCCCTCTCGGCATTTATTGTCCCTCCTCAGCCACCCAGCCCCAGCTTGCTCCCTGCCACCCTGCTCCCCTCCACCCTGCTCCCTGTCACCCTGCTCCCCTCCACCCCGCTCCCTGCCACCCTGCTCCCTGCCACCCTGCTCCCTGCCACCCTGCTCCCCTCCACCCTGCTCCCTGCCACCCTGCTCCCTGTCACCCTGCTCCCTGTCACCCTGCTCCCTGCCACCCCACTGCCTGCCACCCTGCTCCCTGCCACCCTGCTCCCCATCACCCCGCTCCCTGCCACCCTGCTCCCTGCCACCCTGCTCCCTGTCACCCCGCTCCCCGTCACCCCCGCTCCCTGCCACCCTGCTCCCTGTCACCCTGCTCCCTGCCACCCTGCTCCCTGCCACCCCGCTCCCCGCCACCCCCGCTCCCCATCACCCCGCTCCCCGTCACCCTGCTCCCTGCCACCCTGCTCCCCGCCACCCCCGCTTCCCTGCCACCCCACTCCCCGTCACCCCGCTCCCCGTCACCCCCGCTCCCCTGCCACTCGGCCGGCGGCGCATGGGTTGCCACACTCTTCTCCTGCCCCTGCTTCTGCTCAGGCGCATCCATCCCAAACCGAGCCACCGAGTTTGCCGGGCGAGATTTATTCCCAGTGAATTCCCAGGGGGCCAGCGGGGCCGGCAGCCGGCAGGGAACGGGGCGGCCCCGTTGCCTCCGGCTGAGCAGCCTCCCTCTCTCCCGCAGCTGAAGAGCTCATCTCCCTCGCCCAAGGCGCTCTGTCCTCCTCCAGATATTTTAGGCCCAGGTTTTGCGAGGAATGTACAGGCGCCGAGCCCAAGCTGATGCGCTGAAGTCAGCAGGAGGCGAAGAGCGTGCGCGGGGCTCGGGGCCCCGGGGGCGGCAGCGGCGCAGGGATGGGATGGTATGGGATTGGGATGGGATGGGGATGGGATGCTGCTCCCTCCGCCTGGAGCTCGTTTAGCGGCGGGAAGGGCAGAGGTTGGAGCTGGCGGATGCCAGAACTGCTTCGCTCTCCCTCCGAGAGGATCAATACCACATTTCGCCGCTCCCCCGTCTCCCCGCATCACGCCAGGCCAGGCTGCATCAGCGCTCACCCGCGCGCACGCCTGCGCGGGGTGGGCTTTGGCGACGGGGAAGGGGGGGTCCCCACCCCTGTCTGTCCCTGTCCCTTTCCCCGAGGAGGGGAAGGAGGCGTTTTCACCACCGTGGCGTGTCCCCTGCCAGCACCTGCCCGGACCCACCTTCACCCCCCAGCTCCACGCGCCAGCCCCATCCCCGCGCGCCAAACCCTGCCCGCGCACGTGCCGACGCCTCCCGCGAACACCCCCTCCTGCCTGCCCGCGCCCCGCTGACCCCCTGCACCCCCACCCCAGCACCCCCCCACCGCAAGCCCCATCCGCCGCAGCCCCCCTCGCACCGCGGCAGCTCATCGCACCTCGAGCCCAGCTCGGCGTCGCCGGTGGGGGGGTTTGCCCTGCCGCGGAGGGAGTCCCCGGCGTGGCGGTGTGCGCCCGCCCTTGTCACGGCCCCGCTGGCACGCAGGCGTCCTGCGTGCTGCAACAGGTGAGCCCCCGGGCCAGCGTTCCTGCCTGGGCCGGGAACTGTCCCCACCGGGCAGCCGGTTTGCAGGCATGTTCCTTCCCAGCACGTCCCTCCCTCCTTCCCCTCCGTATCCAGCCTCCCTCGGCCGGCAAAAGGGGGGAGCCGACAGATTTTAATGAGCTCCCCGGAGGCATCGCTCTGCACCCCCCTCCCCGCTCCCGCCTCTTCCCGCGCCCGGGAACCGATGCTCTGAAACACAACCCTCGGTGGCAAGCCTGGAAAAAAACCACAGGGCACATTTCTCCCCCCCCTTCTTTTCCCTCCTCGCCTCCCCCAGCTTTTTGCTCTCCTGCCGATGCCAAAGACCCAGCCGGGCTCTTGTGCTTTCACTCGCAGCTGCAGCTGCCGATTTTCGCTGTAAGCCCTTGTGCCTAGAAGGCCCAGAGCGAGGGATTCTGGGACGCGGTGATTGAAGACAGCACCAGCGCGGAGACCATTGCTCAGACTTTCCCTGTCTGTCGCCCCAACGCTCAACCCACAGAGCGGGAGGGAAAAAAAAAAAAAAAAAAGAAGAAAAAAAAGGAAAGAAAGGGGAAAAAAAAAAAAAAGATGGAGAGGGGAAAAAAAAAAAAAAAATACGGACTGGCGCTCGCCCCTTCCCACCCACGCAGAGCGGCACGCTCCGCTGCGCCGGCACCGAGCGCCCCAGCCTGCGCCCGGGTCAGCCAGCCCAGGGGGCCGGGGCCGGCTCCCCAGCCCCGCGACACCCCGACGAACTCCTGGCTGCTTCACTTTGCAACGCCAAATCCCACCGCAAGCGTTGCCGGATGCCTCTCACCATGCAGCCCGCCGCACATCACCTTAAAAACTCACAGCAGGCACCTTAGCGGCACCCCGTTTGCTTCCCCTCTGTGTTATTTTGAAGGGAAAAATAATAACGACGCGGCTTTCGAGCCACCGTTTGCGGCACAGGGTAAATATCAGGGCGCGGGTGCGAGGGGACGCGACGCTGCGCGCGATGCCGGGTCCTCGTGTGAAGCCGAAACGCTCACCCGCGGTGCTGGGACCCTGGGGATGCACCCCGGAGCCACGCAAACACCCCGGACGCACGTCACCCGCGTCCCCTCTGCACGCAAAGACCCCGGAGGGAGGGGGTCCCCAGTGTCTGGGTTTGCCTGGGGAAGGTCCCACGGGACCAAGTACCTGTCCTCCGGCACACGCGCTGGGCCGAGGCATCGCTCAGCGCGTGCCCCTCGAGGCAGAGCAGGAACAGCTCCAGCCCGGACGGACGGACACGCGGCGGGGAGCAGAAGAACCGGGCTGCGACCCCGTGGACCCCCACGCCAGCGAGAGGAGGGGGCCTGCAGAGCATCTCCCGGCCAGCCGAGCCCTCACGCCCCGAGAACCGCCCGCGGCATCGCCGGCTCCCCGAGGACCGCAGCCGGACCGCACGGCACATCCCAGCTCCGAAGTTCGGCGGGGTTGGGGAGGGGACGGCGGCGGGGCGGGGGGGGACGACGGACGACATCTGCGACGCATTCAGGGGCCATCCCGCATCCGGGCAGCTCGGCCACAGCCCAGCATCCAGCCGGCCGGCCCCAGGGGGGAGCCTGGCCCTATTGCCAGGCAAAAATCCGCCCCCCTCCCCGTCCCTCCCGCTCCCCCCCCACCACGCTCCGGTTAACGAGCCCGGAAGAAGGAAACAGCCCTCCCCACCGCTGCCCTGTTTACCAAGAGCTGGTTCCAAGCACTCGGGAGAATAGCAGGAGCATTTCAAGGCCCTGTTTCCACTCGGCTGACACACACTATTTATAGAAGCCCACAATTCTCCCAGAGCTTTCCTCGGGATCTCAGCAGAAATAGCCTGCCCCGGGTCTCTGCTGCCTCCTCTAAGGAGGCCAGGGCAGCGCCAGCCCCCCCAGGCTTCCCGTAACCTTCCACGGGCTTCCATCGCTTCTCCTCCGCCGGCCGCCCCGCTCCCGGCGTGTCCTTGGCTACCCCGTCCCCGCCACGGTGCCAGCCCTTCGCTTCTCCCCCCCCACCACCCCAAAAAAAAAACCCCACAAAAAAAAAAACCCCAGCCATCTCCACCTCCTGCCGGCTCGGTTCCCGGCGGGCATGCGGTGGCTCCGGCGGGTGCGCGGTGGCTCTGGCCGGCGTCCGCTCGCCGGACGACGGAGGGAGGGAACCGGACTGTGGTTCACGGGGAAGGCGGGGTGTGGGGGGGGTGCGGGGGGGGGAAAGGCTGGCGGCTGGGCGAAAGCCACCTCCCGCCTGACTGCATCGGAGCGCGGTGGAGCCCCGGGGGACTCGCACCGGGGATGGAATTGGCCTATTCAGGTTACAGAGACATGGCAGAGCGGAATTTGGCGCCGCGCCATCCCTTCTCCAGCCCCCCCCTCCCGCCCTCCTCTTCCCCCCCCCCCCTTCCCCGTCCCCAGCACCACCACCACCCTCCCCTGCAAATTCCTCAGCCCAGCAGGAGAAGCCAGTGTAAGGGGACACCTGGGGGGGTGAGGAAAGGGGGGAGGCCTGGGGGGGGGGCGCCGATTCGGACCCCGCGCCCCCAGCGCCCGCCGGCGTCTGGGTGGAAAGCGAAGCGGGCAGGATCTGTGCCCGTCGCCCCGGGGGTTCGCTTCTGCTCTCTGTCACGCCAGGATAAATCTGGAGCGACTCCACCGCGCGCCGGGGGCTCGCGGCGGCACACAATGAGCTCAGCCCGTGGCTTTCGGTGGCCGTTCTGGCAGCCACGGGCCGAGGGGCTGGATGCACGAGGCCACCTGGTCGCAGCCAGGGCCACGTCCTCCCCTGGCACGAAAACAAGCGGGGACCCAGGTGTCTCCACCTGCCCCAGCCTTGGGGACACCAACCACGTCCCCGGGGTGGGCAGAGGGTCCCGGCGTTAGCGTGACCCCGTGGGGTGGCTCCAGTCCCCGTCAAAAGCCCCCGGTCCCCCGTGGTCCCCGTTGCCGTGCAAGCACCGAGGGGCTGTGCCGGGTGTGTGTGTGTGCGGGGAGGGGGGGGGGGGGGGGGGGATGGATTTAAATCAGCTGATCGATAAAAACAAATCAGAGGGGGGATGACAGGCACCGAAGCGACAACCGCTCGCCGAGCCCTGCGCCGCGGACCACGCAACTTCGCCAGCGGGGCTGGGGTGAGACCCCCCCCCTGCCAACCCACACTCCCCCCCCCCCCCCAACCTTCCGAAACCCCTCCGGGGCTGCCCGCCGTGGGCCAACGCGCTGCTCCCCGGGGCCTGGCTGCCAGGGGAAGGGGGGTGGGATGCTCTGCCCCGAGGGGGTCCCCCCACGTCCCCCGAGAAGGCCGGGTAACCCCAAATGTTGTTGCCACGCTCGGCTCCGGCGGCGGCCTGCCTTCTAGCGGAGGAGCCGGCTCTGACAGCTGTCACTCAGCGATCGCAACGGGGAAACGGGGGGGGGGAGGGGGGGTACGGCGGGAGGGGGGGGGGGACGGGAGGGGGGAGGCGGTCGAACTCGTGGAGATCGCAGCCCCCCCCCCCCCCCCTCCGCCACCGTCGGGGGCTCGCCCCGGTCCTCCCCCCCCCCCCCCCGCACGCCCCTCCCCGCCCCAAGTGCCATTAAACTCCTGCAATTTTGGCACCAACTCGCCGCGCAACTTCAGCGGAGGGGACGGCGCGGGGCGGGGGGGGGGGGGGACACGCCGCCTCCCCCCCCCCCCCAAAAAAAAAAGCTCTGCCCGAAGGGGGTGTCCCGTGTGTGTGCGCCCCCCCCCCGCCTCCCCGCCCCACACAAAGGCGGGGGGTCCCCGGTACTCACCCACCGGCTCCTGCACTCCGAGCCCCCCGGAGCCCGCCCGCTTGGGGAGGCTCCTGCCGTCCGGCGGGGCCGCCTCCTGACCGGCCGCGGGAGTCCCGGAGCCCTCGGCACCGCTCGCCACCTTCAACGAGAGCATTTCCAGCGCCTCCTGCTCACATTCTCCCCAGGCAACTCCGCTCCTGCCAGCCCGCCCCCTCCTCCGTCCCCTGCCTGCTCTTTCCTCTCCGCTTTCCTCCTTCCCTCTTCCCCCCCCTCCACCCCTCTATTTTATTTTTTTCCGGGCTTTTCTCTCCCCTTTGCCGCTTAGCTTTTTTTTTTTTTTTTTTTTTTCCTCCTCCCTAATTTTTTTTTTTTTTTTTTCCTCCTTCCCCCCCCCCCCCCCCCCCTTCGCCTCTCACACACACAAAAGGCAGCGGAGCGGGAGGCGGAGGGGAACCGACCTCCCCTCTGCGCCTCCGCCGCTCGCCGCCTGCGGAAAGCAAAGAAAGACACAGCGCAGCAGAGCCCTGGCTTGCCGCTGCCTCCCCCCTTCCTCCTCCTCCTCCCTCCTCCTCCTCCTCCTCCTCCTCCACCACCTCCTCCTCCCCCCTCTCTCTTGCCTTCTGCCGCTCCCGGCTTTGTGGGGGCTGGGATAAAAAGGGGGGGAGCCGGAGCCGGCGGCGAGGCGCGCCCTGCCCCTCTCTCCTCTCCGTGCGCGGCGGGGACCGCGGCTCCGCTCCGCTGTCAGCGGCACGGCCAGCATCCGGCACCCCGGGGAGCCGTGCAGCACCGCCGGGGCATGCCGGGCCTTGTAGTCCTTCCTTTCTTTCCCCCCCACCCACCCACCCCTTTTTTCTTTTTTTCCCTTTTTTTTTTTTTCCCCTCCTTCCTCCCCCCCCCCCCCCCCCGCCCCTCTTTCTCCTCCCCGCCGTAGCGATGCGCGCAGGGAGGGGCGCGAAGCGGGCGCGCCTCCGTTGCGTGCTTCTTAGGGAGGGGGCTATTTCGGGAGGGGGCTATTTCGGGAGGAGAACATTTAGGGAGGAAGACATTTAGGGAGCAGAACATTTAGGGAAGGGGCTATTGGGGGGGCACCTCGGGGGGGGGGGGGCAAACCACCGAAGGTGGTTTGCCCCCCCCCCCCCCGAGGTGCCCCCCCCCCCGAGGTCCCAATGGGATGCACAGGGCATTGCTGCCCTCTCCCGGGTTGCACCCGCACTGCGCACCCCCCTCCCTAAAGATGCAGGGACACCCCCCCCCGCACCCACCCACCCCCTGCCACAATCCGGGGTGCACATCTGCACCCTGTCCAGCTCAGCACCCCCACGGAGCTCCCCAAACACCCTCCTCCCCCCGCCCCCTCCGCTTTTAATTTTTTTTTTTTTTTTTTTTTTAAGCAAAAGCTCTGCCTGGGGCCTGGAAACTTCCTCACTCTTTGCTAACACCCGGCTCCTCCGCATTCTTTGGGGTACGGCGCTGCGTCCCCTCTCAGCCGGGTCGGCAAGCGGTGACCGAGGTCCCCTCGGGACAGGGGTGGCAGAGCGGGGAGCTGCCCCCCAACTCCCTGAGCACCCCGTGACCTCCCTCCCCATGGCTCCATCGAGCATCTCTCCAGCTCCTTCCCTCCAAGTCTCCGCCAATGTTAATGTTCCCGCAGCCGGGTAGATACAATATAATTAAAGTAGATAATACCACTCATGTTTGTTATGACATTGTGTTTTTGTGAGTGACGAGTGAAGGGTTAACTCCAGGGAATTGGGAATATTGCTTGGCTGCTAATAACACGTGAGTCATCGATGAAATAACACATGGGTGCAGGGAGAGACACAGCACCTGGCTTTACGGCAGCCCTCCGCCTCGCCTGCGTGGTGCAGGTCGGGCTTTGATGCGTGTCTCCGGATCAACAGGCAGCGAGGAGCGAAGCTGCGCCCAGGATACGCCGCCGGGCACCCCAGCTTCGCTGCCAGACTGGGATGAACTGGTGAGCCGGGGTCAAGCTGAGAGTTGTCTTCCAGCAGGGACTTAGTGCACCCGAAAAGCCGGCGGCTCCATCCACGGGCTCCGTGCACCCCAGCGGGATCGATGGGGATGGATCGGGGACCGGCTGGGCTCCGCGCACCCCGGATAAGGGTGGGGACCGGTCTGCATCGCTCCTGGAAGCGGTGCGGAGAGGAGGCCTGGGCTCCAGCCCGGTCAGCAGAGGAATCTGCACACGCAGACAGGATCGCTGCAATTGCTGGTGGCTGAGTGAGCAACTTTGCAGCCTTCCTCGTCCCCTCGCCCTGAATGTCAGCTTTGAATTTTCTTGCTATTTTTAGGGACGGTTCAAAAAAAACGAGGAGGGTCCCTCCCTTCTCGCCTTGCAGGGCTTTGCGCCCTATGAATATTGCAAGGCTGCGTATCGCCGTACCTGCGCGTGCACTGGGGGAGCGGGACAGAGGGACGGGTCAGCTGCCTTGCACGGGCGGGGAGAGGAGGAGGAGGTCGCGCAAAAAAAACATTACATTGCAAGCAGAATGGTTAGAACGTAAAAGATTTATTAATTTAATCCGAAGCATTAAAAGGTCATGTATTAATCAAAGAGATGCTTAAAACTGTCAAAGTCCTTTGTCAGGTTTGAAGTGCATCTCCATAGTTATCATAAAATATATATATCAGTCTGGCATGGAGCCCTCGGCAGGGCTGCGAGCGAGGATGAGGAGCAAAGCCAGGCGCTTTGCAGCAGGGTCCCTGCAGAGCAGCACCCACGCTCCAGCCCTGCCAGGCTCCCCGCGTGTGCCCAGCACCCCCACGCTGAGCTGGGTGCCTCGCGGCTCACCCTGCTTGTCCCCAGGCCTGGGTTTGTCCCCCCTCAAATCCAGGCTCGCGCCCCGTGGTTGTCCCTAGCTCGGCTGCGCAGGGTGCTTTGGGGTGGAGGTGGGATGCGGTGGGTTGGGAGCGGGGGGCCTCCCCTCGCCCCCGGTTCCAAAAGCAGCCGGCGGCCCTTGGCGAGGCGGCATCGGGGCGGGGGAGCCGTGCCCATGCCACCCGTGTCACAACTCCGCGGGTGCTCAGCCCCGCCTGCATCTCCTTTTACCGGGGGAGGGGGGTGGCGGAGGCGGGTCCCCAGGGCCACCCGGGTCACCCGGGCACCCCGTCCCCTCTCCCAGCCAAGTGCTGTGTCAGCAGCGTTGGCGTGGACTTACGCTACCATCTAGTGGCTGCTTTACCGAACCGGGGCCACCGCTGTCCCCGGCTCTCAGCCCGTGTCCCCGCACCCTGCGGGGGGCTGCCCAGGGAGTCCAACCCCCCCCGCACCCCCCCAAACCCGGGGGGTGAAGGCCCCGCTCGCCATCACCCCTGCCGGGACCAGGCCAGCGGGGTTTGTCCCCCAAAAGCCCGGGTTGGCTTGGCTGGGTGGTGGCAGCAGTCGTCACCCCGAAAGCCACCGGCTCCCTGGGGTGGAAGCAGGGAGTTTGGAGGCAGCGGGGTGCAGCGGGGGAGAGCTGGGGTGCGCAGGCACAGGGGGGGCAAGGGGGTCGAGGGGGAATGCAAAAAGTGTTTGACACCTTGCTGGGATACAGGAGCTGCCTTTGGGAAGAGTGCGGTCCAGAGACACCAATTGGGTTTGGGGGGATCCTGCGCCTCCAGCATCTGCAGAGGATTGGGGCCATCCGGATTTTACCCCGATAAATGTAAGCAGCAGAAGATACCCATCCATCCATCCTTGAACTCCAGCCCTGTGCTGCCCCAGAGCAGCAGCAAAACCATCCCGGATTTCTCCCCAGCGCAACCATTCCTGAGCAGCCCCGAGCAGCACTGTGCCCTGGGCAGAGCAAGGCTCCCCCTGCGCCTCCTCCCCACCCACGCGCGTCTGCGCCGTGACCCCACCGTCCCCACGGCTTGCTTCAGCCAAGAAACCTCTGTCCCCAAATCCTGCTGCTCCCCAGTTGCCATCACAGATCCTGCTGTGGCCGGTGCATGGCTCTTCCCAAACCTCAGTTGTTTTTTTCCATGGAAAAAGGTGTCCCCTCCCAGTGAGTGGTGCTGGGCTGCTGCGTGACTGTGGATAAATCCTTCCGTGCCTCAGTTTCCCCTGTGGGGACACAGTCCCTGCAGGCCTGGACCAGCAGTCCCAAGCCTGGTTCAGCCTAAAACCACATTTTTGGCCATCTTCCACTGTTGTCTGGCCATTGCCACTGCAGGGACGTGGCTCCAATCCACGACCCAGGAGCTCTGCGGGCTCTGCCCATCCCTGGGGAGCTTGGGCCAAAGGGGACACGGACAGACCGGGTGCCCAGGCCTGCTTTGGGTGGGGATGGCTCCTTCCCCACGACATGGGAGAAACAGCTCCCGGCAGCAGCTATGGCTGAGGTGACCCCCCCGCCCCGGGGAGAGTGGCAATGCCGCGGCTCCCTCGTGCCAGGGTCTGCAGCGCTGGCCATCTGCAGCGGTCTCACACCTGTGCCCACCGCCCGCTTGGCACCGGGTGGACGTGCTCGCTCCAGAACCCCCCCACCCACGAGCTCCCGCCGTGCTTGCAGGAACCGATGCTGGCACGGCGCTGGCAGAGCAGACAGCCGGAGCGGGACCGCGTGGGCCGGGCAGGCATGGGCAGGGTTTGCAGGCAAGGAGGAGGGAAGGCAGGTCTGGGCACGATGGGGACAGCGGGTCCTGGGGGAGCATCAGAGGGACCTGATGCCACAGCCTGGTGCTGGATTCGGCCCTCGGCTGCAGGAAGAGTGAGGGCAGGGGAGGTGATGCTGAGCTGCTTTTGCCTCCTACCCCGAAGCTACTGCAGCCAGGGCTCGATGCTGCAGCGCTGCCTGCGATACTGCAGGAACCGGTCAGCTCGGAGGGGAAGGGGCCAGAGCATCCAGGTCTGGATGCTGAGCTTTGCCCTAGCCGCGCCAGACTCGGGCAAAAAACAGGGCCAAGCCTGCCAGAGATGTCGGGGCATAGGCGGGCCAGGTGAGCCCGCAGCCCCAGGCTCGCTGGTGCCGTGGAAGCGGCGGCAGTGGGGGCCCATGGCCGGGCACAGCTTTGGGTGCTGGCCTCTTTGGCGTGGGAGAAATCCCCGGACGTTCGCAAGCCCCGTGCCGGCTCCGGGCAAAAAAAACGCCGCCGAGCGGGCCTCATACGTCGGGGCCTAGGCAGCACAGGGGAGACTGCAGCCCCAGGCTCGCTGGTGCCGTGGAAGCGGCGGCAGTGGGCGCCGAGGGCTGGCCACAGCTTTCGGGGCTGGCCCTTTGGCGTGGGAGAAATCCCCGGACGTTCGCGGTCTCCACTGTGCTGCCCAGGCCCCGACGTATGAGGCCCGCTCGGCGGCGTTTTTTTTGCCCGGAGCCGGCACGGGGCTTGCGAACGTCCGGGGATTTCTCCCACGCCAAAGGGGCCAGCCCCGAAAGCTGTGGCCAGCCCTCGGCGCCCACTGCCGCCGCTTCCACGGCACCAGCGAGCCTGGGGCTGCGGTCTCCCCTGTGCTGCCTATGCCCCGACGTATGAGGCCCGCTCGGCGGCGTTTTTTTTGCCCGGAGCCGGCACGGGGCTTGCGAACGTCCGGGGATTTCTCCCACGCCAAAGGGGCCAGCCCCGAAAGCTGTGGCCAGCCCTCGGCGCCCACTGCCGCCGCTTCCACGGCACCAGCGAGCCTGGGGCTGCGGTCTCCCCTGTGCTGCCCAGGCCCCGACGTGTGAGGCCCGCTCGGCGGCGTTTTTTTTGCCCGGAGCCGGCACGGGGCTTGCGAACGTCCGGGGATTTCTCCCACGCCAAAGGGGCCAGCCCCGAAAGCTGTGGCCAGCCCTCGGCGCCCACTGCCGCCGCTTCCACGGCACCAGCGAGCCTGGGGCTGCGGTCTCCCCTGTGCTGCCCAGGCCCCGACGTATGAGGCCCGCTCGGCGGCGTTTTTTTTGCCCGGAGCCGGCACGGGGCTTGCGAACGTCCGGGGATTTCTCCCACGCCAAAGGGGCCAGCCCCGAAAGCTGTGGCCAGCCCTCGGCGCCCACTGCCGCCGCTTCCACGGCACCAGCGAGCCTGGGGCTGCGGTCTCCCCTGTGCTGCCTATGCCCCGACGTATGAGGCCCGCTCGGCGGCGTTTTTTTTGCCCGGAGCCGGCACGGGGCTTGCGAACGTCCGGGGATTTCTCCCACGCCAAAGGGGCCAGCCCCGAAAGCTGTGGCCAGCCCTCGGCGCCCACTGCCGCCGCTTCCACGGCACCAGCGAGCCTGGGGCTGCGGTCTCCCCTGTGCTGCCCAGGCCCCGACGTGTGAGGCCCGCTCGGCGGCGTTTTTTTTGCCCGGAGCCGGCACGGGGCTTGCGAACGTCCGGGGATTTCTCCCACGCCAAAGGGGCCAGCCCCGAAAGCTGTGGCCAGCCCTCGGCGCCCACTGCCGCCGCTTCCACGGCACCAGCGAGCCTGGGGCTGCGGTCTCCCCTGTGCTGCCCAGGCCCCGACGTGTGAGGCCCGCTCGGCGGCGTTTTTTTTTGCCCGGAGCCGGCACGGGGCTTGCGAACGTCCGGGGATTTCTCCCACGCCAAAGGGGCCAGCCCCGAAAGCTGTGGCCAGCCCTCGGCGCCCACTGCCGCCGCTTCCACGGCACCAGCGAGCCTGGGGCTGCGGTCTCCCCTGTGCTGCCCAGGCCCCGACGTGTGAGGCCCGCTCGGCGGCGTTTTTTTTGCCCGGAGCCGGCACGGGGCTTGCGAACGTCCGGGGATTTCTCCCACGCCAAAGGGGCCAGCCCCGAAAGCTGTGGCCAGCCCTCGGCGCCCACTGCCGCCGCTTCCACGGCACCAGCGAGCCTGGGGCTGCGGTCTCCCCTGTGCTGCCCAGGCCCCGACGTGTGAGGCCCGCTCGGCAGCGTTTTTTTTTGCCCGGAGCCGGCACGGGGCTTGCGAACGTCCGGGGATTTCTCCCACGCCAAAGGGGCCAGCCCCGAAAGCTGTGGCCAGACCTCGGCGCCCACTGCCGCCGCTTCCACGGCACCAGCGAGCCTGGGGCTGCGGTCTCCCCTGTGCTGCCCAGGCCCCGACGTGTGAGGCCCGCTCGGCGGCGTTTTTTTTGCCCGGAGCCGGCGGGCTTGCGAACGTCCGGGGATTTCTCCCACGCCAAAGGGGCCAGCCCCGAAAGCTGTGGCCAGCCCTCGGCGCCCACTGCCGCCGCTTCCACGGCACCAGCGAGCCTGGGGCTGCGGTCTCCCCTGTGCTGCCCAGGCCCCGACGTACGAGGCCCGCTCGGCGGCGTTTTTTTTGCCCGGAGCCGGCACGGGGCTTGCGAACGTCCGGGGATTTCTCCCACGCCAAAGGGGCCAGCCCCGAAAGCTGTGGCCAGCCCTCGGCGCCCACTGCCGCCGCTTCCACGGCACCAGCGAGCCTGGGGCTGCGGTCTCCCCTGTGCTGCCCAGGCCCCGACGTATGAGGCCCGCTCGGCGGCGTTTTTTTTTGCCCGGAGCCGGCACGGGGCTTGCCAACGTCCGGGGATTTCTCCCACGCCAAAGGGGCCAGCCCCGAAAGCTGTGGCCAGCCCTCGGCGCCCACTGCCGCCGCTTCCACGGCACCAGCGAGCCTGGGGCTGCGGTCTCCCCTGTGCTGCCCAGGCCCCGACGTACGAGGCCCGCTCGGCGGCGTTTTTTTTGCCCGGAGCCGGCACGGGGCTTGCGAACGTCCGGGGATTTCTCCCACGCCAAAGGGGCCGGCCCCGAAAGCTGTGGCCAGCCCTCGGCGCCCACTGCCGCCGCTTCCACGGCACCAGCGAGCCTGGGGCTGCGGTCTCCCCTGTGCTGCCCAGGCCCCGACGTACGAGGCCCGCTCGGCGGCGTTTTTTTTTGCCCGGAGCCGGCACGGGGCTTGCGAACGTCCGGGGATTTCTCCCACGCCAAAGGGGCCAGCCCCGAAAGCTGTGGCCAGCCCTCGGCGCCCACTGCCGCCGCTTCCACGGCACCAGCGAGCCTGGGGCTGCGGTCTCCCCTGTGCTGCCCAGGCCCCGACGTATGAGGCCCGCTCGGCGGCGTTTTTTTTGCCCGGAGCCGGCACGGGGCTTGCGAACGTCCGGGGATTTCTCCCACGCCAAAGGGGCCAGCCCCGAAAGCTGTGGCCAGCCCTCGGCGCCCACTGCCGCCGCTTCCACGGCACCAGCGAGCCTGGGGCTGCGGTCTCCCCTGTGCTGCCCAGGCCCCGACGTACGAGGCCCGCTCGGCGGCGTTTTTTTTGCCCGGAGCCGGCACGGGGCTTGCGAACGTCCGGGGATTTCTCCCACGCCAAAGGGGCCAGCCCCGAAAGCTGTGGCCAGCCCTCGGCGCCCACTGCCGCCGCTTCCACGGCACCAGCGAGCCTGGGGCTGCGGTCTCCCCTGTGCTGCCCAGGCCCCGACGTACGAGGCCCGCTCGGCGGCGTTTTTTTTTGCCCGGAGCCGGCACGGGGCTTGCGAACGTCCGGGGATTTCTCCCACGCCAAAGGGGCCAGCCCCGAAAGCTGTGGCCAGCCCTCGGCGCCCACTGCCGCCGCTTCCACGGCACCAGCGAGCCTGGGGCTGCGGTCTCCCCTGTGCTGCCCAGGCCCCGACGTATGAGGCCCGCTCGGCGGCGTTTTTTTTTGCCCGGAGCCGGCACGGGGCTTGCGAACGTCCGGGGATTTCTCCCACGCCAAAGGGGCCAGCCCCGAAAGCTGTGGCCAGCCCTCGGCGCCCACTGCCGCCGCTTCCACGGCACCAGCGAGCCTGGGGCTGCGGTCTCCCCTGTGCTGCCCAGGCCCCGACGTATGAGGCCCGCTCGGCGGCGGTTTTTTTGCCCGGAGCCGGCACGGGGCTTGCGAACGTCCGGGGATTTCTCCCACGCCAAAGGGGCCAGCCCCGAAAGCTGTGGCCAGCCCTCGGCGCCCACTGCCGCCGCTTCCACGGCACCAGCGAGCCTGGGGCTGCGGTCTCCCCTGTGCTGCCCAGGCCCCGACGTATGAGGCCCGCTCGGCGGCGTTTTTTTTTGCCCGGAGCCGGCACGGGGCTTGCGAACGTCCGGGGATTTCTCCCACGCCAAAGGGGCCAGCCCCGAAAGCTGTGGCCAGCCCTCGGCGCCCACTGCCGCCGCTTCCACGGCACCAGAGAGCCTGGGGCTGCGGTATCCCCTGTGCTGCCCAGGCCCCGACGTATGAGGCCCGCTCGGCGGCGTTTTTTTTTGCCCGGAGCCGGCACGGGGCTTGCCAACGTCCGGGGATTTCTCCCACGCCAAAGGGGCCAGCCCCGAAAGCTGTGGCCAGCCCTCGGCGCCCACTGCCGCCGCTTCCACGGCACCAGCGAGCCTGGGGCTGCGGTCTCCCCTGTGCTGCCCAGGCCCCGACGAATGAGGCCCGCTCGGCGGCGTTTTTTTTGCCCGGAGCCGGCACGGGGCTTGCGAACGTCCGGGGATTTCTCCCACGCCAAAGGGGCCAGCCCCGAAAGCTGTGGCCAGCCCTCGGCGCCCACTGCCGCCGCTTCCACGGCACCAGCGAGCCTGGGGCTGCGGTCTCCCCTGTGCTGCCCAGGCCCCGACGTATGAGGCCCGCTCGGCGGCGTTTTTTTTTGCCCGGAGCCGGCACGGGGCTTGCGAACGTCCGGGGATTTCTCCCACGCCAAAGGGGCCAGCCCCGAAAGCTGTGGCCAGCCCTCGGCGCCCACTGCCGCCGCTTCCACGGCAGCAGCGAGCCTGGGGCTGCGGTCTCCCCTGTGCTGCCCAGGCCCCGACGTACGAGGCCCGCTCGGCGGCGTTTTTTTTGCCCGGAGCCGGCACGGGGCTTGCGAACGTCCGGGGATTTCTCCCACGCCAAAGGGGCCAGCCCCGAAAGCTGTGGCCAGCCCTCGGCGCCCACTGCCGCCGCTTCCACGGCACCAGCGAGCCTGGGGCTGCGGTCTCCCCTGAGCTGCCGAGGCCCCGACGTATGAGGCCCGCTCGGCGGCGTTTTTTTTGCCCGGAGCCGGCACGGGGCTTGCGAACGTCCGGGGATTTCTCCCACGCCAAAGGGGCCAGCCCCGAAAGCTGTGGCCAGCCCTCGGCGCCCACTGCCGCCGCTTCCACGGCACCAGCGAGCCTGGGGCTGCGGTCTCCCCTGTGCTGCCCAGGCCCCGACGTACGAGGCCCGCTCGGCGGCGTTTTTTTTGCCCGGAGCCGGCACGGGGCTTGCGAACGTCCGGGGATTTCTCCCACGCCAAAGGGGCCGGCCCCGAAAGCTGTGGCCAGCCCTCGGCGCCCACTGCCGCCGCTTCCACGGCACCAGCGAGCCTGGGGCTGCGGTCTCCCCTGTGCTGCCCAGGCCCCGACGTACGAGGCCCGCTCGGCGGCGTTTTTTTTGCCCGGAGCCGGCACGGGGCTTGCGAACGTCCGGGGATTTCTCCCACGCCAAAGGGGCCAGCCCCGAAAGCTGTGGCCAGCCCTCGGCGCCCACTGCCGCCGCTTCCACGGCACCAGCGAGCCTGGGGCTGCGGTCTCCCCTGTGCTGCCCAGGCCCCGACGTATGAGGCCCGCTCGGCGGCGTTTTTTTTGCCCGGAGCCGGCACGGGGCTTGCCAACGTCCGGGGATTTCTCCCACGCCAAAGGGGCCAGCCCCGAAAGCTGTGGCCAGCCCTCGGCGCCCACTGCCGCCGCTTCCACGGCACCAGCGAGCCTGGGGCTGCGGTCTCCCCTGTGCTGCCCAGGCCCCGACGTACGAGGCCCGCTCGGCGGCGTTTTTTTTTGCCCGGAGCCGGCACGGGGCTTGCGAACGTCCGGGGATTTCTCCCACGCCAAAGGGGCCAGCCCCGAAAGCTGTGGCCAGCCCTCGGCGCCCACTGCCGCCGCTTCCACGGCACCAGCGAGCCTGGGGCTGCGGTCTCCCCTGTGCTGCCCAGGCCCCGACGTATGAGGCCCGCTCGGCGGCGTTTTTTTTGCCCGGAGCCGGCACGGGGCTTGCGAACGTCCGGGGATTTCTCCCACGCCAAAGGGGCCAGCCCCGAAAGCTGTGGCCAGGCCTCGGCGCCCACTGCCGCCGCTTCCACGGCACCAGCGAGCCTGGGGCTGCGGTCTCCCCTGAGCTGCCGAGGCCCCGACGTATGAGGCCCGCTCGGCGGCATTTTTTTTGCCCGGAGCCGGCACGGGGCTTGCGAACGTCCGGGGATTTCTCCCGCGCCAAAGGGGCCAGCCCCGAAAGCTGTGGCCAGCCCTCGGCGCCCACTGCCGCCGCTTCCACGGCACCAGCGAGCCTGGGGCTGCGGTCTCCCCTGTGCTGCCCAGGCCCCGACGTATGAGGCCCGCTCGGCGGCGTTTTTTTTGCCCGGAGCCGGCACGGGGCTTGCGAACGTCCGGGGATTTCTCCCACGCCAAAGGGGCCAGCCCCGAAAGCTGTGGCCAGCCCTCGGCGCCCACTGCCGCCGCTTCCACGGCACCAGCGAGCCTGGGGCTGCGGTCTCCCCTGTGCTGCCCAGGCCCCGACGTATGAGGCCCGCTCGGCGGCGTTTTTTTTGCCCGGAGCCGGCACGGGGCTTGCGAACGTCCGGGGATTTCTCCCACGCCAAAGGGGCCAGCCCCGAAAGCTGTGGCCAGCCCTCGGCGCCCACTGCCGCCGCTTCCACGGCACCAGCGAGCCTGGGGCTGCGGTCTCCCCTGTGCTGCCCAGGCCCCGACGTACGAGGCCCGCTCGGCGGCGTTTTTTTTGCCCGGAGCCGGCACGGGGCTTGCGAACGTCCGGGGATTTCTCCCACGCCAAAGGGGCCAGCCCCGAAAGCTGTGGCCAGCCCTCGGCGCCCACTGCCGCCGCTTCCACGGCACCAGCGAGCCTGGGGCTGCGGTCTCCCCTGTGCTGCCTAGGCCCCGACGTATGAGGCCCGCTCGGCGGCGTTTTTTTTGCCCGGAGCCGGCACGGGGCTTGCGAACGTCCGGGGATTTCTCCCACGCCAAAGGGGCCAGCCCCGAAAGCTGTGGCCAGCCCTCGGCGCCCACTGCCGCCGCTTCCACGGCACCAGCGAGCCTGGGGCTGCGGTCTCCCCTGTGCTGCCCAGGCCCCGACGTATGAGGCCCGCTCGGCGGCGTTTTTTTTGCCCGGAGCCGGCACGGGGCTTGCGAACGTCCGGGGATTTCTCCCGCGCCAAAGGGGCCAGCCCCGAAAGCTGTGGCCAGCCCTCGGCGCCCACTGCCGCCGCTTCCACGGCAGCAGCGAGCCTGGGGCTGCGGTCTCCCCTGTGCTGCCCAGGCCCCGACGTACGAGGCCCGCTCGGCGGCGTTTTTTTTGCCCGGAGCCGGCACGGGGCTTGCGAACGTCCGGGGATTTCTCCCACGCCAAAGGGGCCAGCCCCGAAAGCTGTGGCCAGCCCTCGGCGCCCACTGCCGCCGCTTCCACGGCACCAGCGAGCCTGGGGCTGCGGTCTCCCCTGAGCTGCCGAGGCCCCGACGTATGAGGCCCGCTCGGCGGCGTTTTTTTTGCCCGGAGCCGGCACGGGGCTTGCGAACGTCCGGGGATTTCTCCCACGCCAAAGGGGCCAGCCCCGAAAGCTGTGGCCAGCCCTCGGCGCCCACTGCCGCCGCTTCCACGGCACCAGCGAGCCTGGGGCTGCGGTCTCCCCTGTGCTGCCCAGGCCCCGACGTACGAGGCCCGCTCGGCGGCGTTTTTTTTGCCCGGAGCCGGCACGGGGCTTGCGAACGTCCGGGGATTTCTCCCACGCCAAAGGGGCCGGCCCCGAAAGCTGTGGCCAGCCCTCGGCGCCCACTGCCGCCGCTTCCACGGCACCAGCGAGCCTGGGGCTGCGGTCTCCCCTGTGCTGCCCAGGCCCCGACGTACGAGGCCCGCTCGGCGGCGTTTTTTTTGCCCGGAGCCGGCACGGGGCTTGCGAACGTCCGGGGATTTCTCCCACGCCAAAGGGGCCAGCCCCGAAAGCTGTGGCCAGCCCTCGGCGCCCACTGCCGCCGCTTCCACGGCACCAGCGAGCCTGGGGCTGCGGTCTCCCCTGTGCTGCCCAGGCCCCGACGTATGAGGCCCGCTCGGCGGCGTTTTTTTTTGCCCGGAGCCGGCACGGGGCTTGCCAACGTCCGGGGATTTCTCCCACGCCAAAGGGGCCAGCCCCGAAAGCTGTGGCCAGCCCTCGGCGCCCACTGCCGCCGCTTCCACGGCACCAGCGAGCCTGGGGCTGCGGTCTCCCCTGTGCTGCCCAGGCCCCGACGTACGAGGCCCGCTCGGCGGCGTTTTTTTTGCCCGGAGCCGGCACGGGGCTTGCCAACGTCCGGGGATTTCTCCCACGCCAAAGGGGCCAGCCCCGAAAGCTGTGGCCAGCCCTCGGCGCCCACTGCCGCCGCTTCCACGGCACCAGCGAGCCTGGGGCTGCGGTCTCCCCTGTGCTGCCCAGGCCCCGACGTATGAGGCCCGCTCGGCGGCGTTTTTTTTGCCCGGAGCCGGCACGGGGCTTGCGAACGTCCGGGGATTTCTCCCACGCCAAAGGGGCCAGCCCCGAAAGCTGTGGCCAGGCCTCGGCGCCCACTGCCGCCGCTTCCACGGCACCAGCGAGCCTGGGGCTGCGGTCTCCCCTGAGCTGCCGAGGCCCCGACGTATGAGGCCCGCTCGGCGGCATTTTTTTTGCCCGGAGCCGGCACGGGGCTTGCGAACGTCCGGGGATTTCTCCCGCGCCAAAGGGGCCAGCCCCGAAAGCTGTGGCCAGCCCTCGGCGCCCACTGCCGCCGCTTCCACGGCACCAGCGAGCCTGGGGCTGCGGTCTCCCCTGTGCTGCCCAGGCCCCGACGTATGAGGCCCGCTCGGCGGCGTTTTTTTTGCCTGGAGCCGGCACGGGGCTTGCCAACGTCCGGGGATTTCTCCCACGCCAAAGGGGCCAGCCCCGAAAGCTGTGGCCAGCCCTCGGCGCCCACTGCCGCCGCTTCCACGGCACCAGCGAGCCTGGGGCTGCGGTCTCCCCTGTGCTGCCCAGGCCCCGACGTATGAGGCCCGCTCGGCGGCGTTTTTTTTGCCCGGAGCCGGCACGGGGCTTGCGAACGTCCGGGGATTTCTCCCACGCCAAAGGGGCCAGCCCCGAAAGCTGTGGCCAGCCCTCGGCGCCCACTGCCGCCGCTTCCACGGCAGCAGCGAGCCTGGGGCTGCGGTCTCCCCTGTGCTGCCCAGGCCCCGACGTACGAGGCCCGCTCGGCGGCGTTTTTTTTTGCCCGGAGCCGGCACGGGGCTTGCGAACGTCCGGGGATTTCTCCCACGCCAAAGGGGCCAGCCCCGAAAGCTGTGGCCAGCCCTCGGCGCCCACTGCCGCCGCTTCCACGGCACCAGCGAGCCTGGGGCTGCGGTCTCCCCTGTGCTGCCTAGGCCCCGACGTATGAGGCCCGCTCGGCGGTGTTTTTTTTGCCCGGAGCCGGCACGGGGCTTGCGAACGTCCGGGGATTTCTCCCACGCCAAAGGGGCCAGCCCCGAAAGCTGTGGCCAGCCCTCGGCGCCCACTGCCGCCGCTTCCACGGCACCAGCGAGCCTGGGGCTGCGGTCTCCCCTGTGCTGCCCAGGCCCCGACGTACGAGGCCCGCTCGGCGGCGTTTTTTTTGCCTGGAGCCGGCACGGGGCTTGCGAACGTCCGGGGATTTCTCCCACGCCAAAGGGGCCGGCCCCGAAAGCTGTGGCCAGCCCTCGGCGCCCACTGCCGCCGCTTCCACGGCACCAGCGAGCCTGGGGCTGCGGTCTCCCCTGTGCTGCCCAGGCCCCGACGTACGAGGCCCGCTCAGCGGCGTTTTTTTTTGCCCGGAGCCGGCACGGGGCTTGCGAACGTCCGGGGATTTCTCCCACGCCAAAGGGGCCAGCCCCGAAAGCTGTGGCCAGCCCTCGGCGCCCACTGCCGCCGCTTCCACGGCACCAGCGAGCCTGGGGCTGCGGTCTCCCCTGTGCTGCCCAGGCCCCGACGTATGAGGCCCGCTCGGCGGCGGTTTTTTTTGCCCGGAGCCGGCACGGGGCTTGCGAACGTCCGGGGATTTCTCCCACGCCAAAGGGGCCAGCCCCGAAAGCTGTGGCCAGCCCTCGGCGCCCACTGCCGCCGCTTCCACGGCACCAGCGAGCCTGGGGCTGCGGTCTCCCCTGTGCTGCCCAGGCCCCGACGTATGAGGCCCGCTCGGCGGCGTTTTTTTTGCCCGGAGCCGGCACGGGGCTTGCGAACGTCCGGGGATTTCTCCCACGCCAAAGGGGCCAGCCCCGAAAGCTGTGGCCAGCCCTCGGCGCCCACTGCCGCCGCTTCCACGGCACCAGCGAGCCTGGGGCTGCGGTCTCCCCTGTGCTGCCCAGGCCCCGACGTATGAGGCCCGCTCGGCGGCGTTTTTTTTGCCCGGAGCCGGCACGGGGCTTGCCAACGTCCGGGGATTTCTCCCACGCCAAAGGGGCCAGCCCCGAAAGCTGTGGCCAGCCCTCGGCGCCCACTGCCGCCGCTTCCACGGCACCAGCGAGCCTGGGGCTGCGGTCTCCCCTGTGCTGCCCAGGCCCCGACGTACGAGGCCCGCTCGGCGGCGTTTTTTTTGCCCGGAGCCGGCACGGGGCTTGCGAACGTCCGGGGATTTCTCCCACGCCAAAGGGGCCGGCCCCGAAAGCTGTGGCCAGCCCTCGGCGCCCACTGCCGCCGCTTCCACGGCACCAGCGAGCCTGGGGCTGCGGTCTCCCCTGTGCTGCCCAGGCCCCGACGTACGAGGCCCGCTCGGCGGCGTTTTTTTTGCCCGGAGCCGGCACGGGGCTTGCCAACGTCCGGGGATTTCTCCCACGCCAAAGGGGCCAGCCCCGAAAGCTGTGGCCAGCCCTCGGCGCCCACTGCCGCCGCTTCCACGGCACCAGCGAGCCTGGGGCTGCGGTCTCCCCTGTGCTGCCCAGGCCCCGACGTATGAGGCCCGCTCGGCGGCGTTTTTTTTGCCCGGAGCCGGCACGGGGCTTGCGAACGTCCGGGGATTTCTCCCACGCCAAAGGGGCCAGCCCCGAAAGCTGTGGCCAGCCCTCGGCGCCCACTGCCGCCGCTTCCACGGCACCAGCGAGCCTGGGGCTGCGGTCTCCCCTGTGCTGCCCAGGCCCCGACGTACGAGGCCCGCTCGGCGGCGTTTTTTTTGCCCGGAGCCGGCACGGGGCTTGCGAACGTCCGGGGATTTCTCCCACGCCAAAGGGGCCAGCCCCGAAAGCTGTGGCCAGCCCTCGGCGCCCACTGCCGCCGCTTCCACGGCACCAGCGAGCCTGGGGCTGCGGTCTCCCCTGTGCTGCCCAGGCCCCGACGTACGAGGCCCGCTCGGCGGCGTTTTTTTTGCCCGGAGCCGGCACGGGGCTTGCGAACGTCCGGGGATTTCTCCCACGCCAAAGGGGCCAGCCCCGAAAGCTGTGGCCAGCCCTCGGCGCCCACTGCCGCCGCTTCCACGGCACCAGCGAGCCTGGGGCTGCGGTCTCCCCTGTGCTGCCCAGGCCCCGACGTATGAGGCCCGCTCGGCGGCGTTTTTTTTGCCCGGAGCCGGCACGGGGCTTGCCAACGTCCGGGGATTTCTCCCACGCCAAAGGGGCCAGCCCCGAAAGCTGTGGCCAGCCCTCGGCGCCCACTGCCGCCGCTTCCACGGCACCAGCGAGCCTGGGGCTGCGGTCTCCCCTGAGCTGCCGAGGCCCCGACGTATGAGGCCCGCTCGGCGGCATTTTTTTTGCCCGGAGCCGGCACGGGGCTTGCGAACGTCCGGGGATTTCTCCCGCGCCAAAGGGGCCAGCCCCGAAAGCTGTGGCCAGCCCTCGGCGCCCACTGCCGCCGCTTCCACGGCACCAGCGAGCCTGGGGCTGCGGTCTCCCCTGTGCTGCCCAGGCCCCGACGTATGAGGCCCGCTCGGCGGCGTTTTTTTTGCCCGGAGCCGGCACGGGGCTTGCCAACGTCCGGGGATTTCTCCCACGCCAAAGGGGCCAGCCCCGAAAGCTGTGGCCAGCCCTCGGCGCCCACTGCCGCCGCTTCCACGGCACCAGCGAGCCTGGGGCTGCGGTCTCCCCTGTGCTGCCCAGGCCCCGACATATGAGGCCCGCTCGGCGGCGTTTTTTTTGCCCGGAGCCGGCACGGGGCTTGCCAACGTCCGGGGATTTCTCCCACGCCAAAGGGGCCAGCCCCGAAAGCTGTGGCCAGCCCTCGGCGCCCACTGCCGCCGCTTCCACGGCACCAGCGAGCCTGGGGCTGCGGTCTCCCCTGTGCTGCCCAGGCCCCGACGTATGAGGCCCGCTCGGCGGCGTTTTTTTTTGCCCGGAGCCGGCACGGGGCTTGCGAACGTCCGGGGATTTCTCCCACGCCAAAGGGGCCAGCCCCGAAAGCTGTGGCCAGGCCTCGGCGCCCACTGCCGCCGCTTCCACGGCACCAGCGAGCCTGGGGCTGCGGTCTCCCCTGAGCTGCCGAGGCCCCGACGTATGAGGCCCGCTCGGCGGCATTTTTTTTGCCCGGAGCCGGCACGGGGCTTGCGAACGTCCGGGGATTTCTCCCGCGCCAAAGGGGCCAGCCCCGAAAGCTGTGGCCAGCCCTCGGCGCCCACTGCCGCCGCTTCCACGGCACCAGCGAGCCTGGGGCTGCGGTCTCCCCTGTGCTGCCCAGGCCCCGACGTATGAGGCCCGCTCGGCGGCGTTTTTTTTGCCCGGAGCCGGCACGGGGCTTGCGAACGTCCGGGGATTTCTCCCACGCCAAAGGGGCCAGCCCCGAAAGCTGTGGCCAGCCCTCGGCGCCCACTGCCGCCGCTTCCACGGCACCAGCGAGCCTGGGGCTGCGGTCTCCCCTGTGCTGCCCAGGCCCCGACGTATGAGGCCCGCTCGGCGGCGTTTTTTTTTGCCCGGAGCCGGCACGGGGCTTGCGAACGTCCGGGGATTTCTCCCACGCCAAAGGGGCCAGCCCCGAAAGCTGTGGCCAGCCCTCGGCGCCCACTGCCGCCGCTTCCACGGCACCAGCGAGCCTGGGGCTGCGGTCTCCCCTGTGCTGCCCAGGCCCCGACGTATGAGGCCCGCTCGGCGGCGTTTTTTTTGCCCGGAGCCGGCACGGGGCTTGCGAACGTCCGGGGATTTCTCCCACGCCAAAGGGGCCAGCCCCGAAAGCTGTGGCCAGCCCTCGGCGCCCACTGCCGCCGCTTCCACGGCACCAGCGAGCCTGGGGCTGCGGTCTCCCCTGTGCTGCCCAGGCCCCGACGTATGAGGCCCGCTCGGCGGCGTTTTTTTTGCCCGGAGCCGGCACGGGGCTTGCGAACGTCCGGGGATTTCTCCCACGCCAAAGGGGCCGGCCCCGAAAGCTGTGGCCAGCCCTCGGCGCCCACTGCCGCCGCTTCCACGGCACCAGCGAGCCTGGGGCTGCGGTCTCCCCTGTGCTGCCCAGGCCCCGACGTATGAGGCCCGCTCGGCGGCGTTTTTTTTGCCCGGAGCCGGCACGGGGCTTGCCAACGTCCGGGGATTTCTCCCACGCCAAAGGGACCAGCCCCGAAAGCTGTGGCCAGCCCTCGGCGCCCACTGCCGCCGCTTCCACGGCACCAGCGAGCCTGGGGCTGCGGTCTCCCCTGTGCTGCCCAGGCCCCGACGTATGAGGCCCGCTCGGCGGCGTTTTTTTTGCCCGGAGCCGGCACGGGGCTTGCGAGCGTCCGGGGATTTCTCCCACGCCAAAGGGGCCAGCCCCGAAAGCTGTGGCCAGCCCTCGGCGCCCACTGCCGCCGCTTCCACGGCAGCAGCGAGCCTGGGGCTGCGGTCTCCCCTGTGCTGCCGAGGCCCCGACGTATGAGGCCCGCTCGGCGGCGTTTTTTTTTTTCCCGGAGCCGGCACGGGGCTTGCGAACGTCTGGGGATATCTCCCACGCCAAAGGGGCCAGCCCCGAAAGCTGTGGCCAGCCCTCGGCGCCCACTGCCGCCGCTTCCACGGCACCAGCGAGCCTGGGGCTGCGGTCTCCCCTGTGCTGCCCAGGCCCCGACGTACGAGGCCCGCTCGGCGGCGTTTTTTTTTGCCCGGAGCCGGCACGGGGCTTGCGAACGTCCGGGGATTTCTCCCACGCCAAAGGGGCCGGCCCCGAAAGCTGTGGCCAGCCCTCGGCGCCCACTGCCGCCGCTTCCACGGCACCAGCGAGCCTGGGGCTGCGGTCTCCCCTGTGCTGCCTAGCCCCGACGTATGAGGCCCGCTCGGCGGCGGTTTTTTTTGCCCGGAGCCGGCACGGGGCTTGCGAACGTCCGGGGATTTCTCCCACGCAAAGGGGCCAGCCCCGAAAGCTGTGGCCAGCCCTCGGCGCCCACTGCCGCCGCTTCCAACGGCACCAGCGAGCCTGGGGCTGCGGTCTCCCCTGTGCTGCCCAGGCCCCGACGTATGAGGCCGCTCGGCGGCGGTTTTTTTGCCGGAGCCGGCACGGGGCTTGCGAACGTCCGGGGATTTCTCCCACGCCAAAGGGGCCAGCCCCGAAAGCTGTGGCCCGCCCTCGGCGCCCACTGCCGCCGCTTCCACGGCACCAGCGAGCCTGGGGCTGCGGTCTCCCCTGTGCTGCCCAGGCCCCGACGTATGAGGCCCGCTCGGCGGCGTTTTTTTTGCCCGGAGCCGGCACGGGGCTTGCGAGCGTCCGGGGATTTCTCCCACGCCAAAGGGGCCAGCCCCGAAAGCTGTGGCCAGCCCTCGGCGCCCACTGCCGCCGCTTCCACGGCACCAGCGAGCCTGGGGCTGCGGTCTCCCCTGTGCTGCCCAGGCCCCGACGTATGAGGCCCGCTCGGCGGCGTTTTTTTTTGCCCGGAGCCGGCACGGGGCTTGCGAGCGTCCGGGGATTTCTCCCACGCCAAAGGGGCCAGCCCCGAAAGCTGTGGCCAGCCCTCGGCGCCCACTGCCGCCGCTTCCACGGCACCAGCGAGCCTGGGGCTGCGGTCTCCCCTGTGCTGCCCAGGCCCCGACGTACGAGGCCCGCTCGGCGGCGTTTTTTTTGCCCGGAGCCGGCACGGGGCTTGCGAACGTCCGGGGATTTCTCCCACGCCAAAGGGGCCAGCCCCGAAAGCTGTGGCCAGCCCTCGGCGCCCACTGCCGCCGCTTCCACGGCACCAGCGAGCCTGGGGCTGCGGTCTCCCCTGTGCTGCCCAGGCCCCGACGTACGAGGCCCGCTCGGCGGCGTTTTTTTTGCCCGGAGCCGGCACGGGGCTTGCGAGCGTCCGGGGATTTCTCCCACGCCAAAGGGGCCAGCCCCGAAAGCTGTGGCCAGCCCTCGGCGCCCACTGCCGCCGCTTCCACGGCACCAGCGAGCCTGGGGCTGCGGTCTCCCCTGTGCTGCCCAGGCCCCGACGTATGAGGCCCGCTCGGCGGCGTTTTTTTTGCCCGGAGCCGGCACGGGGCTTGCGAACGTCCGGGGATTTCTCCCACGCCAAAGGGGCCAGCCCCGAAAGCTGTGGCCAGCCCTCGGCGCCCACTGCCGCCGCTTCCACGGCACCAGCGAGCCTGGGGCTGCGGTCTCCCCTGTGCTGCCCAGGCCCCGACGTACGAGGCCCGCTCGGCGGCGTTTTTTTTGCCCGGAGCCGGCACGGGGCTTGCGAGCGTCCGGGGATTTCTCCCACGCCAAAGGGGCCAGCCCCGAAAGCTGTGGCCAGCCCTCGGCGCCCACTGCCGCCGCTTCCACGGCACCAGCGAGCCTGGGGCTGCGGTCTCCCCTGTGCTGCCCAGGCCCCGACGTATGAGGCCCGCTCGGCGGCGTTTTTTTTGCCCGGAGCCGGCACGGGGCTTGCGAACGTCCGGGGATTTCTCCCACGCCAAAGGGGCCAGCCCCGAAAGCTGTGGCCAGCCCTCGGCGCCCACTGCCGCCGCTTCCACGGCACCAGCGAGCCTGGGGCTGCGGTCTCCCCTGTGCTGCCCAGGCCCCGACGTACGAGGCCCGCTCGGCGGCGTTTTTTTTTGCCCGGAGCCGGCACGGGGCTTGCGAACGTCCGGGGATTTCTCCCACGCCAAAGGGGCCAGCCCCGAAAGCTGTGGCCAGCCCTCGGCGCCCACTGCCGCCGCTTCCACGGCACCAGCGAGCCTGGGGCTGCGGTCTCCCCTGTGCTGCCCAGGCCCCGACGTATGAGGCCCGCTCGGCGGCGTTTTTTTTTGCCCGGAGCCGGCACGGGGCTTGCGAACGTCCGGGGATTTCTCCCACGCCAAAGGGGCCAGCCCCGAAAGCTGTGGCCCGCCCTCGGCGCCCACTGCCGCCGCTTCCACGGCACCAGCGAGCCTGGGGCTGCGGTCTCCCCTGTGCTGCCCAGGCCCCGACGTATGAGGCCCGCTCGGCGGCGTTTTTTTTGCCCGGAGCCGGCACGGGGCTTGCGAGCGTCCGGGGATTTCTCCCACGCCAAAGGGGCCAGCCCCGAAAGCTGTGGCCAGCCCTCGGCGCCCACTGCCGCCGCTTCCACGGCACCAGCGAGCCTGGGGCTGCGGTCTCCCCTGTGCTGCCCAGGCCCCGACGTATGAGGCCCGCTCGGCGGCGTTTTTTTTGCCCGGAGCCGGCACGGGGCTTGCGAGCGTCCGGGGATTTCTCCCACGCCAAAGGGGCCAGCCCCGAAAGCTGTGGCCAGCCCTCGGCGCCCACTGCCGCCGCTTCCACGGCACCAGCGAGCCTGGGGCTGCGGTCTCCCCTGTGCTGCCCAGGCCCCGACGTACGAGGCCCGCTCGGCGGCGTTTTTTTTGCCCGGAGCCGGCACGGGGCTTGCGAACGTCCGGGGATTTCTCCCACGCCAAAGGGGCCAGCCCCGAAAGCTGTGGCCAGCCCTCGGCGCCCACTGCCGCCGCTTCCACGGCACCAGCGAGCCTGGGGCTGCGGTCTCCCCTGTGCTGCCCAGGCCCCGACGTACGAGGCCCGCTCGGTGGCGTTTTTTTTGCCCGGAGCCGGCACGGGGCTTGCGAGCGTCCGGGGATTTCTCCCACGCCAAAGGGGCCAGCCCCGAAAGCTGTGGCCAGCCCTCGGCGCCCACTGCCGCCGCTTCCACGGCACCAGCGAGCCTGGGGCTGCGGTCTCCCCTGTGCTGCCCAGGCCCCGACGTATGAGGCCCGCTCGGCGGCGTTTTTTTTTGCCCGGAGCCGGCACGGGGCTTGCGAACGTCCGGGGATTTCTCCCACGCCAAAGGGGCCGGCCCCGAAAGCTGTGGCCAGCCCTCGGCGCCCACTGCCGCCGCTTCCACGGCACCAGCGAGCCTGGGGCTGCGGTCTCCCCTGTGCTGCCCAGGCCCCGACGTACGAGGCCCGCTCGGCGGCGTTTTTTTTTGCCCGGAGCCGGCACGGGGCTTGCGAACGTCCGGGGATTTCTCCCACGCCAAAGGGGCCAGCCCCGAAAGCTGTGGCCAGCCCTCGGCGCCCACTGCCGCCGCTTCCACGGCACCAGCGAGCCTGGGGCTGCGGTCTCCCCTGTGCTGCCCAGGCCCCGAAGTACGAGGCCCGCTCGGCGGCGTTTTTTTTGCCCGGAGCCGGCACGGGGCTTGCGAGCGTCCGGGGATTTCTCCCACGCCAAAGGGGCCAGCCCCGAAAGCTGTGGCCAGCCCTCGGCGCCCACTGCCGCCGCTTCCACGGCACCAGCGAGCCTGGGGCTGCGGTCTCCCCTGTGCTGCCCAGGCCCCGACGTACGAGGCCCGCTCGGCGGCGTTTTTTTTGCCCGGAGCCGGCACGGGGCTTGCGAACGTCCGGGGATTTCTCCCACGCCAAAGGGGCCGGCCCCGAACTGTGGCCAGCCCTCGGCGCCCACTGCCGCCGCTTCCACGGCACCAGCGAGCCTGGGGCTGCGGTCTCCCCCTGTGCTGCCCCAGGCCCCGACGTACGAGGCCCGCTCGGCGGCGTTTTTTTTGCCCGGAGCCGGCACGGGGCTTGCGAGCGTCGGGGATTTCTCCCACGCCAAAGGGGCCAGCCCCGAAAGCTGTGGCCAGCCCTCGGCGCCCACTGCCGCCGCTTCCACGGCACCAGCGAGCCTGGGGCTGCGGTCTCCCCTGTGCTGCCCAGGCCCCGACGTATGAGGCCCGCTCGGCGGCGTTTTTTTTTGCCCGGAGCCGGCACGGGGCTTGCGAACGTGCCGGGGATTTCTCCCACGCCAAAGGGGCCAGCCCCGAAAGCTGTGGCCAGCCCTCGGCGCCCACTGCCGCCGCTTCCACGGCACCAGCGAGCCTGGGGCTGCGGTCTCCCCTGTGCTGCCCAGGCCCCGACGTACGAGGCCCGCTCGGCGGCGTTTTTTTTGCCCGGAGCCGGCACGGGGCTTGCGAGCGTCCGGGGATTTCTCCCACGCCAAAGGGGCCAGCCCCGAAAGCTGTGGCCAGCCCTCGGCGCCCACTGCCGCCGCTTCCACGGCACCAGCGAGCCTGGGGCTGCGGTCTCCCCTGTGCTGCCCAGGCCCCGACGTATGAGGCCCGCTCGGCGGCGTTTTTTTTGCCCGGAGCCGGCACGGGGCTTGCGAACGTCCGGGGATTTCTCCCACGCCAAAGGGGCCAGCCCCGAAAGCTGTGGCCAGCCCTCGGCGCCCACTGCCGCCGCTTCCACGGCACCAGCGAGCCTGGGGCTGCGGTCTCCCCTGTGCTGCCCAGGCCCCGACGTACGAGGCCCGCTCGGCGGCGTTTTTTTTGCCCGGAGCCGGCACGGGGCTTGCGAACGTCCGGGGATTTCTCCCACGCCAAAGGGGCCAGCCCCGAAAGCTGTGGCCAGCCCTCGGCGCCCACTGCCGCCGCTTCCACGGCACCAGCGAGCCTGGGGCTGCGGTCTCCCCTGTGCTGCCCAGGCCCCGACGTACGAGGCCCGCTCGGCGGCGTTTTTTTTTGCCCGGAGCCGGCACGGGGCTTGCGAGCGTCCGGGGATTTCTCCCACGCCAAAGGGGCCAGCCCCGAAAGCTGTGGCCAGCCCTCGGCGCCCACTGCCGCCGCTTCCACGGCACCAGCGAGCCTGGGGCTGCGGTCTCCCCTGTGCTGCCCAGGCCCCGACGTACGAGGCCCGCTCGGCGGCGTTTTTTTTGCCCGGAGCCGGCACGGGGCTTGCGAACGTCCGGGGATTTCTCCCACGCCAAAGGGGCCGGCCCCGAAAGCTGTGGCCAGCCCTCGGCGCCCACTGCCGCCGCTTCCACGGCACCAGCGAGCCTGGGGCTGCGGTCTCCCCTGTGCTGCCCAGGCCCCGACGTACGAGGCCCGCTCGGCGGCGTTTTTTTTGCCCGGAGCCGGCACGGGGCTTGCGAGCGTCCGGGGATTTCTCCCACGCCAAAGGGGCCAGCCCCGAAAGCTGTGGCCAGCCCTCGGCGCCCACTGCCGCCGCTTCCACGGCACCAGCGAGCCTGGGGCTGCGGTCTCCCCTGTGCTGCCCAGGCCCCGACGTATGAGGCCCGCTCGGCGGCGTTTTTTTTTGCCCGGAGCCGGCACGGGGCTTGCGAGCGTCCGGGGATTTCTCCCACGCCAAAGGGGCCAGCCCCGAAAGCTGTGGCCAGCCCTCGGCGCCCACTGCCGCCGCTTCCACGGCACCAGCGAGCCTGGGGCTGCGGTCTCCCCTGTGCTGCCCAGGCCCCGACGTACGAGGCCCGCTCGGCGGCGTTTTTTTTGCCCGGAGCCGGCACGGGGCTTGCGAACGTCCGGGGATTTCTCCCACGCCAAAGGGGCCAGCCCCGAAAGCTGTGGCCAGCCCTCGGCGCCCACTGCCGCCGCTTCCACGGCACCAGCGAGCCTGGGGCTGCGGTCTCCCCTGTGCTGCCCAGGCCCCGACGTACGAGGCCCGCTCGGCGGCGTTTTTTTTGCCCGGAGCCGGCACGGGGCTTGCCAACGTCCGGGGATTTCTCCCACGCCAAAGGGGCCAGCCCCGAAAGCTGTGGCCAGCCCTCGGCGCCCACTGCCGCCGCTTCCACGGCACCAGCGAGCCTGGGGCTGCGGTCTCCCCTGTGCTGCCCAGGCCCCGACGTACGAGGCCCGCTCGGCGGCGTTTTTTTTTGCCCGGAGCCGGCACGGGGCTTGCCAACGTCCGGGGATTTCTCCCACGCCAAAGGGGCCAGCCCCGAAAGCTGTGGCCAGCCCTCGGCGCCCACTGCCGCCGCTTCCACGGCACCAGCGAGCCTGGGGCTGCGGTCTCCCCTGTGCTGCCCAGGCCCCGACGTATGAGGCCCGCTCGGCGGCGTTTTTTTTTGCCCGGAGCCGGCACGGGGCTTGCGAACGTCCGGGGATTTCTCCCACGCCAAAGGGGCCAGCCCCGAAAGCTGTGGCCAGCCCTCGGCGCCCACTGCCGCCGCTTCCACGGCACCAGCGAGCCTGGGGCTGCGGTCTCCCCTGTGCTGCCCAGGCCCCGACGTATGAGGCCCGCTCGGCGGCGTTTTTTTTTGCCCGGAGCCGGCACGGGGCTTGCGAACGTCCGGGGATTTCTCCCACGCCAAAGGGGCCAGCCCCGAAAGCTGTGGCCAGCCCTCGGCGCCCACTGCCGCCGCTTCCACGGCACCAGCGAGCCTGGGGCTGCGGTCTCCCCTGTGCTGCCCAGGCCCCGACGTATGAGGCCCGCTCGGCGGCGTTTTTTTTTGCCCGGAGCCGGCACGGGGCTTGCGAGCGTCCGGGGATTTCTCCCACGCCAAAGGGGCCAGCCCCGAAAGCTGTGGCCAGCCCTCGGCGCCCACTGCCGCCGCTTCCACGGCACCAGCGAGCCTGGGGCTGCGGTCTCCCCTGTGCTGCCCAGGCCCCGACGTACGAGGCCCGCTCGGCGGCGTTTTTTTTTGCCCGGAGCCGGCACGGGGCTTGCGAACGTCCGGGGATTTCTCCCACGCCAAAGGGGCCGGCCCCGAAAGCTGTGGCCAGCCCTCGGCGCCCACTGCCGCCGCTTCCACGGCACCAGCGAGCCTGGGGCTGCGGTCTCCCCTGTGCTGCCCAGGCCCCGACGTACGAGGCCCGCTCGGCGGCGTTTTTTTTGCCCGGAGCCGGCACGGGGCTTGCGAACGTCCGGGGATTTCTCCCACGCCAAAGGGGCCAGCCCCGAAAGCTGTGGCCAGCCCTCGGCGCCCACTGCCGCCGCTTCCACGGCACCAGCGAGCCTGGGGCTGCGGTCTCCCCTGTGCTGCCCAGGCCCCGACGTACGAGGCCCGCTCGGCGGCGTTTTTTTTTGCCCGGAGCCGGCACGGGGCTTGCGAACGTCCGGGGATTTCTCCCACGCCAAAGGGGCCAGCCCCGAAAGCTGTGGCCAGCCCTCGGCGCCCACTGCCGCCGCTTCCACGGCACCAGCGAGCCTGGGGCTGTGGTCTCCCCTGTGCTGCCCAGGCCCCGACGTACGAGGCCCGCTCGGCGGCGTTTTTTTTGCCCGGAGCCGGCACGGGGCTTGCGAACGTCCGGGGATTTCTCCCACGCCAAAGGGGCCAGCCCCGAAAGCTGTGGCCAGCCCTCGGCGCCCACTGCCGCCGCTTCCACGGCACCAGCGAGCCTGGGGCTGCGGTCTCCCCTGTGCTGCCCAGGCCCCGACGTATGAGGCCCGCTCGGCGGCGTTTTTTTTTGCCCGGAGCCGGCACGGGGCTTGCGAGCGTCCGGGGATTTCTCCCACGCCAAAGGGGCCAGCCCCGAAAGCTGTGGCCAGCCCTCGGCGCCCACTGCCGCCGCTTCCACGGCACCAGCGAGCCTGGGGCTGCGGTCTCCCCTGTGCTGCCCAGGCCCCGACGTACGAGGCCCGCTCGGCGGCGTTTTTTTTGCCCGGAGCCGGCACGGGGCTTGCGAACGTCCGGGGATTTCTCCCACGCCAAAGGGGCCAGCCCCGAAAGCTGTGGCCCGCCCTCGGCGCCCACTGCCGCCGCTTCCACGGCACCAGCGAGCCTGGGGCTGCGGTCTCCCCTGTGCTGCCCAGGCCCCGACGTATGAGGCCCGCTCGGCGGCGTTTTTTTTTGCCCGGAGCCGGCACGGGGCTTGCGAACGTCCGGGGATTTCTCCCACGCCAAAGGGGCCAGCCCCGAAAGCTGTGGCCAGCCCTCGGCGCCCACTGCCGCCGCTTCCACGGCACCAGCGAGCCTGGGGCTGCGGTCTCCCCTGTGCTGCCCAGGCCCCGACGTATGAGGCCCGCTCGGCGGCGTTTTTTTTTGCCCGGAGCCGGCACGGGGCTTGCGAGCGTCCGGGGATTTCTCCCACGCCAAAGGGGCCAGCCCCGAAAGCTGTGGCCAGCCCTCGGCGCCCACTGCCGCCGCTTCCACGGCACCAGCGAGCCTGGGGCTGCGGTCTCCCCTGTGCTGCCCAGGCCCCGACGTATGAGGCCCGCTCGGCGGCGTTTTTTTTGCCCGGAGCCGGCACGGGGCTTGCGAACGTCCGGGGATTTCTCCCACGCCAAAGGGGCCAGCCCCGAAAGCTGTGGCCAGCCCTCGGCGCCCACTGCCGCCGCTTCCACGGCACCAGCGAGCCTGGGGCTGCGGTCTCCCCTGTGCTGCCCAGGCCCCGACGTATGAGGCCCGCTCGGCGGCGTTTTTTTTTGCCCGGAGCCGGCACGGGGCTTGCGAACGTCCGGGGATTTCTCCCACGCCAAAGGGGCCAGCCCCGAAAGCTGTGGCCAGCCCTCGGCGCCCACTGCCGCCGCTTCCACGGCACCAGCGAGCCTGGGGCTGCGGTCTCCCCTGTGCTGCCCAGGCCCCGACGTATGAGGCCCGCTCGGCGGCGGTTTTTTTTGCCCGGAGCCGGCACGGGGCTTGCGAACGTCCGGGGATTTCTCCCACGCCAAAGGGGCCAGCCCCGAAAGCTGTGGCCCGCCCTCGGCGCCCACTGCCGCCGCTTCCACGGCACCAGCGAGCCTGGGGCTGCGGTCTCCCCTGTGCTGCCCAGGCCCCGACGTATGAGGCCCGCTCGGCGGCGTTTTTTTTGCCCGGAGCCGGCACGGGGCTTGCGAGCGTCCGGGGATTTCTCCCACGCCAAAGGGGCCAGCCCCGAAAGCTGTGGCCAGCCCTCGGCGCCCACTGCCGCCGCTTCCACGGCACCAGCGAGCCTGGGGCTGCGGTCTCCCCTGTGCTGCCCAGGCCCCGACGTATGAGGCCCGCTCGGCGGCGTTTTTTTTTGCCCGGAGCCGGCACGGGGCTTGCGAGCGTCCGGGGATTTCTCCCACGCCAAAGGGGCCAGCCCCGAAAGCTGTGGCCAGCCCTCGGCGCCCACTGCCGCCGCTTCCACGGCACCAGCGAGCCTGGGGCTGCGGTCTCCCCTGTGCTGCCCAGGCCCCGACGTACGAGGCCCGCTCGGCGGCGTTTTTTTTTGCCCGGAGCCGGCACGGGGCTTGCGAACGTCCGGGGATTTCTCCCACGCCAAAGGGGCCAGCCCCGAAAGCTGTGGCCAGCCCTCGGCGCCCACTGCCGCCGCTTCCACGGCACCAGCGAGCCTGGGGCTGCGGTCTCCCCTGTGCTGCCCAGGCCCCGACGTACGAGGCCCGCTCGGCGGCGTTTTTTTTTGCCCGGAGCCGGCACGGGGCTTGCGAGCGTCCGGGGATTTCTCCCACGCCAAAGGGGCCAGCCCCGAAAGCTGTGGCCAGCCCTCGGCGCCCACTGCCGCCGCTTCCACGGCACCAGCGAGCCTGGGGCTGCGGTCTCCCCTGTGCTGCCCAGGCCCCGACGTATGAGGCCCGCTCGGCGGCGTTTTTTTTGCCCGGAGCCGGCACGGGGCTTGCGAACGTCCGGGGATTTCTCCCACGCCAAAGGGGCCGGCCCCGAAAGCTGTGGCCAGCCCTCGGCGCCCACTGCCGCCGCTTCCACGGCACCAGCGAGCCTGGGGCTGCGGTCTCCCCTGTGCTGCCCAGGCCCCGACGTACGAGGCCCGCTCGGCGGCGTTTTTTTTTGCCTGGAGCCGGCACGGGGCTTGCGAACGTCCGGGGATTTCTCCCACGCCAAAGGGGCCAGCCCCGAAAGCTGTGGCCAGCCCTCGGCGCCCACTGCCGCCGCTTCCACGGCACCAGCGAGCCTGGGGCTGCGGTCTCCCCTGTGCTGCCCAGGCCCCGACGTACGAGGCCCGCTCGGCGGCGTTTTTTTTTGCCCGGAGCCGGCACGGGGCTTGCGAGCGTCCGGGGATTTCTCCCACGCCAAAGGGGCCAGCCCCGAAAGCTGTGGCCAGCCCTCGGCGCCCACTGCCGCCGCTTCCACGGCACCAGCGAGCCTGGGGCTGCGGTCTCCCCTGTGCTGCCCAGGCCCCGACGTATGAGGCCCGCTCGGCGGCGTTTTTTTTGCCCGGAGCCGGCACGGGGCTTGCGAGCGTCCGGGGATTTCTCCCACGCCAAAGGGGCCAGCCCCGAAAGCTGTGGCCAGCCCTCGGCGCCCACTGCCGCCGCTTCCACGGCACCAGCGAGCCTGGGGCTGCGGTCTCCCCTGTGCTGCCCAGGCCCCGACGTACGAGGCCCGCTCGGCGGCGTTTTTTTTTGCCCGGAGCCGGCACGGGGCTTGCGAATGTCCGGGGATTTCTCCCACGCCAAAGGGGCCAGCCCCGAAAGCTGTGGCCAGCCCTCGGCGCCCACTGCCGCCGCTTCCACGGCACCAGCGAGCCTGGGGCTGCGGTCTCCCCTGTGCTGCCCAGGCCCCGACGTACGAGGCCCGCTCGGCGGCGTTTTTTTTTGCCCGGAGCCGGCACGGGGCTTGCCAACGTCCGGGGATTTCTCCCACGCCAAAGGGGCCAGCCCCGAAAGCTGTGGCCAGCCCTCGGCGCCCACTGCCGCCGCTTCCACGGCACCAGCGAGCCTGGGGCTGCGGTCTCCCCTGTGCTGCCCAGGCCCCGACGTACGAGGCCCGCTCGGCGGCGTTTTTTTTTGCCCGGAGCCGGCACGGGGCTTGCCAACGTCCGGGGATTTCTCCCACGCCAAAGGGGCCAGCCCCGAAAGCTGTGGCCAGCCCTCGGCGCCCACTGCCGCCGCTTCCACGGCACCAGCGAGCCTGGGGCTGCGGTCTCCCCTGTGCTGCCCAGGCCCCGACGTATGAGGCCCGCTCGGCGGCGTTTTTTTTGCCCGGAGCCGGCACGGGGCTTGCGAACGTCCGGGGATTTCTCCCACGCCAAAGGGGCCAGCCCCGAAAGCTGTGGCCAGCCCTCGGCGCCCACTGCCGCCGCTTCCACGGCACCAGCGAGCCTGGGGCTGCGGTCTCCCCTGTGCTGCCCAGGCCCCGACGTATGAGGCCCGCTCGGCGGCGTTTTTTTTGCCCGGAGCCGGCACGGGGCTTGCGAACGTCCGGGGATTTCTCCCACGCCAAAGGGGCCAGCCCCGAAAGCTGTGGCCAGCCCTCGGCGCCCACTGCCGCCGCTTCCACGGCACCAGCGAGCCTGGGGCTGCGGTCTCCCCTGTGCTGCCCAGGCCCCGACGTATGAGGCCCGCTCGGCGGCGTTTTTTTTTGCCCGGAGCCGGCACGGGGCTTGCGAGCGTCCGGGGATTTCTCCCACGCCAAAGGGGCCAGCCCCGAAAGCTGTGGCCAGCCCTCGGCGCCCACTGCCGCCGCTTCCACGGCACCAGCGAGCCTGGGGCTGCGGTCTCCCCTGTGCTGCCCAGGCCCCGACGTACGAGGCCCGCTCGGCGGCGTTTTTTTTTGCCCGGAGCCGGCACGGGGCTTGCCAACGTCCGGGGATTTCTCCCACGCCAAAGGGGCCGGCCCCGAAAGCTGTGGCCAGCCCTCGGCGCCCACTGCCGCCGCTTCCACGGCACCAGCGAGCCTGGGGCTGCGGTCTCCCCTGTGCTGCCCAGGCCCCGACGTATGAGGCCCGCTCGGCGGCGTTTTTTTTGCCCGGAGCCGGCACGGGGCTTGCGAGCGTCCGGGGATTTCTCCCACGCCAAAGGGGCCAGCCCCGAAAGCTGTGGCCAGCCCTCGGCGCCCACTGCCGCCGCTTCCACGGCACCAGCGAGCCTGGGGCTGCGGTCTCCCCTGTGCTGCCCAGGCCCCGACGTATGAGGCCCGCTCGGCGGCGTTTTTTTTGCCCGGAGCCGGCACGGGGCTTGCGAACGTCCGGGGATTTCTCCCACGCCAAAGGGGCCAGCCCCGAAAGCTGTGGCCAGCCCTCGGCGCCCACTGCCGCCGCTTCCACGGCACCAGCGAGCCTGGGGCTGCGGTCTCCCCTGTGCTGCCCAGGCCCCGACGTACGAGGCCCGCTCGGCGGCGTTTTTTTTGCCCGGAGCCGGCACGGGGCTTGCGAGCGTCCGGGGATTTCTCCCACGCCAAAGGGGCCAGCCCCGAAAGCTGTGGCCAGCCCTCGGCGCCCACTGCCGCCGCTTCCACGGCACCAGCGAGCCTGGGGCTGCGGTCTCCCCTGTGCTGCCCAGGCCCCGACGTATGAGGCCCGCTCGGCGGCGTTTTTTTTTGCCCGGAGCCGGCACGGGGCTTGCGAACGTCCGGGGATTTCTCCCACGCCAAAGGGGCCGGCCCCGAAAGCTGTGGCCAGCCCTCGGCGCCCACTGCCGCCGCTTCCACGGCACCAGCGAGCCTGGGGCTGCGGTCTCCCCTGTGCTGCCCAGGCCCCGACGTACGAGGCCCGCTCGGCGGCGTTTTTTTTGCCTGGAGCCGGCACGGGGCTTGCGAACGTCCGGGGATTTCTCCCACGCCAAAGGGGCCAGCCCCGAAAGCTGTGGCCAGCCCTCGGCGCCCACTGCCGCCGCTTCCACGGCACCAGCGAGCCTGGGGCTGCGGTCTCCCCTGTGCTGCCCAGGCCCCGACGTACGAGGCCCGCTCGGCGGCGTTTTTTTTTGCCCGGAGCCGGCACGGGGCTTGCGAGCGTCCGGGGATTTCTCCCACGCCAAAGGGGCCAGCCCCGAAAGCTGTGGCCAGCCCTCGGCGCCCACTGCCGCCGCTTCCACGGCACCAGCGAGCCTGGGGCTGCGGTCTCCCCTGTGCTGCCCCCCAGGCCCCGACGTGTGAGGCCCGCTCGGCGGCGTTTTTTTTTTCCCGGAGCCGGCACGGGGCTTGCGAACGTCTGGGGATTTCTCCCACGCCAAAGGGGCCAGCCCCGAAAGCTGTGGCCAGCCCTCGGCGCCCACTGCCGCCGCTTCCACGGCAGCAGCGAGCCTGGGGCTGCGGTCTCCCCTGTGCTGCCCAGGCCCCGACGTATGAGGCCCGCTCGGCGGCGTTTTTTTTGCCCGGAGCCGGCACGGGGCTTGCGAACGTCCGGGGATTTCTCCCACGCCAAAGGGGCCAGCCCCGAAAGCTGTGGCCAGCCCTCGGCGCCCACTGCCGCCGCTTCCACGGCACCAGCGAGCCTGGGGCTGCGGTCTCCCCTGTGCTGCCCAGGCCCCGACGTATGAGGCCCGCTCGGCGGCGTTTTTTTTGCCCGGAGCCGGCACGGGGCTTGCGAACGTCCGGGGATTTCTCCCACGCCAAAGGGGCCAGCCCCGAAAGCTGTGGCCAGCCCTCGGCGCCCGCTGCCGCCTCTTCCACGGCACCAGCGAGCCTGGGGCTGCGGTCTCCCCTGTGCTGCCCAGGCCCCGACGTATGAGGCCCGCTCGGCGGCGTTTTTTTTGCCCGGAGCCGGCACGGGGCTTGCGAACGTCCGGGGATTTCTCCCACGCCAAAGGGGCCAGCCCCGAAAGCTGTGGCCAGCCCTCGGCGCCCGCTGCCGCCGCTTCCACGGCACCAGCGAGCCTGGGGCTGCGGTCTCCCCTGTGCTGCCCAGGCCCCGACGTATGAGGCCCGCTCGGCGGCGTTTTTTTTTGCCCGGAGCCGGCACGGGGCTTGCGAACGTCCGGGGATTTCTCCCACGCCAAAGGGGCCAGCCCCGAAAGCTGTGGCCAGCCCTCGGCGCCCACTGCCGCCTCTTCCACGGCACCAGCGAGCCTGGGGCTGCGGTCTCCCCTGTGCTGCCCAGGCCCCGACGTATGAGGCCCGCTCGGCGGCGTTTTTTTTGCCCGGAGCCGGCACGGGGCTTGCGAACGTCCGGGGATTTCTCCCACGCCAAAGGGGCCAGCCCCGAAAGCTGTGGCCAGCCCTCGGCGCCCACTGCCGCCGCTTCCACGGCACCAGCGAGCCTGGGGCTGCGGTCTCCCCTGTGCTGCCCAGGCCCCGACGTATGAGGCCCGCTCGGCGGCGTTTTTTTTGCCCGGAGCCGGCACGGGGCTTGCGAACGTCCGGGGATTTCTCCCACGCCAAAGGGGCCAGCCCCGAAAGCTGTGGCCAGCCCTCGGCGCCCACTGCCGCCGCTTCCACGGCACCAGCGAGCCTGGGGCTGCGGTCTCCCCTGTGCTGCCCAGGCCCCGATGTATGAGGCCCGCTCGGCGGCGTTTTTTTTGCCCGGAGCCGGCACGGGGCTTGCGAACGTCCGGGGATTTCTCCCACGCCAAAGGGGCCAGCCCCGAAAGCTGTGGCCAGCCCTCGGCGCCCACTGCCGCCGCTTCCACGGCACCAGCGAGCCTGGGGCTGCGGTCTCCCCTGTGCTGCCCAGGCCCCGACGTACGAGGCCCGCTCAGCGGCGTTTTTTTTTGCCTGGAGCCGGCACGGGGCTTGCGAACGTCCGGGGATTTCTCCCACGCCAAAGGGGCCAGCCCCGAAAGCTGTGGCCAGCCCTCGGCGCCCACTGCCGCCGCTTCCACGGCACCAGCGAGCCTGGGGCTGCGGTCTCCCCTGTGCTGCCCAGGCCCCGACGTACGAGGCCCGCTCTCGGCGTTTTTTTTGCCCGGAGCCGGCACGGGGCTTGCGAACGTCCGGGGATTTCTCCCACGCCAAAGGGGCCAGCCCCGAAAGCTGTGGCCAGCCCTCGGCGCCCACTGCCGCCGCTTCCACGGCACCAGCGAGCCTGGGGCTGCGGTCTCCCCTGTGCTGCCCAGGCCCCGACGTATGAGGCCCGCTCGGCGGCGTTTTTTTTGCCCGGAGCCGGCACGGGGCTTGCGAACGTCCGGGGATTTCTCCCACGCCAAAGGGACCAGCCCCGAAAGCTGTGGCCAGCCCTCGGCGCCCACTGCCGCCGCTTCCACGGCACCAGCGAGCCTGGGGCTGCGGTCTCCCCTGTGCTGCCCAGGCCCCGACGTATGAGGCCCGCTCGGCGGCGTTTTTTTTGCCCGGAGCCGGCACGGGGCTTGCGAACGTCCGGGGATTTCTCCCACGCCAAAGGGGCCAGCCCCGAAAGCTGTGGCCAGCCCTCGGCGCCCACTGCCGCCGCTTCCACGGCACCAGCGAGCCTGGGGCTGCGGTCTCCCCTGTGCTGCCCAGGCCCCGACGTATGAGGCCCGCTCGGCGGTGTTTTTTTTGCCCGGAGCCGGCACGGGGCTTGCGAACGTCCGGGGATTTCTCCCACGCCAAAGGGGCCAGCCCCGAAAGCTGTGGCCAGCCCTCGGCGCCCACTGCCGCCGCTTCCACGGCACCAGCGAGCCTGGGGCTGCGGTCTCCCCTGTGCTGCCCAGGCCCCGACGTATGAGGCCCGCTCGGCGGCGTTTTTTTTGCCCGGAGCCGGCACGGGGCTTGCGAACGTCCGGGGATTTCTCCCACGCCAAAGGGGCCAGCCCCGAAAGCTGTGGCCAGCCCTCGGCGCCCACTGCCGCCGCTTCCACAGCACCAGCGAGCCTGGGGCTGCGGTCTCCCCTGTGCTGCCCAGGCCCCGACGTATGAGGCCCGCTCGGCGGCGTTTTTTTTTGCCCGGAGCCGGCACGGGGCTTGCGAACGTCCGGGGATTTCTCCCACGCCAAAGGGGCCAGCCCCGAAAGCTGTGGCCAGCCCTCGGCGCCCACTGCCGCCGCTTCCACGGCACCAGCGAGCCTGGGGCTGCGGTCTCCCCTGTGCTGCCCAGGCCCCGACGTATGAGGCCCGCTCGGCGGCGTTTTTTTTTTCCCGGAGCCGGCACGGGGCTTGCGAACGTCTGGGGATTTCTCCCACGCCAAAGGGGCCAGCCCCGAAAGCTGTGGCCAGCCCTCGGCGCCCACTGCCGCCGCTTCCACGGCACCAGCGAGCCTGGGGCTGCGGTCTCCCCTGTGCTGCCCAGGCCCCGACGTATGAGGCCCGCTCGGCGGCGTTTTTTTTGCCCGGAGCCGGCACGGGGCTTGCGAACGTCCGGGGATTTCTCCCACGCCAAAGGGGCCAGCCCCGAAAGCTGTGGCCAGCCCTCGGCGCCCGCTGCCGCCGCTTCCACGGCACCAGCGAGCCTGGGGCTGCGGTCTCCCCTGTGCTGCCCAGGCCCCGACGTACGAGGCCCGCTCGGCGGCGTTTTTTTTTGCCCGGAGCCGGCACGGGGCTTGCGAACGTCCGGGGATTTCTCCCACGCCAAAGGGGCCAGCCCCGAAAGCTGTGGCCAGCCCTCGGCGCCCACTGCCGCCGCTTCCACGGCACCAGCGAGCCTGGGGCTGCGGTCTCCCCTGAGCTGCCGAGGCCCCGACGTATGAGGCCCGCTCGGCGGCGTTTTTTTTTGCCCGGAGCCGGCACGGGGCTTGCGAACGTCCGGGGATTTCTCCCGCGCCAAAGGGGCCAGCCCCGAAAGCTGTGGCCAGCCCTCGGCGCCCACTGCCGCCGCTTCCACGGCACCAGCGAGCCTGGGGCTGCGGTCTCCCCTGTGCTGCCCAGGCCCCGACGTATGAGGCCCGCTCGGCGGCGTTTTTTTTGCCCGGAGCCGGCACGGGGCTTGCGAACGTCCGGGGATTTCTCCCACGCCAAAGGGGCCAGCCCCGAAAGCTGTGGCCGGCCCTCGGCGCCCACTGCCGCCGCTTCCACGGCACCAGCGAGCCTGGGGCTGCAGTCTCCCCTGAGCTGCCGAGGCCCCGACGTATGAGGCCCGCTCGGCGGCATTTTTTTTGCCCGGAGCCGGCACGGGGCTTGCGAACGTCCGGGGATTTCTCCCGCGCCAAAGGGGCCAGCCCCGAAAGCTGTGGCCAGCCCTCGGCGCCCACTGCCGCCGCTTCCACGGCACCAGCGAGCCTGGGGCTGCAGTCTCCCCTGAGCTGCCGAGGCCCCGACGTATGAGGCCCGCTCGGCGGCGTTTTTTTTGCCTGGAGCCGGCACGGGGCTTGCGAACGTCCGGGGATTTCTCCCACGCCAAAGGGGCCAGCCCCGAAAGCTGTGGCCAGCCCTCGGCGCCCGCTGCCGCCGCTTCCACGGCACCAGCGAGCCTGGGGCTGCGGTCTCCCCTGTGCTGCCCAGGCCCCGACGTATGAGGCCCGCTCGGCGGCGTTTTTTTTGCCCGGAGCCGGCACGGGGCTTGCGAACGTCCGGGGATTTCTCCCACGCCAAAGGGGCCAGCCCCGAAAGCTGTGGCCAGCCCTCGGCGCCCACTGCCGCCGCTTCCACGGCACCAGCGAGCCTGGGGCTGCGGTCTCCCCTGTGCTGCCCAGGCCCCGACGTATGAGGCCCGCTCGGCGGCGTTTTTTTTGCCCGGAGCCGGCACGGGGCTTGCGAACGTCCGGGGATTTCTCCCACGCCAAAGGGGCCAGCCCCGAAAGCTGTGGCCAGCCCTCGGCGCCCACTGCCGCCGCTTCCACGGCACCAGCGAGCCTGGGGCTGCGGTCTCCCCTGTGCTGCCCAGGCCCCGACGTATGAGGCCCGCTCGGCGGCGTTTTTTTTGCCCGGAGCCAGCACGGGGCTTGCGAACGTCCGGGGATTTCTCCCACGCCAAAGGGGCCAGCCCCGAAAGCTGTGGCCAGCCCTCGGCGCCCACTGCCGCCGCTTCCACGGCACCAGCGAGCCTGGGGCTGCGGTCTCCCCTGTGCTGCCCAGGCCCCGACGTATGAGGCCCGCTCGGCGGCGTTTTTTTTGCCCGGAGCCGGCACGGGGCTTGCCAACGTCCGGGGATTTCTCCCACGCCAAAGGGGCCAGCCCCGAAAGCTGTGGCCAGCCCTCGGCGCCCACTGCCGCCGCTTCCACGGCACCAGCGAGCCTGGGGCTGCGGTCTCCCCTGTGCTGCCCAGGCCCCGACGTATGAGGCCCGCTCGGCGGCGTTTTTTTTGCCCGGAGCCGGCACGGGGCTTGCCAACGTCCGGGGATTTCTCCCACGCCAAAGGGGCCAGCCCCGAAAGCTGTGGCCAGCCCTCGGCGCCCACTGCCGCCGCTTCCACGGCACCAGCGAGCCTGGGGCTGCAGTCTCCCCTGAGCTGCCGAGGCCCCGACGTATGAGGCCCGCTCGGCGGCATTTTTTTTGCCCGGAGCCGGCACGGGGCTTGCGAACGTCCGTGGATTTCTCCCGCGCCAAAGGGGCCAGCCCCGAAAGCTGTGGCCAGCCCTCGGCGCCCACTGCCGCCGCTTCCACGGCACCAGCGAGCCTGGGGCTGCAGTCTCCCCTGAGCTGCCGAGGCCCCGACGTATGAGGCCCGCTCGGCGGCGTTTTTTTTTGCCTGGAGCCGGCACGGGGCTTGCGAACGTCCGGGGATTTCTCCCACGCCAAAGGGGCCAGCCCCGAAAGCTGTGGCCAGCCCTCGGCGCCCGCTGCCGCCGCTTCCACGGCACCAGCGAGCCTGGGGCTGCGGTCTCCCCTGTGCTGCCCAGGCCCCGACGTATGAGGCCCGCTCGGCGGCGTTTTTTTTTGCCCGGAGCCGGCACGGGGCTTGCGAACGTCCGGGGATTTCTCCCACGCCAAAGGGGCCAGCCCCGAAAGCTGTGGCCAGCCCTCGGCGCCCACTGCCGCCGCTTCCACGGCAGCAGCGAGCCTGGGGCTGCGGTCTCCCCTGTGCTGCCCAGGCCCCGACGTATGAGGCCCGCTCGGCGGCGTTTTTTTTTGCCCGGAGCCGGCACGGGGCTTGCGAACGTCCGGGGATTTCTCCCACGCCAAAGGGGCCAGCCCCGAAAGCTGTGGCCAGCCCTCGGCGCCCACTGCCGCCGCTTCCACGGCACCAGCGAGCCTGGGGCTGCGGTCTCCCCTGTGCTGCCCAGGCCCCGACGTATGAGGCCCGCTCGGCGGCGTTTTTTTTGCCCGGAGCCAGCACGGGGCTTGCGAACGTCCGGGGATTTCTCCCACGCCAAAGGGGCCAGCCCCGAAAGCTGTGGCCAGCCCTCGGCGCCCACTGCCGCCGCTTCCACGGCACCAGCGAGCCTGGGGCTGCGGTCTCCCCTGTGCTGCCCAGGCCCCGACGTATGAGGCCCGCTCGGCGGCGTTTTTTTTGCCCGGAGCCGGCACGGGGCTTGCCAACGTCCGGGGATTTCTCCCACGCCAAAGGGGCCAGCCCCGAAAGCTGTGGCCAGCCCTCGGCGCCCACTGCCGCCGCTTCCACGGCACCAGCGAGCCTGGGGCTGCGGTCTCCCCTGTGCTGCCCAGGCCCCGACGTATGAGGCCCGCTCGGCGGCGTTTTTTTTTGCCCGGAGCCGGCACGGGGCTTGCCAACGTCCGGGGATTTCTCCCACGCCAAAGGGGCCAGCCCCGAAAGCTGTGGCCAGCCCTCGGCGCCCACTGCCGCCGCTTCCACGGCACCAGCGAGCCTGGGGCTGCGGTCTCCCCTGTGCTGCCCAGGCCCCGACGTATGAGGCCCGCTCGGCGGCGTTTTTTTTGCCCGGAGCCGGCACGGGGCTTGCGAACGTCCGGGGATTTCTCCCACGCCAAAGGGGCCAGCCCCGAAAGCTGTGGCCAGCCCTCGGCGCCCACTGCCGCCGCTTCCACGGCACCAGCGAGCCTGGGGCTGCGGTCTCCCCTGTGCTGCCCAGGCCCCGACGTATGAGGCCCGCTCGGCGGCGTTTTTTTTGCCCGGAGCCGGCACGGGGCTTGCGAACGTCCGGGGATTTCTCCCACGCCAAAGGGGCCAGCCCCGAAAGCTGTGGCCAGCCCTCGGCGCCCACTGCCGCCGCTTCCACGGCACCAGCGAGCCTGGGGCTGCGGTCTCCCCTGTGCTGCCGAGGCCCCGACGTATGAGGCCCGCTCGGCGGCGTTTTTTTTTTCCCGGAGCCGGCACGGGGCTTGCGAACGTCTGGGGATTTCTCCCACGCCAAAGGGGCCAGCCCCGAAAGCTGTGGCCAGCCCTCGGCGCCCACTGCCGCCGCTTCCACGGCAGCAGCGAGCCTGGGGCTGCGGTCTCCCCTGTGCTGCCCAGGCCCCGACGTATGAGGCCCGCTCGGCGGCGTTTTTTTTTGCCCGGAGCCGGCACGGGGCTTGCGAACGTCCGGGGATTTCTCCCACGCCAAAGGGGCCAGCCCCGAAAGCTGTGGCCAGCCCTCGGCGCCCACTGCCGCCGCTTCCACGGCACCAGCGAGCCTGGGGCTGCGGTCTCCCCTGTGCTGCCCAGGCCCCGACGTATGAGGCCCGCTCGGCGGCGTTTTTTTTTGCCCGGAGCCGGCACGGGGCTTGCGAACGTCCGGGGATTTCTCCCACGCCAAAGGGGCCAGCCCCGAAAGCTGTGGCCAGCCCTCGGCGCCCGCTGCCGCCGCTTCCACGGCACCAGCGAGCCTGGGGCTGCGGTCTCCCCTGTGCTGCCCAGGCCCCGACGTATGAGGCCCGCTCGGCGGCGTTTTTTTTGCCCGGAGCCGGCACGGGGCTTGCGAACGTCCGGGGATTTCTCCCACGCCAAAGGGGCCAGCCCCGAAAGCTGTGGCCAGCCCTCGGCGCCCGCTGCCGCCTCTTCCACGGCACCAGCGAGCCTGGGGCTGCGGTCTCCCCTGTGCTGCCCAGGCCCCGACGTATGAGGCCCGCTCGGCGGCGTTTTTTTTGCCCGGAGCCGGCACGGGGCTTGCGAACGTCCGGGGATTTCTCCCACGCCAAAGGGGCCAGCCCCGAAAGCTGTGGCCAGCCCTCGGCGCCCACTGCCGCCGCTTCCACGGCACCAGCGAGCCTGGGGCTGCGGTCTCCCCTGTGCTGCCCAGGCCCCGACGTATGAGGCCCGCTCGGCGGCGTTTTTTTTTGCCCGGAGCCGGCACGGGGCTTGCGAACGTCCGGGGATTTCTCCCACGCCAAAGGGGCCAGCCCCGAAAGCTGTGGCCGGCCCTCGGCGCCCACTGCCGCCGCTTCCACGGCACCAGCGAGCCTGGGGCTGCGGTCTCCCCTGTGCTGCCCAGGCCCCGATGTATGAGGCCCGCTCGGCGGCGTTTTTTTTGCCCGGAGCCGGCACGGGGCTTGCGAACGTCCGGGGATTTCTCCCACGCCAAAGGGGCCAGCCCCGAAAGCTGTGGCCAGCCCTCGGCGCCCACTGCCGCCGCTTCCACGGCACCAGCGAGCCTGGGGCTGCGGTCTCCCCTGTGCTGCCCAGGCCCCGACGTACGAGGCCCGCTCAGCGGCGTTTTTTTTGCCCGGAGCCGGCACGGGGCTTGCGAACGTCCGGGGATTTCTCCCACGCCAAAGGGGCCAGCCCCGAAAGCTGTGGCCAGCCCTCGGCGCCCACTGCCGCCGCTTCCACGGCACCAGCGAGCCTGGGGCTGCGGTCTCCCCTGTGCTGCCCAGGCCCCGACGTACGAGGCCCGCTCTCGGCGTTTTTTTTGCCCGGAGCCGGCACGGGGCTTGCGAACGTCCGGGGATTTCTCCCACGCCAAAGGGGCCAGCCCCGAAAGCTGTGGCCAGCCCTCGGCGCCCACTGCCGCCGCTTCCACGGCACCAGCGAGCCTGGGGCTGCGGTCTCCCCTGTGCTGCCCAGGCCCCGACGTATGAGGCCCGCTCGGCGGCGTTTTTTTTGCCCGGAGCCGGCACGGGGCTTGCGAACGTCCGGGGATTTCTCCCACGCCAAAGGGACCAGCCCCGAAAGCTGTGGCCAGCCCTCGGCGCCCACTGCCGCCGCTTCCACGGCACCAGCGAGCCTGGGGCTGCGGTCTCCCCTGTGCTGCCCAGGCCCCGACGTATGAGGCCCGCTCGGCGGCGTTTTTTTTTGCCCGGAGCCGGCACGGGGCTTGCGAACGTCCGGGGATTTCTCCCACGCCAAAGGGGCCAGCCCCGAAAGCTGTGGCCAGCCCTCGGCGCCCACTGCCGCCGCTTCCACGGCACCAGCGAGCCTGGGGCTGCGGTCTCCCCTGTGCTGCCCAGGCCCCGACGTATGAGGCCCGCTCGGCGGCGTTTTTTTTGCCCGGAGCCGGCACGGGGCTTGCGAACGTCCGGGGATTTCTCCCACGCCAAAGGGGCCAGCCCCGAAAGCTGTGGCCAGCCCTCGGCGCCCACTGCCGCCGCTTCCACGGCACCAGCGAGCCTGGGGCTGCGGTCTCCCCTGTGCTGCCCAGGCCCCGACGTATGAGGCCCGCTCGGCGGCGTTTTTTTTGCCCGGAGCCGGCACGGGGCTTGCGAACGTCCGGGGATTTCTCCCACGCCAAAGGGGCCAGCCCCGAAAGCTGTGGCCAGCCCTCGGCGCCCACTGCCGCCGCTTCCACGGCACCAGCGAGCCTGGGGCTGCGGTCTCCCCTGTGCTGCCCAGGCCCCGACGTATGAGGCCCGCTCGGCGGCGTTTTTTTTTGCCCGGAGCCGGCACGGGGCTTGCGAACGTCCGGGGATTTCTCCCACGCCAAAGGGGCCAGCCCCGAAAGCTGTGGCCAGCCCTCGGCGCCCACTGCCGCCGCTTCCACGGCACCAGCGAGCCTGGGGCTGCGGTCTCCCCTGTGCTGCCCAGGCCCCGACGTACGAGGCCCGCTCGGCGGCGTTTTTTTTGCCCGGAGCCGGCACGGGGCTTGCGAACGTCCGGGGATTTCTCCCACGCCAAAGGGGCCAGCCCCGAAAGCTGTGGCCAGCCCTCGGCGCCCACTGCCGCCGCTTCCACGGCACCAGCGAGCCTGGGGCTGCGGTCTCCCCTGTGCTGCCTAGGCCCCGACGTATGAGGCCCGCTCGGCGGCGTTTTTTTTGCCCGGAGCCGGCACGGGGCTTGCGAACGTCCGGGGATTTCTCCCACGCCAAAGGGGCCAGCCCCGAAAGCTGTGGCCAGCCCTCGGCGCCCACTGCCGCCGCTTCCACGGCACCAGCGAGCCTGGGGCTGCGGTCTCCCCTGTGCTGCCCAGGCCCCGACGTACAAGGCCCGCTCGGCGGCGTTTTTTTTGCCCGGAGCCGGCACGGGGCTTGCGAACGTCCGGGGATTTCTCCCACGCCAAAGGGGCCGGCCCCGAAAGCTGTGGCCAGCCCTCGGCGCCCACTGCCGCCGCTTCCACGGCACCAGCGAGCCTGGGGCTGCGGTCTCCCCTGTGCTGCCCAGGCCCCGACGTATGAGGCCCGCTCGGCGGCGTTTTTTTTGCCCGGAGCCGGCACGGGGCTTGCGAACGTCCGGGGATTTCTCCCACGCCAAAGGGGCCAGCCCCGAAAGCTGTGGCCAGCCCTCGGCGCCCACTGCCGCCGCTTCCACGGCACCAGCGAGCCTGGGGCTGCGGTCTCCCCTGTGCTGCCCAGGCCCCGACGTATGAGGCCCGCTCGGCGGCGTTTTTTTTGCCCGGAGCCGGCACGGGGCTTGCGAACGTCCGGGGATTTCTCCCACGCCAAAGGGGCCAGCCCCGAAAGCTGTGGCCAGCCCTCGGCGCCCACTGCCGCCGCTTCCACAGCACCAGCGAGCCTGGGGCTGCGGTCTCCCCTGTGCTGCCCAGGCCCCGACGTATGAGGCCCGCTCGGCGGCGGTTTTTTGCCCGGAGCCGGCACGGGGCTTGCGAACGTCCGGGGATTTCTCCCACGCCAAAGGGGCCAGCCCCGAAAGCTGTGGCCAGCCCTCGGCGCCCACTGCCGCCGCTTCCACGGCACCAGCGAGCCTGGGGCTGCGGTCTCCCCTGTGCTGCCGAGGCCCCGACGTATGAGGCCCGCTCGGCGGCGTTTTTTTTTTCCCGGAGCCGGCACGGGGCTTGCGAACGTCTGGGGATTTCTCCCACGCCAAAGGGGCCAGCCCCGAAAGCTGTGGCCAGCCCTCGGCGCCCACTGCCGCCGCTTCCACGGCACCAGCGAGCCTGGGGCTGCGGTCTCCCCTGTGCTGCCCAGGCCCCGACGTATGAGGCCCGCTCGGCGGCGTTTTTTTTGCCCGGAGCCGGCACGGGGCTTGCGAACGTCCGGGGATTTCTCCCACGCCAAAGGGGCCAGCCCCGAAAGCTGTGGCCAGCCCTCGGCGCCCACTGCCGCCGCTTCCACGGCACCAGCGAGCCTGGGGCTGCGGTCTCCCCTGTGCTGCCCAGGCCCCGACGTATGAGGCCCGCTCGGCGGCGTTTTTTTTTGCCCGGAGCCGGCACGGGGCTTGCGAACGTCCGGGGATTTCTCCCACGCCAAAGGGGCCAGCCCCGAAAGCTGTGGCCAGCCCTCGGCGCCCACTGCCGCCGCTTCCACGGCACCAGCGAGCCTGGGGCTGCGGTCTCCCCTGTGCTGCCCAGGCCCCGACGTATGAGGCCCGCTCGGCGGCGTTTTTTTTGCCCGGAGCCAGCACGGGGCTTGCGAACGTCCGGGGATTTCTCCCACGCCAAAGGGGCCAGCCCCGAAAGCTGTGGCCAGCCCTCGGCGCCCACTGCCGCCGCTTCCACGGCACCAGCGAGCCTGGGGCTGCGGTCTCCCCTGTGCTGCCCAGGCCCCGACGTATGAGGCCCGCTCGGCGGCGTTTTTTTTGCCCGGAGCCGGCACGGGGCTTGCCAACGTCCGGGGATTTCTCCCACGCCAAAGGGGCCAGCCCCGAAAGCTGTGGCCAGCCCTCGGCGCCCACTGCCGCCGCTTCCACGGCACCAGCGAGCCTGGGGCTGCGGTCTCCCCTGTGCTGCCCAGGCCCCGACGTATGAGGCCCGCTCGGCGGCGTTTTTTTTTGCCCGGAGCCGGCACGGGGCTTGCGAACGTCCGGGGATTTCTCCCACGCCAAAGGGGCCAGCCCCGAAAGCTGTGGCCAGCCCTCGGCGCCCACTGCCGCCGCTTCCACGGCACCAGCGAGCCTGGGGCTGCGGTCTCCCCTGTGCTGCCCAGGCCCCGACGTATGAGGCCCGCTCGGCGGCGTTTTTTTTGCCCGGAGCCGGCACGGGGCTTGCGAACGTCCGGGGATTTCTCCCACGCCAAAGGGGCCAGCCCCGAAAGCTGTGGCCAGCCCTCGGCGCCCACTGCCGCCGCTTCCACGGCACCAGCGAGCCTGGGGCTGCGGTCTCCCCTGTGCTGCCCAGGCCCCGACGTATGAGGCCCGCTCGGCGGCGTTTTTTTTTTCCCGGAGCCGGCACGGGGCTTGCGAACGTCTGGGGATTTCTCCCACGCCAAAGGGGCCAGCCCCGAAAGCTGTGGCCAGCCCTCGGCGCCCACTGCCGCCGCTTCCACGGCACCAGCGAGCCTGGGGCTGCGGTATCCCCTGTGCTGCCGAGGCCCCGACGTATGAGGCCCGCTCGGCGGCGTTTTTTTTGCCCGGAGCCGGCACGGGGCTTGCGAACGTCCGGGGATTTCTCCCACGCCAAAGGGGCCAGCCCCGAAAGCTGTGGCCAGCCCTCGGCGCCCACTGCCGCCGCTTCCACGGCACCAGCGAGCCTGGGGCTGCGGTCTCCCCTGTGCTGCCCAGGCCCCGACGTATGAGGCCCGCTCGGCGGCGTTTTTTTTGCCCGGAGCCGGCACGGGGCTTGCGAACGTCCGGGGATTTCTCCCACGCCAAAGGGGCCAGCCCCGAAAGCTGTGGCCAGCCCTCGGCGCCCGCTGCCGCCGCTTCCACGGCACCAGCGAGCCTGGGGCTGCGGTCTCCCCTGTGCTGCCCAGGCCCCGACGTATGAGGCCCGCTCGGCAGCGGTTTTTTTTGCCCGGAGCCGGCACGGGGCTTGCGAACGTCCGGGGATTTCTCCCACGCCAAAGGGGCCAGCCCCGAAAGCTGTGGCCAGCCCTCGGCGCCCACTGCCGCCTCTTCCACGGCACCAGCGAGCCTGGGGCTGCGGTCTCCCCTGTGCTGCCCAGGCCCCGACGTATGAGGCCCGCTCGGCGGCGTTTTTTTTGCCCGGAGCCAGCACGGGGCTTGCGAACGTCCGGGGATTTCTCCCACGCCAAAGGGGCCAGCCCCGAAAGCTGTGGCCAGCCCTCGGCGCCCACTGCCGCCGCTTCCACGGCACCAGCGAGCCTGGGGCTGCGGTCTCCCCTGTGCTGCCCAGGCCCCGACGTATGAGGCCCGCTCGGCGGCGTTTTTTTTGCCCGGAGCCGGCACGGGGCTTGCGAACGTCCGGGGATTTCTCCCACGCCAAAGGGGCCAGCCCCGAAAGCTGTGGCCAGCCCTCGGCGCCCACTGCCGCCGCTTCCACGGCACCAGCGAGCCTGGGGCTGCGGTCTCCCCTGTGCTGCCCAGGCCCCGACGTATGAGGCCCGCTCGGCGGCGTTTTTTTTTGCCCGGAGCCGGCACGGGGCTTGCGAACGTCCGGGGATTTCTCCCACGCCAAAGGGGCCAGCCCCGAAAGCTGTGGCCAGCCCTCGGCGCCCACTGCCGCCGCTTCCACGGCACCAGCGAGCCTGGGGCTGCGGTCTCCCCTGTGCTGCCCAGGCCCCGACGTACGAGGCCCGCTCAGCGGCGTTTTTTTTGCCTGGAGCCGGCACGGGGCTTGCGAACGTCCGGGGATTTCTCCCACGCCAAAGGGGCCAGCCCCGAAAGCTGTGGCCAGCCCTCGGCGCCCACTGCCGCCGCTTCCACGGCACCAGCGAGCCTGGGGCTGCGGTCTCCCCTGTGCTGCCCAGGCCCCGACGTATGAGGCCCGCTCGGCGGCGTTTTTTTTTGCCCGGAGCCGGCACGGGGCTTGCGAACGTCCGGGGATTTCTCCCACGCCAAAGGGGCCAGCCCCGAAAGCTGTGGCCAGCCCTCGGCGCCCACTGCCGCCGCTTCCACGGCACCAGCGAGCCTGGGGCTGCGGTCTCCCCTGTGCTGCCCAGGCCCCGACGTATGAGGCCCGCTCGGCGGCGTTTTTTTTTGCCCGGAGCCGGCACGGGGCTTGCGAACGTCCGGGGATTTCTCCCACGCCAAAGGGACCAGCCCCGAAAGCTGTGGCCAGCCCTCGGCGCCCACTGCCGCCGCTTCCACGGCACCAGCAAGCCTGGGGCTGCGGTCTCCCCTGTGCTGCCCAGGCCCCGACGTATGAGGCCCGCTCGGCGGCGTTTTTTTTGCCCGGAGCCGGCACGGGGCTTGCGAACGTCCGGGGATTTCTCCCACGCCAAAGGGGCCAGCCCCGAAAGCTGTGGCCAGCCCTCGGCGCCCACTGCCGCCGCTTCCACGGCACCAGCGAGCCTGGGGCTGCGGTCTCCCCTGTGCTGCCCAGGCCCCGACGTATGAGGCCCGCTCGGCGGCGTTTTTTTTGCCCGGAGCCGGCACGGGGCTTGCGAACGTCCGGGGATTTCTCCCACGCCAAAGGGGCCAGCCCCGAAAGCTGTGGCCAGCCCTCGGCGCCCACTGCCGCCGCTTCCACGGCACCAGCGAGCCTGGGGCTGCGGTCTCCCCTGTGCTGCCCAGGCCCCGACGTATGAGGCCCGCTCGGCGGCGTTTTTTTTTGCCCGGAGCCGGCACGGGGCTTGCGAACGTCCGGGGATTTCTCCCACGCCAAAGGGGCCAGCCCCGAAAGCTGTGGCCAGCCCTCGGCGCCCACTGCCGCCGCTTCCACGGCACCAGCGAGCCTGGGGCTGCGGTCTCCCCTGTGCTGCCCAGGCCCCGACGTATGAGGCCCGCTCGGCGGCGTTTTTTTTTGCCCGGAGCCGGCACGGGGCTTGCGAACGTCCGGGGATTTCTCCCACGCCAAAGGGGCCAGCCCCGAAAGCTGTGGCCAGCCCTCGGCGCCCACTGCCGCCGCTTCCACGGCACCAGCGAGCCTGGGGCTGCGGTCTCCCCTGTGCTGCCCAGGCCCCGACGTATGAGGCCCGCTCGGCGGCGTTTTTTTTTGCCCGGAGCCGGCACGGGGCTTGCGAACGTCCGGGGATTTCTCCCACGCCAAAGGGGCCAGCCCCGAAAGCTGTGGCCAGCCCTCGGCGCCCGCTGCCGCCGCTTCCACGGCACCAGCGAGCCTGGGGCTGCGGTCTCCCCTGTGCTGCCCAGGCCCCGACGTACGAGGCCCGCTCGGCGGCGTTTTTTTTGCCCGGAGCCGGCACGGGGCTTGCGAACGTCCGGGGATTTCTCCGACGCCAAAGGGGCCAGCCCCGAAAGCTGTGGCCAGCCCTCGGCGCCCACTGCCGCCGCTTCCACGGCACCAGCGAGCCTGGGGCTGCGGTCTCCCCTGTGCTGCCTAGGCCCCGACGTATGAGGCCCGCTCGGCGGCGTTTTTTTTGCCCGGAGCCGGCACGGGGCTTGCGAACGTCCGGGGATTTCTCCCACGCCAAAGGGGCCGGCCCCGAAAGCTGTGGCCAGCCCTCGGCGCCCACTGCCGCCGCTTCCACGGCACCAGCGAGCCTGGGGCTGCGGTCTCCCCTGTGCTGCCCAGGCCCCGACGTACGAGGCCCGCTCGGCGGCGTTTTTTTTGCCCGGAGCCGGCACGGGGCTTGCGAACGTCCGGGGATTTCTCCCACGCCAAAGGGGCCAGCCCCGAAAGCTGTGGCCAGCCCTCGGCGCCCACTGCCGCCGCTTCCACGGCACCAGCGAGCCTGGGGCTGCGGTCTCCCCTGTGCTGCCCAGGCCCCGACGTATGAGGCCCGCTCGGCGGCGTTTTTTTTTGCCCGGAGCCGGCACGGGGCTTGCCAACGTCCGGGGATTTCTCCCACGCCAAAGGGGCCAGCCCCGAAAGCTGTGGCCAGCCCTCGGCGCCCACTGCCGCCGCTTCCACGGCACCAGCGAGCCTGGGGCTGCGGTCTCCCCTGTGCTGCCCAGGCCCCGACGTACGAGGCCCGCTCGGCGGCGTTTTTTTTTGCCCGGAGCCGGCACGGGGCTTGCGAACGTCCGGGGATTTCTCCCACGCCAAAGGGGCCAGCCCCGAAAGCTGTGGCCAGCCCTCGGCGCCCACTGCCGCCGCTTCCACGGCACCAGCGAGCCTGGGGCTGCGGTCTCCCCTGTGCTGCCCAGGCCCCGACGTACGAGGCCCGCTCGGCGGCGTTTTTTTTGCCCGGAGCCGGCACGGGGCTTGCGAACGTCCGGGGATTTCTCCCACGCCAAAGGGGCCAGCCCCGAAAGCTGTGGCCAGCCCTCGGCGCCCACTGCCGCCGCTTCCACGGCACCAGCGAGCCTGGGGCTGCGGTCTCCCCTGTGCTGCCCAGGCCCCGACGTACGAGGCCCGCTCGGCGGCGTTTTTTTTGCCCGGAGCCGGCACGGGGCTTGCGAACGTCCGGGGATTTCTCCCACGCCAAAGGGGCCAGCCCCGAAAGCTGTGGCCAGCCCTCGGCGCCCACTGCCGCCGCTTCCACGGCACCAGCGAGCCTGGGGCTGCGGTCTCCCCTGAGCTGCCGAGGCCCCGACGTATGAGGCCCGCTCGGCGGCGTTTTTTTTGCCCGGAGCCGGCACGGGGCTTGCGAACGTCCGGGGATTTCTCCCGCGCCAAAGGGGCCAGCCCCGAAAGCTGTGGCCAGCCCTCGGCGCCCACTGCCGCCGCTTCCACGGCACCAGCGAGCCTGGGGCTGCGGTCTCCCCTGTGCTGCCCAGGCCCCGACGTATGAGGCCCGCTCGGCGGCGTTTTTTTTTGCCCGGAGCCGGCACGGGGCTTGCGAACGTCCGGGGATTTCTCCCACGCCAAAGGGGCCAGCCCCGAAAGCTGTGGCCAGCCCTCGGCGCCCACTGCCGCCGCTTCCACGGCACCAGCGAGCCTGGGGCTGCGGTCTCCCCTGTGCTGCCCAGGCCCCGACGTATGAGGCCCGCTCGGCGGCGTTTTTTTTGCCCGGAGCCGGCACGGGGCTTGCGAACGTCCGGGGATTTCTCCCACGCCAAAGGGGCCAGCCCCGAAAGCTGTGGCCAGCCCTCGGCGCCCACTGCCGCCGCTTCCACGGCACCAGCGAGCCTGGGGCTGCGGTCTCCCCTGTGCTGCCCAGGCCCCGACGTATGAGGCCCGCTCGGCGGCGTTTTTTTTTTTCCCGGAGCCGGCACGGGGCTTGCGAACGTCTGGGGATTTCTCCCACGCCAAAGGGGCCAGCCCCGAAAGCTGTGGCCAGCCCTCGGCGCCCACTGCCGCCGCTTCCACGGCAGCAGCGAGCCTGGGGCTGCGGTCTCCCCTGTGCTGCCCAGGCCCCGACGTATGAGGCCCGCTCGGCGGCGTTTTTTTTGCCCGGAGCCGGCACGGGGCTTGCGAACGTCCGGGGATTTCTCCCACGCCAAAGGGGCCAGCCCCGAAAGCTGTGGCCAGCCCTCGGCGCCCACTGCCGCCGCTTCCACGGCACCAGCGAGCCTGGGGCTGCGGTCTCCCCTGTGCTGCCCAGGCCCCGACGTATGAGGCCCGCTCGGCGGCGTTTTTTTTGCCCGGAGCCGGCACGGGGCTTGCGAACGTCCGGGGATTTCTCCCACGCCAAAGGGGCCAGCCCCGAAAGCTGTGGCCCGCCCTCGGCGCCCACTGCCGCCGCTTCCACGGCACCAGTGAGCCTGGGGCTGCGGTCTCCCCTGTGCTGCCCAGGCCCCGACGTACGAGGCCCGCTCGGCGGCGTTTTTTTTGCCCGGAGCCGGCACGGGGCTTGCGAGCGTCCGGGGATTTCTCCCACGCCAAAGGGGCCAGCCCCGAAAGCTGTGGCCAGCCCTCGGCGCCCACTGCCGCCGCTTCCACGGCACCAGCGAGCCTGGGGCTGCGGTCTCCCCTGTGCTGCCCAGGCCCCGACGTATGAGGCCCGCTCGGCGGCGGTTTTTTTTGCCCGGAGCCGGCACGGGGCTTGCGAACGTCCGGGGATTTCTCCCACGCCAAAGGGGCCAGCCCCGAAAGCTGTGGCCAGCCCTCGGCGCCCACTGCCGCCGCTTCCACGGCACCAGCGAGCCTGGGGCTGCGGTCTCCCCTGTGCTGCCCAGGCCCCGACGTACGAGGCCCGCTCGGCGGCGTTTTTTTTTGCCCGGAGCCGGCACGGGGCTTGCGAACGTCCGGGGATTTCTCCCACGCCAAAGGGGCCAGCCCCGAAAGCTGTGGCCAGCCCTCGGCGCCCACTGCCGCCGCTTCCACGGCACCAGCGAGCCTGGGGCTGCGGTCTCCCCTGTGCTGCCCAGGCCCCGACGTATGAGGCCCGCTCGGCGGCGTTTTTTTTTGCCCGGAGCCGGCACGGGGCTTGCGAGCGTCCGGGGATTTCTCCCACGCCAAAGGGGCCAGCCCCGAAAGCTGTGGCCAGCCCTCGGCGCCCACTGCCGCCGCTTCCACGGCACCAGCGAGCCTGGGGCTGCGGTCTCCCCTGTGCTGCCCAGGCCCCGACGTATGAGGCCCGCTCGGCGGCGTTTTTTTTTGCCCGGAGCCGGCACGGGGCTTGCGAGCGTCCGGGGATTTCTCCCACGCCAAAGGGGCCAGCCCCGAAAGCTGTGGCCAGCCCTCGGCGCCCACTGCCGCCGCTTCCACGGCACCAGCGAGCCTGGGGCTGCGGTCTCCCCTGTGCTGCCCAGGCCCCGACGTATGAGGCCCGCTCGGCGGCGTTTTTTTTTGCCCGGAGCCGGCACGGGGCTTGCGAACGTCCGGGGATTTCTCCCACGCCAAAGGGACCAGCCCCGAAAGCTGTGGCCAGCCCTCGGCGCCCACTGCCGCCGCTTCCACGGCACCAGCGAGCCTGGGGCTGCGGTCTCCCCTGTGCTGCCCAGGCCCCGACGTACGAGGCCCGCTCGGCGGCGTTTTTTTTTGCCCGGAGCCGGCACGGGGCTTGCGAACGTCCGGGGATTTCTCCCACGCCAAAGGGACCAGCCCCGAAAGCTGTGGCCAGCCCTCGGCGCCCACTGCCGCCGCTTCCACGGCACCAGCGAGCCTGGGGCTGCGGTCTCCCCTGTGCTGCCCAGGCCCCGACGTATGAGGCCCGCTCGGCGGCGTTTTTTTTGCCCGGAGCCGGCACGGGGCTTGCGAACGTCCGGGGATTTCTCCCACGCCAAAGGGGCCAGCCCCGAAAGCTGTGGCCAGCCCTCGGCGCCCACTGCCGCCGCTTCCACGGCACCAGCGAGCCTGGGGCTGCGGTCTCCCCTGTGCTGCCCAGGCCCCGACGTACGAGGCCCGCTCGGCGGCGTTTTTTTTGCCCGGAGCCGGCACGGGGCTTGCGAGCGTCCGGGGATTTCTCCCACGCCAAAGGGGCCAGCCCCGAAAGCTGTGGCCAGCCCTCGGCGCCCACTGCCGCCGCTTCCACGGCACCAGCGAGCCTGGGGCTGCGGTCTCCCCTGTGCTGCCCAGGCCCCGACGTATGAGGCCCGCTCGGCGGCGTTTTTTTTTGCCCGGAGCCGGCACGGGGCTTGCGAACGTCCGGGGATTTCTCCCACGCCAAAGGGGCCAGCCCCGAAAGCTGTGGCCAGCCCTCGGCGCCCACTGCCGCCGCTTCCACGGCACCAGCGAGCCTGGGGCTGCGGTCTCCCCTGTGCTGCCCAGGCCCCGACGTATGAGGCCCGCTCGGCGGCGTTTTTTTTTGCCCGGAGCCGGCACGGGGCTTGCGAACGTCCGGGGATTTCTCCCACGCCAAAGGGGCCAGCCCCGAAAGCTGTGGCCAGCCCTCGGCGCCCACTGCCGCCGCTTCCATGGCACCAGCGAGCCTGGGGCTGCGGTCTCCCCTGTGCTGCCCAGGCCCCGACGTATGAGGCCCGCTCGGCGGCGTTTTTTTTGCCCGGAGCCGGCACGGGGCTTGCGAACGTCCGGGGATTTCTCCCACGCCAAAGGGGCCAGCCCCGAAAGCTGTGGCCAGCCCTCGGCGCCCACTGCCGCCGCTTCCACGGCACCAGCGAGCCTGGGGCTGCGGTCTCCCCTGTGCTGCCCAGGCCCCGACGTATGAGGCCCGCTCGGCGGCGTTTTTTTTTGCCCGGAGCCGGCACGGGGCTTGCGAACGTCCGGGGATTTCTCCCACGCCAAAGGGGCCAGCCCCGAAAGCTGTGGCCAGCCCTCGGCGCCCACTGCCGCCGCTTCCACGGCACCAGCGAGCCTGGGGCTGCGGTCTCCCCTGTGCTGCCCAGGCCCCGACGTACGAGGCCCGCTCGGCGGCGTTTTTTTTGCCCGGAGCCGGCACGGGGCTTGCGAACGTCCGGGGATTTCTCCCACGCCAAAGGGGCCAGCCCCGAAAGCTGTGGCCAGCCCTCGGCGCCCACTGCCGCCGCTTCCACGGCACCAGCGAGCCTGGGGCTGCGGTCTCCCCTGTGCTGCCCAGGCCCCGACGTATGAGGCCCGCTCGGCGGCGTTTTTTTTTGCCCGGAGCCGGCACGGGGCTTGCGAACGTACGGGGATTTCTCCCACGCCAAAGGGGCCAGCCCCGAAAGCTGTGGCCAGCCCTCGGCGCCCACTGCCGCCGCTTCCACGGCACCAGCGAGCCTGGGGCTGCGGTCTCCCCTGTGCTGCCCAGGCCCCGACGTATGAGGCCCGCTCGGCGGCGTTTTTTTTGCCCGGAGCCGGCACGGGGCTTGCCAACGTCCGGGGATTTCTCCCACGCCAAAGGGGCCAGCCCCGAAAGCTGTGGCCAGCCCTCGGCGCCCACTGCCGCCGCTTCCACGGCACCAGCGAGCCTGGGGCTGCGGTCTCCCCTGTGCTGCCCAGGCCCCGACGTATGAGGCCCGCTCGGCGGCATTTTTTTTGCCCGGAGCCGGCACGGGGCTTGCGAGCGTCCGGGGATTTCTCCCACGCCAAAGGGGCCAGCCCCGAAAGCTGTGGCCAGCCCTCGGCGCCCACTGCCGCCGCTTCCACGGCACCAGCGAGCCTGGGGCTGCGGTCTCCCCTGTGCTGCCCAGGCCCCGACGTATGAGGCCCGCTCGGCGGCGTTTTTTTTTGCCCGGAGCCGGCACGGGGCTTGCGAACGTCCGGGGATTTCTCCCACGCCAAAGGGGCCAGCCCCGAAAGCTGTGGCCAGCCCTCGGCGCCCACTGCCGCCGCTTCCACGGCACCAGCGAGCCTGGGGCTGCGGTCTCCCCTGTGCTGCCCAGGCCCCGACGTATGAGGCCCGCTCGGCGGCGTTTTTTTTGCCCGGAGCCGGCACGGGGCTTGCGAACGTCCGGGGATTTCTCCCACGCCAAAGGGGCCAGCCCCGAAAGCTGTGGCCAGCCCTCGGCGCCCACTGCCGCCGCTTCCACGGCACCAGCGAGCCTGGGGCTGCGGTCTCCCCTGTGCTGCCCAGGCCCCGACGTATGAGGCCCGCTCGGCGGCGTTTTTTTTGCCCGGAGCCGGCACGGGGCTTGCGAACGTCCGGGGATTTCTCCCACGCCAAAGGGGCCAGCCCCGAAAGCTGTGGCCAGCCCTCGGCGCCCACTGCCGCCGCTTCCACGGCACCAGCGAGCCTGGGGCTGCGGTCTCCCCTGTGCTGCCCAGGCCCCGACGTATGAGGCCCGCTCGGCGGCGTTTTTTTTGCCCGGAGCCGGCACGGGGCTTGCGAACGTCCGGGGATTTCTCCCACGCCAAAGGGGCCAGCCCCGAAAGCTGTGGCCAGCCCTCGGCGCCCACTGCCGCCGCTTCCACGGCACCAGCGAGCCTGGGGCTGCAGTCTCCCCTGAGCTGCCGAGGCCCCGACGTATGAGGCCCGCTCGGCGGCATTTTTTTTGCCTGGAGCCGGCACGGGGCTTGCGAACGTCCGGGGATTTCTCCCGCGCCAAAGGGGCCAGCCCCGAAAGCTGTGGCCAGCCCTCGGCGCCCACTGCCGCCGCTTCCACGGCACCAGCGAGCCTGGGGCTGCGGTCTCCCCTGTGCTGCCCAGGCCCCGACGTATGAGGCCCGCTCGGCGGCGTTTTTTTTGCCCGGAGCCGGCACGGGGCTTGCGAACGTCCGGGGATTTCTCCCACGCCAAAGGGGCCAGCCCCGAAAGCTGTGGCCAGCCCTCGGCGCCCGCTGCCGCCGCTTCCACGGCACCAGCGAGCCTGGGGCTGCGGTCTCCCCTGTGCTGCCCAGGCCCCGACGTATGAGGCCCGCTCGGCGGCGTTTTTTTTTGCCCGGAGCCGGCACGGGGCTTGCGAACGTCCGGGGATTTCTCCCACGCCAAAGGGGCCAGCCCCGAAAGCTGTGGCCAGCCCTCGGCGCCCACTGCCGCCGCTTCCACGGCACCAGCGAGCCTGGGGCTGCGGTCTCCCCTGTGCTGCCCAGGCCCCGACGTATGAGGCCCGCTCGGCGGCGTTTTTTTTGCCCGGAGCCGGCACGGGGCTTGCGAACGTCCGGGGATTTCTCCCACGCCAAAGGGGCCAGCCCCGAAAGCTGTGGCCAGCCCTCGGCGCCCACTGCCGCCGCTTCCACGGCACCAGCGAGCCTGGGGCTGCGGTCTCCCCTGTGCTGCCCAGGCCCCGACGTATGAGGCCCGCTCGGCGGCGTTTTTTTTTGCCCGGAGCCGGCACGGGGCTTGCGAACGTCTGGGGATTTCTCCCACGCCAAAGGGGCCAGCCCCGAAAGCTGTGGCCAGCCCTCGGCGCCCACTGCCGCCGCTTCCACGGCACCAGCGAGCCTGGGGCTGCGGTCTCCCCTGTGCTGCCCAGGCCCCGACGTATGAGGCCCGCTCGGCGGCGTTTTTTTTTGCCCGGAGCCGGCACGGGGCTTGCCAACGTCCGGGGATTTCTCCCACGCCAAAGGGGCCAGCCCCGAAAGCTGTGGCCAGCCCTCGGCGCCCACTGCCGCCGCTTCCACGGCACCAGCGAGCCTGGGGCTGCGGTCTCCCCTGTGCTGCCCAGGCCCCGACGTGTGAGGCCCGCTCGGCGGCGTTTTTTTTGCCCGGAGCCGGCACGGGGCTTGCGAACGTCCGGGGATTTCTCCCACGCCAAAGGGGCCAGCCCCGAAAGCTGTGGCCAGCCCTCGGCGCCCACTGCCGCCGCTTCCACGGCACCAGCGAGCCTGGGGCTGCGGTCTCCCCTGTGCTGCCCAGGCCCCGACGTATGAGGCCCGCTCGGCGGCGTTTTTTTTTGCCCGGAGCCGGCACGGGGCTTGCGAACGTCCGGGGATTTCTCCCACGCCAAAGGGGCCAGCCCCGAAAGCTGTGGCCAGCCCTCGGCGCCCGCTGCCGCCGCTTCCACGGCACCAGCGAGCCTGGGGCTGCGGTCTCCCCTGTGCTGCCCAGGCCCCGACGTATGAGGCCCGCTCGGCAGCGGTTTTTTTTGCCTGGAGCCGGCACGGGGCTTGCGAACGTCCGGGGATTTCTCCCACGCCAAAGGGGCCAGCCCCGAAAGCTGTGGCCAGCCCTCGGCGCCCACTGCCGCCTCTTCCACGGCACCAGCGAGCCTGGGGCTGCGGTCTCCCCTGTGCTGCCCAGGCCCCGACGTATGAGGCCCGCTCGGCGGCGTTTTTTTTGCCCGGAGCCGGCACGGGGCTTGCGAACGTCCGGGGATTTCTCCCACGCCAAAGGGGCCAGCCCCGAAAGCTGTGGCCAGCCCTCGGCGCCCACTGCCGCCGCTTCCACGGCACCAGCGAGCCTGGGGCTGCGGTCTCCCCTGTGCTGCCCAGGCCCCGACGTATGAGGCCCGCTCGGCGGCGTTTTTTTTTGCCCGGAGCCGGCACGGGGCTTGCGAACGTCCGGGGATTTCTCCCACGCCAAAGGGGCCAGCCCCGAAAGCTGTGGCCAGCCCTCGGCGCCCACTGCCGCCGCTTCCACGGCACCAGCGAGCCTGGGGCTGCGGTCTCCCCTGTGCTGCCCAGGCCCCGACGTATGAGGCCCGCTCGGCGGCGTTTTTTTTTGCCCGGAGCCGGCACGGGGCTTGCGAACGTCCGGGGATTTCTCCCACGCCAAAGGGGCCAGCCCCGAAAGCTGTGGCCAGCCCTCGGCGCCCACTGCCGCCGCTTCCACGGCACCAGCGAGCCTGGGGCTGCGGTCTCCCCTGTGCTGCCCAGGCCCCGACGTATGAGGCCCGCTCGGCGGCGTTTTTTTTGCCCGGAGCCGGCACGGGGCTTGCGAACGTCCGGGGATTTCTCCCACGCCAAAGGGGCCAGCCCCGAAAGCTGTGGCCAGCCCTCGGCGCCCACTGCCGCCGCTTCCACGGCACCAGCGAGCCTGGGGCTGCGGTCTCCCCTGTGCTGCCCAGGCCCCGACGTACGAGGCCCGCTCAGCGGCGTTTTTTTTTGCCCGGAGCCGGCACGGGGCTTGCGAACGTCCGGGGATTTCTCCCACGCCAAAGGGGCCAGCCCCGAAAGCTGTGGCCAGCCCTCGGCGCCCACTGCCGCCGCTTCCACGGCACCAGCGAGCCTGGGGCTGCGGTCTCCCCTGTGCTGCCCAGGCCCCGACATACGAGGCCCGCTCTCGGCGTTTTTTTTGCCCGGAGCCGGCACGGGGCTTGCGAACGTCCGGGGATTTCTCCCACGCCAAAGGGGCCAGCCCCGAAAGCTGTGGCCAGCCCTCGGCGCCCACTGCCGCCGCTTCCACGGCACCAGCGAGCCTGGGGCTGCGGTCTCCCCTGTGCTGCCCAGGCCCCGACGTATGAGGCCCGCTCGGCGGCGTTTTTTTTGCCCGGAGCCGGCACGGGGCTTGCGAACGTCCGGGGATTTCTCCCACGCCAAAGGGACCAGCCCCGAAAGGTGTGGCCAGCCCTCGGCGCCCACTGCCGCCGCTTCCACGGCACCAGCAAGCCTGGGGCTGTGGTCTCCCCTGTGCTGCCCAGGCCCCGACGTATGAGGCCCGCTCGGCGGCGTTTTTTTTTGCCCGGAGCCGGCACGGGGCTTGCGAACGTCCGGGGATTTCTCCCACGCCAAAGGGGCCAGCCCCGAAAGCTGTGGCCAGCCCTCGGCGCCCACTGCCGCCGCTTCCACGGCACCAGCGAGCCTGGGGCTGCGGTCTCCCCTGTGCTGCCCAGGCCCCGACGTATGAGGCCCGCTCGGCGGCGTTTTTTTTGCCCGGAGCCGGCACGGGGCTTGCGAACGTCCGGGGATTTCTCCCACGCCAAAGGGGCCAGCCCCGAAAGCTGTGGCCAGCCCTCGGCGCCCACTGCCGCCGCTTCCACGGCACCAGCGAGCCTGGGGCTGCGGTCTCCCCTGTGCTGCCCAGGCCCCGACGTATGAGGCCCGCTCGGCGGCGTTTTTTTTGCCCGGAGCCGGCACGGGGCTTGCGAACGTCCGGGGATTTCTCCCACGCCAAAGGGGCCAGCCCCGAAAGCTGTGGCCAGCCCTCGGCGCCCACTGCCGCCGCTTCCACGGCACCAGCGAGCCTGGGGCTGCGGTCTCCCCTGTGCTGCCCAGGCCCCGACGTGTGAGGCCCGCTCGGCGGCGTTTTTTTTGCCCGGAGCCGGCACGGGGCTTGCGAACGTCCGGGGATTTCTCCCACGCCAAAGGGGCCAGCCCCGAAAGCTGTGGCCAGCCCTCGGCGCCCACTGCCGCCGCTTCCACGGCACCAGCGAGCCTGGGGCTGCGGTCTCCCCTGTGCTGCCCAGGCCCCGACGTATGAGGCCCGCTCGGCGGCGTTTTTTTTTGCCCGGAGCCGGCACGGGGCTTGCGAACGTCCGGGGATTTCTCCCACGCCAAAGGGGCCAGCCCCGAAAGCTGTGGCCAGCCCTCGGCGCCCACTGCCGCCGCTTCCACGGCACCAGCGAGCCTGGGGCTGCGGTCTCCCCTGTGCTGCCTAGGCCCCGACGTATGAGGCCCGCTCGGCGGCGTTTTTTTTGCCCGGAGGCGGCACGGGGCTTGCGAACGTCCGGGGATTTCTCCCACGCCAAAGGGGCCAGCCCCGAAAGCTGTGGCCAGCCCTCGGCGCCCACTGCCGCCGCTTCCACGGCACCAGCGAGCCTGGGGCTGCGGTCTCCCCTGTGCTGCCCAGGCCCCGACGTACGAGGCCCGCTCGGCGGCGTTTTTTTTGCCCGGAGCCGGCACGGGGCTTGCGAACGTCCGGGGATTTCTCCCACGCCAAAGGGGCCGGCCCCGAAAGCTGTGGCCAGCCCTCGGCGCCCACTGCCGCCGCTTCCACGGCACCAGCGAGCCTGGGGCTGCGGTCTCCCCTGTGCTGCCCAGGCCCCGACGTACGAGGCCCGCTCGGCGGCGTTTTTTTTGCCCGGAGCCGGCACGGGGCTTGCGAACGTCCGGGGATTTCTCCCCCAAAAGCTGTGGCCAGCCCTCGGCGCCCACTGCCGCCGCTTCCACGGCACCAGCGAGCCTGGGGCTGCGGTCTCCCCCTGTGCTGCCCAGGCCCCGACGTACGAGGCCCGCTCGGCGGGCGTTTTTTTTTTGCCCGGAGCCGGCACGGGGCTTGCGAACGTCCGGGGGATTTCTCCCACGCCAAAGGGGCCAGCCCCGAAAGCTGTGGCCAGCCCTCGGCGCCCACTGCCGCCGCTTCCATGGCACCAGCGAGCCTGGGGCTGCGGTCTCCCCTGTGCTGCCCAGGCCCCGACGTATGAGGCCTCTCGGCGGCGTTTTTTTTTTGCCCGGAGCCGGCACGGGGCTTGCGAGCGTCCGGGGATTTCTCCCACGCCAAAGGGGGCCAGCCCCGAAAGCTGTGGCCAGCCCTCGGCGCCCACTGCCGCCGCTTCCACGGCACCAGCGAGCCTGGGGCTGCGGTCTCCCCTGTGCTGCCCAGGCCCCGACGTATGAGGCCCGCTCGGCGGCGTTTTTTTTGCCCGGAGCCGGCACGGGGCTTGCGAGCGTCCGGGGATTTCTCCCACGCCAAAGGGGCCAGCCCCGAAAGCTGTGGCCAGCCCTCGGCGCCCACTGCCGCCGCTTCCACGGCACCAGCGAGCCTGGGGCTGCGGTCTCCCCTGTGCTGCCCAGGCCCCGACGTACGAGGCCCGCTCGGCGGCGGTTTTTTTTTGCCCGGAGCCGGCACGGGGCTTGCGAACGTCCGGGGATTTCTCCCACGCCAAAGGGGCCAGCCCCGAAAGCTGTGGCCAGCCCTCGGCGCCCACTGCCGCCGCTTCCACGGCACCAGCGAGCCTGGGGCTGCGGTCTCCCCTGTGCTGCCGAGGCCCCGACGTATGAGGCCCGCTCGGCGGCGTTTTTTTTTTTCCCGGAGCCGGCACGGGGCTTGCGAACGTCCGGGGATTTCTCCCACGCCAAAGGGGCCAGCCCCGAAAGCTGTGGCCAGCCCTCGGCGCCCACTGCCGCCGCTTCCACGGCACCAGCGAGCCTGGGGCTGCGGTCTCCCCTGTGCTGCCCAGGCCCCGACGTATGAGGCCCGCTCGGCGGCGTTTTTTTTTGCCCGGAGCCGGCACGGGGCTTGCGAACGTCCGGGGATTTCTCCCACGCCAAAGGGGCCAGCCCCGAAAGCTGTGGCAGCCCTCGGCGCCCACTGCCGCCGCTTTCACGGCACCAGCGAGCCTGGGGCTGCGGTCTCCCCTGTGCTGCCCAGGCCCCGACGTATGAGGCCCGCTCGGCGGCGTTTTTTTTGCCCGGAGCCGGCACGGGGCTTGCGAACGTCCGGGGATTTCTCCCACGCCAAAGGGGCCAGCCCCGAAAGCTGTGGCCAGCCCTCGGCGCCCGCTGCCGCCGCTTCCACGGCACCAGCGAGCCTGGGGCTGCGGTCTCCCCTGTGCTGCCCAGGCCCCGACGTATGAGGCCCGCTCGGCGGCGATTTTTTTGCCCGGAGCCGGCACGGGGCTTGCGAACGTCCGGGGATTTCTCCCACGCCAAAGGGGCCAGCCCCGAAAGCTGTGGCCAGCCTCGGCGCCCACTGCCGCCGCTTCCACGGCACCAGCGAGCCTGGGGGCTGCGGTCTCCCCTGTGTGCTGCCGAGGCCCCGATGTATGAGGCCCGCTCGGCGGCGTTTTTTTTGCCCGGAGCCGGCACGGGGCTTGCGAACGTCCGGGGATTTCTCCCACGCCAAAGGGGCCAGCCCCGAAAGCTGTGGCCAGCCCTCGGCGCCCACTGCCGCCGCTTCCACGGCACCAGCGAGCCTGGGGCTGCGGTCTCCCCTGTGCTGCCCAGGCCCCGACGTATGAGGCCCGCTCGGCGGCGTTTTTTTTTTTTGCCCGGAGCCGGCACGGGGCTTGCGAACGTCCGGGGATTTCTCCCACGCCAAAGGGGCCAGCCCCGAAAGCTGTGGCCCGCCCTCGGCGCCCACTGCCGCCGCTTCCACGGCCACCAGCGAGCCTGGGGCTGCGGTCTCCCCTGTGCTGCCCAGGCCCCGACGTACGAGGCCCGCTCGGCTGGCGTTTTTTTTGCCCGGAGCCGGCACGGGGCTTGCGAACGTCCGGGGATTTCTCCCACGCCAAAGGGACCAGCCCCGAAAGCTGTGGCCAGCCCTCGGCGCCCACTGCCGCCGCTTCCACGGCACCAGCGAGCCTGGGGCTGCGGTCTCCCCTGTGCTGCCCAGGCCCCGACGTATGAGGCCCGCTCGGCGGCGTTTTTTTTTGCCCGGAGCCGGCACGGGGCTTGCCAACGTCCGGGGATTTCTCCCACGCCAAAGGGGCCAGCCCCGAAAGCTGTGGCCAGCCCTCGGCGCCCACTGCCGCCGCTTCCACGGCACCAGCGAGCCTGGGGCTGCGGTCTCCCCTGTGCTGCCGAGGCCCCGACGTATGAGGCCCGCTCGGCGGCGTTTTTTTTTTTCCCGGAGCCGGCACGGGGCTTGCGAACGTCTGGGGATTTCTCCCACGCCAAAGGGGCCAGCCCCGAAAGCTGTGGCCAGCCCTCGGCGCCCACTGCCGCCGCTTCCACGGCACCAGCGAGCCTGGGGCTGCGGTCTCCCCTGTGCTGCCCAGGCCCCGACGTATGAGGCCCGCTCGGCGGCGTTTTTTTTTGCCCGGAGCCGGCACGGGGCTTGCGAACGTCCGGGGATTTCTCCCACGCCAAAGGGGCCAGCCCCGAAAGGTGTGGCCAGCCCTCGGCGCCCACTGCCGCCGCTTCCACGGCACCAGCAAGCCTGGGGCTGTGGTCTCCCCTGTGCTGCCCAGGCCCCGACGTATGAGGCCCGCTCGGCGGCGTTTTTTTTTGCCCGGAGCCGGCACGGGGCTTGCGAACGTCCGGGGATTTCTCCCACGCCAAAGGGGCCAGCCCCGAAAGCTGTGGCCAGCCCTCGGCGCCCACTGCCGCCGCTTCCACGGCACCAGCGAGCCTGGGGCTGCGGTCTCCCCTGTGCTGCCCAGGCCCCGACGTATGAGGCCCGCTCGGCGGGCGTTTTTTTTGCCCGGAGCCGGCACGGGGCTTGCGAACGTCCGGGGATTTCTCCCACGCCAAAGGGGCCAGCCCCGAAAGCTGTGGCCAGCCCTCGGCGCCCACTGCCGCCGCTTCCACGGCACCAGCGAGCCTGGGGCTGCGGTCTCCCCTGTGCTGCCCAGGCCCCGACGTATGAGGCCCGCTCGGCGGCGTTTTTTTTGCCCGGAGCCGGCACGGGGCTTGCGAACGTCCGGGGATTTCTCCCACGCCAAAGGGGCCAGCCCCGAAAGCTGTGGCCAGCCCTCGGCGCCCACTGCCGCCGCTTCCACGGCACCAGCGAGCCTGGGCTGCGGTCTCCCCCTGTGCTGCCCAGGCCCCGACGTATGAGGCCCCGCTCGGCGGCGTTTCTTTTGCCCGGAGCCGGCACGGGGCTTGCGAACGTCCGGGGATTTCTCCCACGCCAAAGGGGCCAGCCCCGAAAGCTGTGGCCAGCCCTCGGCGCCCGCTGCCGCCGCTTCCACGGCACCAGCGAGCCTGGGGCTGCGGTCTCCCCTGTGCTGCCCAGGCCCCGACGTATGAGGCCCGCTCGGCGGCGTTTTTTTTGCCCGGAGCCGGCACGGGGCTTGCGAACGTCCGGGGATTTCTCCCACGCCAAAGGGGCCAGCCCCGAAAGCTGTGGCCAGCCCTCGGCGCCCACTGCCGCCGCTTCCACGGCACCAGCGAGCCTGGGGCTGCGGTCTCCCCTGTGCTGCCCAGGCCCCGACGTACGAGGCCCGCTCGGCGGCGTTTTTTTTGCCCGGAGCCGGCACGGGGCTTGCGAACGTCCGGGGATTTCTCCCACGCCAAAGGGGCCAGCCCCGAAAGCTGTGGCCAGCCCTCGGCGCCCACTGCCGCCGCTTCCACGGCACCAGCGAGCCTGGGGCTGCGGTCTCCCCTGTGCTGCCTAGGCCCCGACGTATGAGGCCCGCTCGGCGGCGTTTTTTTTGCCCGGAGCCGGCACGGGGCTTGCGAACGTCCGGGGATTTCTCCCACGCCAAAGGGGCCAGCCCCGAAAGCTGTGGCCAGCCCTCGGCGCCCACTGCCGCCGCTTCCACGGCACCAGCGAGCCTGGGGCTGCGGTCTCCCCTGTGCTGCCCAGGCCCCGACGTACGAGGCCCGCTCGGCGGCGTTTTTTTTGCCCGGAGCCGGCACGGGGCTTGCGAACGTCCGGGGATTTCTCCCACGCCAAAGGGGCCGGCCCCGAAAGCTGTGGCCAGCCCTCGGCGCCCACTGCCGCCGCTTCCACGGCACCAGCGAGCCTGGGGCTGCGGTCTCCCCTGTGCTGCCCAGGCCCCGACGTACGAGGCCCGCTCGGCGGCGTTTTTTTTGCCCGGAGCCGGCACGGGGCTTGCGAACGTCCGGGGATTTCTCCCACGCCAAAGGGGCCAGCCCCGAAAGCTGTGGCCAGCCCTCGGCGCCCACTGCCGCCGCTTCCACGGCACCAGCGAGCCTGGGGCTGCGGTCTCCCCTGTGCTGCCCAGGCCCCGACGTATGAGGCCCGCTCGGCGGCGTTTTTTTTTTCCCGGAGCCGGCACGGGGCTTGCGAACGTCCGGGGATTTCTCCCACGCCAAAGGGGCCAGCCCCGAAAGCTGTGGCCAGCCCTCGGCGCCCACTGCCGCCGCTTCCACGGCACCAGCGAGCCTGGGGCTGCGGTCTCCCCTGTGCTGCCCAGGCCCCGACGTATGAGGCCCGCTCGGCGGCGTTTTTTTTTGCCCGGAGCCGGCACGGGGCTTGCGAACGTCCGGGGATTTCTCCCACGCCAAAGGGGCCAGCCCCGAAAGCTGTGGCCAGCCCTCGGCGCCCACTGCCGCCGCTTTCACGGCACCAGCGAGCCTGGGGCTGCGGTCTCCCCTGTGCTGCCCAGGCCCCGACGTATGAGGCCCGCTCGGCGGCGTTTTTTTTTGCCCGGAGCCGGCACGGGGCTTGCGAACGTCCGGGGATTTCTCCCACGCCAAAGGGGCCAGCCCCGAAAGCTGTGGCCAGACCTCGGCGCCCGCTGCCGCCGCTTCCACGGCACCAGCGAGCCTGGGGCTGCGGTCTCCCCTGTGCTGCCCAGGCCCCGACGTATGAGGCCCGCTCGGCGGCGATTTTTTTGCCCGGAGCCGGCACGGGGCTTGCGAACGTCCGGGGATTTCTCCCACGCCAAAGGGGCCAGCCCCGAAAGCTGTGGCCAGCCTCGGCGCCCACTGCCGCCGCTTCCACGGCACCAGCGAGCCTGGGGCTGCGGTCTCCCCTGTGCTGCCCAGGCCCCGATGTATGAGGCCCGCTCGGCGGCGTTTTTTTTTGCCCGGAGCCGGCACGGGGCTTGCGAACGTCCGGGGATTTCTCCCACGCCAAAGGGGCCAGCCCCGAAAGCTGTGGCCAGCCCTCGGCGCCCACTGCCGCCGCTTCCACGGCACCAGCGAGCCTGGGGCTGCGGTCTCCCCTGTGCTGCCCAGGCCCCGACGTATGAGGCCCGCTCGGCGGCGTTTTTTTTTGCCCGGGAGCCGGCACGGGGCTTGCGAACGTCCGGGGATTTCTCCCACGCCAAAGGGGCCAGCCCCGAAAGCTGTGGCCAGCCCTCGGCGCCCACTGCCGCCGCTTTCACGGCACCAGCGAGCCTGGGGCTGCGGTCTCCCCTGTGCTGCCCAGGCCCCGACGTATGAGGCCCGCTCGGCGGCGTTTTTTTTTGCCCGGAGCCGGCACGGGGCTTGCGAACGTCCGGGGATTTCTCCCACGCCAAAGGGGCCAGCCCCGAAAGCTGTGGCCAGCCCTCGGCGCCCACTGCCGCCGCTTCCACGGCACCAGCGAGCCTGGGGCTGCGGTCTCCCCTGTGCTGCCCAGGCCCCGACGTACGAGGCCCGCTCGGCGGCGTTTTTTTTTGCCCGGAGCCGGCACGGGGCTTGCGAACGTCCGGGGATTTCTCCCACGCCAAAGGGGCCAGCCCCGAAAGCTGTGGCCAGCCCTCGGCGCCCACTGCCGCCGCTTCCACGGCACCAGCGAGCCTGGGGCTGCGGTCTCCCCTGTGCTGCCCAGGCCCCGACGTATGAGGCCCGCTCGGCGGCGTTTTTTTTTGCCCGGAGCCGGCACGGGGCTTGCGAACGTCCGGGGATTTCTCCCACGCCAAAGGGGCCAGCCCCGAAAGCTGTGGCCAGCCCTCGGCGCCCACTGCCGCCGCTTCCACGGCACCAGCGAGCCTGGGGCTGCGGTCTCCCCTGTGCTGCCCAGGCCCCGACGTATGAGGCCCGCTCGGCGGCGTTTTTTTTTGCCCGGAGCCGGCACGGGGCTTGCCAACGTCCGGGGATTTCTCCCACGCCAAAGGGGCCAGCCCCGAAAGCTGTGGCCAGCCCTCGGCGCCCACTGCCGCCGCTTCCACGGCACCAGCGAGCCTGGGGCTGCGGTCTCCCCTGTGCTGCCCAGGCCCCGACGTATGAGGCCCGCTCGGCGGCATTTTTTTTGCCCGGAGCCGGCACGGGGCTTGCGAGCGTCCGGGGATTTCTCCCACGCCAAAGGGGCCAGCCCCGAAAGCTGTGGCCAGCCCTCGGCGCCCACTGCCGCCGCTTCCACGGCACCAGCGAGCCTGGGGCTGCGGTCTCCCCTGTGCTGCCCAGGCCCCGACGTATGAGGCCCGCTCGGCGGCGTTTTTTTTGCCCGGAGCCGGCACGGGGCTTGCGAACGTCCGGGGATTTCTCCCACGCCAAAGGGGCCAGCCCCGAAAGCTGTGGCCAGCCCTCGGCGCCCACTGCCGCCGCTTCCACGGCACCAGCGAGCCTGGGGCTGCGGTCTCCCCTGTGCTGCCCAGGCCCCGACGTATGAGGCCCGCTCGGCGGCGTTTTTTTTGCCCGGAGCCGGCACGGGGCTTGCGAACGTCCGGGGATTTCTCCCACGCCAAAGGGGCCAGCCCCGAAAGCTGTGGCCAGCCCTCGGCGCCCACTGCCGCCGCTTCCACGGCACCAGCGAGCCTGGGGCTGCGGTCTCCCCTGTGCTGCCCAGGCCCCGACGTATGAGGCCCGCTCGGCGGCGTTTTTTTTGCCCGGAGCCGGCACGGGGCTTGCGAACGTCCGGGGATTTCTCCCACGCCAAAGGGGCCAGCCCCGAAAGCTGTGGCCAGCCCTCGGCGCCCACTGCCGCCGCTTCCACGGCACCAGCGAGCCTGGGGCTGCGGTCTCCCCTGTGCTGCCCAGGCCCCGACGTATGAGGCCCGCTCGGCGGCGTTTTTTTTTGCCCGGAGCCGGCACGGGGCTTGCGAACGTCCGGGGATTTCTCCCACGCCAAAGGGGCCAGCCCCGAAAGCTGTGGCCCGCCCTCGGCGCCCACTGCCGCCGCTTCCACGGCACCAGCGAGCCTGGGGCTGCGGTCTCCCCTGTGCTGCCCAGGCCCCGACGTACGAGGCCCGCTCGGCGGCGTTTTTTTTGCCCGGAGCCGGCACGGGGCTTGCGAACGTCCGGGGATTTCTCCCACGCCAAAGGGGCCAGCCCCGAAAGCTGTGGCCAGCCCTCGGCGCCCACTGCCGCCGCTTCCACGGCACCAGCGAGCCTGGGGCTGCGGTCTCCCCTGTGCTGCCCAGGCCCCGACGTATGAGGCCCGCTCGGCGGCGTTTTTTTTTGCCCGGAGCCGGCACGGGGCTTGCGAACGTCCGGGGATTTCTCCCACGCCAAAGGGGCCAGCCCCGAAAGCTGTGGCCAGCCCTCGGCGCCCACTGCCGCCGCTTCCACGGCACCAGCGAGCCTGGGGCTGCGGTCTCCCCTGTGCTGCCCAGGCCCCGACGTATGAGGCCCGCTCGGCGGCGATTTTTTTGCCCGGAGCCGGCACGGGGCTTGCGAACGTCCGGGGATTTCTCCCACGCCAAAGGGGCCAGCCCCGAAAGCTGTGGCCAGCCTCGGCGCCCACTGCCGCCGCTTCCACGGCACCAGCGAGCCTGGGGCTGCGGTCTCCCCTGTGCTGCCCAGGCCCCGATGTATGAGGCCCGCTCGGCGGCGTTTTTTTTGCCCGGAGCCGGCACGGGGCTTGCGAACGTCCGGGGATTTCTCCCACGCCAAAGGGGCCAGCCCCGAAAGCTGTGGCCAGCCCTCGGCGCCCACTGCCGCCGCTTCCACGGCACCAGCGAGCCTGGGGCTGCGGTCTCCCCTGTGCTGCCCAGGCCCCGACGTATGAGGCCCGCTCGGCGGCGTTTTTTTTGCCCGGAGCCGGCACGGGGCTTGCGAACGTCCGGGGATTTCTCCCACGCCAAAGGGGCCAGCCCCGAAAGCTGTGGCCCGCCCTCGGCGCCCACTGCCGCCGCTTCCACGGCACCACCTGGGGCTGCGGTCTCCCCTGTGCTGCCCAGGCCCCGACGTATGAGGCCCGCTCGGCGGCGTTTTTTTTGCCCGGAGCCGGCACGGGGCTTGCGAACGTCCGGGGATTTCTCCCACGCCAAAGGGGCCAGCCCCGAAAGCTGTGGCCAGCCCTCGGCGCCCACTGCCGCCGCTTCCACGGCACCAGCGAGCCTGGGGCTGCGGTCTCCCCTGTGCTGCCCAGGCCCCGACGTATGAGGCCCGCTCGGCGGCGTTTTTTTTTGCCCGGAGCCGGCACGGGGCTTGCGAACGTCCGGGGATTTCTCCCACGCCAAAGGGGCCAGCCCCGAAAGCTGTGGCCAGCCCTCGGCGCCCACTGCCGCCGCTTCCACGGCACCAGCGAGCCTGGGGCTGCGGTCTCCCCTGTGCTGCCCAGGCCCCGACGTATGAGGCCCGCTCGGCGGCGTTTTTTTTTGCCCGGAGCCGGCACGGGGCTTGCGAACGTCCGGGGATTTCTCCCACGCCAAAGGGGCCAGCCCCGAAAGCTGTGGCCAGCCCTCGGCGCCCACTGCCGCCGCTTCCACGGCACCAGCGAGCCTGGGGCTGCGGTCTCCCCTGTGCTGCCCAGGCCCCGACGTATGAGGCCCGCTCGGCGGCGTTTTTTTTTGCCCGGAGCCGGCACGGGGCTTGCGAGCGTCCGGGGATTTCTCCCACGCCAAAGGGGCCAGCCCCGAAAGCTGTGGCCAGCCCTCGGCGCCCACTGCCGCCGCTTCCACGGCACCAGCGAGCCTGGGGCTGCGGTCTCCCCTGTGCTGCCCAGGCCCCGACGTATGAGGCCCGCTCGGCGGCGTTTTTTTTGCCCGGAGCCGGCACGGGGCTTGCGAGCGTCCGGGGATTTCTCCCACGCCAAAGGGGCCAGCCCCGAAAGCTGTGGCCAGCCCTCGGCGCCCACTGCCGCCGCTTCCACGGCACCAGCGAGCCTGGGGCTGCGGTCTCCCCTGTGCTGCCCAGGCCCCGACGTACGAGGCCCGCTCGGCGGCGTTTTTTTTGCCCGGAGCCGGCACGGGGCTTGCCAACGTCCGGGGATTTCTCCCACGCCAAAGGGGCCAGCCCCGAAAGCTGTGGCCAGCCCTCGGCGCCCACTGCCGCCGCTTCCACGGCACCAGCGAGCCTGGGGCTGCGGTCTCCCCTGTGCTGCCCAGGCCCCGACGTACGAGGCCCGCTCGGCGGCGTTTTTTTTGCCCGGAGCCGGCACGGGGCTTGCGAACGTCCGGGGATTTCTCCCACGCCAAAGGGGCCAGCCCCGAAAGCTGTGGCCAGCCCTCGGCGCCCACTGCCGCCGCTTCCACGGCACCAGCGAGCCTGGGGCTGCGGTCTCCCCTGTGCTGCCCAGGCCCCGACGTACGAGGCCCGCTCGGCGGCGTTTTTTTTTGCCCGGAGCCGGCACGGGGCTTGCGAACGTCCGGGGATTTCTCCCACGCCAAAGGGGCCAGCCCCGAAAGCTGTGGCCAGCCCTCGGCGCCCACTGCCGCCGCTTCCACGGCACCAGCGAGCCTGGGGCTGCGGTCTCCCCTGTGCTGCCCAGGCCCCGACGTACGAGGCCCGCTCGGCGGCGTTTTTTTTTGCCCGGAGCCGGCACGGGGCTTGCGAACGTCCGGGGATTTCTCCCACGCCAAAGGGGCCAGCCCCGAAAGCTGTGGCCAGCCCTCGGCGCCCACTGCCGCCGCTTCCACGGCACCAGCGAGCCTGGGGCTGCGGTCTCCCCTGTGCTGCCCAGGCCCCGACGTACGAGGCCCGCTCGGCGGCGTTTTTTTTGCCCGGAGCCGGCACGGGGCTTGCCAACGTCCGGGGATTTCTCCCACGCCAAAGGGGCCAGCCCCGAAAGCTGTGGCCAGCCCTCGGCGCCCACTGCCGCCGCTTCCACGGCACCAGCGAGCCTGGGGCTGCGGTCTCCCCTGTGCTGCCCAGGCCCCGACGTACGAGGCCCGCTCGGCGGCGTTTTTTTTTGCCCGGAGCCGGCACGGGGCTTGCCAACGTCCGGGGATTTCTCCCACGCCAAAGGGGCCAGCCCCGAAAGCTGTGGCCAGCCCTCGGCGCCCACTGCCGCCGCTTCCACGGCACCAGCGAGCCTGGGGCTGCGGTCTCCCCTGTGCTGCCCAGGCCCCGACGTATGAGGCCCGCTCGGCGGCGTTTTTTTTGCCCGGAGCCGGCACGGGGCTTGCCAACGTCCGGGGATTTCTCCCACGCCAAAGGGGCCAGCCCCGAAAGCTGTGGCCAGCCCTCGGCGCCCACTGCCGCCGCTTCCACGGCACCAGCGAGCCTGGGGCTGCGGTCTCCCCTGTGCTGCCCAGGCCCCGACGTATGAGGCCCGCTCGGCGGCGTTTTTTTTGCCCGGAGCCGGCACGGGGCTTGCGAACGTCCGGGGATTTCTCCCACGCCAAAGGGGCCAGCCCCGAAAGCTGTGGCCAGCCCTCGGCGCCCACTGCCGCCGCTTCCACGGCACCAGCGAGCCTGGGGCTGCGGTCTCCCCTGTGCTGCCCAGGCCCCGACGTATGAGGCCCGCTCGGCGGCGTTTTTTTTGCCCGGAGCCGGCACGGGGCTTGCGAACGTCCGGGGATTTCTCCCACGCCAAAGGGGCCAGCCCCGAAAGCTGTGGCCAGCCCTCGGCGCCCACTGCCGCCGCTTCCACGGCACCAGCGAGCCTGGGGCTGCGGTCTCCCCTGTGCTGCCCAGGCCCCGACGTATGAGGCCCGCTCGGCGGCGTTTTTTTTGCCCGGAGCCGGCACGGGGCTTGCGAGCGTCCGGGGATTTCTCCCACGCCAAAGGGGCCAGCCCCGAAAGCTGTGGCCAGCCCTCGGCGCCCACTGCCGCCGCTTCCACGGCACCAGCGAGCCTGGGGCTGCGGTCTCCCCTGTGCTGCCCAGGCCCCGACGTATGAGGCCCGCTCGGCGGCGTTTTTTTTGCCCGGAGCCGGCACGGGGCTTGCGAACGTCCGGGGATTTCTCCCACGCCAAAGGGGCCAGCCCCGAAAGCTGTGGCCAGCCCTCGGCGCCCACTGCCGCCGCTTCCACGGCACCAGCGAGCCTGGGGCTGCGGTCTCCCCTGTGCTGCCCAGGCCCCGACGTATGAGGCCCGCTCGGCGGCGTTTTTTTTGCCCGGAGCCGGCACGGGGCTTGCGAGCGTCCGGGGATTTCTCCCACGCCAAAGGGGCCAGCCCCGAAAGCTGTGGCCAGCCCTCGGCGCCCACTGCCGCCGCTTCCACGGCACCAGCGAGCCTGGGGCTGCGGTCTCCCCTGTGCTGCCCAGGCCCCGACGTATGAGGCCCGCTCGGCGGCGTTTTTTTTGCCCGGAGCCGGCACGGGGCTTGCGAGCGTCCGGGGATTTCTCCCACGCCAAAGGGGCCAGCCCCGAAAGCTGTGGCCAGCCCTCGGCGCCCACTGCCGCCGCTTCCACGGCACCAGCGAGCCTGGGGCTGCGGTCTCCCCTGTGCTGCCCAGGCCCCGACGTATGAGGCCCGCTCGGCGGCGTTTTTTTTGCCCGGAGCCGGCACGGGGCTTGCGAGCGTCCGGGGATTTCTCCCACGCCAAAGGGGCCAGCCCCGAAAGCTGTGGCCAGCCCTCGGCGCCCACTGCCGCCGCTTCCACGGCACCAGCGAGCCTGGGGCTGCGGTCTCCCCTGTGCTGCCCAGGCCCCGACGTATGAGGCCCGCTCGGCGGCGTTTTTTTTGCCCGGAGCCGGCACGGGGCTTGCGAGCGTCCGGGGATTTCTCCCACGCCAAAGGGGCCAGCCCCGAAAGCTGTGGCCAGCCCTCGGCGCCCACTGCCGCCGCTTCCACGGCACCAGCGAGCCTGGGGCTGCGGTCTCCCCTGTGCTGCCCAGGCCCCGACGTATGAGGCCCGCTCGGCGGCGTTTTTTTTGCCCGGAGCCGGCACGGGGCTTGCGAACGTCCGGGGATTTCTCCCACGCCAAAGGGGCCAGCCCCGAAAGCTGTGGCCAGCCCTCGGCGCCCACTGCCGCCGCTTCCACGGCACCAGCGAGCCTGGGGCTGCGGTCTCCCCTGTGCTGCCCAGGCCCCGACGTATGAGGCCCGCTCGGCGGCGTTTTTTTTGCCCGGAGCCGGCACGGGGCTTGCGAACGTCCGGGGATTTCTCCCACGCCAAAGGGGCCAGCCCCGAAAGCTGTGGCCAGCCCTCGGCGCCCACTGCCGCCGCTTCCACGGCACCAGCGAGCCTGGGGCTGCGGTCTCCCCTGTGCTGCCCAGGCCCCGACGTATGAGGCCCGCTCGGCGGCGTTTTTTTTGCCCGGAGCCGGCACGGGGCTTGCGAGCGTCCGGGGATTTCTCCCACGCCAAAGGGGCCAGCCCCGAAAGCTGTGGCCAGCCCTCGGCGCCCACTGCCGCCGCTTCCACGGCACCAGCGAGCCTGGGGCTGCGGTCTCCCCTGTGCTGCCCAGGCCCCGACGTACGAGGCCCGCTCGGCGGCGTTTTTTTTTGCCCGGAGCCGGCACGGGGCTTGCGAACGTCCGGGGATTTCTCCCACGCCAAAGGGACCAGCCCCGAAAGCTGTGGCCAGCCCTCGGCGCCCACTGCCGCCGCTTCCACGGCACCAGCGAGCCTGGGGCTGCGGTCTCCCCTGTGCTGCCCAGGCCCCGACGTATGAGGCCCGCTCGGCGGCGTTTTTTTTGCCCGGAGCCGGCACGGGGCTTGCGAACGTCCGGGGATTTCTCCCACGCCAAAGGGGCCAGCCCCGAAAGCTGTGGCCAGCCCTCGGCGCCCACTGCCGCCGCTTCCACGGCACCAGCGAGCCTGGGGCTGCGGTCTCCCCTGTGCTGCCCAGGCCCCGACGTACGAGGCCCGCTCGGCGGCGTTTTTTTTGCCCGGAGCCGGCACGGGGCTTGCGAGCGTCCGGGGATTTCTCCCACGCCAAAGGGGCCAGCCCCGAAAGCTGTGGCCAGCCCTCGGCGCCCACTGCCGCCGCTTCCACGGCACCAGCGAGCCTGGGGCTGCGGTCTCCCCTGTGCTGCCCAGGCCCCGACGTACGAGGCCCGCTCGGCGGCGTTTTTTTTGCCCAGAGCCGGCACGGGGCTTGCGAACGTCCGGGGATTTCTCCCACGCCAAAGGGGCCAGCCCCGAAAGCTGTGGCCAGCCCTCGGCGCCCACTGCCGCCGCTTCCACGGCACCAGCGAGCCTGGGGCTGCGGTCTCCCCTGTGCTGCCCAGGCCCCGACGTATGAGGCCCGCTCGGCGGCGTTTTTTTTGCCCGGAGCCGGCACGGGGCTTGCGAACGTCCGGGGATTTCTCCCACGCCAAAGGGGCCAGCCCCGAAAGCTGTGGCCAGCCCTCGGCGCCCACTGCCGCCGCTTCCACGGCACCAGCGAGCCTGGGGCTGCGGTCTCCCCTGTGCTGCCCAGGCCCCGACGTACGAGGCCCGCTCGGCGGCGTTTTTTTTGCCCGGAGCCGGCACGGGGCTTGCGAACGTCCGGGGATTTCTCCCACGCCAAAGGGGCCAGCCCCGAAAGCTGTGGCCAGCCCTCGGCGCCCACTGCCGCCGCTTCCACGGCACCAGCGAGCCTGGGGCTGCGGTCTGCCCTGTGCTGCCCAGGCCCCGACGTATGAGGCCTGCTCGGCGGCGTTTTTTTTGCCCGGAGCCGGCACGGGGCTTGCGAACGTCCGGGGATTTCTCCCACGCCAAAGGGGCCAGCCCCGAAAGCTGTGGCCAGCCCTCGGCGCCCACTGCCGCCGCTTCCACGGCACCAGCGAGCCTGGGGCTGCGGTCTCCCCTGTGCTGCCCAGGCCCCGACGTATGAGGCCCGCTCGGCGGCGTTTTTTTTTGCCCGGAGCCGGCACGGGGCTTGCCAACGTCCGGGGATTTCTCCCACGCCAAAGGGGCCAGCCCCGAAAGCTGTGGCCAGCCCTCGGCGCCCACTGCCGCCGCTTCCACGGCACCAGCGAGCCTGGGGCTGCGGTCTCCCCTGTGCTGCCCAGGCCCCGACGTATGAGGCCCGCTCGGCGGCGTTTTTTTTGCCCGGAGCCGGCACGGGGCTTGCGAGCGTCCGGGGATTTCTCCCACGCCAAAGGGGCCAGCCCCGAAAGCTGTGGCCAGCCCTCGGCGCCCACTGCCGCCGCTTCCACGGCACCAGCGAGCCTGGGGCTGCGGTCTCCCCTGTGCTGCCCAGGCCCCGACGTATGAGGCCCGCTCGGCGGCGTTTTTTTTTGCCCGGAGCCGGCACGGGGCTTGCCAACGTCCGGGGATTTCTCCCACGCCAAAGGGGCCAGCCCCGAAAGCTGTGGCCAGCCCTCGGCGCCCACTGCCGCCGCTTCCACGGCACCAGCGAGCCTGGGGCTGCGGTCTCCCCTGTGCTGCCCAGGCCCCGACGTATGAGGCCCGCTCGGCGGCGTTTTTTTTGCCCGGAGCCGGCACGGGGCTTGCGAACGTCCGGGGATTTCTCCCACGCCAAAGGGGCCAGCCCCGAAAGCTGTGGCCAGCCCTCGGCGCCCACTGCCGCCGCTTCCACGGCACCAGCGAGCCTGGGGCTGCGGTCTCCCCTGTGCTGCCCAGGCCCCGACGTATGAGGCCCGCTCGGCGGCGTTTTTTTTGCCCGGAGCCGGCACGGGGCTTGCGAACGTCCGGGGATTTCTCCCACGCCAAAGGGGCCAGCCCCGAAAGCTGTGGCCAGCCCTCGGCGCCCACTGCCGCCGCTTCCACGGCACCAGCGAGCCTGGGGCTGCGGTCTCCCCTGTGCTGCCCAGGCCCCGACGTACGAGGCCCGCTCGGCGGCGTTTTTTTTGCCCGGAGCCGGCACGGGGCTTGCCAACGTCCGGGGATTTCTCCCACGCCAAAGGGGCCAGCCCCGAAAGCTGTGGCCAGCCCTCGGCGCCCACTGCCGCCGCTTCCACGGCACCAGCGAGCCTGGGGCTGCGGTCTCCCCTGTGCTGCCCAGGCCCCGACGTACGAGGCCCGCTCGGCGGCGTTTTTTTTGCCCGGAGCCGGCACGGGGCTTGCCAACGTCCGGGGATTTCTCCCACGCCAAAGGGGCCAGCCCCGAAAGCTGTGGCCAGCCCTCGGCGCCCACTGCCGCCGCTTCCACGGCACCAGCGAGCCTGGGGCTGCGGTCTCCCCTGTGCTGCCCAGGCCCCGACGTATGAGGCCCGCTCGGCGGCGTTTTTTTTGCCCGGAGCCGGCACGGGGCTTGCCAACGTCCGGGGATTTCTCCCACGCCAAAGGGGCCAGCCCCGAAAGCTGTGGCCAGCCCTCGGCGCCCACTGCCGCCGCTTCCACGGCACCAGCGAGCCTGGGGCTGCGGTCTCCCCTGTGCTGCCCAGGCCCCGACGTATGAGGCCCGCTCGGCGGCGTTTTTTTTGCCCGGAGCCGGCACGGGGCTTGCGAACGTCCGGGGATTTCTCCCACGCCAAAGGGGCCAGCCCCGAAAGCTGTGGCCAGCCCTCGGCGCCCACTGCCGCCGCTTCCCACGGCACCAGCGAGCCTGGGGCTGCGGTCTCCCCTGTGCTGCCCAGGCCCCGACGTATGAGGCCCGCTCGGCGGCGTTTTTTTTGCCCGGAGCCGGCATGGGGCTTGCCAACGTCCGGGGATTTCTCCCACGCCAAAGGGGCCAGCCCCGAAAGCTGTGGCCAGCCCTCGGCGCCCACTGCCGCCGCTTCCACGGCACCAGCGAGCCTGGGGCTGCGGTCTCCCCTGTGCTGCCCAGGCCCCGACGTATGAGGCCCGCTCGGCGGCGTTTTTTTTGCCCGGAGCCGGCACGGGGCTTGCGAACGTCCGGGGATTTCTCCCACGCCAAAGGGGCCAGCCCCGAAAGCTGTGGCCAGCCCTCGGCGCCCACTGCCGCCGCTTCCACGGCACCAGCGAGCCTGGGGCTGCGGTCTCCCCTGTGCTGCCCAGGCCCCGACGTATGAGGCCCGCTCGGCGGCGTTTTTTTTGCCCGGAGCCGGCACGGGGCTTGCGAGCGTCCGGGGATTTCTCCCACGCCAAAGGGGCCAGCCCCGAAAGCTGTGGCCAGCCCTCGGCGCCCACTGCCGCCGCTTCCACGGCACCAGCGAGCCTGGGGCTGCGGTCTCCCCTGTGCTGCCCAGGCCCCGACGTATGAGGCCCGCTCGGCGGCGTTTTTTTTGCCCGGAGCCGGCACGGGGCTTGCGAACGTCCGGGGATTTCTCCCACGCCAAAGGGGCCAGCCCCGAAAGCTGTGGCCAGCCCTCGGCGCCCACTGCCGCCGCTTCCACGGCACCAGCGAGCCTGGGGCTGCGGTCTCCCCTGTGCTGCCCAGGCCCCGACGTACGAGGCCCGCTCGGCGGCGTTTTTTTTGCCCGGAGCCGGCACGGGGCTTGCGAACGTCCGGGGATTTCTCCCACGCCAAAGGGGCCAGCCCCGAAAGCTGTGGCCAGCCCTCGGCGCCCACTGCCGCCGCTTCCACGGCACCAGCGAGCCTGGGGCTGCGGTCTCCCCTGTGCTGCCCAGGCCCCGACGTATGAGGCCCGCTCGGCGGCGTTTTTTTTGCCCGGAGCCGGCACGGGGCTTGCGAACGTCCGGGGATTTCTCCCACGTCAAAGGGGCCAGCCCCGAAAGCTGTGGCCCGCCCTCGGCGCCCACTGCCGCCGCTTCCACGGCACCAGCGAGCCTGGGGCTGCGGTCTCCCCTGTGCTGCCCAGGCCCCGACGTATGAGGCCCGCTCGGCGGCGTTTTTTTTGCCCGGAGCCGGCACGGGGCTTGCGAACGTCCGGGGATTTCTCCCACGCCAAAGGGGCCAGCCCCGAAAGCTGTGGCCAGCCCTCGGCGCCCACTGCCGCCGCTTCCACGGCACCAGCGAGCCTGGGGCTGCGGTCTCCCCTGTGCTGCCCAGGCCCCGACGTATGAGGCCCGCTCGGCGGCGTTTTTTTTTGCCCGGAGCCGGCACGGGGCTTGCGAACGTCCGGGGATTTCTCCCACGCCAAAGGGGCCAGCCCCGAAAGCTGTGGCCAGCCCTCGGCGCCCACTGCCGCCGCTTCCACGGCACCAGCGAGCCTGGGGCTGCGGTCTCCCCTGTGCTGCCCAGGCCCCGACGTATGAGGCCCGCTCGGCGGCGTTTTTTTTGCCCGGAGCCGGCACGGGGCTTGCCAACGTCCGGGGATTTCTCCCACGCCAAAGGGGCCAGCCCCGAAAGCTGTGGCCAGCCCTCGGCGCCCACTGCCGCCGCTTCCACGGCACCAGCGAGCCTGGGGCTGCGGTCTCCCCTGTGCTGCCCAGGCCCCGACGTATGAGGCCCGCTCGGCGGCGTTTTTTTTGCCCGGAGCCGGCACGGGGCTTGCGAGCGTCCGGGGATTTCTCCCACGCCAAAGGGGCCAGCCCCGAAAGCTGTGGCCAGCCCTCGGCGCCCACTGCCGCCGCTTCCACGGCACCAGCGAGCCTGGGGCTGCGGTCTCCCCTGTGCTGCCCAGGCCCCGACGTACGAGGCCCGCTCGGCGGCGTTTTTTTTGCCCGGAGCCGGCACGGGGCTTGCCAACGTCCGGGGATTTCTCCCACGCCAAAGGGGCCAGCCCCGAAAGCTGTGGCCAGCCCTCGGCGCCCACTGCCGCCGCTTCCACGGCACCAGCGAGCCTGGGGCTGCGGTCTCCCCTGTGCTGCCCAGGCCCCGACGTACGAGGCCCGCTCGGCGGCGTTTTTTTTTGCCCGGAGCCGGCACGGGGCTTGCGAACGTCCGGGGATTTCTCCCACGCCAAAGGGGCCATCCCCGAAAGCTGTGGCCAGCCCTCGGCGCCCACTGCCGCCGCTTCCACGGCACCAGCGAGCCTGGGGCTGCGGTCTCCCCTGTGCTGCCCAGGCCCCGACGTACGAGGCCCACTCGGCGGCGTTTTTTTTTGCCCGGAGCCGGCACGGGGCTTGCGAACGTCCGGGGATTTCTCCCACGCCAAAGGGGCCAGCCCCGAAAGCTGTGGCCAGCCCTCGGCGCCCACTGCCGCCGCTTCCACGGCACCAGCGAGCCTGGGGCTGCGGTCTCCCCTGTGCTGCCCAGGCCCCGACGTACGAGGCCCGCTCGGCGGCGTTTTTTTTGCCCGGAGCCGGCACGGGGCTTGCCAACGTCCGGGGATTTCTCCCACGCCAAAGGGGCCAGCCCCGAAAGCTGTGGCCAGCCCTCGGCGCCCACTGCCGCCGCTTCCACGACACCAGCGAGCCTGGGGCTGCGGTCTCCCCTGTGCTGCCCAGGCCCCGACGTACGAGGCCCGCTCGGCGGCGTTTTTTTTGCCCGGAGCCGGCACGGGGCTTGCGAACGTCCGGGGATTTCTCCCACGCCAAAGGGGCCAGCCCCGAAAGCTGTGGCCAGCCCTCGGCGCCCACTGCCGCCGCTTCCACGGCACCAGCGAGCCTGGGGCTGCGGTCTCCCCTGTGCTGCCCAGGCCCCGACGTACGAGGCCCGCTCGGCGGCGTTTTTTTTTGCCCGGAGCCGGCACGGGGCTTGCCAACGTCCGGGGATTTCTCCCACGCCAAAGGGGCCAGCCCCGAAAGCTGTGGCCAGCCCTCGGCGCCCACTGCCGCCGCTTCCACGGCACCAGCGAGCCTGGGGCTGCGGTCTCCCCTGTGCTGCCCAGGCCCCGACGTATGAGGCCCGCTCGGCGGCGTTTTTTTTGCCCGGAGCCGGCACGGGGCTTGCCAACGTCCGGGGATTTCTCCCACGCCAAAGGGGCCAGCCCCGAAAGCTGTGGCCAGCCCTCGGCGCCCACTGCCGCCGCTTCCACGGCACCAGCGAGCCTGGGGCTGCGGTCTCCCCTGTGCTGCCCAGGCCCCGACGTATGAGGCCCGCTCGGCGGCGTTTTTTTTGCCCGGAGCCGGCACGGGGCTTGCGAACGTCCGGGGATTTCTCCCACGCCAAAGGGGCCAGCCCCGAAAGCTGTGGCCAGCCCTCGGCGCCCACTGCCGCCGCTTCCACGGCACCAGCGAGCCTGGGGCTGCGGTCTCCCCTGTGCTGCCCAGGCCCCGACGTACGAGGCCCGCTCGGCGGCGTTTTTTTTGCCCGGAGCCGGCACGGGGCTTGCCAACGTCCGGGGATTTCTCCCACGCCAAAGGGGCCAGCCCCGAAAGCTGTGGCCAGCCCTCGGCGCCCACTGCCGCCGCTTCCACGGCACCAGCGAGCCTGGGGCTGCGGTCTCCCCTGTGCTGCCCAGGCCCCGACGTACGAGGCCCGCTCGGCGGCGTTTTTTTTGCCCGGAGCCGGCACGGGGCTTGCCAACGTCCGGGGATTTCTCCCACGCCAAAGGGGCCAGCCCCGAAAGCTGTGGCCAGCCCTCGGCGCCCACTGCCGCCGCTTCCACGGCACCAGCGAGCCTGGGGCTGCGGTCTCCCCTGTGCTGCCCAGGCCCCGACGTATGAGGCCCGCTCGGCGGCGTTTTTTTTGCCCGGAGCCGGCACGGGGCTTGCCAACGTCCGGGGATTTCTCCCACGCCAAAGGGGCCAGCCCCGAAAGCTGTGGCCAGCCCTCGGCGCCCACTGCCGCCGCTTCCACGGCACCAGCGAGCCTGGGGCTGCGGTCTCCCCTGTGCTGCCCAGGCCCCGACGTATGAGGCCCGCTCGGCGGCGTTTTTTTTGCCCGGAGCCGGCACGGGGCTTGCGAACGTCCGGGGATTTCTCCCACGCCAAAGGGGCCAGCCCCGAAAGCTGTGGCCAGCCCTCGGCGCCCACTGCCGCCGCTTCCACGGCACCAGCGAGCCTGGGGCTGCGGTCTCCCCTGTGCTGCCCAGGCCCCGACGTATGAGGCCCGCTCGGCGGCGTTTTTTTTTGCCCGGAGCCGGCATGGGGCTTGCCAACGTCCGGGGATTTCTCCCACGCCAAAGGGGCCAGCCCCGAAAGCTGTGGCCAGCCCTCGGCGCCCACTGCCGCCGCTTCCACGGCACCAGCGAGCCTGGGGCTGCGGTCTCCCCTGTGCTGCCCAGGCCCCGACGTATGAGGCCCGCTCGGCGGCGTTTTTTTTTGCCCGGAGCCGGCACGGGGCTTGCCAACGTCCGGGGATTTCTCCCACGCCAAAGGGGCCAGCCCCGAAAGCTGTGGCCAGCCCTCGGCGCCCACTGCCGCCGCTTCCACGGCACCAGCGAGCCTGGGGCTGCGGTCTCCCCTGTGCTGCCCAGGCCCCGACGTATGAGGCCCGCTCGGCGGCGTTTTTTTTGCCCGGAGCCGGCACGGGGCTTGCGAGCGTCCGGGGATTTCTCCCACGCCAAAGGGGCCAGCCCCGAAAGCTGTGGCCAGCCCTCGGCGCCCACTGCCGCCGCTTCCACGGCACCAGCGAGCCTGGGGCTGCGGTCTCCCCTGTGCTGCCCAGGCCCCGACGTATGAGGCCCGCTCGGCGGCGTTTTTTTTTGCCCGGAGCCGGCACGGGGCTTGCGAACGTCCGGGGATTTCTCCCACGCCAAAGGGGCCAGCCCCGAAAGCTGTGGCCAGCCCTCGGCGCCCACTGCCGCCGCTTCCACGGCACCAGCGAGCCTGGGGCTGCGGTCTCCCCTGTGCTGCCCAGGCCCCGACGTACGAGGCCCGCTCGGCGGCGTTTTTTTTTGCCCGGAGCCGGCACGGGGCTTGCGAACGTCCGGGGATTTCTCCCACGCCAAAGGGGCCAGCCCCGAAAGCTGTGGCCAGCCCTCGGCGCCCACTGCCGCCGCTTCCACGGCACCAGCGAGCCTGGGGCTGCGGTCTCCCCTGTGCTGCCCAGGCCCCGACGTATGAGGCCCGCTCGGCGGCGTTTTTTTTGCCCGGAGCCGGCACGGGGCTTGCGAACGTCCGGGGATTTCTCCCACGTCAAAGGGGCCAGCCCCGAAAGCTGTGGCCCGCCCTCGGCGCCCACTGCCGCCGCTTCCACGGCACCAGCGAGCCTGGGGCTGCGGTCTCCCCTGTGCTGCCCAGGCCCCGACGTATGAGGCCCGCTCGGCGGCGTTTTTTTTTGCCCGGAGCCGGCACGGGGCTTGCGAACGTCCGGGGATTTCTCCCACGCCAAAGGGGCCAGCCCCGAAAGCTGTGGCCAGCCCTCGGCGCCCACTGCCGCCGCTTCCACGGCACCAGCGAGCCTGGGGCTGCGGTCTCCCCTGTGCTGCCCAGGCCCCGACGTATGAGGCCCGCTCGGCGGCGTTTTTTTTGCCCGGAGCCGGCACGGGGCTTGCGAACGTCCGGGGATTTCTCCCACGCCAAAGGGGCCAGCCCCGAAAGCTGTGGCCAGCCCTCGGCGCCCACTGCCGCCGCTTCCACGGCACCAGCGAGCCTGGGGCTGCGGTCTCCCCTGTGCTGCCCAGGCCCCGACGTATGAGGCCCGCTCGGCGGCGTTTTTTTTTGCCCGGAGCCGGCACGGGGCTTGCCAACGTCCGGGGATTTCTCCCACGCCAAAGGGGCCAGCCCCGAAAGCTGTGGCCAGCCCTCGGCGCCCACTGCCGCCGCTTCCACGGCACCAGCGAGCCTGGGGCTGCGGTCTCCCCTGTGCTGCCCAGGCCCCGACGTATGAGGCCCGCTCGGCGGCGTTTTTTTTTGCCCGGAGCCGGCACGGGGCTTGCGAGCGTCCGGGGATTTCTCCCACGCCAAAGGGGCCAGCCCCGAAAGCTGTGGCCAGCCCTCGGCGCCCACTGCCGCCGCTTCCACGGCACCAGCGAGCCTGGGGCTGCGGTCTCCCCTGTGCTGCCCAGGCCCCGACGTACGAGGCCCGCTCGGCGGCGTTTTTTTTGCCCGGAGCCGGCACGGGGCTTGCCAACGTCCGGGGATTTCTCCCACGCCAAAGGGGCCAGCCCCGAAAGCTGTGGCCAGCCCTCGGCGCCCACTGCCGCCGCTTCCACGGCACCAGCGAGCCTGGGGCTGCGGTCTCCCCTGTGCTGCCCAGGCCCCGACGTACGAGGCCCGCTCGGCGGCGTTTTTTTTTGCCCGGAGCCGGCACGGGGCTTGCGAACGTCCGGGGATTTCTCCCACGCCAAAGGGGCCATCCCCGAAAGCTGTGGCCAGCCCTCGGCGCCCACTGCCGCCGCTTCCACGGCACCAGCGAGCCTGGGGCTGCGGTCTCCCCTGTGCTGCCCAGGCCCCGACGTACGAGGCCCACTCGGCGGCGTTTTTTTTGCCCGGAGCCGGCACGGGGCTTGCGAACGTCCGGGGATTTCTCCCACGCCAAAGGGGCCAGCCCCGAAAGCTGTGGCCAGCCCTCGGCGCCCACTGCCGCCGCTTCCACGGCACCAGCGAGCCTGGGGCTGCGGTCTCCCCTGTGCTGCCCAGGCCCCGACGTACGAGGCCCGCTCGGCGGCGTTTTTTTTGCCCGGAGCCGGCACGGGGCTTGCCAACGTCCGGGGATTTCTCCCACGCCAAAGGGGCCAGCCCCGAAAGCTGTGGCCAGCCCTCGGCGCCCACTGCCGCCGCTTCCACGACACCAGCGAGCCTGGGGCTGCGGTCTCCCCTGTGCTGCCCAGGCCCCGACGTACGAGGCCCGCTCGGCGGCGTTTTTTTTTGCCCGGAGCCGGCACGGGGCTTGCGAACGTCCGGGGATTTCTCCCACGCCAAAGGGGCCAGCCCCGAAAGCTGTGGCCAGCCCTCGGCGCCCACTGCCGCCGCTTCCACGGCACCAGCGAGCCTGGGGCTGCGGTCTCCCCTGTGCTGCCCAGGCCCCGACGTACGAGGCCCGCTCGGCGGCGTTTTTTTTTGCCCGGAGCCGGCACGGGGCTTGCCAACGTCCGGGGATTTCTCCCACGCCAAAGGGGCCAGCCCCGAAAGCTGTGGCCAGCCCTCGGCGCCCACTGCCGCCGCTTCCACGGCACCAGCGAGCCTGGGGCTGCGGTCTCCCCTGTGCTGCCCAGGCCCCGACGTATGAGGCCCGCTCGGCGGCGTTTTTTTTGCCCGGAGCCGGCACGGGGCTTGCCAACGTCCGGGGATTTCTCCCACGCCAAAGGGGCCAGCCCCGAAAGCTGTGGCCAGCCCTCGGCGCCCACTGCCGCCGCTTCCACGGCACCAGCGAGCCTGGGGCTGCGGTCTCCCCTGTGCTGCCCAGGCCCCGACGTATGAGGCCCGCTCGGCGGCGTTTTTTTTGCCCGGAGCCGGCACGGGGCTTGCGAGCGTCCGGGGATTTCTCCCACGCCAAAGGGGCCGGCCCCGAAAGCTGTGGCCAGCCCTCGGCGCCCACTGCCGCCGCTTCCACGGCACCAGCGAGCCTGGGGCTGCGGTCTCCCCTGTGCTGCCCAGGCCCCGACGTATGAGGCCCGCTCGGCGGCGTTTTTTTTGCCCGGAGCCGGCACGGGGCTTGCGAACGTCCGGGGATTTCTCCCACGCCAAAGGGGCCAGCCCCGAAAGCTGTGGCCAGCCCTCGGCGCCCACTGCCGCCGCTTCCACGGCACCAGCGAGCCTGGGGCTGCGGTCTCCCCTGTGCTGCCCAGGCCCCGACGTATGAGGCCCGCTCGGCGGCGTTTTTTTTGCCCGGAGCCGGCACGGGGCTTGCGAACGTCCGGGGATTTCTCCCACGCCAAAGGGGCCAGCCCCGAAAGCTGTGGCCAGCCCTCGGCGCCCACTGCCGCCGCTTCCACGGCACCAGCGAGCCTGGGGCTGCGGTCTCCCCTGTGCTGCCCAGGCCCCGACGTATGAGGCCCGCTCGGCGGCGTTTTTTTTGCCCGGAGCCGGCACGGGGCTTGCGAACGTCCGGGGATTTCTCCCACGCCAAAGGGGCCAGCCCCGAAAGCTGTGGCCAGCCCTCGGCGCCCACTGCCGCCGCTTCCACGGCACCAGCGAGCCTGGGGCTGCGGTCTCCCCTGTGCTGCCCAGGCCCCGACGTATGAGGCCCGCTCGGCGGCGTTTTTTTTTGCCCGGAGCCGGCACGGGGCTTGCGAACGTCCGGGGATTTCTCCCACGCCAAAGGGGCCAGCCCCGAAAGCTGTGGCCAGCCCTCGGCGCCCACTGCCGCCGCTTCCACGGCACCAGCGAGCCTGGGGCTGCGGTCTCCCCTGTGCTGCCCAGGCCCCGACGTATGAGGCCCGCTCGGCGGCGTTTTTTTTGCCCGGAGCCGGCACGGGGCTTGCGAGCGTCCGGGGATTTCTCCCACGCCAAAGGGGCCAGCCCCGAAAGCTGTGGCCAGCCCTCGGCGCCCACTGCCGCCGCTTCCACGGCACCAGCGAGCCTGGGGCTGCGGTCTCCCCTGTGCTGCCCAGGCCCCGACGTACGAGGCCCGCTCGGCGGCGTTTTTTTTGCCCGGAGCCGGCACGGGGCTTGCCAACGTCCGGGGATTTCTCCCACGCCAAAGGGGCCAGCCCCGAAAGCTGTGGCCAGCCCTCGGCGCCCGCTGCCGCCGCTTCCACGGCAGCAGCGAGCCTGGGGCTGCGGTCTCCCCTGTGCTGCCCAGGCCCCGACGTATGAGGCCCGCTCGGCGGCGTTTTTTTTGCCCGGAGCCGGCACGGGGCTTGCGAACGTCCGGGGATTTCTCCCACGCCAAAGGGGCCAGCCCCGAAAGCTGTGGCCAGCCCTCGGCGCCCACTGCCGCCGCTTCCACGGCACCAGCGAGCCTGGGGCTGCGGTCTCCCCTGTGCTGCCCAGGCCCCGACGTACGAGGCCCGCTCGGCGGCGTTTTTTTTGCCCGGAGCCGGCACGGGGCTTGCCAACGTCCGGGGATTTCTCCCACGCCAAAGGGGCCAGCCCCGAAAGCTGTGGCCAGCCCTCGGCGCCCACTGCCGCCGCTTCCACGGCACCAGCGAGCCTGGGGCTGCGGTCTCCCCTGTGCTGCCCAGGCCCCGACGTATGAGGCCCGCTCGGCGGCGTTTTTTTTGCCCGGAGCCGGCACGGGGCTTGCGAACGTCCGGGGATTTCTCCCACGCCAAAGGGGCCAGCCCCGAAAGCTGTGGCCAGCCCTCGGCGCCCACTGCCGCCGCTTCCACAGCACCAGCGAGCCTGGGGCTGCGGTCTCCCCTGTGCTGCCCAGGCCCCGACGTACGAGGCCCGCTCGGCGGCGTTTTTTTTGCCCGGAGCCGGCACGGGGCTTGCGAACGTCCGGGGATTTCTCCCACGCCAAAGGGGCCAGCCCCGAAAGCTGTGGCCAGCCCTCGGCGCCCACTGCCGCCGCTTCCACGGCACCAGCGAGCCTGGGGCTGCGGTCTCCCCTGTGCTGCCCAGGCCCCGACGTATGAGGCCCGCTCGGCGGCGTTTTTTTTGCCCGGAGCCGGCACGGGGCTTGCGAACGTCCGGGGATTTCTCCCACGCCAAAGGGGCCAGCCCCGAAAGCTGTGGCCAGCCCTCGGCGCCCACTGCCGCCGCTTCCACGGCACCAGCGAGCCTGGGGCTGCGGTCTCCCCTGTGCTGCCCAGGCCCCGACGTATGAGGCCCGCTCGGCGGCGTTTTTTTTTGCCCGGAGCCGGCACGGGGCTTGCGAACGTCCGGGGATTTCTCCCACGCCAAAGGGGCCAGCCCCGAAAGCTGTGGCCAGCCCTCGGCGCCCACTGCCGCCGCTTCCACGGCACCAGCGAGCCTGGGGCTGCGGTCTCCCCTGTGCTGCCCAGGCCCCGACGTATGAGGCCCGCTCGGCGGCGTTTTTTTTTGCCCGGAGCCGGCACGGGGCTTGCGAGCGTCCGGGGATTTCTCCCACGCCAAAGGGGCCAGCCCCGAAAGCTGTGGCCAGCCCTCGGCGCCCACTGCCGCCGCTTCCACGGCACCAGCGAGCCTGGGGCTGCGGTCTCCCCTGTGCTGCCCAGGCCCCGACGTATGAGGCCCGCTCGGCGGCGTTTTTTTTGCCCGGAGCCGGCACGGGGCTTGCGAACGTCCGGGGATTTCTCCCACGCCAAAGGGGCCAGCCCCGAAAGCTGTGGCCAGCCCTCGGCGCCCACTGCCGCCGCTTCCACGGCACCAGCGAGCCTGGGGCTGCGGTCTCCCCTGTGCTGCCCAGGCCCCGACGTATGAGGCCCGCTCGGCGGCGTTTTTTTTGCCCGGAGCCGGCACGGGGCTTGCGAGCGTCCGGGATTTCTCCCACGCCAAAGGGGCCAGCCCCGAAAGCTGTGGCCAGCCCTCGGCGCCCACTGCCGCCGCTTCCACGGCACCAGCGAGCCTGGGGCTGCGGTCTCCCCTGTGCTGCCCAGGCCCCGACGTATGAGGCCCGCTCGGCGGCGTTTTTTTTGCCCGGAGCCGGCACGGGGCTTGCGAACGTCCGGGGATTTCTCCCACGCCAAAGGGGCCAGCCCCGAAAGCTGTGGCCAGCCCTCGGCGCCCACTGCCGCCGCTTCCACGGCACCAGCGAGCCTGGGGCTGCGGTCTCCCCTGTGCTGCCCAGGCCCCGACGTATGAGGCCCGCTCGGCGGCGTTTTTTTTTGCCCGGAGCCGGCACGGGGCTTGCGAGCGTCCGGGGATTTCTCCCACGCCAAAGGGGCCAGCCCCGAAAGCTGTGGCCAGCCCTCGGCGCCCACTGCCGCCGCTTCCACGGCACCAGCGAGCCTGGGGCTGCGGTCTCCCCTGTGCTGCCCAGGCCCCGACGTATGAGGCCCGCTCGGCGGCGTTTTTTTTGCCCGGAGCCGGCACGGGGCTTGCGAGCGTCCGGGGATTTCTCCCACGCCAAAGGGGCCAGCCCCGAAAGCTGTGGCCAGCCCTCGGCGCCCACTGCCGCCGCTTCCACGGCACCAGCGAGCCTGGGGCTGCGGTCTCCCCTGTGCTGCCCAGGCCCCGACGTATGAGGCCCGCTCGGCGGCGTTTTTTTTGCCCGGAGCCGGCACGGGGCTTGCGAACGTCCGGGGATTTCTCCCACGCCAAAGGGGCCAGCCCCGAAAGCTGTGGCCAGCCCTCGGCGCCCACTGCCGCCGCTTCCACGGCACCAGCGAGCCTGGGGCTGCGGTCTCCCCTGTGCTGCCCAGGCCCCGACGTATGAGGCCCGCTCGGCGGCGTTTTTTTTGCCCGGAGCCGGCACGGGGCTTGCGAACGTCCGGGGATTTCTCCCACGCCAAAGGGGCCAGCCCCGAAAGCTGTGGCCAGCCCTCGGCGCCCACTGCCGCCGCTTCCACGGCACCAGCGAGCCTGGGGCTGCGGTCTCCCCTGTGCTGCCCAGGCCCCGACGTATGAGGCCCGCTCGGCGGCGTTTTTTTTGCCCGGAGCCGGCACGGGGCTTGCGAGCGTCCGGGGATTTCTCCCACGCCAAAGGGGCCAGCCCCGAAAGCTGTGGCCAGCCCTCGGCGCCCACTGCCGCCGCTTCCACGGCACCAGCGAGCCTGGGGCTGCGGTCTCCCCTGTGCTGCCCAGGCCCCGACGTACGAGGCCCGCTCGGCGGCGTTTTTTTTGCCCGGAGCCGGCACGGGGCTTGCCAACGTCCGGGGATTTCTCCCACGCCAAAGGGGCCAGCCCCGAAAGCTGTGGCCAGCCCTCGGCGCCCACTGCCGCCGCTTCCACGGCACCAGCGAGCCTGGGGCTGCGGTCTCCCCTGTGCTGCCCAGGCCCCGACGTATGAGGCCCGCTCGGCGGCGTTTTTTTTGCCCGGAGCCGGCACGGGGCTTGCGAACGTCCGGGGATTTCTCCCACGCCAAAGGGGCCAGCCCCGAAAGCTGTGGCCAGCCCTCGGCGCCCACTGCCGCCGCTTCCACGGCACCAGCGAGCCTGGGGCTGCGGTCTCCCCTGTGCTGCCCAGGCCCCGACGTATGAGGCCCGCTCGGCGGCGTTTTTTTTTGCCCGGAGCCGGCACGGGGCTTGCGAACATCCGGGGATTTCTCCCACGCCAAAGGGGCCAGCCCCGAAAGCTGTGGCCAGCCCTCGGCGCCCACTGCCGCCGCTTCCACGGCACCAGTGAGCCTGGGGCTGCGGTCTCCCCTGTGCTGCCCAGGCCCCGACGTATGAGGCCCGCTCGGCGGCGTTTTTTTTGCCCGGAGCCGGCACGGGGCTTGCCAACGTCCGGGGATTTCTCCCACGCCAAAGGGGCCAGCCCCGAAAGCTGTGGCCAGCCCTCGGCGCCCACTGCCGCCGCTTCCACGGCACCAGCGAGCCTGGGGCTGCGGTCTCCCCTGTGCTGCCCAGGCCCCGACGTACGAGGCCCGCTCGGCGGCGTTTTTTTTGCCCGGAGCCGGCACGGGGCTTGCGAACGTCCGGGGATTTCTCCCACGCCAAAGGGGCCAGCCCCGAAAGCTGTGGCCAGCCCTCGGCGCCCACTGCCGCCGCTTCCACGGCACCAGCGAGCCTGGGGCTGCGGTCTCCCCTGTGCTGCCCAGGCCCCGACGTACGAGGCCCGCTCGGCGGCGTTTTTTTTTGCCCGGAGCCGGCACGGGGCTTGCGAACGTCCGGGGATTTCTCCCACGCCAAAGGGGCCAGCCCCGAAAGCTGTGGCCAGCCCTCGGCGCCCACTGCCGCCGCTTCCACGGCACCAGCGAGCCTGGGGCTGCGGTCTCCCCTGTGCTGCCCAGACCCCGACGTATGAGGCCCGCTCGGCGGCGTTTTTTTTTGCCCGGAGCCGGCACGGGGCTTGCGAACGTCCGGGGATTTCTCCCACGCCAAAGGGGCCAGCCCCGAAAGCTGTGGCCAGCCCTCGGCGCCCACTGCCGCCGCTTCCACGGCACCAGCGAGCCTGGGGCTGCGGTCTCCCCTGTGCTGCCCAGGCCCCGACGTATGAGGCCCGCTCGGCGGCGTTTTTTTTGCCCGGAGCCGGCACGGGGCTTGCGAGCGTCCGGGGATTTCTCCCACGCCAAAGGGGCCAGCCCCGAAAGCTGTGGCCAGCCCTCGGCGCCCACTGCCGCCGCTTCCACGGCACCAGCGAGCCTGGGGCTGCGGTCTCCCCTGTGCTGCCCAGGCCCCGACGTATGAGGCCCGCTCGGCGGCGTTTTTTTTGCCCGGAGCCGGCACGGGGCTTGCGAACGTCCGGGGATTTCTCCCACGCCAAAGGGGCCAGCCCCGAAAGCTGTGGCCAGCCCTCGGCGCCCACTGCCGCCGCTTCCACGGCACCAGCGAGCCTGGGGCTGCGGTCTCCCCTGTGCTGCCCAGGCCCCGACGTATGAGGCCCGCTCGGCGGCGTTTTTTTTGCCCGGAGCCGACACGGGGCTTGCGAACGTCCGGGGATTTCTCCCACGCCAAAGGGGCCAGCCCCGAAAGCTGTGGCCAGCCCTCGGCGCCCACTGCCGCCGCTTCCACGGCACCAGCGAGCCTGGGGCTGCGGTCTCCCCTGTGCTGCCCAGGCCCCGACGTACGAGGCCCGCTCGGCAGCGTTTTTTTTTGCCCGGAGCCGGCACGGGGCTTGCGAGCGTCCGGGGATTTCTCCCACGCCAAAGGGGCCAGCCCCGAAAGCTGTGGCCAGCCCTCGGCGCCCACTGCCGCCGCTTCCACGGCACCAGCGAGCCTGGGGCTGCGGTCTCCCCTGTGCTGCCCAGGCCCCGACGTACGAGGCCCGCTCGGCGGCGTTTTTTTTGCCCGGAGCCGGCACGGGGCTTGCCAACGTCCGGGGATTTCTCCCACGCCAAAGGGGCCAGCCCCGAAAGCTGTGGCCAGCCCTCGGCGCCCACTGCCGCCGCTTCCACGGCACCAGCGAGCCTGGGGCTGCGGTCTCCCCTGTGCTGCCCAGGCCCCGACGTATGAGGCCCGCTCGGCGGCGTTTTTTTTGCCCGGAGCCGGCACGGGGCTTGCGAACGTCCGGGGATTTCTCCCACGCCAAAGGGGCCAGCCCCGAAAGCTGTGGCCAGCCCTCGGCGCCCACTGCCGCCGCTTCCACGGCACCAGCGAGCCTGGGGCTGCGGTCTCCCCTGTGCTGCCCAGGCCCCGACGTATGAGGCCCGCTCGGCGGCGTTTTTTTTGCCCGGAGCCGGCACGGGGCTTGCGAGCGTCCGGGGATTTCTCCCACGCCAAAGGGGCCAGCCCCGAAAGCTGTGGCCAGCCCTCGGCGCCCACTGCCGCCGCTTCCACGGCACCAGCGAGCCTGGGGCTGCGGTCTCCCCTGTGCTGCCCAGGCCCCGACGTATGAGGCCCGCTCGGCGGCGTTTTTTTTGCCCGGAGCCGGCACGGGGCTTGCGAGCGTCCGGGGATTTCTCCCACGCCAAAGGGGCCAGCCCCGAAAGCTGTGGCCAGCCCTCGGCGCCCACTGCCGCCGCTTCCACGGCACCAGCGAGCCTGGGGCTGCGGTCTCCCCTGTGCTGCCCAGGCCCCGACGTATGAGGCCCGCTCGGCGGCGTTTTTTTTTGCCCGGAGCCGGCACGGGGCTTGCGAACGTCCGGGGATTTCTCCCACGCCAAAGGGGCCAGCCCCGAAAGCTGTGGCCAGCCCTCGGCGCCCACTGCCGCCGCTTCCACGGCACCAGCGAGCCTGGGGCTGCGGTCTCCCCTGTGCTGCCCAGGCCCCGACGTATGAGGCCCACTCGGCGGCGTTTTTTTTGCCCGGAGCCGGCACGGGGCTTGCGAACGTCCGGGGATTTCTCCCACGCCAAAGGGGCCAGCCCCGAAAGCTGTGGCCAGCCCTCGGCGCCCACTGCCGCCGCTTCCACGGCACCAGCGAGCCTGGGGCTGCGGTCTCCCCTGTGCTGCCCAGGCCCCGACGTATGAGGCCCGCTCGGCGGCGTTTTTTTTTGCCCGGAGCCGGCACGGGGCTTGCCAACGTCCGGGGATTTCTCCCACGCCAAAGGGGCCAGCCCCGAAAGCTGTGGCCAGCCCTCGGCGCCCACTGCCGCCGCTTCCACGGCACCAGCGAGCCTGGGGCTGCGGTCTCCCCTGTGCTGCCCAGGCCCCGACGTATGAGGCCCGCTCGGCGGCGTTTTTTTTGCCCGGAGCCGGCACGGGGCTTGCGAACGTCCGGGGATTTCTCCCACGCCAAAGGGGCCAGCCCCGAAAGCTGTGGCCAGCCCTCGGCGCCCACTGCCGCCGCTTCCACGGCACCAGCGAGCCTGGGGCTGCGGTCTCCCCTGTGCTGCCCAGGCCCCGACGTATGAGGCCCGCTCGGCGGCGTTTTTTTTTGCCGGAGCCGGCACGGGCTTGCGAACGTCCCGGGGATTTCTCCCACGCCAAAGGGCCAGCCCCGAAAGCTGTGGCCAGCCCTCGGCGCCCACTGCCGCCGCTTCCACGGCACCAGCGAGCCTGGGGCTGCGGTCTCCCCTGTGCTGCCCAGGCCCCGACGTATGAGGCCCGCTCGGCGGCGTTTTTTTTGCCCGGAGCCGGCACGGGCTTGCGAACGTCCGGGGATTTCTCCCACGCCAAAGGGGCCAGCCCCGAAAGCTGTGGCCAGCCCTCGGCGCCCACTGCCGCCGCTTCCACGGCACCAGCGAGCCTGGGGCTGCGGTCCTCCCCTGTGCTGCCCAGGCCCCGACGTATGAGGCCCGCTCGGCGGCGTTTTTTTTGCCCGGAGCCGGCACGGGGCTTGCGAACGTCCGGGGATTTCTCCCACGCCAAGGGGCCAGCCCCGAAAGCTGTGGCCAGCCTCGGCGCCCACTGCCGCCGCTTCCACGGCACCAGCGAGCCTGGGGCTGCGGTCTCCCCTGTGCTGCCCAGGCCCCGACGTATGAGGCCCGCTCGGCGGCGTTTTTTTTGCCCGGAGCCGGCACGGGGCTTGCGAACGTCCGGGGATTTCTCCCACGCCAAAGGGGCCAGCCCCGAAAGCTGTGGCCAGCCCTCGGCGCCCACTGCCGCCGCTTCCACGGCACCAGCGAGCCTGGGGGCTGCGGTCTCCCCTGTGCTGCCCAGGCCCCGACGTATGAGGCCCGCTCGGCGGCGTTTTTTTTTGCCCGGAGCCGGCACGGGGCTTGCGAGCGTCCGGGGATTTCTCCCACGCCAAAGGGGCCAGCCCCGAAAGCTGTGGCCAGCCCTCGGCGCCCACTGCCGCCGCTTCCACGGCACCAGCGAGCCTGGGGCTGCGGTCTCCCCTGTGCTGCCCAGGCCCCGACGTATGAGGCCCGCTCGGCGGCGTTTTTTTTGCCCGGAGCCGGCACGGGGCTTGCGAGCGTCCGGGGATTTCTCCCACGCCAAAGGGGCCAGCCCCGAAAGCTGTGGCCAGCCCTCGGCGCCCACTGCCGCCGCTTCCACGGCACCAGCGAGCCTGGGGCTGCGGTCTCCCCTGTGCTGCCCAGGCCCCGACGTATGAGGCCCGCTCGGCGGCGTTTTTTTTGCCCGGAGCCGGCACGGGGCTTGCGAACGTCCGGGGATTTCTCCCACGCCAAAGGGGCCAGCCCCGAAAGCTGTGGCCAGCCCTCGGCGCCCACTGCCGCCGCTTCCACGGCACCAGCGAGCCTGGGGCTGCGGTCTCCCCTGTGCTGCCCAGGCCCCGACGTATGAGGCCCGCTCGGCGGCGTTTTTTTTGCCCGGAGCCGGCACGGGGCTTGCGAACGTCCGGGGATTTCTCCCACGCCAAAGGGGCCAGCCCCGAAAGCTGTGGCCAGCCCTCGGCGCCCACTGCCGCCGCTTCCACGGCACCAGCGAGCCTGGGGCTGCGGTCTCCCCTGTGCTGCCCAGGCCCCGACGTATGAGGCCCGCTCGGCGGCGTGTTTTTTGCAGGGGAGACCGCAGCCCCAGGCTCGCTGGTGCCGTGGAAGCGGCGGCAGTGGGCGCCGAGGGCCGGCCACAGCTTTCGGGGCTGGCCCCTTTGGCGTGGGAGAAATCCCCGGACGTTGGCAAGCCCCGTGCCGGCTCCGGGCAAAAAAAACGCCGCCGAGCGGGCCTCATACGTCGGGGCCTGGGCAGCACAGGGGAGACCGCAGCCCCAGGCTCGCTGGTGCCGTGGAAGCGGCGGCAGTGGGCGCCGAGGGCTGGCCACAGCTTTCGGGGCTGGCCCCTTTGGCGTGGGAGAAATCCTAGGACGTTGGCAAGCCCCGTGCCGGCTCCGGGCAAAAAAAAAAACGCCGCCGAGCGGGCCTCATACGTCGGGGCCTGGGCAGCACAGGGGAGACCGCAGCCCCAGGCTCGCTGGTGCCGTGGGGAAGCGGCGGCAGTGGGCGCCGAGGGCTGGCCACAGCTTTCGGGGCTGGCCCCTTTGGCGTGGGAGAAATCCCCGGACGTTCGCAAGCCCCGTGCCGGCTCCGGGCAAAAAAAACGCCGCCGAGCGGGCCTCATACGTCGGGGGCCTGGGCAGCACAGGGGAGACCGCAGCCGCAGGCTCGCTGGTGCCGTGGAAGCGGCGGCAGTGGGCGCCGAGGGCTGGCCACAGCTTTCGGGGCTGGCCCCTTTGGCGTGGGAGAAATCCCCGGACGTTGGCAAGCCCCGTGCCGGCTCCGGGCAAAAAAAACGCCGCCGAGCGGGCCTCGTACGTCGGGGCCTGGGCAGCACAGGGGAGACCGCAGCCCCAGGCTCGCTGGTGCCGTGGAAGCGGCGGCAGTGGGCGCCGAGGGCTGGCCACAGCTTTCGGGGCTGGCCCCTTTGCCATGGGAGAAATCCCCGGACGTTCGCAAGCCCCGTGCCGGCTCCGGGCAAAAAAAAACGCCGCCGAGCGGGCCTCATACGTCGGGGCCTGGGCAGCACAGGGGAGACCGCAGCCCCAGGCTCGCTGGTGCCGTGGAAGCGGCGGCAGTGGGCGCCGAGGCTGGCCACAGCTTTCGGAGCTTTCGGGGCTGCTTTCGGGGCTGGCCCCTTTGGCGTGGGAGAAATCCCCGGACGTTCGCAAGCCCCGTGCCGGCTCCGGGCAAAAAAATCGCCGCCGAGCGGGCCTCATACGTCGGGGCCTGGGCAGCACAGGGGAGACCGCAGCCCCAGGCTCGCTGGTGCCGTTGGAAGCGGCGGCAGTGGGCGCCGAGGGCTGGCCACAGCTTTCGGGGCTGGCCCCTTTGGCGTGGGAGAAATCCCCGGACGTTCGCAAGCCCCGTGCCGGCTCCGGGCAAAAAAAACGCCGCCGAGCGGGCCTCATACGTCGGGGCCTGGGCAGCACAGGGGAGACCGCAGCCCCAGGCTCGCTGGTGCCGTGGAAGCGGCGGCAGTGGGCACCGAGGGCTGGCCACAGCTTTCGGGGCTGGCCCCTTTGGCGTGGGAGAAATCCCCGGACGTTGGCAAGCCCCGTGCCAGCTCCGGGCAAAAAAAACCGCCGCCGAGCGGGCCTCATACGTCGGGGCCTGGGCAGCACAGGGGAGACCGCAGCCCCAGGCTCGCTGGTGCCGTGGAAGCGGCGGCAGTGGGCGCCGAGGGCCGGCCACAGCTTTCGGGGCCGGCCCCTTTGGCGTGGGAGAAATCCCCGGACGTTCGCAAGCCCCGTGCCGGCTCCGGGCAATAAAAACGCCGCCGAGCGGGCCTCATACGTCGGGGCCTGGGCAGCACAGGGGAGACCGCAGCCGCAGGCTCGCTGGTGCCGTGGAAGCGGCGGCAGTGGGCGCCGAGGGCTGGCCACAGCTTTCGGGGCTGGCCCCTTTGGCGTGGGAGAAATCCCCGGACGTTGGCAAGCCCCGTGCCGGCTCCGGGCAAAAAAAAACGCCGCCGAGCGGGCCTCATACGTCGGGGCCTGGGCAGCACAGGGGAGACCGCAGCCCCAGGCTCGCTGGTGCCGTGGAAGCGGCGGCAGTGGGCGCCGAGGGCTGGCCACAGCTTTCGGGGCTGGCCCCTTTGGCGTGGGAGAAATCCCCGGACGTTCGCAAGCCCCGTGCCGGCTCCGGGCAAAAAAAAACGCCGCCGAGCGGGCCTCATACGTCGGGGCCTGGGCAGCACAGGGGAGACCGCAGCCCCAGGCTCGCTGGTGCCGTGGAAGCGGCGGCAGTGGGCGCCGAGGGCTGGCCACAGCTTTCGGGGCTGGCCCTTTGGCGTGGGAGAAATCCCCGGACGTTCGCAAGCCCCGTGCCGGCTCCGGGCAAAAAAAACGCCGCCGAGCGGGCCTCATACGTCGGGGCCTGGGCAGCACAGGGGAGACCGCAGCCCCAGGCTCGCTGGAGCCGTGGAAGCGGCGGCAGTGGGCGCCGAGGGCTGGCCACAGCTTTCGGGGCTGGCCCCTTTGGCGTGGGAGAAATCCCCGGACGTTCGCAAGCCCCGTGCCGGCTCCGGGCAAAAAAAACGCCGCCGAGCGGGCCTCGTACGTCGGGGCCTGGGCAGCACAGGGGAGACCGCAGCCCCAGGCTCGCTGGTGCCGTGGAAGCGGCGGCAGTGGGCGCCGAGGGCTGGCCACAGCTTTCGGGGCTGGCCCCTTTGGCGTGGGAGAAATCCCCGGACGTTCGCAAGCCCCGTGCCGGCTCCGGGCAAAAAAAACGCCGCCGAGCGGGCCTCATACGTCGGGGCCTGGGCAGCACAGGGGAGACCGCAGCCCCAGGCTCGCTGGTGCCGTGGAAGCGGCGGCAGTGGGCGCCGAGGGCTGGCCACAGCTTTCGGGGCTGGCCCCTTTGGCGTGGGAGAAATCCCCGGACGTTCGCAAGCCCCGTGCCGGCTCTGGGCAAAAAAAAAGCCGCCGAGCGGGCCTCGTACGTCGGGGCCTGGGCAGCACAGGGGAGACCGCAGCCCCAGGCTCGCTGGTGCCGTGGAAGCGGCGGCAGTGGGCGCCGAGGGCTGGCCACAGCTTTCGGGGCTGGCCCCTTTGGCGTGGGAGAAATCCCCGGACGTTCGCAAGCCCCGTGCCGGCTCCGGGCAAAAAAAACGCCGCCGAGCGGGCCTCATACGTCGGGGCCTGGGCAGCACAGGGGAGACCGCAGCCCCAGGCTCGCTGGTGCCGTGGAAGCGGCGGCAGTGGGCGCCGAGGGCTGGCCACAGCTTTCGGGGCTGGCCCCTTTGGCGTGGGAGAAATCCCGGACGTTCGCAAGCCCCGTGCCGGCTCCGGGCAAAAAAACGCCGCCGAGCGGGCCTCATACGTCGGGGCCTGGGCAGCACAGGGGAGACCGCAGCCCCAGGCTCGCTGGTGCCGTGGAAGCGGCAGCAGTGGGCGCCGAGGGCTGGCCACAGCTTTCGGGGCTGGCCCCTTTGGCGTGGGAGAAATCCCCGGACGTTGGCAAGCCCCGTGCCGGCTCCGGGCAAAAAAAACGCCGCCGAGCGGGCCTCATACGTCGGGGCCAGGGCAGCACAGGGGAGACCGCAGCCCCAGGCTCGCTGGTGCCGTGGAAGCGGCGGCAGTGGGCGCCGAGGGCTGGCCACAGCTTTCGGGGCTGGCCCCTTTGGCGTGGGAGAAATGCCCGGACGCTCGCAAGCCCCGTGCCGGCTCCGGGCAAAAAAAACGCCGCCGAGCGGGCCTCATACGTCGGGGCCTGGGCAGCACAGGGGAGACCGCAGCCCCAGGCTCGCTGGTGCCGTGGAAGCGGCGGCAGTGGGCGCCGAGGGCGGCCACAGCTTTCGGGGCTGGCCCCTTTGGCGTGGAGAAATCCCCGGACGTTCGCAAGCCCCGTGCCGGCTCCGGGCAAAAAAAACGCCGCCGAGCGGGCCTCATACGTCGGGGCCTGGGCAGCACAGGGGAGACCGCAGCCCCAGGCTCGCTGGTGCCGTGGAAGCGGCGGCAGTGGGCGCCGAGGGCTGGCCACAGCTTTCGGGGCTGGCCCTTTGGCGTGGGAGAAATCCCCGGACGTTGGCAAGCCCCGTGCCGGCTCCGGGCAAAAAAAAACGCCGCCGAGCGGGCCTCATACGTCGGGGCGTGGGCAGCACAGGGGAGACCGCAGCCCCAGGCTCGCTGGTGCCGTGGAAGCGGCGGCAGTGGGCGCCGAGGGCTGGCCACAGCTTTCGGGGCTGGCCCCTTTGGCGTGGGAGAAATCCCCGGACGTTGGCAAGCCCCGTGCCGGCTCCGGGCAAAAAAAACCGCCGCTGAGCGGGCCTCATACGTCGGGCCTGGGCAGCACAGCGGAGACCGCAGCCCCAGGCTCGCTGGTGCCGTGGAAGCGGCGGCAGTGGGCGCCGAGGGCTGGCCACAGCTTTCGGGGCTGGCCCCTTTGGCGTGGGAGAAATCCCCGGACGTTCGCGAGCCCCGTGCCGGCTCCGGGCAAAAAAAACGCCGCCGAGCGGGCCTCGTACGTCGGGGCCTGGGCAGCACAGGGGAGACCGCAGCCCCAGGCTCGCTGGTGCCGTGGAAGCGGCGGCAGTGGGCGCCGAGGGCTGGCCACAGCTTTCGGGGCTGGCCCCTTTGGCGTGGGAGAAATCCCCGGACGTTCGCAAGCCCCGTGCCGGCTCCGGGCAAAAAAACGCCGCCGAGCGGGCCTCGTACGTCGGGGCCTGGGCAGCACAGGGGAGACCGCAGCCCCAGGCTCGCTGGTGCCGTGGAAGCGGCGGCAGTGGGCGCCGAGGGCTGGCCACAGCTTTCGGGGCTGGCCCCTTTGGCGTGGGAGAAATCCCCGGACGTTCGCAAGCCCCGTGCCGGCTCCGGGCAAAAAAAACGCCGCCGAGCGGGCCTCATACGTCGGGGCCTGGGCAGCACAGGGGAGACCGCAGCCCCAGGCTCGCTTGGTGCCGTGGGAAGCGGCGGCAGTGGGCGCCGAGGGCTGGCCACAGCTTTCGGGGCTGGCCCCTTTGGCGTGGGAGAAATCCCCGGACGTCGCAAGCCCCGTGCCGGCTCCGGGCAAAAAAAACGCCGCCGAGCGGGCCTCATACGTCGGGGCCTGGGCAGCACAGGGGAGACCGCAGCCCCAGGCTCGCTGGTGCCGTGGAAGCGGCGGCAGTGGGCGCCGAGGGCTGGCCACAGCTTTCGGGGCTGGCCCCTTTGGCGTGGGAGAAATCCCCGGACGTTGGCAAGCCCCGTGCCGGCTCCGGGCAAAAAAAGACGCCGCCGAGCGGGCCTCGTACGTCGGGGCCTGGGCAGCACAGGGGAGACCGCAGCCCCAGGCTCGCTGGTGCCGTGGAAGCGGCGGCAGTGGGCGCCGAGGGCTGGCCACAGCTTTCGGGGCTGGCCCCTTTGGCGTGGGAGAAATCCCCGGACGCTCGCAAGCCCCGTGCCGGCTCCGGGCAAAAAAGACGCCGCCGAGCGGGCCTCGTACGTCGGGGCCTGGGCAGCACAGGGGAGACCGCAGCCCCAGGCTCTCTGGTGCCGTGGAAGCGGCGGCAGTGGGCGCCGAGGGCTGGCCACAGCTTTCGGGGCTGGCCCCTTTGGCGTGGGAGAAATCCCCGGACGCTCGCAAGCCCCGTGCCGGCTCCGGGCAAAAAAAACGCCGCCGAGCGGGCCTCGTACGTCGGGGCCTGGCAGCACAGGGGAGACCGCAGCCCCAGGCTCTCTGGTGCCGTGGAAGCGGCGGCAGTGGGCGCCGAGGGCTGGCCACAGCTTTCGGGGCTGGCCCCTTTGGCGTGGGAGAAATCCCCGGACGTTGGCAAGCCCCGTGCCGGCTCCGGGCAAAAAAAACGCCGCCGAGCGGGCCTCGTACGTCGGGGCCTGGGCAGCACAGGGGAGACCGCAGCCCCAGGCTCGCTGGTGCCGTGGAAGCGGCGGCAGTGGGCGCCGAGGGCTGGCCACAGCTTTCGGGGCTGGCCCCTTTGGCGTGGGAGAAATCCCCGGACGTTCGCAAGCCCCGTGCCGGCTCCGGGCAAAAAAAACGCCGCCGAGCGGGCCTCATACGTCGGGGCCTGGGCAGCACAGGGGAGACCGCAGCCCCAGGCTCGCTGGTGCCGTGGAAGCGGCGGCAGTGGGCGCCGAGGGCTGGCCACAGCTTTCGGGGCTGGCCCCTTTGGCGTGGGAGAAATCCCCGGACGTTCGCAAGCCCCGTGCCGGCTCTGGGCAAAAAAAACGCCGCCGAGCGGGCCTCGTACGTCGGGGCCTGGGCAGCACAGGGGAGACCGCAGCCCCAGGCTCGCTGGTGCCGTGGAAGCGGCGGCAGTGGGCGCCGAGGGCTGGCCACAGCTTTCGGGGCTGGCCCCTTTGGCGTGGGAGAAATCCCCGGACGTTCGCAAGCCCCGTGCCGGCTCCGGGCAAAAAAAACGCCGCCGAGCGGGCCTCGTACGTCGGGGCCTGGGCAGCACAGGGGAGACCGCAGCCCCAGGCTCGCTGGTGCCGTGGAAGCGGCGGCAGTGGGCGCCGAGGGCTGGCCACAGCTTTCGGGGCTGGCCCCTTTGGCGTGGGAGAAATCCCCGGACGTTGGCAAGCCCCGTGCCGGCTCCGGGCAAAAAAAACGCCGCCGAGCGGGCCTCATACGTCGGGGCCTGGGCAGCACAGGGGAGACCGCAGCCCCAGGCTCGCTGGTGCCGTGGAAGCGGCGGCAGTGGGCGCCGAGGGCTGGCCACAGCTTTCGGGGCTGGCCCCTTTGGCGTGGGAGAAATCCCCGGACGTTCGCAAGCCCCGTGCCGGCTCCGGGCAAAAAAAACGCCGCCGAGCGGGCCTCGTACGTCGGGGCCTGGGCAGCACAGGGGAGACCGCAGCCCCAGGCTCGCTGGTGCCGTGGAAGCGGCGGCAGTGGGCGCCGAGGGCTGGCCACAGCTTTCGGGGCTGGCCCCTTTGGCGTGGGAGAAATCCCCGGACGTTGGCAAGCCCCGTGCCGGCTCCGGGCAAAAAAAAACGCCGCCGAGCGGGCCTCGTACGTCGGGGCCTGGGCAGCACAGGGGAGACCGCAGCCCCAGGCTCGCTGGTGCCGTGGAAGCGGCGGCAGTGGGCGCCGAGGGCTGGCCACAGCTTTCGGGGCTGGCCCCTTTGGCGTGGGAGAAATCCCCGGACGTTCGCAAGCCCCGTGCCGGCTCCGGGCAAAAAAAACGCCGCCGAGCGGGCCTCGTACGTCGGGGCCTGGGCAGCACAGGGGAGACCGCAGCCCCAGGCTCGCTGGTGCCGTGGAAGCGGCGGCAGTGGGCGCCGAGGGCTGGCCACAGCTTTCGGGGCTGGCCCCTTTGGCGTGGGAGAAATCCCCGGACGTTCGCAAGCCCCGTGCGGCTCCGGGCAAAAAAAACGCCGCCGAGCGGGCCTCATACGTCGGGGCCTGGGCAGCACAGGGGAGACCGCAGCCCAGGCTCGCTGGTGCCGTGGAAGCGGCGGCAGCGGGCGCCGAGGGCTGGCCACAGCTTTCGGGGCTGGCCCCTTTGGCGTGGGAGAAATCCCCGGACGTTGGCAAGCCCCGTGCCGGCTCCGGGCAAAAAAACCGCCGCCGAGCGGGCCTCGTACGTCGGGGCCTGGGCAGCACAGGGGAGACCGCAGCCCCAGGCTCGCTGGTGCCGTGGAAGCGGCGGCAGTGGGCGCCGAGGGCTGGCCACAGCTTTCGGGGCTGGCCCCTTTGGCGTGGGAGAAATCCCCGGACGTTCGCAAGCCCCGTGCCGGCTCCGGGCAAAAAAAACGCCGCCGAGCGGGCCTCGTACGTCAGGGCCTGGGCAGCACAGGGGAGACCGCAGCCCCAGGCTCGCTGGTGCCGTGGAAGCGGCGGCAGTGGGCGCCGAGGGCTGGCCACAGCTTTCGGGGCTGGCCCCTTTGGCGTGGGAGAAATCCCCGGACGTTCGCAAGCCCCGTGCCGGCTCCGGGCAAAAAAAACGCCGCCGAGCGGGCCTCATACGTCGGGGCCTGGGGCAGCACAGGGGAGACCGCAGCCCCAGGCTCGCTGGTGCCGTGGAAGCGGCGGGCAGTGGGCGCCGAGGGCTGGCCACAGCTTTCGGGCTGGCCCCTTTGGCGTGGGAGAAAATCCCCGGACGCTGGCAAGCCCCGTGCCGGCTCCGGGCAAAAAAAACGCCGCCGAGCGGGCCTCGTACGTCGGGGCCTGGGCAGCACAGGGGAGACCGCAGCCCCAGGCTCGCTGGTGCCGTGGAAGCGGCGGCAGTGGGCGCCGAGGGCTGGCCACAGCTTTCGGGGCTGGCCCCTTTGGCGTGGGAGAAATCCCCGGACGTTGGCAAGCCCCGTGCCGGCTCCGGGCAAAAAAAAACGCCGCTGAGCGGGCATCATACGTCGGGGCCTGGGCAGCACAGGGGAGACCGCAGCCCCAGGCTCGCTGGTGCCGTGGAAGCGGCGGCAGTGGGCGCCGAGGGCTGGCCACAGCTTTCGGGGCTGGCCCCTTTGGCGTGGGAGAAATCCCCGGACGTTCGCAAGCCCCGTGCCGGCTCCGGGCAAAAAAAACGCCGCCGAGCGGGCCTCGTACGTCGGGGCCTGGGCAGCACAGGGGAGACCGCAGCCCCAGGCTCGCTGGTGCCGTGGAAGCGGCGGGCAGTGGGCGCCGAGGGCTGGCCACAGCTTTCGGGGCTGGCCCCTTTGGCGTGGGAGAAATCCCCGGACGTTCGCAAGCCCCGTGCCGGCTCCGGGCAAAAAAAAACGCCGCCGAGCGGGCCTCGTACGTCGGGGCCTGGGCAGCACAGGGGAGACCGCAGCCCCAGGCTCGCTGGTGCCGTGGAAGCGGCGGCAGTGGGCGCCGAGGGCTGGCCACAGCTTTCGGGGCTGGCCCCTTTGGCGTGGGAGAAATCCCCGGACGTTGGCAAGCCCCGTGCCGGCTCCGGGCAAAAAAAACCGCCGCCGAGCGGGCCTCATACGTCGGGGCCTGGGCAGCACAGGGGAGACCGCAGCCCCAGGCTCGCTGGTGCCGTGGAAGCGGCGGCAGTGGGCGCCGAGGGCTGGCCACAGCTTTCGGGGCTGGCCCCTTTGGCGTGGGAGAAATCCCCGGACGTTGGCAAGCCCCGTGCCGGCTCCGGGCAAAAAAAAACGCCGCCGAGCGGGCCTCGTACGTCGGGGCCTGGGCAGCACAGGGGAGACCGCAGCCCCAGGCTCGCTGGTGCCGTGGAAGCGGCGGCAGTGGGCGCCGAGGGCTGGCCACAGCTTTCGGGGCTGGCCCCTTTGGCGTGGGAGAAATCCCCGGACGTTCGCAAGCCCCGTGCCGGCTCCGGGCAAAAAAAAACGCCGCCGAGCGGGCCTCACACGTCGGGGCCTGGGCAGCACAGGGGAGACCGCAGCCCCAGGCTCGCTGGTGCCGTGGAAGCGGCGGCAGTGGGCGCCGAGGGCTGGCCACAGCTTTCGGGGCTGGCCCCTTTGGCGTGGGGAGAAATCCCCGGACGTTCGCAAGCCCCGTGCCGGCTCCGGGCAAAAAAAAACGCCGCCGAGCGGGCCTCGTACGTCGGGGCCTGGGCAGCACAGGGGAGACCGCAGCCCCAGGCTCGCTGGTGCCGTGGAAGCGGCGGCAGTGGGCGCCGAGGGCTGGCCACAGCTTTCGGGGCTGGCCCCTTTGGCGTGGGAGAAATCCCCGGACGTTCGCAAGCCCCGTGCCGGCTCCGGGCAAAAAAAAACGCCGCCGAGCGGGCCTCATACGTCGGGGCCTGGGCAGCACAGGGGAGACCGCAGCCCCAGGCTCGCTGGTGCCGTGGAAGCAGCGGCAGTGGGCGCCGAGGGCTGGCCACAGCTTTCGGGGCTGGCCCCTTTGGCGTGGGAGAAATCCCCGGACGTTGGCAAGCCCCGTGCCGGCTCCGGGCAAAAAAAACGCCGCCGAGCGGGCCTCATACGTCGGGGCCTGGGCAGCACAGGGGAGACCGCAGCCCCAGGCTCGCTGGTGCCGTGGAAGCGGCGGCAGTGGGCGCCGAGGGCTGGCCACAGCTTTCGGGGCTGGCCCCTTTGGCGTGGGAGAAATCCCCGGACGTTCGCAAGCCCCGTGCCGGCTCCGGGCAAAAAAAAACGCCGCCGAGCGGGCCTCGTACGTCGGGGCCTGGGCAGCACAGGGGAGACCGCAGCCCCAGGCTCGCTGGTGCCGTGGAAGCGGCGGCAGTGGGCGCCGAGGGCTGGCCACAGCTTTCGGGGCTGGCCCCTTTGGCGTGGGAGAAATCCCTGGACGTTCGCAAGCCCCGTGCCGGCTCCGGGCAAAAAAAACGCCGCCGAGCGGGCCTCGTACGTCGGGGCCTGGGCAGCACAGGGGAGACCGCAGCCCCAGGCTCGCTGGTGCCGTGGAAGCGGCGGCAGTGGGCGCCGAGGGCTGGCCACAGCTTTCGGGGCTGGCCCCTTTGGCGTGGGAGAAATCCCCGGACGTTGGCAAGCCCCGTGCCGGCTCCGGGCAAAAAAAACGCCGCCGAGCGGGCCTCGTACGTCGGGGCCTGGGCAGCACAGGGGAGACCGCAGCCCCAGGCTCGCTGGTGCCGTGGAAGCGGCGGCAGTGGGCGCCGAGGGCTGGCCACAGCTTTCGGGGCTGGCCCCTTTGGCGTGGGAGAAATCCCCGGACGTTGGCAAGCCCCGTGCCGGCTCCGGGCAAAAAAAAACGCCGCCGAGCGGGCCTCATACGTCGGGGCCTGGGCAGCACAGGGGAGACCGCAGCCCCAGGCTCGCTGGTGCCGTGGAAGCGGCGGCAGTGGGCGCCGAGGGCTGGCCACAGCTTTCGGGGCTGGCCCCCTTTGGCGTGGGAGAAATCCCCGGACGTTCGCAAGCCCCGTGCCGGCTCCGGGCAAAAAAAACGCCGCCGAGCGGGCCTCATACGTCGGGGCCTGGGCAGCACAGGGGAGACCGCAGCCCCAGGCTCGCTGGTGCCGTGGAAGCGGCGGCAGTGGGCGCCGAGGGCTGGCCACAGCTTTCGGGGCTGGCCCCTTTGGCGTGGGAGAAATCCCCGGACGTTGGCAAGCCCCGTGCCGGCTCCGGGCAAAAAAAACGCCGCCGAGCGGGCCTCGTACGTCGGGGCCTGGGCAGCACAGGGGAGACCGCAGCCCCAGGCTCGCTGGTGCCGTGGAAGCGGCGGCAGTGGGCGCCGAGGGCTGGCCACAGCTTTCGGGGCTGGCCCCTTTGGCGTGGGAGAAATCCCCGGACGTTGGCAAGCCCCGTGCCGGCTCCGGGCAAAAAAAACGCCGCCGAGCGGGCCTCGTACGTCGGGGCCTGGGCAGCACAGGGGAGACCGCAGCCCCAGGCTCGCTGGTGCCGTGGAAGCGGCGGCAGTGGGCGCCGAGGGCTGGCCACAGCTTTCGGGGCTGGCCCCTTTGGCGTGGGAGAAATCCCCGGACGTTGGCAAGCCCCGTGCCGGCTCCGGGCAAAAAAAAACGCCGCCGAGCGGGGCCTCGTACGTCGGGGCCTGGGCAGCACAGGGGAGACCGCAGCCCCAGGCTCGCTGGTGCCGTGGAAGCGGCGGCAGTGGGCGCCGAGGGCTGGCCACAGCTTTCGGGGCTGGCCCCTTTGGCGTGGGAGAAATCCCCGGACGTTCGCAAGCCCCGTGCCGGCTCCGGGCAAAAAAAAACGCCGCCGAGCGGGCCTCATACGTCGGGGCCTGGGCAGCACAGGGGAGACCGCAGCCCCAGGCTCGCTGGTGCCGTGGAAGCGGCGGCAGTGGGCGCCGAGGGCTGGCCACAGCTTTCGGGGCTGGCCCCTTTGGCGTGGGAGAAATCCCCGGACGTTGGCAAGCCCCGTGCCGGCTCCGGGCAAAAAAAACGCCGCCGAGCGGGCCTCGTACGTCGGGGCCTGGGCAGCACAGGGGAGACCGCAGCCCCAGGCTCGCTGGTGCCGTGGAAGCGGCGGCAGTGGGCGCCGAGGGCTGGCCACAGCTTTCGGGGCTGGCCCCTTTGGCGTGGGAGAAATCCCCGGACGTTCGCAAGCCCCGTGCCGGCTCCGGGCAAAAAAAAACGCCGCCGAGCGGGCCTCACACGTCGGGGCCTGGGCAGCACAGGGGAGACCGCAGCCCCAGGCTCGCTGCTGCCGTGGAAGCGGCGGCAGTGGGCGCCGAGGGCTGGCCACAGCTTTCGGGGCTGGCCCCTTTGGCGTGGGAGAAATCCCCGGACGTTCGCAAGCCCCGTGCCGGCTCCGGGCAAAAAAAAACGCCGCCGAGCGGGCCTCGTACGTCGGGGCCTGGGCAGCACAGGGGAGACCGCAGCCCCAGGCTCGCTGGTGCCGTGGAAGCGGCGGCAGTGGGCGCCGAGGGCTGGCCACAGCTTTCGGGGCTGGCCCCTTTGGCGTGGGAGAAATCCCCGGACGTTCGCAAGCCCCGTGCCGGCTCCGGGCAAAAAAAACGCCGCCGAGCGGGCCTCATACGTCGGGGCCTGGGCAGCACAGGGGAGACCGCAGCCCCAGGCTCGCTGGTGCCGTGGAAGCAGCGGCAGTGGGCGCCGAGGGCTGGCCACAGCTTTCGGGGCTGGCCCCTTTGGCGTGGGAGAAATCCCCGGACGTTGGCAAGCCCCGTGCCGGCTCCGGGCAAAAAAAAACGCCGCCGAGCGGGCCTCATACGTCGGGGCCTGGGCAGCACAGGGGAGACCGCAGCCCCAGGCTCGCTGGTGCCGTGGAAGCGGCGGCAGTGGGCGCCGAGGGCTGGCCACAGCTTTCGGGGCTGGCCCCTTTGGCGTGGGAGAAATCCCCGGACGTTCGCAAGCCCCGTGCCGGCTCCGGGCAAAAAAAAACGCCGCCGAGCGGGCCTCGTACGTCGGGGCCTGGGCAGCACAGGGGAGACCGCAGCCCCAGGCTCGCTGGTGCCGTGGAAGCGGCGGCAGTGGGCGCCGAGGGCTGGCCACAGCTTTCGGGGCTGGCCCCTTTGGCGTGGGAGAAATCCCCGGACGTTGGCAAGCCCCGTGCCGGCTCCGGGCAAAAAAAACGCCGCCGAGCGGGCCTCGTACGTCGGGGCCTGGGCAGCACAGGGGAGACCGCAGCCCCAGGCTCGCTGGTGCCGTGGAAGCGGCGGCAGTGGGCGCCGAGGGCTGGCCACAGCTTTCGGGGCTGGCCCCTTTGGCGTGGGAGAAATCCCCGGACGTTGGCAAGCCCCGTGCCGGCTCCGGGCAAAAAAAACGCCGCCGAGCGGGCCTCATACGTCGGGGCCTGGGCAGCACAGGGGAGACCGCAGCCCCAGGCTCGCTGGTGCCGTGGAAGCGGCGGCAGTGGGCGCCGAGGGCTGGCCACAGCTTTCGGGGCTGGCCCCTTTGGCGTGGGAGAAATCCCCGGACGTTGGCAAGCCCCGTGCCGGCTCCGGGCAAAAAAAACCGCCGCCGAGCGGGCCTCATACGTCGGGGCCTGGGCAGCACAGGGGAGACCGCAGCCCCAGGCTCGCTGGTGCCGTGGAAGCGGCGGCAGTGGGCGCCGAGGGCTGGCCACAGCTTTCGGGGCTGGCCCCTTTGGCGTGGGAGAAATCCCCGGACGTTGGCAAGCCCCGTGCCGGCTCCGGGCAAAAAAAACCGCCGCCGAGCGGGCCTCGTACGTCGGGGCCTGGGCAGCACAGGGGAGACCGCAGCCCCAGGCTCGCTGGTGCCGTGGAAGCGGCGGCAGTGGGCGCCGAGGGCTGGCCACAGCTTTCGGGGCTGGCCCCTTTGGCGTGGGAGAAATCCCCGGACGTTCGCAAGCCCCGTGCCGGCTCCGGGCAAAAAAAAACGCCGCCGAGCGGGCCTCGTACGTCGGGGCCTGGGCAGCACAGGGGAGACCGCAGCCCCAGGCTCGCTGGTGCCGTGGAAGCGGCGGCAGTGGGCGCCGAGGGCTGGCCACAGCTTTCGGGGCTGGCCCCTTTGGCGTGGGAGAAATCCCCGGACGTTCGCAAGCCCCGTGCCGGCTCCGGGCAAAAAAAACGCCGCCGAGCGGGCCTCATACGTCGGGGCCTGGGCAGCACAGGGGAGACCGCAGCCCCAGGCTCGCTGGTGCCGTGGAAGCGGCGGCAGTGGGCGCCGAGGGCTGGCCACAGCTTTCGGGGCTGGCCCCTTTGGCGTGGGAGAAATCCCCGGACGTTCGCAAGCCCCGTGCCGGCTCCGGGCAAAAAAAAACGCCGCCGAGCGGGCCTCATTCGTCGGGGCCTGGGCAGCACAGGGGAGACCGCAGCCCCAGGCTCGCTGCTGCCGTGGAAGCGGCGGCAGTGGGCGCCGAGGGCTGGCCACAGCTTTCGGGGCTGGCCCCTTTGGCGTGGGAGAAATCCCCGGACGTTGGCAAGCCCCGTGCCGGCTCCGGGCAAAAAAAACGCCGCCGAGCGGGCCTCATACGTCGGGGCCTGGGCAGCACAGGGGAGACCGCAGCCCCAGGCTCGCTGGTGCCGTGGAAGCGGCGGCAGTGGGCGCCGAGGGCTGGCCACAGCTTTCGGGGCTGGCCCCTTTGGCGTGGGAGAAATCCCCGGACGTTGGCAAGCCCCGTGCCGGCTCCGGGCAAAAAAAAACGCCGCCGAGCGGGCCTCGTACGTCGGGGCCTGGGCAGCACAGGGGAGACCGCAGCCCCAGGCTCGCTGGTGCCGTGGAAGCGGCGGCAGTGGGCGCCGAGGGCTGGCCACAGCTTTCGGGGCTGGCCCCTTTGGCGTGGGAGAAATCCCCGGACGTTCGCAAGCCCCGTGCCGGCTCCGGGCAAAAAAAACGCCGCCGAGCGGGCCTCATACGTCGGGGCCTGGGCAGCACAGGGGAGACCGCAGCCCCAGGCTCGCTGGTGCCGTGGAAGCGGCGGCAGTGGGCGCCGAGGGCTGGCCACAGCTTTCGGGGCTGGCCCCTTTGGCGTGGGAGAAATCCCCGGACGTTGGCAAGCCCCGTGCCGGCTCCGGGCAAAAAAAAACGCCGCCGAGCGGGCCTCATACGTCGGGGCCTGGGCAGCACAGGGGAGACCGCAGCCCCAGGCTCGCTGGTGCCGTGGAAGCGGCGGCAGTGGGCGCCGAGGGCTGGCCACAGCTTTCGGGGCTGGCCCCTTTGGCGTGGGAGAAATCCCCGGACGTTCGCAAGCCCCGTGCCGGCTCCGGGCAAAAAAAACCGCCGCCGAGCGGGCCTCATACGTCGGGGCCTGGGCAGCACAGGGGAGACCGCAGCCCCAGGCTCGCTGGTGCCGTGGAAGCGGCGGCAGTGGGCGCCGAGGGCTGGCCACAGCTTTCGGGGCTGGCCCCTTTGGCGTGGGAGAAATCCCCGGACGTTCGCAAGCCCCGTGCCGGCTCCGGGCAAAAAAAACGCCGCCGAGCGGGCCTCATACGTCGGGGCCTGGGCAGCACAGGGGAGACCGCAGCCCCAGGCTCGCTGGTGCCGTGGAAGCGGCGGCAGTGGGCGCCGAGGGCTGGCCACAGCTTTCGGGGCTGGCCCCTTTGGCGTGGGAGAAATCCCCGGACGTTGGCAAGCCCCGTGCCGGCTCCGGGCAAAAAAAAACGCCGCCGAGCGGGCCTCATACGTCGGGGCCTGGGCAGCACAGGGGAGACCGCAGCCCCAGGCTCGCTGGTGCCGTGGAAGCGGCGGCAGTGGGCGCCGAGGGCTGGCCACAGCTTTCGGGGCTGGCCCCTTTGGCGTGGGAGAAATCCCCGGACGTTCGCAAGCCCCGTGCCGGCTCCGGGCAAAAAAAAACGCCGCCGAGCGGGCCTCGTACGTCGGGGCCTGGGCAGCACAGGGGAGACCGCAGCCCCAGGCTCGCTGGTGCCGTGGAAGCGGCGGCAGTGGGCGCCGAGGTCTGGCCACAGCTTTCGGGGCAGGCCCCTTTGGCGTGGGAGAAATCCCCGGACGTTGGCAAGCCCCGTGCCGGCTCCGGGCAAAAAAAAACGCCGCCGAGCGGGCCTCGTACGTCGGGGCCTGGGCAGCACAGGGGAGACCGCAGCCCCAGGCTCGCTGGTGCCGTGGAAGCGGCGGCAGTGGGCGCCGAGGGCTGGCCACAGCTTTCGGGGCTGGCCCCTTTGGCGTGGGAGAAATCCCCGGACGTTGGCAAGCCCCGTGCCGGCTCCGGGCAAAAAAAACGCCGCCGAGCGGGCCTCGTACGTCGGGGCCTGGGCAGCACAGGGGAGACCGCAGCCCCAGGCTCGCTGGTGCCGTGGAAGCGGCGGCAGTGGGCGCCGAGGGCTGGCCACAGCTTTCGGGGCTGGCCCCTTTGGCGTGGGAGAAATCCCCGGACGTTGGCAAGCCCCGTGCCGGCTCCGGGCAAAAAAAACGCCGCCGAGCGGGCCTCATACGTCGGGGCCTGGGCAGCACAGGGGAGACCGCAGCCCCAGGCTCGCTGGTGCCGTGGAAGCGGCGGCAGTGGGCGCCGAGGGCTGGCCACAGCTTTCGGGGCTGGCCCCTTTGGCGTGGGAGAAATCCCCGGACGTTCGCAAGCCCCGTGCCGGCTCCGGGCAAAAAAAAACCGCCGCCGAGCGGGCCTCATACGTCGGGGCCTGGGCAGCACAGGGGAGACCGCAGCCCCAGGCTCGCTGGTGCCGTGGAAGCGGCGGCAGTGGGCGCCGAGGGCTGGCCACAGCTTTCGGGGCTGGCCCCTTTGGCGTGGGAGAAATCCCCGGACGTTCGCAAGCCCCGTGCCGGCTCCGGGCAAAAAAAAACGCCGCCGAGCGGGCCTCATACGTCGGGGCCTGGGCAGCACAGGGGAGACCGCAGCCCCAGGCTCGCTGGTGCCGTGGAAGCGGCGGCAGTGGGCGCCGAGGGCTGGCCACAGCTTTCGGGGCTGGCCCCTTTGGCGTGGGAGAAATCCCCGGACGTTCGCAAGCCCCGTGCCGGCTCCGGGCAAAAAAAAACGCCGCCGAGCGGGCCTCATACGTCGGGGCCTGGGCAGCACAGGGGAGACCGCAGCCCCAGGCTCGCTGGTGCCGTGGAAGCGGCGGCAGTGGGCGCCGAGGGCTGGCCACAGCTTTCGGGGCTGGCCCCTTTGGCGTGGGAGAAATCCCCGGACGCTCGCAAGCCCCGTGCCGGCTCCGGGCAAAAAAAACCGCCGCCGAGCGGGCCTCATACGTCGGGGCCTGGGCAGCACAGGGGAGACCGCAGCCCCAGGCTCGCTGGTGCCGTGGAAGCGGCGGCAGTGGGCGCCGAGGGCGGGCCACAGCTTTCGGGGCTGGCCCCTTTGGCGTGGGAGAAATCCCCGGACGTTGGCAAGCCCCGTGCCGGCTCCGGGCAAAAAAAAACGCCGCCGAGCGGGCCTCATACGTCGGGGCCTGGGCAGCACAGGGGAGACCGCAGCCCCAGGCTCGCTGGTGCCGTGGAAGCGGCGGCAGTGGGCGCCGAGGGCTGGCCACAGCTTTCGGGGCTGGCCCCTTTGGCGTGGGAGAAATCCCCGGACGTTGGCAAGCCCCGTGCCGGCTCCGGGCAAAAAAAACGCCGCCGAGCGGGCCTCATACGTCGGGGCCTGGGCAGCACAGGGGAGACCGCAGCCCCAGGCTCGCTGGTGCCGTGGAAGCGGCGGCAGTGGGCGCCGAGGGCTGGCCACAGCTTTCGGGGCTGGCCCCTTTGGCGTGGGAGAAATCCCCGGACGTTGGCAAGCCCCGTGCCGGCTCCGGGCAAAAAAAACGCCGCCGAGCGGGCCTCATACGTCGGGGCCTGGGCAGCACAGGGGAGACCGCAGCCCCAGGCTCGCTGGTGCCGTGGAAGCGGCGGCAGTGGGCGCCGAGGGCTGGCCACAGCTTTCGGGGCTGGCCCCTTTGGCGTGGGAGAAATCCCCGGACGTTCGCAAGCCCCGTGCCGGCTCCGGGCAAAAAAAACGCCGCCGAGCGGGCCTCGTACGTTGGGGCCTGGGCAGCACAGGGGAGACCGCAGCCCCAGGCTCGCTGCTGCCGTGGAAGCGGCGGCAGTGGGCGCCGAGGGCTGGCCACAGCTTTCGGGGCTGGCCCCTTTGGCGTGGGAGAAATCCCCGGACGTTCGCAAGCCCTGTGCCGGCTCCGGGCAAAAAAAAACGCCGCCGAGCGGGCCTCATACGTCGGGGCCTGGGCAGCACAGGGGAGACCGCAGCCCCAGGCTCGCTGGTGCCGTGGAAGCGGCGGCAGTGGGCGCCGAGGGCTGGCCACAGCTTTCGGGGCTGGCCCCTTTGGCGTGGGAGAAATCCCCGGACGCTCGCAAGCCCCGTGCCGGCTCCGGGCAAAAAAAACGCCGCCGAGCGGGCCTCGTACGTCGGGGCCTGGGCAGCACAGGGGAGACCGCAGCCCCAGGCTCGCTGGTGCCGTGGAAGCGGCGGCAGTGGGCGCCGAGGGCTGGCCACAGCTTTCGGGGCTGGCCCCTTTGGCGTGGGAGAAATCCCCGGACGCTCGCAAGCCCCGTGCCGGCTCCGGGCAAAAAAAAACGCCGCCGAGCGGGCCTCATACGTCGGGGCCTGGGCAGCACAGGGGAGACCGCAGCCCCAGGCTCGCTGGTGCCGTGGAAGCGGCGGCAGTGGGCGCCGAGGGCTGGCCACAGCTTTCGGGGCTGGCCCCTTTGGCGTGGGAGAAATCCCCGGACGTTGGCAAGCCCCGTGCCGGCTCCGGGCAAAAAAAACGCCGCCGAGCGGGCCTCATACGTCGGGGCCTGGGCAGCACAGGGGAGACCGCAGCCCCAGGCTCGCTGGTGCCGTGGAAGCGGCGGCAGTGGGCGCCGAGGGCTGGCCACAGCTTTCGGGGCTGGCCCCTTTGGCGTGGGAGAAATCCCCGGACGTTCGCAAGCCCCGTGCCGGCTCCGGGCAAAAAAAACGCCGCCGAGCGGGCCTCATACGTCGGGGCCTGGGCAGCACAGGGGAGACCGCAGCCCCAGGCTCGCTGGTGCCGTGGAAGCGGCAGCAGTGGGCGCCGAGGGCTGGCCACAGCTTTCGGGGCTGGCCCCTTTGGCGTGGGAGAAATCCCCGGACGTTGGCAAGCCCCGTGCCGGCTCCGGGCAAAAAAAAACGCCGCCGAGCGGGCCTCATACGTCGGGGCCAGGGCAGCACAGGGGAGACCGCAGCCCCAGGCTCGCTGGTGCCGTGGAAGCGGCGGCAGTGGGCGCCGAGGGCTGGCCACAGCTTTCGGGGCTGGCCCCTTTGGCGTGGGAGAAATGCCCGGACGCTCGCAAGCCCCGTGCCGGCTCCGGGCAAAAAAAACGCCGCCGAGCGGGCCTCATACGTCGGGGCCTGGGCAGCACAGGGGAGACCGCAGCCCCAGGCTCGCTGGTGCCGTGGAAGCGGCGGCAGTGGGCGCCGAGGGCGGGCCACAGCTTTCGGGGCTGGCCCCTTTGGCGTGGGAGAAATCCCCGGACGTTCGCAAGCCCCGTGCCGGCTCCGGGCAAAAAAAACGCCGCCGAGCGGGCCTCATACGTCGGGGCCTGGGCAGCACAGGGGAGACCGCAGCCCCAGGCTCGCTGGTGCCGTGGAAGCGGCGGCAGTGGGCGCCGAGGGCTGGCCACAGCTTTCGGGGCTGGCCCCTTTGGCGTGGGAGAAATCCCCGGACGTTCGCAAGCCCCGTGCCGGCTCCGGGCAAAAAAAACGCCGCCGAGCGGGCCTCATACGTCGGGGCGTGGGCAGCACAGGGGAGACCGCAGCCCCAGGCTCGCTGGTGCCGTGGAAGCGGCGGCAGTGGGCGCCGAGGGCTGGCCACAGCTTTCGGGGCTGGCCCCTTTGGCGTGGGAGAAATCCCCGGACGTTCGCAAGCCCCGTGCCGGCTCCGGGCAAAAAAAACGCCGCCGAGCGGGCCTCGTACGTCGGGGCCTGGGCAGCACAGGGGAGACCGCAGCCCCAGGCTCGCTGGTGCCGTGGAAGCGGCGGCAGTGGGCGCCGAGGGCTGGCCACAGCTTTCGGGGCTGGCCCCTTTGGCGTGGGAGAAATCCCCGGACGTTCGCAAGCCCCGTGCCGGCTCCGGGCAAAAAAAACGCCGCCGAGCGGGCCTCGTACGTCGGGGCCTGGGCAGCACAGGGGAGACCGCAGCCCCAGGCTCGCTGGTGCCGTGGAAGCGGCGGCAGTGGGCGCCGAGGGCTGGCCACAGCTTTCGGGGCTGGCCCCTTTGGCGTGGGAGAAATCCCCGGACGTTCGCAAGCCCCGTGCCGGCTCCGGGCAAAAAAAACGCCGCCGAGCGGGAGCCTCGTACGTCGGGGCCTGGGCAGCACAGGGGAGACCGCAGCCCCAGGCTCGCTGGTGCCGTGGAAGCGGCGGCAGTGGGCGCCGAGGGCTGGCCACAGGCTTTCGGGGCTGGCCCCTTTGGCGTGGGAGAAATCCCCGGACGTTCGCAAGCCCCGTGCCGGCTCCGGGCAAAAAAAAACGCCGCCGAGCGGGCCTCATACGTCGGGGCCGTGGGCAGCACAGGGGAGACCGCAGCCCCAGGCTCGCTGGTGCCCGTGGAAGCGGCGGCAGTGGGCGCCGAGGGCTGGCCACAGCTTTCGGGGCTGGCCCCTTTGGCGTGGGAGAAATCCCCGGACGTTCGCAAGCCCCGTGCCGGCTCCGGGCAAAAAAAACGCCGCCGAGCGGGCCTCATACGTCGGGGCCTGGGCAGCACAGGGGAGACCGCAGCCCCAGGCTCGCTGGTGCCGTGAAGCGGCGGCAGTGGGCGCCGAGGGCTGGCCACAGCTTTCGGGGCTGGCCCCTTTGGCGTGGGAGAAATCCCCGGACGTTCGCAAGCCCCGTGCCGGCTCCGGGCAAAAAAAAACGCCGCCGAGCGGGCCTCATACGTCGGGGCCTGGGCAGCACAGGGGAGACCGCAGCCCCAGGCTCGCTGGTGCCGTGGAAGCGGCGGCAGTGGGCGCCGAGGGCTGGCCACAGCTTTCGGGGCTGGCCCCTTTGGCGTGGGAGAAATCCCCGGACGTTCGCAAGCCCCGTGCCGGCTCCGGGCAAAAAAAAACGCCGCCGAGCGGGCCTCGTACGTCGGGGCCTGGGCAGCACAGGGGAGACCGCAGCCCCAGGCTCGCTGGTGCCGTGGAAGCGGGCGGCAGTGGGCGCCGAGGGCTGGCCACAGCTTTCGGGGCTGGCCCCTTTGGCGTGGGAGAAATCCCCGGACGTTCGCAAGCCCCGTGCCGGCTCCGGGCAAAAAAAAACGCCGCCGAGCGG